>NC_068920.1:87939164-89189164 GCF_023091745.1 Budorcas taxicolor
TGGTACTGGCACAAAGACAGAAATATAGATCAGTGGAACAAAATAGAAAGCCAAGAGATAAATCCACACACCTATGGACACCTTATCTTCGACAAAGGAGGCAAGAATATACAATGGATTAAAGACAATCTCTTTAACAAGTAGTGCTGGGAAAATTGGTCAACCACTTGTAAAAGAATGAAACTAGAACACTTTCTAACATCATACACAAAAATAAACTCAAAATGGATTAAAGATCTAAATGTAAGACCAGAAACTATAAAACTCCTAGAGGAGAACATAGGCAAACACTCTCCGACATAAATCACTCTCCGTTCTATGACCCACCTCCCAGAATATTGGAAATAAAAGCAAAAATAAACAAATGGGACCTAATTAAACTTAAAAGCTTCTGTACAACAAAGGAAACTATAAGCAAGGTGAAAGGCAGCCTTCAGAATGGGAGAAAATAATAGCAAATGAAGCAACTGACAACCAACCAATCTCAAAAATATACAAGCAACTCCTGCAGCTCAATTCCAGAAAAATAAATGACCCAATCAAAAAATGGGCCAGAGAACTGGCTTTAAAATTAATCACTAAGTGACTGCCCCAGGCACTGTCCTAGGCCTGTTGGGATTTGCAGAAGATTCATACACTGTGAGTCTTATCCTTCAGAAGAGTATATTGGGAATGGAGTAGGCAGAGCAGGATTGGCCAGAATTAGATGCTGGACCATTGTTGGGGTTCCAGGAGGGCTGGAGAGTCAGGGTCTGCTGGGCAGAGCTGATGGGGCTCTGCTGGGCCTGGAGGACTGGAGCATTTGCACAGCTGGCTCAGAGGGAAAGAGAGCATTTCTGATGAGGGGCTACCAGTGTATAGGCAGCCTTGAGCTTGTTACGTTACCAGCCTGAAAGCCTGTGTCTCCATTTCAAGAAAGTCATAGGTTCAGTGGGCATTGGTCAAGGCTCCCTGAAATCTGGTGTTAGTGAGCCTGGAACAGGCACCAGGTCTGAGCAGCAGCCCAGCCCACCATCAGCAGGTGAGGACTTAGTCCAAACCACGCTGGAAAACACTCTAAGGTTTTTAAGACTTTGCTCAGAAATAGAGGGTATTTGGGTCACCATAAACTGTGGTCTATGGGAGTTCAGAGCCTGAGTATTTATACCTTGATGTTTGTGTGGAAAGTGTGTTCTGGATTTCAAAGCACTCAATTCTATGTGATCCTGTGGTGGGACTTACGGAACTGTCACATCTCTTAAAGGATAAGAAAACAGGTGGGTTGTTCTTGAAATTCTCACAGAGATATGGGGTGGAATTGAGTCTCTTGTACAGGCCCTGTGACCTCCCCCCACTCCCCAGCTGAGTTTATCCTGCTGCCACCCTGAGAAAAGTTGCACGAGAGGACCTAGAGCTCTTAGAGGCATTTTTCAGTTGCTGTCTTTTTAAAATATGTGTGTGTGTGTGTGTGTGTGTGTGTGTGTGTGTGTGTGTGTGTGTATAATTTCCTGTCTTATTAGCCTTCAAGATCCATCTAAAATGTCTCTTTCTGCACAAATAGTTGTGTTATCTGGGACACCCCCGCCCCCACTCAAATCCTATCCTTCTGAACATAGTCCAAATTTCTTCATCCTTTCACTTATTAAGATTGTTAAACTATAGTACTATGTCCCCTCTGCTGCTTTATATTGTTATTATGTCTGTGATAGGGTTTCCCATTATGCTAGACTATAAAAACCTTGAGGTAAGGAGTTAGGTAATAGTCATACTTTTTTCTTTTTTCCCCTGCTTTAGCTCTTAGGGTCATAATGGATAAAAAATACTTGTTTCACATTTATTAACCCTTCATTGTGAACTTGCTGATTGATTTCAGTTTGCCTAATCATAAGAATTCAGTTCAGCTCAGTAGCTCAGTTGTGTCTGATTCTTTGCGACCCCATGAACCGCAGCATGCCAGGCCTCCCTGTCCAACACCAAATCCCAGAGTTTACCCAAATTCATGTCCATTGAGTCAGTGATGCCATCCAACCATCTCATCCTCTGTCATCCCCTTCTCCTGCCCTCAATCTTACCCATCATCAGGGTCCTTTCAAATGAGTCAGCTCTTCGCATCAGGTGGCCAAAGTATTGGAGTTTCAGCTTCAACATCAGTCCTTCCAATGAACACCCAGGACTGATCTCCTTTAGGATGGACTGGTTGGATCTCCTTGCTGTCCAAGGGACTCTCAAGAGTCTTCTCCAACACCACAGTTCAAAAGCATCAATTCTTTGGCACTCAGCTATCTTTATAGTCCAACTCTCACATCCATATATGACTGCTGGAAAAACCATAGCCTTGACTAGATGGACCTTTGTTGACAAAGTAATGTCTCTGCTTTTGAATATGCTGTCTAGGTTGGTCATAAGTTTCCTTCCAAGGAGTAAGTGTCTTTTAATTTCATGGCTGTAATCACCATCTGCAGTGATTTTGGAGCCCCCCCAAATAAAGTCAGCCACTGTTTCCACTGTTTCCCCGTCTGTTTGCCATAAAGTGATGAGACCAGATGCCATGATCTTAGTTTTCTGAATGTTGAACTTTAAGCCAAATTTTTCACTCTCCTCTTTCACTTTCATCAAGAGGCTCTTTAGTTCTTCATTTTCTGCCGTAGGGTGGTGTCATCTGCATGTCTGAGGTTATTGATATTTCCCGCTGTAATCTTGATTCCAGCTTGTGCTTCCTCCAGCCCAGGCGTTTCTCGTGATGTACTCTGCATATAAGTTAAATAAGCAAGGTGACAATATACAGCCTTCACATTATCCTTTCCCTATTTGGAACCAGTCTGTTGTTCCACATCCAGTTCTAACTGTTGCTTCCTGACCTGCATATAGGTTTCTCAAGAGGCAGGTCAGGTGGTCTGGTATTCCCATCTGTTTCAGAATTTTCCACAGTTTATTGTGATCCACACAGTCAAAAGCTTTGGCATAGTCAATCAAGCAGAAATAGATGTTTTTCTGAAACTCTCTTGCTTTTTCAATGATCCAGCAGATGTTGGCAATTTGATCTCTGGTTCCTCTGCCTTTTCTAAAACCACCTTGAACATCTGGAAGTTCACATACTGCTGAAGCCTGGCTTGGAGAATTTTGAGCATTGAATTACAATATTTATATTGGTTGATTCAGTTTTCTAAGGCTATGCAACAAGTCACCCCAAAACTTAGTGGCTTTTAAAAATAAATTATTCCTCTTATTCTATGGGCCAGAAACTTGGGAAACTGGACTAGGTGGCTTTTCTGCTCCAAGTGGCATCAGTTGGTGTCCCTTGTTTGGCTGTGTTTGGCTGTATTCAGCTGGTGGCTGGGCTGGGTTGGAAGGTGCCAGGAGGCATCACCCATATATCTGGTGCTCATCCTCCAGTGGCTGAGCCCAGGCTTCTTTCCAGCATGGTGGCTGGCTGCCCCCAGAGAGTTCCAGAGGCCGCCTGGTAGACCCTGAACTGGCATAGTTAGTATCACTTCTTTGTATCCAGTTGTCCAAAGTAAGCCACAAGGCCAGCCCAGGCTCAAGGGGAGGGAAGCAGATTCTGTCTTTTGATAGGAGGAGCATGCCCATCAGGGAAGGAGTACTAATGGGGCCATCTTTGGAGACTATCTTCCACAGTCATAAGGGCAATTAATATTGAGCTTTCATTCTTGTCAGGTACTGTGCCAAGTATCTTTATGCTTTTTGTCATTTAATCCTCACACAGTTCTAGAAGAAGGTGCTATTACCATTTCCTTTTTATATTAAATAAAGAAACTGAAGCTTGAAAAATTTCCCAAAGTGACACAGCTCTCCTTTGAGAGGAGTGGACTTGAGACAAGATAATCTAATTTAGAACCTCTTCTTGGCAAAGAGAAACCTTGATGAAACTTGTTGACAAACTGAATTCTTTTCCGTGCATGTCTTTACATTACTTGCTGTGGGAAATCAAAAAGAATAAGCCACATCTGGGAAATAAGACTGAAATATAAAAGATAATATATGTATTGAGTAATAATATAAGCTAATAAGTAACATGTTAAATAGGATGGGCCCTTCAGTAAATGATGGAGGAGTTTGGAAAAATGGAAAGTGCAGCTGTCTTGAAGGAGGTTTGAGATGGGTCCTTTGGATGAGCTGCTGATCCTTAGGAATATTCATGGGACTAGGAATTAGTATGAGCCCTAGCAGGAAGGCCAGGAGAGACTGGTGCTCACCAATGGAGCCAGCAGATGGAGAGTAGACTGGGTCCTGACTCCACAGAGCTGGGAGGGCCAGTCAAGGAGGTCAGACTTCCTAAGGCAGCCTAGAAGGGTCCTCTTGTTATGAATAATCAGATAATCTGGCTGGAGAGAATCCCTCCAGGCTGCTCCTTGACAGCTAGGACTGTGGTTGTCCATTTCTGCTTACCCTAGAGGAGCCCGGTGCCAGTCAGAGAAGTTATAACCAGTGCCACTTGGTTAATATACATAAAAGAATATACCTCAGAGATCTTCCATCCAACTTCCATGTTCAGAGATGGGGAAATCCAAGTTCAGAGACCAAGTGATTTGCCCCATGTGACAGCTAAGACCACAACAGAAGTCCTCTGCATTCCAGGGTGTTTGGCAGCCTACATGGAGGTTAAGATTTTGGCCTCTGGAGTCACACCCTCTATTTCTGATTAGGTAAATACCCTTGAGCAAGTTTCTTCACCTCTCCAGGCTGGAGTTTCTTCATTTGAAAAGTGGAGATATTAATACCTACTGCACAGAGGTGTAGATGAAGTACCTTGGATAAAGCACTGAGAACAGCGCCAGTCTATAGTGAGTATCAGTGAATTCTAGTAACTATAAGAAAGCCTTCCTCGGTGATCAGTGCAAAGAAATAGAGGAAAACAATAGAATGGGAAAGAGTAGAGAGATCTCTGAGGAAATTAGAGAGTAGACTGGGTCCTGGGAACATATGCAGGTCCTGGGAACTGGGTCCTGGGAACATTTCAAAGATGGGCACAATAAAAGACAGAAAAAGTATGGACCTAACAGAAGCAGAAAAGATTAAGAACAGGTGGCGAGAATGCATAGAAGAACTATACAAAAAAGATATTAATGACCCAGATAACAACCATAGTGGGATCACTCACCTAAAGCGAGACATCCTGGAGTGTGAAGTCAAGTGGGCCTTAGGAAGTATCACTACGAACAAAGCTAGTGGAGGTGATGGAATTCCAGCTGAACTATTTCAAATCCTAAAAAACACAATGCTGTGAAAGTGCTGCACTCAATATGCCAGCAAATTTGGAAAACTCAGCAGTGGCCACAGGACTGGAAAAAGTCAGTTTTCATTACAATTCCAAAGAGAGGCAATGGCAAAGAATGCTCAAACTACCACACAATTGTACTCATCTCACATGCTAGCAAAATAATGCTCAAAATTCTCCAAGCTAGGCTTCAACAATCCACTAACCAAGAACTTCTAGATATTGAGCTGGGTTTAGAAAGGCAGAGGAACCAGAGAGCAAATTGCCAACATCTGCTGGGTCATCGAAAAAGCAAGAGAGTTCCAGAAGAATGTCTACTTCTACTTCATTGACTATGCTAAAGCCTTTGACTGTGTGGATCACAACAAACTGTGGAAGATTCTTCAAGAGATGGCAATACCAGACCACCTGACCTGCCTCTTGAGAAATCTGTATGCAGGTCAAGAAGTGGCAGTTAGAACTGGACATGGAACAACAGACTGGTTCCAAATAGGAAAAGGAGTACGTCAAGGCTGTATACTGTCACCCTGCTTATTTAACTTATATGCAGAGTACATTATGTGAAATGCCAGACTGGATTAAGCACAAGCTGGAATCAAGATTACAGGGAGAAATATCAATAACCTCAGATATGCAGATGGTACCACCCTTATGACAGAAAGCAAAGAGGAACTAAAGAGCCTCTTGATGAAAGTGAAAGAGGAGAGTGAAAAAACTGGCTTAAAACTCAACATTCAGAAAACTAAGATTATGGCATCCGGCCCCTTCACTCCATGGCATATAGATGGGAAAACAATGGAAACAGTGAGAGACTTTATTTTCTTGAGCTCCAAAATCACTGCAGGTTTTGACTGCAGCCATGAAATTAAAAGACACTTACTCCTTGGAAGAAAAGCTGTGACCAACCTAGACAGCATATTAAAAAGCAGAAACATTACTGACAAAGGTCTGTATAGTCAAAGCTGTAGTTTTTCCATTAGTCATGTATGGATGTGAGAGTTAGACCATAAGGAAAGCTGAGCACCCAAGAATTGATGCTTTTGAACTGTGGTGTTGAAGAAGACTCTTGAGAGTCCCTTGGACTGCAAGGAGATCCAACCAGTCCATCTTAAAGGAAATCAGTCCTGAATATTCATTGGAAGGACTGATGCTGAAGCTGAAACTTCAATACTTTGGCCACCTGATGCGAAGAACTGACTCATTGGAAAAGACCCTGATGCTGGGAAAGATTGAAGGCAGGTAGAGAATGGGATGCGGAGAAGGCAATGGCACCCCACTCCAGTACTCTTGCCTGGAAAATCCCATGGACAGAGGAGCCTGGTGGGCTGCAGTCCATGGGGTCACTAAGAGTCAGACAGGACTGAGCGACTTCACTTTCACTTTTCACTTTCATGCGCTGGAGAAGGAAATGGCAAACCACTCCGGTGTTCTTACCTAGAGAATCCCAGGGACGGGGGAGCTGTCTATGGGGTCGCACAGAGTCAGATACAACTGAAGTGACTTAGCAGCAGCAGTAGCAGCAGAGATCAGGATGATAGAGGATGAGATGGTTGAATGGCCTCACCAACTTGATGGACATGAGTTTGAGCAGACTCCAGAAATTAATGATGGATAGGGAAGCCTGGCATGCTTCAGTCCATGGGGTTGCAAAGAGTTGGACACGACTGAGTGACTGAAAACTGATTGGAGGCTTTCCCTGCTTCTTAAAGGAGGGATCTGTGTTTATGTATGTGGTATTATGTTCTTCCTTGGTCCGTGTATCTCACATCACCGGCCTTAGTTCTGAGCACATTATCTATAGGTTTCTGGGAACTGCTCCATCAAATGTTAAGAAATAGCAGCTGCTTCCTCTCCACAGACCTCCCTTGGTCCTTCTCACATCTGGAGCAGCTCCACCACAGCTTAGTCTCATAACCTGCACCCGCACCCCCTCCCCGATGGTCTTGGGAGAACTCTGAGGCCATGGGCTGAGAGAGGCAGCCTGGCTAGAACCCAGACCAAGATTCCCATCCAGACTCAGCTGCCTAACTGCAGGGGGTCCTTAGGCATGTAAACTGCTCTGACTTACCTTAGAGCATTTTTGGGAAGATTAGAGACATTGTTCTAGCATAGTGCCAGGCACATATTAGAAACTCATAGTCACTTGATTAATTCCTGGTGGCTTCGGGGGCTACTGTCTCATTGGCACACACACTGCCTGGACATTGGAGTGACCACATAATGGCATCACTATGTGTCTCTGCAGGTCTTGGTTCTGGGAAGGGGACCATGAATCTGGATTTTATCCAGAGAGCTAGTCTCAGAAGCAGCCTGTGATCACCTGAGTTGTCCTTCTAGAGCCAAGGCTCTCACCTATCCTCTTGTCTCAGACAGGGTTTCCTTTCCTCTGACTCAACAAAATCAGGACCGCAAACTCAGGGGTCACAGCAGAGAGTGCCTCCATTGGTCACCCCTTCCAGGACCCACCCACACCTCACAAGCCCACACTTGAGGGCTTCTTTTTAGTACGTCTGTAGAAACATCAGAATTGAAGCTGAACTGAAAGCCCAGAGACTTCTCTGTGGCCCTAAGGACCTGACCTCCTTTCTCATGGAGAGCAAATGAGGTCCAAATCTCCCAGGTGGCAGGAAGCACAGAGGTACCAAGTGCCAGGGCTCAGTATGACTGTCCACACCTCTTACCGAGGCTCCCTTTATAGAAAGATGCAGACTAGCCTGAGAAGTTCCCTCTTGACTTTTCAGGGCTGCCAGGCAGGAATTCATCCTTGAACCAGGTGTCAAGTAGATGATTCTATGGTTCTCTTATGAGTACAAGCTCAACCTGGGTGCAAGACTCTAATGTTGGAGAAGGTGTAATAACAGGACACTTGGTCTTGGTTCACTCTCCTCCTCTAGTACCTCCCTTCTTCAGACCACGTTGTGCCCTCCCAGCCTTGGGGAAGGAGCATTTGAAATGAATAGACCAACAGGGGTCTGAGCACAAGGACAGAATAATGTTGTCATTTATAACAAATATCTGTTGAGCATTATGCTGGTATATATATAAAGGGTAAAGGGTAAATGTAAATTGCATGTATATGATCTGTCTGTATATGATATATACCATATATATATGATAAATACACAGAACAAATGGCCTGGCACTATGCTAAGGAAAAGGGCTATAATACTATAAATTCATTCATTCATTTAGCACCTGTTTCTTATGTCACTGCTACATACAAGGCACTGAGTGTTGGGAATCCAGCAGTGAACAAAACAGCTGGAAATCTGTGCCCTCATAGAACTTACATTCAAGGGGGTAGGGGGGGACGGCAATAAACAGGTTAAAAAACCCACAATGTCAGGTGGTGATAAGACAAAACAAAGCAGGAAACAAAAGCAAGGGCAGGTGAAGCAGGGTTCTGAGAAAGGGTATTTGTTTGTCTGTTGTAATCTGGGATATTCACAGAAGCCTTTTCATAAATTACAGTAACATTTGAGCAGGGCTGTTGAAGTGTGAGCCATTTACCTGGGGGAGGAGTGGTCTAAACAGAGGGAGTGGCCAGTGCAAACACCTGAGCAGGACTGTGCCTGGCATTCCCGAAGAACACTGAGGAAGCCGTCATGGCTGAAGCAGAGTGAGCTAAGGACAGGATAGGAGGAGATGGGCCAGAGGGAAGGCAGGCACTCCCCTGACCATCCTAGAGAAGAAAGAACATAGTCTTGTAAAAGCTTAGATAATGGGACAAGGTAGAATGTGGTAAGGACAGACTAAGGGGCCCGGTGATTTTAAAACAGAAGAGTGTCCTCTCTGGTATGGAGCAGTCAAGGAAGGCCCCTGATGGGAGCCAGGACTTGAACTGATAAGAGGAAGGACCGTGCAACCAGGTGGAGGCTGATTCTGGGAGGAGAAATGTGAGAGATGCTCAGAGAGTTTGCATAGGGACCTAGTGAAGATAAGGCCAGACACGAAGGTGAAGGCTGTGTTTAGAGGGCCTTGGATGGCTGACGGGAAAGTTGTGAAAAATCAGTAGAAGCCTGCCTGTCCCACATTCCATACCCTGACGCAGACAGCCTGGCCCAGGCCAATGGTGGTGCCGGCTCTCAAAAGCTTCCCAAACCCAGCCTGTTCTTGTCTCCCTGCCTGGGGTTCATCCCTTCCCTGCTGACTCATACTTTCCTGTATCCCTTCCAGTGATGACTATGGCTCTGCCAGGGGCACAAACCAGGTCCCCTCCCACCCACAGTCACCCTGCCCCGACGTCAGTCTTTGAATTCTGCCGGAATTCGCTTTCTGTCTTGCTGGAACTGCTGGATTCCCACAGGCAGCGGGGGTGGATAGCTATTCCTATGAAAAGTGTTGCTCAGTTTCTGAATGAAAAAGGCATGTGAGAGCTGAAGATAAGGATTCCCCCATTCCCTCCAAGTCAGGCTTAACCGTGAGCAAACCCTGAGCCTTACTCACCTCTTTCCATCCACCACTAATGACCTGGGTATGAGAAAAGCAGGAAGGTGTTGTCGCCATATGACATGGCAAAAAGGGATTAGCTGCTAATGCCATTTGGTTTAGAGATGCATTGTTGCATAAAATACTCTGAAGGAGTTCAAATGTCCCCCAGGCTAATGCTTACATCCTCAGATTGGTAACACTATAGCTGAGTATTGTTTTACTTGCCATTTTTCAAAAGAGGGAGAAAAATACTCAAGCCATTATTCAGTTGAATAATAACACATTTGAAGGAAACAACCACAACTCTCAAACCCTACTTCTGTGGGCAGGATGTGGTGGGGCTATTGTTCCCTCTGAGGCCACCTTTCCACCTACAGAAACTGGTCTGGGTCATGATCAGATTATAGGGAGGATTAGGAGGCTTTGAGGATTTGGAGAGAAAGTCTTAAAGATGGCAACCTAGCTTTAGCAAAAAGGATACGATCACTGTCTTCAAAGCCAGAAACACGTGACCTCTATTTTTGGTGCTGGTTGACTCTGAGCACATTGTTGAAACTCCTTGAACCTTAGTATTCTCATCTTAAAAATAAAAAAAAATAAAAAATAAGTGGGCAGGTGTTAGCAACGCTGTGGAGGTAATCATCTTGTAGTGTGGAAGTATATTTAATCAACAGGTAGTATGCACTGCTTTGAGGTAATTACATCTCAGTAAAGCTGGCAAATAAATGAGGTTAGGGTGGTAATGACCGTCTCCTAGAGTTGTTTCAAGGTTTGGGTGTGAAAAAGTCTGGGAAAGTGCCTACCACAGTGACTGAATAATTCAGCTGGGACTCAGGAAGAAGGGTAGTTGGGTGTGGTACTGATTGGCTAGAGGCCCTTCCTCTATATTTATCTTCTTTATAAGCCAATTATACTTTTGATATAATTTTGAGGAAAAAAGTTGAGGCTACATTTAAAATTCTTTAAAAAAAAAAAAAAGCATACTGGCAGTGATTGCCAAATTATTGAAGTTCCCAGATGAAGGAGTGAATGTTGGGTCTTGGCAAAGTGGTTTGGGGAATTTCTGAGTGTGAAATTTGAATAAAGAAATCTAAACTAGGGGGAAGAAACGTTTCTCCAGATCTTATCACTGTATAATGAAGAGTTGTATAAAAACTATTTGTCCCTACTGCATGTTTACTTACCAATGAGCAGGATATCTTGCAGGCCAAAAGTTCAAACTACTGTTAGCTCCCAAGTGTTGTGTGAACTTAAAATGAACCAGCTTCAAAAGCGGCTCAAAAAATACTCTGACCCACAGATGTTCCCCCCTCCAACATGTTCCCCGACACTTGCCATGGTCCTGGGGAGCTGGGTGTTAAATACCTGGAAAGATGAAATGAAGGCCTGGTGATAATGCTCTCCCTCCTCAGTACAGCCTCTACTCTCAACATTTCTTCCAGATACTTCCTTGGAAGTAAAGTTCTTGTTCCATTACATCAAGCTTCCAGGCTTAGCCATAGTTTATAATGATAAGCAAAGCTCTGCCAACTCCAAACAGTGAATTGATTAAAATAGATTTATTTTGATTTATTTTTTAAATGCTAGCATAGTTTTTGAATTTTCATACTTTTTGCCATTGTGACTATGATGTATGTCTTCAAGTTAGGACACAGTCTTACTGATGGGCATTTGAAGTGTTAGCATGATTCCTTGCTTACAGTACAGATTCCATGTGTAATTTTTATAGTTGCTTAGGCATCATATATACTGTTAACATGCAGTTTAGTGATAGTAAGATCGATCATGGCCATGTCCCATCTGTTTTAACTGGCTGTGTGATTTTGGTCAAATGACTTAACTTCTCTGTGCTTCAATTTCTTCATCAGCAACATGAAGATAGCAGAAACTAATAAGGCTACTTTTGAGGATTCAATGGATGAATAATGTGAAATCTTCAGTAAACTATATAACACAGATAATTGGCTGGGATATTTATTATGGTTCTCTTCAGCTTTACCATTTCTTGCTCTCCTACCTTCCACCAGTTTCTGTGTGCCTCTCATACCTTCCTTCTGTGAGAGTTCCAGGGAGCTTGGAAACCAGTTGTCAGTTTTGCCACCATTTTCTTTTCACAATGCACTTGCCTCATTAGAGCCTTATGTCCCCACACAGATGTTCCTAAAAACTGTTTTTAAATAAACAACAGTCTTACTAATCACAGTGAATGAAAAGCTAGAAAGAGAACTGAGATCTCCGAGTTCTTCCATTGGGCTTACAGCACTTCTTAGAAGCTAACAGACATTAAAGATGTCCCAAGGGGAATTTTACCCCAGCCAAGATACCCACAAACCCAGAGATACCCACAAACCCAGAAATGACACCCATGCTCTCCCCAGACTGCTTAGCTAAGGCAATAGGAAAAAAGTCCTTCTCTTCAAATAAACCTCAACCTAGGCCATCCCTTTTATCTTTACTGACCATGCTTCTCTGACTGCATTATGGGTTTATGTTATTAATTTAAAAAAATAATAATCTAATTTTGCTCCTGGAGTCTAAGCTGAACCTTTGGATTAGTTCAGCCTTCCTCTTCCAGAAGACTGCTCTGCCTAGTATTCCTTAAAGTGTCTCTTTTCTTATTTATTCAAGAAATAGTTAAGGATGACAATGCTGACGTTTGATAAAGCTGCCTTGATTAGGCCCCGAGTCTCCGCTTGCTAATTCACCACTGTTCTAGGAGAAAGATGTCTGGGGTTTCTACCGCCCTCTCCTCTCATTGAGGTGGTTCTGTGGGTCTCCATGGCGACTTAGATTTATTCATCCTCCATTGGAACTGGTTGTGCTTCCCAGCTGTTATGCTTGCAGGCCTGTTCTGTTTCTGGAATTGCCACTTTTTACCTACTAAGGGTAGGACATTTGATCTTAGCTGGTATCTCAGAATTAAGTTTGACTTCTTAGCCATGGCTGGAAGCTCCCTGAAGGCAAGTCCTGTGTCTTGGGCATCTGAGCCGTACACAGGGTCTGGCTTCAGTGGGTGACCAGGGAACATTCACTAAATTGAACTGAACCAGGCCTTGAAGGATGATGAGAATTTAGCTGGAAGGACTGGAGAGCTGGGGCCTTCTAGGGAGAGGTTTCTACAGGAAAGAAGAGACAGGTGGGAAGCAGGAATTACAAGGGGGTAAACTAATTGGATTGCAATTTAGTTACATATGAGAGTAATTGGAGGGCAGATAGATGGCCATTTGCTTTGAATACCTTAGAACAGTGTTGTCTATTCTGGCTTCAGGTTAGAATAACATGGGCTACATTAGAGCCATACACCCACCTGGCCTCACCCTAGTTCAGTTAAAATTGAATCCCTGTGGGTGAGGCCTGGGGACGCTGAGAACCACTGACTCTGACTTAGGGCTCCTAGGGACACTTTGCAGGCTGTGGTGAAAGTCCCACACCAGGACGCTTCTGCTACTATAAATTGCTAGTGGTCGTGGGGAAATGCCAGAATCGGTCTCTAAGTCTTCCAAGCTGGAGTTCAGAATTCTAGAGTGACTCTAAAAAGAATTGGGTAAAAAATCAGTGAAAGAGATCCGTTGATGACACAGAAAAATGATCGGTAAGGACTAGTTACAGTCAGGGCAGCCAGTGCTACAGACTTCTGAAGACCCCGCTGCCCCTGCTCTGCTGTCATCGTAACCCTTGCACTCTGAACGTGATTGGTTTCTCAATGCTTGTGAACTGACGAATCTCAAGTTTAAGCGTAGTTCAAATGTCACCCTATATCTAGGTCACGGCAAAAGTCACTAAAAGTCCCAGGAATGAGAAGTTTTCAAGTTAATAGAGTGCTGTTTACATTTGCAGTATTCAAAATAAATCATTCTGTTTGTCATATCCTGACTTTTCGAAAATCATTTCTGTTCATGAGTAAGTGACAGAAGGTGTTCACTTCCTAAGTAAGTGTAGGTTTTCCAGGTGTTCAAGTTCACGGCAAGAGCTCAGTCTCAAGTGTGTCTTATATTGGCACCAGTCATTGAGCCATGAAGGGAAGTGAAGTGAAGAAGTGAAGAGAAGTTGCTCAGGCGTGTCCAACTCTTTGCAACCCCATGGACTGTAGCCCACCAGGCTCCTCGGTCTATGGGATTTTCCAGGCATGAATACTGGAGTGGGTTGCCATTTCCTGCTCCAGGGGATCTTCCCAACCCAGGGATCGAACCCGGGTCTCCCGCATTGTAGGCAGACACTTTACCGTTCAAATAGCCATAGGACTAGCAAATAATCACCCTTGATTATGGAGTCCTGGGTACACCTATGGCCTGTGTGAGAATTTAAAGCAATATTGAAACAAAATGCTTCTCATGGAAGGACGCACTCATCTGTCTTTTATTCCATAAGTTATCTCCTGATGCTTGGGCTTTTATTAAGTCGCATAGATTTAATAGAGCACACGTGCCCCTTTGGGAAGAGCATACTGGATTTTAAAAGAAAATCACATAAGCATGTTTCTCCTTACACTTGTCCAAATTCAGGTCACATCCACCCTGGCTTCTAGAAGAAAGGCTGAAAATTACAATGAGAAAGTTGCAGCATTTGCAGGAATTATAGGAATCTTGACACATAGTCTTGGACAAGCAAATACTAGCCTGAGTAACCATGAAGGCAGTGACTTTTTTACCGAGCTAATTGGCAAGTCACAAATAAGAGCTTTTCTGCTTAAAGAGAAACAACAGAGTACCCAAGTGTTTCCTTGTGAATACTTTTCCATGTGCATCATAGCAAAGTAGAGATCAGTTTACATTACATTGTTTAAATTCAGAATTCTTTGAGCTGGAGGAATTTCGCTTAAAACTGCACCACACTCCCAACACTTTCATGTTGGAAAAGCAAGGTTCTGTTTTTTTTTATTATTTTTGTAAATTTATTTTTTAATTGGAGGAAAATTGCTTTACAATGTTGTGTTAGTTTCTGCTGTTCAGCAAAGCAAATCCGCCATAATTATACATACATCCCTCCTTCCTGAGCCTCTCTCCCCTCCCCCAGCCCACCACTCTAGGTCATCAAGAGCACCAGGCTGGGCTTCCTGTGTTGTATAGCAACTTCCCACCAGCTGTCTGTTTACGCATGATGGTGTATATGCATCCCACCCTCTCCTTCCCATCCCTGCATCCACAAGTCCAGTCTCTACATTTGTGTCTCCATTTTTAACACTTTAGCTTGAAGACTCTTATTTTCTACACTGAAGACATTGTAAGACATTGAACTTCTCTGCGTTGGTTGTTACTATGACTTCTATAGCATAGGTTGTGTGTGATACAGTTTGATGTGACAGTCCCCTTTCTAGGAATTCTATTTTTGTTTATTTATTAATATATGAGCTATAGCTAAACTCCAAAAGTTGACTGCTGGGAATACCAGCCAGTTAACATTAACATTATTGAAAATAGTAGGTTAGTGTGAAAGGAGAGTCCAAATTGATCGATTTGCTGTTTATTAAGGGCCTATGCCTGCTGGTTTTTTACAGCGTGTGGATCTCATTGATTCCCCAGCTAAGAAGCTTCCGTGGCTGACCTACATTCTGTTTCTTTGAATTTCCCATTCCTGTTCATATTTTCCCTCCAATGTCCTAGCCACAAAAGCATAATGTTGCCCCCTTTTATTGTTACTAAGGTGAGAAAAAAAGTTTTTCCCATTCATTTACTACCCAGATGAGTGGAATTTTTTCAGAAGGAACATTGGTAAGAAGAGCAAACAAAAGTAAATGGGAGAGGTTAGAGTCCAAGATTCTGTTCCAAATTTAAATACAGTCTAGCCACAGAGTAGAATAGCCAGCCAGGCTTAAGTGGTACAAATGCCAGTCTGTGATCCTTCTCCCCTTTGCCTCTGGAGAACCAGGGCCAAAGCTTCCCTGTCCCCTTGAAGCCCATGGTATGTTCACCTCTTGGTCCTGTTTCATTTCAACCAGTGGCCTGAGCCCTGAGCACTGTAGAGTCAAGTAACCAGTGGGAGGAGCAATCTCTTCCAGGCCTTTCCATGGGAGTCTTATAAAATCCCCAGAGGCAAGGGCAGGGGCTCATTTCCCACAGCCCAGCTATAAGACCCTCTCCTGGTTCTCCCAGATAAATCAGTCTGGTGACTTCAGCCTGACTCTGGGCCTCTTCATGTATATTCCTATTCATAGGCACTGCCCTGGTCAGCATTTTGATTTTCAGACATCATTCTATCCATGCTGTTTTTTCGTGCATAGAATTTTTAATAGAAGGAGAGCATAGAAAACTTTCAGAAACCATATTGTCCTGTCTGTAGTTCCTACCTTTTCAAGCCTTTTAAAATCATGGTGATTTCCTGAGAGAGACTCTTTGTTTTATAATTTCATTCTAAACTCACAACTTTCCATCCAGCTTAAACACTTGAAGTGGGAAAACTCTGTGGTGGGGCCTTTGGGAAAACAGTTTTTGAAAGGTGTTGTGTAAATATGGGATTATTACTCCTTCTTGTGCCAAAATCATGTCAAATAAAACAGTTTCAGATCTGTACTTTTACTGACCCAAAGCCCTCTTTCATCACAGTTATGTCCTTAATCTGTTCTAGGATCACTGCCATAATCTTATCACTCTAATTATAGCCCCCAAAAATGTGAAATATGTTATATAACTCAGAGCTTGTTTGGACTTCTTATAGCCATGCTTATACAGCAACAAAACAAAACAACTTTCAGTTCAGCTGTGAAGGGGAAGAGTGAGGTAATTATTCCAATTTTTTTAAAGTAAATTTAGAAATGTCCAATTGACATCTTTTAGTATTGCCTTAAATTTTTTTAAATCAATGGGCGGTTACATAGTGCACTCCTAGAGATGTGTGGGTCTGAAGGCAATTGCTGCCTCTAATTATTATGGTAAATAATCCACGAAACAGTGAAGATGGGCCCCTCCCCAGTTGGTGGGGAACAGAAGGAAGAATTTGGGTAGAGCGATTGGGACCACAGAGGGGCCAACCTCCATGGAGACGATGGTGGGCCCATAGATCCCACTGTGAGCAGAGGCTGCATTGCTGGATGACAAAGCAGAAATGTCTTTGCTCCATCTGCTTCCCCTGGCTGGAGAAGCAGGTGTGAACCCGTCAGCGGGTCCAGAGTGCCATCTCTGAGTGGTTGCTCCGCAGCTGTGTGTGTGTCTTTGTGGGTGTATGGCACAATGTACTGGTTTTGTCATTCTCATGGAGGGGTTGCAGCATCTTTCCTTACAAAATACTCAGGCCAATGGCTGTGCTAGTTTTCCCCCCAACACCCTCCCCCAGCATCTGCTAGTCCCTAGACTGTTGTTCATCTCAGAGAAGGCCAGCAATGGTCTTAACCAATCTCACATGGTTCTTCAGGGCTCTGATTCCAGAGGGACAGCTTAATTTTTGGCTGGAGCCATTCCATATAATAAATGCTGTTGTATAAGCTATGACACAGTCCCATTTTGTTTTGGCCATGCGTCATGACTTGGGGGTTCTTAGCTCCCCAAGCAAGTATTGAATCCCGAGCCCTCGGCAGTGAAAGTACAAAGTCCAAACCACTGGACCACAGGGAATTAATTCCCTGTCGTAGTCCCTTATCTGATGCCAGCCAGTGCTCAGAATCTTCTCTTCACAGTCTTTCTGGAGCAGAGGGGGTTGCTGATTTAGCATGTAGTTATTCAGTTTAGGGGCTTCTCCGGTGGCTCAGAGGGTAAAGCGCCTGCCGGCAATGCGGGAGACCTGGGTTCGATCCCCGGGTTGGGAAGTTCCCCTGGAGAAGGAAATGGCAACCCACTCCAGTGTCCTTGCCTGGAGAATCCCATGGATGGGGTCGCAAAGAGTCGGACACGACTGAACGAGCTCACTTCACTTCACTATTCAGTTTAGTGTTTATGTCTTTCAGTGTTTTCAGTGCAAAGTCCTGTAGAAACCTGGAATGCCCAGCAGCTCCTGACAGCAATAGGAACGCCGTAGTCATCATATACAAAAACTTCCGTTTATGCTCATTCGTTGATTATGAATGTGATTGGCAAATAAATTAGGACAAATGAGCCATGGAGCTGCTCACACTTAGGGGTTCTCAGCTCCTCGCTGCCTCAAACAAGGGCATCTCCTCTGGAGGGGGTGGGGGGAGTCATGGCTCTACACTGAGCAGTTCTAGTGGATGTTAGGTCCTGTGCTTGTATTTGGTTATCCTATGGTGTACTGTACTGTGTATGTTGTATATTTGTACTATTTTATTTTACAGAACAGTATACACAAAATCACATTTCCTGTATACTGCTGCTACTGCTGCTAAGTCGCTTCAGTCATGTCCAACTCTGTGCGACCCCAGAGACGGCAGCTCACCAGGCTTCCCCGTCCCTGGGATTCTCCAGGCAAGAACACTGGAGTGGGTTGCCATTTCCTTCTCCAATGTATGAAAGTGAAAAGTGAAAGTGAAGTCGCTCAGTCATGTCCGACTCTTAGCGACCCCATGGACTGCAGCCTACCAGGCTCCTCTGTCCATGGGATTTGCCAGGCGAGAGTACTGGAGCGGGTTGCCATTGCCTTCCTGTATACTACAGGCTAGTTAAAGCAGCATTTTTTTCAAACTCCAGGTAATGTTTTTGACTAGTGGGTCATGAAATTCACTTAGTGTGTTTCTATGAACATTTTTTCTTTAACGGAAAAAAATAGGATAGAAAATATGAGAGTACAGCCATATCTTCTACAGGTAGTAAAGATAAGAGTTGTACTGGGGAACAATTTCAGTTACTGGTTTCTATGTATACGTGGGTTTTGACCTACAGTGTGGGGCCCTGCCAGGGGGAACTGAGTCAGCAGGTGAGAGACCAAAATAGCATACCTAGAGGGCAAAGGCAACTCCTGGAAGGAGGTCTGACTCACAGAGGGTTCCCCCGCTGTCATGGGAAGATGGTATCTGATGGTAAATGCCAGCCTAGCAAGCGGTAGCTGGGATTCCATCCTGGTGGAGTTCATGGGGTGAGGGCCCAGGGCAGATGCTATTCCTAAAAGATCAGCTGCCATCCTTTGTCCCAAGAAAATTGGCTGCTCAAAGGTTGGCAAATAGCCAGACTCCCATCTCCAGGCTGGCTTGGCATTCTCCAGCACCCCTGTGTGGGCTCTGGGCCTTGTCTGGGCTCCAGGGCTAAATGTCACTGTTTGCCAGCAATATGTGGTGACACTGAGCTCCACGGGGCAGTGTTTCTCAAAAAACACCCCAAAGAACTTTGGCTTCACATCATTGTCATCTGCTGAAGCAGAACCTCTGGGCTGAGTCCCAGGTGATTTTGTTAATAACAAATCTTCCAGAAGACTCTCTTGCACTTGAAAGTTTGAGAATCTCAGCTTTAGGATTTCTTTAATATACATATCACATTGAAAGATGGAAAATCCTAAGCCTGGAGAGTTATTTTTTAATATGGCTTAATTTGGGGTTCTTCTTCTTGGTCAGGGTTTTTACATACCTGGTTGAAAACTTAAAAGGGGGCAAAAAAGTCAACTGTTTATCTAACAGCAGCCGCAGGATAGCTCTTCTCTGAAGGCCAATATCTTGGGCACAACCCCTTCAGGAATCATCCTGAAAATACCCTCTGATAAACACGGAGTTGGATGGGATTCAAGAGGTATTCCACATTCTCTGTTTATTTATTTCTATGATGAGTGAACATCATTGGAAGAGCCCTATATCCATTTTCATCTGTTAATCACCAAGCAGCTCTTAAAAACTCTTCCTGGGTCTGACACTGAGCATTCTGCCTCTTTCCTCAACTCAACGTGGAAGGGCCATGCTCAGCCTTGTTCTCTTGTCCCTTCTCCTGTAGTGAATTCTTCCTAGGTCAGGAGAGATGTATCTGATATCCAAGGACTCTTTGAAGGAGAGCTCCTGTGGCTTTTTTTTTTTTTTTTTTCCCCTGGACACTCGGCCTTCCTGGCCATATTTATCCCCAGTTAGAGAAGTTTAAAGGCACAGGATTAAGAGAAGGCCAGGACAGGCAAGCCATGGGCTCTCCCTGAGCTGGGCCACATCTGATAACTCTTTGCTGAGCTGTTTTCTAAAAACTCATCAGAGAAAGAGTACAGAAATCTCATTTCCAGTTGGCCAAGGGAACCCAGGGCACTTGACTTTGATGAGATCTCATTCATTTCAGTTCAGTTGCTCAGTCGTGTCTGACTCTTTGTGACCCCATGAACTGCAGCACGCCAGGCCTCCCTGTCCATCACCAACTGCCAGTCTACCCAAACCCATGTCCATTGAGTCAGTGATGCCATCCAGCCATCTCATCCTCTGTCGTCCCCTTCTCCTCCTGCCCTCAATCTTACTCAGTATCAGGGTCTTTTCAAATGAGTCAGCTCTTTGCATCAGGTGGCCAAAGTATTGGAGTTTCAGCTTCAGCATCAGTCCTTCCAATGAACACCCAGGACTGATCTCCTTTAGGATGGACTGGTTGGATCTCCTTGCTGTCCAAGGGACTCTCAAGAGTCTTCTCCAACACCACAGTTCAAAAGCATCAATTCTTCGGTGCTCAGATATCTTTATAGTCCAATTCTCACATCCATAAATGACTACTGGAAAAACCATAGCCTTGACTAGACGGACCTTTGTTGACAAAGTAATGTCTCTGCTTTTTAATATGCTGTCTAGGTTGGTCATAAGTTTCCTTCCAAGGAGTAAGCGTCTTTTAATTTCCTGGCTGCAGTCACCATCTGCAGTGATTTTGGAGCCCCCCAAAATAAAGTTTGCCACTGTTTCCACTGTTTCCCCATCTATTTGCCATGAAGTGATGGGACTGGATGCCATGATCTTAGTTTTCTGAATGTTGAGCTTTAAACCAACTTTTTCACTCTCCTCTTTCACTTTCATCAAGAGGCTCTTTAGTTCTTCACTTTCTGCCATCAGGGTGGTGTCATCTGCATATCTGAGGTTATTGATGTTTCTCCCTGCAATCTTGATTCCAGCTTGTGCTTCCTCCAGCCCAGCCTTTCTCATGATGTACTCTGCATATGAGTTAAATAAGCAGGGTAACAATATACAGCCTTGACATACTCCTTTTCGTATTTGGAACCAGTCTGTTGTTCCATGTCCAGTTCTAACTGTTGCTTCCTGACCTGCATATAGGTTTCTCAAGAGGCAGGTCAGGTGGTCTGATATTCCCATATCCTTCAGAATTTTCCAGTTTATTGTGATCCCCACAGTGAAAGGCTTTGGCATAGTCAATAAAGCAGAAATAGATGTTTTTCTGGAACTCTCTTGCTTTTTCAATGATCCAGCGGATGTTGGCAATTTGATCTCTGGTTCCTCTGCCTTTTCTAAAACCAGCTTGAACATCTGGAAGTTCACGGTTCATGTATTGCTGAAGCCTGGCTTGGAGAATTTTGAGCATTAGTTTGCTAGCATGTGAGATGAGTGCAATTGTGCGGTAGTTTGAGCCTTCTTTGCCATTGCCTTTCTTTGGGATTGGAATGAAAACTGACCTTTTCCAGTCCTGTGGCCACTGCTGAGTTTTCCAAATTTGCTGGCATATTGAGTGCAGCACTTTCACAGTATCATCTTTCAGGTTTTGAAACAGCTCAACTGGAATTCCATCACCTCCTCTAGCTTTGTTCGTAATGATGCTTTCCAAGGCCCACTTGACTTCACATTCCAGGATGTCTGGCAAGAGGCCGATAAATATAATTAACCTGGTGATGCAGGTGGACTTTTATAGAGCAGTGAAGACTCGTGGCTGGAACAAGAAGGTAAAATACATGTCTGAGAAGATGTGGTCCTGGGAGGCCACCTCCCCATCTGCAAGCCCCAGAGGTCACAGTGCTGTGCCACCCATACATGGAGGGCTTTTGTGGGCTGCATTATGGATAATGTACTGAGTTAGGGATCGTGTAGAGCTCAAGCCACTAATCCCATTTTAGATGTTAGATACTGGAGAAGCTGTGCATTTCAAAACACTGAAGTGGCTCAGGACAAAACCTCAGCAGTGTCTGTTGTTTCACTTGTTTAGAGCTTCAAATCAAAGCAGTTCCCTTTCTCTCTTTCTCTTCCTACTTAATTAATTAGCTCATTTATTTTTAAGTGAGAAAGCTGAATAACTCAAAAGCAAAAACTTGGGGGAAATTTTTTATCAGAGACTCTATCGTGGCCTAAAAAAGAAATCTCATCAGAATATCTCCATTTCGACTGCTGACATTTGACCTGCATACAGCATGTCTTCTCTCAAATACCAAACAAATCCTAGACAATTTAATCTGAAAAGTGAGTATTAAAATGCAATTCTCTCTTTGGTTGCACCCAGACCAGCGAGGTGGCTCATTAAATGTAAAAAGTGTTTTGAAAATTAGAAGGCCAGCATACTTATGTTAACTATTATTAGCTGCCATAAAATCAATGTCTCTTAATTTAAGTCTTATTTCTACAGAGTGTGCAAGAATTCCACAGATAAGCCCACCTGCCCACTACAGCAGGGTTTACTGACTTGCTTAAGGGCACATGGGGACAGTGAGGAACAGGAAGATTAAGTTCTGTGTTCTGTTTTTTCTGACTAGCTGTAGGATAGCTAGATGATGATACTTTTGTACCTCAGTTCCCTCATCTGTGAAATGGGTTCAACATTCCTCGCCTATTCTATTCAAGGCTGTCCCGAGGTTTAAAGAGCAGCATTTTGAAAAGCCCTATGGGTATTCATGAAATGGAAAGCTCCCACCTTGTGTTCTCTTCATATTTTACAATCTCCCATCCACTTTTTCATGTCCTCATCTTCAACAGGGACCCACATGGGGCTCACTGCACTGTGTCCCACCAGCACCACTCTCCTTGAACCTCCCCCCAGATAGCTGGCTTTCTGAGCAAGGAGCACAGAGGGATGGGCAGGTTTGCCCAGCACAGACATCTGCCCAGTCATCCTTGAGCACTTTTTTCCTAATGCTTGGCCTTTTCCAGGGAGAGTCGGGTGATTGGCCCTGCATGGGCGTTTTGGTATCAGTGAAGGAAACCAGTGTCTGACAGGTGAGCTTTTCCATTTGATAGGAAATACGTCGTGCTTTCCCTGCCTGGGCAAATTCTGCCAATCCTGCAAGACCTAACTCAGTATGACTCTTGCCCTCTTTCTCCTCCTTCCAGGGAGAATGCACTCTCCCTTTCCATACCTCCACATGGCAAAGACCAGACCTATGGCCGTGGGTATTATGACTTTCCAAAGATGCTTCATGTATGAGTTTAGGAGGAGGAATTCAACAGAGGTTCTAAGAACTGTTTAGTTGGCTTGTGCCTGTAGTCTATCATCCCAGGGCCTTCCGTGGAATCCCCTGGTGGAGATGACTTGACCTTTATGTCAGAGTCAGACAGACAGAAGGACACAACAAGGCTCTTTCTTCCTCCTCTGGATCTAGCTTGGGCCAGAGTTGTCTCTCCAAGCCCATCTTTCCTGGAGTTTAACTGACCCCACCCCTTGCTCTGTTTAGTGGTCTCCAGGACTGCTGAGTTTCTACTGAGAAGCTTCCCAAGCAGTCACTAGTTCCCAACGAGGGAAGAGTGTGATGGAAGCCCCCACCCCTGGATCATACTGCTCTGGTTTCCTTCCAATCTTTCCAGTGCACACAGCCCAGCTCTCTCTCAGGATTCCAGATCCTGTAAGCTTCTATTGACTCAGAATGGTCTGAGATAGAGTGAAATGGGAGAGCATGCACCAGATTGGGGCAGAGCCCTTTACACACATGTTTTGCAATAAACTGTAAGCCTAGATCAGAGTCCAGGCCGTCAGGAGCCAGGCTGGTTTAAGCCTGAGTGGTTTCCAAGAAGCCCTCTGGTCAGTGGGAGCATCGGTGAGTTTTATGCCTGCTGCAGGGAATACCTTCTGGTCTCCTTGTCACTGTTGGGGCAGTACCCTCACCTGATTCCATGTAGGTCACCAAGGGTGCAGGGGCCTCGCCTTCACTTTTCTGTGAGCTCTTATAAATCCTACCTATTCTAGAACATCTGTTTTGATCTCCTCTCATTGGTTTCCCTCTTGCCTTGTGCCATTTAGCTCTTGAGGATGTAGCATTTTATGTTCCATGAGTTCTGATTCCCCATCATGCCTAGAAGACCTCTGGGGCAGACCCAGGCTCTGGTGTCTGCTGACTCCAGCACAGAGCTGGCTCCCATGAAAGGGGCCATGAAGCGCAGTCCTCAGGGCCGGAGCTGGAGGCTAGAGGGTTAAAATGAAGCCCCTGCCTGATGGGGAAATGCTGAGCCCTTGCAGGGGGGTCCTTGGGGCCTGGCAGTTTCTCCACTGACCTCCCCGTGCCTCCTCTGCCGCCCTGTTCCTGAGTTGGCTCAGGTGAGCTCACGGCCAGGGATGCACAGCCCGAAATCCACCACGCCGCTGCCCTTCCATTATGTTTACCTTTCACAAGAAAAGACTCAAAGCAGGAAGGCTTAACACAAGCACCGCCACCAGGACTCTGGCACTGGCCACTTCTTATGGGCCTTTTGTGATTGTCTAGTTTACGAAATCTAAGTCACCAGTCCTCCTTCTAATCCCCGAGCTGTGAGAAGCTATTGGAGTGTTTGCTGTCCCTACATGCCTGTCCCAGGGCACACCTCAGCTCTGGTGTCCCACCCATCAAAAGGTATCTAATTTCTGTAATCATCTCCGAGTCTAATGGCTTTCAACCACATGAGTTGCAGCCGAGAGAAAACATCATTTCTGGTCATTTCGTTTCCTTTCCTGCCTTCCCCACCTCCTCTGTCTCTCCCTGCCCCTCCCGTGTGAGCTGATGGATTATAAAATGTTAGGTGTGACCTTGGGGTTGGGGGAGGAACAAAGGCTTCAGCTTCCCCCTCCCTCCCACTTCCCCAGCGAGGGCCCCTTGATGAGGTTCTAAAGGTTATGGGGCAATTTCAGGACACAGCCACCAGGGCCTGGAAAAAACATAACTTGGTACATATTTGGTTTTTTCCAGCCATGTCCCAGGAGTAATTGGGAGGCACACTGGCATATTTTGTGTGTGTCTTCTCCCTATCTCTTTATATCAAAGCTTCACTATTTTCTAGGAAAAAGCAAAAAACAAAACCAACCAACAAAAAAAACACAATGATTTTTCTCAATGCCCACCGCAGACAGAAGCATCTCCTGTGCTGTCCTCTGAGAAGTCCCACAAAGGCCCCGATTCTTAATTATCCTCTTCTCCCTTCCCTGCACTTCTATCCGGTGCCCACAAGGAGAGGAAGGGAGGGAAAAGCTTGTGTGTCATGTTGGGTTGGATGTTATCGTCTGAGGCGAGCCCACGAATACATGTGGAGATGATTTCAAGTCCTCCCACCAGAACTATGCTGGTGACAGTTTCTCTTTGTTACTGCAGTTCTCGAAACACTTCCAGCTCATGTCATTTGATCCTCAGATCTGACCTTCCCAACTAGGGAACCAGGAGTGGATTGGAGACAGGCTGTGACATGGCTCTGCCTGCCAGCTCTGGGGACAGCACTGGGGCAGCCCTGGGTGGTGCGACCCTGGGCTGCTGATTCCTGGTGGTGGGGAGCTGTCCACATTCCCCAGTGTGTCACACACGTGCTATCACAGCCTCTCTGAGCCGAGATCAGATTGGTTGGGAAGCCACAAGCAGGACAGGAGTCCTCATCTCACTTTTACAGATGAGAAAACTGAAGTCCAGAGATGTTATGTGTCACAGCTAATCCCCTGAGTGTGAGGCACTGTCCTTGCCATTCTTCCCACCAGCCATGGATTTTAAGGTGGCTCTGATATTTGAAGTCATGCTACATATCAGTGTCTTAGGGGCTGTTCTATCTCTTTGGTGCTTTAACACTTGTAGGCATTGTGTTCTTTTTTTTTTTTTTCAGGCATCACTGAAGTAAAGTGAGAGACAAATACTCAGGGATGATTTCCAGTGCAGAAAGAGAGAGAAAAGAGAATAGCTATATAATCTAAGGAGCTATTAGTGTCAGCATGATCCCCTCTTCCCTTTGGTCATTGAGTATATCTAAGGTTTGAGCCTCTTTTGAAAAGGCAGTGTGTACAGATAACATGATCCTGTATGTAGAAAATGTTAATGTGTATGAACACACATATGCAAAGAACCTACTAGAACTAATAAATGACTAGAGGAGGGCCATAGGATGTGAGATCAATATATAAAAAACAGTTGTCTTTCTATATACTAGCAGTGAGCAATCCACCAGTGAAA
Organism: Budorcas taxicolor; assembly: GCF_023091745.1. Classification (NCBI taxonomy): domain Eukaryota; kingdom Metazoa; phylum Chordata; class Mammalia; order Artiodactyla; family Bovidae; genus Budorcas; species Budorcas taxicolor. The sequence goes on from NC_068920.1 coordinate 87,964,960, forward strand.
TTTAAGAAAAGAGTTCCATTTACAGTGACATCAGAAAGAATTAAATGCTCAGGAATAAATTTAACCAAAGGAGCTGGGGACTTATATACTAAAAAATATAAAACATTGAGAGAAATTAAGGAAAATATAAATAAATATAGAAACAGTTCATGTCCATGAATTGAAAGACTCAGCATTGTTAAAATGGCATTTCTTCCCAAATTGGTCTACATATCCAACACACTTCCTATCAAAATCCCAGCAGACCTTTTTGCAGATATTGACAGTCTGAACTTAAAATTTGTATGAAAATACAAAAGACTTCAAATAGCCAAAGCAATCTTGAAAAAGAAGAGTAAAATTGGAAGATACGTGTTTCCTGTTTTCAAAAGTTCCTCTAAAGCTACCGTAATCAAAACAGTGTGGTACTAGCATAAAAACAGACACACATGTCAAGGCAGCACAATAGAGAACTCAGAAATAAGCCTTTACATTTATGGCCAATTGGTTTTCGACAGTAGTGACGAGACCATTGAATGGAGAAAAGAAAATGTTGTCTTTCCAACAGATGATGAACATTTAGATTGTTTTCCAACACCATACTCGAAAATTAAGTCAAAGTGAACCCTTAAACAAGAGCTTCTCATACAACAACTTCCTGTGAAGTTACAAGGATGAGAATGTCAAAGGCTGGGAGCACCAGCAGAAGAGACATCGGTAGGAATGTAAGATTATATTTTTGTCAAGAGCTTCAGTGATTTCAAAGAAGTAACTGCATGTGGGAGGAAAAAAAAAAGACAGTGACAGCATGGTGAGAAGCAAGTCCTGCTCTGAGGAGGAGGAGCCTTTCTGTCACTCTTCAGACTCCACTAATCATCTGCAGCCTAAGACATTTGGACTCAATAAGGGGCCTCACCAGGTTCTAAGGGAGCTTACTTTTTAGTATAAAACAGCTACTTTTTATTTCAAGTTCTTCTTATTTCCTATGTGTGGGTCTCCCCATCCCCTACCCAACGTCTTGGTGAAGTTGGAAAAGAGTTACCATTATCTTCATTTTAGCTAACAGTTCTCTCAGGCTTGCTGTGTTGCCAGGCTCGGCTCCCAGCACTTCATAGATTGTTAAGACACTGAATTCTCACAACAGCCCTAGGAGGTGAATCCTGTTATCATCCCTAGTTTTCAGATGAGGAAATTGAGGCCAAAGTGGTTTTGTGACTCACAGCTAGCCAGGTGCAGACCTGGGAGACAGATTCTGGCAGTGTGATTAGGGGACCAACTCTTCCACACCCAGTGCCACCTCTTATCACTCGAGTTTGATAATTGAGGAAATTGTAGTGCAGGAACAGTAAGTGGTTGTTTGGGATTAAACAGCAAGTGCTATGTCACTTTATCTAGAGCTTTTTTCTGCATCATGTGCTCACCCTATCCTCCACTAAGAACAGAGCCCCCAGAGGTAAGGTGTAGGTAGACAGGAATTACAGAATAAAAAATCTTCATTCATTCATTCAACCTTTAGGGCAACTTCTGTCCTAATTTAGAATCTCTGCATTTTCAACCATGCACAGAATCCTGGGGTTCAAAGACTTCTCTTAGAAATCCTCTAGTTTGGTCTCTCCATCAGGGCTAAAACTTCATCAACAGCTCTCCTGCAGCTGCTTCTTGTGCGTTTTCTACAGTAGGAAACCCATTACCTTGTAACTAACTGTCAGTCATTTGATATACCTACTAGCTAGAAAATTCTCTTTTTGGAGCCCTGGTTGGTATTGGCATTGCTGCGACTTGCATTCTCAGTTTTGGTTCTGCCCTCTGGAACAATGCTCAGTGTGTCTAATTTTACATGCCAGTCCTTTGTACAGTTAAAAGCAGGACTCAGGAGTCTGATCACCTGGGTTTGAATCCTAACTCTGACACAAACATGCTCTGTAACCTTAGGCCTTAGTTTCTTCATCTGTAAGATGGAAACAAGCTGTTTAGAGGAGGCATCAGATAAGCCTCATCAGCAGGAGTTCAATAGATTGTTCAATATTACTATATTTAGAAACAATAATTACATCCTTTCTCAGTCTTACTTCTTCACTATCAGTATCCTGATTCTTTAACCTATTCTTAAACTTTATCTCTTGACTTTCAGGCCAATCACTTTTAGGTCTTGCTCATCTGGGTATACTTTATCTTCAAGTATCTGTCCCCAAAGACTGAAGCCAGAACCAAGCTCAGTGACCCCTGAGCCCCCTGACCATACCCACTTGTGAGCAGAGCATAGAGTCCCTTTTGGATGGGACTAGTTTGTCTTCTGATAAAGCTGTGTTTCATGAGTCGTATCTGGAGGGATTGCAGCCTGCCTTCCTCAAATCATCTCTTTCCTTTTTCAAAAGGTATTGTATTAAGATAGAAATTGGCAGCAATTAGTAAGCTTAGGTGTTTCCAGGTTTTAGATCCTTCCCTTTTGAATTACTATTCATTAGAAACTTTACTATGCATTATGAGTAACTATCTGTTTACCTAAAAATAAATATTGGATACTAGTCAAGCCTGGAGTTAGATTCTGTCCTCATCATACCATCCTTTCAGTGGGTGGTGACCAGGCTGAAATCACTCCTCACATTCTTAAAGGTGGCTTTCGACCTTTTCAGTTGTAGTGGTGGAATCACAATAAGAAAACCACATATATAAAACACATGAAAGCACTTCTGCTCTGGCTGAAACTTGGGACTTGGAGCTGTTTTGATTACTGTTGCTACAAGGGATCACCTCGAAACTTGGAGGCTCGGCTGCTTGGTTCTGGCTTAGGGAAGTCAGGAGGTGGTTGGAACAGTGGGGGTGACAGAGAGCTGAAGTACCTGCGGGCCCTGAGAATCAGAAGAGCAATGGCTTATCAAAAGATCTGAGGATACATATCTGTGTTAGGAGCATTCGCGGTGCTCTTGTAGTAGCTGAAACACAGGAGAAGCGAAAGGCTACTCACCAGCTGACTGACAGATGAATGTAATAGATTCAGACTTCAGGAGTTGCCTCCGAACTGTTTCCTTTCCTGTTTCTTCTTTGCCCTCGCTTAGAGCCTTGCAACAGCCAAATAATGAGTGAATTCTTTTTTTTTTTTTTTTTTCAGTGCTTTGCAGTTCCAGCTAGAAGGAACTTCAGATGCCATGTAGTTCAATTCCTTTGAGGTTTAGTGGCCTTCTCGAGCTCATACAGATGGGAGACGTGGCGGGAGGGAGGGCCAGGTTTTGCAGCTTCTGCAGGAAGCAGGTGACTTCAACTTTCTCTTCTGACAGGACACAAATGTCCTGGGCTAAGTGGCCTTCAGTGGGTCAAGAGAAGAGGAGGAGTCTCTGGAAAGCTGGACCGGGACTGGCTGGGGTCCAGGCACTCATTGTGTGGGGATGCAATGAAATGTTTCCAGAGGAACTAGCTCATTGTTTAGGATGCTAAATATTTGTTTGATCAAATCAATTTTCAACTGAAGAAGCCAAAAGATCTGAATTTTAAGTCCCACAAACCTGACTTGGAGGGAGTAGGGAAGAGGGGGTAAGAGTTGTTTCCAGTCCGAAAACTGTGGGAAAGATACTAATGCAGGACACTGTCTGCACGTCACGTGGTGAAAGGGGATTGTGCCCCCACCGCAGCAAGGCAGACAGAGGCACTGCCAATTTTCCAGGTGTTCCAACAGCTTTACCACTTGCCGTGAGTTCAGTCACAAGGAAGGAGTCTTTATTCCATTATTTGAAATGATACCTTTAAATGAAACAAAATAGTATTGATGCCTATTTTCCTGCACTTTGTTTCCCTTTGGCCACTAAAGTTCTCTTTTACAACTTTTTGGGCATAGTGACCTCCGTCTGCAGATTATTCCATCAACCAGGGTGATCCTTGTCATTCAGCTTCTTCAAGGAAGCATGGCTGTAAGTGATCAGTTGGTTCTTATGGAGTGACTGATGCAGAATCTGATTCATAAAAATACCATCTTCAAGACTGTTGGGATTCATCTTGCTTCCGCATGGATTAGTGATTTTGCTAATGGTTCCTGGTCAGTGGGAGAGGCATTTCATCATTTCGGTTATTCTCTGCTGTGCCTCTATGTCTTACTATTCTCTAAGCCCAGTGTCTGGTTTGGGCCATCTGCTCACCACTTGTGATGTGATCCTTTAAGACAGTATCTGAATTACTTTCTAAATAAACTAAAATTCAAGAGATGTTGGACATTTCAGAGATTAGCCAGCAAGTATTCCTTGTTGCTAACCTGATGTTTCCATATCACTTTATGCCAAGGCCATGTGTTTGCACTATTACCACATATATGGTAAAAATGAAGACTAAATAAAATTGAAAACTTTGAAGGACTAAGGAAAATGGGAATTGAATTAATTGAACTTGAATTATTCTGTATTTTACTAACTTCAGAGAATATTTTTGGCTTTGAATTGTGTGCTTTTAAATGTTAGGAGGAGAGAGATTTTGCTGTGTATCGTTTCTCTAAAGAACACTACATCTTTCAATTTAGGAATGCATTTTCAGCCCCCAACCCTCCCAGAATTGGGCTTAACAAAATGAATGACCGAGGAAGCAAGTTCATGTATGATCATTACACATAAAATCAGACAGCCCTTCCCTTCCATGCATACTGCCTGGACAGTCCAAGAACCTGCATGACTCTGTCTATGGTTTCATGATCCCTGCTGTAGATGAGACTTTGGGTGCCAAGCAGCAAAGGGTAAGTCTCAGAGCTCTACCATCCCTCCACAGCCCACAGACACACACAGACAGAGAGAGCCAGCATCCTGGGGAAATGGGCCAGACCAGTGAAGGCAAACAGTACCCACACTGTGCAGCACAAGCTGTGCAAAGCCATCCTTCCCTCCAGTGAGTGAGTTACAGTGGGCCAATGGGAGCCGGGCTCTGGAAAAGTGCTGTGTGCTTCTAAGATGTTCAGCCCTGCTCACATCGAAGGTGTCTGCATCTGTGTGTCCAGCTCAGTGTCCAAAAGAATAAGCAGTCTAGTCCTGTCCATCTTGGGTTCAGATTTTAGTTTTTTCTGTAATTGTGTCCTATCTGTTCTAATTTTTTCTATAAATGTTTTGGCATTATTCTCTGGTTCAGATAATCAGTTCTCTCTGGTACATTGTCCTGCTGAGGTCAGTGTCCTGGAGCTGTGGTTTCAGGCTGTTTATAATAAGGGAATGGAGCCTGCAGAGCAGAGGACTCTATAGAACTATGCAAGAGGAAGCCCCTTTTATTCAAGGGTGCCATGGGACTTGGCTGCCTGGTGGCCGGCCCCTAGTGAACCTCCTTGACATCTAAAATTCCTGGAGGAGAGTTTTAAGTCCTGTCTTTTACTTGTTGGGGGAAATTGGGACTGGAAGTCAGAGTTTCCTGGATATTAGCATCACACTTACTTTCTCGAGCACTTTTTCAGTATCTTCCTCTCATTCATGCATGAACAAAATATTTCTCACTCTTCTGCTAGGTATAAAGCACGGTGTCAGGTGCTGGAGATGAGTGAGATGGACACAGCTCCTGCCCTCAGCAAGAGGGCAGGGTTTTAGAATTTCAGGAACAAAATCTGACCCAATGTGCCACTAGTTGATGTGTTGTGGTGACAGGCATCCCTGTAGGTGCTGCCTCATGGAATGTGTCTTGCCTGATCTGGTCAGCCTCCTCAAGCAAAGTGTTTCCCTTAGGAAGCCGCAAGAAGCCCAGCAAGGCAAGAAAGTCTTGCTGTGACTCTCAAACTCTCCCTGGCAAGTAGGGACTGGACACAAACTATGAGGAATAAGAGGTAAATTAGAAAATTGGACAGAATGAGGGCTGAGGTTCTCTGTATTATAATAGCATTCAGTTTTCTTTATTTTGGATTGACTACCTCCTCCCTCACTTTAATACTCATATTCTTTTAGCTAGGAGTTGAAGAATAAAAATTCGGTTCATTAATGAAAGTTTTCCTACATTTAAAACAATGGCATACAATCCTTCAAACATGTGTCTCATTTAACTAATATTTTCTTGGAAATCAGAAAGCAGAGAGGTAAAACTCATTTTTCCCTCCCCGGCCCTCTATGATCCAGTTGCCAAGTAGCTTGCAGTTAACAGCTTTTGCCACTAGAGAGTGATCATAGTCAGAAAAGTAGAGCTGAGACGTCAATACTGAACCAGGGGAAATTGATGAAATGGCAACTGGTTATTATGTTTGATAGATCCAGGGCCAGAAAGAGCAGACTGAAGACATAAAATGCTTTCAGCTTAGCTGAATGAGAGAATTTCTGATATTCCAGAAGAAGAGATTTTGGAATTGCCATATACTTTTTTTATGGGCAAGATCCTGAAGTTAGGCGGTAAAGAATGGACAGAAAGTCAGGGACAGAGCTGTGCTTTTCTTTTAAAAATAGATACATAGAAGCATGTGTTTGTTTGTTCCTACTTGGTGTTTTTGTTTTACTTCTAAATTGAGAACAGCTGAAATAATTTCTAAATTGTTCTGGACTTTTGAGCACAGACTCCCAGACAGTTTCTGTGGTCTGGGCCTTCAAAAACCCATCTGATGAGAGATGAAGCCCCATCTTCCGAAAGAGCTATTTGAGGCTCTGTGAAGCAGCTAAAGCTTGTTTGTTTCCCCTTGCATTTGAAAATGGAAGTCAAGCATGCTCCCGGGACACAGGATTCTGCCACTGTAACTGTCTTGAAAGGGGCAGGAAAGGATTTGCACAGTTTTGCCAGACAAAGCAGTAACAATCTCTATTCCTAGTGACTTCTAAATTGGAGTGGCATTTTCCTATCAAACTCATTTGAGAAACAAATTATCCACTAACTCAGGAAGATTTATTTCTGATGACTTCCAATAACTCAGGAAGATTCATTTCTGATGACTTCAAAGAATCCTAGTTTCTCCCTGAACCCCAAGAGTCATTGACTGGAATGGGGTTTTAGTCCTCAAACTTGTTAATTTTTATGTATGTAAGAATGGCTAACTGCCTTTAAGATACAGTGTTATTCCTTTGATATCCCTAAATCATCTAAATGTATTTATAAAAGAAGTTCACATGAATTTCAGTTAATGACGTGTTTCTTAATACTGACTGATAGGTAACCCAAGTTAATTGGATTTCCTGACACTGATGGTTTCTTTAAAACATGGAATTAAATGATAATGGAAAGGACAGTCTTGGCAACAAGTGCTTAACCAGTTGCCTAAGGGATTTAGATGATCAGCAGCAGCCTGCAACAATTAGATAGAAAGAAGAACTAGGGAGGGTCAAGGAAACATTTTCCAAGGCTGATTATATTCTGATTGGGGTGACAAACTGTGGGAACTGGAAAGTGCCTCATGGGTCAGAACCTGGGAGCACCTAAACTACTACAAGGGGCATTTATTTTTTTAATTCTCTTGGGTTCTCTCTTTGGGCTCCTTAGTATTATAAAAATTGTGGGGGGTAGAGATGGGGGAGCAGGCTGTGGCTGACAGCATGCAGATGTCATTCTTCATTATTAACCAGAGTGTGGAGGAGAAGGTGTTGACTTTCTAACTTGCAAGGTCATGCTCTTAACTGATTTTTACCCTTGCATGTTCTCGACCCTTCAAAATAGTTTTACTTCCTCCACACTTCAGAGCTAGGATCATAGAGGGTCTGATAATAGTTCCCCAAGATTCTTGTATTCAGATGGGCAAAGGAGTGGGAGGTTTATATAATTTACCATTTATTTAAACCTAAAAGCCTACTATTAAGAGGGGAAAAGGAAAGAGGGAAGCACCTGTTTAAGACCTGTGCCTTCAAAGAATGCTGTTTATCTAGTATCGACAGAGCAAGGAATGTGTCTACAGGTGAACTAAACTCCTCCAAGAATCTCAGTAAGAAACAGTGTTTGGGGTTTATCATAGTTTCTCACATACTCTTGAAATAGTCTCTTTCCCAACAAGCAAAAGTAGACATCATATCACGCACAGACTTTCTCTGATTCCATCAACAGTCCTATCTTACTGTCTGTCCAGTTAAGCGTCACAATCCAAAAAAAAAAAAAAGAGAGAGAGAGATGGCACAGCAGTTTTGGTGAATAATTTGTTATTATTCCCATCTAGATAGCCACCTCTTATTGGTGGGTGAGGACCATAGTTCAGATAAGATCTGTTGTAATCTGAAGAAATTACTGTCCAGATGTTAGAAGAACCCTTTTTAACCTTCTTATTCTATAATTAGCTACTCTGACATGCGTTGGCTTTATCTTAATGATCAAGATCTGATGTCACTAGAGGTTAGAAACACATATGAAAAAAAATTTTTAATATTTTCCAATGGGAAAATTATCCTGAAATATTTGCATTATATTTCCAAGCCATAAATGATCATAGGTGCTTTGAGTCATGGTGCTGATTCCAAGAAAGTGTTTGCGCAATTTTAGAAAATAGAACAGACCAGTTGATTCATGCTTTAGTTGATGGTATTGTCTCCTGGGAAGCTGAAGCACCCTTGCCTTATGCACAAGGGGCTGGTGGAGTGCTGCTGCTTAATTTGTCTTAACTCTCTTTTGAGGCTGTGTTGCATGGCCCTCCTCCACCCCAGAACCCATTTGCAAAGATCCAGCAGCAATCCTCCAGAGATTACTGTTTCCCAGACATTCCAAAGGGCTAGATGGCACTAGCTCAGCCATTTTAACCTTGGCATTTCCCTTAAGAGAACATATCAGTAACAGACTGTGATCTAGAGGAAGAACGTGGAAGTGGTAAGGGGCTTCAGGGGTCTTCAGGGAGAAGAGATAGCCCAGTGCCATACTGAGTGAAGGGGAAGCATTCATCAACTTCCTTTCCTGTGTCTTGCTGTTTCCCCTGATTCTGCCAGCACGCCCACCTGAGTGCTGGCTTGGTTTAAGTCAGCCCAAAGAAAATGTTATAGTAATAAGAGTCACCTACCTTTATTTAGATCTTGCTTTCCTGCCCTTCCATTCTTTTCCCCCAAATTTATGAATGAAAACAGATAAGGCGAGGTTGAAATGGCCAAGGCTGTAGGTTGCATCTTGATTTTGAGGTCTCTGGGAAAGAAGAGAGGGAACCATCTATTCCAATTGAAAATCCTAGGCTTATATTCATTTAACAACTCTATGATACCCAGTACAATTTGTTCAAATAAATTGTGAAAATAAGTTATATCTAGTGCTCAGGGCATAGTTTGTGAACCGGTTTGTCATCTCTCGTAAACTTTCCATTTGGATGATCAGAACAGGGCGGAAGTTTCTCTCTGTGCTGTTAGGCTACAGGCAACTGTTGTCGTTGGTTGACCCTGGGTGGTAGGTACATGGGAACTTGGTTGAAGGCTTCACAGAGAAGAGGAGAGCTAGTCCTGTGGTGAGGTCTGCCTGTGGGTTGGTGGAGTAAAAGTGAAAGTTGCTCAGTTTTGTTTGACTCTTTGCAGTTGAACAGTCAGACTCTATACAGTCGTATCTCTTTGTGACCTCATGGACAGTACAGTCCATGGAATTCTCCAGGCCAGAATACTGGAGTGGGTAGCCTTTCCCTTCTCCAGGGGATCTTCCCAACCCAGGGATAAACCCGGGTCTCCCGCATTGCAAGTGAATTCTTTACCAGCTGAGCCATAAGGGAAGCCCAAGAATACTGGAGCGGGTAGCCCATTCCTTATCCAGCAAATCTTCCTGACGCTGGAATCAAACTGGGGTCTCCTGCATTGCAGGTGGATTCTTTACCAGCTGAGCTACCAGGGAAGCCCATGGGTTGGTGGAGAGCTCTTGCTAATGAATATTTTGTCAGTGCTTCTGTTTTAAACAAGTTGGCGGCGTTTTATATTATCCACACAGATACACTGCAAAAGAAAACTAATATGGGCAATTAGAATTGGTAGTAAATCTGAAATATACGGAATGTATTCAAAAAGATGACAGGAGTTAGAACTGCTCACAGGTGGTTGCCAGGCAGAGTTTCCTCAGAACCTTCCATGATAAAGTGATAAGGTTAATTGTAATCAGCACACTTCCCAAATGGATGGGTACTATCAATGTGCTTAAAAATGTGCTCTTAAATTAATCAGAAAAGTTTGTACATTTGAGCATTTGACTTGGCTATGAATTGGCTAAGCAATGTATTTCTTTATAAAAATATATTTCCAGTTTGTTCCTGTTCAAACTATCACAGTCTCATATTTGAGCAAATGCCAGACTGATGACATGTACTAGATAGTGAGTCCTTGTCCATCAAAATATTTTGGTGCAGTGGTTTCACGAGAAGAGAATGGTATTAAAGTAGTGATTTGGAGCCTGAGAAACAGTTTCAGCCATGCCTGGGAGGCAGAGGTGAGAGGTAGCTCTCAGCCCAAGGGAGCAAACTCTGTGCTGTTTTAAAGTCTTTCTCACTTTACCTACATGTTCAGGTACTCAGACGTCGACCCAGCCTACGTGGTACAAAAGGGAATCACATGTTTAATTTCAAGGGTAGACACCATCTTGGAATTTGGAACAATTTATATGTTGGGCTGTCTTGCATCTGCTGCTGCTGCTGCTAAGTCGCTTCAGTCGTGTCCGACTCTGGGCGACCCCAGAGATGGCAGCCCACCAGGCTCCCCCGTCCCTGGGATTCTCCAGGCAAGAACACTGGAGTGGGTTGCCATTTCCTTCTCCAATGCATGAAGGTGAAAAGTGAAAGTGAAGACGCTCAGTCGTGTCCGACTCTTAGCATCTAGTAAGTGCTAAAAAAGTTATCTGCCAGAGGTTAGTTGTTTTTATGAAATGAATGTACCCAACTTCCAGTTAGTTTAGCAGAGCCTGGAAGCCCAAAGTTGCAGGATTGCCCATCCTTATAGAGGCAGTTCACTTTAAAATAGTCCCTTAGCTCTCCTCCCACTTGGTAAACCAAGAATCTGATGCAACAGAGAGGAACAGTAAAAGTCATGCGAATCTGGAAATATACCCCTTTTCCAAGCATTTGTTTAGAGTTTCCTGGCATTGGATTGTTTATAAGTCAGTATTGCAAGAGAATGCACATTTTCACATAATTCTGTGGTTGAAAGCAGTTTCCTCACCAGCTGACTGATTATTTCTCTAAGGAATTAGTCAGAAGGCAATTGAAAAAAAAAATTTTGTTGTCCATGTGAGACTCTGGTGGTTTGCTTGTACTTTATATCATTGGGGGTGGATTTCCCCTAAGGACTTCTTAAAAGCAGGGTCATGAATGGGTATAAACCTAGGCTGGCTTGTATCCAGGATGGAGAAAAGTATTGGGGTGAGCCACTTAGTTAATCAGCCATCTAACTCCTGAGCATGCCTGCTCTGTTAGGTCCAATAAAGGATTTAAGAAAAGACCTTAGGGGCCACTCTGAGAAGCAAGACTATGAAATGGTTTTGAATTGGCTTGTCTACAGTAATGCCACTGACCCATTTTAGTAATTTGGACAATCTTACCTAAGTAGAACCCAAATTAACTACATTGATTGGTAAATCTAACCAGTCATTATTAATCAAATGACTGTTATATGAAAGGTATAATTGCTGCTCTCAAGGACTGAGAAAGCCCAGTTTAAGAAGTAGGATTTTTTAAAAAATAACTGAGTTAAATAACCCTCTTTGCCTTAATAATGTAAATCTGTGGTATAAGGTTATAATGTACAGGGTAAGATTAGTCATCACATGGGTGGTTTAAATACTGCCATGAATTCATAGGAGGAAGAGTTTTCTAAATACTGTCTTCCCTGGAAAAGGCATCACCAAGGAAGAAGAGAATAGAAAGTATTTGACAGGTGGAGAGGAGGAACTTGGAGCAGAGTTGCCAGGATTGTTCAGAATGAACAGGAAAAATGAGTGGCTGCCATATGAAAAAAAATCAGCTCAAGTGGGAAGTGGTGCTGTGTACGTGTGACTCTTACAACCCCATGAACTGTAGCCTGCCAGGCTTCTCCATCCATGGGATTTTTCGGGCAAGAATACTGGAGTGGGTTGCCATTTCCTCCTCCAGGAGATCTTCCTGACCCAGGGATCAAACCCACATCTCCTGTGTCTCCTGTATTGCAGGCAGATTCTTTATCCACTAAGCCATCAGGGACACCCAGGGAGCAGTGAGATAGGCTGAAATTTAGATCACCACCAGACTACTGGCAGTTCTAACCTGAATTAATCAAAGTGGGATCAGTCAAAGTGGGATTCCTAGACTAGCAACACTGCATCTCCTGGGAACTTGTTAGAAACACAGAATCTCATGTCCCAACCTAGACCTACAGACTCAGTACTTTCGGGTGTGTGGTTCAGGAATTTGGGTTTGGTTTTTTTTTTTTAAGTGTTCAGTGGACTCTTGTGCATACTAAAGTTTGAAAAGCACAACTACTGGCAATTTGAGTTTTGTCCCAGATGACTGAAGGCTCTTGAATGGAGAAGAAGCATGTTTTTCAGTGGGGAAGCAAGTCAGTGCCTTTGGGATACTGTCTTTTACGTGGAAGACATCCTCCCTTATAATCCTCCCTTACCTACTGCTTACCAAGATGAAATCTTCCCAAATCCTAGTCACGTAACTGGTACAGTCATGTAACTGTTCTTTGGAGTAGTTTCTGAAGGCTGAGTCTAGATCTTGTCTATGTAATGGTATGATATGCACCTGTTGTATTTTATATAAGTTGGGATTTTTTTAAGTGTGTGCTTTGCAAGAACTGTATGAATCAGCAACAATAACAAATTTATATGGTGCTTTATAGTTTAAAACATAATACTCATTCATATATTTCTGACCGTTTAAAAAATTCCCACTATTTTGAATCAGGTTGTTTATCTGGCATTTATCAGGAAATTCAGATTTCCATGTTACAAAGGTAATATGAGCTCTTATAAATCAGTAAACCTTTTTGATAAAAAAAATTTTCCAGACTTTATATTATCATTAATACTAGTAGGAATACTATATAATAATAAAATCAGCATGTATTTTTAAGTGTTGGTAGGGTTTTGAATGTTTCTTTTACTTGATGACTTTGATATAATAATACTTTCAGGGCTGTAAGAAGTTAGGACTGTTATTCCCGCTTTAAATAGCCCCAGGCTGGCAATTTTTTGATCAATTCTACCAGTCTCTTTTATCTTTATTTCCCACCCTGAGAAGACTCTTGAGAGTCCCTTGGACTGCAAGGAGATCCAACCAGTTCATCCTAAAGGAGAGCAATCCTGAATATCCATTGGAAGGACTAATGCTGAAGTTCAAACTCCAATACTTTGGCCACCTGATGTGAAGAACTGACTCCTTGGAAAAAAAACCCTGATGCTGGGAAAGATTGAAGGCAGGAGGAAAAGGGGACGACAGAGAATGAGATGGTTGGATGGCATCACTGACTCTGTGGACATAAGCTTGAGTAAGCTCTGGGAGTTAGTGATGGACAGGGAAGGCTGGAGTGCTGTGGTCCATGGGGTCGCAAAGAGCCGGACACTACTTAGTGACTGAACTAACTGACTGACTGATATGCTACTCCAATAAGCTAGGAAGAATGGAGTTTTCTTAAGGTTAAAATCCTAACCTTAATTTTGCCAGCAGTGTCATGGAGTAGCCCTTGGCGCATGGACTTGAGGGTGGTGTTAGCTTCTATTGTCATGAATACTGTGGGTCTTGACACCAGTGTTTTCCCTTGCCCACTCAAGGGACATTTTCCCCCTGCAGTTTCACAGGTGGAGTTTGTGGTGGTGTTTGTCAGATGGTGGAGTTTGTCCGAGAGCAGACCATTGCATAGAAGGCTTGATGCTGTATTCACTTAGATTTCATGTTGACTCTAAAGATGTCTAGGATCCCAAAGAGAGGAACAGATCCCTGTCATGCTCCTTCAAAAATCAGCAGTTTGTGTCCTAGAGATTCAAGACCACCTCTGTAAACACGCAATGAGCAAAGGCTTAAGGTGCAGACCTTAACACAGTCTCTAACCCTAGCCCCATATTTCTGATATATAAAATGGGAGCTCTACTGTCAGCTTTAATGAATGATGCTGAGGGTTACTCCTGGTGTAACAGAAAGAGCCCAAGCTTTGGGACAGACAGATCTGGGTTCGAATTCTAGCTGTACTACTTACCAGCTCTGTGGCCTCAGGCAAGTCAACTTACTCCTCTGAGCCTCTGTATCTTTGTGGAAAATGGAGGTGTTAACACCAGCTTTCAAGACTGCTGTAGCTTCATATATAGTAGGTACTCATTATAGCCCTTGTCACTTTCCACTTGTTCGTTGTGTCCTCACATTAACCTGAGATTGTAGTTTTCTAAGAAAAACAAAAAGGCCAAGATAGCTTTGATGCTTCAAACAGCTAGACTTCCTCAGTGTTCCTTCAGTCTTCCAGACGCATCCCACCTCTGTGCCTTCATGGTTCTCCTGCACCTGGAAAGCCCGAACTCTGCTTGGTTTGATTCCCTTCCCCTTTTAAGTCCCAGTTCTTCCATGGAGATTTCCTTCACTGTTTTCTTCATCACAAATCCACAAATAATAAAATACCCTCCTGTGGTGTTAACCCTTATTTCATTAGAGTTTCTCATTCTTCCAACTAGATTGTAGCCTTTTTGAAAACATTCTATACCTACAGATGAATGGACTGATTTGAAATAACATTCATCACCAAGCCATATGCCGCTGCTGAATCGAGGCTTATGAATGAAAAATTGAAACTAATGTTTTTCTCAGCAGTTTTTTTGGGGCCAAGAACCCATGCTACAGATAATCTATTATAATTTTCCAAGAAGTAGCTGCTATTGAACTTGATTTTTTAGATGGGGAAACCCACACTCCTGATTGTCCAAGTTCTTATAGCCAGTGAGTAGAGGAGCTAGGATTTAAACACAAGCAGTCTGGGTCCAGAGACTGAGTTTGGACCACGGCACCATGCAGGTGAGACTGTGGGTGGAGAAGGCTAGTAGAACATTCAAAAACACCCACGGACAGAGTTCTACAAATGGGGACCAACTACAGCCAAGTTATAAACCTCTCAGTTGAGGTTCTCTATGTCATTTTTTCTCATTTGTGTCATTTAACAAATCATTTAGATCATGACTTTCTACAGTTAGAGAAACCAGCCTCCTCTCTGAATTGTCAGCCCTTGGTTCGTGTAAGAGCTGTGACTCAGTCCTGAAACTCACTTGCTTTGTCTGTTTCACCACCTTTTCAGGTCATTAAGAACAAAAGGTCTGTGAACAGATTAAACACAGGCTGTTTTTGTTCTGCTTCTACAAGCACCTATGCCTGTTGAACGCAGACTGCGCGGTGTTGATTGCAGTCTGCTCATAGATTTTTTAAAAAAACAACACATGCCGGAATCCCACACCTTCTCACAATAGCATAGCTGAGGTTAAACAGTTCCTTGGAGAGGCCCCTGTGCTATTACACTAAATACTTACAAGTTTATTTCACCACACTGCCTGGGGTTCAGAGTAAACCTGGGTGGAAGTACGGAGATCAAAGAATTTAACAATCAAAAACCTCTATTCACGCTAATCTATCATCTAATGAAAGTATTAGTGAAGTCATATGGAAATCCTCTCCAACCTGCCTATAGCCACCAGCCTTGCCACTTAATATTTAAAACAATGTGACCAAGTGTTCAGAATCCACAGGATTGAGTTGTATGTAACGTTAGTGTATTATTTCCAAGTTGCCAATTTTCCCCAGCTTAGCACATTTTCATTTCGGCTTTATTAAAGAAGTCAGAACATGAAAGGAGATTTAGCACAGTGGTGATGTCAGCAGCTTCCTTGCCATTGTGACATGGTTTATTTGGTTCAGGGCAGCCATGCATATGAATCCAACAAGGTGTCTGTAGGACTGAAAGTCAAACCAAGTGGGACTGATAAAAAGGAAAAGACAAGAAATACAATTATGTGGTGAAACCACAGCTCTTTAACTGTGGGTGGGAATTTCAGGCCCTCGATTTGATTTCATATGGCCCCATAGTTACAAAACCATGGTATAGCATGGTATCAGCTATGTAGTAAGTGCTTTATTATGACATTAGTGGAGTGGGTGGATGAGCCCAGCATGGTGTGGAGCATTGTAAGAATACAGCCAGATGCAGGAGACATGACCCCAGTCATTCCAGAAGATTCCTCCTGTTGTGGAAAGCCATGGTTTTCTTAAGAGTACCTGTCTGTCAGAGTCCTGGGCTAGAGGAAGACTAGAAGCCACTGGTCCAAGAATTTATACTCTGGTTGGACTTACCAGTACATAAAATTCTCACAAAAAGGTACAGAACCAAATGCAGTGAAATCACCTAATCTTGATGTCACAAGCCAGGACAGTTGTCCAATCCAGTGGTTCCCAAACCTCACTGAGCATTAGGAGCTACCTGGGGAATTTAAAAGGAAGTGGACATTCCCAGGGCCCAGCCAGAATTAGAAACTCTGGTCAAGGGTCCTGGAAATATGGATGCTTTAAAATGCTCTCATGGGATTCTGTGGCTCGGCCAGCTCACTTGACCAGTCCCCTCAATGAACAAAGAGGATTTCTGTTAACAACCCTGCCAAGTGATGATCCACCCAAGGCTGACATCCTCAGGTTGGGAGGAACTTGCTGCAGAACAAGGCAGCAGGACCCAGGCAGAAGATGGGGGTTCTCTAAAGCATTTCCTCAAAGTGAAAGTCGCTCAGTTGTGTCTCTTTGTGACCTCATGGACTTACAGTCCATGGAATTCTCCAGGGCAGAATACTGGAGTGGGTAGCCTTTTCCTTCTCCAAGGGATCTTCCCAACCCAGGGGTCGAATCCAGGTCTCCTGCATTGTAGGTGGATTCTTGAGCAGCTGAGCCACAAGGGAAGCCCAAGAATACTGGAGTGGGTAGCCTATCCCTTCTCCCGTGGATCTTCCCAACTCGGGAATCGAACCAGGGTCTCCTGCATTGCAGGCTGATTCTTTACCAACTGAGCTATCCTGGACTTTGATAAAAGGGCCTTTGTTTATCTTCTACCCATTTTCTTAGTTAATCTGCAGTATCACAGGTTGTCATTACCGAGATGGCGGTCCTGCAATTGGTTACCAACATGTCAATCCTTCAGGTGTTTGAAGAGAGTTCCTCTTCAGTTTACTCCTTTGTCTGATACCTGATTCATTTGTTCATTCATTCATTCAGTTCAGACTGTCAGCATCCTCTAAGAGCGGGTTTCTTGAGGCTGACCATTGCCACCTCCTTCAGCTACTTCTTACAGATCTCGGCTTCTTCACCCTGTCCTGTTTGCCTTCCTCTGGATGAACTCTAGTTGTCAGTGTCGAATATGGTGCTCAGAATGGGACACCACACTGACCATGTGATCTGATGAGTGGAGTCCAGCAGGAGCCACAGGAGCAGTTGCTACTTGTGCCCTGCTTCTCCTAAATAGTGTTGTTTGAGAATAACCAAAAACTCAAACGGATGCAGACAGAAGGATCTGGAGCCCAGATCAGGAAGGGAAAAGGTCAGTGTGGGCTGACCACATCCTAGTGAATGGGTAAGCTTTGGAATGAAAGAGAGTGCCATCCTTCCGGTGTTCCAAGTGGAGAAATAATGTTTCATTGGGAACCCGGATATTTGCTGCATCGACCACACTGTGCATGTATTAACGGGTCTGCAGGCTAAGTGGAGGCTCTCACCACATCATTGCCCCCTATGTGTAGGATCAGCTCTGACTGCTACACCGAGCTAGAGGTGCAAGGGGCAGCTTTCCTTTCTTCTCTGTTTGGTGGGCTCAACCTAAATATTTCCATCTAAGCAGGTTATGGTTCCTTTCCACAACTGAAGAGAAATAGCGATGTACCTTCTCTCCTTAGGGTCAGCTACCTGGTATTTGCTTATGTTTAAAACTGTCACATGAACTTTGCATATTCTTTGGGAAACAAAAAGTAAGAAAAGAGAAACTGTTGTGACAGCTGGTTGTAACATTAACTGGTCAGTTGTTTCATGCAGGTAAAATTGGAATAACATTTCTTTGATTACTTTTTTGCTGAATAGACTGGTCATCTAATCCCCTGATCGGTTAGCAGGATTTCATTCTAAATAGAATTAAGCAAGTAAGATAAGAAACAAAAAACAATGGGAAAGAAAATAGCAACACCAATTGCAGCCATAACACGATTTGAGGCTTGGCCTTACCCAGGACTGGAGACTTGTTGACAATAGTAGACGCATGAGCCTCCTGGAAATCAGACCTCAAATGTGACCTTTGTAGGCGCTTCTTTTTGTATTGGACACAGGAAGTAATAAGGTGACATCTGAAGCTTCCAAAATCAGAGTAACAGCTGTATTTGTTGTTATTGTTGTTTAGTCGCTAAGTTGTGTCCAACTCTTTGTGACCTGATAGATCGTACCCCACCAGGCCCCTCTGCCCAAGGGATTTCCCCAGCAAGAATACTGGAATGGGTTGCCATTTCCTTCTCTGGGTGATCTTCCTGACCTAGGGATCAAACTTGTGTCTCCTGCATTAGCAGGTGGCTTCTTTACCACTGAGCCGCCAGGGAAGCGCAGCAGCTACATGAGCTGCTTCAGTTCTGCCTGGGCTCCATCTCTAGCATGTGAGCTGGAGGCCAGAGACACTCATTTAGTTCTTCTCTACCAGCTAGACATACATCGAGCCTAGAGAGGGTGTGGAGACACCAGAAAAGGGCATCTTGAGCCCCAGCTGTTGGGCCTTACGTCCTGCTGGAGACACAGGAAGGTATATTCTGGGGCAGTCAGAGTTTGACGCAATCACATACCAGATCGGGAAGAGAAGCCTGAGTTCATGAGAAGAGCACTGATAAAGGACAAGACTACATGTGGGCCTTGTCTGGATGGGAAGATGGGCTTAGAACAAGAATACTTTCATTCCTGTGCTTAAAAATACAAAGAGTATTCTTTCAGTTCTTAACTTCAGCTGCTGACTGCTGGTGACACTGGTGAAAATGGACTCCAGTGAGCAACCAATGTTTTCTTTCTTTTTGAACGGACTCTTGGTATCATTAAAGAGAGATCTAGTCTGCCCAGAATGGGCAGACCAGATTCTAGGTGGGTAGCAGGGACATGTGAAATCTCTGCAAGATGACCAGGCTGCTAAGTTGGGCAAATGAGTCAGGGGAGAGTTTCCTGATGCTTTGCTGCTTTCCTGGAGTCCAGGTCAACAACCAGTGGCAGAGGATGACAGCCGGAAGCCATACCCCAGGAGCAGCGCTTCATGGAGAAAGCAGTTCTTGGGTGAAGAACCAGGAGAAAGCCTGGTGCTATGAGGTGATGCTGACACTCTGGTGATGCGATGAAATGAAAGGAAGAGCCTCAGGAAAACCACACCATTGTCCATTTTATTGCCGTGTTCCCCATCTAAACCCCTCTGACTCTGTCATTTTCAAAGAGAAAAATTAACAGCAAGTCATTATTCCTACTCACCTTCAGATGTTGCTCTTATTCATAGCACAAGGTCACTCTAGTGTAATCATCGTTGAGATGTAGCCTGTTTGGGGGCTGTCCTGTATGTCCTGTCACGTCATGTGATAGAAACTTCATTTTCCTAAGATGTTGACGACCCTCTGAAAGCGACCCTATGAAAGGCAAGTGTTCTCTGACATACTGATCCCAAAGCCCTCCCCTTTCCCTGGCTTTCACACACAGATGAGAGTGCCTGGGGCAGGATGACAGTAACTTGAAGTTGTTCCCTGGCCTAAGTGTAATAATCCCTCTAATCAGATGCAGAAAATGTTTATTTAGAGCTTAATTGAATGAGTCCGTTTGGTATAGCTTTTAGGTCAGTTTAAACTTGGGGTGTCCTATGTACTTCAAATAAGTAGAGTTTAAAGCAGTTGGAAACAAGTATCAGATGGACATGAATGAAGTTTATACCTCTAAACTATCAGGCTTCTGTGTGGAAGTTTTGCTGTTTGACTAATTCTGATTAGCTTAATACTTTCCCCCAAGAAAATACTTGTCCCTTTTTATCCAAAGAAGGGTGGACTCTACCACTCTGTGGCCTATAGAAGATTCTTATCAGAAACAGCAATGTGAAAACCCATTCTGTATTTTCTGTACTACTCTTGGCATTGATGGAATTGACCATGGCTGTAGGAATTTAGTTGAGATAAATCTAAATTTGGGGAAAGACTACAACAGGGTTGTTATTCTAGAGTAAGGCCTTGCACAATGGGAGAAAGCTGAGAAGTACTGAGAATGTGTGAAAATTAATTTTTCAAACATGTTTCAGGTGATATTATTGTTACATAAGAAAGTTTGCATAATCAATCATAATTAGTATTCAGATAAGATTGTCTTTCTCTGTTAGTTGGCAGGTAAGCCTTCAGTGAGAGGAAAGATCCGTTCTTTTTATTCTCCATACCTCTCTTTGACCTAACTCAGTGGAAGGTCTATGACACCAATGAAACAAGGCTCTGCCTCTAGTCCGCGTATGGTATGTCTGCCTGAGAGCTGTAGAATCCGACTCATGAGTGTCTGTTTTTAGTTTATTGTAATGATGGCTGTGCTTTCTTGATGAGGAAATAAAATTGATTTATAGTTTAGTTTAATAGTTAAGTTTTCCCAAAGTGATTGGATCTTTCCTTTCTTTTGACCCAAGAAGTATAATAGAGAAGAAGAACGGTCGCTTGCTGTTCTTTCTCAAAGATAATAGAACAGTTTACACAGTGGAAATAGAGAAGAGATGGGATAATAACTTCAAGCAATCTTCCATCAATCCATCATGAACCCTACCTTTAGAACAGTTTTTAAATCAGCTTTAATTATGCCATTTTATAACTCAGAAGATTTCTAGAGTTCTTTATTTCTCACCTGTGTTTTCAGAACCATCTCTCTTTCTGCCCCCACCTTGTCTGTCTCCTTCATACCCATATCCAAGTTTTTCACTGCCTCATTCCTCCCCTCCTCATCCCCACATGCAGTGATCACTTTTGCTTACCTCTGCCCTTCATGTGCGTGCTTCTAACTTGCCAGGCCCTCTACTCCTCCCACCTTCTGCTGTTCAAGACCTTAACTGTGGTCTTTCGTGTAATTTAGATTTGTCTCAACCAAATCCCAAGGCAATGGCCTTTTCCATCAATACCAGTTGTATTATGGAAAATAAAATACAGAAAGAGTTTTCTTATGGCCTTTTCTTATAATGATCTTTTGTAAGTGCTGAGGCCTGGATGATAGACATTTCTTCTCTAAGGGCCTAAGAAGCTAAGGGCACAGATACATAGGTTTCACATCTGATTTGATACAAGACGTTTAGCGCATAATGACAGAGCATTTTATGTTGCTTTGTATGATTTCCTGTGTTCAATTCCTAGTGCCTAGAAACCAAACCCATGGCTTGTATCATCTTCCATATTCCCCAGTCACCTACCCTAGGTCTGGGCACCCAGGACAGAGTTGATAGGTTATAAGATGGAGACATGGAGAGGAAAAGGAGATGCTACAAGTGAGAGGTCACTGGTGCATCAAAGGTAGACTGTTCCAAGTCCAGTCTTTTGTTGGGCAGTCATGTGAAATTGATTTAAAAGCGATAGAATCTTTGCACATGTAAACAGCTAACAAACTATGGTGAATGTGTGTCCAAACAAATCCAGTTGGCAGGACATGCAGTGCTGCTGAGAGGAAGCCTCTGGCTATCCATCACACCTTGAAAGATGAACAGGACGGGCCAGATTTTCCCTTCTAAGTTAGGAAAGGTTAGCACTCTGGGAAAATAGAGCCCAAAGGGAATTTCAAACACATGGTGTGGCCCTTCCAGCTTGCAGGTCGTTATTACCTATTCTTACCCTAAATGGCCATGACATATAATCTCTTTCCTAATTTTATTAGTTTACTTACTATCACAAGACCATAACTTTTTAGACATTCAGGTGTGTCTAAGGGAGGAGGAGATAGAATAAGGCTTTTAAAATCTTTGATTACCTCAGAAAACGTATTTGCTTACTTTACCAGGAAGTTGGGTTTTTTTGTTTTGTTGTGTTTTCTACCCATGCCAAGAGGGGATTAATGAATGAGTAGCTGCTGGGTTTGCCAGCTTTCTTTTGATTTCAGTTTATGTAATTAAGCAGTTCCCAGAATGACTTCAGGTTCTCACTCTGCATCAAAACATGCTTCTCAAATGGGTTAGGTGTGGAGACCAGAAATAATCCAGACTCACTGAATGGAGGGAGGAGGAGTGGAAAACTTCCCTTGCTTTAAAAGCAGTCCCTCCTGTGTCAAAAGGGCTGACCATGCTTTGGGGCCATGCACATTGAGCTGTATTGAGTAGAAAAGTAAGTTAAAACTAAAGTTCAAATGGGCTAAAGTTAGAATGACTCGAAATGAGGTTAACAATAGAAATAACATGGGGAAATCAACTCTGTTTACAATTGAATTTCTAGCAACCAGAATCTTCTCTATGGTGGGCATTCAAGACTTCATGCATTCAACAAAGACACACTAGGAACCCACTGTGTTTCAGGCTCCATTCTAGTTGCTGGGGATACAGTGAGAAGCTAATGAGAACCCCTCCCTTAAGGTGCTAACATGGAGTGAATGTTGGATGAGCAGATTTTTATTGAGCACTTCTGCGCTAGTAGTGGCCATGGCATTGCTGGGAAGTCTAAGGTTATGTTCCTCAAGGAACTGGCCATCTCATGGGGAGGTGATATCATCTATCCAAGGAACCAAAGAACTGTCCAAAGCTGTCCCAAATACTGGGTGCTGAGACAGACCCCTTAAGGGTAAAATGGTCAGATCGGGCACTCATGGGCACTTGCTATAGGCAGGAGGCTCACTGCAGTAGCCTGACTCATCTTGAAGCCTTTAATTCCCTAAGCAGTAAGAGACTGCCGATACAAATATCAGAGCATCTTTTGATTTTGTTTCTCTTATAGCCCCCTGAGCTGTTTAGTTATTCTATCCACATGATGCTTGTTTTAAAGGAAATTAGAGGCACTTTTCTTTGAGGTTAGGCTAATTCCCTTAAAATCCAACAGGGTAGAGTTACCAACAGTTTTTATCCTCATGAAGTATGCAGACTACTGAGAGAGAAAGACATAAATTGGTGACTCAAATCAACCCCCAGCGGAGAGTGTAGCATGTAAGAGGAGGTTTTGACCTGGTCAGAAAAGTCAAGGACAGCTTTCTAGAAGAAAAGATGGCTGCACTGAAATCTGAAGGATGAGGAGGAATTGATTAGGTGAAAGGTCAGGGAGACACAGGCCATGCAGAGGGAGCAGCAAGAGCAAAGGCCCTGTGGCAGGAGGGGATTTCCTGTTGAGGCGAAGGGAACAGCTGGGAGTGAAATGACTGAGAATTAGATAGGGCCAGCTTACTCCCTGGAAGGAAGGTTATGACCAACCTAGATAGCATATTCAAAAGCAGAGACATTGCTTTGCCAACAAAGGTCCGTCTAGTCAAGGCTATGGTTTTCCCAGTGGTCATGTATGGATGTGAGAGTTGGACTGTGAAGAAGGCTGAGCGCCAAAGAACTGATGCTTTTGAACTGTGGTGTTGGAGAAGACTCTTGAGAGTCCCTTGGACTGAAAGGAGATCCAACCAGTCCATTCTAAAGGAAATCAGCCCTGGGATTTCTTTGGAAGGAATGATGCTAAAGCTGAAATTCCAGTACTTTGGCCACCTCATGTGAAGAGTTGACTCATTGGAAAAGACTCTGATGCTGGGAGGGATTGGGGCCAAGAGGAGAAGGGGACAACAGAGGATGAGACAGCTGGATGGCATCACTGACTCGATGGACGTGAGTCTGAGTGAACTCCGGGAGTTGGTGATGGACAGGGAGGCCTGGCGTGCTGCGATTCATGGGGTCGCAAAGAGTTGGACACGACTGAGTGACTGAACTGAACTGAAGTGAGATCACACTGGCCAGGAGGCATATTAGGGAGTGTTCTATTTATTCCAAGAGTAATATGAAACCCTTGAAACAATCAGTAGAATGAGGAAAGGAAGGCGCATACACTGTAATAAGATTTTCATTTCAGCACGGTAACTCTGCCCACAGTGTGGTCAGTGTTTGGTGTGGAGACTGGAATCAATGTAGGGAGCACCAGTGAGAAGGTACTTGCAAGCATTTCAACCAGAGATGATAACTGCTTGGGCCAGAATGGTGGCCACAACGGTGGCAGCAGCATAAGGAAGTAGGCAAATGTAACAGGTACAAAGGTAATAAGTGCAAAGGTACGAAAGGTAAAAGCAATAGGACTTGGTGATGGATAAGAGGGATAAAGAGGAGGCGGGTATTGAGAATGGCTTTTCAGGTTCCTGACTTATACACTTGGCTGGATGGTGAAGCCCTGCCCTGAGACGGGCACCCTGGATGAGGACCAGTTTTGCCAGGGGAAGATTATGAAGCAGTTTTGAACATGTTGGGATTGAGTGCCTTTGAGGCATCAGAGAGAGATGACAGAAACACAGCTGGGTAAATGGGTTCCCAGATTGGACGAGAGGTCTAGGATGGAGGGAGATGTTTGTGAGTCATCAGTGTCAAGGTGCATTAGACACCGTGGGTGTGGATGAGATCACTCAGTGAGTACAGAAAGGGGAGGAGAGAGGAGGGCGTCCAACCCCGCCTTGTGGGATTCCAACACCTAATGGCTGGGGAAAGGAGAAGCCTACCAAAGCAGGCAGAACAAACCTGCCAGAACCACAGGAAGAATAGCAGGTGAAAGCCGAGGAAAGCAAGCATTTGTTGGGAGAGGAGGTCATCAGGGAAAAATAATGCTGAAAGGATAGGGAAAATGAAGACTCAATAATGACAATAATAACTGTCATACCGCTAGCTATAATACTATAGTAATAATCATTATTGACAGTCTTTATGGAGCCCCAGTTACGAGCCAGGCACTTTAACATATAATTTAATCCTCATAGGAATTTTGTAAGGCAGGTCCTGTTATCAGCCTCATTTTCACAGTACAGAACACTGAGCACAGAGAGCTGAAGTCATTTGCTTGAGGTCACACAGCCAGTGAGTGAAGAAATCAGGGGGGAAGCTCTTCTTTCTCACTCCATGGCCCCTGTCCTTAAATGCCTTGCAGGGAATAAAAAGCAGCCAGGGAGGCAGGGTGGGGAGGGGAGATTTAGAAATTTGGATTCTTTCAAGCAAAGGCAAGAAAATGTTCCATGGTTGCTAAAGCCCAGGTTCAAGTTGGTGACCAGGAACTGGTATTGCAGCAGCTGTTTCTGATGATGGTTCAGCTAGATTAGGGTAGTGTTGAATGCATGACAAGGCTATATTTTCCATGGGAAAAAGCCTTGCTCCAAGTGCTCTAGGGCATTGGTTCTCAAAGTGAGAGCTCCAGGCCAGCAGCCTAGCATCACCTGGGAACTAAGAGATGCAGATTTTCAGGCTCCAGTCGAGACCTTCTGAATTAGAAACCCTGTAGGGCAGAAGCGGAGAAGGCAATGGCACCCAGTCCAGTACTCTTGCCTGGAAAACCCCATGGACGGAAGAGCCTGGTGGGCTGCAGTCCATGGGGTCGCTAAGAGTCGGATACGACAGAGCGACTTCACTTTCACTTTTCACTTTCATGCATTGGAGAAGGAAATGGCAACCCACTCCAGTGTTCTTGCCTAGAGAATCCCAGGGACAGGGAAGCCTGGTGGGCTGCCGCACAGAGTCGGACACGACTGAAGTGACTTAGCAGCAGCAGCAGTAGGGCAGAAGGTGCGGAGGAGGAATCCATGCTCTAATAAACCTCTGTGAGATTCTGATGCACAAGTTTGAGAACCTTGTTCTTGGGAGACCCTTGAAAAAGAGGAAAACCCTAATAACATGATCCATATATCTCACCTTGGCAGCAACCGGATGGGAGAGTGTTTCTTAACCCTGGCTGCCCACTGTAATCACATGAGGAGCTTTGAGAACTACGATAGCTGGAGTCCACCCTCAGAAATTCTGGTTACATTGGGTTGGCACTGGCCTGATCATTTGAAATAAGGATTTGAATGGGGAATAGATGATCAAATGAACACTGATCATCGAATGATCATTGAATAGATGATTGAATAGATTATCTGAACACTTCTGAGTACCCGGTTGGCCCTGGGGGAGAAAACAAGGCAGGCTTTCAAGGGGAAGGTCAAGACAAATGGAAGAGAAGCTAGATCTTAGGCACTTTGTGAATAGCAGTAAAGCTTGAATAATTCTGGAGGTTGTGGTGGGGAGAGAAGGTAGTCTGAATTTATAATAATTCTTAAGGGTGACTTAGTTTGAAAGAGATGCCAGTTATAAAGTAAATATGTGGTCAAGGCTGCTCCATGAGTAAAATATTATTGTGATTTTTCAGTTCAGTTCAGTCACTCAGTCGTGTCTGACTCTTTGCAACCCCATGGACTGCAGCACACCAGGATTCCCTGTCCATTACCCACTCCCGGAGTTTAGTCAAACTCATGTCCATTGAGTCAGTGATGCCATCCAACCATCTCATCCTCTGTCTTCCCCTTATCCTCCCACCTTCAATCTTTCCCAGCATCAGGGTCTTTTCAAATGAGTCAGTTCTTCGCATCAGCTGGCCAAAGTATTGGAGTTTCAACTTCAGCATTTGTCCTTCCAATGAATATCTAGGACTGATTTCCTTTAGGATGGACTGGTTTGATTTGCTTGCAGTCCAAGGGACTCTCAAGAGTCTTCTCCAACACCACAGTTCAAAAGCATCAATTCTTCGACGCTCAGCTTTCTTTATAGTCCAACTCTCACATCCGTACATGACTACTGGAAACACCATAGCTTTGACTAGATGGACCTTTGTTGCAAAGTAATGTCTGCTTTTTAATAAGGGGTCTAGGTTGGTCATAACTTTTCTTCCAAGGAGCAAGCGTCTTTTAATAATGTCATGGCTGCAGTCACCATCTGCAGTGATTTTGGAGACCCCAAAAGAAAGTCTGTCACTGTTTCCACTGCTTCCCCGTCTATTTCCCATGAAGTGATGCGACTGGATGCCATGATCTTAGTTTTCTAAATGTTGAGTTTTAAGCCAACTTTGACTCTCCTCTTTCACTTTCATCGAGAGACTCTTTAGTTCCTCTTCACTTTCTCCCATAAGAGTGGTGTCATCTGCATATCTGAGGTTATTGATATTTCTCCCGGAAATCTTGATTCCAGCTTGTACTTCATCCAGTCCAGCATTTCTCATGATGTACTCTGCATATAAGTTAAATAAGCAGGGTGACAATATACAGCCTTGACATACTCCTTTTCCTATTTGGAACCAGTCTGTTGTTCCATGTCCAGTTCTAACTGTTGCTTCCTGACCTGCATATAGGTTTCTCAAGAGGCAGGTCAGGTGGTCTGGTATTCCCATCTCATGAAGAATTTTCCACAGTTGATTGTGATCCACACAGTCAAAGGCTTTGGTGTAGTCAATAAAGCAGAAGTAGATGTTTTTCTGGAATTCTCTTGCTTTTTTGATGAGCCAATGGATGCTGGCAATTTAATCTCTGGTTCCTCTGCTTTTTCTAAAACCAGCTTGAACATCTGGAATTTCACTGTTCATGTACTGTTGAAGCCTGGCTTGGAGAATTTTGAGCATCACTTTGCTAGCGTGTGAGATGAGTGCAATTGTGCAGTAGTTTGAGTGTTCTTTGGCATTGCCTTTCTTTGCAATTGGAATGAAAACTGACCTTTTCCAGTCCTGTGGCCACTGCTGAGTTTTCCAAATTTGCTGGCATATTGAGTACAGCACTTTCACAGCATCATCTTTTAGGATTTGAAATTCCTCAACTGGAATTCTATCATCTCTACTAGCTTTGTTTGTAGCAAGGCTGCCTAAGGCCCACTTGACTATGCATTCCAGGATGTCTGGCTCTAGGTGAGTGATCACACCATCATGATTATCTGGGTCATAGAGATCTTTTTTGTATCATTCTTCTGTGTATTCTTGCCACTTCTTCTTAATATTTTCTACTTCTGTTAGGTCCATACCATTTCTGTCCTTTACTGTGCCCATCTTTGCATGAAAAGTTCCCTTGGTATCTCTAATTTTCTTGAAGAGATCTCTAGTCTTTCCGATTCTGTTGTTTCCTGTATTTCTTTGCATTGATCACTGAGGAAGGCTTTCTTATCTCTCCTTGCTATTCTTTGGAACTCTGCATTCAAATGGGTGTATCTTCCCTTTCCTCCTTTGCCTTCACTTCTCTTTTCACAGCTATTTGTAAGACCTCCTTAGACAACCATTTTGCCTTTTTCCATTTCTTTTCCTTGGGCATGGTCCCAATCACTGCCTCCTGTACAATGTCATGAACCTCTGCCCATAGTTCTTCAGGCACTCTGTCTATCAGATCTAATCCCTTGAATCTATTTCTCACTTCCACTGTATAATCATAAGGGATTTGATTTAGGTCATACCTGGATGGTCTAGTGGTTTTCCCTACTTTCTTCAATTTAAGTTTGAATTTGGCAATAAGGAGTTCACGATCTGAGCCACAGTCAGCTCCTGGTCTTGTTTTTGCTGACTGTATAGAGCTTCTCCATCTTTGGCTGCAAAGAATATAATCAATCTGATTTCGGTGTTTACCAGCTGGTGATGTCCATGTGCAGAGTCTTCTCTTGTGTTTTTGGAAGAGGATGTTCTGCATATAGAAATCTGTATGCAGGTCAAGAAGCAACAGTTAGAACTGGACATGGAACAACAGACTGGTTCCAAATAGGAAAAGGAGTACATCAAGGCTGTATATTGTCACCCTGCTTGTTCAACTTATATGCAGAGTACATCAGTGCGTTTTCTTGGCAAAACTCTGTTAGCCTTTGCTAATTGTGATTTTTATTCAGTCTTAATTGAAATGATTCTACTAATTTTAATCCAAGATAATATGCTGACATCCGCCTAGCAGCTTTGCTGAGACTGTGTCTATATGTTCAGAATGTACTCTGACCCTCTGGCCTCCCCAGCCTCACTGCTTCCTCTCTGCTCCATGGACCTTCCTCCCTGGCTGATCTGGTCGGTTTACTGGTCCCCAAGCACTGTCACTCTATTCCCATGCCCTGGTGTTTATTGGTGCCTCCCCCTATCTCCTCCTCCTCTCAGGGAGGACCTATCTCCTTCTAGAATCCTCCATGGACCCCCAGTTCAGAGAGTCCGCCTTTCTCCTAATCCTTTTAGCACCAAATATCTTTAAGGCACTCTGGTCCTATTTAGTTTTCATCATTCTACACATTTCCCATCTCTGCCCCTGGATCATAAGCCTTATGTATAAGGCTTATAACCCCACCCCGCAACATTCAGGACTGTGATGGCTTACAACTTTTTGCCTCCTGCCCAGCACAGCACCACATACTCTACAGGCTCAGGAAATAGTAGTCAAGAAGCTGTACGAAAAGTGAATTTCAGTCCCTCTTCTTCCCACATCATCATGATGTGCAGAAAAGAAGGCACCAACCCCAGTGAGATGTGATTATGGTTTGACCATTCTTGAGGGCAAAATCCATAGGAAGCACATCAAGGTGGAGATCCTAGAGGGAGCATCCTCCAAAGTGGACGTGGCCCCCTCCACGGGAGGGGCTCTCACCATCTTATTGGTCCATGTTGTTTTGTATTAGGTTCCAGTACTACCTTAGCAAATCACCACAAACTTGGTGTTTTAAAATAATAGAAATCTCTCCTCTCACATTTCTGGAGGTCAGACATCTGAGACCAGTGTCACTGAGCCAGAGTCCAAGTGCTGATGGAGCCATGCTCCCTCCAGAAGCTCTAGGACAGACCCTTCCCTGCCTCTTCCAGCTTCTGACGGCTCCAGCTTCTGGCAGCACCACCTTCCTTGGCTTGTGGCCACTTCGTTCTAATCTCTGCTTCCTTGGTCACACTGCTTTCTCCTCCCTTCTCAAATCTCCCTCTACTTCCCTCTTATAAGGACATTTGTGACTGCATTTAAGGCCCACCCTGGTGATCCAAAATAGTCTCCCCAACTCAAGATCCTTAACTTCATCACAACTCTTAAGTTCTTTTTTGCCACCTCAGGTAACATTTACACATTAAGGGGTTAGGACTGGGATATCTTTGGGGCAGCCGTGATGTAACCTACCACACACACAAAAGTAACTGGAGCCTCCAAAGGGACAGAGACTTGTCCAAGGTCACACTTCAAGGTTGTAACAGAAATTAGGCAGAGATCCAGGTCTTCTTTCTGTCAATCTTAGACTCCTCCCACTAGAGCATGCTGGTTCCTGTGAAAGTAAGACAAAGATATTAGAATAACACTTCATACCCTGATTCCTTGTCTTCTCTCTGGAACACGTGCTACTAGAATTCCCCCACCTGTGCACTCTGCCCCTGCTTGAGTCCTCATTCTGTTACTTCGAACTCACTGTACATTCGCTGGCCTGTGTGGGCAGCTGCAGTGGACTCACTAAATGACATTTTCTCCTCTCCCTTCAGGACCGCCTCTTTTTTGTCATGGAGTATGTGAATGGTGGGGACCTCATGTTCCAGATTCAGCGCTCCCGGAAATTCGATGAGCCTCGTTCCCGGTTCTATGCTGCAGAGGTTACATCAGCTCTCATGTTCCTCCACCAACATGGAGTCATCTACAGGTACCTCTCCTCACCTCCTCTCTTCCCCAAAAGTGAAAAAATAGAGAGTTTTCTGGATGCTTGAACTGAGTTTGGCTTCCACCCAACTGGTCTCTTAGAACTCGCTTTAAGTTAGTTGTTTGTTTCAATTTGCTTACAGAGGGCTTTTTTGGGGGCTGTTTATCACTGTAAATGTTAATATTTGAATAGCCCCGGGAGATCTGATCCACTGTTTGTGCCAGTTTTGATTGAAAGCTTAAGCAGGACGTTTTAAAGGCCCAGTGCCAAGTAACCTTGGGGTGACCTTCATTTCTCTCTACCCCCCGCCACCCCAACCCTCTTCCTTGAACATCAGGGCATTCTCTGTACTTTTTCCTTCTGTGCCATGAACTTCCTCCCCTTCCCAACCTCTTGCCACTTCCTGAGTTTGTTTGGCTTACTTGTCTCCAGCAGATAGAATCAGAGAAGGAGGAGTTCCTTGGGGGGTCTCAGGGTTTATGATCTAGGAGGGAAGAGGGGAGGGGAACTAGACAGTATCTAACAGGAAGTGACTCTCTGCAGATCATCCAGTCCCTTGTTACTGCCTTGTCCCCCTTCCAAGAAAACATGGAACACACACACACACACACACACACAAATTTTCCAGTAAGAGAGCAGTACTACTTACACAGGCTCTTCTGTGAGGTCAGGAATTCTGGGAGGAGTAAATATTTATAATTAGCAACAAGGACACTAAAGTTCCTTCGGGTTTTTTCAATGATTGTCCATTTCTTTACTTAGATTTTGCTTCCTCCTTTTTCCTTCAATTGGGTTGAAGAATAGCTGGCTTGATTCAACCCAAAACTAATCCCTCACCAGAACTTCACTGGCCCCACTCCTGGGAGCAATGCCCTCACTAAAAAAAAAAAAAAAGAAATGTTCTCCAAGGGGTTCTGAAACCAACCCTCAGCTTCCTTAATTCCCTCTGCTCAAAAATAGTCAGTGGCTCCCGATGGCCTGCATAACAGAGCCCACACTCTCTAGCCTGCTGTTGTGGTCCTCCACGTCACAACCACACGTTTGCTTCCTATCACTGCATAACAAATTACCACAAACGCAGTGGCTTAAAGCATTGGCTGCTTCACAGTTCCCACAGGGCAGCAGTCTAGGCACAGCGTACCTGGGTCTCTCTGCTGTGATCAATGAAAGCCAGGCTGCTTTCTTGTTGAAGTTTGAGCTCCTTTTCCAGGCTCACATGATTATGGGCAGAATTCATTTCCTTGCAAATGGAGAATACACGTGGCTTCCTCATGGTCAGCAGGAATGAAAGCCTTTCCTGCTTTGAATCTCTAACTTCAGGGAGGCCTGGACCCTCTTTGAAAAGGATCACTTGATTAGATTGGGCCCACCCAGACTGATCTCTCTTTTAACTCAAAGTCAAATCATTTGGGGAGCTTAATTATGCCTGTAAATCCCTTTGCCCTTGCCCTATGATGTCTTATAATTGTGAGTGATATCATATCCCTTTCCACATTGTTTTGGTTGAAGAAGTCACAGTTTCTCCACCATAAACAAGGGGAAGGGGTTATGGGATTATACCAGTGTGTTAAACATTGGGGGTCACCTTAGGTTATATCTACTACAGCCCAGTACACCTCACTTCCTATGATCTCTTGAACCTACCAAGGTTCTTGCATGTGTGTGTGCTAAGTTATTCAATCGTGGCTGATTCTGTGCGATGCTATGGGCTGCAGCCTGTCAGGCTCCTCTCTCCATGGGATTCTCCAGGCAAGAATACTGGAGTGGGTTGCCATGCCCTACCTACTCCAGGGGATCTTTCTGACCCAGGAATCGAACCTGAATCTCTTACATATTCTGCACTGGCAGGGAGGTTCTTTACCACTAGCACCACCTGGGAACCCAAGGTTCTTAGCTTGCCTCAAGCTCATCTGACAATTCCCTACTTTCTTGTTCTTCTGTCCTCCTCTTTCCAGCCCAGAAGCCTGATGCAATACTGCCTGCCTGCTAGAAGCCTGGTCCCACCAGCCAGAGCAAGTCTCTCCATCCCCTGCTTTATTTGTAATTTGGGAATGTCACACCCTCTACCTTAGGACCATGGCTGCTTCTTTATTAACTCTTTGACCTTCTTATTTTACATCCTCTTATTATCTTGCACATAGTAAATGAACAAGAAATGACCCTTGGCTTCAGTTCAAATTCCTAATCTCTGCCTCCAAAGCAGCTTGCCGACTAGTTAGAGATATTGGCATTAGATATGTGAAAATATCACCCATATTACAAGGCAGTGAACTCTTAGGGAGCCAGTGACTAGAAGAATTGTCATTCACTGAGATATCATCCCTACCCACTCCCTATCAGAGTGGGTATAATCACCCACAGTTTACCAGCAGAGATTCAGAGATTCCCCTTAAATAGTGGGTGGGCCGAAAGGTTTGTTCCAGTTTTTCCATAATATCTTACAGAAAAACCCGAACAAGCTTTTTGGCCAACCCAATAATTTGCCCAAGGCCATATTGTGGTAAGTGACAGACTTAGGAAGTGTAACTGACATGATACTTGTCATGGGCCTGTCAAGTCCAAGTCCGTACTCTTTACTAGTCATTCCTGATACTCCAAAACTTGACTTTTCCTTACATTTCTAGTTTCTTTTCCTTTCTGCTTCCCTAGATGAATACTTGCCTCTCACCTATGTTTGTTCTAGTGACTTTTGTGAGCCATACTTGTTCCCTCTCTTTCTCTCCTTTCCACTTCCCTGGCCACTTCTCCTTAATCTCTATATAACGTGGCCTGATCCTTCTCCCCTCCAAGCCCCATCCTCTAAATACTGGTTTTTCCCGGAGCCTTCATCCCTAAATTCTCTCCCTGAGCAATTTCAGCAGTTGCCTGTCTCCAAATGACACCTGTGTGCCAGAGACTCCCATATCACTGTCTCCAGCCCCCAGTTCTCTCCAGATCCCTGCACAAGACTACTCTCTCAAGATGATCTCCAAGGCTTTCTACCTTCTTTCCCAGGTAGTTTGCAAGAGTTTACTGACCTGCGTCCTCACTGCCTCTTGCTCTTCTCCCTCCTATCTTGTCTACCTCCCTCTCCATCGCAGCCCAGTGTTCTTTCAAAGTACAGGCTGATGGTCACATGGTGCCCTCCTTAGCATCCTTCTACCTTTGCTAGATAAAGCACAGCCCCTTTTGCTGGCCATCAGAATCCTTCAGCCCTGGCCCTGGGGCGGCCTGTGCACAGCTGCGTGACTTGGGCGTGGCACGGGAGGGATGGGCCCAGGCAGTGAGTGGGAGCTGACACCCAGGTCTGCTCTGCTAGTGCATCTGGCTTCAGCCCAAGGAAGAGATGCTTTTTCTACCTAGAGGAGACCCTTTTTTTTGTTTCTCACAAAGACACCATGCATGCTCAAAGGGCCCTGGTCGCCCCCAATGATCTTTTGATCCTTATCACTATTCCCCCAACTGTGTAGCCCACCCTCTATGCCCTCCAGATGAGACCATTCTCCCCCAAATGCCTTTCTCTTTCATTTCTCCAAGTCTTTGTCTTCACCGTCCCTAGAATTCCCTTGTTCCCAATCTGTATCTTGCTCAGTGAGGGGCTCCTAGGTCACATCCATGTTCTGACTGTCTAAGGGTCTTTGGTTTTTGTTGTTTTTTTTTTAAAAAGGTAGATTCCAGAATACTAAATGAGGGGACTACATCAGGATATAGATGGGGAAAGAATGGCCATGAGTTGATGATTGCTGAGACTGGGTGTTGAGTACACGGAGGTTCACTATTATGTCTGCTTTTGTGAATGTTTTAAATTTTCCGTAATAATCATAACTTTTTTTCTTAAAGAATAGCAATTCCAAGGTAGCATTCTTAGAGTCTTTGATTCATTAGGTCTGATATGGGATTCAGGAATCTGTACTTTCTTAAAGAATTTCTCAGGTGACTGGGGACCACAGGTATAGAAAAGTTCTGTTCTGCCTTCAGGACTATGTAAGATGCCCCTGCTCTGGGAGGCTACCCTGACCACTCAGCCTGTCATGGGGATCATGCCTCCCTTGGGTGACAGCATCTCTCTGTTTCAAGCCAGTTCCCTTTGTCAGCCTTGTATTTTACCTGTTCTGTGATTGAGAACTCCATGCAGGCGTGCTTACCTGGCCAGCATAGCTTATTATGCTGCTTGTAGTAAGAGTTCACTAAATACTTGTTTTCCTCTCTAATGCTCCAGAACCCTACAGTCCAGCTGGGTTGCTACCTCATCAGTTCAGTTCAGTTCAGTCCCTCAGTTTTGTCCAATACTTTGCAACCCCATGGACTGCAGCACGCCAGGCCTCCCTGTCCATCACTCACTAGCAGAGTTTACCCAAACTCATGTCCATTGAGTCAGTGATGCCATCAAACCATCTCATCCTCTGTCATCCTTTTCTCCTCCCACCTTCAATCTTTCCCAGCATCAGGGTCTTTTAAAATGAGTCAGCTCTTCACATCAGGTGGCCAAAGTATTGGATCTTGTCAGAAGCTTATCTTTTTTACATGTTCTCTCAGATAATCAGCTTTAGGTTTTCCTGATCAGTTGCCACCCATTCTTTTCTTCTACTTAATTCCTATCCCTCCTCTGTCTTCCAGTGCCTAAGACTTCACTCTGCTCTTTTTCTAATTTTTGGGAGTGGTTGCTTATTTTGTGTTCAGTATTCCCCAGCATCAGGGTCTTTTCAGATGAGTCAGTTCTTTGCATCAGCTGGCCAAAGTATTGGAGTTTCAGCTTCAACATCAGTCCTTCCAATGAACACCCAGGACTGATCTCCTTTAGGATGGACTGGTTGGATCTCCTTTCAGTCTAAGGGACTCTCAAGAGTCTTCTCCAACACCACAGTTCAAAAGCATCGATTCTTCAGGACTCAGCTTTCTTTATAGTCCAACTCTCACATCCATACACGACTTCTGGAAAAACCATAGCCTTGACTAGACGGACCTTCCTTGGCAAAGCAATGTCTCTGCTTTTTAATATGCTGTCTAAGTTGGTCATAACTTTTCTTCCAAGGAGTAAGCGTCTTTTAATTTCATGGCTGCAATCACTATTTGCTACCTTGTACCTGTGCACTTTTGAAAGTCTGTGTTGGAAGCATCTGTTGGAACACACAGTTTTTCTTCCTTGACCCTGAATTGCCCCATTCCTGCATGTTTCTCATTTCATAGATGAATTAGGACCATGTGATCTCTCTTCCCATGCTCCTTTGTTTGAAGCTGCCGGCACAAGGGCTGTATGATACATGTCTCTGCCTGTTCACCTGTGAAGCCCAGATGGCAACCATATTTTGAGTGGTGCAAGGGTTTGTCTGGGAGGTTGGCAAGACTAAATTTTGCAGGAGGGACCTCATTGCCAAGATTGAGATAGAATTTTCCAGCCTTCCTGCTGGAAGTTATACACAAACTAATTAGTGACTAATTGGCCAGAGTTCCGGAAGTAAGGGAAGAAGTTGTTCCTCTGGCCAAGGGCTCACACTAGAAGGTGTGCAGGCTACTTTCCTCTGGGTCTCTCTAGTCAGGTTCCCCACATGGGTGGCACAGGGCACTGTCTCTGTTTTCTCTGCTCAGCATTCCTAGGAATCCTCTGTGTGCTGCGGTAGGAGCAGGTGTTAGCTCACTGTGGGTCCACACTTCCTAACTATGGCTTTTAAACATTTTCTTCTCCTCCCTTATGCCTTCACACACACCATGATGGGGGAAGTTTTGAGGGGTGGACTTTCTTCTAAAATTTGATGTAGGGAAATTTCTCCTGCCGTGTACCATGCTCGGGGCTTATCTGTTTCCCTCTGAGCTGCTCAGGACAGCAGATGAGTCTCAGGATACTCATCTGTTCATGGGACAAGGAAGCGAGAGGATGGGATCCACCTCAGACACAGAGGGCAGTGGGGTCCCTGGGAAGAGAACCAGAGGCTTGGCAGACAGAAAGGCATCTTCTTCCACAGTCATAGTTACTGCGGCAGAGGGTGGTAAAGAACATGGCTTCTGCCCCTCTGGCCAAGTGTCTTAACACTAGAAGAATGAATTCTTTCCTTTGTTTTTATAAAACTAAATTCCTGTGTTTTTAAATTACAGAAGTAATAGTCATAGGAAAAATCAAAATTTAAACAGAACAGTAAAATCAGTTTTCTCTTCACCAACCTTCATAACCATCCAGGGCAAAACAGATGAAGAAGAGTTGCTAGAGAATCCTTCAAAAAATCTTGAGCAAGTGATTGGATTTGTTTATGAGTGGCTTCCATGTGCAGTTCAGATAATACCTGCCTTGTCTCCTCTCTAAGGCGGTTGAGTGTGGTCATGACAAGTTGAACTGTACAACTGAAAGTGAAGGATATGAAAAGAAGGGGAAATGATGAGGAATTTATGTCAGGTATCATTGATGATTAACTTTTGTCACACTGAGCACTAAAATTTGGTCTTTAACCAGAAGGAGAGGAAATTGTAAGTTATAAAGCTCTCCTGCTCCTTTAATTCTCCAAGATTGTCAATCCTCAATGAGTCATCACCATCACCCCACAAGAGTTGATCTATGCCTGATGCCAGAATTGAGAGGCCATAGCGGACAGGAGGAGAGAAAAGGGCGTTTCTGCTTTGGCCCTGTCTAGGCCACTCTACTCAAGAGGTGCTTAGAAAAGGTTTTCGTGTTGATGATGATGTTTATAAGTCAGTGAAGAGTTACGAGCAGGGAACAAAGATTTAATTCAGACTCAGATAAGCCTGAGTGTGAAATGTCTAGTTCTCTCCAGGGCTGGGGGATGAAGCCCAAAGGGAGGAACTTGGAAAGAATTTCCCTAGAAAGAGCTGGAGACCGAGGTCTCTGACTGTGCCCTCCAAGCCAGGCCTACCCAGGAAGTGCATACAGAGTTGTGATGTGCTCCGCAGTCTTGCCTTCCTGGTGGTCTGTGGGGGAGATTGTGGGCCTAGTTTGGGGACTTACAGCCTGCCTTGATCCTTGGAAACCTCTCCTGCCATGGCCGCAGGTAGGTGTTTCCTGAGATGAAGGTCTCTGGTTAAAGGCTACGTTAATAACTGGAAGGTCTAATATTTAGAGTTTCATCTGCTTTCAGTATGTTTCCAATGTAGCTAATGCTCATACAAAACAGAGGATGGGGAGGGATTGGGGAGATCCCTTCTTCTTTCCTTCTCAGTCTTCCAAGACCTGGCCCTTGGAAAATCTCATGGGGATCTTTGTCCCCACTGAGCACTGTTCTTAGCTGTCAACATTCTCCCACCCATTGTAGAAAATGATACTTTATTTATTTAACTTTATTTTACTTTACAATACTGTATTGGTTTTGCCATACATCAACATGAATCCGATACTTTAATGCTTTAGTGTAAAACTACTAAGGATCTAAGGGTTGAGTATGTAATGAGATGATATCAGTTCCCATGGCAGGAATTGTGGTGTGAATGTTAGATCAAGGGGGACCTCAGAGGCTATCTCATCCAGCTCCATTTTATAGATACAGAACTTGGAAACCAAAGCCAGGCAGAAACTTACTCAAGTTTACACAGTGAGGTGTTATAAAGCTTAGATGTTATTTTAATCAGAGATATACATAAAGATTCAAATAGTTCTACCAGGTACTTAAAGAAATGAAAATCTGTTTTCTGCCCTTCCTCTCCAATAATTTCCCCTTCCACAAAGATACCTGCTTGCAATTCTTTTAGCTTATGCTTCTAGTATTTCTAAATAAAAGGGTTTTTTCCTTTCTTATAGCTGATTGGATTTTGGTATATGCAAAGTGATTCAAAGTGACCAAATGTATTTATTTGGCCTTTTCCATATTCTTTTCTATCATGCTTTATTACAGGATATTAAATATACTTCCCTGTGCTTTACAGTAGGACCTTATTGTTTATATATTTTAAATATAGTAGTTTGTATCTGCTAATCCCAAACTCCTAATTTATCCTATCTTCAACCCTTTTCCCCTTTGGTAACCATAAGTTTGTTTTCTGTCTGTGAGTCGACTTCTGTTTTGTAAATGAACTCATTTGTATCATAATTTAGATTTCACATATAAGTGATGTCATGTGATGTTCATCTTTCTCTGTCTGGCTTACTTCACTTAGCCTGATAATCTGTAGGCCATCCATGTTGCTGCAAATGGCATGACTTCATTCTTTTTTATGACTGAGTAATATTCGTGTGTGTGTGTGTGTGTGTGTGTGTGTGTGTGTGTGTGTGACATGTACCACATGGTCTTTATCTATTCATCTGTTGATGGAATTTAAGTTGCTTCCATGCCTTGGCTATTATAAATTGTGTTGTTATGAACATTGGAGTTTATGTATCTTTTTGAATCAGACTTTTCTCCATACATGTGCCCAAGAGTGGGATTGTTAGAGCATATGGTAACTCTAATTATAGTTTTTAAAGAACCTCTGTACAGTGTGCCTCTATTTCTTTGCATTGATCACTGAGGAAGGCTTTCTTATCTCTCCTTGCTATTCTTTGGAACTCTGCATTCAAATGGGTATATCTTTCCTTTTCTCCTTTGCCTTTAGCTTTTCTTCTTTCTCACCTATTTGTAAGGCCTCCTCAGACAACCATTTTCCCTTTTTGTATTTCTTTTTCTTGGGTATGGTCTTGATCACTGCCTCCTGTACAATGTTACAAACCTCATTCCATAGTTCTCTTCAGGCACTCTGTCTATCAGATCTAATCCCTTGAATCTATTTTTCACTTCCACTGTATAATCATAAGGGATTTAGGTCATACCTGAATTGTCCAGTGATTTTTCCCTACTTTCGTCAATTTAAGTCTGAATTTGGCAATAAGGAGTTCATGATCTGAGCCACAGTCAGCTCCCGGTCTTGTTTTGCTGACTGTATAGAGCTTCTCCATCTCTGGCTGCAAAGGATATAATCAATCTGATTTGAGTATTGACAGTTTGGTGGTGTCCATGTGTAGAGTCATCTCTTGTGTTGTTGGAAGAGCGTGTTTGCTATGACCAGCGTGTTCTCTTGGCAAAACTCTGTTAGCTTTTACCCTGCTCCATTTTGTACTCCAAGGCCAGTTTGCCTGTTACTCCAGGTATCTCTTGACTTCCTACTTTTGCATTCCAGTCCCCTATGATGAGAAGGACATCTTTTTTCAATGTTAGTTCTAGAAGGTCTTGTAGGTCTTCATAGAACCATTCAACTTCAGCTTTCAGCGTTACTGGTCAGGGCATAGCCTTGGATTACTGTGATACTGAATGGTTTGCCTTGGAAACAAACAGAGATCATTCTGTCATTTTTGAGAGTGCACCCAAGTACTGCATTTCAGACTCTTTTGTTGATTATGAGGGCTATTCCATTTCTTCTAAGGGATTCCTGTCCACGGTAGTATCTAAGGGATTCTTGCCCAAAGAATAGCAAGGAGAGATAAGAAAGCTTTCCTCAGTGATCAATGCAAAGAAATAGAGGAAAACAATAGAACAGAAAGACTAGAGATCTCTTCAAGAAAACTGGAGATACCAAGGGAATATTTCATGCAAGTTCCAGTTCAATCACTCAGTCATGTCCAACTCTTTGTAACCACATGGACTGCAGCATGCCAGGCTTCCCTGTCCATCACCAACTCCCAGAGCTACTCAAACTCATGTCCATCGAGTCAGTGATGCCATCCAACTTTCTTATCCTCTGTCTTTCCCTTCTCCTCCAACCTTCAATCTTTGCCAGCATCAGGGTCTTTTCTAGTGAGTCATTTCATGGAAAGATTGGCACAATAAAAGACAGAAGTGGTATGGACCTAACAGAAGCAGAAGATATTAAGTAGAGGTGACAAGAATACACAGAGAACTATATTTAAAAGATCTTCATGACCCAGATAACCATGATGGTGTGATCACTCACCTAGAGCCAGACAACCTGGAATGCATAGTCAAGTGGGCCTTAGGAAGCATCACTACAAACAAAGCTAGTGGAGGTGATAGAATTCCAGTTGAGCTATTTCAAATCCTAAAAGATGATCCTGTGAAAGTGCTGTACTCAATATGCCAGCAAATTTGGAAAACTCAGCAGTGGCCACAGGACTGGAAAAGGTCCGTTTTCATTCCAATTGCAAAGAAAGGCAATGCCAAAGAACGCTCAAACTACTGCACAATTGCACTCATCTCACACGCTAGCAAAGTGATGCTCAAAATTCTCCAAGCCAGGCTTCAACAGTACGTGAACTGTGAAATTCCAGATGTTCAAGCTCGTTTTAGAAAAGACAGAGGAACCAGAGATCAAATTGCCAACATCTATTGGATCATCCAAAAAGCAAGAGAATTCCAGAAAAACATCTACTTCTGCTTTATTGACTACACCAAAGCCTTTGACTGTGTGGATCACAACAAACTGTGGAAAATTCTTCAAGAGACAGAAATACCAGACCACCTGACCTGCCTCCTGAGAAATCTGTATGCAGGTCAAGAAGCTACAGTTAGAACCAGGCATGGAACAACAGACTGGTTTGAAATCAGGAAAGGAGTATGTCAAGTCTGTATATTGTCACCCTGCTTATTTAACTTATATGCATAGTATATTATGCAAAATTCCAGACTGGATAAAGCACAAGCTGGAATCAAGATTGCCAGGAGAAATATCAATAACTTCAGATACACAAATGATGCTACCTTTATGGCATAAAGCGAAGAAGAACTAAAGAACCTCTTGAGGAAAGTGAAAGAGGAGAGTGAAAAAGTTAGCTTAAAACTCAATATTCGAAAACCTAAGCGTCATGGCATCTGATCCCATCACTTCATAGCAAATAGATGAGGAAACAATGGAAACAGTGAGAGATTTTATTTTCGGGGATCCAAAATCACTGCATTTGGTGACTGCAGCCATGAAATTAAAAGACACTTGCTCCTTGGAAGAAAAGCTATGACCAACCTAGACAGCATATTAAAAAGCAAAGACATTACTTTGCTGAGAAAGGTCCTTCTAGTCAAAGCTATGGTTTTTCCAGTAGTCATATATAGATGTGAGAGTTGAACTATCAAGAAAGCTGAGTGCCAAAGAATTGATGCTTTTCAAATATGGTGTGGAAGAAGACTCTTGAGAGTCCCTTGGACTGCAAAGAGAATCAACCAGTCAATCCTAAAGAAGATCAGTCCTGAATATTCATTGAAAGGACTGATGCTGAAGCTTAAACTCCAATACTTTGGCCACCTGATGCAAAGAACTGACTCTTTGGAAAAGACCTTGATGCTGGGAAAGATTGAAAGCAGGAGTAGAAGGGGATGACAGAGGATGAGATGGTTGGATGGCACCACCAACTCGATAGACACAAGTTTGAGCAGGCTATAGGAGTTGATGATGGACAGGGAAGCCTGGTATGCTGCAGTCCATGGGGTCACAAAGAGTTGGACATGACTGAGCAACTGAACTGACTGTATAGTTTTCCAGGAATGCAGCAATTTGCATTCCTACCAACAATGTAGGAGGGTTCCCTTTTCTCCACATCATTTCTATTCATTATTTATAGACTTTTTAATGATGGCTGTTTTAGCCGTATGAAGTGAAACCTCATTGTACTAAATAGCATGGTTTAGTGTTATTTTTTGAATTTTATTTTAGGCATTATCTGGTGACTTTCCACTAGGCAAGGGAGAATTTAGTTCTCTGCCCTACCTAGTACCTACCTTCCACCCCATCACATCGACATAACCTTACAAACCTCCCATCTTCTCAACAGAGATTACTATAATTTTGGTTACATGAATGTACATTGTATACGTTGTTATGACTGTGAAAAGCCATAATTGCTTTTCCTTTCCAATACATTTTCTTTGTTTTCCCTGGAGTTAATACGGATGCTCTCGTGTCCGCATCTCCCTCCAAGATGGTGAGGTGCAACAATCATTCTGTCAGTATTCTTGGATGCGCTTCTCCTGAGCCTTCTAAACTGCTCCAGTCCTAACACTTGTCCTCAGTCCCTGCTGCAGAGCTGTTGTTCTGGGATCCCCCTTCACTATTGTCTGGGTGTCTTCGCCTCTCCCATGTGAGAGCTCCTCTCTTATGTCACATTGCCTCTTCCTTGATACACTTTCTTGAGATGGTGATGTACCTTCCAAGAAAAAGTATGGGAAGTAAATTTTTGAGACCTTCCTTCTTTACCTAGAACCATCTTTATCACACTCTCAAACTTGACAAAGAGTTTGGCTAGGTAGAGAATTCTAGACTGAAAAGTGTTTTCACTCAAAATGTGAAGGTGTTGCCATTGCCTTTCAGCTCCTAGTGCTGCTATTAAGAAGTCCACTGTTTTATCCTTGATCCTTCTTATGGACCTATTTCTTTTTTCTGGAATCTTGTTTAATTATTTGTTAATGATGTGTCATAGACCTATTTTCATGCATTGTACTAGGCCCTGGGTGAACCTTTTTAACTTAGAAAATCATGTTCAGGAAAATGTCTTATTTCTTTCCGGAACTATCATTCAGATTCTGGAGTAGTCAACTTGGGCATCACTACAATGAATCATCTGACTTGCCACTTATTTGGGGAGCTTTTGACTATCAGTATTTTTAGAGTTTTTTCTCTTGGAGGCCTCAGTTTACCTTGGAAAGACTCTTCCAGAGTCCTTCCTGTAGAGACAGAGCTTGGCAGCAAGATGAGCCAAATGAGAGAAGAACATTGGAGGGCCCAGCTCCCAAAATACATATATCCACCCAATTGCCCTATTTTTAGTTCTATACCCTGGTGCCTGCACTCTCCCTGATTCCACCCTGGACCTTGAGACTTTCTGTTTCTCTTCTCCAGAGAGTAAGTCTCTGAGGCAGAGAAGGGGGTGTGCAGAGCAAGAAGAGAATCTGAGTGTATAGTTGCTTTTCAACCAGATCTTTATCTACATCACCCCCATCTCCAGCAGTAATGGTTATTATAAATTCCTGAGCTTTGTTAGAGCAGGAAACGGGAGATTCTACAGCATAAATTTGATTGTCCTCTACTTATCCCATTGCTGGCTCAGGATGCTGCTCTTTCTCAGGTCTCCTGAGCCATTCCCACCCTTTGCTTTCCTGCTTCCAAAATTACATTGCTGTTCTTTCTTCTGTTGTTTCCCTCATCTTTGTGTGTTTAGGCCTTTGTGTGTAATTTGGGGAAGGAGAAAAAATAATTTGTGAGCATTCAAGCTACCTATTTATCTAGAAGTCAAAAATAATAACAGAAATAATAACTACCGCAGCAGTAGCAGCAGCAACAACAACAACGATAGCAAGACACTCATTTTAGGCTTTGTGACCAGCCAAACTCTGTTCTGAGCACTTTGCACCCATTTACTCATTTAGTCATCACACAGTAACCCTATGTGGTAGATACACATAATAGCTACACCCTATGTGGTAGCTGTTATTCATGGGATTTATGATATTTCCAAAGTAGGAGATCCTGCCAGATCCCATGCTGCTGCCAACTGTCAGGTCAACCTGTCCCATTGCTGCCTCGTGTGGGAGCAAAGTTGTGTGTTGGAGACAGCGCTGAGTTGGAGTCAGAGAGCTGGGGCTGGATCCCACATATGCTGGATCTTTGTTGTGTTTTCCTGAGCAGAATACTTAAACTGTTTGAAGTGTATTTTCCTCACTGTACCATGGGAATTGGAATGAGAACTTCCCTGGACTGTTTGGAGAATTACATCAGAAAACATTTTTCAGAAGTGCTGAGCACAGTCCTTGGCACCTAGGAAGCTCTATAAATATTGGTTGGATGAGTGGGAGAGTGGAGGGTTATGGAGTCAGAGGATGTTACGGACTGAATTGTGTCCCCTCCAAATTCATGTGTTGAAGTCCTAATTCCTAGTACCTCAGAATGTGGCTGTATTTGGAGATAGGGTCTTTAAAGTGGTAAAAGGTAAAATAAGGTCATAAGGGTGACCCCTAATCCAGTATGACCAGTGTTTTAATAAGATTAGGACACAGAAATGTACGGAGGGAGACCATGAAGACCCTAGGAGAAAATCCATTTATAGGCTGAAGAGAGATCTCAGAAGAAACCAGTCCTCAATCTGGGGCCTCCAGA
Source organism: Budorcas taxicolor (assembly GCF_023091745.1). Classification (NCBI taxonomy): domain Eukaryota; kingdom Metazoa; phylum Chordata; class Mammalia; order Artiodactyla; family Bovidae; genus Budorcas; species Budorcas taxicolor. The sequence continues at coordinate 88,009,338 of NC_068920.1, forward strand.
ACTGGAAGAAATATGTTTCTGTTGTTCCCAACAGAGTGTGTGCTTGGCTCTGGCAGCCCTAGCAAACCAATGCAGAGATCCCAGGGTGCAGTCCAAGCACTGACACTTGCTAACCGTGTAGCCCTGGGCAAATGGCCAGTTTCCTGTAAAATGTGGAGCTGATACAAATGGAGCTCCTAGTAAATATCAAAATAAGACGGCCAGGCCTGCCATTCTGGCATAAATTGAAAGGTTTAAATAAACTGATAGACCTAGAAAGGACTCTGTAAGTTGTTTGGGACCCAGTGAGGCATGGGGAGGTGCCAGTATCCCAGCAGTGATGACACCCTGTCATCAGGGTGGTGGACATGTGAGGCTTTGCCCTTGTGCAGAGCCCAACTAAGGGCCCAACAGGACAGGGCTTAGGTCTCAGAGTCAGGCAGTATTTCAGGGTAGGGAGCCTTTCCTTGGCATTATTTCAATACTACGAGCACCTAGGGACCATAGGGCAGGATAAGTGAGTGCTGAGAAATGCATGAGAAAGTGACCAACAGGGCTGGAACACCCGAGGTATGCCTGCATTGGAATGCTACAGAGTCTAATTTCTGTACCTCAGCCTCCTTGATGGCTCCCTTGGCACCTACCATCTTTACAAGCTCCTACACCCACTCCCTGTTCCTTACATGATCTGCTTCACCAAAAAAGCTGACTTCAAAAACGTGCATCTTGGTAATGAGACTTATTTCACCCCTCTACCGTGTTGCATAATTGAAGGGCTTGTCCTCTTGATAAAGGAGTATTAAATATTATTGTGGATTTTTCAGGGATAGTCACTTTTTGGTGAGTCTGGGTTTACTTAGAGATGGGACTGTCTTCACCCCGAACTCCTTTCATACAGTGTCACCTGCCGATGTCCATGTGGGGTGAAGTCGTTATGACATGATAAAGGAGAGAGGAAGAGTGAATGGAGACAGAGCTGGTTGGGACAAAAGCCAAGTTTACATTCCTCTGAGGAAGCCACGTTATTGCTCACCAGATCAGAAGTAGAATTCTGACTCCATTGACATTGGACGTTCAGAGCAAACAGGAAGTTTGGAACCAGAGGGAAATTCCTGATTAAATGTGTCTGAGTTCCCAAGGAGAGAAAATGACTGGGGCACTATCAACTACTTTTGTGTCTCTCCCGATACTCACCACAGAGCTGAGGGCCCAATGTAGTGGTTAAGGACTCCTGGCTCAAATTCTGTCTCCATTGCTTATTAGATATATGATCTTAGGCAGCTAACTTCTCTAACTCTCTGTTTCTTCATCTGTAAAATGGAGATATTACCTCCCACAAAGAGATTGTGAGACTCAAATACATGTTAATAGGTGTAAAGTCATTATGATTGTGTGATTGTGTCAGTTACAGTGTAAACACTGAGTACTCGCTGCTGGTATTGGCATTGTTATTCTATTTCACAAGTGGTTGAGTAGACAATTGGTAAGTTTCACCTTGTATCTTGCTAGCTGGTAAACTGATGAAAACATCTTGCCAGGTTAGAGTCTCCCAAACAAAGGCTACTTTGAGGACCTGGATTCTGTCTTATGAAGCACAATTCAGTATCTGTAGCTTTTAAGGCCATGCAGTAGCCTTTAGAATGTAGACATCCTTGAACATGTATTATCAGTGTATTCAACAGTAGAACTTGAATTCTCCTAGGCTTAGTTTGATCACTTTGTTTCTTCAGTGCCTTTGGCTAATGATTGCACTGCAAAACAAAGGAATTGTTTTAGCAAACAATGGGTAGTTCTGCCACGTGGTACATAGAGTCTATGCAGACATTTGAGTGGATCCCAAGGTCTCAGTGGGCCCTAGATGAGTCCAAGATGACTCAAGCCAGTGGGGGAGGGGGGGGTTTCTTCAGCCCTTGGAAGCATTAGGGGCCACATTTAATTAGCTTTGCTTCTCATTTTGGTTTTGTGGTGACAGGCTAATGGATTAATCCTGGTGGTTGTTGCCATCTTCTCTCTCCTTGCTTCTGGTTCTCTTCTCCCACCATTCCTGCAGATTAATTGTTGTAAAACAAGGAGTTGGGGCATCTTCTTGCTCAGAAGTCTTCAGTGACTCCGTGTTATCTCAGAATAATGCCCCAGACACTTCTGCCTCTTACCTGAAGCCATCCCCAAGCTGACCCTTTCACTAGCTCCTTCTCCAGGCTTTGCACACAGTTCTGTTCCGACCTACCCTGCCTTCTCATGTTTTCTCCCACCAGACTCCCCTGTGGAGCTCTGCTTGAACCTGGCAGGTGTCCTCACCAACACAGCCACACATACTGTACATTTATCACCCAGATCCCAAACATCGACTCCTCTCGTTACCTAGGAATACCGTAACTTTTCCTAGAATACCAGATTTTCTTCTTCCCTGTTTCTCTTTTTCTCTTTCCCATCCTTTAAGAGTCAGCTTCAGTTTATTGGCCCCTGGCCCTTTCAAACAAAGTTAGTCCTCTCTTCCTCTCATTAACACTGCATCCATTCCATTATATTCTAGTTTTTCTCACATTGTACTGAAACTATTTCTTGATTGAATGATCTTATAGAATTTCTGCAGGTTTTCCTGAACTTATGATTTAGCCCAATTGCCCGTGAGTTCATGGCTCCACCTATTCAAATATATCAAGCAAAACACCTCCTGGGAGGTGGGGTGACTTTCTAAACATATTTGGTCGCAGGGATGCACTTTCTAACAGACTTCTTGCTAGACCCACATTTCCCTGGGTTTCCTTTCTGTGTGCACTGCCCCATTCCATGGTCTTTTTGTTTTTCACAATGTCTGGTCAATGAAGTGCTACGGTAGAAAGAACATGAGGCCAGGAATTGGGCCAGAACTCTAATAAAGCTTTGCCTCAGTTGGGTGACCTGAGGCAAATTACTGCTTCTCTCTGAACCTCAGCTCCCTACACAGTGTCTGCTTTGGAGGGTCTTGCTCTGTGCGCCTAGATCCTAAGGTTGTTGTTCTGGGAATTCCAACAGATTCTGAAAATAAATCTCTAAAAATGGCATCTACAGATTACCTCAGTGAGTCTCCAGAGGTGACTGAATTTAAGTAGCAAGAGTGTCTGGTGCCTGCTGGAGAGGTTAGAGGTCCTAGAACATGAGATTTCATACACAGGTAGTCCTGTGCTTTGCACTCTGAGTATCAGATGACAATCTGCGGATCTACCTGCTAATGTATCCATAGTTCCCCCCTCTTAAACCAAGTAGCTCCAGAGGCAGTAACCACTATACGGGTAGGAGTTCAGTCTGAGAATCAGGGCTGCTTGCTTAGAAAGTCGCGGTCATATCAGGATTGAACATCTCACACCCCATGACTCCAAACCCTCTCTGAAATGGGACATCTCTCAGATGAAATTTGCTCCATTGTTGGAAATCTGCTGATGCAAAAGCATTCTTCCAAAAGGGATTTTGGGTTGAGTTTGTACCTTTTCTTGAAGAGTACCACTTTGTTGTTAAGAGAGCTGTGTCCTACTCATTTATTCAGTCAACAATGATTGTGAAGCCTCCTTAGTATATCAGGAGGTGTATTGGTGTATTCATGCAGATACCATGAAAAGAAAAAGACACACATTCTCTGTCCTCCTAGCCCTTAAGTTTGGGTGGGGATGCCAGACAATAAAATGGACAAAAACAATTTTTAAAAAACTAATGAGGACGGTGATCAGATAGGGTGCCAGAAACTACATGGCAGAGATAGCTTGGCTGGATGAAGAAAACCAAGGAAGGTTTTCTGGGGGTAGTGATCTCTTCCAGGAGGGCCCCTATAGAGTCAATAAGAGTTGGCCAGAGTAAGAGGTCGTAGGAGAGTGGACCACAGAGTGGGAACAGGATATATGCAGGCTTGGGTGGGCAGAGCACCAGAAGGGTCTGTGGGTCTAAAGAATTTCTACAGGCCTGCTTCTCAAAACACAAAGGGAATCTTGGTGAACAGTGAGACCTGAGGGGACGGCATGGACCCACCCTGTCCTGAGGGGAATAGAATGACTGTCCGAAGCCACATGGATTCACGCTAATGTGCTGTTTGGTTGTGTTATATGTGGGAATTACGGAAGAGGGGCTGACTGTATAATAGAATTTCAGAGCTGTGAGTAAACTTGAAGGTCAGCTACTCCAGCTCCATCTTTTATAGATGAACAAACTGAAAGTCAGGGAGGTGGTGTGACTTGTCCAAAGTCATTCAATCTCTTGGTAACGTAGAAAGAACCATGAGTGGAAACTCTGGGGTTTTTTGATAGTATGGGCTGATAAACTGACTCCAAACAGACAAGCAGAAACACCTGATTTGCAGTTGATTTCCATAGTGTAAATATTCCCTCTGGGGTGGGGTGAATTTCAAGCTACCCACATTTCACAATCAGGTCACAAAACTCCTGAAAATTTAGCAATCTGATTTGTGAACTGGCATCAAAGGGGAAAGGGACTTCCATGGGGGCTCAGCAGGAAAGAATCTGCCTGCCAATGCAGGAGACTCAGGTTCAATCTCTGGGTCTGAAAGATCCCCTGGAGAAGGAAATGGCAGCTCACTCCAGTATTCTTGCCTGGAAAACTCTATGGACAGAGGAGTCTGGTGGGCTACAGTACAGGGGGGTCACAAAGAGTCGGACAAGACTTAGCAACTAAACCACCAAAGAGAGAGAGCTATGAGCATCTCTTCTCAACCAACTCCATGGTCAGTGACATTTTGTTGGTAGGTTGATATCAGCCATGGTGGGAGTATTTGTACCGTGGAAATCGTCAGTGCTACAGATGAAAGCTTATTTCCTCTGGAGAACTGTTTCTACATATTTATCAGTACACTGCTGTAAAATGAAATCTATAGATTAAGTTGGGCAGCACTGTTCAAGTCAACTATATCCTTGTTGGTTTTCTGTCTGCTTGATCTATCACTAAAAGAGGGTATGTGTGCATTTCTCCTTTCAGTTCAATCTTTTTTCTAACAGTTTTGTTGCAATTTAATTTGCATACCATACAGTTCACCCACTGAAAGTATACAAATAAGTTTTTAATATATTTACACAGTTGTGCAACTCTCACCAAAGTATTTTCATTCCTCCAAAAAGAAGCTCCATGTTTTTTACCCATCATCCCCCAGTCCTCCCCTGTCCTCTCCCCCAGCCCTAGGCAGTCTACTTTGTAGATTTTCCTACTCTGGACATTACATATAAATGGAATCATACAGTATGCAGTGTTTTGTAACTGGCTTTTCTTTTAATATAGCATATTTCAAGGTTTATCCACATTGTAGCATGTATCAGTCCTTCATTCCTTTTTTTGGCTGAATACTGTTGTGTTGTATTGGTATAACCACATTTTGTTTATCCATTTATCAATTGGTGGGCCCTTGGGTTGTCCACCTGCTGCTGCTAATACTGCTATCCAAGTCATTGAGTGGACATATGTTTCCATTTATCTAACCTAGGAATAGAATTGCTGGGTCAAATGGCTTAAGTTTTTGAAGAACTGTCGCACTGTTTTCCAAAGTGTCTGCACCATTTTGCATTCCCACCAGCAACAAGTGAAGGTTCTAGTTTCTTCCCATCCCCACCAACACTTACCATTGTCTCTCTTTTTTGATGATATATCCCACTGGGTATGGTGTATATCTAATTGTGGTTCTGAGTTCTATCAGTTTTTACCTCTATCTATTTAGATATTCTGTTGTTAGCGACCCCATGGACTGCAGCCCACCAGACTCCTCCATCCATGGCATTTTCCAGGCAAGAGGACTGGAGTGGGGTGCCATTGCCTTCTCCATTTAGATATTCTGTTGTTCAGTACATTCATGTTTAGGATTTTTAGGTCATCTTGAAGAATTGATGCCATCATTATATAATGTACCTTATTCCTGATAATTTCTCATATTGTGAAGTCTGCTTTGTCTGAAATCAATATAGATAGTGCAGCTTTCTTATGATTAATGTCAGCATGGTATTGCTTTCTCCATCCTTTCACTTTTAATCTATCTGAATCTTTATTATTTAATGTGTGTTTCTTATAGACAACATATAGTTGGGTCCTGTTTGTTGTTTCTTAATCCACTCTGACAATCTGTCTTTTAATTGATATATTTAGACCATTCACACATGAAGTGATTATTGATAGAGTAGGATTAATATCTATCATTTTTAATGATTTTTTATTAATTACATTTGTTTTTTGTTTCCCCTTACCCCTGCTATTGCTTTTTTTTAATTAAAAAGAAAAATTGCCAATTGTAATTGTAAGATGCACCTTAAATTCAAAATTATTAAAATGTAAAAAAAAAAGTGTGTTCTAGAATTTATGAACCATAGTCATAGTACTGCTCCCCCCATAACGAGGTTGTGGGGCTTAAATAGGGCTGTGCATCAAAGTACTTAGTGCAGTGTTTGGTATGGCAGTGTGTAGTAAATATTAACCATTATCATAATTACTATATCAGTCCTATCCAGTTACTCTATGGATCTCAAAGCTGACCTGGACACCCCAGTTCTATCACTGCATCACAGTTGAGAATAACTACCCTAAATACATGAGCATATGGTCCTGGATTGAGTTTTTTTGTGGTCACTTACTGTAAACATGTTCTCTTGGCCAGTTTGTTCTGTAGTCCATATTTAAATACAGAACTCTGAGATCAGATAGTGCTGTATTTGAATCCCAGATTCATCACTTACAGAGAAATGACCTTGAGAAATTTACTAACCTCTCTAAGTCTCAGTTCCCTTATGTGTAAAATGTTTATATCAATACCTTCCTTGCAGAATATGGTTAGGACACAGCAAGTGCCCAAATCATAGCTATTATTTTTAACAGTTGTCATCCTATCAATTTCTCTAAATTAGAGTTTACTGTGATTACTGTGCCTCAGTATCCCTTTCTGAGCTGAAAACTCTAGGCAGGACCTGATGGGTACCGAGAATTTAAACGCTGGCAGGGGAAATGCCCTGAACCATAGGGACCAATCTCTCCAGGTAGATTTGGCTATGAGGAAAGGGGCTACTTCCTAACATTTCTCACATGCGGGGTTCCCTCTTAGCCCTGGAGAGGGTCTGCTCTAGGGCTAAAAGAGGTCCCAATTGATCCAGGCAGCAGGGGCCACATGAGGGCAGCCATCCTTCTCCCAGCCATCGTGAAGCAGTGACTCCTGGTAGAACACCAGCTGCAAGCCATCCTTCTCCCAGCCATTGTAAAGCAGTGACTCCTGATGGAACACCAGCTTCATACTCATTGGTTCTGTGGTGGAGGCCCAGAGAGGTGATTGTGCTTAAACTCTGCAGCTTCTCCTCAGGAATATTCTAGATAATGCTAATAATTCATTTTCCTTTACTTCCTTATTCATTTGTCTCCTGTGTTTTTGTTTCCTGAATCCACAGTTTGGGTTTCATGGGAATGAATTGACGCCTCTCTCTTCACTCCTCAGTTCAATTCAGTTCAGTCGCTCAGTGTGTCTGACTCTTTGCAACCCCATGGACTGCAGCACACCAGGCTACCCTGTCCATCACCAACTCCCGGAGCTTGCTCAAACTCGTGTCCATTGAGTTGGTGATGCCATCCAACCATCTCATCCTCCGTCATCCCCTTCTCCTCCTGCTTTCAGTCTTTCCCAGCATCAGGGTCTTTTCCAATGAGTCGGTTCTTCACATCAGGTGGCCAAAGTATTGGAGTTTCAGCTTCAGCATCAGTCCTTCCAATGAACACCCAGGACTGATCTCCTTTAGGATTAACTGGTTTGATCTCCTTGCAGTCCAAGGGACTCTCAAGAGTCTTCTTCACACCACAGTTCAAAAGCATCAATTCTTCTGCGCTCAGCCTTCTTTATGGTCCAACTCTCACATCCATACATGACTACTGGAAAAACCATAGCTTTGAGTAGACAGACCTTTTACATCTTTAGAGTCTGAATAACACCAGGCTGGGCCTTTGGACCCACATGAGCAGGGGACATCCATTGACAGAAGAATCCTACAGTTTTTGGCTCTGTTTCATGGTTGTGGAGAATATGTCAGCATTGAATTAAACATGAGAAGAGCTAGGTCTGCCTAGACGAAATTTCTCTGTTTATATAGTTTTCTGTAGTTGGGGACTTTTGTTCATGACTTTTCTGAGTCCAGGCTGCAACCTTTCCAGAGGCTGGGCATCACCTGGCCAATACAGCTTGAAACAACAGTATCCTTTCTAGAGTTACGATTTTTAGAAAAATCTAAAATTCTTAAACTCGAGAGAGGTTAAGCTGTACTTAACAGCTTAAGTTTTGTACTTTGCTGTATTTTATGATTCAGTGGGAATTTTGTGATATACTGACATGAATTTAAAAAAAAATGGGGAATTAGAGCAATTATCTGGATCACCCAAACCAAGAGAAGGGCAGGATTTAGAGAAAAAGGATTTCAGGCCTCAATAATATACATTTGGGTATCCCTTTTCCCAAGAGATAGACGATTCCAGGAAATCCTGTCCTACTGCCAGGGGCTGCTGAGGAAAGGCAGGGGCTGTTCCACAAAGTTTCCAACATTTCGTGACTTTGCCTCCATATGAATGGCACCCCTGGAGTGCCATTTCTCCATCCTATGTCCCTTCTGGACCACAGCAGAACTCAAGCATCAGTCCTAAGCCCGGGAAGGGGTCAGGGGAACTTATTTCACAAGTTATCCACTACCCAAAGCAGAACAAAGTTTTCAGCCAGTCACCTTGGACTTTGCAAGCTTCCACAAATAGGACCTGTGCCCAGACTCTGCTTTCTGTCTTTTCCAGGTTCCTGTGAGATAGTGGAAGTGTGTCCTATTGGTGTGAGTCTGAAAACCTAACCTATTTTTTGCACAAAAAAATCTACATCTCATTAGACCCCCAAGCCCCAGTGAAAAATGTCCACCCAGTATGTCTTATCCAGAGAACTTAGCTGCTGAGCACATGGCTGGAAGAATAAATCAAGGGGTATAAGGAATCCAGAAGCCCCACTTTCCTACAGATGTCATAGAATTCTCCAGTGGGGACCTTTTATTGTCAAAGGTGCATTTGTGTGCATACAACAGGGTACCAGCCATCAGAGATACACCTTTGCCTGCAGGAGGCCAGATTTAGGAGCTGTCTGTATGTGCATCAGTGCTTGCTTCATAGCTGCTGAGTTCTATCTGTGTGTTTATCTGAATTATAAATCAGTGTTTCGGGTTGACGCAAGATGCAGAGCTATATTTAGAACCCACTTAGAATCAGACACAGGCTCCTTTGCCCCTCTGTAATTAGCACCTCATTATAGACTGTACCCTAGGGAATGCAGCTTAGAGAGAGCCTTCCCATCATTTGCCTTCTTTTCATTTATCTTTGTGTATATTGTTGTTCAGTCACCCTGTCATGTCGGACTCTTTGCAACCCAGTGGACTGCAGTGTGTCAGGCCTCCCTGTCCCTCACTGTCTCCCGAAGTTTGCCCAAGGTCATGTCCATTGCATCAGTGATGTCACCCAGCCATCTTTGGGTATAAGTCTCCATTTTTGTTTTGTTTTTCATTATATGACTAAAATTTTCTCACAATGGGGAACCAAAGGCCTAAAGTTACAGAAATAAAAAACTTGCTTTATAATATTACAGGGTCAGGAAGATTAGGGTAAGATTTCCCAAAGGTGAATGAGCATTTATTTGTACAGTGGCTTATGGGATTTCAGGCTGTGGCTAAGGAGGTAGCACTTGCTCAGTCTAGAAAGGTTTCACTTTTGTTCATATGTCTCCAAATTTAAATTGTTAGCAATTGGAGGTCTGGGAACATGACCTCTCCTCCTTTTGGGTCCTCCAAGCTGCCCAGAAAGGGCTGTATATGAGGTAAGCCAGTTTAAGAAGGTTATCTCTGTTATGCAGGTGAGCACGTTCCTGCACATAGAAATTGTCAAATGAGAGGTGCCTTTTAGAACTTCTCAGAGAACAGTGTGCCCACATGGATATGAATTGCAACCACAACCCACAGGAGAAGTCTCGAATTCTAATCTAAAACATCCAGAGTAATAAGCAATTCAGTAACTGTTGCCTGGATGCTTTCATCCTAGTTTCAAATAAAATAAGATGATGATGAAAACCGTGAGACCAGACTGGTGAGCTGTTGGTGACCCAGTACTGTTGACACCTTGGAACAATATTATATAAGAAAGTTGGGATATTCTGATGGTTTTCTCCCCACCCGCATCTGCTCTTAGCAGAAACCAATGGAAGAAAACAAAAACAGTCATTCAAAAAGATACACGCACCCCAGGGTTCATAGCAGCATTATTTTCCATAGAACTTCCAGATGTTCAAGCTGGTTTTAGAAAAGGCAGAGGAACCAGAGATCAAATTGCCAACATCTGCTGGATCATCGAAAAAGCAAGAGAGTTCCAGAAAAACATCTATTTCTGCTTTATTGACTATGCCAAAGCCTTTGACTGTGTGGATCACAATAAACTGTGGAAAATTCTGAAAGAGATGGGAATACCAGACCACCAGACCTGCCTCTTGAGAAACCTGTATGCAGGTCAGGAAGCAACAGTTAGAACTGGACATGGAACAACAGACTGGTTCCAAATAGGAAAAGGAGTACGTCCAGGCTGTATATTGTCACCCTGCTTATTTAAGTTATATGCAGAGTACATCATGAGAAATGCTGGGCTGGAGGAAGCACAAGCTGGAATCAAGATTTCCAGGAGAAATATCAATCACCTCATATATGCAGATGACACCACCCTTGTGGCAGAAAGTGAATAGGAACTAAAAAGCCTCTTGATGAAAGTGAAAGAGGAGAGTGAAAACTTAGCTTAAAGCTCAACATTCAGAAAACTAAGATCATAGCATCTGGTCCCATCACTTCATGGGAAATAGATGGGGAAACAGTGGAAACAGTGTCAGACTTTATGTTTTGGGCTCTAAAACCACTGTAGATGGTGATTGCAGCCATGAAATTAAAAGATGCTTACTCCTTGGAAGGAAAGTTATGACCAACCTAGATAACATATTCAAAAGCAGAGACATTACTTTGCCAACAAAGTTCCATCTAGTCAAGGCTATGGTTTTTCCAGTGGTCATGTATGGATTTAAGAGTTGGACTGTGAAGAAAGCTAAGCGCCCAAGAATTGATGCTTTTGAACTGTGGTGTTGGAGAAGACTCTTGAGAGTCCCTTGGACTGCAAGGAGATCAAACCAGTCCATCCTAAAGGAGATCAGTCCTGGGTATTCATTGGAAGGACTGATGCTGAAGCTGAAACTCCAATACTTTGGCCACCTCATGTGAAGAGTTGACTCATTGGAAAAGACCCTGATGCTGGGAGGGATTAGGGGCAGGAGGAGAAGGGGACGATGGAGGATGAGATAGCTGGATGGCATCACCAACTCGATGGACATGAGTTTGAGTGGACTCTGGGAGTTGGGATGGACAGGGAGGCCTGGTGTGCTGCGATTCATGAGGTCGCAAAGAGTTGGACAAGACTGAGTGACTGAACTGAACTGAACTGAAGATATGGAAGCAACCTAAGTGTCCATTGACAGAGAATGGATAAAGAAGATATGGTATATATATACAATGGAATACTACTCTATTTTCGCTATAGAAAATACTGAAATTTTGCCATTGGCAACAATGTGGGTGAACCTGGAGAGGATTATGCTTAGTGAAATAAGTCAGACAGAGAAAGACATACTGTGTGTTACCACTTGTATGTGGAATCTAAAAAATAAATGAATACATATAACAAAAGAGAAATCAAGTGAACCGTTTTACTGATGGTCTGTGCTAATAATAATGACCCTAACCTAACCCACAGCCTTCACGTGCCTACCAGGTTTATAGGCCATGTGTTTGTCCCCACTCTGCCCTGTGGTTGGCCAGTGACCATAATTTAACCATCAAGATCAATAATTTAATAAACATGAACATCCTATACTAAAATTAGAGGAAGAAAAACAAGTAGCAAAAGAGGATGTACTTCGGTAGTTAGATTTGGAGAGGGGAAAACAAAACTGTGGGTAGTAGAAGGACCTTTCACTTAAAGAATGTAAAGAATTTCTGGTGGTTTTTCTTGCTATTGCTTAAAAGGAAGCCAGCAGTAAAGAAAATTATAGGTCAAATTTCATAGAAGAAGGAACATGAAACAAAGGATTTTATCTTTATTAGCTAAGAACCCAATTTAATGTTTGAAGGAAAGTGGAAAAATAAAAAGAACAATGGACTGTCCAAAGGGGCTATGGAACCCTGTCAGATTAGCTCCTCCAGAAAGCATGTGAGGGCATCAGGGGCTGGGAGTTTCTCAATTCTGCCATAAGGAAACAGACTGATTTTTTTCTAAGCAAACAGAGCAGAGTTTACACATCCAAATGAGTGTTATCATCTGCTTTAAAAGAGTCCTCCTGGGAGACTTTATTCTCAGGGCAAAAATATTGCTTTTCCTCTGAATATTTTTATACCCCTCTCTAGATTTTACTTTGAATATCTCTTTTGTGTCTAATAGTCCTCCTTTGGAAGTAAATCTGGTTTCTGAACATCATTTTGTAGCAAAAATAATGTGTGCCTATGACAGAAAAGCCCTGACTTTTCTGATTGGCTGTGAAATGATGGCTTCTGACAGACCTTCTACATAAGGTCCAGAAAGCAAGGGGACAGCAGCAGCAAGCTCACCAGTCCTTTCCCAGTAGCCTCCAGGGACCCCAATGTGCATCAGCTGGCTGGGTGATAATATATACCTGTGAACCAGACACATCTAGGGTTATAAGATCCTGGCTCTACATGCTGGCCAATTCTTTTTCCCTTCTGACCTTCACTATCCTCATTGAAATCCTGGGATGTGTTGGTTTAATTGCTAAGTTGTGTCCGACTCTTGAAACCCCATGGACTGTAGCCCGCCAGGCTCCTCTGTCCATGGCATTTCCCAGGCAAGAATACTGGAGGGGGAATCCTGGGTGTGATTATTGCGTATGATTATTGTGACTATGAAGTGAAGTAATGCTTGAAAAACACACAAGAAGGGCTTTATAATTATTTATTGTTATTATTATTTGCTTATAATACCTTAATGTGGAGCCAAGTACATGGTAAGTAATCACTAAATATTAGTTAGTTGGTTACAAGGTTGAGTCTAAATGTGTCAAGTTTTGACTTGAAAGTACACTTGTACTTTCAAGTGTGGGGTCATCTAAGGTAAATGCAGGAAGGCTAGGAGAACATCTCTAATCCTTAATCCCATGAAAGTATTCCAGAATGGCTTTTATTTACCTTGAAGGTCCACCCCAGCTCGAACAGTCTGTGAAATTGACTATTACATCAGATAATGGAATTAATATGAACAATAAGAAAAAGTGTTAAATAGCATGGATAATTGAAGAATAAACTGTCAGGGAGTCAAGTAACTTTATAGGTACAGCCTAGGGGAAAATATCTTGAATAACCGCCTTAGCCCACTTTTGTGGAATTGTCAATGGGAAAGACTCCTCTGTGGCCTCACTCCTCTGTGGCCTCGTTGCTTAAGACGATGAAGTAATTTGTTTAACCTGGGCAGGAGAGGCATTGCCAAGAAGAAAACCTACCTGAAACTCCACAAACAAAGAAGAGTGGGCACTTGGGGAGTTGTGGGACAGGATGGGGAAAGAGTGCCAAGGTTGGCCAGAGAGCTTTTCGCCTTTTTATAATGCTTTCAGGTTGGTAAAGAAGGTTTTCATAGCTTTTCAGAAGATTTGAAAGAGAGAATAGATACTGGCCATTATGTTGCCATGTTGACTGCATGTTAACTGTAAAACCCGGTGTATGCATGGTATTATAAGTAAGATATTAAAATTATGGCAGGAAAGGCAGAGTCACAGTAAAGTACCCCATTCATAGAAATCCTTGAAGTAACAAAAAAGAAAAATGGTGATGAGACTGTTTAATTATTACTACATTATAACAGATTTCACTAAGGAAGCTCCTAATGCAATCTTGTAACCACAAAACACAAATCAGGAAGAAAGTGACTTAAAGCCAAAGAGATGTAAGGTGAGGCATGTAAAGGAAGACATTTTTGACCTTCTTGAGGATAAAACATGAGAATGAAAATCCTAATGATGGACACGAGTGATGGGCCTGGAGGTTTAGGCATTGGCCTGTCCAAAGGTAGGCCTGGAGCATGGGCCCCAGGGAACCTGGTAACTTCTGAAAAAGCAGGTTTGTGACCCAGGACCCTCTCATTTTAACAACCTGATTGAACCCCAGTCTGGGACAGGTGCTTTTTGGGATGCTGGAAACTACCTGGAATGGAACTGGAGGAGGAGAGTGAATAGGGCTTTTTCTTTCACCAGGCCCCATGGAGTTAACACAATAAAATTAACAGGGTTAAGTAGGCAGATTTGCGGGTTTGGAGGCATAATTGGTCCTATTTTTCTCTAGTCTTGACCTAACTGGAGTTCACTGGGTATGTAATGGAAAAAAAACAACCAGCTTGATATAAAAATACAGGAAATGCCTGCAATCACTGCTGATTACAGTAGCAGCTTTCCTTCTGTTATTTTTGTGAAGGAAAAAAAAAAAAACAGGATTTGTTAGGTTTGGTTTGGTTTTGCATTTTTTTTCCCTTTCCTAAATGGTAGAAACAATTTAGCCTATTCTTTTAGGGCATTCTTTACTCTAGCTAAATGATGTCATTTAATCTTTATAAATAAGGGATGGGATGGGTCAAGGAAAACATTCAAATTCTATCTTTAATATAACTTCTGTAAATATAAAATATATTCAAATAGTTCCAAATATGGTTTATTGGTCCTGGGGGCTCATATTTTCTGAATTTCCTCCAATTCCTAATCTCTCTGGGCTGAACAGGATGAACAAAGTTTTTAGCATAGTGCCTGGTTTTACAGTGTGGTTTATGTTAGCTCTGCTCCTGCTGCTGCTGCTAAGTCAGAGGTAATACTGTATCCAGTGATTTCTTTTCCCAGAAACCATCACTTTTTAGCAAGTTGAAGACTCCTGCAATGAGGCCTTCTGAGCCAGTGGACTGAGAGACACACAATGTCCCATCAGCAGAGAGAGCGCTAGGCTCTCATCAACCGGGGGCTATCAGGCAGCATCCCACCCAGTGTGTGTTAGTGGAAGTCAGTTAGCAAATCTTGATTTTGGCTTCAGGGTTCTCAATTTCTGTTGCTGGAATTTGGATCAAATAGGTGAAATCTGTAGTTACAATGTGTTTTAAAGCACCACCAAGAAATTTGTGCATTCCCTGTCCTTCAGCTGGGAGGACTCTGGGAGCTTGCAGATGGGAAACTCACTGGGCACTGCACAGAACATGCTGTAATCTGCAGGTAGAGCCATGAGGCCCTTCTGTTCCTGAGGCTCCAAGAAATGTTGTCATTCTAGATAATGGAGCAAGAAACTTGATTCCTTATTATGCAGAGTACATCATGAGAAACGCTGGGCTGGAAGAAGCACAAGCTGGAATCAAGATTGCCGGGAGAAATATCAATAACCTCAGATATGCAGATGACACCATCCTTATGGCAGAAAGTGAAGAGGAACTAAAAAGCCTCTTGAGGAAAGTGAAAGAGGAGAGTGAAAAAGTTGGCTTAAAGCTAAACATTCAGAAAATGAAGATCATGGCATCTGGTCCCATCACTTCATGGGAAATAGATGGGGAAACAGTGGAAACAGTGTCAGACTTTATTTTTTTGGGCTCCAAAATCACTGCACATGGTGATTGCAGCCATGAAATTAAAAGATGCTTACTCCTTGGAAGAAAAGTTATGACCAACCTAGATAGCATATTCAAAAGCAGAAACATTACTTTGCCAACAAAGGTCCGTCTAGTCAAGGCTATGGTTTTTCCTGTGGTCATGTATGGATTTAAGAGTTGGACTATGAAGAAAGCTGAGCACCGAAGAATTGATGCTTTTGAAATGTGGTGTTGGAGAAGACTCTTGAGAGTCCCTTGGACTGCAAGGAGATCCAACCAGTCCATTCTGAAGGAGATCAGCCCTGGGATTTCTTTGGAAGGAATGATGCTAAAGCTGAAACTCCAGTACTTTGGCCACCTCATGTGAAGAGTTGACTCATTGGAAAAGACTCTGATGCTGGAAGGGATTGGGGGCAGGAGGAGAAGGGGAAGACAGAGGATGAGATGGCTGGATGGCATCACGGACTCGATGGACATGAGTCTGAGTGAACTCTGGGAGTTGGTGATGGACAGGGAGGCCTGGTGTGCTGTGATTCATGGGTTCGCAAAGAGTAGGACACGACTGAGTGACTGAACTGAACTGAAGAAGGATTTCATTCTACTTAAAAAGAAGGATTTGACTCTTACACAGAAGCCCTGTTTGGGGAAAAGACAATGAAATCAGGCTGGGAACACTGTCATTGACTATAGTTTCTTCACCCCTGATGAGATTAGAGTGGGTGATCCCTGATGCTCCTCTGGCACAAAGACTCTCAGCTGGTACTGACATTTGACAGAGTCTGGAGTTAGTTTTGGTTGTGCAGCTGGAAAGTGGGTGCTGTTGCTGGCGTGGCTAGAGGCCAAGTCTGCTGCTAAACGTCCTGCGATGCACGCACAGGGCTGCCCCCACAGCAAACTGTCCAGCCCGAGATGTGAGTAGCACGAGGAAGATAAACCCTGCCCCAGCTCCAGAGCTCTGTGATTATGCAACCCTAAAGCTTGGAGAGGTCGTGAGTTAACAGAACCCTTGTTTTGGCTGCTAAGGCTTATGCAGTTTAGGTGGCTTATGCAGCCAGAATTGCAGACTTTTCAGACCTTGAAGAAACCAGATCAGGCTCTTTGAATCCTTTTGAAGACAGAGGAAGACATTTCCTCTCCTTTTTTTCCGCTCAGCAAGGTTCTACAATTTAACATCTTAGACTGTATTGGATATTCTTTCAAATATTCCCATGTTAGAAAAACCAAAGGTTGTTGGGTTGGGGCTGTTTTTCTTTGTTTGTTTTTCTTTTTTGGTAAATATCAAATCAAGACATAGTTAATCTATCCATATTATAAAAACTAGAATAGCCTAAATATGATCTTCTCTTCTTATTAATTTCCCACCTCTGTAATCCTTCTATATGTTTCCCATAAACATGTGGCAATATCCATTTCCAGACGAAAACCACTCCTGTCCAGATAAATTTTGTTTCAAACAAAACACACTTTTTCGAAAGTCATTTTGCCATCACAACTCGATCTAACCGGAGCACCTTCATCTCACCCCACCCTTTCAGTGTCTTTTATGGGGAAGTTTATGCCAGTAATGGTTTAGTGTTCTAGGGATTAAAAGGATTAAGAATACACAGACAGACAATTTTCATTTCCACTTCGGTGCACCCATCATAAAGTAAACATTGCATTGTTTATGGCCTCTTGGGACCAGACTGTCTTAAACATTTTATGGCATGAGGGGGGCCCCACCCTACATGCTGAAAGAAGTCTCCCAGGTCTGTTCTCTCTGACCCCAAGGTGCCCAGAGCATGCTCTCCCCATCTTTGACACCCACTTGTGGATGCCTGCAAACACCTGCCCAGTCTGTACCACACAGCACAATGGACTCTGAGATAGTATAGGTGCCCATGGGGAATTTATAGGACCTGAAATTGTGTCAGGCTTGTAGGGGATGGCTAGAGGATGTCAATCAATTTGTTGATGTGAAATTCTGGGATGATGGTCAGGCTTATCAATTTCAGTACAAGGATCATATAGCAGCAGGTGATTGGCACACATCAGGAGGCATATTCAAACTAAAGTCAGACCAGCATGCAATCTCTGAACACATACAACCTGTCCTCATACACCTGATCACATACCAAAAATGGTGCTTGTAGATGCCTCAGAACCGGAGTTAGGCTCTGATCATAGAGGAAAGAGCACAGTTCTTTCTGATCAGTCAGCTCGTTCATTGAATAGGCCTCTCCCAAACTGGGCTTGTGGATTACTTAAGAGCAAAGTAGACCAGAGAAACATTTATGCCTGCCCCCATTTTATTCCCCCTCTTCTTTCCTCCCTCCGTCCCTGTTTGCCTCCCTTCCTCCCACCTCCCTCCTTTCCTTCCTAGTTCTTTTTTCTTATTGAGGTATAATAGGCCTATAGTAAAATATGCATTTCCCAGATGTTAACAAATTTTTACATGATCGTACACCTATGTTACCCAGACTGAGATAGAGACTGTTTCCTGCAGCCCAGCAGGCTAATGCCTCCTCAGTCAGTACCATCCTTACCCCAGGGGTTACCACCATTCTGACCATAAGTAAGTTTTATATTTAGGTCTCTTTAAAACTGACCTTAGTGCTAAAACAATCTAAATAGCCCTCATTGTCTCCCTCTGATATTGCCCAAGTCTGGGTTGATCTTGCCCAAGTCTGGGTTGGTACGTGAAGCTCCTCATATTGAAAATTACTAATAATAATTATTGAGAAATTAAATCATGCCTAGCAATAAGTGTTTTTCCATCTGTTCTTTCATTTAACCCCTGGGAACACAGCCTGTGAGGTAGATAGTATTGTCCCTATTTTACAGATGAAGAAACTGAGACTTCAAGTTGTAACAGGAAGTAAGAGGTTCCAGAACCAGGAAGTGGGGGTGCAGCATTGGAACCTGGCTCCGTGGACACCACAGTCTGTATTCCTTAGCGCTATGCCAACAAGCATGTTCTTCCATTATACTTAGAAAAGCTAGCAAAGCCAAATTATTTTTCTTATAAAATTGAGTTCAATACTCCCTAGTAAAACTGGAGGAGAGATTCTAGAAAACCTTACCAGACCACCTTGCTGTTGGTCATTGTGGCAATATTTACTGCCCAGTGGTCATAGCCTGAAACCTCTCTTGTAATGTATGTTTAAGTTTAAGAAATACGTTTACTCAAGTTCACTAGCAAAAATGTGTAAATACAAGGAAAGGAAAAGCTTTACAAAGAAAAACACTTGAGCCCCCACCCTCTTTGGTTTGCTCATAGGAAACTCAGAGTAAAAAGATAAGCAAGTCATACCCTTTAATGTCTCAAACTATTACCTCTCAATTGTGGAAGTTACTGGAGTGTAGTGAGACTAGAATAAGGTTCAATGAGAGAATGAAGATAAAAGATTTGGGGAGAGTCAAAAGCAAGACCCAAAAAGCAAAGAATTACTTCTCTTGGGGGAATAAACAATATCTCACTTATTTACTATTTGGCCACCTGATGCAAAGAACTGACTCATTGGAAAAGACTCTGATGCTGGGAAAGATTGAGGGCAGGAGGAGAAGAGGATGACAGAGGATGAGATGGTTGGATAGCATCACTGACTCAATAGACTTGAGTTTGAGCAAGCTCCGGGAGTTGGTGATGGACAGGGAAGCCTGGCATGCTGCAGTCTATGGGGTCGCAAAGAATCAGACATGACTGACTAACTGAACTGAACTTACTGTTTAGGATCCTGAAGAGCTCTGTTTTGTATCACAGAGATCAAAAGCACATATATTGGTTTTTACATTGCATTATGTTTCCCCTTAGGTGGTGAGGATTAGCACCTTTTCAAGCACAGAGTAATGAGGTTCCCAGTAATGAATGAAGAGACTTGTGAGGTACATACTGATGCAAGGGGAAGCAAACTCAAGGCATGGCTGATTTCAAGCAACTGACAGTGGTCAAGTGATTTCTGAGTCCCCTAGTTAGAAACGTGATTTTTAAATGCTGTGTGCGTGGTCATTCAGTCATGTCCAAATTTTTGCAACCCCATGGACTGCATACAGTCAGTCAGGCTCCTCTGTCCTTGGGCAGTCTCCAGGCAAGAATGCTGGGGTGGGTTGCCATGCCCTTCTCCAGGGGATCTTCCCAACCCAGGGAGCAAACCCACGTCTCCCGTATTGCAGGCAGATTCTTTTCGGACTGAGCCACCAGGGAAGCCTGATTTTTAAATGTTTGCTTGTAAACGAAGATATGAGGGCACTACTTTTATTTCTAGTTAAAATGGTGTTGCTGCCACGAGGAATATGAATAGACAGTCATCTGGGAAGAATTTCCTTATCTTAAGGAATGTGCTGTTTCTTCAATCATGTCCAACTCTTTGCAACCCCATGGACTGTAGCCCACCAGGCTCCTCTGTCCATAGGATTCTCCAGGCAAGAATACTGGAGTGGGTTGCCATTGCCTGCTCCACCTCTTAAGGAACAGCTGATATTAATAGACTCAAGTCCCTCCTCCTCTGCGAAACCTTATTTGACCAGTACCCTTGACACTACCCTATAATTCTATGTTCACTGCCCAACTGGATGTCCCTATTTGTGTCTAAAAAAAAAATGACTATGTAAATCCATGGCTCTACATTTATGTTAAGGCCTCTGGGTAGAGGAAAGAGGGCATGTTCTGAGTCCTTAGTACCTCATTCATTGATCTAACTTTGATACACTTAAACACTTTAAAGACTGGGAATAAGTCTTACATTTCTCTGATCTTCCATTATATCTAACAAAGATCTTTACATAGTCCTTGTGGTGAATGATAATGATAATTGTGTTATATGTTTATATAATGTCAAATGACCCTGAACAATTAAAAATATTTCTCTACTAGCAGCCTCCACATAATTTGTAAATATGGTGAGTCTCAAAAAGAACTCCTTACACACAGTTAAATCTTTTCTATAAAAAATATCACACTTGGATTCTCTCACTGGGGCACAAATAAGACACTCTGGTAATGATTTGTTTTGCCCACTTTAGCCATTAATTGCCCAATACTTTCTCTCCGTAGTGATTTCTGAAATTCTACTTCACTGACTTTAGTCATATATATGTATATAAACTTTAGAAAATTCTAATTCAGTTGATTGCATTTATATTTATCTAAATATTAGTAAAAATGTCTTTGGAAAATGAATTGATGTTCTGTACACAGTTCACACATTCCATAGAACTCAGTGATCCATATTCTAACAGAAAGGAAAAATTAGCATGGTCCTCAGTGACTTTGGGGTTGCCTTTTAGGTAGCAATGATTGGGCTTACTAGTTTGAGTTAATGAGAATTTATCTGGAAGAGAGGAATCTTTTCTGAAGTTTGTATATTGGACCAGAGTTTGGCTTTTATCATGCAGAACTTAAAGAGGGTAGGCCAGACAGAAGTCAGTTTCCTGGGTAGGGTTAACTATATCATCAGGAGGGAAGTGAATTAGTCATTCACTTCATCTAGCCAAAGTAACTCGTGAAATTTTTCAACTTTTTAGTCTCTTTAAGTGATTTCCTTCTACTAAGTTCACACATGCCGATAAACACATACCAAAAATAAAAAAAATTAACATGTGAAGGTACTTAGTAGGTACATAAGTAAGCACCCTCTGAGAAAAACAAATGTTTCAGCCTATGACAATGAGTCATTCCTAATTCACATTAGGATTAAATAAGCATGAAAATCAACGTCCATTCCATATTACTGCCGTAATAAACTGGAGTGTGAATCAAAATCCAGTTGTACGTGTCTCCATTGTATCTGAGTGAAGTACTTGTTTAAAATGATTAAAAATTATTCAAGGCAAGTTAATCTGTACAAACATCAGGGCAAATGTAAGCAACAGGATTGGGACTGCCAAGCCATGGTACTAATAGCCCAACAGGTTGGTTCTTGTAGAGTGTGTCTATTAGGCAGTGTTATTTTATCAGCTTAGCATCCAAGCTGTGGCACAGACAACACTAAGTTTCCAGAAGAAAGTTACTTCATGGATCTTTCTTTAGTAAGTACTCCCAAGTGTTGCCTGTCTTGGAAGCTGACCCCCTTCAGCCCACAGAGCTCTCTCTGGATTTCCTCTGAGCACCTCTGTTCATTTTTAAGAAGTCAGCCATTACACTTTTAGTAGGTGCCGAATATATATATCCTAGACACTGTGAGAGGTCCTGTGGGGATGAAGTGGTGAACTCGACTGGGTCACTTTGTCCCCTCCTTGTGCCCAGTGGGGGAGATAGACAAACAGGCGTTCACATTTCATTGTCATGAATAGTATGGTGGGGGAAGTCCAAATACCTTGGCACTTCTTAAGAGGAGCACTGAACCTAATTGGAGGACCTCATAAAAGTTTCTTGCAGGAAATACTGGGAGGTGACCAGTGAGGAGTGGGAAAGAGTGTTCTAGGCAGAGAGGACAGTTTCTGCAAAAACCTAAACATGAGCACTTATTATTTATACCTTTTATTTCATGCTTCTTGATACTTGAATCTGTATTTCCCATTGTAGTGTTGGAGTAGAAGCTTTCTTTCCCAGCAGAAACTTTCTTTAGTATCCTTGGGTCTCCCCAAGAGTTTGGCAATTGTGTTTGCTTCCCACTTGCCTGGAGGGTGAATGGTGGTGCCCCAGGTTCTCAGGGAAGCTGGGAGGGAAGAGCGGGGGGAGCACAGGGGAAGCAGACCCTGTGCCTAGGGGTCAGGCAGCACTGAGGACAGACAGGGGTGAGACAAGGAGCCCTGGGTGGTGAAGACACGCCTCACTCAGTGCCATTTTCCTTAAGGCCCAGCATTAATAGGCTTACCCGAGATGAGCTCTTTTGAAACATGAGTGTTGTCCTTGAGCTTTAAAAACTAGAGTCTATTTGTGCGATTTTAAGCTTCCAGACCCTTAGCCTAGGAGATGAAGGGCAAAGTATGGAAAAAAGCAAGGCTTTGGGGCCAGAAAAGCCTACAGATTTGGGCCTTCCCAGTAGCTCTGCTGCTTTAGTTTCGATTCTTTATTTAGCTTTCAGGTTTGTTCAGTTCAAACTCGTTGATCCTTGCCCTTAAACAATTCATCATTGATATTTTCTTCACAGATTGCTAAACTCTGGATTCCTCATCTCTTAATACAGTGTCCTACAGGAGGATTCCTCTAGGTTTTTATAATATGCTTAATGTTTTTTCTTATTTTGAAGATGGAGTAGAAACAGCTGTATAGACCTTTTTTTTTTTTTTTTTTTTTTAAGGGAGAGAGCCTTAAACCAGCATCTGATCCTAACCTCTAAGCTGCTGGGTCATGTCAACATACACTGAGTAGCTGTTATTTGCCTCAGCCTTCTCTTAGAGCATGAAGACCAATGCAGTTGGTATTGCTGGTCCTCACTGTTCTCAATATCGGTTTCAGCTCCCAACCAGCACTGTGCACAGAGTAAGTGGTCAAAAGGTATTTGTGAATGTATGGTGACTAGCAGGGCCTCTCCACTCTCAAAATCATTGGCCTGGCTCCTGAGATAGTTCCAAGTTTGTAAGCCTTTGACAATGAGCAGCTGTCATCACGAGAAACCCGTGTGAGTGAGGGGTATTTAGATTGGCCTGGGACTGGGAGGGGGTTAGTCAAGGGTCTTAATAGTAAGCACAGCTCTGGCTAACTTGTACAGAAAAGGAATTTGTTGGACAGAGATAGAGTAGATCATAGACACAATAGGCAAGCTGGAAAATCAAGGGGAAAATGGGCAGGGATCAAGGAGGCTGGACACAGCCATGTCTCTTAAACTTCACCATGGCACACCGCAGTCTGAACAGCTCACAGGTCCTTCATGCCTCATGCCTCAAAAGTCCTAGAAGTATCAAAATGGACATGTCTGAGTGTCCCATGCCCTTCCACAACTCACACCCAAGGTACCCACGCCCTCCTCCCATAACAAAGTCAACTAGAGTGGGAAATTAAGGCAAAATCTAAGCAATATAGCCCACATTCTACAATTCCTATTTATATTTCCTCTTTCTGGTTTTCCCTTCTGTTGGTGGTGGTGGTGGTTTGCCACTGTGTTGCTCCCTTACAGTGTCACTTAAAATGTAGTCAGTCTAAAAAAATCCAACAGACTTTCAAATCTGTTTCTCTGGCAGATAGTCATTTTTCGATTGGTTAGAGAGGAGTAAGAAACTAGTGGTTTGAATGATCATGTTTGGAAATTGCTCATGAAAGGGAATTAAAACTGATCTTTGTCAAGTACCCACTCTGTGCCAGGAACTGTAATGAATTCTTCACATACGATCTCATTTAGGCATCACAGTAAGCCTTTGGCATGAGTATTGTTACCCCCATTTTACAGGTGAGGGGCCTGTGGCTCTGTGAGCATCAGTCACTGTCTTCACATTATCCTTGATAATAATTCAGTCCGAGTAATCTTTAAGCTCACATCTGTGAGACATCACTGCCTCCTGCTTGGTCTCTGGTTCTCGGCATCACAGAGAGTCCCTGTCTTGGTGAACATCCCCTAATCCTTATGTCATTGACCTTTAACCAGTTTTCCAAGGGCCCCAAATCTAGACTGCTTTTGACCATTAGAAATAAGATTGACGAGACAACGAAGTGTCATTATTTAGAAATCAGGGCTGGATGACCACACAGCAAAAGACCTTCTGGTCTGAAGATTTGGGTGGGTGATCTTGGAGTGATGGCATCAGACAACAACCGGGCTGTCAGGGTTAATGACCTCTCTTGGCATTTGCACTGGGGCAGGCACTGTGGGCCTGGGGAGGATGTGGATGGTGGAGCAGACGTGGTTCCTTCTTTGGGCAGCTTATAGCTTCTCAGGAAGTCCTTCAGTGCCAATGTCTCTACCATCCAGTGTAGACACACGTGGACTGTATGGTTAGGGGCTCGCTCTGCAAGGAGCAGGCCTTCGTTCCGACCTCGACACTAACCATAGGCTTCTAGACAAGCCGTTTACCCTCTCAAGTTTTGCCATCCATAAAACAGGAGTGATATTAATCCCATCTCAGAGAATTTGATGAGATCTTCTACATGAGGTGCAGTAGGGTGACTTTAGGATTTTCTCCTGGCTCCAGCTACAAGTGGCAGAAGCCAAATCTTAGAATTCTGTCTCTTGAAAGTTCTCTCACAAAAGCCCAAGCACTTAGAAGGTGCTCAATAAGTGCTTGTCACTTAGTGGAAAAGAAACAAGGACATGGACCAGAGTTCATCCCAGGCAAAATATTGATAGCACTTTCATTTATTAACATATTATTTATTGTTATGTTAATTGATTATCAATTTCCATGTTAGAATGTAAACTCCATGAGGGCAGGGAATTTTGTTTCATCCACGATGGTACTAGTCACACAGTAGCTGTTCAGTAAATATTTAAATGCATGAATAAATGGTCTTTCCTATGAAAGGGAAATAAGTTGGCTAGAAACCTGTGGGCAGTCTCTGCCCTGTAACCTCCTAGCCCTAGGCAGACCGTCCCACTGTCCCACGGAGACTCCAGCCAACTTGGGTTCCTGCTGGCAGCCATCCACAGGAAGCTGCCTGTGCCTGCCCCTGGCCCCAGCCAGCCAGCTCACCTGTGGGGCCCAGGGCAGAGCTTTTCAGATTGGCAACTGCTTAGTCTGATGTCATAAAACTCACTGAGAATTGCTGCCATTTGGATTTATGATTTTCATTGTTTTATAGTTTATACTTGTGCCCTGCAGTGATTTTCCATTAAATCAGAACATTTATGTTTCAAAAAAGAGCTGATGTGGTTGTGAATATATATATATATATATATATCTTAAAAGCTGATCGCTGGCAATTAAAAACTGACAGTTATGAGCAGATTACGAAATTAGCATTTGTTTAATAAAGTTCTATTTGAAGCTCTTAGTGCCTGAAATTTTTTTTTAGCCTGATAAGGTGGCAGATTTTACATTGGTATACGCTGAAGGCTTCAAGTGTAATTGTTGTTTCTACCCCTGTTAGCATAAACCAGTAGGTAAAAATAAGTTGCAAAATTGGGAAGGGACCAATGACAGAGTATAGTCTAAGAAGTTACTAAAACTTCTATTGATTTTAGGTAAAACATATCCTATAGGTACATGTATTATACTATATATACATACAATAATTATATAGAATATGAATATATATATATATATACAAATTATTGTACTAAATATCATTATGTATATTAATCATAATAGATGCTTTGTTACAGACATACTTTGTGTAATAGGCAACATACAACTCCCAACATCTCTCTATATTTGGTACGTATTAATCCTACTGTGTATTATCTATATGTACAGTTCAGTTGACCCTTGAACAGCACAGGGATTAGAGGAACCAAGCAAAAAGTTACATGCAAGCTTCATGTATAAACTTCATGCAAACTTCATGTAAAAACTTCATGTATAAGTTAGAATCAACCCTTCATACTCATGGTTCCATATTCATGGATTTAACCAACTGTGGAGTGTTCAGTACGTATTTATAGGAAATAAAACCACCAGATTGACTTGGTTTGATCTCCTTGCAGTCCAAGGGACTCTTAAAAGTCTTCTCCAACACCACAGTTCAAAGCATCAATTCTTCGGCACTCAGCCTTCTTTATGGTCCAACTCTCACATCCATACATGACTATTGGAAAAACCATAGCCTTGACTAGATAGACCTTTGTCGGCAAAGTAATGCCTCTGATTTTTAATATGCTGTCTACATTGGTCATAGCTTTTCTTCCAAGGAGCAAGCATCTTTTAATTTCATGGCTGCAGTCACCACCTGCAGTGATTTTGGAGCCCAAGAAAAGAAAGTCTGTCACTGTTTCCATTGTTTCCCCATCTATTTGCCCTGAAGTGATGGGACCGGATGCCATGATCTTAGTTTTCTGAATGCTGAGTTTTAAGCTAGCTTTTTCACTCTCCTTTCACTTTAATCAAGAGGCTCCTCAATTCCTTTTTACTTTCTGCCATAAGGGTGGTGTCATCTGCATATCTGAGATTATTGACATTTCTTCCAGCAGTCTTGATTCCAGCTTGTGCTTCATCCAGCCTCGCATTTCACATCATGTACTCTGCATGTAAGTTGAATAACCAAGGTGACAATGTACAGTCTTGACGTATTCCTTTCCCAGTTTGGAACCAGTCCATTGTTCCATGTCCAGTTTTAACTGTTGCTTCTTGGCCTGCATACAGATTTCTCAAGAGGAGGTAAGGTGGTCTGGTATTCCCATCTCTTAAAGAATTTTCCACAGTTCACTGTGATCCACACAGTCAAAGGCTTTGGCATAGTCAATGAAGCAGAAGTAAATGGTTTTTTTGAACTCTCTTGCTTTTTCTATGATTCAGCGGATGTTGGCAATTTGATCTCTGGTTCCTCTGCCTTTTCTAAATCCAGCTTGAACATCTGGAAGTTCAAGGTTCCCATACTGTTGAAGCCTCACTTGGAGAATTTTGAGCATTACTTTGCTAGCATGTGAGATGAGTGCAATTGTGCAGTAGTTTGAACATTCTTTGGCATTGCCTTTCTCTGGGATTGGAAAGAAAACTGACTTTTTCCAGTCCTGTGGCCACTGCTGAGTTTTCCAAATTTGCTGGCATATTGAGTACAGCACTTTCACAGCATCATCTTTTAAGACTTGAAATGGCTCAGCTGGAATTCCATCATGTCCACTAGCTTTGTTTGTAGTGATGCTTCGTAAGGCCCAGTTGACTTGGGATTCCAGGATGTCTGGCTCTAAGTGAGTGATCACACCATCGCGGTGTTCTGGGTCATTAAGATCTTTTTTTGTATAGTTCTTTCATGTATTCTTGATACCTTTTCTTGATATGTTCTGCTTCTATTAGGTCTATACCATTTCTGTTCTTTTTATGTGCCCATCTTTGCACAAAATGTTCCCTTGGTAGCTCTAATTTTCTTGAAGAGATCTTTAGTTTTTCCCATTCAGTTGTTTCCCTCTATTTCTTAGCATTGACCATTTAGGAAGGCGTTCTTACCTCTCCTTGCTGTTCTTTGGAACTCTGTATTCAGATGGGCCTCATCCATATCTATGCCCAAACAACCTGCTCTACTGTGAGGATATGTTCAGCTGGTGATTGCCAGCCAAGTCACTCTGAATTTTAGCTGAATGACATCACAAAAATCCAAATTCTGCTTCAAGAATGGTCCTATGGTTTAAAAAATTAAAAAAAAAAAAACAGGCAGCTGACCCCAGCTGGATTTAGAGGTGGGATAAAGAGGCGGCCACTAGGAGAGTCCTAGAGGGAACCTCCGCCCCCTCCAGGCAGAATTTGGAAAGTGGTATCACACCATCTCCTCCACTAACTCTCCAGTCTTCTGACAAGTCTATGGAGGTTCCTGAGGGAAGTTGTATATATCAAGCTGCAAATGCCCATCTTAGCTTAATGACACTTAACAGATTTGCAAGTCATCAGAAGGACTTGTCGTTTAGGGGAGAGTAATTTTTCAAGGTAAGGGAGTGAAAAATATATCCTGAGTGCAGTTGCCCTCTCCAGTGGAGCAGTAGGTAGGGAGTGCCAGGGAGGGCAGCCACAGGGCCGTGAGGCTGGTAGAGTAGCGAGAGGGACCCAGGAATCTGGACTGATGTTGGGCTGGGTGCACCCACTCACGAGGAGGAGGAGAGGAGGAAGCTGCTAGGTCCTTCTCAGTTAGAGCGTGGAAGCCTCCTGGAGAACATGGAGCTCCAGTGTGTTTTCTCTGAGTGAAAGTTCTTCCTATGTGGACACTAGGTTGTCTTATGCAGGGACATATCTCCCAGTGTCACTTGCAGAACTGTTACGTTATTTTTTTTCCTGAGTGAAATTTTGGAAATTCCTTCTCTTTTTCCCATTGACAAGTTTGACATTTTCTTTTCTTTTACTAACACTATTCACCAGGCCACCCCTGGCACATGATACCTCTGTTGATTTGGCAAGTCATTCTTAAAATGTATAATTTATTATTAGTGCATACTAAGTTACTTTAGTCATGTTCAACCCTTTGTGACCCTATGGACTATAGCCTGCCAGGCTCCTCTGTCCATGAGATTCTCTAGGCAAGAGTACTGGAGAGGGTTAGAATACTAGAGTAGGTTATTGTTAGTAGTATTATCATTACTATTATTATTATTTCTAAATTTTAGTCACAAAGCATAAAGAGAAAATATCATAAATATAAATAAAGGTAAGCAGTGTATCTCCCTGGGCCTAAGTTGGATAGAAAGAACTTGGAGCTGCTGGATCACCAAACTTGAGGCCCCCAGCAGCATGGCAATGACTGCCCAGGCCCTTTGGTAGACTGTTCCTCCTCCTTGGGCTTCCTGGACATTGAACCTCCTGAGCTTCCTCTCTGGTTGTTTGATTGCAAGTCCCACCCATTAAATGCTGGGCTTGCTCACAGACCAATTTTAGCTTTCTTCTCTTCTCACACTGTACCATCTATCTTCTCAGAAAATCCCACCCACACTCATTCTTTCTCCATCCCAAACCTTCCTATGTCACCACCTGGTCAGTATGTTCAGTTAGGTGTTGCCAAGGCATCTCACACTTGGGCTATGTGAGTTGAACTATTGTCAACCCCTGCCCTCACTCCACAACCTGGACCTCCCCAGTATATATATAGTAGGTGCCTCATAAATATCTATCAAGTGGAGCACTCTTCAGTGCTCCAGCACTCCCAGCTCTAACTGTCTTTGTTTCATAAACGCTGCCAGATTATGTCCTCCCTGATAAAAGAGAGGAAACTTTTTGACCTGCCTCGTCCTCATGAACCTGTGCATCCCCCTTAGCCCAAGCCCACAAACACACGTGTGGCATGAACACAGCACGTACCCGTCCCTAGCAGCATGTATGCCTACGCATGAGCATACACCTACACCTCTAATCAGCTGAAAAGCACCACTCGGTCTCAAAGCAAATACCTTCTGTGGCCAAATTAAACAAGTATAAATATACAACTTCTTTTTTTAAGAATAATAAAATCTGTTTTCTGTCCCTTCAGAGGTCAGTCCATTTTCAGCTCCCTGGCCTTGCCGGAGGCCTCTAACATCCTCCAAGTAACTTGAGTGACCCCCACTTTGCAGGAAGACGTGCTTGCCCTACATCCTCCTCAACTTGTTGGAGTTGCATTTGCGTTTTCTCAGCTCTTTATCTGGGCTGGGCTGACCTGTGAGGGACTGACCACTCTCTGAGCACATGGCTCCTTGCGTGGCTGGACAGGGAAGCTATACACTCACAATATGGCAATTTCTCATCCTGACAAAAGAGTCTGAAGAGTGGTTTTCTGGCCTTCCTGTCCGGGAATTCTGGGCCCTGACTAGGGTTCCATAGTCCACTTCCGCCAGACTCCAGGCACGCCCCCTGGAGGATACTCAATAGGGTACTCTTGGTCCTTTAGCTGGAATAGCCCTTTATATGATGACAGAGTGCTGGCTGGGTTCTGAGCTGCAAATCGCTGGGCCCAAAAGAGAAAAGACCAGCAGCCCTTGCCTTCTAAGGACAGTGACGGTATCCTGTTTGCCCTCTGGTATAGAACTTACCATCCCGAGTGTTCTGGACTCATGTCCACTTATGTCTTGAAGACAGAGAGCTTTCCTTGAGGAGAGGGACGGTGTCCTCTCTTAGTAGCCTCAGGGCCCAGCTCTAAAGCAGACCCTGAGCAGCATCTCAGTAAACAGTCTGAAGCATTATTTAGCAGGGCCAAGTAGGCAATGGATGTATTAGGAGTTGTTGTCGTGCCACTAAGTAGACTGTCCTTAGAATGGGCTTAATATGGATCCCGCCCGTTATATGGATCCAGACACTCACAAACATGAAGGCCAGGCATTTTGAAGGCTCTAGGGACCAAGATGCAGACACAAAGACATAGTTCTCGCGGAGCTCATGTGAGGGAAACTGTAAACTCAAGGACGTAAGCAAGCAAAGTAATTGCAAGTTGTAATCATTGCTGCATAGGAAACGACCAGGGCGACTGAAAATAAAGGAAGGGGAGGGGCGAGAGGTGATGGCATGCTTTAGACAGGGTGGCCAAGAAAGGCATCTTTGAGAAAAGGGGATGGAGACCAGAATGCCAGGGAGCCTGTTCTCTAGGGAGAGGAAACAGCCATGTGGGAAGCAGGAAAGTGCTCAGTGAGCTTGAGGAGCTGTCACACAAACCCTGTGGCTGGACAGAGGGGAAATGGGCACCAAATGAGACAGGGAAGGGCCAGCCCCAAGGCCAGAGTAAGGCTCTTAGGTGCCAATCTGACTGCCATGGAAGTTGCTGGCGTCAACAAAGGGTTCTTCCCACGTGAAACCAGAGCATGGACGGGAAGGTGCAAGAGAAGCTTAGATTCAGCTGCCTCTGGGGGTTTTGGCCTTAGTTTTAGTATTTTTTTAAAGAACAATGTATCTTAGTAGTTGCATATGTTATCTGAAAATAGGATCATCTGACTGGAGGAGCCATGATCCACAAAACTCACTTCTCTATTCATTCCTTTCTTCATTCCTCTGACCAACAGGTATGGAGAAGCTAGGGTGCTTCCGACACTGGAGGATTCCCAGGCCCTGCCCCAATGGAGCTGGGCATTGTGGAAGACAGGTACTCCCAGTGGGGCCTGTGCCAAGATATGGAGGCAGGAGGCAGTCTCAAACAGCTAGGAAACCACCCACAGGCCCCACGTTTGGATTTTGAGGGGGTATGTTGAGGGATGAGGCTGAAAGGCCAGGCTGGTGGACACCACACAGCATCTCACATACCATGTTAGAAAGCGAGTTCATGGGGTGCCCTTGAATAAGGCAAATAGTAGGAGAGAGTGGTCAGATTTACATTTTGTATCAAAATGTCTGCTGGCAAAGGTTTGCTCAGGAGTAGAAAGGGAAACCTTTGGTATCCAACAGCCAGGATTGCAAGTTCAAGCTTGGTGTGTTCCAGCTGCCTTAGCTTCCCAGGATATTAGAGGAAGGGTCCTGGGGGATTATAAGCTCAGAAAAGCAGCTTGCTTGAAGTCACCATTGTCCTTGGTCCTGGTCTATACACTGAACCCCAGATAGCCATTTCAAAGCCGAGTTGATTGATGACCTGGAGAGGAATGAGAGGACTAGGTGTTAAGTGTCCGGTCAGGGCAGCCCATCCTCCTTGCTGAGGACACAAGTCAAGGCCTATTTCCCACCAGTGGAGGTCAGGATATTATCCGTGAGTATTAAGGATAAGAATTTGCTTTCATTACTGTGGGTGGAAAAAAAAAAAAAAGTAATTGGAGAATCATGCGATCAGACAAGTGATTCAACAGTGATTCCAAGTCTTAATGCCCAGGTACAGCCCCAGGCTGTTTATTTTGGCCATGAACAGGGATGCTCTTTCACACCTCAGGTTTCCAGTTGTCTGCTGCCTTCAGACAGGGGGTCTTCTATTTGGTCCAAACTGCAGTGTGTAGCTTATCAGTTACATCTTATAACCATGTTGCCATGAGACAAGAGCAACCACCACCCCAAAAGCAAAAACTGGGTTTTCAATCCCACAAAAGGGCAAAAGCGTGGTACAGCATTTTTTTCCTCCCCAAATGACACAGCAAAATGGGACTGAGAACATGAGAGTTGGTATCAGACAGCCCAGGTCAGTGACATCTGAGACCCTTCTTCCTCCTCTTTAAGAAGGAGAGAATAATAATCTGACCAGATTCATAGACTATTTGTGAGATTAAATGAGATAATGTGTGTAAAAGATGTACCGCTGAGCCTGGGCATACAAAAGCATCTGAAAAAAAAGTGGTGGTTATGACTTGGTTTCTAAATGAATGAACTTTTCCCTATGACTTGGAGAAAGATTTCTCTGCAGATTTTTCTTTAAATCATTTACCTTGGTTCTGAGAGCAAATTATGCTTTTCTGTTTGATGGACAGGCAGGAGGTGCAGTCTCCTAGGCAGGCTTCTCATGTGCCATCCCGTCTGGCATAGGGTCGTACTTGAGTGACATGGCCTCCCTGGGAGAAATGGGAGGTGGCTGCAAAAGAGAAAGCCGGGAGAAAGGATGACAGCTGGTCACTAGCATCTGCTGCCATCTTGAGGATAGTCTGCATTGAAAGGGCAAATGGTCTTTCTGTTGAACTTATTATTAAGTTTATGAAAGTGTTTGACGTCATCTGCCAGAAGAGCCTGGATTCCCATCTGATTAACCACAGTCATTTGCAAGTCTCCACTGCTTGCCCAAGAACAAGCAGAGTTTCTTCATAACCTCCCCCTGAGGGCCTGTTCTCTGGTGATCCAAATACTTGGCATCCCAAGAAGTAATCTTTTGCATCTCTTATCTTCACATAAATGGAAGAATTTACTGTCGTTTCTGTGGCACTCAGGCCTGAGCTTTGTGGAATTAGCCTGCTGGTGGGGAGCGCATACCAGGAAGTGAGGGCACTGAGAATGGAGCCAGGGTGAAGGAGACAGGCACATATGGGTCTCTTCCTTTAGGGCATATTTTCAAGTCAAGAAAAACAATTTTTTTTTTTTTTTTACTTTTTTCTTCTGAGTCTCATGGGTGCCAACCCTTTGCTAAACGCTCTGTGGTTTACAGAAGAGTTTCTTGGCCTTTATTCCTGGGAAATCTAACCATCAAATTGGGGCACTATAATTTTACAAATGGCAAAGAATGAAATTTTCAGTCGAGATGGTGCTATGGGAGGAAAAGAGGGCTGTACCCAACTTCTGAAGTGCCAACCCCAACTCACGTCACTAAGCTTTGTGTTCCCCAGGTTCTTTATCTGTAAATTGGGGGTGGTGCTACCCACTGCCCAGGGCTGTTGTGGTGAGTAAGAAAGATAAGGCGTGTGGTAGCCTTAAGGATGTGTAAGCCCAGAGCTTAGGAACAGGTTACAGCGGTGAACCACAACCACCCTGTGGGCCCCACTCCCAGCTGTGGAGATCCCAGGTCCTGAGCAGTTTGCTAACTAAGGGTCTGGGAGCTGTCACGGCAGTCCTGATTAGAAATACCTGTGTTGCCTCACCCCACACCGCCCCCCTCAGTCCCTACCTTCTTCCCATTGTTTTCTCCCCTGGGGCTGTAGGTGTTCCCATCAGGTGTCATTCCTCAGGCCCAGGGGAAAGGAATCTGTGATTTTTCTCGCTGGGCTAGACTGAACGTTTCAGTCTCTGTCCCCTTTAAGTGTCAATTGTCGCTTTCTCTCATATGTTACAGTTGCACAGGCTTCCATTTTTCAGCCCGTAGTGTCTCTCTCTGTGGCTTATACACAGTAGGATGTGCTTGTTAGTTGCTTTGTCATGTCCGACTTTTTGCGACCCCGTGGACTGCGGCCCATCAGGCTCCTCTAGACACAATACGAGGTAATGAGTATTTTTCAAAAGTTCTAGTGACTTGCCCTCACATGGCAAGTGGGTTTGAAGCAATGACTGTTAGAGACCCCTGCAGAGTACTGGGGTAGCTACAGTGTCTCAGGCATTGTGCCTGAGCTTTCACCTTCGTTACATCATTCAGTCATGGCAGTGTTCTGCTTATTTTACAGATAAGAGCACCGAGTCCTAAAGATACTAGTCCAACACCATCCAACTAAAAAGCAGCCTAGTTAGCCTTTAGATACAGAACGGTCTCACTGTCCATCAGGAAGAGACAAGTGGGGGTACCTCCCCAGCATCTCAGGTCACAACACAGAGGCATCCACAATTTCTTTGGCCTTTAGGTGCATAAACAGCCATGGGGAGGGCAGGTAGGGGTGTACAATTCTAAGAAGCCAAATTATGTATTTCAAACTATCGTGGATACATTTCTAGAGATATCAACAGTTGATTCCACGTCATGCTAAAAGTATACTTTTGTTAAAAGTTAAAAGTATAATTCGACCTAGTGCTATTCTCGCCCCATCTCTAACAGATGTGGTAGAAAGACCTCACTTCTCAGCATAAGAGCATTTCTTCCCCAGCTCAGAGCAAATTCATTGTAGGGACCTTTGCTTTCACTCAAAGGCCCCTTTCCCTTTTTTCAACACAAAAAACTAGTATAGTTGATCAGAGAAGAAAAGTTAGGTTTTTTTTCCCCTCCTTAAAACCAACTGCTAGGCCTCCCTGCCATCCCCATAGGTTTTATAGAATTTTTTAAGGTATCTTGTTTAGAGAATTTCCTTTCTTGCTGTCTTTGGAATTTTTGGAAGAGAGCTATGCTCCTTCCCCAAGGGAGCCTTGGTCATACCATCCTGCCTCTAAATCAGCCCACCCCTGTCAGCCACTGTGACCTCTCAGACTCTGTAGTCCCCTTCTCACCACAAAGCCTTCCTTTCCCAGCCCAAAGGATCTGGGCCCAAGCAGCAGATAGAGATTTTCAGCTCAAAGGTGGGGTCTTGTATTTGGCATAAGGTGGTCATGGGCAGCTGTGTGGAATTAGCATAGCATTGCTTCTCACCAACCTGAGGCCTTGGGCAAGTAACTCGCCTTTTCTAAGCATTCATTTCTTCATACATTTAAAAAGGTGGTTGTTGATGCCAGATGTCAGAAGGGTTGTTGTGGTCAGGGTTCTTGTCTCCCAGGATGAAATGGCAGATGCACCCTTTCCTGGTAGCAGAGCATGGCTCCCAAATCCCTCTTTGGCTTCATGATCTGGGTCAGGCCATCTTGGAGCTTTTGATCACTGTTTAAGACTTAGATTTGAGAAGCAGTTGTCCACCAGAGGCGCTGCAAGGAGATGTTTAACAATGTCTAGAGCCATTTTTCTTGCCTGGAGAATCCCAGGGACAGAGGAGCCTGCTGGGTGCTGTCTATGGGGTCGCACAGAGTCGGACACGACTGATGCGACTTAGCAGCAGCAGCAGCAGCGCCATTTTTGGTTGTTACGAATTGGTGGCTGGGGGTCACTAAGAGCATCTAATGTGTAGAGACCGGAGATGCTACCAAACATCCTACAACGCACAGGACAGCCCTCCCACAGCAAAGAATTATCCAGCATCGAATATCAATCCCATGTGCCAAAGGTGAGAAACCCTGGACCGGAGGGACGGTATGTGACCTGCTCCCTAACTCTTTCCCTCCAGTCCCCACACACCCCATTTTGACCTCTAGCAGCTGGGGGACTAATAGAGCCTCCATGGACGTTCTCACCAGTCCTCCGTCTAGTAGAGAAATACAGGAAGGTAGCCTTCATCCAGGTGCCACGTGACAAGTGTGTTCTGCCTGAGGAAGAAATTCTAGGAGCACCCCCCCCCCCTAAAATCAGGGACTACTAAAAGTGCTCACTATCACCATTATTCTTTAGCATTGTTCTCAAGGTTCTAGTCAGTACAACCAGATGGAAGAAATGGGTTAGAAATATAATCACTGAAAAGGAAGAGATAAAAATAATCACTAATACAGATGATTTGGAAAAGCCAGGAGAATCAACTGGAGAACTCCTTTACAAAAACAAAAGTTCAGTATAGCATCAGAGCACAGAATGGCCAGCAGAAATCAATAGTTAGTGCAAACATGTGTAACTTGATAGAAAATATAATGGAAGACAAGACTGTATACAATAGGAATGTGAAATATAAAATAGTAACTTGGGTTATTTAGAAGTAGATTCAGTTTGCAATTAACATGTAAAATCCAGACAACAGTGCTTTAAATAAAATACAAATTTTTCTTTTTCATGTGAATGTTATCTGGAAGTATAGGTAGTCCAGTGACCATTCCTGGGGCAGGGTCCTTATCTTCAGGGTTGAAGGTGGCTGCTAGGACTCCAGGCATTACAGCCGCATTCAAGTAATAGGCTAGAGGAAGAAATGAAAAAGAAGAGTAAGGCTCTTCCTTTCAAGGAGACTTTCACACATCTGATTGGCTAGAACCTAGTCACATAACCATGCCCAGCTCTAAAGAAGGCTATAAATCCTAGTTTATACCTGCATCACTGTGTGCTTGGCTTAAAAGAAATCAACATTCTCTCACTATGGCAGAAAGTGAGAATGAATATTGGGACCACGGGCAGACTGCCATGAAATGTAACAAAAAGGCAAAAGATCTATGAGAGAGAACTTTAAAATGCTCCGACAGGACACAGACGAGACTTGAACAAATGGAAAGACAAACAATGATATTGAATTGGAAGACTCAACATCACAGAAGGATCAATTCTCCCTGAGTTAATTTATAACTTTAAACATGTTTCCAATAAAAACATCACTAAGAATTTTTTTTAACTAGACAGATGATTCTAAAGTTCAAATGGAAAAATAAATAAGCAAGAGTAGCCAGGAACTTTTGAAAAGGGAGAAGGAGGGGACCAGCCCTACTGTCAATTAAAATATATTTTAAACCTACAATAATTTAAAAGGTGTGGTACAGATCAATGTTATAGAGTGAAGAGTAAAGGAATAAATCCAAATATATATGAACACTTAATACCAGTATTTGATAAAGGTAGTTTTTCAATCAATGAGGAAAAGACGAACTATTTAACTTATGGGATTGGGACACTTTACTAAAAGTCTGAAAACAAAGTTGGATCTATATTCCCCACGTTTTATCAAGATAAATTCCAAGCATATCACAGACTTATCTGTATATAATGAAAGCATAAAAGTACTAGTGAAAAACCTTGGGAGAATGCTTTTGTAACTTTGAAATAGGTAGGACAAAGCCTTGCAAATGAAAACAAACTCTAAAACCTATAAACTTAAACATCAATTCACTTACATCAAAAATAATATTGGCCTGGCAAGAACTGGCATAAGCAGTGTCCAAGTCAAAGAGTAGACTGACACAAGCATTTGCAATTCTCAGCCCACACAAAGGTTGTTTCCTGATATAGAAAGAGCTCCTGACAGTCAACAAAAACACACACCACAGAAGGAAAATGGGTAACAGACAATCCACGGAGAAAAAAAAAATACAGAGCGCTTTCAAACATGGGAAAATTGCTCAAACTTACAGAGAAACCTAAGGATACATACTGAAGTACTGCTTTTACCTACCAGACACCAGAAACCTGGTAACACAGCAGGGTAGCAAGCAGGAACTATCACCTACGCTTCTGGAAGTATAAATTGTTCAGCCTCCAAGGAGAGCAGTTTGACAACATTCATCAAAATCTACATGTTTGTACTATTAGACTCAAATTTCTAGGATATATGCATAAGTACCTCCATATATGTAAAGATTTCATAGGTACAAGCTAAGTCACAGCAGCACTATTTATAATAGCACAATATTAGAAGTATCTTAAACAGGCCCCCCAAAATTATGATGGAGTATTATGCAACCATAGAAAAGAATTTGGAGGCTCTTCTTGTACCAAGACAGAAAGATGTCCAATATATCCAGTAAATAAGTAAAAGATACAAGGTACAAATGAGTGCATATAACAAGCTCCCAGTTAGTTAAAGGAGGGAAATGAATGTGTATTCACATTTTCTTATTTACATCTAAAGTGTGACCAAGAGGATGCACAAAGAATAAGTTAAAAGCAATTGCCTGTAGCGGGGAAGGGACAGAGGCAGAGGGGAGAATATTTCCTGTATGCCCTTTACACTGTGAGTTTTATACATGAATGTATTAACAACTGAAAAAGATTGAGTGAAACTATTAATAGATCAGCTTAATAAAGGCCAGTCACATTGGCTCACATATAGGGAAAGGGATGTTGCTGTATTTGTTTCCATTATTAAAAAAAGAAAAAAAAAAACCTACTCCTTAAACCAAAGGATTAATGATTTCAAAATGTGGTGTTGGAAAAGACTCTTGAGAGTCCCTTAGACTGCAAGATCAAACCAGTCCATCCTACAAGAAATCAACCCTGACTACTCATTGGAAGGACTGATGCTGAAGCTCCAATACTTTGGTCCCCTGATGCAAAGAGCTGGCTCATTGGAAAAGACCCTGATGCTGGGAAAGATTGAAGGCAGAAGGAGAAGAGGGTGACAAAGGATGAGATGGTTGGATGGCATCACCAATTCAATGGACATGAACTTGGGCAAACTCTGGGAGATTGAAAGAGGGAGGCCTGGCATGCTGCAGTACCTAGGGTGGCAAAGAGTTAGACATAACTTAGCAACTGAACAACAACTGCATAAACAGTGTTCCAGTCCTCAAAAGTGCCCTGACCTTGTATTTGGGGATTGAATAGAGAAGGATTGATGTCTAGGCAGGAGCCCCTCTTTGCAAAGCTGTCAGTCCCCAAGTTTGGCAAGTACCTACTCCTTGCTCAGCCACGACCCAAGGGCCAGGAGAAATTTCTCTCAAAAGGAAAAGTCCAGTCACTCTGCCGTGCAAACTGGACTGCAGAGAAGGCAAGGCTGGGAAGGGACTGTTTCTGACCCCACTAGTTGGGGAAGCTTAGAGATCCCTAGAAGGAGGCAGCACTGGAAGCCCAGAGGAGAGAAATCCTGGGGCAGGAAGAGCGAGTAGGAAGGCAGGGAACAGCAGTGCTGGCTGGGGAAGGGAGGGGGACCACGAGGGGACCGCAGTCTTCAGCCGGCTGCACAGCAAGCAGAGTTTCAAGGCTGCCCCCTTCCCCGGGCAGCCTTCATCCCCTCGCCTCCTCTCTCTCTCCACCTGAGCAACCCTGGCCCTGGGCTTTCCTGAGCACTGCCATCCCCTGAAACCCCACCTGGGAACTCACTGAGAGCCTGAGACAGGACATGTTTGGTCCCTGTGGTATTTTTCTTTTTAATGAGACTAGAAGACCCCCCAGAGAAAGAGTTCCACTAAGGGCCTTCCAGGCACCCAGGGGTCTTTCAAGCTATGCTAATCTTTCCTGTTACAAGGAAAGGAACATAAATCACAAAGTCTTCCCTGGGACTTGGCTTCTTGTGGGGAGTTGAAGTTTAGATAAATACAGATGGTAGAGGGCAATCTGAGGAATATGTCAGGCACAAGTGACAAGACAGCAGGAAGAAATGCTTTGGCCTGGGTCCTCCCTTCGCCGCAGCGGAGGGGCAGCTGCCAGCAAAATGTGCTCCGTCCTGGTGGCCGCCCTGGCCTTCCTTCATCAGGATTGGCTTCTCTCTCCTAGAAGCAGAGGGGCAGAGAGCCCAGGGATGATGTGCGCCTGGGCCAGGGCAAGGGAGGGCAGAGAAGAATGGGAGACAGGGAGGAACTGAAGGTTCACCTGCTCTTACTCTGAGTAGGAGCCCCAAGCAGAAGGAAAGGCTGAGCTTGATGGACCGGAAATGCTGAGTCTCGATTTTCAGAATGAGGGCAAGGTTCAGGCTGGCTCAGAATCTACTGAATCTATTCCATTCACACAGAAGCAAACGAGTCTTTCCTGTGACATAATGAACATTTTCAAAGAGAGTGCTTTGAGCAATGGCATGCGGGGCTCCTTTTAAATTTGGGGTTGGTGGCTGGCATTGAAAATCTGTCACTGAGATCTCAGGCCAGAAGGTGGGGGAGTGTCATACCCAGAGGCAGTGGTGCCCAGCTTCAGGTTCTAGATCCATCAGCACCCTGTCACCTTACAGAAATCACTTACCTCTTCCGTCTTCCCTTGGTTGGTTTCTGCCACTGTCATGCAGAGTGCTCTTCCTAACGGTCAGTTGTTCAGAATACGACTGTGGTTTGTCGATGACCAGGCGCGCTTCCCGCAGGCTTTGGTTATTAGCAGCCTGAGTGTTGCCATGCTGATCATGGTGGGCAGGGGTGGGTCTTGGAAAAGCAGCTCCAGTCTAGAGAGCAAGTACGGGCCCTAACTCGGTGGGGCCCTGAGTCAGCCTCAGCCACTCGCACGTTTGCAGGACGTCCTTCTCAGCTCCCTCTCTGTTGCCTCATGTGTAAAGGTGTTAAAGATGGGCTACTTTGACACACTCACCACAGTAGTCCTTCCCACCAGCGCATGAGATTACAGACCTGCACAGGACCTAACCCCTGTAGTGATTGTCCCCCAGGCTACCTGAGCCCAGGCCGTGTTCCTCTCGTCATTTCCCACCCTCATCGCCCCAGCTAGAACCCAGCCTTGACCACACACAGAGGCCAAAGAGGGGACTTGGTGAGCCCTGGTCCCAGGGGCTCGGCTGATCGGATGCACTCTTCTTTCTATAGTTCCCAGGCATTTGCTTAGAGCAGCACATTTTATGTGCTTTCTTTTTTCTCAAGAAGTCCCAGCTGTACGAGGAAATGGGGCCACGGGTGCAAGACAGGCCAGCCTTAGAGTGCTTCCTGCTGCACCTTTGCACTCAGGCCTGGATTCCTGACAGTGGCTGGAGTTCAAGTCCAGACGCCAGCAGGCCTGTGAGAAAGGTCCCTCTTGCTCTGTGTGCTGTGGAATCAGCTGTCTTTGCAAGACCCCCCACCCCCACCCCAGAGTGACTGCTGAGAGAGACCCAGGGTGAGGACCTCCATCTGGATCTTTCTATGAGATGGGTCTAGAATTTGCAGGCTTGCCTGGTAGGGGATTTATCATCCAGAATCCTAGGTTATATGTGAGATCTTATGTGGAACCCCAAACTGTAGAACTGGCCGTGTGGGAGCCGCACTGCCTGAGACCTGAGAACCACCCAGCTTTAAGAGTCCTGGGAATTGCAGCTAGTGTGCCTTCTTTCCTGCACTCAGACCCTGCCCCCACGCGGCCTGCTTGCCCCCAGGAGACTGAGCTTGCAAATGCTTCCTGCTAGTGCAGGCTGGGCTTCAGTTATCCTCAGCCCCTCAGCATGAATTTCAGCTTCCTTCTTCCTGGTGTTCTAGGCTCTTCATGGCTGTTTTCAGCATGCCTGTCCTAGCTCACTGTATCCTGGGACCCAGTGCTCTGGCCTCCTCGTTGCCTTTTGCATCTATCATGTTGGCCCTCCCCTCCCTCCCGCCTTTTCTCTTCATGTTCTATCCTTTCTCTTGAGAGTCAGTTTTCTGGAAGCCCCCCTGCCTACACCAGCCATCAATGATCTCCCCACTGGAAACAATAGCTCACATAGTGCCTTGTAAAGTAGCACTTGGTTCTTATGTGTTTTATCTGCTTCCCTGGTTTCAATATGTCAGTCTTGTCCTTCCAGCTGATTCCTATGATTAACTCATGATCTGAATAATACAAATTTCCACATATAGTAGTGTTTCAATGAATAGCTGCTGACTTTTTTAAACCAAAGCAGGGTTTAGACATTCCTGAGGTTACAGAAATTCCTCCCTCGTGTTGGAGTGAATGGGGGTCATCTTTGAGGGCGTGGCCATGTGGGTGAGAGCCCTGTGGGTGAGAGGTCGGTTGTTGGCAGGTAAAGCCTCCTTGAAGACTTCCCTTTCTGTAGCAGACTTCCCTGAGATGTGCATATCTCTCCAACTAGAAAGGTCATATTGGGATAAGTGAAGCACTAATCATGTGGTTCTGCCCTGTCTTATAGGGATTTGAAACTGGACAATATCCTTCTGGATGCAGAAGGTCATTGCAAGCTGGCTGACTTTGGGATGTGCAAGGAAGGGATTCTGAACGGTGTGACGACCACCACTTTCTGTGGCACACCCGACTACATTGCTCCCGAGGTAAGACCATGAAGATAAGGGGCTACCTCCTCCCACTGCCAGGGCTGAGGCCTGAGTTCATCCTCATGTGTTGGGGTCATCTAGCAGTGCTGGGTGAAGGCT
This sequence comes from Budorcas taxicolor, assembly GCF_023091745.1. Classification (NCBI taxonomy): domain Eukaryota; kingdom Metazoa; phylum Chordata; class Mammalia; order Artiodactyla; family Bovidae; genus Budorcas; species Budorcas taxicolor. The sequence continues at coordinate 88,051,443 of NC_068920.1, forward strand.
GTGGAAAACCAGGATGAATTCCAGGGAGGAGGGAAAAAAGGAAAGGTAAAAGGCATATCGATTTCTGCATAAGGAAGTGGTGGTGATGAGGAGAGAACGGTGAACTGCTTGTGCAGGCTGGGCTTCAGAATAACAGGCCATTCAATGAAGCTAGCCAGGCCCTCACTGAGCATCCCATCTCATCCCAGTCCAGAACCATCACAAAGCTAGGACCAAGCAATGTTTGTTGACTTGTATTATTGTTTTTACTTTTCTTAAGGTAGTACTGGGTTTTACTTTTTAATTATTTATTTAGTTTGGCTGTCCTGGATCTTGGTGGCTGCACAGGCTTTCTTCTGGTTGCAGGGAGCAGGGGCTCTCTCTAGCTGTGATGTGTGCCCCCTCGTTGCGATGGCTTCCTCATCGCAGAGCATGGGCTCTAGGGCACGTGGCCTTCAGTAGCTGCAGTTCCTGGGCTCTAGAGCGCAGGCTCAGTAGTTGCGGCACATAAGCTTAGTTGCTTCATGGCATGTGGGATCCTCCCCAGTCAGGGATTTAACCTGTGTCTCCTGCATTTATAGGAGGACTCTTTACCACTGATCCACCAGGAAAGCTCTGTTTTCACTTTTTAATAACCAGACTAAAGGAGCACCATTGATAAAGGCAGAGCTAAGCTATACAGCTTTAATTGCCTACAGCAAAACCAAAAATTAGCTGCCATTTCTAAGGTGTCATGGATTCTGCATAGCAGGCACACAAGGTTGAGCAGGAAGAGGAGAGCATCTAAGCCTCATTTTAATGGTGATCAGAGATGTTCACTGTGAGCCTCACCAATGGGTTGCCTTTTATGGAAGTCTTTTACAGATACTTAATAAAAATGGTCTCAAGGGTTCTGAAACATGTGAGGTAAGAAGAAGGTACTAGTCCCCTTCAAGCATTGTCCATGGTGAGTAGGAGTTAGCGCAGCCAGATTTCATTTCTTTCCAGTGGGCACTGTTTGAGCACCTGCTAGACACAAAGTGGTGTGAGGATGAAGAATTACTGAGACCCTGGTGGCTCTCCTAAAAGGCCTTTGTGTCTCGAGAGAGTGACAGCTAGTTAAGCAGAATAAATAGGTACACAAGATGGTAACCTCAGGACTCAGGGAAGGTTTCTTAGGGCGCCTGGTGGATGAATTGAGTTGCAGAGAGTCAGCAGGATTTCCTTTGGTGGTATGCAGTGGCGGGGGGAGAGGGGGGCATTCCCGAAAACAACAGGAAGGGTTGGGGTGGGTGTGGGGCAGTGGAGGAGATTCAGTATCCCTGGGCTCTGAATCCTTTAAGGCAGAGACTTTGTTTCTAATCTCTGGCACACAAATCAGTCTCTTAGTAATGGTTTGTTGAATGAATAAATAAATAAATAGGGACTTGTAATACTCCAACATGAGCAAAGCCTGGGGGATGAGAACATTCTTGGCCTTTTTTAGAAAGGAAGATAGTATGGCCAGAACAGAGGGTTTCTTACTGCTCTTAGTAATGAACAAGATTAAGAAAAAGGACCAAGGAAAGTGGCCTTTATTCTATAGGATCTGTGGACCCCCTGAAGGTTTCCCAGTGGAGGGAGGGGCATCATCAGACCTGTCCCAGAAAGAAGACAGGCAACAGGAATATAGATCAGAAGCCAGAGGGCCAGAGAAGATTGGTTGAGAGGTTTTTACAGCCCAGATAAGACACAAGGAGGCCTGAGGAGGTTCACAGAGTGAGGATGGTAATAGGTAAAGTCTCACTGGACCCTCTATCTTCTAAAAGATCTGAAGAATAGAAATTTCAGACTGCCTCTACTAGTAAGTTCTTTTAGCAGAAACATTAGGAGTTTAACCTTCAAGGAGAAATTGAAAGCAAGGGCTCTCAGTTGAGACCTGATTTTCCACCACCTTCCTCATTCACTCTTTATCATCAGAATGGTTGGTTCTAGGCCCTCTGTGAATTGATGTCAGAGTCAAAGGCTTGACAGCCTAGTGTAGTAGTCAAGGACCCAGCCCAAGACAAACATTCACTTTATGATGAACAGAACACTCACACAACTTTGATGAAAGGCAATCCATTGGCGAAACTCCCAGTGGATAACTGTGGTTTCTGTTTTATAGGGACCCAGACACTGTGCCTTCTCGCTCTGCACTTGTGTCAACTACACAGCATCACCACTCTGTGTGAAATGCCAAGCGATTCCTGGCCTTACTGTAGGCAAATTCTAGCTGATAGGGGCATTGCTACCTTTATAAAAGGGTCACTGAGAAGGTTAAATGAAATTATGCTGCTAAGGCATTTAGCCCAGTGCCCAGACCACAGTAAGTACTGGGTCAACAGTGGCTCCATCACAATCATCATGGTTGTTGGGTCACGCAGTGGGGTGGGCAAAGCACAGTACTAAGCGTTGAGAATCCAGGCTGGACTTAATCACTAAAGCCCCCATGTGACCTTGACCAAGTCTCAAAATGTTTTTGACCCTCAGATTCCTCATCTTTCAAGTGGGAATGAGAATTCCTGCCCTAGCCGCCTCATCAAGCGTTTTGAGAATCTAATGCAATTAGAGCATGGAAATGCTTCAGAAAGCATAAGCCTATATCCAGATAGGAGGGGTTGTGAGGTGCCTGGCTAACCCTGAAACCAGAGACACCTTCTGAGGCACTGGCTCTACCCTGAGGCTTCTCTTTCCACCACATGCCCTTGGCTGACCTCCATGGCAAGCCCTCCCCTATCTCCTCACCTGCTCCCCAGACAATGGTGGCCAGCCCTGGGAAGTGCCTGGCATCTTTAGGCCCAATGCCTGCTCTTCTTCCCCAGCTCTGACCCATCTAGGGGTTGGCTGCCGTGCCAGGTACCCTCCCATGGCATATGAAGACTTGCCTTCTCACCAGCTCCATCCATGACAAGGTGATTTAGAAGCAGATAATTAGGGTCAACCCTGAGAAGGATTTTGTTAAAGATGCCACCCCAAACAGGAAGCCTCTGGAGGGGAAAGGCGGGCAGTGCAGCTCTGGTGGTTTCCCTAGCACCATCCTGTCTGAGCACACACAGGGTCACCTGGAAGCTACCTCCCCACCACACCCAGCTGTACCAGCCCTGCCCTGAGGTTAGCGGGTAGCTACCTTAGCACCAGGGTCCCCAGAGCCCAGGAGAGCAGGGAGCATGCCCTGGAAGATACGCACAGTGGACACAGCTGCCAGCCAGTCTCCCTGAGTGCTGGAAACAGTCACGAGTAGATCCAGAGAACTGGTAAAGCCCCTGTCCTCTGGTGGCTTATGGGTGCCCTGGGAGATAGTTGACCATGAAAAAACAATAGCTAAAATCATGATGGTATGTGGAAAGTGCCTGTCAAATCTTAAGGCCAGAGGTCTTACGGTGCCAGAGACTAGGAGAAAGGTTGGAGAAATCCAGGAAATCTTTTTGGAGGAAAGCTTTTGGTGATAACCATGACCTTGAAGGTGGTACCACAGTGAGCCAGGCTGGGCCTCTGGGTCTTTCAAGGTTGAGGGGGGCTCAGACTTTGGCTTTAGCACCAAGCAGCTTTACTGGCTTCTCAGTGGAGCCTATATCTTTGACCTTTCAGATACCCTGTACTGACCACTGGACTAAGAGATCAAAGGTCCTAACCAAGCAGATTACCAGCCCCAAATAATTTAAAGTTGGCTGCATTTGCTCACATTTCTTTTCATTCTAAGTTCTAAAGAGTCCTAAAATGTGCATTTTTTTTTCTTTACTATTGTCAAAATGCTTCTCCTACCTTTTGATTTAATCCCAAGCAGTCTGCAACCTTGGGAAGGGCATTTTGAGCAGACCCCAGACAGTCCAAATACCTGAGTTCAACCTCGTCTTCTGTCTGGTAATCTGAGAACTGAGCTGGACCTTCATTCTGAAATAGGTGACCTGAGAATGTTACCTGCCTGGGGTGACCCACAGGCTGGAGTGACCGTTGCCGTCTGGGGAGGTGTCTTCAGAATATATCCCCTTTGAGGATGTGCACTCCAGTCGTGCTCCTGCTCCCTTCACTTTTTGGAATTCTTTAGAGAATGATAGCACTGAGAGCAATCAGAGATGACCTCTCACCTGCCCCGCTGTCTCTGGGCAGCACCACGCCTGGTCCTGCCAACTGATAAGAAGAAAATATCACTGTGGAGTGGGAACATCGCTTCCTTAGCAGTGGGGACAACGCAGCATTCTTTCTGCTTGGAGCCAACTACACATCACTGACATGCTACATACCACACACACATGGAGATGAAATCTTGTAGAAGTAAAATTAGATTTAGTACCACCTTCCAATTATATTGGGCTTCCCTGGTGGCTCAGAGGTTAAAGCGTCTGCCCACAATGCGGGAGACCTGGGTTCGATCCCTGGGTCGGGAAGATCCCCTGGAGAAGGAAATGGCAACCCACTCCAGTATTCTTGCCTGGAGAATCCCATGGATGGAGGAGCCTGGTGGGCTACAGTCCACGGGGTCGCAAAGAGTCGGACACGACTGAGCGACTTCACTCACTCACTCACTCACTCCGATTATATAGAGCTTTGTATCTGCAGTAGGCTTTCGGAATCTTCCATCTTAATTAATCTTGTGAGGTTAAGCTGAGGATCTGAGCCTCATATGATAAATGAGGAAGTCAACTGTCTGGCTTGAGATCACCCAGAAATGTAATGCCAAACTTGGGGTGAAATTAGGTACCTCCTGGTTGATCTTCTATCTCTAGCACCTGGCCGGCACTGCAGAAAAATTAGGAGGGGGAATTTACTTGCTTTTCCAAAAGTTCTGCAGCTTCTCGACTCAGAGTTCCCCTCCTGCACTGACATTCTGATTCCATCTGTAAAACTTCAGTCCTCACACACCATTCTGCAGGAAGCTGATGTCAGCATGTCTTCAGCATCATGTACTAAGTGCATGTAACCTGAGTGACTCTGACTCCATATACTTGGAGGAAGAGGCAAAGAGAACATAGATAAGAGAAGCGACAAGTCCTTATTTGGAGGATTTGTCAAAGAAAAATGCAAAGACAAAATGCACCAGACAACCAGGATTTGACTGGGCTCTTGGAATAGGGAGAATTTTATGGAATGCCTGAAATAAAAAGGAGAGCGGCTGCTGCTGCTAAGTCACTTTAGTCGTGTCCGACTCTGTGCGACCCCATGGACGGCAGCCCACCAGGCTCCCCCGTCCCTGGGATTCTCCAGGCAAGAACACTGGACTGGGTTGCCATTTCCTTCTCCAGTGCATAAAAATGAAAAGTGAAAGTGAAGTCGCTTAGTTGTGTCCAACTCTTAGCGACCCCGTGGACTGCATCCTACCAGGCTCCTCCATCTAAGGGGTTTTTCAGGCAAGAGTACTGGAGTGAGGTGCCATTGCCTTCTCTGAAAAAGGAGGGAATCCACTCAATATGCAAGGATCACTGACAAAACAAACCCGCATGTTAAGCTAATTAAAATCTATACCTCTTTAGTTTTCTCAGTGTGAAACTAACAAGCAATAAGTGAAATAATATGGTAAGAAATTGATGGAGTTTATTATATGTTTGAGCACAAAATTGTGAGCTAATTATAATGAATATACCACAAAGCAGATTAGTGTCATGTTTAACAATATTTAGTATGGATAAAACATAAACTTTGAACTTAGTCAAATCTGAAGTAAGATTGGAACGAGTGCATAAATCTGGCTTTATTTCCTGCAAGTCACTTAATTAAATGTTTAATTTTTTCACCAGTAAATTAGGAAAAAGAAAATAATCTGTGTAAAAACCGTTATAAAGGTAAAATAGCACTCAATCATTTTTTAAAGGGGTTCTGGGGCTTCATAAAGGAAGGAAAATGATTTGTCAGCAGGCCTTAGGAAAGTCATGAAGAATAATAGAAATGGGTCTTTTCTCAGAATATGCAAGAGCATAGAGTGGTCCTTTATGATTAGAACACAAACAGATGGGGAGATTTATTAACTGTAGTTTCTTTTCCAAGAGCCCAGGGCTCCGTGAATTCAGCGTTGTCACTATCTAAAGAGGACTGAGGTTCTGATCACCCTTGTTTAGTGAGGGGAGACCTAAATTTGCTGCACTCACTCACTGTGATTTTAGTGCCAAGACTATGCACAATTTTTTCACATGGCCCTCCATGCAAGTGAGGAACTTCATCTGGTACTCAAGCAAAGAAGCTGTAATTTGTTCCCACTGCAAGGCAGACTGTGGGTGTTGACTCTGGAAACCTGGCCCCTACACTGTGCCTCCCAAACTCAATTTTCACTAAACTAGTTGATTTAGAACCCAAATTTTTATAAGGCAGCCCTACTCTCTGGAAGAACAAGCTGGAAATAGAAACCCAGGTCTTTGCAAGGCCACTTGTAGTGCAGGCGTGGCCTGGCGGGGGGGGGGGGGGGGGCAGCTTGCAGGGGGGCCCTGATGTTGCCCATCTCCCGAACAGATCCTGCAGGAGTTGGAGTATGGCCCCTCAGTGGACTGGTGGGCCCTGGGGGTACTGATGTACGAGATGATGGCCGGGCAGCCCCCCTTCGAGGCTGACAACGAGGACGATCTGTTTGAGTCCATCCTCCATGACGACGTGCTCTACCCGGTCTGGCTCAGCAAGGAGGCGGTCAGCATCCTGAAAGCTGTGAGTCATCGGCCCCTGCCCTCTTTCTGCTCCCCCGCCTTCCCCCTGCCCCCACCCCTTTCCCCATCCCACCTCTGCTCACTGCCCAACAGAAGGGGTGGAGGGCAGTCACCACTGGGAGTTCAGGTCCACTACAGGGGCTGCTGTTGAGAAATTGAGCCCAGGGACACCACATCTGCATTCCCAGAGGAAAGCTCTGTGCATTTGTGTGTCCTCCAGAGCTGCAGAGGGGGAGAACCAACCCCGCTGGTGCTGGGGTCACCCCTACTGCTCACATTCTGGGGGCAGTACCCCCTTTCCTGATCTGCCACCCATGCCTGTCTACCTCTGGGGCTTTCAACGGGGAAGAGAGAAAGGTGAGGAGGGGGAGACGCTGTATACCTGTGTCGTCAACAGTGACACTGATCAGAAAAGATGTGTCCTCTCAAGACCCCTGAGACCACCATGGATTCAGATGTAATAGCCTTTCCCGTGCCTCAAAATAGTCCCTTACAGATGATAATGCTTAGCACTTGCTCAGTACAACCATGGCTACAACACTGAGACACTTGTGCTATGGCAAGTAAATGAAGTTATTTGTCCCCCTGGGAATGCTCGGGGAGATGAGGTGCAGGGCATGTAAACAGACCAGTTTACCTGGGGAGGGTCACCCCACTGGGTTGAGGCCATGACAACCCAGGAACCCTAAATTCTGTTCCGGGCTCCTCTCACCCATCACAATGCCCCGAAGCTCAGAGTCAGCATGCCACAGTCCCAACATTCGCCGTGCCAAAATACCTGCTCTACCACGGTTTATTTTTCTTGTTTTCCAAGTCAAGTCCCAATATTTACCTAATTGTATATATACAGAAATATTATATCACTATCATAGATGGAAAATCAGTATTGCTTGCCATAATTGATTAACATAAATCATCCTATAAAAATAGTAAAAAGGCCTAAAATCATCTCACAGGTGTCTGGAGGTGACTTGTACCATGTTTTGGAAAATGCTACATCCGAACACGTTGCTTCTTTCTGCAGTTCATTGTTTCCTTCCTCTTCCCTTCTTTCTCTCATCTTCCTTCCTTCCCTCCCTCCCACATCCATTTCTCTTCGTCTCCCTCCCTCCAGTTCCTTGATTCAGTGAACAACTATCTGTTGAGTATTTTCCTCTAGCATTGTGCTAGATGCTGCATGAGTATAACAGCCATCATTCTTGCCTTGTGGAGCCTGTGATCCAGCAGGAGAAGGTGGGAAATAAGTTAAAAAACACATCCATAGGTGGTCACCATTGGGCTACGAGCAGTGAAGGAAGCAAAGAGAATATGTTCATTCACTCATTTATTCAACACCTATTTATTGGGCATTTGGATGTGCCAGACACTATGCCAGGAGCTGGCAAAAGAAGACCCTGTAGCACCTGAGGCAGCTAGGATGCCCTCAGCAGAGCTGATCGCTCACCCTGGGCCCCAGACACCAACCTGACACACCTTCCAGTAAGCACCCTGCCACTGCCCTGGATGGGCCGTTTCATCATGAATGATCAGAGCAGTGGTCTTCACCTAGGGATAGTTCTGACCTCCCAGCACCCCCCCCCCACTTCCATCATCCCCCAGAGACATCTGGCAATGTCTGGAGATGTTTTAGTTGTCTCAACTTGGAGGGGAGGGGTACTATTGGCATCTAGTGGGTGAAGGCAGGGATGCAGCTAAACACCCTGCACTGTACAGCCCCCACAGCTAAGAAGTATCCAGTCCAAACTGCCATCAGCACAGAGGAAACTTCAACCTGCAGAGACTGAAAAGAAGGAGGTTGCGCCTGTGTCAGCTGGTTGGTGAGGGCGAAATGTCTGGGAAAAGACGAGACTCTGGCTCGAGCTCAGCTTCCTGAGACGCTAAAACCTGTGTGCTTATCCATGGCGCTGATACTTCCCCTCCCAGAAGTGGGAGGACAGGAAGAGCTGAGGGAGCAAGGAGAAGTCTTCTACTCCCTCGGCCTTGGAACACTTCACTTCCTCACATTGTCGCTTGACTCTAGGGCCAGGCCAGGTTTTCCATGACTCTGGCCACTGAGCCGTGTCTCTTGAGGGCTGCTGCCTACGTGCAGAACTCTCCAGAAGCCTTTTGCACCATAGAGTTATGCAGTGCACCACCTGTGCAACAGTGCGTAGCGGTCCTGCTTCCTCCCTTCCTCAGCCCTGTGCCCTGAGGCCCAGCCTTCAACCCGCTGTTCACTCATCTCAATGTACTGAGTGCATACTGGGAGCCAGGCACTGAGCCAGATGCTGGGAAGATAGGACTGATGCCTATATTATAGCGCTCACAATGGAGAAAAAAAATTTAGACAAATTATAATTTAAGTAAACGAGAAGCATCTACCCAGGACCCCTTCACCCTCTTATCTCTGCCCAGGTAAGATTCTTTGGTTTCAGCAGTGCCAGGCAGGAGTCAGTAGGAAGTTCTTGCTACCCAGGAAACCCTCCCTTGCTGAAGCCCGAAATGCCATCATTATAGATTTATCCCTCTGAATTTAATTTATACTTTGTCCTCTTAAGGTCCTTTGTTTAAACTCTCAGTCTTCACCCCATGAGATATAACACTCAGCCTCTGACACCATGCAGACACACACCACTACCTTTATTTTGGTTGGCTGTCAGAAATGTTTCCACCTACCAGCACTGATTTTTTTTCAAGGTTATATTTTTATACATCTACTCAATTAAATCCACATTTGCCATCAGGACTGACTCATTTAGTAGGAATAGTAATTTCACTTGGGTGTATGAGTTCACAAGACACCAGCCAAAAAGTACAAAACACATCAATGTGGTTTTTACAGACAAGCATTGAGAAGCAATAAGCCTTTCTTTTTCCTGTTTTTTATCTGTTAATCTACATTGGGTTTTGTGCTAGCAATTACAAATTCAAAAAAAAAATTTTTGTTTTAGTAGGAGGGCCTACATCCAGGAAAAGGAAAGGGGAGGAGGTGCCTTTGAAAACTGACCTTAATATGAATATCTGGTCTTCTTTCCTTACCTCCAAAAGGGCTGTTGACCTCTTAGTATGAGGTTATCATACTTCAGTCTCCCTGATGAGAAGAGTTAAGAATCTGAGGGGAAGTCAGAGGGTTAGAAAAAGTCTAAGTTCCTAATCTTGACTTGATACCTCACTGACTGTTTGACTTTAGCCAAGTTAATTAACTTCTCTGAGCCTTAACTACCTCACTTATAAAGTAGGGATCGTGTTAGTCCCTCAGAAGGCTGCATTGCATGGAATGAGTCAGTATATGTATATGGTATGTGTAGAGCGGTGGCCGGCGCATAGTAAGTCCTACTTAAGAATGAAAGAGTACCCTGAGGGGCGAAGCTCCTGAAAGTACAGAAAGTGGGCTTGGGAGGTGACAAAGATTCTGCCTTGGCTGAACTCCACCTTCCCCTCAGTGCCTGTGCCTGCCGGGCCTCTGTTCCTGATTCTCTTTCTGTCTTCATCCCCCCAGTTCATGACCAAGAACCCCCACAAGCGCCTGGGCTGCGTGGTGGCGCAGAACGGTGAGGATGCCATCAAGCAGCACCCGTTCTTCAAGGAGATTGACTGGCTGCTCCTGGAGCAGAAGAAGATCAAGCCGCCTTTCAAACCTCGCATTGTAAGTAGGCCTGTAGCTTGTGCACACCGAGGGTGGGCATGTCATCTGTGCACAGAGATGAGGGTCTGGGCACATTTCACAACCAAGATGACAAGGGCAGAAGGTCACCAAGAGACGCCCTAAAAGAGTCTCGTTGACCCTGGAGGTTTACTGTCAAAGATACATAACCAATAGCTGTAACCAAGATGATGACTTACATGGGACACAGAGGAACCTTTTGTACTTTAATCAAATTTTATTTATCTTGACCAAAATTGTAGGTAATACTGATTTTCTATGTGTGGTAGAGATACAAAGTTTCTTTATAAATAAACTTTTTTTTAATGAGTCAATTTAAAGAAAAATACTAACTCAGTGATAGTCGCAGTCATTGTTTGAAGCTAGCCCAGAGCCTGAGGCTGAGACTCGGAGGGGGACATTTGAAGAGGACTGTCCCCAGAGCAGCCCGTGGAGCCTGGCTCTGTGAGATGCCATTTCTTTAGACCTCGTCTCTGCCTTCTTTGACCCACTCTCCCTTCTGCCTTCTCTTCAGCCTCAGCACATACTTCTTCCAGGTCCTTTTGCCTGTTGTGACCATGCCAGTCAGAGGAAGGTGCAATCATTGTGTTTGAAGCTCTGAGGTTAGAAAGAGGAATAGGCCTGTCGAGTCCAGGCTTAACTCAGAGAGCAGAGGCCACATTGTAGCAGTGACCTGCCTCTGGAAGGGAAAAGGGTCAGAGGTGCTTTCCTTAAAGTTAGAGAGTGGGTGTGTAAGCATGCGTGTGCATGTGTATGCACACATATCCGTGTGTGTGTGTGTGTGTGTGTGTGTGTGTGTGTGTGTGTAAGGGGAAACTCTTAGTTCTCTTGCATCCTAGCCTGATGAAGCAATCATTTAGATGAAATTTTGGGTAACCAGCTAGCTAGTGTTCTGGGAGTGAAGGGGGGCTGTGTAATGAAGTTACAGGGCAGAGCCCCGGAGTGGTGGAGCTGGGGTCTTGGGCAGCGAAGGCTTGTGATTATCCAGTCAGCCCTCAGTCACCCCACATTCTGTCAGAGGACTCCTTCTCCATCACTTCCATATATAAAAAAGACCCTCCTGTGCCTTGGGAATCATCAGAGAGGAAATCCAGTATATTCCAGGAGGTTTTCTGGGGGGGAATGGTTGACAGTGCAGGGATCTTAGAAATATTTCATGTTGGGGTAAGATTCAGCTGAAGGGTGTGATCCAGGCCTCGGCCAGACAAGAGCATGCAGGTGGACGGTCCCTGGACATAGTCCCATCACCATTCTTTGTTTGCTTCCTTTTGAGTTCTTATGATTTTCTCTGGCTGACACACAGCCTGGAACAGGCTAAGTTCAGGTTTACCTTCTTTCTTTGATAACATCACCCACAGCTCTGGGGCCTGCTGTTCTAAGCCTGTGATGTTAGCTCAGAACAGGGCTTATGGCACATGCTAGCCTGCTTCAAGGCTGCCCCACCTCATCCCTAGGGTCTCTGCAGGTGGTCTTTTAGAACAAGACAAACTGACAAGTTTCCCCAGACAAAATGAGGCGGTCAGGAGACCAGAGGCCAGGCAGAGGAGGAGAAACTTATTTTAGGTTTAATCTAAGTTGATCAAACCCAAAGAAAATTGGAAAATAGACCTGAGTAAGGAATCTAGGCCCAACAAAGAGGAACCCAGGATGAGCACAGGGCCCAGTCAGATAGTGCAGGTCTGCAGAATGACTTGAACTCCAATCTAGAGGCCAGGTCAACAAAAGGACTTCCTGCTAGGCTTGCAAAGGGGCATGGCTGGAGGAGCAGCCCCTCCTAGGGGTACAGGCTGGAGGGGACAAGCCCCATGGGACCATCATCAGCAAGGGGTATGAAAGGAACCGGGGTCTGGGTGGGACAAAGGCAGACAGGGAATCTTTGCAGAGAGCCCACAGGGGAGCACGGAATTCAGGAAGCTCTTTGTGGTAAAAGGCACAAGGAAGCTTTAAAGGATGAATCCATGGAGCAGAATCTTTCTCTGGAGTGGTCTGGTGGCCGACTGTCACTCGGATCCAGTGGAGGCAATTACTCTGAGATAGCCAAAGAAGCCCCAAGAAGTGCTGGTCTTCAGGATCTCTTCCCAAAGCCCCAGCAATTCCTGGGGCTTCCACCCTCCAGTCTGAACTCTGAGCGCAGTGAAAGGGCACAACTGAGAGCAGGGACACTTGGAGCAGTCCCTGGCTTTCCCAGAGAGAGGCGAGGGCAGGAAGGACAGATGTGCAGTTTCTATGGCCCACAGGATGGACAAGGATACAGATGAGGGGGCGGTGGGGGGACATGAACCAGAAGGCTGAGCTGTAGCCTTCTGCTAGCTGTAGCCCTGGCCCTGGCCAGGGGTGTGGGTGCTGGGTACTCCTGTGGACAGGGGGTGATGGCTCCCCAGGAATCAGCAGTAGAAGTCCATCCTGGGTCAGGGGTTCTTTCTGTCCATGCAGAATGCAAGAGCCCGGTGCTTCCCTTCCCTGGGCCTCTCGACAGCCCCAACCTGGGACCAGAGGGCAGGACTCTACTTGCTTCCTTTGCTGAGGGGCTCAAGTAGGCTTCTGGGGGCCATCCAGGAGCTCCCAGCACGTTCCCACTGTTTAGCATTCCTAGAGACTGAGTCGTCATTGCCTTGGAAATGACCCTCTGGGCATGTTCCTGCTCACCCCCCACAGGCCTCCAGAGTCACTCTCAACACTGGGGGGGGGTCAGGAGAGAGGGCATTTATTTGGTTGGTTTGAATTCAGTTTGAAGGAAGAAATTAGAACATCGTCTGAAGGAAGGATAAAAAAGGAAACTTACATTGTACGAGAGGTATTGCTGGTCACATTTGGAGCTGAGTGATGCTGACCCTTACTAAGTTCTCAGCTATAGGGCAGTCAAGATATATTCAAGTTATTTAGATCTCTGATCACAATTATATCCTTGTGACAAGAGATTTCTCTCCAGAGAAATATTAAAATTGGGAAAGAACAGTCTTCATCTGGTTAGCATGTTGAAAAGATGTCCCAGATCTGTCCCTTGATTGAAAACTCTTCTCTGAAAAATGTTAATGGCATCATCCTGAGTCATCTGTGGGCTATGTATAATAGAAACAAGTTTTAAGTTGAATTAAAGCCCACTGCAATGACGGATATACTGTATCTTATCTCTGAAAGCCCTAGTTGGACCAGTGTGGATCACACAGGTGTTTATAAGCCATCACCTCCCCTAACCATCTCAGGATTCTCCCTGGGGGTGTGGAGGCCTGCCTGGCTCAGATGCCAGCAGTGAGCAGGGCTCTATGTTCCAAAAGCTATATCAGTATAAGCCACAGACAGAGCCACACATGAGAAGTCATTGAAGAGACCCTGGGAAGCTGAAGTGTGTCCCCATAGACGTCATCTTTTGCTCATGGGACAGGGAGTTCCAACACAGGACAAGCTCTCCGTGGGCTTCAGGTGTCACATAACTTAAGGACACACCAGATGCCTTCTGAGGAGAACCACGGAAGAATGGTTTTGACAGAGAAAGGAGGAAAAACTGGATTGACATTGGGAACAAGTGGCCAAGGTGGTGGATCACAAGCGGCGAAGGACTATGGGAGTTTCTTAGATCTTAGGGACAGACTCCAAGTCAAAGGGAAAAAGCCACTGTGAGAAGGGAGGGGACAAGTCTGTGATCAAGCATCTCCAGCTATGCACCTTGGTGGTGACCTAAAGAAGACACTGGGCATACGTTCCAGAAGCAAGGAAAGCTATGCACGGACTCCTCATTTCATCAGGCTGAAGATCTCTAGGGTATTCAGTCAAGAGCCTGGGGCACCAGAGGGAACTCTGGGGCTCCTCTGTTCTGGGCTTGCTCTACTTGTTCCCTGCCCATGCCCTGCTGATGTCTCACCAGGATGCCACCAGTCCCCAGGAGCCTACTGAAGAGCTGCTTTCCACTGCTCTGCTGGCCCTACTGAATCTGAGCCCCCTGGGCAGTTGGCGGAGGGCGAAGTGGGCAGGGCAGGCATCTTGCCTGTCTGATTCAGGAAGGAATTGGTTTTGTCTGGTAGTGGGTGCTGGGGAAACAGACTGAGTGAGGTCCTATCATCTAGTCTAGGAGTTATGCAGAGACAAAACGTAGTGGCCTGTGTTCCAGAGTTCCTAACCATCCCCACTCCCCCACACAGACAGAGGCCCTACGCACAGGTGGGCACAGCAAACTGCACTCTGCCCATGCTGGCTCAGCTGGAGGCTGGGGTCCCTGGATCACCCACACAAGGGCTGAGGATATGGTAGGAGAACAGCTTCCAGAACTGGTTTCCATCCCCTCCACAGGAAGCCTCGCCCCTCTAAAGATATCACTGAGGAGATTGTCCAGATTCATAGCTGGAATTTGGCCTCTGGTCAGGTTCCATCACATACTTCGATTGGCTGCTATTCCCTCCAGGCCTTTGCCTTCCTGAGATGTTTGCTGAGCTGAGATTTCTGCTGCCTGGCGCCTGAACCTCCCTGTCTAAACCCTGCCCTGACTCACCAGCTGTCAGTATTTCCTGGGTTCCCTCCCTTCAGGTTTTCACCCCTTTGTGCTAACCCCTCCCTAGGACATTTTTCAGTGGCCTTTGCTTCTGCGTGGAACTTTCCTTCTCATCTTTCCTCCCAGCTATCTTATCTTGTATATCCTCCCTCCTCCACTTTCCTTTTTATGCTCCTCCTGTCCACCCTTTCTCCACTCCCATACTCTACTGATGTACAAGCGATGTGCCGTTAACACCGAACTGGAGACTTGGTGCCATCATGCACTCAAATCAGTTCTTCTGGGGCGGCTTGCTTCCAACCAAGGGCATACAGCAGTGGGTGGGTGGGGGGATAGAAAAACCAGCAAAGCTGGATCTCTGACCTTTGATGCTGGAAAAACTCTCTAATGTGGAATTCACCATCTGTCTTACTGGGGATTTGATTCCAAGACAGTGGCATCATTTGCTGCCATTAAAAGCAGCCTGTTTAGCTTTTGTGTTCCTAGTGGGCTTGCCTTCCTTGGGGACCACAGGGGACAGCAGTGATGTGTTTGGTGTGGTTGAAGGGCATCATCTGACCTTGTAGATCTTGGAGGAATTTTGCTCACTAGCACTCCTCCTGCATACTCCCATCCTGCCCCCCAGAAGCAGGAGGCTCAGAGATTATGGCTTCAGCGCTGAAATGGGGGAAAGCCAGTGGAGGAGGGAAAGATCTGCCTTCCCAACAGCCCACCTGTCCTCAGTGAAAGCCAAAAACAATGAGGGAAATGCCAGCCAAGTAAACTTCTCTTTGTGTACATGTTCTCTCTTTTCAAGTTTGCTTCAGTGTGAATGTCCCTCTTTAAGGTAAGGCCTCCAGAATGGGGAGTCTCTCCAGGTAGGTGAGCCCTCAGGCCTGGTGACACGGAGGCCCCTTTCAACCTCATGATCTGTTCCATCCAGCCATCCACACTGCATGGCGGGACCCTCAAGGGAGGCCCTTCCTGCATGCTCCTGCATGACCAGGCTGTGCTGAGAGAAAACTGGGAAGTGGGCCTGAGACCCTCACACCCTCACCAATGCAGCGGCCAGAGGAGGAGCCCTGCTGAACAGGCAACCCTTTCCACTAAAGCCAGCCACCAGCTGAAGACCTCCTGAAAGTGTGAATCTTGAAGACAGAGCCCCAGAGACCATGAGAGGCTGGCCCCATCTTCCACGTGGCAGGCAGGAGCGGGGCCCAGTCAGTCCCACAGACATATGAGGACAGCCGACTGGCCTATGTCCATGCCAGAGTGACAACTCTTAGCCTCCAAGAAGCTGCAGAGTCCCTCCAAGAGCCAGGGTGCTGGCCCAGGGTTGAGGGCGTGGGAAAAGTCCAGGAACCTGTTTCTGGTAGTTGGCCCAGGGGGTGGCATGGTGCAGTGGACAGGGCACTGGCTGTCACCCCAGAGGAGCTTGGTGGGAATAAAATTGCTCTCATAGGACAGCCATATGAACCTAGGAATTCACCTCTAGCCTTCTTGAACCCTGACCTCCTTATCTGTATAATGGGCTTGAGAATACCCGCTCACAGAGTTACTATAGGATTAGCTTACAAACCTCAGATGCTTTGCGTACTACAGATTCTCGATAAATTTTAGTTGCTGTCTCTTTCCATTCACTACCCCCAACCCAGCCTGTTATAGCCCTTCTTCCTCTTATCCCAAGATTCCAAGAATTGAGAGTTCAGGATTGCAGGAGGTGGTGTGATGTTAATATTTGAAGGTTGAGATGTGGAATCAGATACAACCAGGTTCCAGTTGGGGCTGTCACATCTTGAGAAAATCATCTCATTTCTCTGAACTTTTGCTCATCCATGAAACAGGGATGATAAAATCTGCCATACTGGATTGCTGTCAGGAGGGAAAAACCTGGTGATGTGAAGTGATTAGGACAGTCCTTGATATGCAGGGGTGCTGGGGCTGGTGCTGATGCTGATGGTGGTGGGGACAGTGGGGGTCTAAGCTGAGGGAGGCAGTTCTGGACCAGATTTCTGATCTAAACTGGTGGAGGAACCAGGCATTCAGATGAAGGGTAACACCTTGTGTGCAGGGGAGCAGCCATCCATCGCAAGCAGAAAGCCATCTAAAGACTAGCAGAGAACACAGTTTAGACTCTGCCAGAGAGCCTCCTGGGGCTTAATGCTGGCATAGCCACTGGTCTGAGCTGGGGGACTTCTCGGAAGGAGGAGCTGCAAGACAGTGATCCACCCTGGACACCAGTATTCAAGCCCTTTGTCCCTTGGAATATCCCAAGGTTCCCCACCTTTTATTCAGTGAATTTGCCCATGACCTTTACTGTTCCTGCCATCATCCAACCTTTACTGTCCCTTTGCTGAGCACGGCTGTGTGACATTCAGTGTCCCAGCCCTGAAATGGTAGCAGTCACAGCTTCCCAAGTATTTCTAAGCTAAACAGCCTCAGGGGGGTTTCTTTGACTCTGCACAGTAAATTTCTCTCAGAGAATTCTGACTGCAGGAGCATCCCTGTATCCAGGGACTGGAGGGCCCATGTGTGTATCACTCTGGTCCTCCCAGCCCCCTGCCCCAGGGGAGGGCATTTCCATAAGCTCTAAAGTTTTTATTTATGACTTGATAGCTGTTACATTGGGATTCATCTTCGTAGTTTCACCAAACTAGTGCATATTGAATTTAATCTCCTTTCCACCCCATGAGCACTTAAGATAACACACACACATCCTATCTGGGAGCATGGGACCTAGTAGGCTGTTCCTGACTGAAGTGGGGAAGGGCAGGAGCATCAGGGAAGGTTCTTGAGAGTTGCTGGATCTTGGCAGAGAACGCCAGGAAGGGTTAGGAAGAGAGCTACCTGGGAAAAGGCATGACAGGGAAAAGAGAAGGGCAGGATTCAGAGCGGCTCTTTCTAGCCAGTGTTTAGTGAGCGTGTGCTTTGTGTCCTGTGGGATGCCCCGGGTGCAGGGAATGTAAACATAGAAGGAAAGAACCCCCTAGGAACAGAGAACAATTTCATGTCACCATGTGACGGAAGGAGCTGAGCTGGCAGGAGGAGATACTGAACATGGAATCCCCGAGGACTATGAAAAGTGAAAACAGTGACAGTGAAGTCGTTCAGTCGTGTCTGATTCTTTGCGACCCCGTGGACTCTAGCCTACCACGCTCCTCCGTCCATGGGATTTTCCAGGCAAGAGTACTGGAGTGGGGTGCCATTTCCTTCTCCAGAGGATCTTCCCAACCCAGGGATCGAACCCTGGTCTCCTGCATTGTAGGCAGACACTTTACCGTTTGAGCCACCACAACAGGATAAAATCCAGGATTTAACTTTGGGAGCGGAGTCTTGAGGTTTAGAAGACAGCCTCCTCCCCGATCAGGCCTGTGTGGGTCACGGGAGCCACTTCCCACCACCATCCTGTGGATGGTCCCATCCGGGGTGGCACATAGGTGGATGAGCAGTGCCCACCTGCCCACCTCTGCAGACAAGGCTTCAGGTCGTCCTGCAGCCAGGTGTGGAGGCACAGTGGTCAGAGGCTGGGTAACATGCGTCTAAGTAACAGCAGAACATTAAGCTTTTCTCATGGGTGGGCTCTGTCTTCCAGCCCTCAAGCTGGCATTTGCTAAAACATTGTCCTAGAGTTCTGGGGCCTAGCAAACACACATTGGGTTTGTAAAGGTTTGTTAAGTTTGCACATCAACCTCAGTCTCTTTAAAGAGAGAAAGTGAGAAGGCCTGGATCACTGGCCTGCATCCTTCCGAGCCTGCGTGTTATTTGGGCTCCTCCTTTCTGGGACCTACTCCACCTCTAAAGAAGTTTTCTTGGAGCACAGAGCTTGGGTGTCAGTGGAGTATTTCAGGTGTGTGAGCCCAGCTAGGTGTGGAGGAGGGGCCAAAATAATGGGGACAGTGAGATATGATCATTGCCTGAAGCAGGGAGATGGACAGATAAGCCTGGAGTGGGGATTGTCAGCTGAGGTGACCTGGAAAATAAACCAGACCTTGACTGGGCACTTCAGCCACTCCTTCCTCCTCCCCCTAAGTAGCTGGCGCCTCACTATTGCTGGAAACAACAGGATTGCTGGTCCTCCTAGAGAGACATTACGGATTCAGGCTACAGGTACCCAGGCGCCTGGGATGTGGGTGTTCCACCAGATGACTCAGAATACCATCAGCCCCAAAGCAGGGCATTCCAGAACTTAGCCCCTGCTGTATGTCACAGGCAGTGAGCTAAAGAGAAATCACTGGATAGGGCTGGGTCCAGGTCCCCACTGTGAGAGTCTGTGCACAAGACAGAGTCTCTCTGCTCCTTTCCTTAAAGTGAGAGACTTATGTGGTCCCTCAGATTTCTCCCAGCGCCAGCTATTCCATGTAAACATACTCTGTGCCGGCAGGGATCTGTGTGATTTTTAAATTTTATTATAACTGCATTTACAGAGCCTAAAAGTTACCTGTTAAAAGTGTCCATTTTGGTGTGTTTTAACAAATGGATGCACCCATGTAACCACTGTACATGAATGTATGAGCACCTCTTTGTCCGAGCAGTTCCCAGATGCCTTCACCACCAGCAGCCCTTGATCTGCTTTCTGTCCCTGGAGAGGAGACTTCTCTTTTTCCTTGAGTCTCACGTACATGGAGTCATGTTGTATGTACTCTCTTATGTCTGGCTTCTTTCACCCAGCATCAAGTGTGTGAGATTCATATGTTTAACTCTTCATTATGGAAAATTCCAAGCATGCACGAAAGTAGCAAGAAAAGTAGAATCCCCATGTGCCCATCACCCTACAGCGACGATTAGCAAGCTCTGGTTCAGGTGTTAGAGGAGCGATGTGCTTCCCTTTCTTTCACAGCTGTGTTCTTAGCAAAAACTCCTGGCACAGAGTAGGGATTCAGTATGCCTGTGTGGGATGAATGAACGAAGCTCTACCAGTGTTTTTTCTGGAGAATGTTTCTCTCCCAGTTCCATCTCTAAGTTCTCGTCTCACTTTTTATGGCCTAAGATCTGTTCTGGTGTCCACCTAGGAATCTGGGGTGATAAGATCCTGCATTAGGAAACCTGAAATTTGTGAATGGTAAGAGAAGGTGGGTGACCTCGTCTTGACTTGAGAGGCATCTATTAGAGTGTTTACAGTTGCTGTTTTAAAGCCAGTAGGCAGAGCCATAATACCATCTCTTCCCCCTGGGCCAAGAGAACTTGATCTCCATCCAGGGCATCTTCATAAATATGGGGAGAAAAGACAGGTCAGTGGAGGACCAGGGTTTTTGCCAGGACCTATTGGAAAGTTTCTTCTTTGTGTACCAAAAAGCATCCTTAGAGTAGCTAAACTCAACAGCTGTCAATGATGACACTGCTTTGAAAAGTTAATGATGAATGAAAAAGGGCCCCATGGTTAGTGGCAGAGAGGGGCTGGCTTTGCCACTGTGTCTGCCCACTTGCAGTGGGAGCGGCCACGGGCCCTGCTGCTGCACGCCCTGCCGCATGGGGCCAGCTCACTGCAGAGCCCGGCCCGGGGGCTCAGGCTTAGGGCAGGTAGCATGCTGTCTCCTCCTAAGACTTTTTATTCCTGGGTATCAACCTTGTATTTCCTACACGTTTTCAGTTCCAGACACCCTGCTGGGTGCCCCTTTACCTGACTTTTGGATCTTCCCCTCAGTGGGTTGTAAAATCAATTTAGAAGGTTAAGGCAGAAAACATTTTTAATGAAGACTAGGATCAGGTTGACTAGGGTGGGTACAGTAGAAAAGAACTAAGTAGAGAGACTAGAACCCAGACTGAGTCACACAGAGTGAAGGTAAAGAGTAGCGAGCTGCATCTTTACTTGGGGGTGGTGGAGTGAGGTGATGTTCACTAGGTTACACAGAAAATGTATGTCTATTCTTGGTCATAATGAAGAATTTCAAAGGACCATGCTCCTCTTCACCCTTCATGTCGAAGAAATGACCCCAAAGGGTCTAGTGGGGATGGCAGCCTCATGCACTATGAGAGACTCAGAGCGGAAGGCAATTTTTGCTTATTGATCAGTTGGTTGGTTTTAAATGCAGCAACAACACTATTGGTAAGAGATAGTGACTGCCCACCGGGCTGGGCTCAGAGCCTCAGCCTCTTGTACAGGTGACCACAGTGATACCTCTCAGTGGGAGGCAGGATGACACACTCCAGGGACACAGCCCGGAGTCAGAACAGGCTGAACCTAATCCTGGCTCCCCCACCTGGCACACGTTGGGCAAGCTGTGTGCTGGTCTCCAGTGGCCGCTGTGGCAGCACTGCCTCCCCGTAGGGTAGGTGTGAGGTTAAACACATCAGACAGGTAAGCTTTGTAATACAGCCTAGAGAAGGCTCCGTTGCTGTGCTTTATTATGTTGTCCACGTGGAGGGACTGGGCCATGCCAAGCCCTGTGCTGGTGCTGGTGATGCATGACAGACACCCAAGCCCAATGTCCAGTCTGTGGAGGAGACAGTTAACAAATAAGTCATTTCTTAGCCCTGGTTACAAGGAGGGCTGGGAAAGAGGGGCACAGGGAGGTGTCAGGTATGTGAGGGGGACCAGCCTGGGTTGGGCACAGTTCCCTAGGAAGGGACATTTCTTTCCCACATTAGCAGCTCATAGACCCTTCTTGTTAGCAGCAGAATGGAAGCCTCCTGGGCTCAGGGATGGTTTCAAGCCCCTTTGCAGTATTTGAGAGGGAAACAGACACTCCTTTCCTCTCATGTCCGGTCTTGGAGAGGGGCAGGCTCCCCAGTGTGAGAGGAGCTCTCCCTCTGGGCCATCACCTGGGCACTCAGCAGGGTCCACTGGTTGTGAGCCGGGTACCACTAGTGACAGATGGTGTAGGTGTCCCAGCCTGCCCCGAGACCCTGCCTGCCTCGCCAGCGAGCCAAGATTCTTGGGGCACCTGGAGACACCTCTAGGCCACTTAAAACTCCAATCTGAATCTCGTCAAGGGCCAGTGAGCTCTGTACAGATGATGCAGACATGAGCAGCATATAACCACATGGGCCAAAGTGAATCCTGGCTGAAATGTATGCTCTGTATTTTCACTACCAAGTTTTAAAGGCAAATAGTCACAGCCAACAGTGTGCCCACACGTGGACCTGGGCAAACCTGTGAGGCTGGAAAGCTGTGAATGTTTCAGGAGGCAGGTGCCAACACCACCCCCAGAATTGCCCAGGAATGTCTCCTTCCCTAAAAGAAACAGAGAAATACAGTGACTGTGGTTCCACCTGGTCTTGGAACAGCCTTGGCTACATAGTCTGTGTCAGGACTTCTCCCAGCTGTTTTCATAGGGAGCCTTCGCGTGGAGCTCCAAGGGGCCAAAGGCGACACTCTGTGTTGGAACCTCCATGGTGCAAAGGCCTAGACCAAGGGGAGACATTTCCAGTCCTGAAACTGCTTCTCAGGGTTTTCTTCTCTCTGTGGTTCCTCAGGGAGTTATTCCACAGAGAATTTCAGGCCTTGTATGAGGGGAAGCTTTTCAATCTGTGGTTCTTAACTTAGCAGTGAAGTCAGCATCCCTTCCAGAACCTGCTACAGTGAACTCCTCCAGGAAAACCCAAATATGCTCGTCTACACAACATGCGTCACTGTATTTTAGGAGGTTCAAGGAAGCCCTGAAGTCCCTTCTGTAGTACAGCAGTCGGCAAACTCTGGCCCACTGGCCAAGTCCGACCACTGACTCTTTCTGTACAACCCTCAGACTGTGAATGGGTTTTACATTTTTCTTCAGTGGTTGAGGAAGAATGCTGGGTGACGCTTGACCATTATAAGAAGTTCAAATGTCTGTGTCCATAAATAAAGTGTTCCTGGGACTCAGCCACGCCCAGTCACTGGCACCTTGTCTAGGGCCACTTCTGAGACACACAGCAGGGGTGGGTAGGTGTGACCGAGGCCCCATGGCCCACAAAGCCTAAAATATTCACTAACTGGCCCCTCACAGAAAATGTGCCACCCATGCCCTGGGAGTGGGAACCCAGGTCAAGAAGTCTTGCTTGAAATACCTTACTTTTACTTTAAATGATTGAGCCATGGAATTTACAGGTAGAAGCAGCTTTGAAAGTCACCTCAACAAACTCCCCACTTGATCAAGGACCACGTTCCCTGCTTCTGTGGGAGCAAGGGGTACAGGGAGTTGTGTCTTGGGGTCCCCTTTCAAGCTCTGTAGGTTTCTAAACTGGCCCCAACTTCCAAATAACCTTCAAGTAGTTGTCCCAAAATTTTGTTTTAAAAGCACCGTAGCAAGTGTTCCAAGTTTGGTAACAACTTCTTTATAACAGGGATAACTGCCCTTCCCTGTAAAGGAGATCACAGAGAACTGAGTCTATTGTTGTTCAGTTGCCAAGTCATGTCCACGCTTTGTGACGCCGTGGACTGCAGCACGCCAGGCTTCCCTCTCCTTCACTATCTCCTGGAGTTTGCTCAGATTCGTGTCCATTGTGTTAGTGATGCTATCTAACCATCTCATCCTCTGCCACCTTCTTCTCCTTTTTAACTTCAGTCTTTCTTAGCATCAGGGTCTTTTCCAATGAGTCAACTCTTCACATAAGATGGCCAAAGTATTTGAACTTCAGCATTAGTCTACAGAATGAGTCTATACACCGCTATAAACTCCCAGTTTATAGACAAATTATGGTTGGCTAAACTCCTTTGATCACTGAGGTATTAGCTAGGTGTGAGGGAGGAGGTTAGTGGTAGCTGATTGGAGTTTCCCATGCAACTCTTCAAATAGAATTTGTAAAAACTGTGGATTTTTTTTTATAGTCTGGCAAACAGTAATGAGAGGGGGAAATGGTTGAATTCCATCATGCAGTGGATTTGATAGAATTCAACTGTAGTTGGTTGTTCAGAGTGCCTGATGGTCTGAGAGACTTCGTCCATTTTTAAAAAATCAATACATTTATATATTTAAAATCAATACTCAACAAGGACCTACTGTGTAACACAGGGTACTCTGCTCAATGTTAGGTGGCAGCCTGGATGGGAGAGGAGTTTGAGGGAGGTTGGATATGTGTATAAGTATGGCTGAGTTGCTCTGCTGCTCACCTGAAACTATCACAACATTGTTACTCGACTATACTCCAATATAAAATAAAAAATTTAAATAAATAAAAAAGTAAAAAATGCGTTTAAATAGGCATTTAAATTTAAATTCACTTGAGAGTGAAGCCACTTTCCCTCAGACAAAGTTTAGATGAGGCTGTGGACCAGATTATGGAGGTGGAGGCATTTGCCCTGGCACTTGGGTGGCTCCTCATTTCCGTGTGCCAGCGACAGAGGTCAGGGTGCTGCCATGACTGTCTCCAGTGGACCAGAGAGTGGCCGGGGGCCACGTGGCTTCCCACTTTTAAATGCCATGAAGCCAATCGTTTGTGCTTAAAAAGCAAATGGGTCTTGATCTTCTTTTCCCCTGAAATGTGGAAACAACTTTACTAAATAGAGGTCACAAACTGGAGGACTGTTCGACCCATTCAGCCAGGCTACTCTATTTTTTAATTGACTTAGTTGGCAAAAATTAGGAAATCTAGCATTAAAATGTATCTGGGGCATTTGTTGGGAATTCAGAAGGCCTGGAAAGGGAGGGTCTGTGTCCTTGAAGGCAGCGTCAGTGGGTGAGGCACGCACTGCACACCTTCCCCTGTCTCTACAGCTCCCCGTGGACACGCACACCCCTGCTCATTACAGAGAAAAGGATAAATGATGTCACAGCCAGCAGTGCTGGAAGTAAAATTCATCTTCTTTCTCCTTTTTGTTTTTCTTATCTTACTTTATTCCAGAAAGTTTAAAGATAGCCCACCAGGATGTATAAAAGCACATACTGTAAATGCGAATACAGTGAAAATGAGGAAAAACCAACAAGGGTCGGAAGGCAATAAAAGATTCAGGAAGGTCGTTTTGGGTGGGCCACACTTCCCGCTCTTAGCTTTTCAGAGTAGGCTGGTGAGTTCTAGTGTTTGGATTATGTAGGAAATGAGCGCACACTGGTTGCCCTGGTGAAACGACAATTATTCTATGACCTGAGACCACGGACCATCCAAAAGATGATGCTGTTTGTTCTCATCATACTGTTGGGTCAATACTGGCAAAGAAGCATTACTAACAATTTATATTTACTCTCTGCTGGGTACCGTTCTCATCGCTTAAATGCATTATTTCACTTGTCCTTATAACAAGTATATGAGGACTACTAATATCCCCATTTTACAGATGAGGAAACGGAGGCACAAGGGAGGCGGCATGATTAACCCAAGACCATATTTAACATGCATGCTAAATCACTAGGTTATTCTGCCTCTCAGAGGGCAATATCTAAAGAAACTAGTGTGGCTTGCCAGTAGACTCTTGTGTGCCCAGATTTTATAAAGACCAATCAATATAAACTAAGTGAAGAATGGCACGGAACTGAGAAGGAATGCTAGTATATTGTGTGACCTTGAGGGAAAGCTGAATCCGGAACAGTTAGGCCTCTAAACAGGCTTTTGGACAACAAAGTAGCCTTTTGAAACTAAGAAAAAGAAGGAAGAAAGATCCACTGATCTTTATACAGAGGGGCTTGGCCAGGATGCACATCAGAATCATTCACAGAGCTTAAAAAAAGAAAAATGAAAACACCAGATCTGGGCCCCAGCCTGGACATTCCAGTTCACGAGATAGGGGTTGAAACCCAGGTGTCCATACAGATGCGTGTTTGTTTCTGATGCACCGGCAGGGTGGAGAAAACAAGGACAAATAACAAGGCTGTTATTTTGCCTCTAATTTTTTTCCCAAAGAGAAATATCTTCATTGTACAAAGATTAGGGCAGAAACGACTGTTAGGTGAACTGAAACCCATGTGAAGTACATTAATGAATTATATCTAATGAAGTCAGATGGGAGCTATAACTCACCCAGGCCAGATCCTAGAGCAGTTACACTGAATCTCTGGGATAGGGGTAGCATCACTTTCATTTAAAGTTCCCTGGTGGTTCTGTTATGCAGCTGAGGTTAAAAGCCATCTCAGAGGCCCAGGTGAGTTACCTCTCAGGTTGGCAAAGAATTAACCAGGTCCACTGTTTGGTGGTTGGGATTTGACGGAATAGAGCAGTGGTACCAGAGATCAAATTGCCAACATCCACTGGATCATCGAAAAAGCAAGAGAGTTCCAGAAAAACATCTATTTCTGCTTTATTGACTACGCCAAAGCCTTTGACTGTGTGGATCACAATAAACTGTGGAAAATTCTGAAAGAGATGGGAAGACCAGACCACCTGACCTGCTTCTTGAGAAATCTGTATGCAGGTCAGGAAGCAACAGTTAGAACTGGACATGGAACAACAGACTGGTTCCAAACAGGAAAAGGAGTACGTCAAGGCTGTATATTGTCACCCTGCTTATTTAACTTCTATGCAGAGTACATCATGAGAAACGCTGGACTGGAAGAAGCACAAGCTGGAATCAAGATTGCCGGGAGAAATATCAATCACCTCAGATATGCAGATGACACCACCCTTATGGCAGAAAGTGAAGAGGAACTAAAAAGCCTCTTGATGAAAGTGAAAATGGAGAGTGAAAAAGTTGGCTTAAAGCTCAACATTCAGAAAATGAAGATCATGGCATCCGGTCCGATCACTTGATGGGAAATAGATGGGGAAACAGTGGAAACAGTGTCAGACTTTATTTTTGGGAGCTCCAAAATCACTGCAGATGGTGATTGCAGCCATGAAATTAAAAGACGCTTACTCCTTGGAAGAAAAGTTATGACCAACCTAGATAGTATATTCAAAAGCAGAGACATTAGTTTGCCGACTAAGGTCCGTCTAGTCAAGGCTATGGTTTTTCCTGTGGTCATGTATGGATGTGAGAGTTGGACTGTGAAGAAGGCTGAGTGCCGAAGAATTGATGCTTTTGAACTGTGGTGTTGGAGAAGACTTTTGAGAGTCCGTTGGACTGCAAGGAGATCCAACCAGTCCATTCTGAAGGAGATCAGCCCTGGGATTTCTTTGGAAGGAATGATGCTAAAACTGAAACTCCAGTACTTTGGCCACCTCATGCGAAGAGTTGACTCATTAGAAAAGACCCTGATGCTGAGAGGGATGGGGGCAGGAGGAGAAGGGGACGACCCAGGATGAGATGGCTGGATGGCATCATGGACTCGACGGACGTGAGTCTGAGTGAACTCCGGGAGCTGGTGATGGACAGGGAGGCCTGGCATGCTGCGATTCATGGGGCCGCAAAGAGTCGGACACGACTGAGCGACTGAACTGAACTGAACCAAATGATGGGAGATGGGCAAACAGGCTCCCAGTATTCAAAAAGAGAGAAAATGACGTTTGGGATACTCTGAGATGGATGTGATTAAAGCAGATTTCTAGAAGGTTTTATGAGAAGATGGTTTGTGGACACTTAGGGGAAAATGATAATTGCTGGGAGCCAGTTAACTTCATTTCTAGACTAATAGATCAGAGAAATGCTGCAGGCATTGTGTATCTCTATTCCAGCAAGACAGTTGAAAGTCTCTGATATCATCTTCCTGAACCTGATGGAAAAAGTGACCATGGCTGGTTGATTAACAATGAATTTAACAACCATACCCGCAAAGTGTGTTGGTGAGACTGGTTCTGTCAGCTTTATGAGAGGGCTGTTTGTAGAGGGCAGGTCAGAGGGTTCTGAGCCTGAACTTGCCTTATGCAATATTTGTATATGCATCTTGATAGAGAGAGGGGAGGCATGGCAGTCAAATTTTAGAATGACAAAAAGCTGAAGGAGGGGGCTTCCCTGGCAGTCCAGTGGTTAAGACTTCACCTTCTAGGGGTAGCAGGTGGGGGTTCGATCCCTGGTGGAGGAGCTAAGATCCCACAGGCCTTGCAGCCAAAAAAAAACAAAACATGGAACAAACAATATTGCAACAAATTCAGTAAAGACTTTAAAAATGGTCCCGATCAAAACAACTCAACACAAAGCTGAAGGATATGGCAGATGAGCTAGATGACAGAATTAAAATGACATTCATATAGTACTTTCTCAAGTAAACTCTAGTTTACATGAGGTTTACTATTATGCTGTCATGCAATCAGCAAGCTTGGTAGATTTATTATCCCCACTTTCTTGGTAAAGAAACTGAGATCCAGGAAGGTAAATCACAGAATCGTTATTATGGTAATCTTGACAGGCTAGAAATAAGTCCCACCATCCGAGGAAATCAAGGTTAAATGTCAAGGGTGACATTCAGATGCGAAAAGTCCATTTCAGAAGATTGGGGTTTGTGTTAGTTTCCAGGGGCTACCGTGAAGTACCACACACTGGTGGCTTACAGCAACAGAAATGTGATCATTCTGGGTGAGAAGTCTTTGATCTAGGTGCCTGCAGATCAGGTTTCCCCCTGAAACCTGAAGACTTCCTTGCCTCTGTCAGCTTCTGGTGGTGCCAGATGTCCCTTGGTCTGTGGCTGCAGCCCTCCACTCTTCACATACGTTCTCCCTGTGTCTCTTGATCAGGTCCTCCCGCTGTACATGTCTGAGCTCTGTGTCCAAATTTCCCCTTCTTATAAGGACACCAGTCATGCTGAATTAGGCCCCACCCTGCTGACCTCATCTCAATTGGATTACATTTTCAAAGACTTTATTTCCAAATAAGGCTGAGGCGCTGGTGCTTAGAATTTCAACATAGCTTTTGAGGGAGACACGGGTCAACTCATTCAAGGTTAAACTGGATTGGTAAAGCTATAAGAGCATCACTGTGTTATCACAGTTACTCCATAAATGATAAAACACTGACACCATCTTAGACAATGGTTTGAGGGTTTCCACCAAGTAGAAACTGGCTGCCCTTAGCATTGCCCAGAACAGAGTCAAGGACCAAGCCATCAGTTCTGGCCACCACATTCTAAGAAGGAAATGGATTAAAGAATGGTAGAACACCTCCCTGGCAAGATAGGTGCTGTGAAAGGTTCCACTGCAGCCCTCTGTGTGTCTTACTCTGTTTTCTATAAGGAAAATCGGGAAAGGGATAGAAGAACATGTTGAGAAATTTCTAGGCAAACGATAGTTAACTTGAAGTTGTGTCCCAACTCTATTTTTGTCAGGCAAGACACTATGCAGTTTCACATTCCTAGTTCATCTAACTTCACAGGTGAACATGTGTATAAAGATGTACATATATACTCTGAAAATATATGGGTTTAATTAATACTGACTCAGTGGACATGGGTTTGAGTGGACTCTGGGAGTTGGTGATGGACAGGGAGGCCTGGCGTGCTGCGGTTCATGGGGTCGCAGAGAGTCAGACACTCGAGCGATTGAACTGAACTGAATGAATACATATATCTATCTAAAGATCTAGTTAATTGATATTGAGCAAGCATTCTAATTATTTTCATGTTTCCTTTTCCTTAGAGGATATTTAAAAGAAGAAAATAGAGCTTAGATAAGCATATTGACATTTCAAAGAAAATAGAGCTTAGATAAGCATACTGGGACATTTCAAAGCTAGGAGGCATTTTGAGTTTGACTTTTATGGTGAGTAAAAGGATTTTGAGCAAATGAATATGAAGGGATTGCTGTGTGCCCTGCTTTGCAACAGGTACCTTGAGGAATATGAGAGGAAAATGTGACGCACATAAAAATACTAGGAGGTGGGGGATGCATGTTCCAGGAAGTGCTGCGGGGACTGGGAAAGGAGGGTGAGCTGGAGGGAGGCTGGAGGCCGGGAGACTCAAGAGCGAGCTGGAACCTGAAAGCTGGGTTCTTGGACACCGCATTGAGACAGCGTGTCCCCTCAGGAACAGTTTGTCTCCCAGGTTCTTGTCACACTCATGGGGCCAGGACCCCGGCTTGTGGTCACTCTGTTGCCTATGTGTCCTTGCTGTCACGCCAGGCACAGATGAAGAGGTGGTCTGGGACCAGCACGGTGACTATAGCCCCATGCCCCGGCCTGTAAGACCAGGGAGTTTCCTCGACACTTTAGAACAAAGTCATCTGTTATCTCCTCATAATCAGATGAAGACGGAAGCAGAAATCACTGGCTTCTCTGAAAGCTTGTGTTTATGATTTCAGTTCAGTGAGGGCTCTGAAAGAACTCCGCCAGCCAGACAGGAAGCAAGCATGCAGGCAGCCTGCCCCTGTCCGCACTGGAGTCCAAACATGGCCACAGCTGGCTGAGGCTCCAGCCCTCCACGGCCTCAGGGTGATTTAACAGACAGGTCCACCAGCTTCGCCTCTTAGATGCAATTTCTCAAAAGACTCTAGAGTGACCTATAACTCTGTCTCCATAAGCACTGCCTCACTCCCCCACTGCAGATGCCAGAAGTGTGCCCTCCCCCAGGTCAGCCCTAGACCTCTCAGATCTAAGACCTGACTTCTGAAGGAAGCCAAAGGGAAGAGGAGTGTTGTTTTCCCCTGACACCAATAGCAGGGGTTAGGGACATACCCACAAAATCCCCAAACTTCTCTTAGCCTATCTGTCTCAATGGGATTTGCCCAAACCCTGGTTTGTTCCATTTCTGTCTCATACCAGCAACTGAAGAACTGTAGTGGCCCAGGCTGACTGCGGATGGCAGAAGACACCCTATTAACCAGGCTGCCATGGGCTAGGGCACCCTGCTCTGGGCTTTTTGTGAGTCAGTCCTCAGCCTTCTCTAAACAAGAATACCTATTGGCCCAAGATTGCCTCAGGTCCAGATCACTTCAGTGGCTTTAGATAAAGTGGTAGCAAGAGACACACACTCAATCTTTTTTCTCGGTTATTTATTGAGCACTCACTATGTGCCAGGCAGTGCACCAGCCTGGGGATGGAACATTGAGTTCAACCTGGTCCCTGCCCCCAGGAGCTCACAGATTAATCACAAACGGAGGTGGATACCCCAGGTGGCAAGTGCTGTGATAAAAGTAGAGGAGATGACAAGACCCCAAGAAGAGACCTGGAGAGACAGAGAAGTTTTCCTGAAGGCAGGATAGCTAAGCCAAGATGGAAAAGGTGAGCAGAAGTCAGCTAGGTAACGAGGACATGGGGCAGAAGTCAAAGAGGGGAGAGGGTGCTCCAGGCAGAGGATTGGCTGATCAAAGGCTCAGCTGTAGGAAGAAGCCAGTGCGTCCAAAGAACTTCATGGTTCCATAGGGCCTAGGAGATAAAGCTGGATAAGTGGGCAGGGACCAGATCCCAAAGGGCCTTAGAAGTGATTAAGAAACTGGTGCTTTTTCTGAGAGCAGTAGGGCACTGTTGGAAGAATCTCAGTGGCTAGAGGAAGACCAGGATGTCCAGGTAGGCCCTGGCTCAGCACTAGTTCAAAATTTGAAAGCACACAGAGAAGTGTGAGCTCAGGCCCTGCACGCCAAAGCTCATGGCGCCCATGGACTGAGCTGGAGATCCAGCCAAGCTGAGCGTGAGGCATGCCCAACGCACATGGTGCTAAGACTAAGAGGGTGGGAGCTCACATTTATTGGGTGCCCACTATGTGTCAGGATTTGCACTGAGGCGCTGCACATCTGGCATCTAACTCAGTCCTCGTAGGGCTCCTGGGACCACCCCCATTTTACAGATGAAAAGACCAAGGCTCAAAGAGGTTTCCTTCACAATGTCATCCAACCAGGAAGGGGACGGTACCAAGACGGGAGGTCAGCCAGTGCTCTTTCTCCTCCTCCATGCGGGGTCTGCTCCATGTGGGTCAGAGGGTGTGGGAAGGGCTTCCTGGAGGAGACAAGGTGTGAAGAGTTAGAAGGCTGTTCCCTGTGTCCCAGTGTCACCTCTCAGGCTTTGTGGTGGGGGCTGAGTCAGGTGTGTAGGCATGAAGGGAGGCAAAGGGGATGACTGAAGATCCAGGTAAACAGGGACTTTGTCCGTCAGAACCTTGGACGTGAGTCCCATACCTGCTGTTTAAGGGAAACAGCCGCTTTCCAGTGAGTGAAACCAGTGAGTAAAGGATATAGTCCCCAGTCCTCTAAACGTGAGGATGTGAGGCTGCCTACATGTTATTAACGTGGGATGGGTTTCCTCAGAGATACTTGCTCTGGAAAGCCTCCCAAGCCTCGAAGGTTAATTAATAGTCAGGAACTGTCAGTTGTACGAATGGAAATGAATAACTGACAAGGATCTAAGATGTCTCCAAGGGAAAAAAGGCCTGGACCAGGTAGCATAAGGGGTGCATGAGCTAAGTAGGTTCTTCTATAGAGTTCTTGAAGAATGGCACCCTCGCTTGCATGCCACCAATGATTCTGGGACCCCTGGAAAGCCCAGAGCTGAGCTTGTTTGCTCCCCAAGCCAGCTCATCATGCACCTGGAAAAAGATGTCCCTAGCTGTGTTGACTGAGCCTGGTTCCCTGGTAGGCAGTCAGCAAGTTGGGACATTCAGACATGCTATGAAACCTAGCTCCATCACTATGCTCAGTTGACCTCAGGAAATGAAATCAGTTTCCATGACTAGTGGACTCAAATGATTAAAAGGTAAAGCACAAAACGTTAAACAGGGGAGTCAATGCCAAAGCCTTTACAAATTTCCCGAGGTTCCCTTTACACCAGCCCCTGTCCCCCATTAATGACCAGTGCAGAGGAGGCTGGAAGGAGGGGGTCCTGCCCCGAAAGGTCCTGGATATAGCCCACCATCAGTGGTGCTCAAACTGAGTTTCTCTTCTGCCCTATTCTCTGCCAGTCTTCTTCACCAACTCCCTCTCCTCCTGCCCCCACTGGCATGATACTTGGTGCTTCCCATGCTGCCGTCGCCTTCTTCCCCATCCTGCTCCTTCCCCAGCACCATGGGCCACATGCTGTTACCCCTCTTTAATCAAAGTGAACCCCTCGCTCCTGTGAGAGAGACCTTCAGGAGAGGAGTCTTCACACCCTCTCCTCAGGCAGCTACCCTCCCGTGCCCCACATGCATCACTGTGGAGATGGACTTTGTGGTTCCCCTCTGAAGTCTCTCTCCATGCAGGGCCCACCTTTTCCTTTTGCTCTGTGCACACTGGAGGTGGAGAACGTGTCCTCTTTGGCCTGGAGCCTGCTCTCTTGTAGGAATGGCTGAGCCACTCCTCAGTTTTCTCGCCTCAGGGGCGGCACACAGCCCCTTCTGCTGCGAGTACTGTTTCCGTCCCTGCGGCTTTCCTCTGTCCCCTTTCTGTCCGCACCACCCGCCTACAAGGTCTCTGAGCCCTACTGAGCTCTGGTGGCTTGAGGCCGGAGAGAAGGTGCCAAGCAGGATGGATGGGGGCTGCAGTATGGGAAAAATTAGCTCATCTCTTCTGCGTGGTGTCTGTCTGATTCGGACCTCAATCTGGGACAGTTTGAAAACAGACTCCCCTGTCAAGTTCACTTCACCGTGTACCACTCTCTCCCTGATCCACAGTCCTCTCCCACCATGCTGGCTTACTAGCAAGCCTTTCTGGCTTTACTTCAGCCTAGTAGCTTGACCTAAAGGTCTCCTGGTTGCATTTGAGCCTGGCCATGTCTTCTCATGTCTCCAGTGTCTAGCTCTCCAAATATTCTGCACCATGAGACACATCATGCTGAGAGCTGAACTTGAGTCTGGCCTCACTCTGAACACAGTTGGGTGACTCTGGGCAAGTGATCAAACCTCTGTGAGCCACAGTTTCTACATCTGTAAAATCAGGATAATAACACCTGCCTGTTCCAAGGATCAATAAGCAAACGAACATGAAGATGCTCTGTAAAGTGGCACTTCCCAAACCACGTTCTGCAGAACTTTGCTCCCAGGACAGATATTGAGAGAATATTTAGGAAAAAAAAAAAAAAGGACTTCCTTGGCAGTCCACGGTTAAGACTTCACCTTCCGATACAGGGGGTGTGGGTTCAACCCCTGGTCTGGGAGCCAGGATCCCACATGCCTCATGGCCAAAAAACCAAAACATAAAACAAAAATGATACGGTAACAAATTCAATAAAGACTTTAAAAATGGTCCACAGCAAAGAAGAATCTAAGAGAATCTTTAAATAAAATGGTCCACATATATATATATATGTTTTTTTTTTTTTTTAAGGAAAAAAAAAAAGTTTTATGTCAAGTCTGAGGAAGACTGGCCTTAATCAAATCAGCCAGGTTTTCTTGACTGCAGGGTGTCCCACATCCTTTGATTTGCTGACATGCATGATGACTCTCCCAGAGCAGAGTGCAAAATATAGCTTTGTCTCAAGACTACTTTTTCACACAGACTATCACTAACCTTTTAGGTAACTGATTTCCATAGAACATAGTATATGTTAATATTTATTCTACAAATAATAATGGTCACCACAAGAGTTATTCCATCATCCAGGGCACTAATCCTGGATAATACCGATTAATCAGTGTCTGAAAAAATATTGCCGGAACTCCTTCAGTCATCTCAGTGTTGTGCTGTGGATGGCCGGGGAGAAGGAACTTGGTACTGAAGGTCTCTCAGTTGGACTCCACCCTTATTTCCCGCCATCCCCACGCTGCACTCTGTCACAAACAGCTTGACCAACCCATTGTCCTGTATACACATGTTTCTTGTTCCCAATCTCCTGCCTTTTCCCATCTTTCTCTCTGCCAAGGTGCCTTCTTCCCATCTCTACAACATGATGGTAATTCATTCTTCAAGTCTCAGCCAGGTCCCACTATTCTGTGAAAGTTTTCCTCACCATTGCAGTGTGTGCTAGAAAGGAATACTGACCCCAGCCCAGGAGGGAGCCCCCAAAGGCAGAGAGAATTATTCTTACTTCCTGATTTTCTCCAAAACCCAGAGTTTGTTTGATCACTGCCCTCTCCCCACCACCCCACACACAGACCACAAGCGCAATTTTGGCAACTTGAACTTCCAACTAGGTATGGGTCCTTCTGACCTAGAGAGTCAGTGGTGGGCTTGCTGATGTATTCATTCATTCAGCAGATGCTTAGTTTAGTGGACTGCTAGGAACCCAGGGTTGAGTCAGACAAGGATTCTGCCTTTAAGGAGCTCATGGACAGGACAGAAGCATTAACAATTCACTGCAAGTCAGTGTCTTGAGTGTAATAATAGTAATAATGTGGGAGCACAAAATAGGATTCAGGATGATAGCAGGTGAGGATCAAGGCAGGCTTTCCAGAAGATGGTCCCAACCCCCACTCCATGCATCCCCCTACGTATAGAGAAGATGTCATCTAGAAAAGACATGGTAAGGTGATGGGGGTGGTGATGGTTACCTTTATGGAAGAAAGACCACTGGAGAGCTCATAGGAGGGCAATTCATGTTCATTCCCTGGATCACAGGAAGGGAGGGCTCAGTGGAGCCAGAGGGTTGGGGCAGATGCTGAAAGGGAAAATGTCCGAACATGCACACACACAGTCTATGGGAATCCCACTTCCTTGCTTTTCCATCATACCTCTCACCCCTTCTTCCTTCTCACTTGACCTCATTCTTCCTTTCCAAGTCCTCCGTCACCTTGCCGTCCTGGGGCCATTCATTGTTACCTCATTGAAACAGCTCAATGTCTGCTCTCAGTAGCTAGAGGTCTGCTTTGGCAAGAGGCTGGTCAGCGCAATGCCCACTCCCTGTGGGGGGGCCTTGGGGAGGAAGGTCAGCCTAGAATCAGTGCTTTCTCTTATCTCCCCACAGAAAACCAAAAGAGACGTCAATAATTTTGACCAAGACTTTACCCGGGAAGAGCCAGTACTCACACTCGTGGACGAAGCCATTGTGAAGCAGATCAACCAGGAGGAATTCAAAGGCTTCTCCTACTTTGGTGAAGACCTGATGCCCTGAGCAACCGCTCCCGGTGAAGTTTGGTGATGCTGCAAGCAGGGGCGCCGGGAAGACTCCTATTTTCCCATCAGATGGTCTTGAACTACTTCTCCCCGGAGCCCAGTCCCTTGTCCACCCTCTATTTATTGCATTCCCTCACCCCGGGGCCAGCTCCTCCCCACTTCCACCTGATGACCGGAAGGCACTCTTGATTCTCGTCTCACCAGTACTGCAGAATTGTGCAGGCTCAGCAGTTCACTGGACCACTGCTGAGTTTGGTCTGTTGGCAAGCCTGGCTTTGCTCCCCGGGGGCTTCGGTAAGAAAGGAACTTCAGGTCTTTTACTGCAAAGAAAAGAAGGAAAGAAAAAAGCAAGCAAGACTCGGGCTCTGTTTTTGAACATAGAGTCCTGACAATTCTTGCTTCTCCTCACTCCAGTCCCCCACCCACCACCTGCCACCCTCTGCCATTCTATCCAGAAGAGAAGAAGAGACTGGTACTTCTTCAGCCCAAGGGTGAGCGCCCTCTAGGCGTGCCCAGGAAGGAGTGAGGTCGGAAGACACCCTGATTGGCTCCCTGTGTTGGTTTGCTCTGGAATGGCTCATCGTCATTTGCTTTGGTTTTAGATTTGGGGCATGCCGAAGTTGTATAAGCATGTATCTTGTGGAAGAAATCACTCTCCATAGAAAAAGAAATTTGATTTGAACTCTATTAACATTTCAAAAATAGATTATCAAATTTGCTTTCTAATTGGCCAAAAGAAATAAATTCCAGTGTTCATACAGGTAGATATTAAAGGGCTAATATACAATGAGAAAATCATCATCCATGGTGTGTGCTCTTAATGCTTTTGTGGCACCTGGGGGCTCTGAATTGAGAGAAAAGGAAACTAGTAGAGCTCTTTGTTGTTCAAGTTCTGCCTGAACTCCATGGCTACCCTGCAGAGTGGTCAAGACCCTGGGTTCTAGCAAAACTCAGCTCCCAGATTCTCTCTCCAGTTTCATCCTGAATCCCCAGCATCAACTCTATTTATTTTCTGCAGCAGTGTGTGATTTTTGCGCACTTCTACCAAATGATAGTACTACTGTGTTGTGGTTTTTAAACATTAAATGTGTAAAGTTAAATATAAAATATCTGCTTTTGGAACAAGCAGCCTGAGGCTAAACATGGGTTATGTAGAGGGTATCAGGAGATTGAAGAGCGACTTATTGGAACACTGACAGGGTGGCAAGATGTTCTGAGCATTGTTTCTGTGTGACATGCAAGGGCCATTCCTGTGGCCACGTTCGATGAGTGTGATGTTACCTCCCGCAGATACGCTACCAGTGTTACGTTCTCTGATTTCCAAGGGTTCTCTGTGGCTTCGTGTGTTATGTTTCCCGGAGGTCGTTGGATTATCTATTTCACTGAACTGACTTAGCAGGGAATGGAATCCATTCCAACGATTGCACGTGGATTTCCCAGCTGCCCCTAAATATCTATACTTGTGAGTGGCAAAGTGGCACTAATGAAGCTTTTTGCCTTTTGTACATTTGAGATTTTTTGTATATAGTGTTTGCTGCAAGGCCTGTGGAATTAATTCATTGAATTTAGAGGTATCAACTGCTGCATGTTCAGGCATATTATAAACTTTAGTCTATGAAAGAGTAATTATAATAATGTCCAGGTGCAATACTCTGTAAGCGTATTGGTTCAAGTTACCGAGAGATAAGGTGTGTTTCCTTCTTTCTCTCTTTTTCTGGGAGGCAGGGGGGCGGGAGGAGGGGTGTTCTTCATATTGTTTATTTCATTTTGGTTTATTTTAAAAGATGTAAACATGTATTAAGCTATATTAAATCTCACATATAGTTCTCCTGTGCTCTATTATGTCCTGATAGAGATGGGGAAGAGAAAGGAATGTTCTGGATGGTTGTTTCAAAGTCTGGACAGTGACTAGCTCAAGCCCGAACAGAGCTAGTGTCCGTATTTGCATCTGGCTGGTCGTGGCCTTGGCTACTAGTGTTGACGTTCACTTCTCTTTTGTTTTGATTTTTGAAAAAACTCAGGTGTAATTATTATCTGTTCTTGTTATAATTTCAAATATTATGCTATATCAACTTGTGTGTTCAGCATACCAGTGAAGAGATGAAGAACAGTAGATTAATTTAATTTATCTTCGGTAACTTGACATTGTAAGGGGAGACTCTCTTCCGGAGTTGAGGACAAGCACAGAAACATCTTCATGGTGGCGTCATCTCATTTTTTAGGAAAACATGACGATACTGCCCATCTTACTCACGAGTCCCTACTGCTCTCCGCTTTCTTCTCTGCCTCCTTCACCCTGATGATTGAACGACCAAGCAAGCTCTTAAACTGTCATGCCGAACGGCCTTGTCCAAAATATTCCCATGTCAGCAGGCATTGGGCCCTTCCTGCAGAACAACTGGCATTTTTGTTGGAAGACAAATAATACATTCTACCCAGCAGCTCCAAGCAGTCACTCAAGCAGGTTGCCTGGCTCAGAGATGCCCCCTTCCAGCCCCCAGAGCTGGGCTGACTGGGATGCCTCCTGCTTGAAAGCTGGTCAAGTTCTCACACAGGCAGACTCAAATCCTATTTAGTCTATAGAATAGAGCTTGTATGTTCCTTGAATATTCATTGTTTCATTTCGGTTTTCACAAGAGTTTGGAAGCAGACATACTGTTACATTTCTGCTAGTTCTTTCTAATCTTTCCAACTAGCTTGCTCACTCTTTTTTATTTTTTTTGAGACAAAAATAGGAGGGGAGTGTAAAAAAAAAATGCCAAAAAAATATATGAAGGATAGCTATTCTCCTGTGTTCTCTCATTATGGACTTTGTGAAGTGGAAATAATTTTTTTTTCCTCCAAAGGTGAAAAATAATGCATTCTTACATTAAAAAAAAGAAGGCTAAAAATTACCTCTTTTTAAATTATGTGCAAAGTAATTCTGGCTAAATATAAAATGTATTCAACT
This sequence comes from Budorcas taxicolor, assembly GCF_023091745.1. Lineage (NCBI taxonomy): Eukaryota > Metazoa > Chordata > Mammalia > Artiodactyla > Bovidae > Budorcas > Budorcas taxicolor. The sequence continues at coordinate 88,089,767 of NC_068920.1, forward strand.
TTAGGGATTTTTTTTTTTGTATTGTGATGCTTTATTTGTACATTTTTTTCTTTTTGGGATGTAATTTTAATCTCTTGCCATTCATTAGTGTTATTTCATTGTAAACATTATTGTGCCAAATGTACTGTATTCAAAAGGATGTGAATGTGTATTGTTTCAGAACCTAATAAATACAATGACGTTAAATCTTATTTCTGGGTCCTATTGAGCATTTTATCTCCTGGGCTCCATTTTATCTCCTTGGTGAATGACAAGGTGGCACTAATGAAGTTTATTGCCTTTTGGACATTAGAGATTCCAAATTCCCAAACCTAGACAAGGTTTCCACTTTTCTCTTATCCTTGGAAGATGCACAAAGATGCAAATGACCGTATGTGCATCCTCCCCTTGCCCACCCCTGTTTGGCCTCTGCATTTCAGGGACTGCCCACCAGAAGTGTGGAGGGGCCCTGAGCACACTGGATGGGCCCTGGGCTGCCTGGGCGTGAAGCTGCCTTGGAGTGCTGGGAGATAGCCAAGCAACACTGAAAGCACTTCATTTTTAGCTTTCTAGAGAAGAAAAGACTGGATCTTCTTGCAACCCATTCAGGCCTCTTCAAGACTCAGTTTCTGACCAGCTGCTCAGAACTTTAGGCCTTAGGAATCCAAGAAGCTCCTACGAGGCTGGAAACCTCCCATGACTTAGGTATATTATCCTGAAGGTACTCACCTCTCAGTCCCTTCCCCCTCCCCGACCAGCAACCTCATCTGCCTACCTGAAGATGTAAGCATGGACCTCCAGACCCACTCCAAGAGGAAGGTTGTTCAGTTCAGTCGCTCAGTCATGTCCGACTCTTTGCAACCCCATGGACTGCAGCATGCCAGGCTTCCCTATCCATTGCTAACTCTCAGAGTTTACTCAAACTCATGTCTATTGAGTCAGTGATGCCACCCAACCATCTCATCTTCTGTTGTCCCCTTCTCCTCCTGCCTTCAATCTTTCCCAGAATTGGGGTCTTTTCTGATGAGTCAGTTCTTCCCATCAGGTGGCCAAAGTACTGGAGTTTCAGCTTCAGCATCAGTCCTTCCTATGAATATTCAGGACTGATTTCCTTTAGAATGGACTGGTTGGATCTCCTTGCAGTCCAAGGGACTCTCAAAAGTCTTCTCCAACACCACAGTTCAAAAGCATCAATTCTTCGGCACTCAGCTTTCTTCACAGTCCAACTCTCACGTCCATACATGACTACTGGAAAAACCATAGCTTTAATTAGACGGACCTTCGTTGGCAAAGTAATGTCTCTGCTTTTTAATATACTGTCTAGGTTGGTCATAACTTTTCTTCAAAGGAGCAAGCCAAGCAAGGAGAAGGTTGTATTTATCACCATTTTCCTCTCTGATTCAGACAGCTGTTTCTAGGTAAATGACCATCCTAGGAGAAACAAGCTTCCCACCAGCATGTCTGAGTTTAAATAAAAAGAAAATCGAATTAAAAGATGTTGTTCTTAGAAGGTCAGAAGACATCTCCAAACATTTTACTGAATGAAATATGACCAGTCTACACATTCCTTGCCTAGTGGTCCAGAAGAGACAGCTCCAGAGTCCTGGAGATGAGGAAGTTCGTTCTCCCCAAATCCATGTGCTCGATAAATCACCTTGAAGCTATAAAAAGGTCAATTGCTGATCGGAGTACTTGGTTTAGAACCTCTTCCCTCAACTCCAACTATGTTCTAGAAGAGGAAGTCAAGCAATGCCATGCCTATTCCAGGCAAACCATGGCCACTGGTCCCTGGCAAGAGCTAGGTGGCTCCAGAGCGGTTTCAAGAAAGCCTATCTGTGTGGCGTTGCCCCTGAACTGAGAAACAACAGGTCTAACAGATTTTTCGCAGAGGAAATCTATGGGAAGACTAGTCCTTCTCTATTTCCATGGACCTGAGTACAGTCCAGTGCTTGGATTACCAGGAGCCTGAAGATCTCCATGCAATAAAATTACTAAACCACAAAGCACGTGTTGTCATAGTGCTTACAGTAGCAGAGAGATGGAGTGGGAAAACAGGACAGAAGCCACATCATGAAGTCGGGTTTTTAGTTTAAAGTTCTTTAGCCTAGATAATGATATGACTTGGATGGTATGGACCTGAAGGATGAGGAGCTGTCCTAATCAGGAATACACCCTCTAGGGACCAGCTGATTGGATAAATAGGCAGTGTTTATTTAGAAGGTACCACAAGTGCTTCTTTACTATGGACAGAGGAGCCTGGCAAGCTACAGTCCATGGGGTCACAAGAGTTGAACAGGACTTAGCAACTAAACCACCACCACCACAAGTGCTTCAGCTCTTTTTCATCTCCCACCAACTCCTGGGGGTTTCATTGTTAGCATAAAGAATTCTAGAAAAAGATTCTCAAGGAAACCAGTAGCTTATTAATTAGCATGAAGGGTGTCAGAAAGATGACATCAGTGGTGTTTGAGATAAGTACATTGGCAAATATATTTTAAGACAAATATCCATTTTTTTTTAAAAAATCAGGATATAAGAAACTAGAGGGTCTTTAGTTTCCTTAGTGGTTAAGGAAATGCAAATTTAAATCAAACTGAAATACCACTTCACACCCACCAGAAAGACTAACCTAAAAAGGTAGACTTATCAAGTTTTACTAAGGATGTGGAGCAACTGGAGCTTTTAGTGTCTCAGATTTGAGTATAAAGTGGTACAACTACCTTGAAAAACTTTGGCTGTATCTACTGAAGCAACCTTGGCTTCACAGAAAATTTACCAGCTGGATAAATAAATTGTGGAATTTTACATTAACACAGTATAACACTAGATAGACAGGAGAATGAATGATTTACAACTACAGACAACAACCTAGAGGAACCTCACAACATAGTGTTGGGTTTGAGAAGTCAGGGCTGGTGCAGACTGTGATTCCAGTTACATAAAGTACAAAATAGTCTGTGCTGCTAGAAGCCAAGCTAGTGGTTGCCCTTAGAGGAGGAGAGGCAAGGACTAGGAGGCAGCATGAAAGGGCTTCTGGAGAGATGGTTTCATTTTTGTTTTCATTTTTGTTTTATTTATTTAATTGGAGTATAGTTGCTTTCCAGTTTTGTGTTGGTTTCTGCTGTACAGTGAAGTGAATCAGCTTTATGTATACATATATCGCCTCCCTCTTGGACCTCCCTCCTACCCACCAACCCCCTCCATCATCCTACCCCTCTAGATGATCAGAGAGCTGAGCTCCCTGAGCTGTGCAGCAGGTTCCCACTATCTGCTGCACACTTGGTAGTGTATATAAGTCAGTCCCAGTCTCCCATTTCATCCCATCCCCTCTTCCTTGTCCCCCGTGTCCATATGTCTGCCTCTCTATTCCTACCCTGCACATCGGTTCATCTGTACCATTCTTCTAGATTCCAGATATCCGCATCAATATGTGATGTTTCTCTCTTTCTGACTCACTGCACTCTGTATGACCGCCTCTAGATACATCCACATCCCTACAAATGGCACAGTTCTGTTCCTCTTTATGACTGAGTAATAATCCATTGTATCTATGTACTACATCGTCTTTATCCATTCATCTGCCGATGGACATATAGTTTGTTTCCATGTCCTGGCTATCGGACGTGGGGTGCATGTATCTTTTTGAATTATGGTTTTCTCAGGGTATATGCCCAGGAGTGGAATTGCTGGGTAATAGCGTAGTTCTATTTTTCGTTTCTTTTAAGGTTATCTCTATACTGTTCTCCACCATGGCTATATTAATATACATTCCCACCAACAGTGTAAGAGAGTTCCCTTTTCTCCACACCCTCTCCAGCATTTATTGTTTGTCGATTTTTTGATGATGGCCATTCTGACCAGTGTGAGGTGATACCTCACTGTGGTTTTGATCTGCATTTCTCTCATAATTAGCAATGTTGAGCATCTTTTTGTAAGCCTCTTGGCCATCTGTATGTCTTCCTTGCAGAAATGTCTGTTTAGGTCTTCTGCCCGTTTTTTAATTGGGTCATTTGGTTTTTTTTTTTTTTTTTTTTTTCCTGATATTGAGCTGCATGAGCTGTTTGTATATTTGGAGATTAATCCCTTGTCGTTTGCTTCATTTGCAAACATTCTCTCCCATCCTGTGGGTCTTTCTGTCTTGTTTATGGTTTCCTTTGCTGGGCAAAAACTTCTAAGTTTAATTAGGTCCCATTTGTTTATTTCTGTTTTTATTTTCATTACCCTAGGAGGTGAGTCAAAAAAGATCTTGCTTTGATTTCTGTCAAAGAATGTTCTTCCTATGTTTTCCTCTAAGAGCTTTATAGTGTGTGGTCTTACGTTTAGGTCTTTAAATCCATTTTGAGTTTATTTTTGTATATAGTGTTTGGAAGTATTCTAATTTAATTATTTTACATGTAACTGTCCAGTTCTGCCAGCACTACTTATTGAGGAACGTGTCTTTTCTGCATTGTATATTCTTGCCTCCTTTGTCATAGATTAGGTGCCCATACGTGTATAGGTTTACCTCTGGGCTTTCTACCCTGTTCCATTGACCTTTGTTTCTGTTTCTGTTCCAATATCATATAGTCTTGATTACTGTAGCTTGGTAATATAGTCTAAAGTTAAGGAGCCTGATTCCTCCAGCTCCATTTTTCTTTCTCAAGTTTACTTTGGCTATTTAGAGTCTTTTGTGTTTCCATACAAACTGTAAAATTTTTGTTCTAATTCTGTGGAAGAAAAAATGCCATTGATAATTTGATAGGGATTGCAATGAATCTGTAGATTGCTTTGGTTAGTATAGACAGTTTCACAATATTGATTCTTCCAATCCAAGAACATGATATATCTATCTCCATCTGTTTGTGTCATCTTTAATTTCTTTCATCATTATCTATGGTCAACTTCTGATGGCCAGCCACTACACTCATCTTCAAGGCTCTCTTGTCTCCTTTTTCAAAACTTTTTAAATCACCACTGCACTGTACATTTGTTAGCAGTTCCTGGGCTAAATGCGTTGTTGATGTTGAGAGTTGTTTCCGTTGCTTTACGACGCATTTTGAACTCAAATAAATTGCTTAAATTTGATTTTTATCTAAATCATTTCTATAGTCTAAAATAAATTTAAAATAAGCAGCAAGTAATGTCATTAGCAAAAAAAAAAAAAATGAAGCGAGAAATGCACGTTAAAATGATGTATAACGTCACCACATTTATTTAAGAATGTATTCCAATACCAAAAGGCAAATTTTAACAATGTAAAACTGTAATTACTTTTGCACCAACCTAATATTACAGTGAGCATATAATGAGGCTCAAGATCTACTGGAAGCTGAATCTTCTGCCATCTTGGACCCAGTTATGTCTAACCAGTTTAAGTCATGTCCTTGATGGATAGATTATTCTTTTCAAGGTTGTGCCCTGCCTCCTTCCCTCCTGTCTCGTTGCTACCACTACCTTCTTCTACCCACATCTTCCTATTCCTTCAGTGCCCTCTCATCACTGCCTCTTCATGGCTTCGGGATGTGTCAGATGCCCCAGGAGTGCTGAGGGCCAAGATGTTGTGATAATGAGGGGAACACAAATCAGAGAGAAGAAGGAAAGGTGGCTCCTGTCTATGCCAAGTTGCCCTTCCCCAGGATGCAGGAGAAGTGCAGTAGCCCTCACGTTATTTCTCAGCAGAAGATTGTCAAGGTCATGGAATCCTTTAAAGTGTGATGCTCTCCGCAGGCGGCACTGTCTCTGAGAGGGCCCAGCCCTCACCTTGAATAAAGGCTCCTTGTCTTTGTGTAGGATGAAGGAGTTCAGCTTTCACTGCCTGCTCTCTCTTGAGGTCAGGTAGACACTGCCTGAGGGTTGAGATCAGGCCAGCCTCAGTTCTAGGACCTGAATGCTGAGGAAGCAATTGTAAACCTCACTACTTCTCAGCCCTTCTGCACTTTAGGGCAGCTTCCCTGGTGGCTTAGCAGTAAAGAATCTGCCTGCAATGCAGGAGACCGCCTGCATTGCAGGAGACATGGGTTAGATGTCTGGTTCAGGAAGATTCCCTGGAGAAGGAAATGGCAATCCACTCCAGTATTCTGGCTTAAGAAATCCCATGGACAGGGGAACCTGGCAGGCTACAGTCCTCGGGGTTGCAAGAGTCAGACTTAGCGACTAAACCACCAGCACTGTCACCCCCTTGGGCTGTTGTGAGGGGCTCTGAAAGGTCCCTTTCTAGGCACAAATTATAGATTCTCATTCTTCATGCTTTCTTCTTTAGGCTATTAATCGTTTACGTGTAACATGTATTATCTTCTTTGTTTCAGACATTCTGCCAAGTATTTCACACAAGTCATCTATTTAAAGCTCACAAAAATCACATGGAATAGATATTCCAGTTATCCCCATTTTATACATGAGGAAACAGAGGCTCATAAATTATATGAAAGTCTTTAGTCCTTAAAACTCCATGAAACTGTTGTATTCTTATGCCCATTCTACATAAAATCAATTGCCCAGATTCTCAGTTCCAGTAAAAGCTGCTTGAACAGGATGTAGTGTTAACACACAGGACAGATGACAGAAATATTCACTCATTTATTCCATAAATTTATTCCTCAGTTGTTCATCGAATTCCTACTATATGCCAGCCATTCATCTAGACAGCAGTAAACAGACAAAACTCTTCACCCTTACCGAGTTTATGTAGAGGTGGGGTATTGGCAGACCATAAGCAATAAACATGACCATTAAGTGAATTATATAATGTGTTAGAAGATCCAGGCCACCCCTAAGATTTGAAGCAAGGGTACAAATGGCGGTCCAGACCAGGGGGCTAAAGATTTTTTGTTATAAATCAAGCTATTGTTAAAGAATATGATCTAGCCTTATCCCTTGACAAAGACACCATCATAACAACCTGGAAGGCCAGCTGGAGAGTGGGAGGGGAGAATGAACAGGCAGACAGACTCATAAAGGAAGAGAAAGACCAGGACGGGAGAGAGGGCAGTGGCCAGGGTGAGGCAGCTCACTGCTCAGGTGAGTGGTAGACCTCAGCATGGCCCTCGCCCTGGCAACGTAAGTCAGTGACTCCATGCCCCCAGCCATGTCAGCTATGTAAGGAGGTCCCACCCCTGAGGGCCCATCCCAGTGGGCACTGTTCACTAAAAGGCGATGTCCATGAACTATCACAGCACATGGACAAGGGCTGGACTGGGTAGTCCACCTTGTAGCCCTCCCACTTAATCAACACTAGTTCCTCCCCCGGAGCTCAGTCCCACCATGGGGGTGGGATCAAAGGACCTTGTCCTGGCCAATACTTCCTTCAGAATCATGGTCCATACTAATGTCCTTCCTTGCTGGCCCTGCTTTGCACTCCACCCATCACAGCTGTGCTTGGGGGTGTTTAATCTGTCCCTCATGTGGATGTTGGGGTGAGGTGGGGGCTCAAGCTTGATCCCTGGCAGAGGAAGGACAGAGTCCCCCAGGCTGGTGAGGATAAATGCTGCCACAGGCAAAGGGAGGTGCAGCCAAGCAGGAGAATCTGTTCTCCCAAATCACCCAACCAGTACCCAACAGACAATGAAAGAACCAAGAGTGGTGCGAGTAACTAGAGACCGGGATGTGCCTGCAGTAGAAGGGCGGAGAGACCCTGGGGCGGGGTCAGCAGCAGCCGCTGGGTGCGCTGTTATGGCAGAAACGGAGCTGATGAGATTGCTGTGGGCACAGATGTACCTCTGTTCTCTTGCCCAGGTACCCTTCTGCCCTCTGTGCTCTGATGGAGGGAAGGAGGCTGGATGCCAGTGTGCCTGCCTTGGGCCAGCTGGGCACCATTCCACTGGAGAGGTGGTCATTTGGTTCTCTGTCTGAGAAATAAGGGCTCTGAGGTGCTGCAAAGTCAAGAAATTCTCCAAGCTGCACAGGCAGCCCCTAGCAGATCTAGGATGCAAGCCTGTTATTTACATCTGCACCCAGTCAGGGACAAAGACGTCTCTCCCCACTGTGCTCCTGGTCCTGGTCCCGACACAGGTCCTGCATGCTTTTGGCTTCCTTTTTCTGGAGAAATTTCACATCCTTGTGAAATGATACAATTTGTCTGATATAATTAGACTGCGTTGCTCACTCTAAAGACTATGAATGTGAGCACCGAGGAAGGCATGGCTAGGGCATCAGGCAGAGGCACCTGGGGACTCTTACCGCTCTCCTTTCCCACCTTTCTGCCTGTGCCGCCTCCTAGCAGAGTCCTGAGAGCTGGTCCTCAAGCCCAGCAAAGCCTGCATCCTCCACCCTCAGACACCCCTCCCACCACCAAAAAAAGAAACCATCCCCATGGACTATTCTAAGCAGGAAGCCGAGTTTTCAGTTCACTGGAAAACAGGAAATGCCTCCAAGGGCCTGAAGTCTTTTTATTCCCTGCGCCCTTCATGCAGGGTCTACGTCCCAAGCCAGCTGCTAAGGACGACGCCCTAGAAGTAAAGTTAGTTGCTCAGTCATGTCCAGCTCTTTGCGACCCCATGGACTACAGCCTGCCAGGCTTCTCTATCCGTGGGATTCTCCAGGCAAGAATACTGGAGTGGGTTGCCATTCCCTTCTGCAGGGATCGAACCTGAGTCTCCTGCATTGCAGGCAGATTCTTGGCCATCTGAGCCACCAGGGAAGCCCTCAAATCAAGGTCACTTTAAGCCCCATCCCCAAGAATGCGATCCTCGGTGCTACTCGGAAGCTCTCGCTACTCCTGGAGCCAGAGCTGACTTCACCCGTTGCTCAGGACAGTGGACATTCTGACTCAGGTGATAGAGATGTTGTGGGAAGCACCACGGAGACGCATCAGCTTTGCAAGGGGCAAATACTGACCGGGGATGGTGTTCTCAGCTCAGCCAAAGACTGACATCTCACACCCACCAGATGGAACTCTAAACCCCATCAGAGATAATCTGACCCCCAACAAAGCCTGACTTCCTAGCCCTTCCTAAGTTGACTTGCCCATCCTGCTTCAGATTGACTCTCTAACCTTGATTTATCAGAAACTAGCCTTTATACTCACCACAGCCAAGCTTTCTAACCCTGAACACAGACCTATCTCAAATGTTTGCCCACTTCCTCATCCATTCACAGTCATCACTGAGCTTCTGTGGATTGCCATGTGCTGTGAGCCCAGCCCAGTCCTCACAGACGTACAGCCTGGGGGAGGGATGCACCCCACAAAAACTTTAATCAGATTGTGGGTGGGGGAGAAGGGAGGCTTATCTGAAACCCAGCACTGTCTCCAATTTGCTGGATCTTCTGCCTTCCTCTGCAGTGGGCCAATGTGCCTGGATGGTGTTGGAGATTCCAGTCCTCAGAGCGCATGCCCATGGTGGAAGCCTAGACCACCCTGGGTGTCCAGGACGTGAGGTATCATCAGTAGTGTTAGTGTTACTCTTGGGAATGGGAAAGTCAGCCTCAGGAACATGTCAGCTATCAGGCACTTTCCCTTTTACCTGCTAGAGGAGAGCTCAAGGAATCCCTCCTCCATTTGAACATCTGCTTCCGCTATAGACTGTGTGGCCCTGATTGGATGCCTGCTTCAGCTTTTCTGTCTGTAAAACAAGCTTTGATACTAGCAGAAACTTTGGAGGCAGACTGATGGGCTTGTATGAACATGTGGTGATTCAGATAGAAGCCTTTTCACTGATTGGAAAACAAGGATTCCAGCCATCTGTGTTAACCTAAATGTTAATAGGAAATAGAATGATTTGTGAGTAGGAACCCAGGGCCTGGCACAGTTTGATTTCCCCAAAGGGCACTGGGTTGGGGGAGGGGGTAGAATGTGGCTGCTTATAGAGGGAACAGGCTGTTACCTAGAAACGTCTCCCCACCTGCCAGCAGACCCCTCATGCAGTGCTCTCTGCCTGAAAGTCTGCTATGAAGGAGCAACATCAAGAACAGACACCAGGAGCCCATCACTTGCACATCACCTGTCCCTGGTCACCTGCACGGGGCCCACCTCCTTTACCAGCCCTCTTCGTTACATCAGCGGAGAGCAGGAGCCTGTAAGAAGAGCAGACACTGACTGGGAGGGTCAAGCCAGAGCAGCTGAAGGGATCGGGCCTAGAGTAGCAGTGCCGAAGGGAGGGCTGTGGACCCCTGGGGGTCTCCAAGACTGTTTTGTGGAAGTTGTTAGTTATCTCTTGCTTGTCAGAATTCCCCTAAATCTCAGCAGCTTAAAACAACAAACATTTATTACCTCACAGTAGCTCACAATAAGTCAGGGATCTGGGCATGACTTAGCTGGATGCCTCCTATCCAGGTCTCACAGGCTCTGGTCGAGGTGGCAGCTGGGGCTGCAGTCTCATCTGACAGCCCAGCTGGGGGTGGACCCCCCTCCAAGCTCAAGGCCATGGTTGTTGGAAGGATTTAGTTTGTTATTAGGGGCCTCAGTTCTTCACTGAATTTTGTCCAGAGGTCTCTCTCTGTTCCTTGCCAGATGGGGCTTTCTATCCTGCAGCTTAGAGCTGACTTCCCTGAGAGGAAGGGAGCAAGAGAGGCCTCCTTAGGATAGAAACCACCGTCTTTCTGTATCTTAATCTTCTGAGTGAGGTGCCATCACATTTGCCATACCTCTTGTACCACTCACTTCCTTGGAGGTGAATCATCAGATCTAGCCCATACCCAAGGGGAGGAATTGCACAAGGTATGAAGATCAGGATGTGGGGAGGATGCCCTGGGAGACACTTCAGAGGCTGCCAAACACAGGGCATCCACGAAAAATCTCTTTCCAACTATCTGTCTCTGGGATACTTGGCTTTCTTCTTATGCTTCAACCAAAACGTGTCATAAGAGATTTCATGCAGGAGCACATATCAGCTGTCCCATATTAAGCTCACAGTAGAGAGACTCGCGGGGCTTCCCTGGTGGCTCAGTGGTTAAAAAACCTGCCTGCCCATGCAGGAGACAAGGGTTCAATCTCTGTGTCAGAAAGATTCCCTGGAGAAGGAAATGGCGACCCACTCCAGTGTTCTTGCCTAGGAAATCCCATGGACAGAGGAGCCTGGTGAGCTACAGTCAATGGGGTTACAAAAGAGCTGGATACAACTACGTCACTAAAACAACAACAACAGAGAGATTTGTACAAATAGAAAACAATGCCACTATATTGACAGATATAAGACACATTAATAAAAGGTCTTTGGGGTCCTTATAATTTGTAAGAGTATAAAAAGGATATGAGATCAAAAAGTTTGAGAACTACAGCGCTAGGATATTTCTCAAGGAGGCTGCCCTGGGTGGGGAGGGCGTGGAGGATGCACTGTGAGAAGACATTCAGCCAAACACCATCAGAGGCCTGGACACCTGAAAAAGGGGTGGTTAAAGACAGCAAGTGAGAGCAAGGGCCTACCGTCTCACTTTCACTTTCTTTACAGTTCTGCACACAATATGTCTCTGAGAGTTTGCCCTTTCTGCCTCTGTGTGCAGAGACAGGTTCCCCATGTACAAGCATTAGTCCATATGAGCACACATATGTGTATGCGTGCACACGGGCAGATCTGGGGGAACATGTGTAAAAGTTGCTGCATGTGTGCATATAGCTGCATGCATGGGCCTGTTTAAGCAGAGGTGTTCCTGGGCCCCTGGGAGTGGACAGGGCCTGGCCAGCAGGCCTGAGGTCACCCTGCGAAAGAAGAAGGGTGGGCAGAAGGTTGGGGGGGCACGACCACCACCACCGCGGCTGTATGTCCCTGGAAGGCCCTCTGCCCTCAGCCCCTGCTCTCAGCACGACTCTCAAATATTTTCATCTTCTATGGGAACTTCCTGATCAGCTTCCTGTTGTTCTTGGAATTTTCTTTTTCAGTTTTTTTTTTTTTTTTAACATCATAATTCTTTAATCTGCCTTTTTACTTTGCTTTGAGAGGCCTTGTGGCCTCAGTTACCTCTGAGAATGGGAGAAAATATCCTGCCAGGGCAGAGCAGGTGCTTGGCTGAAGTTAGAAGCGCCCAGGAATTGGGCCCAGGGAATCAGCTTCTCTTTCCATCAAGATAAATGGATCCTTCTAACCCTCCCCTCACCCCTGTTAGTTTTGTAGGTGTTCAGGGCGAGGGGCAGTGGGAGGGAAGGAGGCCTGAGGGGAGTGGAATCAGCCTCTCCTAGATTTGCTTCTTGGGCACAAGCATCAAGTTGAGCTAATTATTTTGACTCTTTGCAACCCCGTGGACTGTAGCCCACCAGGCTCCTCTGTCCATGGGGACTCTCCAGGCAAGAATGCTGGAGTGGGTTGCCATGCCCTCCTCCAGGGGATCTTCCCAACCCAGGAATCAAACCGGGGTCTCCTTCATTGCAGGCTGATGCTTTACCAGCTGAGCTACCAGGGAAGCTCTAAGAAACAGACGTGAGAGAAGCTCTAAAAACAGAACAGAGGTAACTGTTCTGTGGGGAGGTTTACATTTGCGAAGAAAAGCTGCCTTTGTGAGGATGTCCCTCTCAGGACTCAGAAGAGAGCTTCTGCAGAGAAAAGTTTCACCACCAGAGAGACAGACTTAGTTTTCCCTACATTTCCCCCTCTCACGCTCCGGGGTTGCCTCCACCCCCTAGCAGCCCTAGATCCCTATCCCTGGCCTTAACTCAGGGTGGTATATAAGCCTCTCGCAATTTTGTGGGGCTCCTTGAGTCGGAACCAGCATACTTAAAGCTGTGTTTCTTCTCCTGTTAATCTGTCTTACGTCAATGTCATTCTTAGACGAGTCACAGAGCCCAGAAGGGTAGAGGGGAGAAGATTCCCTCCCCTGCAGCCTCGGGGCAGACTTCTCTGGGGGCCAGGGAGGGCCCAGCTAAGGCAGGGTTCCCAGTGACTCAGCAGTTCTGCCTTCTACCTGCCTATCCCACCACCTCCGAAGCTGCAGAAGGGAATTCAGCTGACAGGGAATTCAGACAGCTGCCAGGGCAACCTCAGCTTGGCCCAGCAAGGCCCCAGCCTCATGCCCGGGTGGCCCCCTACCCCAGTGGAGGGGCCTCTATACGGACTGGTGCCTGTGCCCTGGCTGGCCCTCTGCTCATGCCCGTCATTTCCCAGCCACCCTCCACTGCATCAGGGTCTTGTTTTAAGTTGCCCTCAAAGGGCCCCTGGGAAGCCTTCCCTGGCACTCCTAGGCTAAGGGAGGAGCTTTGTCCACAAGGCACCTGTTCCTCAGGGACCCCCTCCTCGGGACTCCCATTACCTGCCCCAGGAGCCAGTCCAGGGGTTGAGCCTATTGTGCTCTGACCCCCTGGATCTCCTGTGTGCTCCGTCAGGTCTCCAGAGGCCCAACAGCCCTCCCCAGGCCTGCTCCTCCACTACAGCGCCCTGGGTTCTGAGCCTATTCCTTTTATCTCCCTACTTTTCCTCTAGATGTTCCCAGGGCAGGTTCCAGCCTGGTTTTCTCGCTGTTACTTGCCCAAGCTGTAACTTGCCAAGTTGTGAGCTGGCACAACTGGTCCTGACTAAAGATTTGTTTTTCTTTTTGTTATTTACTCTCCCATTGCATTGATTCAACAAACTCGCCTGTATTTAACTGATAATAGCTGATGTAGTCCCCCCTACAACCCCAAACAGAGAGATGACTGTTTTAGCTGAAGATAAAACCTAACTGAAAGGAATACACCTGACTGTGGGATTTCAGGCACGTTGGAGGAGAGCGGGTGGTGTGCAGGGGCTGCCTCTTTCACCCCTGCTTAACTATGAGAGATCAAAGCCAGGCCACTCCACTTTTCTTGCCTACCTAGAAAGGGAAACCTGCCTTCTCCACCAGTTAGGGACCCAAGAGGATCCCACACAGACTGTCGTTTCCAAGTATCATTCAAATAAAAATGTCGATTCTCAGGTTCCACCCCTCAACCTGTGAAGTCAGGGCTGAGGGTTTTCATGGTGATCTGGTGCACAACCAGGGCTGTGAAACTGCCCTCCTGTGGACAGGGTGTCCTGGTTTCTAGCTGGGTGGCTGCTGTGTAAGTCACCCCATAAATGCTCAAAGAACTGAATGAGAGGCAGGGAGGTACAGTGCAAGGGGTGTGTGTTCTGAGCTCTGCGCCTTCCTATGGGACACTGGGCATGTGTCTTACATTGGCCAAGTGGAGACACTTACCCCTGCCTCGCAGGATTGCTGGGAGGGCAGAGATGCCAAACGTTCCTAGGATGGTCCCTCACAGGACACAGTGGAGTCCCCGAGGACAGTGTGCAAAGAGAAACCTCTTGGCCTGCCTTCAGGACCTAGGGAGGACCAGCATCTGCCGTTTCTTAGCGCCTCCCCTCCCCAACTCTGGCCTGAGAGAGATCCTCAGAACTGTTATTTATGTAACCCACCAAGACTGCTCCTCTCGGTCCATCCCCAACAAGCAGCTTTCCTGGAATCTATTGTTTATGCACAGCGATAAGAGGACAGGACCCCACTTGCTGGGGAAACCATCCCCTCTAGAGCTTGTCTCTGCCCAGGATGTCCAAAAACAGCCAGCCCAGACACTTTTGCCCCCGAGGCTGCTGCCCTCTGAAGCCACTGCAGCCTGTAGAGGTGGTTTGGGCTGTGAGCCTATGACCCACACCCACCTCAAGGGACTTTCCCTTCCTCCCTGCTGTCCCCTTCTGGACCCACTGAGGGATGGGTCCCCCCAAACCAGCTCAACTTCTGTCATCTACCTTCATTTGTATGGATAAAGCTCCCATCACCTCAGGCTTCCAACCTCCCAAGCCAAGGAGCCAAGATAGAAATCTAAAATGCTTTTTCTTAGGAATTCCCTCGTGGTCCAACGGTTAAGACTCCATGCTTCCACTGCATGGGACATGGGTTCAATCCTTGCTTGATAATTAAGATCCTGCAGGCTACATGGTGATGCCAGGTAAACTAAATAAATTAATTAAAAGGTATACTGAAAGTGAAAGTCGCTCAGTTGTGTCCGACTCTTTGCGACCCCATAGACTATACAGTCCATGGAATTCTCCAGGCCAGGATACTGAAGAGGGTAGCCTGTCCCTTCTCTAGGGGATCTTCCCAACTCAAGGATTGAACCCAGGTCTCCCATATTGCAGGTGGGTTCTTTACCAGCTGAGCCACAAGGGAAGCCCAAGAATACTGGAGTGGGTAGCCTATCCCTTCTCCATACTAAAACTATTTAAAAAAAATAAAATGCTTTCTTTTCTCCTAGTCCTCCCTAAGACTGACTAATCCCTGCTTACCTCAGCCATCACCGGAGTCCTCAAACCTTCCTTCTTTATTTACAACTGGGCCCAGTTTCATCCAATCCTCTGCTAATCCTTCCTTCTGCAGCCTACCCATTGGACCCCCACCATCTCAACCCCACCTTTAGAAACCTCCACTACGCTTTCAACCTCTGTACCTTTAGTCCTTCCAAGAATGCTGCCTGGCCCCTGCAGCCCTCTCAGGTGGACGCAGGTTTCCTCCAGTCTAGAACGGGGGTAGGTGTTTTCCTTGCCCTCCACTGACATTCCCAAGCCTTTTTATTCCTTCCTTCAAAATCTCAGCTTCTCTGACAGTGAATTCATCTTAACATATTATCTGCCACCATTGTCCTTCTGCAGACCGCCCAGCTCTTCCCCTCATTCACTGAAGATTCTTATTCCTGGCTGTTTCTCATACCTGCCCTCATTCTAAGAGGTTTTAACATCCATGTGGCCACCACATCTAACATGCTGACGCCCCCATTCCCTGTCCCCCTTGCCTCCAACTCCAACTTGCTTCTACTCCAGCTCAGCCACTACCCCTACCGTATGGTCACCCCATTCCTATGCAATACCAGCAACTACAGCGCTTCTGAAACAACTGCAAGCCTCACACCCTCACCACAACCTTCTAGCCCTAAGTCCACCTACTCTTATGTCCCCTCAAGGAGTCTTTGACTCCCAATCCACTGACCCCATCATTTCTCCATTATTATTCTTCTGTTGTCTTCACATCCCTCTCTACCTGGCTTAGATTCTTGTCTAGCAAAATCCCAAACTTGGCTAAATTCAACAGTGTTACTGAGCTTACCCCTGGGCAGGTAAAAATTGGTTGAGAAAAATCACACTTTCAAATAAAAAGTGAAAGTGTTAGTTGCTCAGTCATGTCTGACTCTTTGTGACCCCATGGACTGTAGCCTATCAGGCCCCTCTGTCCATGGAATTCTCCAGGCAAGAATACTGGAGTGGGTAGCCATTCCTTTCTCTAGGGGATCTTTCCTTCTCCAAAGGATCTTTCCAACAACCTAGGTCTCCTGCATTGCACGTGGATTCTTTACTGTCTCAGCCACCAGGGAAGCCTCACAGATTTCTCTTTATTTCATGACCACAAACACAGTAGACATTTAACTCTTCCTGGAAATCTTTGGATGGTGTGCTCTCTCACTCCAGAAAATGATTCCCCTCTCACCAAACCCCTGACAACTTCTTCCCATTCCACCACTTACTTTGCCTTATGCTCCATGGAGAACATAAAAGCCTTCAGTCACAGAATCCCTTATCTTCCCACCTTCAAATCCACCATGGGAAAAGAGAACTAGGCCAGTTTGTATAGAATTCATTTTGGGGACAGTCTGGATTTGTTCCTGGTTTAACAACGAGCCTATAGCTTCCATATTAAAAATAATGATTGCCATAGGTTTTTGAAAGCTGTCTCTATTCATATTACTTTCTAATAGCTGTTTGTTATGAGGTCTAGGTTGTTTGTTTTTTTTCCCAGGAGTGAGTGTTGAATTTAGTTAAATATGTTTCCTATATTGACTGATAGAACTATGGTATATAGAGACCATAGACAAATGAATAAGAAATAACTGCAGATCACTGGGACTTGAGTAATTTGTTGCACAGCACTATCACAGCAAAATCTGACTAATGTCTTGGTAAAATAGATCGGGTAGTTTTTCTTTTCTTTCTGTTGTCTGAAACAAGTTGTATGTTTTCTTATCTTTGAAACAAAGCTTCCTTATAAAGCCACCTTAGGCTGGTATCTTTTGAGAGAAGGAGGCTTTGGTTACTGATTTACCTTCTTTAAGTCTCATTGGCTTATTTATTTATTTTTAAACTGTTCTTCATGAATCAATTATTACCATTTATATTGTTTTAGAAATGTATTCAAGTTTTCAAATTTTAGCATTTTCTACTCTTTCTAATACGGGCATTCAGTACTATAAATTTCCCCCAAAGCAATGTTTTCACTTCATCACAGATTTTGATATCTGGGTTTCTATTTTCTTTGAGTTGAAAATATTTTAAAATTTCCCTTGAGATTTCTCCTTTCACTCCTGTGTTATTTGAAGGTGTGTTGTTTAATCTCTATGTATTCGGGGATTTTCCAGTTCTTTCTGTTGCTGATTTCTAGTTTAATTCTATTGTGGTATGAGAATAGACATTACATGATTTCTGTTCTTTTCAATTTGGTGGTGGCGGTTTAGTTGCTAAGTCGTGTCCAACTCTTGTGACCACATGGACTGTAGCCCGCCAGGCTCCTCCGTCCATGGGATTCTCCAGGCAAGAATACTGGAGTGGGTTCCCATTTCCTTCTCCAGGGGATCTTCCCGACCCAGGGATCGAACCCGGGTCTCCTGCTTTGCAGGCAGATTCTGAAAGGTAGTTGCTGAGCCATGAAAAATGCCTTTCAATTTGTTAAGTTGTGCTTTATGATGCAGAATATGATCCACTCATGTGAGCTTGAAAAGACTGTACATTCTATTGTTGGATAAAGTACTCTATAGATGTCTGTTAACATCCAGTTAATTGATGGTGTTGTTGAGATTAATTACATTCTTACTGATTTTCTGCCTGCTGGTTCTGTCCATTTCTGATAGAGGGATGTCAAAATCTTCAACTACAATAGAGGAGTCCCCCATTTCTCTTTTACATTCTATTAATTTTTGCCTTACATCATTTGTTGCTCTGTTTTTAGATGCATACATAATAAGGATTGTTATTTATGTTTTCTTAGAGAGCTGACCACTTTATCCTTATGTAATGCGTTTCCTTATCCCTGATAACTTTCCTTGCTTTGACGTGTGCTCTCTCTGAACTTACTACAGCTACTCCTGCTTGCTTCTGATTAGTATTAGCATTGTATATTTTTCTCCATTCGTTTATTATTCATCTATATGTATCATTGTATTTTTAAATGGATTTCTTTTGGACAACATAGAGTTGATTCATATTGTTTTGATCCACTCTGACAATCTGTTTTAATTGATGCATTTATATCATTAATGTTCGAAGTGAATACTGATTAGTTGCCTTAATAGCGATCATATTTGTTACTATTTTCTATTTGTTGCTTTTGTTCCCATTTTTGTCTGCTATTCATTTTCTACCTTTTGTGCTTTTAATTGAGCATTTTATATTATTTTATTTTCTCTCCTTTTTTACCATGTCCTTTTGTGTATGTGTGCTTTTTTTTTTACTGGTTACCCTAGAGTTTGCAATATATTAATACATTTAAATAGCTGTCCACTTTTTAAATAACACTATACTGCTCCAGAAGTAATATGAGAACCATATTTTAACAAAGTAATCCTATTTCTTCCTCCCTATCCCTTGTATCATTGCTGTTATTCATTTCATATATTAATATATATATTACACGTGCATGCTAAGTCACTTCAGTCCTGTCTGACTCTTTGCAACTCTCTGGACCATAGCCCACCAGGCTTCCTGTCCGTGGGATTCTCCAGGCAGGAATACTGGCGTGTGTCCCCACACCCTACCTTAGGATATTATACATCTGTTGTTGTTGTTTAGTCACTCAGTGGTGTCCAACTGTTTGCAACCCCATGGACTGCAGCATGCCAGGCTTCCCTGTCCACCATCTCCCAGATGCTCAGACTCATGTCCATTGAATCGGTGATGCCATCCAACCATCTCATCCTCTGTCATCCCCTTCTCCTCCTGCCCTCAATCTTTCCCAGCATCAGAGTAATTTTCCAATAAGCTGGCTCTTCGCATCAGGTGGCCAGAATACTGGAGCTTCAACTTCAGCATCAGTCCTTCCAATGAATATTCAGGGTTGATTTCCTTTTAGACTGGTTGGTTTGATCTCCTTGCAGTCTAAGGGACTCTCAAGAGTCTTCTCCAGAACCACAGTTCAGTATTACACATATGTATATATATAATTGCTTTTATTTTTAACAAAGTGTTATCTGTTAGTTTAGTTAAGAATGAAAAAAAATAGAAGCTTTTAAATATTTTACTTTCACTTATCCCTTCTTCAGTGTACTTCCATTATGTGAATCAGAGTTTCTAGTCTTTACATTTTTCTCTGTTATTTACGATGAAAACCTGGTTGAACTCTTGGAGGTAAAATTTATAAAACCGTGAGCCCATCCCATGACTGAGTGCCCCTGGATTTTTTAGCCCTCACATCTGTCTGCAGAGCCTCTAGCAATTTGTTAGTTACAGTTTTCCTACTCCAGCGTTGGGTCTCACAGTGTCGGCTCTCTATTCTTAAGTCTTTATTCCGGTCAGCAGAGATGCCCTGTATTCACCTGTCCATCCCTAATCTGTTGGCAGTGGTTTTCCCTGTGTCCTCATCTCTCTTATGGATCTAATAATTGGTTTTTCAGTTTTTTTCAGCTTTTTATTTGTTGTTAGCATTCAGCGGCAGTTTCCAAGCCCCTTACATGCAGAATAGGACACCAGAAGTGGCAATCTCTATTTTTAAAAGATTTTTGTGCAGATGAGGCATTTATAAAGCTTACAAGTCAAAAGGTATAAGAGTTGCATAGTAAGAATTCCCCTCTGATAATGGAGTAGGTGTCTCCAATCTACCCTCCTGCTGAGAACAGCTGAAGAAGCAAGATAATATTATTTAAAAAACTATCTTAAAACATCAAAGAATTTGACAAATCCTAAAGAATTGTTGGGAGACAAGGACAACCCAGAGAGTTAAGACAAGCTACTTTAAGCCGTGTTTGCCTTGAGATAATATAGTTGGGTAAATAGCTATAGAGACAACCCAAACTCCTAGTTGCTTCATGGAGTCAGGAGAAGGGGACAAAAGTCAGAGCCAAGAGCTTATCAGAAGTTATCAGATGCTCTGGTTAAAGCAGTGCTCACTATTTCTTCAGAGTGGAATAAACCAGAAATAAATCAGCTCTGGCACCAAGTTGCAGCCTCCTTCCCCATCATCTGGAGGATAGGGTATCTCAGGTCTTTAACTTGGATTAAGGTGGTCCTTGACAGGCGCAACAAGCAAAGATCCCTTGTAGCGGAGGGGAGCATTATTCTAGGAGTAAAACTATTTCCTCAAAATAATTTTTACATGTAGTCTACCAGTGTTTGATAAAAAATAACAAGGTGTACAAGGAAACAAGTGAGTGAAAACTTACAGAAACAACAGACAACAGAAATAAGCTATCTCAAGAAGTTAGGGGGGAAGTATGGTAAAATAACACAATAAACGTAGAAGAGAGAGAGAATCACATCAGCTGTTGTGTAGTCGCTAGGTGTGACTGACTCGTTTGTGACTGACTCGTTTGTGACTCCATGGACTGTAGCCCCCAGGCTCCTCTGTCCATGGGATTTCCCAGGCAAGAATACTGCCATTTCCTTCTCCCGGGGATCTTACCAACCCAGGGATCAAACTCACATCTCTTGCATGGGCAGTCAGTTTCTTTACCAGTGAGCCACCAGGGAATCAGAGCAGAAATTAATGAAATAGAAAAAAAATCACGCAAAAGAGAAGAATTAAGAACTTAAAAGTGGTTCTTTGGAAAGATTAATAAAGTTAGTAAATCTCTAGCTAGGCCAACCCACTCCAGTGTTCTTGCCTGGAGAATCCCAGGGACGGGGGAGCCTGGTGGGCTGCCATCTATAGGGTCACACAGAGTTGGACACAATTGAAGCGACTTAGTAGTAGTAGTAGTAGTAGTAGGCCAATCAAGAGGAAAAGAAAAAAGCATACATAACAAATATTATAAATTAAAAAGGGCCCATTATTACATATTCTGTAGATGTTATAAAGGCTTCCAAGGTGGCGCTAGTGGTAAAGAAGCAGCCTGCCAATACAGGAGATGTAAGAGACATGGGTTCGATCCCTGGATTGGGAAGATTCCCCTGGCATAGGAAATGGCAACCCACTCCAGTATTCTTGCCTGAAGAATCCCATGAACAGAAGAGCATGATGGGGGTTGCAGAGTCAGACATGACTGAAGCGGCTTAGCACATAGCACATATAATAAAGCATATATCAAATATATATATAAAATAACAAGCAATTCAGGTTATGCTAGTAATGTGAGATCAATTTAACAGAGTTTCTCAACCTGGGCACTATTGCCATTTGGAGCTGGATAAATCTTTGTTATGGAGTACCAACCTGTTCACCGTAGAATATTTAGCAGCATCATTGGCCTATAGTCACTACTACATACTAGCAGCAGCAGCAGCACCCACATTCCTGACAAGCAAAAGTGGCTCCAGACATTGCCAAATGTGCCCTGCAAAGTTGTCCATGGTTGAGAAGATTACAGAATTAATATAACTCATAATATTAATAATTATAAGCCAAACATAATTTTGATAGATGCAGAAAAATACTTGTTAAAAATAAACATCAGTTAAGATTTAAAAAAAAAACAACACTTAAATGAGGCAGGAAAGAGGCAGATACAGCACTGAAAGACATAGATCTCCTTCTGTCTGTTTCTTTTAAACAAAAATAAACACAGTGGTTCAGGTACCTGGGAGGTTCGAGAGCTGATGTAACACTAGTATGCAAAAGAGTTAGACACAACATGGCGACTGAACAGAAATGACAACAAATACAATGCTAGATTCCACACTTCCAGCAGTTCAGTAAGACACTGCCTCTCTCCTGACTCTTCTTTGTTCTGTTGACTTCATTTTCAAGCAGGCTCTCTCCACAGTTTGGGGTGAATACCAGCAACTCCAGGCTTTAACCTTCTGTGGGTTGAGTCATCATTCACTATGCAATAGTTCTAGCAAAGTCCTGGCCATGAGTCTCATTGATCAGATCTGACTCATCTTTTGAGCTGGGATCAGGGGAGGGGGAAAGGCCTCCAACCCCTACAGATGATTCCCCAGAGAATCTTTCTTTCATCAGAAGAGAAAATGCTGAACAAGTGAAATAATCAGTTCAGTTCAGTTCAGTTCAATTCAGTTCAGTCACTCAGTCATGTCCAACTCCAACCACAGCACATCAGGCCTCCCTGTCCATCACCAACTCCTGGAGTCCACCCAAACCCATGTCGAGTTGATGATGCCATCCAACCATCTCATCCTCTGTTGTCCCCTTCTCCTCCTGCCCTCAATCTTTCCCAGCATAGGGGTCTTTTCAAATGAGTCAGCTCTTTGCATCAAGTGGCCAAAGTGTTGGAGTTTCAGCTTCAACATCAGTCTTCCAATGAACACCCTGGACTGGTCTCCTTTAGGATGGACTAGTTGGATCTCCTTGCAGTCCAAGGGACTCTCAAGAGTCTTCTCCAACACCACAGTCAAAAAGCATCAATTCTTCAGTGCTCACCTTTCTTTGTAGTCCAACTCTCACACCCATGCATGACCACTGGAAAAACCATAGCCTTGACTAGACGGACCTTTGTTGACAAAGTAATGTCTCTGCTTTTTAATATGCTGTCTAGTTTGGTCATAACTTTCCTTCCAAAGAGTGTCTTTTAATGTCATGGCTGCAATCACCATCTGCAGTGATTTTGGAGCCCCCAAAAATAAAGTCAGCCACTGTTTCCCAACCTATTTCCCATGAAGTGATGGAACCAGATGTCATGATCTTAGATTTCTGAATGTTGAGCTTTAAGCCAACTTTTTCACTCTCCTTTTTTACTTTCATCAAGTGGCTCTTTAGTTCCTCTTCACTTTCTGCCATAAGGGTGGTGTCATCTGCATATCTGAGGTTATTGATATTTCTCCTGGCAATCTGGATTCCAGCTTGTGCTTCTTCCAGCCCAGCATTTCTCATGATGTACTCTGCATATAAGTTAAAGAAGCAGGTTGACAATAAACAGCCTTGACATACTCCTTTTCCTATTTGGACCCAGTCTGTTGTTCCATGTCCAGTTCTAACTGTTGCTTCCTGACCTGCATACAGGTTTCTCAAGAGGCAGGTCAGGTGGTCTGGTATTCCTATCTCTTTCAAAATTTTCCACAGTTTATTGTGATCCACACAGTCAAAGGCTTTGACATAGTCAATAAAGCAGAAATAGATGTTTTTCTGGAACTCTTTTGCTTTTTCGATGATCCAGTGGATGTTGGCAATTTGATCTCTGGTTCCTCTGCCTTTTCTAAAACCATGTGGAGCATTAGATATCCAATATAGACAATTTTCAGGCTTTATATCATGAATGATAACTGCCTAGTTTACATGGTCATGAGTTCAGGAACTGAATGGTTCTGACTCTGGGTTTCTCATGAGGTTCAGCTGAATGTTGCCCAGGGTCATGGTTTTCATAAGGTTTGACTAAAGCTGGAGAATCTGTTTCCAAGGTAGCTCCCTGATAGAATGGATAAGCAAGCTTGTAATCTTTGTTGGTTGAAGATTTAAGTTCCTCACCATGTGAGCCTCTCCATAGGTTAGCTTGAGTCTCCTCTTGAGATGATTTTCACTAAGCAAGTAATCCAAGATATCAAGGAAAACATCTTTCATGATCAGCTCTGGATATCATCTATCATCGCTTTTCTAACATCCAGCAGGTCACATATGTCATTCTTTTCAATTTTGGAGGGACTACGCAAGAGCATGAATACCAAGAGATGATGATCAATGAGAAAGGGCAAAAAATAATCAAATAAAGAATAGAAGAAAATTCCAAAGATGAGAAACTCATGAGAGTCTAGATTAAAGGGCTCTTCAAGTTTGTAACACTTTGGCTTAAAAGAGACCCTCTTCAATGCTTGTCATGAAATTTCTAACCACAACATCAAAGAGAAAATCTCACAAGATTCTGGAAAGAAAGAAAAAAATATGTCACATATAAACATTTAGAAACAGAATGACTTCAAAATCCACAAACTTAAGTTTGTTAGACAAATTATAATGATATCATGTTTTAAAATTCTATTAAAACATTTTAAGCATAGAATTTTATATCCAAGACAAACCATCAATCAAGTTTTTATGTAGAACAGAGACATTTTTAGATATCCAAGCTTAAAAAAATTGTCTCCCACACACCCTTTCTCAGAAACTTTGGGAAAACAGAAGATCCAGGAAACAAGGGATTCAATACAAGGAAGAGAAGAAGGAAATCCCCAAAATGATGGAGAAAGGAATTCCAAGAACAACAGCTATGTGCCAAGCCCAGAGGGCAAAGAGAACTTCTGACTTGAACAGATCAGAAAACTTAGAATATTATTCCATGAAAATATTAAGTCTATAGACCTCAAAATGTGTTTGAACACAGTAATAAGAGATTTACACAGCTGGGAGAGAGTTTGAAGTTGAGTTTGTAAAAAAGTAAAATAATAGGAAAAAAAAAAAAAAGAGGTATTAATTCCAGAGAAAAGAAAATACTATGTAAGGAAAGGTAAAGCAATCAAAGTTTACTATATGTCTCAGCTGGAACTGGCATTTAAAAATCACAGAGAATGTAAACACAGAATAGTAAGCAAATTATGATCTAAACAAATTATGATGTAACTGTATTGGGAGGGGGAAAGAATGAAAAGTGTGATGATCAGGCAGGCCAGGGGTTAAAAAAAAAAAAGCTAAATCCTCATCTTCCATTGTGGGAAATCAATAGATAATACCTAGAACTGGAAAATCAATAAACAGCAGTATTAGAAATGTGGGAGTAAATACCAAATGAATCAACTAAATTTGTTTGAGACTAGTTGCCTCTGGGGAGCAGCAATTTGTGGAAGGTATGGGGTATAGGTGCTAATTTTCATAATAAATTTTGTATAACTAGTGTAATCTTCCAAATATGTTCATGTAAACTTAGTCAAAATAAAACTAAATAGAAAGGATTCTGAGGAGATGGCAGAGTAGGGAGAATCAGGAATCTGTCTCCCCACCTGGACAATAATTGTACAGGCAGAATCTGCCTAAGGTAACTATTTTGGAACTCTGGAGTTTATTGAAGGCATACAACTTCCAGGAAAAGGTTGAACATTAAATTGCTGTTATCCCTAGGCTTGGAAGATCCCCTGTAGTAGTGTATGGCAACCCACTCCAGTATTCTTGCCTGGAGAATCCGACGGACAGAGGAGGCTGGTGGGCCATGGTCCATAGGGTCACAAAGAGTCAAACACAACTGAAGTAACTTAGCACAGCATGCATAAATTGTTGTTAATTTCAGTCAAGTTCAACTCTTAAGGCCGGTGCAGTGACCTGTCCCCCACCCTCAGCCCTAAGGCAGGCAGCAGAGCACGTATTCCAGGAGAGGCCTACATACAGTTTGTGAGAACCAGAGTAAGAAAAAAAGGCCCTGTCCTCCAAGTATCACAGTTCTGTGTCCCATAGCTGACTGCTGCTTCTGATCATAGAAGTGCAGATGACGAGGCTGCCAACCATTGTTGCTGCATCTCCTCCATAAGTTGCAAGTCTGTCTTCCTCTTACTGAAGACTTCCAAAAAATTTAAAGGGCTGATGTATTCTTTTACCTCCCTTCCATTTTTCTCTTTTCCCCTTTTGTAAGCCAGCGATATTAAAGACTATTATATTAAAAAGCAACTTTGTAAATGGGGAAATTTAGACAGTGACCACACATGCTCAGATGAAGGTGAAGGCTTAAAAGAGAACTGAAAGGACCTTAAGCTTATACCTCAGGCAGATCCCTGGCACATAGGCAGCCTTTAGTAGTTAAAAAAATAATAATAATAAAATAAATAATAATAATAATATACAGCAAACTCTAGGGAAGAGAGAGAATCTGATTTCCAGACTTATCACACTATTAGATTCAAATGTCCAATTTTCAGCAACAACAACAAAAGCACAAAACATACAAAGAAACAGAAAAATATAGCCTGTTCAAAGGGAAAACATTAAATCAACAGACACCATACCTGAAAAAGACTTGAAGGCAGATCTACTAGACAAAGACTTTAAAACAACCAACTTAAAGATCCTTAAGGAACTGAAGGAATATTTGAAGAAAGTCAAGAAAACAATGTATGAGCAAAATGGAAATATCAATAAAGAGAGAGAGAAAACCTAAAAAGGGTTTCTTTAAAATTTGGACTTAGTTGCTGGTCTTGAGATGAAGTCTTAGAACACAAAATGTTTAAGACACCGTTGTTGGGGCATAAGATTAGATTCACCTCTGGGTATAAGGACCTTAAGGTAAGACAAGTCTTGGAAGACTAGTCCTGAGGCACATGTGCCTGGGTCCCTACCCTTAAAGCTGTTGCAAAAGGTTCCAGGGGATGAGTTGCAGTGCATGAAGTCATAGAAGCCACCACAGGTGTATTCCTCCATCTGTCGACAGCAGGACTCCCTGAAGTCAGCAACAGGAGACAGCTGGCATGCCCAGTCTCTCCACTGACCCAGTGGTTATTGAATTCAGCCACTGCCCAACTTGTTGCATCCGTCTTGTGCCAGAATTTGACATAGATATTTCTTGCAAGATGGTCCCTCACATTGTCACTGAACTTCCTTAGCTTTTGTTTATCTAGAAATGTCTTGATTTCTCCTTCACTTTTGAAGGTCAGTTTTGTTGGATATAGGAGTCTTGGTTGACAGGATGGATGGAAACACCCTTAATATTCAAAGAGATATGTAAATATAAAAGGGAGAAAAGATAAAACTAAGAAAGTAAAACAGACAAAGGGTATGAATAGACAATGCAGAAAAAAGAAATGTAACCCTCAACAGATATATGAAGAAATGGTCTATCCCATCCATAATTTAAATAAATGCAAACTAAAGCAATGCTTGCTGATTTTTGCAGCATATTAGTTCAGACCTTTCAAAAATGTACTAATCATTGGTGAAGGTGGGGGCAGATTAGCGCAGTAGGTGGGAAGGAAAATTGGGGCAGATTTTGTTGAAGGCCAACTTGGAAATATCTATAAAAATGTACAATGCATCCACTCTTTGAGCACCTCCTCTCTTAGGAGTTTATTCTTCATATATGGACATAAGTACACATTCTATATTCAGAAGTCTTCATTGGAAATCATGCAAATGTCTCTCAGAATAGGACTAGTATGGCAAATAATGATACATCCTTCTCGTGGTGTCTTAGTCTATTCGAGCTGCCTAAGAGAATACCATAGACTGGACGGCTTATGAGAAACAAATTAATTTTAACAAGTTTGAAGACTGGACAGTCCAAAATCAAGGCACTGGCAGATTTGGAGTCTGGTGAGAGCCTACTTCCTGGTTCCTAGACAGCTGTCTTCTCTCTGGGTCTTCACATAGTGGAAGGGACAAGGGACCTCTCTGGGGGTCTCTTTCATAAAGACATTTGTCCCATTCAAGTTTCCACTCTCACTACCTGATCACCTCACACAGGCCCCACGTCCAAATATCATCACATTGGGAATTAGGTCTCAACGTGTGAGTTTTTGGAGGGTCATAAACATTCAGTTTATATAAGCACATGCAATACTCTGCACCATTAAAAAGAGAGACTGCTCTGTGTGTGTTCATACCAAAGAGGGCAGGATACCTTAATATAACAAATGTTTCTAAGATTATTTATAATGTGAGTCTATTGTATGACAAATGGAGAGAAGTAATGTTTGTGATGATCTGGCACCTACTTGATAGTCATTAGAGAGTACTTAGCTACTTTCCCTAATGTAAACTATCAAATTAAACAATGATTGCGATTCAAAACAAAACACAAAATTTGTTTGATAATGAGGCGCAATGGCCTGCAGAGGTCATGTCTACTCTTGACTTTACATTTTTCTGTGATTTACAACAGCTTTGTTGTTCTCATTCATCAACTTAATAATGATTAAATAGGATGTACTTGAACTTAAAAAAAATTAATTCCTGTAATCTTCTCATGTGCTTTTAGATGTTATGCATGTTGTACCTACTAGGCTTTTTTTTTTTTAACATACTTTCTTTTTAAAAAGTATATAATCCTTAACAACAACAATTTAAAAAGCCCTAGAAATTAATATCCCCCATTTCTTTCCCCAGCTGGCCTGGATTTCCCTGACCCAATAAGACCTCAGCAGATTTATCCTGGACTAGAATTCAGGAGACCTGGGTGCCAGTCCTGGCTCAGCTCCTCACTAGTTGGATGACCTTGAGTAAATCCTTTGCCTTTCTTAGATCTTTTCCTCAGCAGTCACAAGGGGCACAGCACCTTTCCTATCTACCGCATGGGATTATTTTGAGGAGTAATTGAAGTAATCAGCGTATAACTCATAATCTGTAAAGACTACAAAACTGAAAGGGCTTTTATTTTTATAATGAGAAGGATCTTTTTAGAAGTTAAGTATTTCTGTTCTCTGGTTTTCTCAGAAAGAAGGGAAGCCTGGGTATTTATTCAATAAACCTTGAATGCCTTTCTGGACTGGGTAATATGCCAGGGGCTGGTGATCCAAAGTCGAATGTGATGCAATTCTTGCTCTCAAAGAATTCAGAGTTTGGTAGAGGACACAGCTAATAATTGCAATAAAATGTGAGAAATGCAATAGAATGGTTGTAGATGAGGAATGATGGTACAGCTATCTCTGATTGGGAAGGCATCACTGAAAAGGTGATATTTGGTTTGAATCTTAACATGTGTGTGTGCTAAGTCACTTTAGTCATGTCTAACTCTTTGCCACCTTATGGACTGTAGCCCACCAGGCTTTTCTGTCCATTGGATTCTCCAGACAAGAATACTGGAGTGGGTTGCCATGCCCTCCTCCAGGGGATCTTCCTGACCCAGGGATCAAACCCACATCTCTTATATCTCCTGCATTGGCAGGAAGGTTCTTTACCACTGGCGCCAGCTGGGAAGCCCCAGTGAACACAGTCTGTCAATTGAACAATTGACCTGTTGCCTGGTTGAACCCAGGCAATTACCAACCTTGGACCAATTTCTCACCAATATTTACCAAATTTTTCCTGTGCTGTTATAGTACACATTTCTGCCACATTAGGTACATTGAATACCTCACAGTTTACAGAATTCTGAAATGCTGTGGGTATAAAACCAGAGATTATGTGTATGCTCAAAATAGTCATACAATTATTAATGAATTCAATATTCTGTTTATACTAGTTAGGGTTTGTTGGGCTTTTTGGATAACACGATTAATTTACCAGTCAATACAGATAATCACTACCAAGTTGATATTTTATGATTATTTTCATTCTCCCCACCATCCACCCCACCCCCCAACAAATCAGAAACTTGCTCTCATCTGCCCATCCTATTGGAAAATATTTGTGAAAAGATACTAACCATGGGTTTGGTGTGTTTCCCTCAAAGGAATACATGCCCTGGGGTTCCAGAAGGTGGTATGAGTACCTACACACAAAGGAATCACAACAATGTTTTAGCTTCAGAGCTTACATTACAAGAAGTACTGAAGGACCTCTTATTGGCCACCAAGTCTTGCCAGATCATTACAAGTTACTTTTCCTCATTGTCATAACAGCCCTGTTTCCCCTCTTACTATCGGTGAGAGAACAGAATCACCTGACTAGTTAGTGGCAGAATCAAATTCAAACTCCAGGCTATGATCTTGTACACTCATTCACAGCTCAGTTTTCACAGCAATGCTGGGAAGTGGGCAAGAAGGAACATTATCCCTAGTTAGGATGGGAAACTGGGACTTGGAAAACTTTGCCAGGTACCCCACAGCTAGACTTCCGGGCTCTGGCTCTGTTAGGGGCTGTTACCTGAAGGTCAGGGTCAAAGCCCTCACTGGCAGCAGAGGAATTTCTCTGGGGTAGGGCTCTCTCCCTGGCATTCTCAAATCTCATCTCGGGAAGCAGCTGCCCACTGGGCCTTGGTGTCAGGTCTGCCCTGGCTGGGTCGGGGACCCTGGCTGTGTTGGAAAGTTCTTGGGAAAAAGATACCTCTCCTTGTCTGAGTGTCTTAAGGTGGTCTGGGGGCTGTTTACCAGAGTCTTCCCCAGGTTAACATTCTTCCAGCCTTTGTTCATGAAACGACAGGGATACTGGAGAAGAGTGTGTGCTTTTGGCCTGAGATGTATCTGGGATGATAGAGAATAGCTTCCTCTGTGATGGGCTGCTTGGGTTCATTCACTGAGAATGGACCCTTTGTGGGGTTGCAGAGAGGAGTAACTGAGGAGCTAGAACAGTGCTTAGCCAGGATGATGTTGCCTCTGAACACACATCACCTCATGACCTCCTTCAGTGTGCTACTCAGACCCACTGATTCTTTCGTCCTCTCTCCAGCTGTCTTTCTTCGTCTCTGCCTCTTTCCTTCTGTCTCTGCACATCTGTCTGTCCTGGCTTTTTCTTCCTCCTTCCCTCCATGCATACCCCACACCATCCTTCTCCCTCCCCTTCCACTGCCTTCTTCGCTTTCTATCCTCAACCCTTTGGCCTTGTCTCCTGCTTTGCCTGCCTCACGCAGACCTACACACATTCAGGATTCCTTGTTCTCCCCGAGCAGGCTCTTTAATCACTTCTGTTAAAAAGTAGGTGAGTTGCACTCTTCAGACATTAAGGAAGAAAAAAAAAAAACCAGTCATCTTAATTTAACCTTTTTTTCGGCCCACTGGCCTGTGGCTGGAGCAAAAATAGGTCTCCCCGCTTCTGGCACATACACACCCAAGCTGTAAGCCAGCCCAGTTGGCAGATACACTGCGGGGGCCAGAATCCTGTTACCCAACTAAGGGCCGGTGCCAGAGCTCCAAGCCCAGTCAGGCCTCCCAGCCAAGGGTGTGCATCCGTCTAAGGCCTGAGGGGGGTTGGGGGCACCAGGGTTCTGGCCCATCTGGCCCTCAGGTTGTGGCGGGTGCTGGTCAGCTGCCTCCTGCCCTTCCTCAGGGGCTGCAGGAGGGGTTCGGCTGGAATCCAGCCCTGCCTGAGTTTATCACCATGCTGGGTGACACCTCACAGCCGGGGCCAAGCTGTCCGATTAGTGCCCAGCCTAGCACCATTAAATTTATTGGACTAACATTTGAATGAGGATTTAGACTTACATAATGTTCTTACCTCATAACGACCTAGTAAAGGAGGTTTTATTGAGTCTTTATAATGACCAAACTGAGGCTCATAGAGGTTAAGTTATTCATTTAAGGATGTAGCTGGTACTTGGGACTCTGGAATTTCTTATCCCAGTGTCCCCAGAACAGGTTCCAGAGCCTAAACGGGCAACTTTCCCAGGCTCTTCTCCTTGGGGGCACTATCCCAGGGGTGGATACGATCTCTAGTCTCAAGGCTGGTCACAGGGCAGAAGTTTGCTGGCTGTGGTGGACTGTGGACATGTAGGCCAGAGTGTACCCACATGAGTGTGAGGTCCTCTGCAATGCAAGACGTTGCTAGGAGTGGGGAAAAGATGAGAGTGGACTAGGGGCCCGGGACTGGGGCCTCATCTGCCAGAATCACCACCTTCACTCAGGCCTCAGCTCCCAGGAATCTGAAAGTTGTCAGTTGGAACCTGGCATTCCAGATCACTGTGAATGTGTGGGGTTAGGAGGATGAAATAGATTTCACTTAACAGTGTGCTGACTCAATTTATACCTGAAATATTGAGATTTATATTAACTAGGCTGACACTAGACTTAGAGGCTCTGGGCCCCATAAATGTTGGAGATGAGTCTGGTGAGCACATTTTATATGTTTATTGCTGGCTGGGATGTCCTCTTGTGTGAAGTTCCTGTTCAAGCCTGTTGCCCACTTTTTCATGGGGTCCTCTCAATCACATTTGGATGTCTTGATGCCTCTACCCTTCAGGAAATTCCTAATCTAGACCCAGGAGGAAGGCAGAGTTCTAGACAGCATCACTCAGCTTATGGCTTCATCTCATCCCACAAGAGGCTGGCCATGCTTTGTAGCTGAAAAGATGCTTGTCGCACCTGCCCGTTTTCAGGGTCCTGACCCAAATCCACCCTGAGCTCAACTGAATGTCATAGAAGCTCCTTCAGCTTTACCCAGTCTCTCTCCCAAACAGATCCTCCCCATGTTTCTATACCCAGGGGTCTTTGACTGTATTCTCTCACCCCTAAACCCCATCTACCTATCACCAAATCAGATCAGTTTCACCTCTGTAAGGTCTCTGAAGACCATGCATGGTGCTCTGCCCCATAGCCACCACCCCCGTCCTGTTTCAGCCCCTCTCTCCTGGATCCAGAGAGAGCCTCCCAACCTCCGTTCCCTCCTCCAGCCTTGCCCTGCTCTATCCCACTCTCCATACTGCTTCCTAAACAGCTCAAAATATATTCCATGTGCCCCACTGCCTGTAAACTAGAACTCCAGCTTCTCAGCCTGCCCTCCAAGGAGACTGATTCCTTATCGAGTTAGGTGCACAGAGTAGGTGGTCTCCTGCAGCAGGTGTGGGGAGGCAGGTGAGGATGGCAATGCAAACCTCAACCGTGTGGCTAGACCTGGAAAAAGCCAGGAAGAGCCTCCAAGAAAGACCACAGTGGACAGCAGCCAGGGCTTAGAGGCTGGAGTACAGTCTAGGGGCTCAGAACTTGGGCAACCCGTTCAGCTCTTGCTCTCAGTGTCTTGCCACAGAAGGAGATGCACTCTTTCTCTTCCCTCTCTGCCCTTTTCCTTTTACTCTCACCACAAACTAATAATCTTTCTTTCTCTTTTTCTCCTTTAACATCCACCACCACCTGGCACAGGACAAGGATCTATTGACCCAATCAGTCCCAATATTCTTTGGGCTGAGAGTTCTTGCCAGACTACTGTGTGGCCAGGACTTGGAGCAGGTACCTGGCCTGATCCAATCAACTGAGAGCAGGGAGATGGGCGTCCGAAGGTGAACTGTTTCCTCATTGTGGGGTGGACTGGTGAGCTTCCTGAGGTCTGGCCTGTCCCATTCATCAGTCAGACCCAGACCTACCATCTTCAGAGGTTCAGATATTTGAGATCTCATGGTGCCCTTCCAACCTTTCTCATCTTTGCTCGCTCTGGTGCCCTCCCTAGGTACACTCAGCTTTCGTGACTCCAATCCTTGCTACTCAGCCCTACCTTCCCATCTCTGCTTTCGCTAAACCCCTTAGGCCCAAAAGGACACCCTATAGTGGGCCTCTGTTGCTAGTTGCTTATAACATCTTGACTTCCTTCTTTCTTTTATTATTGTGAGCTGTAACCTGTCTGCCTCTTAGTTTGGTTATAAACACCTTGAAAATGAAGATTCTATTATCCATCTTTGTGTATAGTCCAAGTGCTTACAGTAAGCTTCCAGTTAAACACTTTGTTGGATAAATAAATGACTTAACAGTGTGGATAAGCCAGCATAGCAGATGATCCCCCATATTTTTTCCCATGATGCATCTCACAAATTTTTTGAAATGCCAAGAACAGATATTAAAATCCTGAGGGCTCAACCCCTACCACACCTCTGCCTGCAGTAATTGACCCTGCCCCAGCTCCTCTTCAGCCAGACGCAGAGTCCTTCCCTCTGTCCACACAGTGGGCAGGCTGCGGTGAGGGCAGCATGGGCCACCCAGGAGCCTGTGTGGTCATGGGCCCTGCGTGGAGGGCCTGCCAGGGCAGCCCGGGATGTGGCTAGACGGCTGCTGGGCCCGGGCGGGCTGGGAGGCGTGGACAGCACCAGCGTGCTCTCCCTCACGTCCTTGAAGCTTCCCCTGTCCTCTGACTCAGCTCCAGCCTCTCAATTCGTGGATGAATGCCCTGGTCCTAGACAGAGAGCCGATTCAGCCCAGCAGGTTTCTGGAGGGCTCCCAGGAGGGGGAGGCCCAGAAAATGGCTGGGGGGCAGTGAAGTTAGAGTGACGGCCAGTTCACTCCAGCTGCAGCTCAGGGCATGTTCTTTTCTGCCCCACTCCCACCCCACATTCTTCTGGTGCCCTCATAGGTGCCCAACTCTGCGGGGCAAACAGGAGCCTGGAGCAGACCATTTGAGGCTAGCTTCCAGTGTCCAGCACTCTCCTGACCTGTCCCGTCACTTTCCCCACATCTGGGTTTGTGTATGTATGTGAAGGCATGCTTGTGTATGCTTTCTGCCAGCAGGTGACATCTCAACTTGGGCAGGGGTCTGTCCACCCTCCCCCGAGGCTGCCACACAGAGAACAGCACAAGTTGGGCCCCTTATTGGACTCAAACAGCCCCTGTATCAAAACTTGATATCATCTGATAAATTAACATGCAATAAAATGCATATCTCAGTTTGACAATTTGGGTGCAACTACCATCCAAATTATCCAATATTTCCATCTCTTTCACCCACTTTCTGATTTCTGTCACCATAAATCAGCTTGTAGTTTTAATTCCTTTTACATCTGCATCAGAGGAGATCTCACCAGACTCTGTGCTGTGTGAATGTAGAAGCTGCTAAGCAGCACCCAGTTCTAAGGCTAAGGGGCCCTGGGCTCCTCCCACCCTCCTTCCCGGCATTCCCCACTCCACACCTGCCCTGGGTATGACAGGATGGCAGGATCAAGAAACAGTGCAAGGAAAGAAAGCAGGACTTGGAACCAGAGGATCTGGGCAAAGGCCCTGGGTTTTTGCGACGTGATTGGGGCAGGCAATCACTCTTTTGGAGTCTTGGAATCTTTAGCTATACAATGGGGACAGTCATGGTTAACCCCACCCCCGACCCCCACAACCAACCCAACATCCCCAAGGCCTCTGGGAGGTCTGAAGCCAATATTGTAGTCAACTTTATAGGTGGAAGCAGGGCATCCATCAGCTAGTTGCCTGACCCCAAAACTAACGTGTACTGAACTCTCTTGAGTGCCAGACACAACGCTAACATCTTCCTTTAACTCTCAAGCAGGGGTGGGTACTACTTATTATCCCCATTCTATAAACAGGAAAACTGGGGCTCAGAGGAATTCTAAGACCAGCTCTAAGCCAAGATGTTCTCTCATCTTGTGAGAACAAGATGGAGTTACATTTGTCTGTAGGCAGCTGCTGTAGGCTCTTGATCCTCTCTACCAGTCTTCCTCCCAGATAAACCCATTAATTGACAAAAAAAATGAGCTACAGCTGACAGTAGTTTGTAAACAAAGATGGGCAATGCAAATGCTACTCATTATCTTTCCTATCAACAGGTTTAGAGAGCCAGAGAATCAGATGGCCGTCCTCAGGCCTCACTCCACCCCGACCCCAACCTGGTTGGTCTGTCCTCATAAATTTCAGAATCTTGACTCCTGCCTCTTCTCCTTGGACCCACAGATTATTGCATTTCTGCTTCAGAGACAGAAAGTACTTCTTCACATCTAACTTCAGTCTTGGCTGCTGTAGCATAGCCAGCATCAAGTTCAGCTGACCTTATGCAAAGAGTGTGTTTTCTGCCCTGTAGGGCACCCCAGAGTGCTAAGGCCTGAGGTGGGCAGGTGGCCACAGTTCTCTCCAGTCCTAAGCATGCGAGTCCTAGGGCTTTTGTGGGGGTGAAGGAGTAAATAGGAGGGATAGAGGGATCTAGGGGGTTTCTGAGCTGCGTCCTCGTCTGCTCTTGTCAGCTCCCGCAGAGGCCCATGTCTGGCTCCTTCTTTGGGGAATCCTTAGCTTTGTCCTGTATCCTTGTGGCATTTCTGTAAGGCTTGTCAAAGGAGGGGTTTGGGAGATAGGAGAGCAGAGGGTCCGGGGGAGTCCTTTGGGAGAAAGGACTTACACTCGAGAGTTTAGTTCAGGGATACAGGCCTGCTGGTTCACCGCTTGACCTTGGTTGGGCTGAGGCCTGTCTTCTCTGCAGCCAGGGTAGATAATATTACTGCCTCCCAGGGTTTCTCTGAGGCTCAGATGATACCAAGATGCGGAAAGGACTTGGCAAAGCAGAAGCTGAAGTTCAGCCCAAGGGATTGTTTGAGGCTCACTATTTTGCAGGGAAGGGACTGGACTCACTCAAGGGAGCTCAAGGCCAAGGGCTTGGCTTGCAGACTGCCTCGTAAGCTTCCCACGGACCCCTCTGAGACAGAAGGACAGTCAACCTGCGCCCTTTCCCCCACCCACCCAAACCAGAGGACCCCAGGCTATGCTGTCCATGGGCCTCTGTGGGTGCCCATGAGTGCTTGTTTGTACTCTGGGGTGAGGCAGAGGCCTCTCTGCGATGGTAAGGAGGTTCTGGATGTCTGGGAGTCTCCGTATGTGTGTCCCCCCATGTGGGCTCGTGTGGATCGGTGTCTGTATATATGTCCACGTCATAGGGCATCTGTTTCTTAGAGAGTTGTCTAGGATTTACTGTGTCTGTTACATGGAAATGGGGTCCCTTGGTCTCTAGGCATCTGGAGACACAGGGGTTGTGTTGTGAGTTGGGGGAATGGTGTCCATGGGGCCCCAAAGCCACCCATGGCTCCCTGTTCCTCAATACAAATGTTAGCCTGGTGTTCAAGATCCTCCACACCTCACACAGAGAGGCCTCTCTGGAACAATTGTCCACTCTTACTGGGCACAGATGTGAGAGACTGATTTGGGGCTTGTCTCTTCCCCTCTGAGCCTCATTCTCACAAACGTAATGCAAGTCATCTTCAAACTATAAAGCGTGACACATAAGCAAGAGATTGTCTCCTGTGGCTCCCTAGATTTGGGGAGCATAGCTCACTCAGGCCTCTCCTCCTGCTGTCCCCAAATTTCCACTTTCTGGCTGCCCCTCTCTTCTCTGAATACTCAAGTCTGCCCATGCTTCCTCACTCAACACCCCTCTGCTTGTAACTCTCCTTCTCTGTTCCTGCGTCTGTGAGGATCCTTGTTTGTACATCTGTCTGTGTGTTGTGTGTGCCCTGTATATGCACCTGGTTTGCCCTCCTAATGTACCTTCTGTCCATTCAATAAGTATTATTGAACACCTACTACCTGCCAGGCATCACGCTGGGTCCTGGGGATTCAGCCATGAACAAGGCAGACACAGGACCATCACTAGCCCATCGGGCCTCTTGTGCAAATAAGAAAAAGGTTTCCCCAGCAGTTGATGCAATCCCAGGAGTATGTGACTTGGTGAAAAAAAATGATGTCTGTACACAAAGGAAAAGGAGCCTTTTCTTCCTGCTGGACACAGCCCCAAATTAAGGTCCTCAGCTTGGGAAGTGGAGGTAGGGGCTGGACTTCAGCCTCACACCCCTCCCTTGGCTAAGCCAGCCACTCTTATGCATTGAATAGAACACACCTCTCAAGACAGCAGCCCAGGAAGGCCCTTCCTACCCTTGAAGGTAGTGTTGACACTCCAGAGATGTGTGTGCATCTCTGCACTGCTTGGGTGCACATGTGACACCAACATGGCCCTCTGCAGCCTTGTGGACCTCTCTGCAGCTGTGTCTGGGAGGGAGGGATATGTATGTGGAGTATCAGCCTGGATTCATGTGTACCCACAGCACCCACAGCCCTGACAGCCATTTCCTCACCATCCTGCAAGTCCCTCTGGGTGGCTTTCTCTGCTGACCTGATTGTTCACCTTCCCAACTGGACCCTACGCTCTGTTAAGTCTTTCCTCAGCAGAACAGGGTGGAGCTGAGCCTCAGGAGTGAGTGAGCCAATGCTGGGCCCAGCCTTCCTCCTAATCTTCTGCTTTTCTCTTCTCTGGAAGGAAGAACTGGGCCCCTCTGGCATCAACATGGACCAGGGGAGTGGGTACAGCTGTTACATGGAAGGTCTAGGCTCCCTCTGCCTAGGAGTGTCTGGGAGACCCCAGCCAGATCCCTAACCCTTCCTGAAGACTTACCCACACGGAACATGATGGACTTGTTTGTTCTTTACTAGGTGAGTCCTGCCTCTGCACTTTTGCTCAGACCACTCTGGTGATGTGCTTTCCCATCCTTCAAGACCGAGGGCCACCTGTGCTATAAATAGCAGCAGCAGTGGCCCGCTATGGAGCTCTCACCTGGCACCACCATGGAGGAAGTGTGAATCGCATTCATTGTGGACCTTGGAATTTAGATACTTATCATTATACATAATCTCACTAAAGCCTCACAATGGTATGGTGAAGCAGGCATTAGTAACATCCCAGCTTTTAATATAAGGAAACCAAGGTTCAGAAATGAACTAACCCAAGGTCACACTGCCTCCCCAGCTAACGGAGACTGTCAGATTGGACCCTCAGACTCCCATGCTCATAACCTCAGGTCAGCCTCTGACCTCTGCAGTCCACTGTTAGTCCTCCCTACTCTGATCTCCTGGTGTCCTAGTGGGCACAGTGGCCATCTGAACTTATACCCTCAGCTGTTGTCTTTAAAATATATCCTTTTTTTTTTTTTTAACATTGCACCTACCTCCCTGACTAGATTGTATGTTTCTGAGGACACGGATTGTGTCTTTTTATCCCTGTTTCTCCAGCTCCTCATGCCTACAAGATGCTGTTGATGGTGGTCGTGATGATAATGGTGATGGTGAGTGATCCTTCCAGCCTGTCTCCTGGACCGGAGCCTCTCCTGCACTCAGGGTCATAGTGACGGTTTTGTGATTTCCTCCTTTGTGTGACGTGGAAGAACTGTGTTCCTCATAGGAGCATTTTTTGCTTTGAAAGGAGAAGCTCGGGGCATCTGGTGCCTCTGGCCTGGGTATCTCAAAGGGCTCTTACAGCCCTGGGGACAGTGGCAGAGACAGCATCTTGCTCCCTCCTCTGGGAGCCTGCATTCTGGCTAGTCCCCCACCATTGACACCCCCTCCCCCCAACCCCAGGGGCTCTGCAGGCTTGGGTGGGGAGGAAGTAGGAAGGAAGAGGGCCTCCTCTCCTCCCCCTGCCCCTCTGCCTCTGCAGCTCTCCTGGAAAACTATGTGGTCCTTCCAGTAGGTTCAGAAATCCCGTCCCCACAGAGGCATGGACTAGGTGGAGCTGATCCCCTGCAGGCAACCTAGCCAGATGGTCTGGACCTGGCAGCTCCCTTGGAGGTGGCTGTGATGTCTCAGCTCCTGTGAAATCAGAGTCCTACCTTCTGAGAAGACCAGGGGTGGGGGGCTGTGTGGTTGTGTTATCCAATGACCAATGACACAGGAAGTACTTGCCCCTGGAGGGGAAATCTCTGAGATGCATTTCCAGGTCCGTGGATAGAAAGGCAACACATACTCAGTCTGCTCACACAAGGAAAGGGGTTATATGTTCAGAAAGCAGTGCTGGCCACCCCTGGTGCTGTATTGCATTCAGGAGAGAAGAGGGGGTCTGGGAAGGCAGTGTGGTAAGAGGAGAGGGATGGCAGTTTAGGAGGGAGAGGCTCAGAGGAGCTGGCAGGTTCTCCTTGGTGGGAGGGACAACCCGGCCAGTGGGATGATACTGCACACACTAGTCTATAACTGGGGGGCTCAACTGCCCCCAACATGTAGAGAGGATGCCAATACTCAGAATTAACTCCAATACCGATACTGCCATTTTCTCTATGTGCAAACTTGGGATAGTTAGTTACTTCTCTGAGGCTCTGTTTCCTTATCTGTAAGACAGCAATGAAAACACTAACCTTTGAAGGTTGTTGACTTTTTGTTTCATCATTCTTTGGACTGAGACAGTATTCTCAAGGGGATGTCTATTCTTTCTCTAATTTGAATGAGGTGGAGAACAGTACTGTTTGGATTCCCTGACTTCTGTCAAAAAATATTTATTCCCATGGGCTCCACCCAGCGTTGGATGTCCTGAAGGAAGCAGGGCCTTCAGCAGAATGGTCAGGCCTACCTAGAAATACAAAGGTTGGCTCTGGGAAGATAAGATTGTGCCTTGGCACATTCCAGGCCGTGTGGTCTAACTGCATGGCCCAGATAGCAGGGGCTGCAGCATCTTGTCACAGGGGCACCATCAAGGTCTAGATCAGCCAGGAGATACTTGCTGTAGAAGTTGGCACTTGAATGGAAGTTTTGATTGGTTAAAATTCTAATCATGTTTCAATAGGTGACTTTTTCTGCTTATCTTTTGATTTTTATGTTAGTATATTCGTTATCTATTGTTTAACAAGCATTGCCAAAATGTAGTGGCTTGAATTCTATAGTGGTTTAGCTGGGTCATTCTGGCTCTGAGTTCTCATGAAATTGCCATGGACTGCACTCTGATCTGAAGGTCTGATGGGGCTGGAGGATCCACTTCCAAGTTCAGTGCCATGGCTATTGGCAGGAGGACTCCATTCTGCATCTGATATTAGCCTGAGGCCTCAGTTCCTTACTATGTGTGCCTTTGAGGGTCCTCACAGTGTGGTGGCTGGCTTCCCACAGAGAGAGTGGTCCAAGGAGGAGAGAGCAAGGAGGAAACTGCACTGCCATTGGTCTCTGACATTACACACCTTCATGTCCACTGTTCTATTCATTGGAAGCCAATCACTAGGTACAGCCAGCATTTAAGGGAAAGGGGAATTAGACCTCACCTAGGGAAGGGAGGAATATCAAAGAATTTGTAAAAAATACTTTAAATCTACCACACTTGTGGGCATTTTTCTTTTTTTGGTTTTATCTTTTTAAAATTTATTTATTTTAATTGGAGGATAATTACTTTCCAATATTGTGATGGTATTTGCCATGCATCAGTATGAATCAGCCATAGACATACATCTGTCCCCTGTATCCTGTACTCCCCTCCCATCTCCCTGCCCATCCCATCCCTCCAGGTTGTCACGGAGCACTGGCTTTGGGTGCTCAGCATTTTACGTCAAACTCCCAACGGCTATCTATTTTAATATGGTAATGTATATATTTCAATGCTACTCTCTCAAATCATCATCTCACCCTCTCCTTCTCCCACTGAGTCCAAAAGTCTGCTCTTTCAAATATTCAATTCCATGGATTTTATATATTCACAAAGTTGTGCAACTATCACCACTACCTAATTCCAGAACATTTCATTGCCAAAAAAAGAAATCCTATATGCATTAGCAATCATCCTCATCCCTCCCCATCCCCCCAGGTCCCTAGGGAGCACTGATCTACTTCTGTCTCTGTGAATTTACGTCTAATGATATGGTTGCTTCTAACAAATAACCTTCCTTTCCTTCCCCCCACATTAGGTAATCGTCCTAACAAGTAACCTTTCTTTCCTTACCCCCACAGTAAATAATAGTCCTGAATCCTACATTCTTCATTCCTTTGTAGTCTTTCATAAGAGTCTTACTGTATCTATTTAATTCCTAAGATGGCACTGTTTTTTTAATTGTAACTTTATGAAAAGTCATGCTGCAT
This sequence comes from Budorcas taxicolor, assembly GCF_023091745.1. Lineage (NCBI taxonomy): Eukaryota > Metazoa > Chordata > Mammalia > Artiodactyla > Bovidae > Budorcas > Budorcas taxicolor. The sequence goes on from NC_068920.1 coordinate 88,130,806, forward strand.
GTGATTTGGAGGAACTTACTTCTTTTATTTGATATCATATTGCTGATTTTTATTCATATCATTGTCTGTCACTGCAGTTTCTTTATTTTAATCCCTATGTGAAAATATACTACAATATAATCTTCTTTGAGTAGATGGACATTTGGGTTGTTTCCAAGTTTTTGCTATTGTGAATAGAGCTGCTATGAATACTCTTGCACATGTTTCCTGAGTACATGTTGAGTGAATGAAAATCTAGGGCATAGGTTATGTCAGTTTTCAACCTGAGGAAATAACGCAAGACTGTTTTTAAAAATGGGTTCACCAGTATGTTGCCAGTTGATTAGGTGCAAAATGGAGTTACACTATTGTCTTGATTTGTGCTTTCCCAACCACCAGTGATGTTGAGCATCTCTTCATGAGTTTATTGGCCATTTATACTTCTTTTCTACAAAATCTCTGTTAATGTGTTTTACCCAACTTTATTTGAGGTTTACTGGGTCCATCATCTTATTTTAAATGGTTGTGTTGTATGTATCTAAATATATTCTTAATATAATACTAATGCTTGTCAGTTGTGTATATGGCAAATACCTTCTCCCGGTTTACAACTTGTCTTTTTACTCTCTCCAGGTCATCTCTTGAAAAACAGAAATCCTTAATTTTGCTATAATCAAACTGATTCATTTCTCATATTTTAGCCTATGTTTTTTGTGTTTTAAGAATCCTTCCCTACCCAAGGTATAAAACAGACTCACATATATTTTCTGCTAAGCATTTAAAGTCTTCATTCCACATGAGTTATAAAGAAGGATCTGATTTCATCTATTCTGATTATAGTACATGTTTTTCCAGTTCATTAATTGATGAGCCCTCTTTCCCTATCATTTGGATGTACGAGCTCTATCATTTACCAGAGTCCCACGCTGCATGGATCTGTTTCTGAGCTCTCTGTTCTATCTCCTTCGTCAGTCTCTCCAACCCCGGACCACAGATGAACTGTACTATCCTGGCTCAACTGGTAAAGAATCCACCTGCAATGCGGGAGACATGGGTCCAATCCCTGGGTTGGGAAGATTGCCTGGAGAAGGGAAAGGCTACCCACTCCAGTATTCTGGCCTAGAGAATTCCATAGACTGTATAGGCCATGGAGTCACAAACAGTCGGACGCAACTGAGCGACCTTCACACACATCCACGATAGCTTCGAAATAAGTCCTGATTTCAGTAAAGTAATTCTCTCCCTGATTATCTTCCTCAACATATCTCTGGCTATTCTTGGCCCTATAGTTTCCAAATAAATTCCAAATAGAATTATGTTGTCAAGTTCCACAAAAATCTACAAATGGACTTTCAATGAAATTATATTTAATTTATAGATCAAATTGGGAAGAATTGACATCTTTATGTTAATCAGCTTTCCTGTCAATAAATAGTATTTTTCCATTCATTTATGGTTTTTAAATATCTCTTAATATTATTTCCCTGGTCTTCAATATTATTTTAACCAGCACTTTATGAGGATCTTTATTTTGACAAATAAGTATGCAGTATTATTTTTAGATTTATTCCTGAATACTTGATAATTTTTAATGCTATTATGAATGATACCTTCCCTTCAATTGAATTTTCTAGTTATTTGCTGTTAGTATATAGAAATGCAACTGACTTTTGAGTATTACTTTTATATCTAGGCACCTTGATTGACTTTCTAGGCTTTCATAATTTTTGTCTTTAATAATCTTAAACTTGCTGCTCTTGAATAGATTTAAGCCTTTCCATTTTTTTTTTTTTTCTATTTGACCCTCTCTAGGTCCTTTTAATCTGAGGTTTCTCAGTTCTTCTTTTGTTATTTTAAATTTCATGTTATGTATTTCTATTATTTTACAAAGTATTTTCCTATTTATACCTATTTATACCTACTTATCCTTATTTATACCTCTGTCTTTCTGATAACTTTTGTTATTCAGTGCTTAGAATTTTCACCTCTAAAATTTCTGTCTGCTAACTTGCTTTGCATATTTTCTATTTCTTTCCTTTTCCTGTTTGGGCTTTTTTATTTTTAATTTCATTTTCTAGTTTGTGAAGTCATTTCTTGATTGTAACCATCCTGTTATTTATCCATCTATTGTGTTCTTTAGTTTAAACATTGTATGTTCATGACTAATATTTCTACTTGGTTCCTTTTTAATGAGATCTTTAAATGGCCAGCTATTTTGGCTGGGGTTCATTTTTTCCTTGGGGTATTGGCTTCTATGTCAGGCAATAATTATGAGGGTGGGCCAGACACTAGACTAGGAAAATTCCAAAAGGCTCAGGGGATGGCCAGTGAATAAACCTTAAGGTGGAGAGAGCTTCAGGCACCAGGAAACCACAATTCCCTATCCATTAGCTATAGAAGACCTGGTGCCTATGGTCCATTATACTTTTGAGGGCCCACAAAAATGCGTTATTTCTAATGTGGCTCAGGTGGTAGAGAATCTGCCTGCAATGTGGGAGACCTGAGTTCAATCCCTGGATCAGGAAGATCCCCTGGAGAAGGGCATGGCAACCCATTCCAGTATTCTTCCCTGGGAAATCCCAGGACAGAGGAGCCTGTCAGGCTACAGTCCATCGGGTCACAAAGAGTCAGACATGACTGAGCGAGTAACACTTTCACACACTTTAATATAAAGAAAAAAATGAATACAATAATAATCACTGTAATATTGAATCTGGTCTGGATTATATTAATCTTTATATTAATGTGGTCATCAAATAATTTTTACTATATTTTATGAAGGAAGGGTACCCAGGACCCAAAAGTCTTAATGCAGCTCTGTCTCCAATCTGTAAAACATAGTTAATCACTGTTTATTCTACAAAACAATTCTCAGGTGAGGTCTGACTTTCACTGTCCCCTCCAGCCCCAGAGCCGGAAATGCATTAGGGAGAGACACATTAGGAGGAGACCAGCTCTGGGCTGGAAGGAGATGTGAGGAGAAAGAAGGCCAGCTGGTCAACACCTGGTTTTGTCAGCTCCTTCCAGCCCGTGGCTCCTGCTTTGCCCTGATTTCCGCCTGAGGTACAGGGACAGGGATAGACCCTGTCTGACTCAAGGAAATGGTGGTGGAGAAGCCATAGCAAAGAGCCAACCATTCTGGTTCTGTTTGGTCCTCCCAGGGAGTGCTAGAAGCCAGAGTGCGTGTAGCCTCAGGCCTAAGTCACCACCAGACACAACAAATAAAAATAGCTCCTATCATCCCAGGGGGTTGTCACTGTTTTCTGTCTCACAGTTCCTCCTGGGTTGATCTTGGAGGAAGAGAATCAGCAGTGGTAACATACAAATATTACTTTGTCACTCAGCTGGCCGAAGATCACTCAGTGGTTTCTCATTGGGCTTCTGGATTCCTAACTTGACTCCTTTAGGAGAAGGGAGAATTAATTACAACCTCCATGTCTACCCTCTGCCTAGCTCTCCTCTGAGAAGAGTTACCGATCTGAATGCCTAAAGTGGAGAACTACTGATTTAGCTGCATAGAGAAGAGGGCAGAGGTGCTGTGCATTCATGGGTTGTGTGTGCCTGCTTTGGGGTCTTTTCCCCATCCAGCTGGGTAGGGACGTTGACTTCCAATCGGCCATACCTTACTCTACAGATCTGGGTGATTTGCTCCCCTGGGTCGCTGACTTCATCCATACAGCCCCAGAAGACAGAGTTGGTGAGCTTACAAACTTTGGATTTGGGTGTGGGGAGAAGTAAAAAGTCTTTTTCAGTTTAGAGTCTAAGTTTCACGCTTCAACCCAGTTTTTTTGGTTTGTTTTTCCAGCACTATTGATGATTATGAGTTGTACATATTTAAAGTGTACAATTTGATGGTTTTATATACATATACTTAGTGAAATATCCACAACAATCAAACTAATTAACATACCCATCACCCATTTGGTTACCCTTTTTTGTGGTGAGAACCCTTAAAATTTACCCTCTGTAATTCCAAGTATACAGCACAATGTTAACTATAGTCACAATGTTGTACATTAGAGCTCTAGAATTTACTCGTCTTGCATAACTAAATTTTGTACCCCTTGACCAGCATCTCTGCATTTCCTTTGTTCCCTAGCCCCTCTGGCCACCATTCTACTCGTTCTATGACTCGGACGATTTAGATTCCACACATAAGTGAGATCATGCAATATTTTTCTTTTTGCATCTGGCTTGTTTCACTTGAGAGCTTCCCTGGTAGCTCAGATGGTAAAGCATCTGCCCGCAATGCGGGATACCCGGGTTCATTCCCTGGGTCGGGAAGATCCTGTGGAGAAGGAAATGGTAACCCACTCCAGTACTCTTGCCTGGAAAAGTCTATGGACTGAGGAGCCTGATAGGCTACAGTCCATGGGGTCGCAAAGAGTCGGACACGACTGAGCGACTTCACTTCACTTTCACTGTTTCACTTAGCATAATGTCCCCAGGGCCATTCATGTTGTTGCAAATGGCAGGATTTCATTCTTTTTGTTGTTGTTGTTTTGTTTTGTTTTGTTTTGTTTTATTTTTATTTTTATTTTTTTTAATTTTAAAATCTTTAATTCTTACATGTGTTCCCAAACATGAACCCCCCTCCCACCTCCCTCCCCATAACATCTCTGTGGGTCATCCCCATGCAGCAGCCCCAAGCATGCTGTATCCTGCGTCAGACATAGACTGGCGATTCAATTCTTGGATTTCATTCTTTTTTAAGACTGAATACCATTCCATCATATATATATATGTATATATATATATATACAAAGTATATATATATATCTGTACTTTGCTTTCTTTGTCCATTCATCAATTAGTGTACATTCAAGTTGTTTCCATATCTGGGTTACTGAAAATGATGCTTCAGTGAACTTGGGGATGCAGGTATCTCTGAGATCCTGAATCCATTTCATTTGGATATATATTTCTGGGTATACTCCAGAAGTGGAATTGCTGGATCACATGGTTGTTCCATTTTTAATTTTTTTAGGAACTTCCACACTGTTTTTCATAGTGGCTGCACCAGTTTATAGTCCCCAGATTTCTGTGCCAGGGTTTCCTTTTCTCCACCTTGTCACCAACACTTGTCATCTTTCATCTTTCTGATAACAGTCATCCTAACAGGAGTAGGTGATCTCGCCTATGGTTTTGATTTGCATTTCCTCCTGGGATTTCTTTGGAAGGAATGATGCTAAAGCTGAAACTCCAGTACTTTGGACACCTCATGCGAAGAGTTGACTCATTGGAAAAGACTCTGATGCTGGAAGGGATTGGGGGCAGGAGGAGAAGGGGACAACAGAGGGTGAGATGGCTGGATGGCATCACTGATTCGATGGACGTGAGTCTGAGTGAACTCCGGGAGTCGGTGATGGACAGGGAGGCCTGGCGTGCTGCGATGCATAGGGTCGCAAAGAGTCGGACACGACTGAGCGACTGAACTGAACTGAACTGAATGATTAGTGAAGTTGTACACTTTTTCAAATACCTGTTGGCCATCTGTATGTCATCTTTGGAAAAGTCTGTTCAGACTCTTTGCCTACTTGTTCTCAGTGTCTTAGAATATGCTGCATTTTATAACTTCTCTAGGAGAAACCATTTATGGATTATATTAAGTAGCTTTAATTAAATGAACTTTCAAAAAATTCAACTGAGCCTTTGTTCTTCACTGGTATGGCTTATAATTGTCATTATATTTCTTGTTTGGCTCTTGTTCTTTCCAATGGGAACTTTCTGGAGCTAAAAGGAGGAGAGGAGAAATGATAAACAGGGTAGAATTCTGATTTTCCAGGATTCCTGACCACAGTGTCATCAGATGCCAATAGCACCTCTTTGCTCTTGATTGTGAAGGTTGACCAGCCCATCTGTGAGTTGGATCCTGCTCAGCTGTGGCAGTCTGCTCCCTATTTCACTACAGCTTGTGGTGTTCTTAACATACTGCGCCTATCGAGTATCCCTCAAATTTAGCAGGGTGCCTGACACTTGGCATATATGTGGAATGTGTGTGTGTGTGTGTGTGTGTGCGCACGCGTGCGTGCATGCATGTTAGTGGCTCAGTCTTGCCCAACATTTTGCGATCCCATGGACTGTAGCCCACCAGGCTCCACTGTCCATGGGATTCTCCAGGCAAGAATACTAGAGTAGGTTGCCATTCCCTTCTCCAAGGGATCTTCCCAACCCAGAGATCAAACCTGGGTCTTCCCCACTGCAGACAGATTCTTTAACATCTGAGCCACCAGGGAAGCCAACAGATAAAAATTAAACATGTATTGTCACCCCCATTTCCTGGATGTAACTCAAGAGAAGCTAAGTGATTTACCCAAAGTCACGCAGATGTCAGATGACATCAGGTTGGCCTGATTCCCAGTCCCTCCTCTCTACAGGGACAGGCAGAGAGCTGCCTCCCTTGGCACAGCCCCATTTGCATCCCAAGAAGGAAACTTAGGCTCATGGAGGTTACTCACCCCAGCGCTGACAGCTTGCTCAGCTCGTCCACTTATCTGTCATCTATCTTCCTTACCAGTGAAGATACTGGGGGCATAGTTCTTCTTAAATTAAGCATAAGATGAAATCATTTATTTAAAGCCTTTTACCTGTCCATTCCCCCAGGGCAGTTTTTTATGAAGTGATTTCTCACATTTTCCAAGTGACGCAGTTAGTTTGATGGGTGATGTGCCAGGGAAAGTTTGAGAAAGGGGAGAGAGAGAGAGACATAGTGCTCAGAAAGGGCAACTGGGTAACTGAAAAGGAGAGCCCAGTACACAAGGCATGTGGGTAGAGAGAGTGTCCCAGCCTATGGTGAAGGCCTTCTGTCCCCGAAGAGCCCCTGGGAGCTAGCCAATGTGCCCTCATTAGAAAGTACGCCCTTTTGAGCTTTTCCCTTTTGAGCACTGATTTCCCAGAAGAGAAAAAGCAGCTGCTCTTTGCTATGGCAGGAGGGCCTCAGGGCACAAGGCAGGTCCTGAATTCTCGGAGTCCTGGGAAGTGAGCTGGAAAAGCCTAGAAAGGAGAAGGAAGATGAAGGTAACACCAGAGGCCAGACTGCATTCATCAGAGTGTTAAGGAGGCTGGGTCCCTGTGAGGGAGAAAGCCTCCCCAGAGTGGGATTCAAGGCCTGAGATAGTGACAGGGCCCAAAGAACCAAAAAAGAAATGGCCAAGACCTCAGTACCACTGCCATCAAAACTTTGAGAAACCGCACAGAAGAGCAAGGAGGATTTGTGAACAGAGGCAAGGGGGTTGGAATGAAGAACTGGGCTGGCTATCACTGTACGCTCTGGCCTCAGAGTTCCCCTGTGTCAGATGCAGTTTTGATCTGACTGCTCTCAGGCTCTTCTGGTCCTGGGCAGGATCTTCTTCCTGGGTTGAGGCTTCCTGATGATGACTGACTTGACCCCCAACAATACCCATTATACTACCAGGCATGGATCATACACAGGGTCCCTGAGGCCCAGACTCTGCCAGGGTCTCAGTGTAGACAAGACTTTTTCTTTCACACCCTAGAGTTTGGAGTAGGCTGGCCACTCCAGCAAGAGCAAGATCATTAGCTTTGAATTAGGACACCTGGGCCCTAATACCAGCTTCCTGTGTGACCTTGGTCAAGTCAACATTTCTGGGCCTTAACTGTAAAATGAGGAAAATAGTATTTACCTTTTCAACCCCATGGAAATGAAGTGAAGTGAAATGAAGTTGCTCAGTTGTGTCCGACGCTTTGCGACCCCATGGACTGTAGCCTACCAAGTTCCACCATCCATGGGATTTTCCCAGCAAGAATACTGGAGTGGGTTGCCATTTCCTTCTCCAGGAGATCTTCCCGACCCAGGGATTGAACCCAGGTCTCCCGTACTATAGGCAGACTCTTTACCGTCTGAGCCATGGAGGTTGAGATATTTGAATAGCATGTAACCGTGAAGGGACTTGGAAGACTAAAATGAGAAGGCATTGTGATCAGTACTGATATGACTGTACAGCTGTGAAGAAAAGACCATATTACCTCAGAAGAACAGGCACTCAGTTTTGTGAATGAAGAGGTGTTTTCTGTATATTAATTTAACAGTATACCATTTCCTTTCAAGAAAGAGACCATTGCAGACTGGCCATACAAGGTACTGGTCAGAAATACTGTCCACTGCAAGGAAGCCTAGGTACTCATCCTGAGAGTTTCCCATCTAAGGGGTCATTGGGCTTGGTGCCATGTGATAATCCATGTAGCAACCCTAGGCTGGCATAGTAGTAAGTATAAATTTCTGCCCCACAGAGGTGCAATGCAAAACACATGTAAGTGTATCTCCCATCTTTAAAATCTTCCCTCCAGCCCACAACCCTGCTCAGCCATGGCCTCATTCTTCTGCTCTACTTTATTTCAAAACACCTTGAAAGAGCTGTCTAAACTTGCTGTCTCCTGTAAGGAGGAGATCTTGTCCTCTCATCAAAATAGGTATACAGAATACATATCTCAACCTAATAAAGGCCATTTATGACAAACCCATGGCTAACATCATATTCAATGATGAAAAACCGAGAGGTTTCCCTTCAAAATCAAGACAGAGGGGCCCACTCTTGCCACTTCTAGTTAACATAATATTGGATGTCCTAGCTATAAAAATCAGATAAGAAAGAGAAATGAAAGGCATCCAAAATGGGAAGAAGTAAACCTGTAATAATTTGCTGATGATATGATAGTTTATATAGAAAACCCTGAAGTCGCCACCAAAAACAAACAATTAGAATTAATAAATGAAATCAGGAAAGATGCAGGAACAAAATTAATATACAGATATCTGTTGCTTTTCTATACACTAATAATGAACTACCAGAGAAAGGAAGCAGAAAACAATCTCATTTAAAATCACATAAAAAAGAGTAAAATACCTAGGAATAAACTCCTTGTTTCTTAAACTCATTCCAGTTAGACTGTCGCTTCCCTCTCTTGAAGAAACCACCAGCGGCCACTGTGTTGCAAAATGGACGGTCAGTTCGCAGTCCTCCACCTCCCAACAGCTTGTGACACAGTGGATCATTCTTCCTGAGGTATTTCTCCTTTTGATGTCCAAAACCACTCTTTCTTGGTTCATCTCCAACTTCACTGGTTGCTCCTTCTTGATCTCTTTTGTAGGATCTGCTTCATTTTCTTGATCTTTGAATGTTGAAAGATCCTAGGCTTTAACTCTTAGTGTTTCCTCTTCACCCTCTATATTTGCTGTCTAGCTGAGCTCATTCAGTCCCATAATCAACCATGAATATACTGATAATCTCAAATATATACTTCAGTCCACACCTTCCCCCTAAAGTAAAAGTGAACATCGCTCAGTCACATCCAACTCTTTGCAACCCCATGGACTATGCAGTCCATGGACTTCTCCAGGCCAGAATACTGGAGTGGGTAGCCTTTCCCTTCTCTAGGGGATCTTCCCAACCCAGGGATCGAACCCTGGTTTGCTGCATTGCAGTTGGATTCTTTACCAACTGAGCCACCAGGGAAGCCCATCCCCCTAAATGCTACTCATGTGTTCAATCCCCATCCGAAATATCCACTTGGATAGCATCCAAACTAAATATGTTCAAAACCAAACTTCTGACATTCCTTCATTCCCTCTCGAGTATTTTTCTATCCTAGCAACTTTATTCTTTCAGTTACTCAAGTTAAAACCTTGCAATCATCCTTGGTTCTTCTCTCCATCTCATCTGTACCTATAATCCATCAGCAACTCTTGACAACTCTACCTGGCCATGTTGTACCCATCACAGCCAGAACCCTGACCTAGGTCACTCAGAGACCTGCAGCAGCCACCCCATTGCCCTCCTTGCTGCATCCCTGTCCCCACCCTCCACTCCCTTGCAAACACACTTCACTGTCTCCCCAGTCCAGGAACTTTGTATTGTAACTACTCTTTCCATTGCCTGGAAAACTCTTCTCTGCTGTCTTCAGATCTCACCTTGAAGTTCACCTTGTCAGAGAGGTCCTCCTTTACTGCTCTATGAAACTTGGCACCACCACCCACTCTCTCTCCCTTTAAGTGCTTTGTTCGCCTCTGCACGTAGCACTATCTGACATTTGATACATATATATGTGTATGTGTTGTGGGAATGTGTATTTAATTTTTTTTTTTTGTCTTCCTCCACTAAAATGTAAACACCCTGAACACAGGGACTTTGTGTATTTTGCCTACTGCTATATCTCTGCTGCCTAGAAAGAGTCTGGTACAAAGTAGGTATTTAATAAATATTTGTCAAATCAACGAGTTAGAAAAGGCTTAGAACCAATTAGATTCCTTCCTGGAAGTCTGCCCTGGAAAGGCTGGGAAAGTCAATACAGTCAGTGGATCATGATGGAGTTTGACAGGAGGAGCTTCAGCATCCTTGCTAAGGAGATGGTTAAATGACCATGTCACTACAGCTGTGTTGTATCCTAAACAATGAAATATTTTCCAATGGATGGTTCAGGCTCCTGAGATTTGACTGTTTTGTACATTTGAGGTCGTTTCCTGCTAGGTTTTTTGAAAAGCCTAAATGTGTCTCCTCTCTTTGCAAATAGAAGGAACTAACATACAAAGAAGGAAATGGCAACCCACTCCAGTGTTCTTACCTGGAGAATCCCAGGGATGGGGGAGCCTGGTGGGCTGCTGTCTATGGGGTCGCACAGAGTCAGACATGACTAAAGCGACTTAGCAGCAACAGCAGCAACATACAGCTTCCCTGGTGGTTCGGTGTTAAAGAATCTACCTGCAATGCAAGAGAGTTGGTTCAATCCCTGGGTCAGGAAGATCCCCTGGAGAAGGAAATGGCTCCCCATTCCAGTATTCTTGCCTGGGAAATCCCATGGACAGAGGAGCCTGGAGGGCTATAGTCCACGGGGTCACAAAAGAGTTGAACATGACTTAGTGACTAAACAACAGAAGACACAGAGAGGTATAGACCCATCCTCATGACAAGTCTAAAAATTCAGTATTAAGTTAAAAATTACTTGCCTGCTTGATTTCTTGACCAACCTCAAATTATACCAGGTTTCAAGGAATCAGAAACATGATAATGTTGTCTCAAAATGTTTATGTTACAGATAGCATCATTTCAAATACATTTTTCTTTGCATCTCTGATCATATCCTATGGCTTTTGCCCTAACAACGGAATGATTGAGTCCTAAGGCTATGAATCCCGATTATGCCCAAGTGCAAAACAGATGTTTGGGTTTTTTTCCCCCATCTTGAAATATTCCTCAGAAAAGAAGGTATCGCTTATTGTCAGGTGCTTATGAATACTTTTATTAGCAGCACTCTTTAAATTATTTTTAACAGCAGTCATTGGAAGAAGATCCCTAAGTCTCCTGCTTCTCAAGCCTGGTTGGAAACTTCGTGGAGTTTAAGAGAATCCTGATGATCGGTCCCACCTGAGACCGATCATAACAGAATCTTGGGATGGGGTGGTGCTGGGCATTGGTCTTTTTTAAAGCTTCCCAGTTGTTTCTGTGAACAGCTAGGGCTGAGTGTCTTTGCCCTTGAAATGACCTCAATCCTTGCTAATTTTGTATACTTATGAACGTCACCACTCAGAGTCAGTGTCCAAGGAGCTAAAAAAACTGAAGTTGGCTTTTGTCATTTTTCTTGGGGGCATGTCTCTTCTTATCCACCCATGCTCAGGAAACTAGCAACTTCAGTCACACTGAGGTGTCATTGACTGATAGCAATCAAGTGTTAGTTAGCCTGTCGACAGGACAGCCCTTGTGAGTTGCGGGCCTTCTGTATCCACCCAGGTAGTGGTTGCCTCTTGTAAGTCTGGATTACTGAGGAGTACTCGAGGCCCTCCAGCCAGAAAAACAGGGCATTTCAGGGCCATAACCAGCTTTGGGCCTGGGAGCAGGGCAGTGTCCCTTTAATTTGCTGCTGGAATTGGGCAGCAGCTGAGATCAGGACCTTTTGAAATATTTATCTGCTTGTTATTTATCTGGGCAGTGTGCGGGGGAGAGGAGAGGTCCTGGGAACTATGCCCAGAGCCAGAAAGAGTACAGGGAAAACTTTGCTAAATTTATTTTAATAACTTTTACTGTACTTTTTTAAATTATAAAAGTAACAAATGCTTACTAAAGGAAACTTGGATATGCAATAAAGTATAGAGAAGAAAATAAATGACCCATAACCCCAGAGCTATGCAGAGTTAAGAGTTTGGCGTATGTCCATCTAGACCTCTGTTTTAAGCACACACACGTGCACTGTGTGTAATTATATATACTGTTGCATCCTGTTCTCTTTCCTTTAACATTATATCATGAGCACATTTCTGTGTCATCAAAAATTCTTTCAAGACATAATCTGGAATAGATCCATAACATTCCTTCATTGGCTGTCCACAATTTATTTAACTGATGTCCCATTGTTGGATACTTAGGTTATTTCCAAGTTTTCATCTTAATGAAGAATAATGAGGCTAGCAACTGTCCACAGATTTGCACACATTTCTGATAAATTTCTAGTGTTATCTTTGACCAGGAAGTCAACACGGTATGGAGAAAAGCACAGGATTTTTTTCTTTTCTTTTTCTTTATTATTGAAGACAAATTTACATAACATAAAAGTACTTTTACAGAGTACTCTACACATAGGAGTACTAAACACAAATTTTAATTCTTGTATGCCTAGAGTACATAAGCACAAATTTACATAGCCATTTTAACCATTTCAAAGTGTGGAATTCAGTGGTTTTTAGTACAGGCACATATTGTGTGGCTATCACTGCTACCTAATTCCAGAATATTCTCAACCCTCTGTACCCATTACTCAGCCACTTCCCATCCCCACTCCTCCCAATCTCTACAACCACTAATCTGCTTTCTGCCCATATGGATTAAAGCACACTATCCTAGTACTCAGGAATGCCATGATTCAAACCCTGATTCACCCACTGACTAGCCTTGAGACTGTAAGGAGTTTACTTACTCTTGTTCATCCTCAGAATCAGGCCTCAGACCAGGCATCTGATTACAGCTGTACCATTGTCTCTTTTTGTATTCCCAAGATATCTGCAGAAGTGCTAAATAAACCAAAGACAGCATTCTCAAAATTATCCCTCCACAGATTGCCTATTAGTTACAAGGGGAAAAGGTAACCTTACAGTGGAGAAACCTGGCTGAAACCACCTAAACTACATGGTCAAGCTTGGCATCACTAAGCGTGGGGCAGACTGACATCATGTGCCTGTTGATGTGATACAGTGAAAAGGGCATCCAGTGGCATCCAGGTAGGATTCATGCCCAAAATGTCTGACCTTCCACTCGCAGGATACATAATCAGACAAACCCAGAGACAATCTCCAAACAGCTGACCTTGGATCCTTCTACACTGTCCTGTCATGAACAGAGAAGGCAGGGGACTTGTTGACTAAAGGACACTAAAAATGTGTGTGAGTATGGATTAGACTGTGGATTAAAAAAAAAAGAGTCATAAAGGATATTATGATAACTGGGGAAGTTTGAATATGGACCATATGTTAGATAATATTATATCATATGTAATTTCTTGAATGTGAAATCATATTATGGTTATATAGGAATATATCCTGTTCTTAGAAGATTCCTGCTGTAGTATTTAGGGTTGAAGGATCATATTGTTGCAATTTACTCTCAAACATTTAGTAAATCAGAAAGTGTGAATGTATGTAAAGTGAAAGAAAGCAAAATAAAACAAATGTTAAGTGCTAGCAACAGGTGGGTCTACACACTTGGTGGGTCTTGGTGAAGTATTCATCTTATTCTTCTCTTGGCTTTCCTGGATTTAGAATTTTTCTTTCTTTTTTTTTCTATTTAAAATTTTTATTTTTACTTTATTTTGCTTTACAATACTGTATTGGTTTTGCCATACATTGACATGAATCCACCATGGGTGTACATGAGTTCCCAATCCTGAACCCGCCTCCCACCTCCCACCCCATATCATCTCTCTGGATCTTCCCCGTGTGCCAGCCCCAAGCATCCTGTATCCTGTATCGAACATGACTGGCGATTTGTTTCTTACATGATAGTATACATGTTTCAATGCCATTCTCCCAAATCATCCCACCCTCTCCCTCCCCCACAGAGTCCAAAAGTCCATTCTATACATTTGTGTCTCTTTTGCTGTCTCGCATACAGGGTTATCATTACCATCTTTCTAAATTCCATACATATGTATTAGTATACTGTATTGGTGTTTTTCTTTCTGGCTTACTTCACTCTGTATAATCAGCTCCAGTTTAATCCACCTCATTAGAATTGATTCAAATGTATTCTTTTTAATGGCTGAGTAATACTCCATTGTGTATATGTAGCACAGCTTTCTTATCCATTCATCTGCTGAAGGACATCTAGGTTCCTTCCATGTCCTGGCTATTATAAACAGTGCTGCAATGAACATTGGGGTACACGTGTCTCTTTCAATTCTGGTTTCCTCAGTGTGTATGCCCAGCAGTGGGATTGCTGGGTCATAAGGCAGTTCTATTTGCAATTTTTTAAGGAATCTCCACACTTTTCTCCATAGTGGCTGTACTAATTTGAATTCCCACCAACAGTGTAAGAGGGTTCCCTTTTCTCCACACCCTCTCCAGCATTTATTGCTTGTAGACTTTTGGATCGCAGCCATTCTGACTGGTGTGAAATGATACCTCACTGTGGTCTTGATTTGCATTTCTCCGATAATGAGTGATGTTGAGCATCTTTTCATGTGTTTGTTAGCCATCCGTATGTCTTCTTTGGAGAAATGTCTATTTAGTTCTTTGGCCCATTTTTTGATTGGGTCGTTTATTTTTCTGGAATTGAGCTGCCTAAGTTGCTTGTATATTTTTGAGATTAGTTGTTTGTCAGTTGCTTCATTTGCTATTATTTTCTCCCATTCAGAAGGCTGTCTTTTCACCTTGCTTATAGTTTCCTTTGTTGTGCAGAAGCTTTTAATCTTAATTAGATCCCATTTGTTTATTTTTGCTTTTATTTCCAGTGTTCTGGGAGGTGGATCATAAAGGATCCTGCTGTGATTTATGTCAGAGAGTGTTTTGCCTATGTTCTCCTCTATGAGTTTTATAGTTTCTGGTCTTATGTTTAGATCTTTAATCCATTTTGAGTTTATTTTTGTGTAGGGTGTTAGAAAGTGATCTAGTTTCATTCTTTTACAAGTGGTTGACCAATTTTCCCAGCACTACTTGTTAAAGAGATTGTCTTTAATCCATTGTATATTCTTGCCTCCTTTGTCGAAGATAAGGTGTCCATAGGTGTGTGAATTTATCTCTGGGCTTTCTATTTTGTTCCATTGATCTATATTTCTGTCTCTGTGCCAGTACCATACTGTCTTGATGACTGTGGCTTTGTAGTAGAGCCTGAAGTCAGGCAGGTTGATTCCTCCAGTTCCATTCTTCTTTCTCAAGATTGCTTTGGCTATTTGAGGTTTTTTGTATTTCCATACAAATTGTGAAATTTTTTGTTCTAGCTCTGTGAAAAATACCGCTGGTAGCTTGATAGGGATTGCATTGAATCTGTAGATTGCTTTGGGTAGTATACTCATTTTCAGTATATTGATTCTTCCAATCCATGAACATGGTATATTTCTCCATCTGTTAGTGTCCCTTTGATTTCTTTCACCAGTGTTTTATAGTTTTCCATATATAGGTCTTTAGTTTCTTTAGGTAGATATATTCCTAAGTATTTTATTCTTTTCGTTGCAATGGTGAATGGAATTATTTCCTTAATTTCTTTTTCTACTTTCTCATTATTAGTGTATAGGAATGCAAGGGATTGCTTTGTGTTGATTTTATATCCTGCAACTTTACTATATTCATTGATTAGCTCTAGTAATTTTCTGGTGGAGTCTTTAGTGTTTTCTATGTAGAGGATCATGTCATCTGCAAACAGTGAGTTTTACTTCTTCTTTTCCAATTTGGATTCCTTTTATTTCTTTTTCTGCTCTGATTGCTATGGCCAAAACTTCCAGAACTATGTTGAATAGTAGCGGTGAAAGTGGGCAACCTTGTCTTGTTCCTGACTTTAGGGGAAATGCTTTCAATTTTTCACCATTGAGGATAATGTTTGCTGTGGGTTTGTCATATATAGCTTTTATTATGTTGAGGTATATTCCTTCTATTCCTGCTTTCTGGAGGGTTTTTATCATAAATGGATGTTGAATTTTGTTAAAGGCCTTCTCTGCATCTATTGAGATAATCATATGGCTTTTATTTTTCAATTTGTTAATGTGGTGAATTACATTG
The DNA here is from genome assembly GCF_023091745.1 of Budorcas taxicolor. Classification (NCBI taxonomy): domain Eukaryota; kingdom Metazoa; phylum Chordata; class Mammalia; order Artiodactyla; family Bovidae; genus Budorcas; species Budorcas taxicolor. The sequence goes on from NC_068920.1 coordinate 88,146,995, forward strand.
ATTTGTTTGCAGATATTGAAGAATCCTTGCATCCCTGGGATAAAGCCCACTTGGTCATGGTGTATGATCTTTTTAATGTGTTGTTGGAATTTTTCAACATAGTAAAATTAGGAAAAATAGAAAATAATTGAGTCTACCCCACAGAAATGTACATTAATGAACTTTACAGTGTTTTTAAAAATTTTAGCTAGTATTTATTTTATTTTAAAATATTTATTTATTTGGCTGAGCTGGGTCTTAGTTGCATCATGCAAAATCTTAGTTGCAGCTTGTGGTAGTTCCCTGACCAGGGATGGAACCGGGGCATCCTGCAATGGGAGCACAGAATCTTAGCCACTGGACCACCAGGGAAATTCCTGGAGCCAGTATTTAAATATTGAGGAATTTCACTTAAAATTTTTACTTCCAGTTTCTTTTAGAAAACTATCAAATCCAGTCACACTAAACCCATATTCTCAACAAGGCAGCAACTGGTGCTGCTGAGTGGCTTCTTTCTACTTTAAAGGACCTCCCCACTCCATGGATGCATGCCTGGGCTCTCACACTCCCTGGCATTGACCAGGAAAGCCTCAATGATGGGGAATTTGCCCACCAAGCTATATAAGGAGGAAGGAAATGGTTCTGAACAAGAAACCCTCAGAAACTTATAGAGCTGTTTGGGTTGCCAACACAACCAGTCAAACCAGGAGGCCCAAAACAGCATAACTATGGCCCTCCTCCCAAATAAATGGTTCATGGAAGATGGGGACTGACCCTCCTCTTCAGACTGGAGGCCCTCTCAGGACTCTGTCTTCATCAGATGAGGAGATTTCATGACAGCAGAGACATAGGCTTCTGCCTTATATTATTTCTAGAATAATGAGATGGTTGGATGGCATCACCGACTCAATGGACATGAATTTGAGTAAACTCTGGGCGTTGGTGGTGGACAGGGAGGCTTGGAGTGCTACAGGCCGTGGGGTCACAAACAGTCGGACACGACTGAGCGACTGAACTGAACTGAGAAAAACAAGGGCTTGTAACCATGACGGCAGGCACCCAACTAACATTTTAGGAATCTCAACCATACCAACATCCATAATGACTACACCTAATAAAAATTTTGCTCAGAAGTCTGTGAATTATTGGTAGCCAACCTATCGCCATGGTGCCCATCGTCTTGGCCAACCAATCATAGATCAAAGCAGGCTAGGGCAAGAGCTACACCTCATGTCCCCACAGATGATTATGATACTTAATTGATTAAAATGAATCTAATTAGGAGACATATGCATGCCTCCCATGACATCGTCATAATAGGATAATGTCCTTGACACTGGTGGAAGAGAAAGAAAACCCCAATGCTGGTCTCAGCTTCACCACTGACTCACTCTACAAGGTCAGGTGAGGCTCTTACCCCTCTGAGCCTCACATGCCTCATCGATCAATTGGAGATAATTACACCTGCCTTGCCTATTTCACAAAGGTGTTGTGACAAGAGAACTAGAGAATAGGTAGGATGGTTTTGAAAAATACAGAGGACTACTGAAATGTATTAATTTACTATTTGGAGAATATTTTGTAAACATTTCCCCCTAGAGACATTGTCCCCACTCCAAGATGATCTCATTCTTTTTCTTTCTCTTTTTACCCCCATTCTCTCCTTACTCCAAACTTCTATTTGCCCCAAACTGGAGGTTCCTAAAACTTTCCGGAATTCCAGCTTTCTTTTAAGGCTCTAGCCCCAAGACATGTACAGATGAGGCCAAGATGCTTGAGAATCAGGCCTTCCACAGGAGCAGGGATGGGCCTGCCAGCACTCTCCCATGGACTGGACACCAAGTAGGAGAATAATACGTTTGTTGACTGAATGAGTGAGTGACTCAGGGATGTAGGTGGGCCCTGCCTGAGTTAAGGAAGAAAGGAGACAAAAGAAACCAGCAGTCACACTCTGCATAGCAGAATGGCATAGAGAGCAGAGAGGAAGGATCTGGATTTGGGGCTGACAGAGAGACTTTCCACTCTGTTGTGTGGAGGAGCCTCTGGTTTGAGCAACTACCCTCTCTCACACCTGCTGACCTGGGAGCCAGCTGGGCATTGTAGAGTGGGTTCATTATGGTCTGTAATCAGGCTGTTAAGCCTCACACCTGCCCTGTGGCCTGATAGGCGGGGCCTCTGCAGCCGCCACTCTTGAATTCCCTGGGCGCCATAAAAAGAAGTTTCACCTTAAAGGTACCAAATTTCACTCTTGGAGTTTGTTTGAAATTTCTTTGGCAAGGGAAAGATGTGGACAGGAGAAAAGGCTGCCAAAGCCCTCAAAGCACTCCAGGGACAAGAAAAGGGAAGAGAAACAGATGAGACCATGAGTGGCTAGCATGGGGCTGGGGTGGCACCAGGCACTGTGGATGCTGAAAGAGGCCCTTCTAACCCAGCTGCCCACCTTGCTCCCAGGTACACGGGGTTTCCTGCAGCAGCAGAGAAGGGGGATAGAACATTAGACAGTGGTTGTTTGACATCAGCTTTTTAAAGAAAGTTTTTGCTTGTGTGTAAGCACACAGCTGTGATGAGAGTAATTTTACTTTTAAGTTGTTATTCCTAAATCCTAGTCTTTTTTAATTTTTTAAGAATTTTATTGAAGCATAGTTGATTTACAATGTTGTGTTATTTCCTACTGTATAGCAACGTGACTCACACATATATATATATTCTTTTTCATATTCTTTTCTATTATGGCTTATCACATGATACTGAATATAGTTTCCTGTGCTATACCGTAGGGCTTTGTTGTTTATCTATTGTATGTATAATATTTTACATCTGCTAATCCCAAATACCCAATATTTCTCTCCCCCACTGCCCCTCCCTCTTGGCAACCACAAGTCGCTTCTCTATGTCAGTGAATCTGTTTTTGTTTTGTAGATATGTTAATTTGTGTCGTACTTTAAATTCCACATGTCTAAATCTTAAGTGCTTCAAAACAAGTAAAGAATTGGGAAGACATAGTAGAAAATGCAGGCTATGTTGGTAAGCATGCAGAATTACAAAATAAGTCCTTTACTCCTCAAATAGTTATCATTCTCCCTTCTCCACCTGACCGCTTCTGATGGAATCACGTCTCTGAGGCAACACTATAGCACCTATTCCGCTGTTCATGTGTGACAAGGGTCTCTTTCTTCTTGTATCAGTTATTACCTTCATTTGACAAGTGTTTGTTTACTGACTTACCATTTGCCAGGCACTGTTCTGCCAGGACTTACCATTTGCCAGGCACTGTTCTGCTGCCTAGGGATACATTATGAACAAAACAGATATAGATTATATTCTAGTGGGAAAGGACCAGGCAAAGAAAGAAAGAAGGAAAGAAAGCATCCTATACTTATAACATGTGTCAGATGGTGGTATGTACCCTGGAGAAATGCACAGTTGGAAAGAGGAGTAAAAATATATGTGCATGGAGGACAGGGGCCAGGGCTAGGGGCCTCAGTGAGGATGGGTTCGAGAAAGCCCTGAGGAGATTGCAGAGGGAGCCACATGGCCATTAGGAGAAAGAATAGTCCAGGCAAAGGCAACCACAAGTACGAAGCCTCCAAAGCAGGAAAAGCCAGTAGGAATACTGGGGTCCAGTGTGACTGGAGTGGAGTGGGGTAGGTTAGTAAGAGATGAGGTCAGCGTGGCCAAAGGGAACCACATTGTGCAGAGCTCCAGAGGCCATTGTAGGAACATTGGCTTTTATTTTTTAGAGGGGAAGTGGCTATATCTGACTCCATTTTAACAAGGTCCTCTGTGCCCAAGAGAGACTGTAGAGCATAAAAGGAGAGATGACAGCCATTTGGACCAAAGTAGTTGTGTTGTAGCTGATGAGGCAAGGTCAGCTGCTGGAGAAGTTCCAAAGTAAAGCCCTCAGATCTTGAGGATGAACATGGATTTGTTTTTTTTTTTAAAAGAAGAAGAAGAAGAATGAAGTTGAGGATGATTCCAAAGCTTTAGGACTGGGCGACTGGAAAAAGTCCTCATCATGAAGTGAGGGGAAAGACAAGAAGGGCTGGTAAGAGTTGAGAAAGAGGAGGCATTTGGCTTCCAACCTTTAGACATCCAGGTGGGGATGTCAAGTAGGCAGTTGGATATGTGAGTGCAGTTTTGGAAGTGGTCCAGGCCAAAGACTTAAATTTGAGACTCATCAAATTTGTATGTGTTTGGGTAGGTCCATCAGGGCCAGAACTACATCTTATTAATGTTTGAACCCCCATCTAACCTAGGAGTGGCTTGCCTACCTGTAGTAGAGACCCAGTATATATTTATATTAATAGACTATGTGGTTGTATTTGTCTATGAAAATAAAGTCAAGATTAACTGAATTGTGAAAACAGTGGGACCCCATCCTGCACATTTAATGGCAAAAGCCCAAGATCTAGAAGGAGCTGATCCAGACTTGAGTCCTGGTAATCTAAGCCAAGTGACTTAGTCTCTCCAAGCCAGTTTTCTCATTTGTAAAATGGAGGCAACCCTAGTGGCTAGTTACTCTGAAGGGTGGTTATGAAGATTAAAGCTCATGAGTATGAAATGCATAAGCATGGTACAGATGGGAGTCAGTTGCGAAAATCAGACAGGGATTGATAAAGATTGATAAAACAGGTTTGTTTCTATTTCCCTGTTTACCTGAAGGACTTTGAATAGGGATCCCAGAAACTGAGGTTCAGAATGCAGTGGGCTGGTCTCTGCCTGGCACCATAATCCTCACTGCTGAAATTCATTTCAACACCATTAAATTAAAACCATTATGAGATACCACCACACATTAGGCTAAAACAAGACAAAAACAGAACGTGTAAACACCCATAAACCTTGATTCATGCTAAGTACTGGTGAAACCTTGGAACAATTGAAACCCTCACATATTTCTAGTGGGAATGCAAATGACACAACCACTTTGAAAAACAGTTTGGCAGTCTCTTATAAAGTTAAACATACACTTATATGATGCAAATATCCTTCTCCTGGGCGTTTACTCAAGAGAAACAAAAACTTATCACATAAAAAAATCCGTCTGTGGATACTTATAGCAGCTTTATTCATAATTGCCCCAAACTGGAAAAACCCAGATATCCTGGTGAATGGACAAACTGTAAAAAGAACAAAGTATTGATTCAAACAATAATATGGATGAATCTTAAATGTATTTTATAAGTGAAAGAAGCCAGAACCAAGAGGCTCCATATGGTATGATTCTGTTTACATGACATTCCAGAAAAGGCAAAATGACAGGGGCAGAGAAAAAATCAGTGGCTTCCAGAGGTTGGGAGGAGTTGATGGCAGAAGTTGATGAGAGAATTTGGAGATGATGGGATTGTTCTGTATCATGCGTTTGTTGTCATGGATACACTGTTCTAAGCATTTTTCAAAACCCACAGCAGCGAATGTTATAAAAAATGAATTTTACAGCATCTAAATTAAGAAGAAACCAACCAGGATGTAGGGCAAACTCAAAATGAAATACAAATTGTAACAAGTGATGTAGCAATATTCCAAATGAATGACATCAGCACACTGAAGGGAGTGGAGAAGAAAAGAACTAACCTACATAATTTTGAAAAATAGTACTTTGGCTATCATAAGCCTGAAGAAAAAATAAACTACACAAAGTAATGTGGTTAGCAAATTTGTTTCTTACGGGGGTCTGTATTAGCAGTCCTGAAAATGGATATCGTTGGGCTGAACAAGTAAGTAAACACATTATAGATAAGGAAAGCCTGTGCTCTCACTGCCAAAGAAGAAGTTACAAACAAGGCAGGGAAAGGCCCAAATGAACTCTGTGGTATTGGACTGGATTCAGAGGTATCAGCACAAACTCTTGTTTATTTTTGTGGTATAATACATATGACATAACATTTACCATCTTTATCATTTTTAAGTGTAAGATTCAGTGACATTAACTACATTTATAATGTCGTGCAACCATAACCACTATCCATTTCCAGAACTTTTGCTTCATCCCAAACAGAAACGCTGTAACATGAAACAATTCTCCATCCCCCACTCCCTCCAGTCGCTGTTAATCTCAATTATATGGATAAGACTGTTCTAGGTGCCTCATGTTAGTGGAATCATACAGAATGTCTTCTCTGGGTCTTGTTTATTTCACTCAGCATATTGCTTTTTAAGTTCATCCTTGTTGTAGCATTTATCAGAATTTCATTTCTTTTCAAGGCTGAATCATGTTCCATTATCTATATCACATCTTGTGGATCCATTCATTTGTTGGTGGGCACTCGTGTTTTTTAAATACATGTACAAATAGATACAGAAAAAACAGAGGACAATGTGTACCCCTATATTAGTATATATACATTTATTTCCAGTCTCTCAGCTAAGAGGGCCTAGAAGTGAGGACGCTCTAGCAGCAGGGAACATACCTGATGCCCATTCTCCAGTCAAAGGAGTCAGGCCTCTTTGAAGAAATGGTTGACTCCAGGCCTGGGGCAGGGAAAATGCAAGATGAGCCTGAAGCATCTTGTGGAGTCAGAGAGCAAGGAAATGCTTTCCAAATGTTGGGAGCCTGTCTGTTTTTGGTTCTGCTTTTTAAGGGTGGAGCACGTAGGACTTCAGGTAGTACCTGAAGGAACTACCAGTAGCCAGAGCCGAGTAATTTGGGAAAATAAATAAATAAATAAATAATGCTAGATTATCACCACATGCTAGGCATGAATTTGCTCTGATTGAAATAAATAATCAAATATAAATAAATGGAAATGAAAAGATAGCCCCTCCTTTTGGAAGAATTCCAAATAATAAATGTAGGAAGAATGAAGGAAAGAGAAAAGTCACCATTAGAAAATCACAGTAATAACTACTGCAGGTAGGATCCACACAGATGCTAACATCAGTGGGCAAAAGTTTCAGGAGAAAGTGGATATTTGCATAAAGCATCTGCCTGTAATGTAGGAGACCCAGGTTTGATCCCTGGGTCGGGAAGATCCCCTGGAGAAGGAAATGACAACCCACTCCAGTATTCTTGCCTGGAGAATTCTGTGGATTGAGGAGCCTGGTAGGCTACAGTCCATGGGGTCGCAGAGTCAGACACAACTGAGCAACTTCACTTCGCTTCAGAGTGTCTCTCCCAAGATATTTATCATTTACAGAGGGAAAAATCACAGCTTGACAGTGGGACAACCCCACCTAAGTAACTGTCAATGTGAACATTACCAGGAGTAAGATGTATGGATCTGACAGAGCCCCTTGATAGGTCACGTGGAAAAGGGCATATTGGTGTCTCTGCCAAAAATGTGTAACTAACCTAAACATCAAAAGATCTCACGCAAACTCAAATTGTGGGAAATTCTACAAAATGTCCCTGTCACGAAAGACAAAGAAAGACAGAAACTGTCACAGAATGGACCAGGAGATGAAGGAATCAGGATGAGTAAGTGCAATGTGAGGTCCTAGACTAGATCCCAGGAGAGAAAAAGCATTTTAGTGGAAAAAGCTAGTGAAAATCCAAATAAAGTCTATAGTTCAGCTATGGGTATTGTACCCCTGTTGCTATTTTAGTTTTGATAGCTCCTGGGATTGTGTGAAATAGTAGCATTAGGAGAAACTGAGAGAAGGGAATATGGGAACTCTCTGTACTATTTTTGCAACTTTTCTGTCAGTCTGAATTTTTTCAATGTAAAATATTCTCTTAGAAAGAAAAACTTAAAGTTCTACTGCTTTCTATATGTATAAAAATATACCTAATGCATTAGTTCAGTTCAGTTCAGTTCAGTTGCTCAGTCGTGTCTGACTCTTTGAGACCCCATGAATGGCAGCACGCCAGGCCTCCCTGTCCATCACCATCTCCCGGAGTTCACTCAGACTCACATCCATCGAGTCCGTGATGCCATCCAGCCATCTCATCCTCGGTCGTCCCCTTCTCCTCCTGCCCCCAATCTCTCCCAGCATCAGAGTCTTTTCCAATGAGTCAACTCTTCGCATGAGGTGGCCAAAGTACTGGAGCTTCAGCTTTAGCATCATTCCTTCCAAAGAAATCCCAGGGTTGATCTCCTTCAGAATGGACTGGTTGGATCTCCTTGCAGTCCAAGGGACCCTTAAGAGTCTTCTCCAACACCACAGTTCAAAAGCATCAATTCTTCAGTGCTCAGCCTTCTTCACAGTCCAACTCTCACATCCATACATGACCACAGGAAAAACCATAGCCTTGACTAGACGGACCTTAGTCGGCAAAGTAATGTCTCTGCTCTTGAATATACTATCTAGGTTGGTCATAACTTTTCTTCCAAGGACTAAGTGTCTTTTAATTTCATGGCTGCAATCACCATCTGCAGTGATTTGGAGCCCAAAAAAATAAAGTCTGACACTGTTTCTACTGTTTCCCCATCTATTTCCCATGAAGTGATGGGACCAGATGCCATGATCTTCGTTTTCTGAATATTGAGCTTTAAGCCAACTTTTTCACTCTCCTCTTTCACTTTCATCAAGAGGCTTTTTAGCTCCTCTTCACTTTCTGCCATAAGGGTGGTATCATCTGCATCTGAGGTTATTGATATTTCTCCCTGCAATCTTGATTCCAGCTTGTGTTTCTTCCAGTCCAGCGTTCCTCATGATGTACTCTGCATATAAGGTAAATAAGCATTAGTAGAGTGATACAAATGTATTAGTATAAATGAATGATGATAGACACATTAGTGGTGTGTATGCCAACCTATTTAACTGATTGGAATTTGTGGTTAAAGAGATATGAAGACAACTGTTCTTCAACCTGAGGCAAAGAGATGGCAGATACCTAGAGTAGTCAAAACCACAGAGAGAAAGTAGAATGGTGGTTGCCAGGGGTAGAAGGAGGGAGATGGGGAGTTTAATGGGTTCAGAGGTTCCGTTATGCAAAATGAAAAGAGTTCCGGAAATGATGGTATGATTATGATGATGCTGATGGTCACACAAAAACCTGAATGAACTTCATTCCACCAAACCAGATGCTTAAAAATGGTAAAGATAGTACATTTTACATAATGTATATTTTGCCACACTCAAAACCAAAACAAGGACTGCAGAGTTTATCATTCGGTTCTGCAATGTCTTGCTCCTACATATTTCTTGCAAGTTAGGCTCCTCTTCCCAGCAGGGCTTCACGTGATCAGCATCTGGAACACAGCTTGTTTTGAGAGACAGAACCATGGGACTCGGTATTAGTTCATTCTTAATCCACAGATAGGGATGGACGGCTGGGAAAGGTCAGAGTGCAGAAAGGATAATTCTGTTCACTTGGGGAGAACTATTAACAAGGTTCCATTGAACGTTATCTTAATCTCTCAGAGAGGAGACAAGCCTGCCCTCATATCCCTGAGGCCTGGTTCCTCGGGGCTCAGGAGTAACTTGGGATATGCACACTCATCTTCCATCCCCACCTCCCTGAGGGGCTGGCCCAGTTACTCATGTCCCTTGGTTCTATGGAATCTTCTCACAGGTTTCATGTTCACCCCATCTGTATCTACATACACACCTATCTGTATAGGCAAGGTTACGCTGTGGTAATAAACAGTGGTTTATTAAACCTCAGTGGTTTAAGACATCAGATGTTTATTTCTTGCTCATTCTGCGAATTTAGCACAGGTTGACTGGGGCTCTTTTCTGTGTCATGGGCCCTCTGGGATCCAGGCTGATACCACAGTCACTATTGGGAACTCTATGGTGACCATGGATGCTGACTCTTACAGCCTTTGTCTGGAAATGATCCAGGTCACTTCTGCTCATTTCTTTGTCTAAAGCATGTGGGATGGCCCAGCATTACTTTAAAATCCTCCTTCAGGGAAGAATAATTTAGTTTATCACACTCACCGAGCCCCCCAGCACTTCCCTCACCTCTAGAGAAAGAGAACCCCATCCCAGCTCTATACACTGTACCCCACTGAAAGAACCCTTAGTGCTTCTACTTTCTGCAGCTGAGACCACAAAGACCAATTAAAGGAGCTTGTTTGGGGCTTGAGATTGGTCCTCTCCATGCCTGTTTATTTCCTATTCCATTCCCACAATCCAGGCTGCGTCTGTCCAGATGCCTGCAAGGGTCCCACCCTCTCCTTTTGAGAGCAGATTCATGGTCATTGATGAGGAGTACATATGACTTGCCTACAGGGGCCACAGTGTGACTCACTGGCTTCCCAGAAGCTAATCAGCCAACTGGTGATCGGTGATGTACCAGCCTATTTTCCCCTCTTCCCCTACTGGGAATCAGTGGCCATAATCCTGGAAGATAAGGTGAATTCCTATCACTTGTTTGTACTTTAAAGAGTTTACAAAACACTCAGTCCCACTGAGTTTTGTAATGTAATGCAATTTTGTAATAATGTAATGCAATTTTTATTTAAGATTGGTCCCCTAGGAACAGATAAAGAAAGATGTGGGAGGGTGTAGTGAGAGTGCATCCATGTGTGCACCTGGTTTCTGTGGCTTAGCTTGATTTCACCTTAAGATAATTTAACATTACTTTCTATACAAATTCACAGCATTCCTAAAATAGCCAATTCCCACTGTGCTTTTAAACTACTTATTGTTTTCCAAAAATCTGATTTAACACTCAACTTTTCGGGAGCATTGTCTCTTTATAAAGCAAAGCTTTGCTGTGCTTGTTTCTCAGCAAATTCCTAGAACTAGAGACAATATGGAAATGGAGGGTCCTGGATACAACAATCGGAATATTTGTGACTCACCCAAAACTTGTTTCCCTTTCCAGATGGGGAATTTCTAGTAGGGAGGAAACAGATTCGCTCATTTGTTTAACAAATACTGTTTCACTGAGTAGCTTCTAAGAGCTGAATACTCTAAGTAGTGTAGAAGATTCAAGGAAAGGTTAGCACCTTTTATTCCCTGTCAAGAGTTTACAATGTGGCCATAAGATCATATTCATTTGCTTGACATTCTCTGGTGTATCTTTCTGCCCAAAGACCGGAAGGAGACATTTCTCCCCACAGAGGTCAGGCCTCTGGCCCTGCCCCACATGCCCCTGGCTAAAACCGCCTCATGGCCAACTTCAGACTTACTCTAGCAGACAAATCCCTGGGTGCATAAAAGCTGCAGTTGCTGCTCCAGCCCTGCAAACAATCCCTTCTCCTTCCCTCCCTGGCACACCTCCCCACAGAAGTCATCCTTAAAAGATACAACTCCCTTAACCTACCCTGTGGCCTCTGGGACCCAGCCCTGGCCCCAGAGAAAGCAAATCCATCTGACACATGGCGCATTGGAGCCTGTGGGCTTCTCTATTTGCTTAAGTTAACCCTTTGTTATTGTTTGGCATTAATGTCTTATTAAATCAAGATGGACCGTAATTGGCCTGTGAGTGCTGGTGAAGGTAATGTCTTTGCAGAGCTGAGCAGAATCATGTTCTGGGTACACAGGCCAGCACCTTGGTTTGCCTGGGCGTGGTGGTGGCCGTGGTAGCTCCGAGCAGCTGTCAGGACCTGGGAGCTGTGATCAGATGTGCTGTCAAGCAGATGGGACTATTGTGATGAAGGAAAGCTACTACAAAGGACAGTCCCCTCTCAAGGGTGAAAGCACTTGTTGCCCCAAAGGGCAGACAATTCTAATTCTCACAGGGAAGATCAATACTCCAGAATTTCTCTAAACCTGACCTGCCATTTGGTTTCAAGACCATGTGTGTCAAACAGTTTTGCAAAGGGGTTGGGAAAACTACCGTGACTTCTTGGAGGTTGACATAAGGGCCAAAGCTTTTGCAAGGACCCTTGGGGAGAGCGTTATCTTAGAATGCTAGTGGCAGTGTGCACACGAGCAGGGTCTGGTCCAGCAGAAAGCAGTTGTGACAGGGCCAGAGGTGCAGGTGAGGCAAATTAGCCAACTTGGGACTTTTCTAGGATTGTTTTTTTTCTCTCCCTGGTAGATTATTCCTCCCAGCATAAACACGCCTGTGGTTCATTTGGAATTTTAAGGGGTGCTCTAACTAGTGTAGTCTCCTGCCTCTGCAATAGGAGGTCATTTATTCTGTATGAGCTTTTTGTTTGTTTGTTTCCATGCTTTTCCATTGATCAGGGCCACCCTTTATTTGCTCACCTTCTTTAGACTGTTCCCCTGCAGAAATGTTACTCCTTCCTCCATTTCTGCACCTTGTTTGTGTCTGAATTCCAACAGACAGCATAGTATGGTAGTGGGGAGCATAGAAGGCAGGACCTTGAACCCCTTGTCTGTCCCGGACCCAGGCATGGTGCCTGTTATAAGTGGATGCTCACAAAACGCGGCAGAATTAAATCAAATGCTCTGACCCTGTTCTGCTCAGGAGACTTTTTGGCCTCCCTCAACTCCTTTCCAACTTCTTCAGCCAATTCTTAACCAAAATGTTTTATCCTGCATCTCAACCCTCTTTCCTTAGAAATAAATGACTAGTTCTCTGCATCCTCCTGGCTTTCATGGAGAGTAATTTGATGAATACTCCTGTAAATAAGTCCTGAAATTTCTGAGCCCAATGTGGGTCGCAAATTAAATAATTCTAGGAGGTTACTCTATCTTTAACCAACCCAGCTGACCAGGAAATAAATAGCTCTGAATGATTTAATAGCTTGGTTTATCTTAAGCCATCATTTCCATGTCTAGTGGATTGACCACTTAACAATCTTTTGGAATTTCAGAGTACTCTGAGAGCATCACTCACATTGCATAGACCTGATCAGTCAGAGAATAGGAGACTGTATGGGAGGAACCAGGGTATTTAACCTAGAGAAAGTAAGACTGGGTCTATAAATATGGGAATGGATGCCAGATTTAGTACACCCCACAGAGCAGAATTTTGTCTGGTGGATGGAGGCAGTGAGTGTCCAGCCATTGGGGAAGTTTGAAGGAAGGCTACATATGCATCAGTCAGATGAGGCTTTTATGTCCTCATGAGGGCTGGCTACCAAGTCACTTCCCATCTGTTATAGACTGAATGTTTATGTCCCCGCAAATTCATATGTGGATGCCCTAATTTCCAATGTGATAGGAGGTAAGGCCTTTGGGAGGTAATTAGGTTTAGAGCAGTCATGATGGTACAGCCCCCATAATAGGATCAGTGCCATTATTAGTGACATTTTTAGTGCCATTATAGCCAAGCAGGGGATACCAGAGCTGCTTCTGTCTGCCATGAAGCAAGAAAGTGGCTGTTCACCAGCCAGAAAGCGGGCCTCAGTCAGGAACTGAATCAGCCAGCACCTTGGTCTTAGACTTCCCAGCCTCCAGAACTATGAGAGATCCACTTCTGTTGTTTAAGCCACACTCTCCATGGTATTGTGCTACAGCAGCCCAAACTGACATAGACACCACCAGAGAGGCATTGCCCTCACGGAGATTCAAGAGATGGGGTTGGCTATGGCTGATTCATGTTGATGGTATGGCAAAAACCAATACAATATCGTAAAGCAATTGTCCTTCAGGTAAAGATAAATAAATCTGTAAAAAAAAGAGAGATGGGATTAAGTCTACACCAACCTTATGAGATACTATGAGATGCTCAGAACATGATTTAAAAAAAAGAAAGAAAAGATTTCTCCCTCACAAAAGCAGGAAAAAAACCTATGGTTTATACTTTCATTGGATGGTGGATAAACAGGAATCTGCAAATTTTTCATGTGTTTTCTTGGGACCCGGAGGGTGCTATTTAGGGGTGCTGGGATTCATTCAGTGTGTCCTAGGAGTCCATGAGCACCCTCGTAAATCCCCCCTCAGAGATTCCAGCAACAGAAACAGACCTGAGTTACCAGGTGACTCTGGCTGGACCCCTCCTGGCAGAGTCTGCCTCTGAGGTGGCATTTTCTGTTCAGCCAACTCCTCTGTCCTCTAATTCATGTGGCAACAATTGACCTCTAGCTCAGAGACAGAAAATAAAACATGCAAGAACCCAAGAAAGTAAGCCTGCCCTTTCTGTGGGAACAGGACTGTTCCCTGTGTGGGGAGACTTGGGAGACCGCAGGAGAGTGCCTTGGCCTCCCACCCTCCACCCTTCCTATACCTTAGGCCCCTCACAACTCTTTTCTACCCACAAAACTGTCTGAGGCAAGGTAGGCGGGGATGGGGGTGGGGGCACGACCTTGATCTCCGAACTGGTGAAACAGCCGTGCCAAGGCTGGAATCCAGGACATTCATTAATTTAGCGAACCTCCAAGGAGTCGTCAGGGAAAAGAAAATATGCATCTTGTCGCTCTTCTTTATGTTTACTTTATTTTGAATCTTGAGATATTTTAAAGTTACAGAAAATTGAAAAGAATTATATAAGCAGCTCCCATATTAAGCTAATTTTTTTTTCACTTTTGCATCCAATCATTTTATTCTGTAAAGAATACCATTTCAGATAGAGCTGAGTGCCCTTGTATTCACACCCCAAGTCTCTTCTTACATTTCTGCTTAATTTATGAAGATTTTAATTTATCTAAATTAAAACAATGTAATTCTAAAGTTACAAAAGGGGACCGGACCGGAACACGGCGATATTTCCAGGGCTTGGGGCCCTATGTAAGAGGTCCCTGGGGTCCGGAAGAGACCTGCGGAAGGGTGTCCCCAGCTGTTGAGGAGGCGGTGTGGGCGTCCCAAGTTCATTCTCTTCTCTGGGCGGGATCAGGAGGAGGCCCCGAGGCGGGGTCCCCTTCCTTGAAAGCCCCGCCCAGGCTTCTGCAGCCGCGGCCTTCCTGCGAGCCATTGTGCCCGAGCTTGGACCCGCTGGGCCAGCATGTCGGGGGTGGAGGGGCTTTTCCGGGACGCAAGACTGGGCAGCCTGGCAGGGCGGCCCCGCCAAGGAAGCCTTGATTCTCCGAGTGGCACGTTCTCCTCGTGCCCTGCCAAGTGCCCCGCTGGGCCGGGGTGGGGGTCGGCGCCACGCTGGGGTGCAAACCCCGCCTTGGGGGCTTGCCTTGGAAACCCGGGTGCACTCACTTCTTGGCCCCTTCCTTCCTTACATCTTTCTCCTAATCATCACAGCTGTTCTTATTGCCAAGTTCTGTGTTCCGCATTGGGATTACATAGTTTCTGCCTTCATTCATTCGTTCTCTCATTCACTGATTCCACATACAGTTATGGAGCAGGGGCGTCTGCCGGCACTGTTCTAGGTACTGTACTGGGATAAGCCTGGGAACGAAGGAAGTAAAGATCTTTGCCTCCTGGAACTTGTATTCTAGCAAACAGACAACAACAACAACAAAATAGATGTGATAGACAAGTATATTGTGGGAACGATGATGAGTGTTGTAAAAGAGTAGAGGGGGTGGGGAAATCAGTAATAGGGGAGGGGCCCTCCCTGTCCTCCCCTGAGCGGTTCCTGCCCCCCTCTCCCTCCCACGTACACAGTTCTAATCCACATCCCTGAATTCACACTTTGGCCTGGGATGTCTTCTGACTCATCACCTTGTCTCCACCTCCTATCAGGTTCCTACCCTCTCCTGCTAGTGTTAGCATCATGTTTTCTTGGAAACGTCTGTTTTCCAAGTCACTTCACTGGCAGAAGAACATTCTAAGTGGAGGAAGCAGACAGTACAAAGTCTGCAGTGGGAGTCTGCCTGGCAGGACAGGAGTTATACAGAGAGGGTTTTGTCCCTCCGCCACCTGGGCCTTCCCTGGAGTCCAGAGCTCAGCTGGAGTGGGGGGAAATCTCCCAGAGGCAGGACCAAGAACAGGTGGCCACATCTGTGCTCCAGTTGCTTCCCTGGATCTGCAGAATAACCCTGATGTACTTGTTGGGATGCCTGCGGTTATTCTCTATTCCTGACCCTTGTTCCTCTCTCTGATCCCTTATACTTTCACTGCGGCCTGCGGCTGACCCAGGACTGGCAGTTCCCCAGATGCACTGTCCTGGCTGCTTCCGATCTGGGCACATGGGCATCTCCTGGAATGTGATCCACTTTCCTCCTACCTGTGTCCACCTGACAAGCCCTTCCCCTTCCTTCAAGAATCTGTTCAACATCACCTACTCCATGATGGAGCCTTTTCTTAAACTTCCCATTGACTGTTCCAGCCCCATCTTCGGCTTATGTGACACCTGCCACAGACCTTGATGGGCAGGTGTCTGGCTGCCTTCCAGTTATAGCCTGTCTCACTCACCTCCATATCCTCAGCATTCAGCACCTGCCTGGCACGGAGTGGGTGCTCATGAACCATGTTGACTGGTTGAATGAGCAGTGCGTGGCTGCCATGGTCGTCTCCTGAGAGGCCCCAGGGGGCCTGAGTTAAATATGCCCTTGGATATTGAACAGACTGTAGTCACAGCTGCAGGCTTCTGAGGGACTCAGATTTCCTGTGGGTGAGGGACTGGCAGCAGAAAGGCCCTCATTTCAATCATAGAAAATGGCTGGCTGAAGAGTATTGTTGTCCCAGAAAACAGAAGAGGCCACCCCTCTCCTGACTCCATCCCTGCCCTGGGTACCAGTCTATGGCTAGCCACACAACTCCTGGAAACCCTGGTCAAAAATGTGCTTCCTCTCCAGCCCCTGGGGACTCTGAGTCCTCCCAGGGCAGTAGCATTTACAAAGGGTGCAGTGGACTGGCTGTCCTGCCATCCCTCAGCCCTAAAGGCCTGCCAGCCTGCCCTTGAACGCCTCTGTCCTTCTTGTATCCCTCCCACATCCACAGTCCTAATCCACACCCCTGTCTTCACATGTTGGCCTGGGATGTCTTCTGGCTCATCGCCTTGTCTCCACCTTCTATTAGTTCCTACCCTCTGCCTCCAGTGTTAGAATCATCTGCAGAAACTTCTGCTTTGCAAGTCACCCCTCACTGTACAAGGACAAAGTCCGGACACCCACACCTGGTGTCCGGGGCCCTCTGAAAATTGACCCCAACGCCCCTGTGCACACTTCTTCCTCTTCCTCTTCACCAACCTCCGGCTGACAGTCTGCTCACAGCCCCTCCTCTCAAGAGCGTCCCAGCTCTGGGCCTTCTTGTCCTGAAGGCCCAGTCTCTCCTCCCATCCAGTGCTATACACATCCTTCCAGCTTACTCAACCCATCTCTGAGCCCTGTATCACTTATGCTCTCTACCTCTAGTCACTTAGTAACCAATTAGACAGCTGACCTTGAGAGCTTTGAGGGTCCTGTCAGTTGTGCAGTTCAATTCTGACCATGTGTTTTTGCTGATATTCCATAAGTTTGTCTCATTAGTTCTTCATTTTTAGAGTAACAGATTTGAAGACCAGACCTTTGCCTTTATCAGTGTGTATCTTCTAGGATATAGTAGTCCCTGGCACATGGCAGGAAATTCATTATGGGCAAAGATGGGCTCAATAAAGGACGGAAATGGTATGGATCCAACAGAAGCAGAAGATATTAAGAAGAGGTGGCAAGAATACAAAGAAGAACTGTACAAAAAAGATCTTCATGACCAAGATAATCACGATGGTGTGATCACTCACCTAGAGCCAGACATCCTGGAATGTGAAGTCAAGTGAGCCTTAGAAAGCATCACTACGAACAAAGCTAGTGGAAGTGATGGAATTCCAGTTGAGCTATTTCAAATCCTGAAAGATGATGCTGTGAAAGTGCTGCATTCAATATGCCAGCAAATTTGGAAAACTCAGCAGTGGCCACAGGACTGGAAAAGGTCAGTTTTCATTCCAATCCCAAAGAAAGGCAATGCCAAAGAATGCTCAAACTACCGCAAAATTGCACTCATCTCACATGCTAGTAAAGTAACGCTCAAAATTCTCCAAGCCAGGCTTCAGCAATACATGAACCGTGAACTTCCAGATGTTCAAGCTGGTTTTAGAAAAGGCAGAGGAACCAGAGGTCAAATTGCGAACATCTGCTGGATCATCGAAAAAGCAAGAGAGTTCCAGAAAAACATCTATTTCTGCTTCACTGACTATGCCAAAGCCTTTGACTGTGTGGATCACAAAAAACTGTGGAAAATTCTGAAAGAGATGGGAAGACCAGACCACCTGACCTGCCTCTTGAGAAACCTATATGCAGGTCAGGAAGCAGCAGTTAGAACTGGACATGGAACAACAGACTGGTTCCAAATAGGAAAAGAAGTACGTCAAGGCTGTATCTTGTCACCCTGCTTATTTAACTTCTATGCAGAGTACATAATGAGAAACGCTGGGCTGGAAGAAGCACAAGCTGGAATCCAGATTGCCAGGAGAAATATCAATAACCTCAGATATGCAGAAGACACCACCCTTACGGCAGAAAGTGAAGAGGAACTAAAAAGCTTCTTGATGAAAGTGTAAGAGGAGAGTGAAAAAGTTGGCTTAAAGCTCAACATTCAGAAAACGAAGATCATGGCATCTGGTCCCATCACTTCATGGGAACTAGATGGGGAAACAGTGGAAACAGTGTCAGACTTTATTTTTTGGGCTCCAAAATCACTGCAGATGGTGATTGCAGCCATGAAATTAAAAGACTCTTACTCCTTGGAAGGAAAGTTATGACCAACCTAGATAGCATATTCAAAGGCAGAGACATTACTTTGCCAACAAAGGTCCGTCTAGTCAAGCCTATGGTTATTCCTGTGGTCATGTATGGATGTGAGAGTTGGACTGTGAAGAAGGCTGAGCGCCGAAGAATTGATGCTTTTGAACTGTGGTTTTGGAGAAGACTCTTGAGAGTCCCTTGGACTGCAAGGAGATCCAACCAGTCCATTCTAAAGTAGATTGGTCCTGGGTGTTCTTGGGAAGGAATGATGCTAAAGCTGAAACTCCAGTACTTTGGTCACCTCATGTGAAGAGTTGACTCATCGGAAAAGACTCTGATGCTGGGAGGGATTGGGGGCAGGAGGAGAAGGGGACGACAGAGGATGAGATGGCTGGATGGCATCACGGACTCAATGGACGTGAGTCTGAGTAAACTCCAGGAGTTGGTGATAGACAGGGAGGCCTGGCATGCTGCGATTCATGGGGTCACAAAGAGTCGGACACGACTGAGCAACTAAACTGAACTGAACTGAACTGATGGCAAGTTTCCAGACCCCTACCCCCAGATATGCCTGTCTTCAGTAGTTTCCTGCTCAACTGCCATATGTGGTGGCTGTCATACATATGCCTTCTGAAGGGAAGCTGATAAATATATGCCTCTTGGGGGATTAGAGACTTAACATATTTGTCCCCCAGAGGGATCTGTATTGTGAGAGGTACCTGCAAGGAGCACTACTGGGCCGTTGTTTGGCTCTACTGATGAAACACCATTATCAGCGAGAGGGAAGGTTGGGATGGGAACCTGTCTTAGAGCCATTTGACCATACCCTTTTCCCCGTTGCTTCTTTACCTGGGTGTTCTGCCAGTTCTAGACTGGAGAGTAGAAAGAGGGGAAAGGAACTATCCGTTTTCAAGGAAATTCCCCTCTCACACCTTGACTCCATGCAAATCTGACCTCGCTAGATGTCCATCCCTGAGAAGAGACCTCATGTGTGGGTCATGAGGCTGGAGGGAAGCAGGTGTTATTCCTGTTGCTCTGTCTCTGGTCTGCAAGGCTGCCTGGAGCTCCTTGCAAGGCAGGAAGAGCTGGGCCAGCAAACTACTGGGGAGACAAATGTTACTCAAGCAAAAGAGATGAGATAGGCTGCCAAAGGCACATAGGGTGCAGAATGAGAAAGATGGGTGTGGGCATATGGGGAGAAGAAGGGATGAACTTGCACTGATGAGGACCTATTGTGTGCAAGGCACTGTGCTAGTCACATTCATGCCCATTACCTCATCTAATCTTCCCAGAAATCTTGTAAAATAATTGTCAGTAGCTGCATTCTCCAACACAGGAGTTTATTTCCTCTCACACCCTTTCTCCATCGTTAGTTTTCCTTTTTGTTTTTTCTTTTTTGGTCATAAAGTAATTAGTGTTCATTATAGACCTGGTATATGAAAATAATAAAGTACAAGAAAGGAAAAAATCATCTATCATCTAATAATAAAAATATAATTGTTAGCATGTATGTGTGTATATTTCAGTTTTTTAAATTCATTTTAAACATGTGACATCACATATATATAATATTTTCTATTCTTTTTTAATAACCTGTATAGCAAAAATATTTTCATGTCATTAAAATTCTTTAAAAGCATCTATATTGCCCTCACAGTGCTCCATTATAAGGATAACAGCAAGACTAGTTTTTAGCTTTTCCCCAACTGCTGGACATCTGTTTTCCTATCTTTTGAAATTACAGATAATAGTTCTATAACATCATGTACCAATATCTTTCTCTGATTTCTGTTTATTTTTTAGGATAGTTTGAAGAAGAGAAGTTACTGGGACAAACTGCATAATTGTGACTTTAAATAATAGTTTTACTTTCTGATTTTAAAAATAACAGTTGCTTATTGTAAAAAATATAGAACACACTAAGAAAAAGAAAATAATATCATCCAAAGCCTTTCAAATTGCTGTTATAACATTTTGGTGTGATTGTTTCTCGGTCTTTTTTTCCAGTGACATACATACATAAGTGTAAATAAATATAGCTGCATAAAGTTGGTATTGCACAGCTTATAGAGTGCTATATTTTACTTATGAGCAAGTATTATTATATTATCATTATAATTATTGTTTAAAATACTATTTTTAATAGCTGTGCAATTCCACTTTAAGAATGTGCTATACAAATGTAAGCATTCTTTTACAAATGGCCATTTAGATTTCTGTTTTCAAAAACTTCCTATTAATAACTCTGAGATGAATATCTAAACATCTGTGAATATTCATCTTTGACCTCATTTCTTGTTATGTCCTCCAAATAGATTCCTAGAAGTGAAATTACTAGATCAAAATGTACCAGCCTTGTCAAAGCTGTTTGTATGTATTGCCAAACTGTATTCCAAAAGCACTGCTAATAACCAGGCAGAGAGTGTCCATCTTCACATGTCCTTGCAATATTAATTTAGATTAAAACTGCAGTAGCTTTTCATGAGCAAAATATGCTTCACTTCTTTAATTTTCACATTTATAATTAATGATATTTAACATATTTTGAAATGTTTGTTAGCTACTCGTAATTCATTTTTTTGAGAATCATCTGCTCATGAGCCTATCCGCTTATTGTTTTTGTCTTTGCATATTTCTTGTTGTTTTAGATGAAACCTTTATATTTTCAGGATATTAGTTGTATGTCCATTATATCATAAAGAATTTTCCAAATAAAGAAAAATATATATCCATTTTTACAGATGAGTATACCAAAACTCAACAAGGAAAATCAATTATCCAATGTCACTCAACCAGCAGGTGGTCAAGTTGGGATTCAAACACAGGTCTTTCTGACTCCACAACTCTTGATCAGAAAAACAAAAAAGAAGAAGAAGAAGAGGAAAGGAAATGGTACCAGTACGTGTGGAAGCCTTAGTGGTGGAACTTGAGTGTGTTCTGAGGGATGAGTAGAAGTCAGTTGTTGGAGGGGCTGGGGACACATATGGAGCAGGAGGAATGAAGTGCCAGGGGAATTGGAAGCCAGGAAGGAGCCTGGCCTGGTGCCAGCTGTGCATTTTTCCTTTCATTGCCTCCAAGTTGAGGGACGTGTGCCTTGCATCCCTTCTTCGTTCATAACCCTTCAGAGGACTCCTCCAGTGTTTACCTATATCCTCTTCAAATCCATGCACGTCAGCATAGCCTTTGGTTTGTCCTTACCTGTACATTCCCAAAGCTCTGAGGGGCCCCTTGTTATCTCTTTAAATGATATTTAGAGATGGATATTTAGATGGCCTTGGAGGCAACATCCTCAGCAGAGACCAGAATCTGAGGACTTCTTTGATCCTCTTTTCCCACCTAGTTGCATTTATCCAACCCACATTTTTATTGATGTTGGCTGATTGGCAGGAAAAGAAAGGGAAAGAGGAGGAAAAAGAAGGAAAAAGAAAGAAGACTGGATTGTTGGTCTCCTTAGGATGGGTGCTCATGGACTCCCATCCCCTGGGAGGGAACAGATATAAAAACAATAAACATAGTAGTTGAATCTTGCATCCTGGGATCAGACAGATGCCCTATAGAGTGAGGTCAAAGCAGAGAAGGAGGAGGTGAAGAAGGAAGAAGAAAGAGGAGGGGCCCCTTGTTACTTGCCTTCTCCTCTCTCATGGCTCCATCTGGACCCATCTTTAGGGAGTTTGAAATGCTTAAAATTTTATCTTGGCAGTCAACCACACTCTGGGAACTGGATAGAAGCTTGAAGATTTTGAAGCCTTTGTGAAGGCAAGGGTGGAAGGGTAGAGAGGTCACAGTATCTCTGGTGGTGGGGAGAGAATTGTGAGGTTCTGTTAGATCTATGGAAAAGGACGAAGAGCACCAGAAACTATTATTATACAGGATAGGTACTTTAAGAGAACAATCTTCCAGTTCTTAATTCCTTTAAAAGACAGTTGTCTAAAGCAACAACAAGAATGTATCATGGGGCTTATAACAATATCCTCAAGGAATAAAATATATGAGAGCAGTAGAACAGGGAAAAAGGGTGGTAAAGAGAATGATACTGGTTTAAATTTTTATATGTGATAAGGAGGGACTTCCCTATAGCTCAGATGGTAGAGAATCTGCCTGCAACGCAGGTGACCTGGGTTTGATCCCTGGGTCAGGAAGATCCCCTGGGGAAGGAAATGGCACCCCATTCCAGTATTCTTGCCTGGGAAATCCCATGGACAGAGGAGCCTGGCAGGCCACAGTTCATGGGGTTGCCAGGAGTCAGACATGACGAAGCAACTAACACACACACACATGATAAGGATGCATATGGTAATCCCTAGATACTTCAAGAATAAAAGAAGGTTAGCTAAAAAGCCAAAAAAGGGATAAGATGGATTATTAAGTAATAGTTGATCTGAAAGAGAACAAAGAAAATGAAAAAGAAACCAAGAAGCCAAGTAGAAAATAAATGGCAGCACATATTAATTGTAATATATTATCCAGAAAGGGAAGAAATTAAATGATCTCTAAGGTCCTTCCCAGCTTTTGGAGTCTCTGATTTTAGTTGATATCTCCGTGTCAGCATCCAGTTATGCTGGATGTTTGGCATAGTTAGTTAAGGTTACTTATATTCAGGTGATGATTAGGGGCAGGGTTAAATTTAGAGATGTTACTTCTACAAGGTAGGCCTGGGGTTAAGGCTGATTTAGAGTTGGAGTCTGCTTGGAGTTACTGCTGGATTTGGTTTGTTGGTCAGACCTGTAGGGTGGGAGAGGACTGGGGTTCAGGAAGATTAGATTGGGTGGGGAAGGGCTGATCCAGCAAGCCTCCTGCAATCTCTCACAGCAGATCTTCATGTTATTCAAAGCATTATACTTTCTCATAGTTAATAACCTCTTTCTTCCAGGACTTTTTTTCTCTAGGACTTTTTCCTCTCTTTCTTTTATGAATGCAGTATAACATCTATTGATTCAAAACGCCTTTCTTGATTACCTTCTGTGTATCAGGCACCATGCTAGGTGCTGGGAAGGCAGCGTGAACAAGACAAAGCCCCTGACTCCACCAAGCTGGTATTCTGTTGGTGGGAGACAAGAAACAAACTTGACTCCAGTCAGAAGGTCAGAGTGGTCTGGAAGTCTGGAAAGATCCTGTGATGGATGGGGAGAAGGGGCAGCAGGGGCAGAGCTCTGGACATGGGTGGAGAGAAGGCAGTGCGGTGCGAGAGGTGGGCAGGAAAGGAGCTTGGAGCAGCAGCAGCAGCTCTTCCTAGTAAGCTCTCAGGTTGTATTCTACTTCTGATGGAAGCCCCTGGAGGTTGGAAACCAGGGATTGAGTGGTCTTGTTTGAGATCTAAAAGATAACACGGGCTGCTGGGTGAAGAATAGCCTGGAGCAGAGACAAGTGAAAACCAAACAAAATGAAACAAAGGACCAAGAGACAGGAGCCCTGGATTCCCCAACGTGCCATGCTCGATGCCAGCTACTCCACTTAGTCTCTCTCCCCTGCTGTCTCTGAAATGCCAGTAGTGATATCTATGCTATTTATGCCATCGTGACATAAAGATGGTGCTAGATCATTTTAAAAGTTACTTTTATGACCAGGAGTGGATTGCTGGGTCATATACTAGTTTTATTTTTTTTAATTTTTTAAGGAACCTCCATTCGGTTCTCCATAGTGGCTGTATCAATTTACTGTTCCCACCAACAGTGTTCCCTTTTCTCCACACCCTCTCCAGCATTTATTATATGTAGATTTTTTTGGTGATGATCATTCTGGTGGGCGCGAAGAGATACCTTATTGTAGTTTTGATGTGCATTCCAGAGAAAACCATAATTCCCCCAAAAAATACATGCACCCAATGTTCACTGCAGTGCTATTTACCATAGCCAAGAAAAGAAGCAACCTAAATATCCATCAGCAGAGGAATGGATACAGAAGATTTGGTACATACATACAATGGACTATCACTCAGCCATATAGAACAAAAGTATGCCATTTGCAGAGATGTGGATACACCTATAGACTGTTACACAGAGTGAAGTCAGAAAGAGAAAGACAAATATCATATATTAACACATATTTTTGGAACCTAGAAAAATGGTACAGGTGAACCTATTTGCAAAGCAGAAACAGAGACACCGACACCGAGAAAAACCTGTGGACACCAAGTGGGGAAAAGCCGGGTGGGGAATGAACCGGGAGATTGGGACTGATATAAATACGCTACTATGTAAAGAATAGAGAGCTAACGAGGACTAACTGTATGGCAGAGGGAACTCGGTGCTCTGTGGTAACCTAAATGGGAAGGAAATCCAAAAGAAAGTGGGGATATATAGATATACATATAGATCTGATTCATTTACCGTACAGTAGAAACTAACACACTTGGGACTGGTGATCAGCCTGCAGTCACTGCTGAAGCACTTCATTTTTAGCTCCAAGGCAATTTCTCCTTAAGGAGAAGAGGGATAAGAATCTGGTACTGGCTTCCTCATCGCGAAGTAGAAGCAACAGAAGCCCCTTAGGAAGTGCTCATAGTGTTATTGCTTTTACTGAAGAGTCACTTCTGTTGTCAGTGGATTGGGAAAAGACCTGTGACACATCAAGAAAGATCTTAGTGCTCCTCCGGTGTGTCACCAGCCCTGCAGGCTGAGTTTGAATAAAAAAGCGTTTAAACACACACACACACACACAAGTGCACAAAGTGAAAAACAAACAAATGCAAGAAACCAGCCTCTATCCACACGTACACTTTGGGTAATAGGTAGGTAATTTTTGTGCCTAAGTATTGTCTATGTATTAAAGTTCATTTGATCTTCAAACATCCCTCCCAGTGGGTATCATCATCTCAGTTTTACACATGAGGAAACTGGTAATGGATTTGTCCAAGGATATCAGGTGAGTTGCAGAGCTGGGAGTCTGCCCAGGTCAGCCTGATTCCAAGGCCCTGTGTGCCCCAGTCCTAGGGCCTGCCACCCTAAAGCATCAGTGTCTTGCTCTCCATCAGTCTTTCCATGACAGCCAGTGATCCAGACATCCTGGGAACCTGTCAGGCCATGGATGATTGAGGACAAGGTCAGACCCCTTGCGACTGGTTTGTCATTCAATCCACCAAGAGGCAAATCATCAGCCAGCAAGTATTAATTGAGGGCCTGGGTGAGAAGCCTGGCAGGGGAGGCAGAAGGTGTGCAAGCCTGAGAATAATTCAAGAGCAAGACGCAGCCACATCTATGCCCAGTGGAGGGGCCGTGCCACCCATCGAGGAAGGCACTGACCAGAGGCTGAGGGTGAGGCAGGGTGCCACTGTTGGGAAGCCAGAGGCCCTGATGGCTTCCCTTCCAGGGCCTGGGACTCCCTCTGGGGCATAGAAAGGGCCACTGGGAGTGCCTGGCACCCACCTCTCAGCTTTGCCCAAGTGAGCCAGACCCAGACCCCGGACTCATTGTCCATTTTCCCTACAGAGCCATCCTCTGCATTTCCAGCTCCCAGCTGATAACTTGCTGAGGGACTGAGGCTGCCCTCTGCCTAGATGCAGGAACTGAACTAGGAGAAGGGATTCCTTTCTGTGTGAGGGGAGGTCCCCCAGGAACAGAGAAACTCAGTGGGAAGGCTGTGTGGGGCCAGTGTAGGGCCCTTGAATGTGTGGGGCTGGACTAGTGGCTGCTCTGGGGTGACAAGGTGACAGGGTGTGGGGCTAGCTGAGACTGAAGGCGGGGAGGGAGGCAGAAAAACCTGCCCTTCCTGTCAGGTGGGCCTCCCTGCCTGGCTCCCTCCCTCTCTCTCAACACTATTTTAAAAATGTAACCAGAGGCTTCCCTTGTCCCTACCCACCTGCTCCTGACAGGTGCAGGGAATTCACCTAAACACCCCTACATTAATGAGTGGGGAGGGGGACAGTGGGCACCCCCCTCCCGAAGTAGGCCACTTTAGCAAGCAAAGGGCAGGGGAGAGGTGTCTTTCCTGACTCTTAAAAGCAAATGCCTCTTCATTTTAATGGAAACTGATTTTAAGTAATCTGATTTTAAATGATATCAAATAGAAAAAATGCCTCTTCATTGTAATTTTCTAGTAAAAATTTAAGACAATCTGATTTAAAAAAAAAAGATATCAAATAGAAACTACATTTTAAAATGTACAGGATGTGTATGTGCAAGACTTAGGTTTTGTCTGAACTGAATATTTAAATTACAATGTTGTGTCACTTTCAGGTGTACAGCAAAGTGATTCAGTTTGGGATCCATTTGTCCTGACAGCTTCTCTTAAATTCAATAGAAACTTCTGGAGAAAAAAGATATATTCACTAGGAAAGAAAAACAGGGAAAGAGAAAGGGAGGCTTGGAAAGAAGAAGCGAAGGAGCCGGCACACAGGGCAGGTGGGGGATGGGATTGCCCCAGGCAAGAAATTTAGTGAAAATTTGCAGGGCCGGGGACTCCCTCTAAATCCACTCTTCCCAGCTCTAGGGATTTCCTCATGCTACTTTCACCTAAATAACTGGACTGTGGGGAAGCATTTGATTTGCTTCAGCCCTATTTAATCCCCAAGATGCTATGACCTTCACAGCCACCCATCTGTACTTTCAAGGACACACCTACAGACCAAGATCCCCTCCAACATCAAGGCTGTAATAGTTGGCTCCTTATTTAGAGGGGGAATAGGCAGGAGATTCTAAAATCCACAGGAATTTTGCTCTGATGCTAATGCCGATTGTACAAAGTTTCAGTATAAAGACAGCATGAAGGTTTTGTAAAAATTGAGCTGAACAAGAAAAGTAAACTGTTCTTATGATGCACTGGGAGAAAGTACTTAGCAACCTGAGCCAGGGGCTGCCCAGGTCAAGGCACCCATGTTCTGTTCCACACATGCTCCTAGAATTTGCAGAGAAATACTCACCACTGTACATTGTACAGGTAAAGTCAGTGTGGAATTGTCTTTGGGTCTTTCCAGTACAAGCCTAATTCTGGCCTTAATTATTACACTTCAGGCAGATGAACTTCTCTTTGTAATGCTCTCATATACAATGAACTCTGGGCTCTCTGCCTTGGAGTCCTTTACTTAGAACTTTACTATCAGCACATTTCTAGGCCAGAAGGCATCTCTCTACCATAAATCACTGTCTGATGGAGAGACTCTTTAATTTAGCCTAAGATAGAATAAATAAGAGGGCTAATCTGCTATGATAAAACGTGAACAATTAAGATAGAGCATGCCAAGCACCATTGTCTAAAACTTTTGAAACATCCATGCCTCCTCTTCATTCTATTGAGGTAGATCATTGAGCATGTTGATCATAGCTGGGCTTGTGACCCCAACTCATGCACCAGAGACTACTATCCTCTGAGCGAAACCAAGAGAAATCCTCAGAGTTTAAAATCTTAAGTATTTACAGGCACATTCTCAGCATTACACCCCTGGTTTTCTTCAAAGGGCAAAGACAGAGGTATGCAGTAGAGAAAAATAAAATGTTAAAAATGAGGTTTGTGTGGAAACTTATATCTTGGCTTGGCACCTGGGGAGGTACGTGTGCATGTATATGTGGGTATGTGTGAGCACATTTAGGGACACATTCATGAGTGCTTTAGAAGGTATCCCTGAAACCCTCCTCTCTAACACCAACTCTGCAGAAGGATGCAGCTCCAGACCCTAGAATTATACAGGTAGAAAAGGTCTTTGCACAGCCACTGCAAATCATAAAGGGGCAAACATTCCCCCCATTCTTTGTATATTAGTATGTTTCATAATCAAACTCCTGCAGTATCCAGATCCCTTCAGTGCCATATGTGCACGCTAAGTCGCTTTAGTCATGTCTGACTCTGTTCTGTCCATGGGATTCTCTAGGCAAGAATACTAGGGTGGGTTGCCATGCCTTTCTCCAGGGAATCTTCCCAACCCAGGTATCAAACCCAGGTCTCCTGCATTGCAGGCAGATTCTTTACCATCTGAGCCACTAGGGAAGCCCCTTCAGTACCATGGAACTATCCTCACTTAGCTTAGGCCCAAGCCTTGATTGTCTCTTGCTATCTCTGACCACTTCTTAAATCTGCGGGAAGTTTGCTGGGGACACGTGATGACGACTTGGAAGGAAAGCCATTTCTGAGGTTGTGCGGCCCTTCCCTCCCATTTCCTTTTCTGAGACTGAAGCCTAGAGAGTGGGCCAGATGTGACTAGAATTTCCCTCCAATTCTAAGCTCCCTCGTTGATATTGCTGGGTGCCCTGTTGTCTGCCACAGGAGTGCACTGAGGATGGCAGGAAGACAAGGAGATCAAGGGGAGGTGAGACATGAAGATGCTGGAGACCAACTCCTGTCTAACCGCACTTCCGCAGAGCACCTGCCTAGACAAGATGCCCAAAGCAGTTCTCTTCCCATGTAGGAAATGGAAGCCCTAAAAGTATAGTCTATGACTGGACCCTAAGCAACCCAGAGATAGTCTCACACCTCTGCAAGCCTAGGCTAATGAGTCAGAAACCATCATGTAATTCAGTGATGCACAGAGTATTCCAACAGCAGAGCTTAAAGGAACTCTAAATATCTAGCCCTCTCGCTTTAAAGAAAAGGGAACTGAGGCCCAGAGATAGGAAACCAATCTGTTCAGTTTTCTCTGGCTGTCGCAGCTACTTCTGTCTTCGCTGTCTTTGCGCATTTGCTGGATGCTCCCCTAATCGTGCCCTCTGCTTGCAGCCCTCATGGCTTCTTCAGCTGACCACTCGTGATCTTATAGTTTCTTCCTCCAGCAGCACCTTCACTTTTTCTGCTGGGATCTCCTTGAAGAAGTATATTTGGACAGGATCCTCTCTAAAATCCTAGGCAGGTAAGCCTATGGATTCCAGTCTGGTAAATATTGTACAATATCTGTAAACATTGTACAGACCTAGTGATCACTGCCCAGACCCCCCTTAGAAATGAAGGGCATCCTCCCCCAGGCACTGGTGCCCATGATCAGATATCTTCCCCGGGAGTGGCCAGAACCAATGGTTGATCAGCACAGAGGTACACAGGCCTGTCGCCTCCAACGCAACCCTGAAGGGCTGTTCCAGCTTCAGAACTTCCTGGGGGGGATTCACTGGGTGAGGTCTCTGTTGAGATTCCACTTCTTCTGCCCAATCCAGCTTAATTCCTGTTCCTCACACTGGTGCTAATTCCAAGAGTGCTCCTTATTAAACCTCCCTGCACACTCATCTCCCCCTCAAGTTGGCTTCCGGGGAATCCAACATGCAACAGGCACCATCATCATGATGTAGGCAAGAGGGAGTAACTTCAAAACCTCGTCCTCCCCCTGACAGCATCACGCCACTTCAGCCAGCCTCTTACCCATAGGTGTTCCTCAAGCTCCAGGGGACAGGCATCAACCTCAGGACATGGTCGCTAGTAAGCCCCAGTCACCAGACCTGGAGAGAGTGGTTGGGAGGGTCCTCCCTTCCTCCATGGCCTGGGAAGCGGGAACTCCATGACTTTGACAACTCTGCCCTCAAGACCAAATGTCTAGTCCTTGCCCATATCTATCCACACACTCCCTGAGGCAAGCACTAGCTAAAGCCTGCAAAACCATCTTCAAAAATCTCTTTCTCCAGTTCTGTATCTTGGAAAAAAGGGTAGTTGGTTCCTCTTGTCTTGGGACTGAACTCAGTTGACACTGAACTAGAAAAAGTCCACTTTAACACCTGGTCACAGACCTTACTTTATTTTTAACAAACCAAACCCACACTACAGGAGTCAGGAGGGTATCTCTGACCCCTATTCTGTATCCTTAGTTGTCCAGGCTCCAGGGTAGTGCTGTTTAGGGTGCAGTATCATCATTTTTAGTGACATTAGCACCTTCACTTCTGCTTGTGCCTTTTTCTCTCTAAGGTGGGGCTGGTGTGTCCTTGCTATGGACCATTCTTCCCACATGTGTGTGATTTTACCACCTTGCAATGGCAACCACCAGCCTGGCAGATGGGCCAGTCTAAGCGGCGCTTCTCAGGGCCCCAGCTTTCCTATTAATACACAGCTGGGACTCTAGCTTCTCCTACTTTCTCACTCACTCTTTGCACTGTCTCATCCTCCATCACCAAACTCTCTTAACACTCATTGTTTAGACTCTGATTTTTCTCTCAATTCTGGTATTAAAAAATTTTAAGAATATATATGTTGTATATATCAATTTAAAAACAGTTTAGGGGAGAAAATAGGAACATTACCACATTAAATGATTCTTACTGGTTTCAGAAGTCTTAAAAAGAGAGTAAATGTGTGTCATTATCTGGAAATGTGGGGTATAGACAAATAGAAGCTGGATACATGGTAGCCATGGGCCAAAGACTCCTTCACTCTTAGTTGAAGGACTAATAAGCATGATGGATAGACAAGACCTTTCATGGGCAAAAACCTCATCCCTAGACCTAAAAATGGAAGCCATTAGTCTCAATAGTCATTGATTATCCAGGTTGAGGCATAGGGGAAGCTGGGAAGCTGGGATTCTTGATTATATTTTTTTAGATTTTTTTTTTTTAACCATGCTATACGGCAGATGGGAATCTTAGTTCTCTGACAAGAGATCAAACCCACATCCCCTGCACTGGAAGCACAGAGTTTTGACCACTGGACTGTCAGGGAAGTCCCAAGGCTGTGGTTCTTTAAAACTGGATACTTCTCATCAACAAGCACTTAGGAATTCAAAAAAGCTTGATCCTTTCCTCAATAAAAATTACAGAACTCTTTGAAAGATGACAAATTCTGGATTAAGGGTGTCAAGAATCACAACATTTAATAGTAGATACAGCATATGTCTGTGTGAACCATCCCACAGCTTTGGCCTGAATCCAGATGTGGGGGGTGGGGGGTATGGTTTACTGGTGTTGAAGTTCAGTGATGGGAAGTCTGAGAATAGATTTTGTAAAGTCACAACTTAAGAGCTGGTTTCTTTTGGAGGGAGTAACGTGCAAGTGTTCCTCATTATTTCAAGTGTTATTTCCATAGGGAAGGAGTTGTGGCCTCTATGATTGCCCTTCCTCCCATCTCTGCTCCCGAATCTGCAGCCTCTCCCACCCCTAAAACAACTAAATGTCCAGACAAGGGCCAGATGGGTCATCCTTGAGGTAATATGCCTGGTAGCACCAGGCTTCATGCAGGGACTTGCTTGACTCTGACAGCCTCTCTTACCTCACTCTAGTTTCAGCCCTGATGTGTGATAATGCGCTGAAAGTCATAAAATACAAAAGAAACAGCCCTGCCTTCCAATATCTCTTCTTCTGGGAAGAGATATTCCAACATAATTTCCAACCACATCCTAGACCATACTGTTAGTTTAACAGATTACTGAGGTCTTATTTCTGCCATCCGCACACAGCATCCCAGGTGCCAGCTAACTACCAAGGTTGTAACTTAACTCCTTTTCTCTATCCCATCCTCCTAGGGCTGTGCTCTATAGAGGAGAGGAAGCCAGAGACCCAGTCTTGGAACTTGTTAAAACAAGATGGGTGTTTCCCTGCTGCTGCAGCCTTTGCCACCAAGCAGTTCCATCTGGAGTAAAGGGAAGGTGGCAAGATTTGTTGGGAGCTGGGCAGTTTTGCTTCCATTTTAAGCAGCTTGGGAGCTTTGCCTAGTAGTGCCCTCTGCTGCCCTCTGTGGCCAAAGCTTCAAGGTCTCTAGAGACACTGAATCTGGGGCTCTCTCTCTCTTCCTGCCATCATCTTATGAAGCTTTTCTCCTTTAGTTCTCCATAGGCTTTACAAGTAAAATGGGACACTCTAGCCACAAGCCTGCTTCTGGTTTACATTCTCAGCTCCTTCCTGCAAAGGTTGTTGAACTGAATCCTGGAAGAAATCTTAAGAGGTCATTGAGTCCATCAGCTCTGCTTTAAGCAAGACTGGCTGCAACTCTTCTGGGAATTATATAGGCTTTGGCAAATCTCATACTCCAAAATCCTAGGTTCTTCAGTGTTACTCACTGGGATTTCCACAAAATCTGCATAATTGTTTATTTTAGCTTGGGACCTTTCAATTAGAGGGCAAAAATCCTGATTAGAAAGATGGGCAGGCTGGCCATGAGAAGGATCTGTTAATATGATTGATGTGTTCTTGTCTGATGCTTTATCTTTCTTCTTTTTTTTAACACAAGTTAATTTCATAAGCTCAACCTTGTTGAAATGTTCTCTTTGGGTTGGAGGTGTCAGTTTGCTACTGGCAAGCACAGCTGAGGACCTAGAGATTTCTCCTTGCTCTGGGAATGCAAGGTTTTGGGCACCTGAAAGTTGTCAAAGTACATGTTTTTTTTCCCACTCCAGTCCCAAGTGAGGTGAATAAGCTTAGTGCTAATTAATGGAGAACTGTCTCACCAATCGTTTGGCTGGAGAAACCCAACATGAAATTAACTCATTCCTAAAACCCACCGAAGAATTGATGCTTTTGAACTGTGGTGTTGGAGAAAACTCTTGAGAGTCCCTTGGACTGCAAGGAGATCCAACCAGTCCATCCTAAAGGAAATCAGTCCTGGGTATTCATTGGAAGGACTGATGTTAAAGCTGAAACTCCAGTATTTTGGCCACCTGATGCGAAGAGCTGACTTATTTGAAAAGACCCTGATATTGGGAAAGACTGAAGGCAGGAGGAGAAGGGGACGACAGAGGATGATATGGTTGGATGGCATCACCAACTCAATGGACATGGGTTCGGGTAAACTCCGGAAGTTGGTGATGGACCAGGGAGGCCTGCTGAGTAGCAAAGAGTCAGACATGACTGCGCGACTGAACTGAACTGAAAACCCACCAACACCAAGAAAAGGTTCCCTAGAGGGACTTGCAATTTTTTGTTTGAATTTCCTAACTTCGGGCCTGATATTTGATTTCAAAGTCTGTGTGCACAGTGCTCAGCAACCCTAGAGAAATGAGAAAATATGCCTGTTTCCCCAGTTCTCTGCTGGTTTTTTCACCTATTCCTATTCTGCTTTCCAGTGCCTTCCAAAGGCTCCTGAAAAGTACTCCCACCCCTCTTACAGCTTGCAAGGGAGCAAACACATGTTTATTTTGTATTTTGGTGGTGACAAAAACTTATACCAAACTCTTATGTATCTTATTTCTTGATATTTCCTTTTGTATTATGTTTTAAAAAACATAAACACCCCCTTGACCATTTTAAGCATACAATTCAGTATTGTTAATATGTTCACATTGTTCATCGTCTAGAACTTTTTCATCCTGCAAAACTAAAACTCTATACATATTAAACATGAATCCCTCACACCACCCCCTTCTGGTTTGTTTCTTCTATGAATCTGACTAGAACCGTCCAGTGGAATCACACAGCATTTACCTTTTTGTGACTGGCTTTTTTCACTTAGCCTAACAGTACTGAAGGTGCCTTACAGCAGATTATTTTTGTATAAAATGTGGGGAAACTAAGGGGGGGGGGGAGGAACAGCAAGGCTTAGGGCCCCAGGGTGGACAAGTTCCACCACCCTTGCAGATTATTTTTGTATAAAATGTGGGGAAACTAAGGGGGGGGGGGAGGAACAGCAAGGCTTAGGGCCCCAGGGTGGACAAGTTCCACCACCCTTGCTTTCTCTTCTCTTCAGCTCACACCTGTGAAGCCCGTGCCCTTTTCAAATGAGCTTCAAAGATCCCTTCCAGAAATATCCCTGCTGGATCGCTGTCATGTAGGTAGGGGATAGGGTGGGATTCTTGGGAGAGCAGTCAGTGGCAGCACAGAGCAGAGGATCCCCAGCGGGTGCGGGTCCCTGTTAGTGTTAGTCGCTTAGTCGAGCCCGACCCTTTGCGACCCCATGGACTGCAGCCCTCTGTCCATGAGATTTTCCAGGCAAGGATACTCGAGTGGGTTGCCACTTCCTTCTCCAGGGGATCTTCCCAACCCAGGAATCGAACCCAGGTCTCCTGCACCGCAGGCAGATTCTTTACCAACTGAGCTACAAGGGAAGCCCAAAAGCTACGGCGTCGAAAGAGCAGTTGGAAAACTCTGACGGCCCCTGGACCTCTGATCTCCCTACACCTGCAGTCTTTTCGTTACCCGGGCTTCAACTGGACCGCGAAGATACATTGGGCAGTCCTGAAATTATGCGATTTGAGGACACGCTGTCAACTATTATCCCGAGATCACTCTGTAAAGCCAGACTCCTTCTCCAATTCTGAACTGGCCCGGACCCGCGCGGTGGTGGCCAGGTGTTGGGAGCTGGGCAAGGCAAGCCAGAGCGTCCGAAGGACCTTCGAACAGGCATCCCCTCCAGCTCGGCGCAACCCCGCAGGCAACCGACGTGCCAGGTGAAAGAAGAGAAGAGCAAAGGCGGCAGTAACTCAGTTTCACTGCACTGTTTCCCCGGATCCGACAGGCACAAGGGATCGGTCTCCCTGCCTCTCTCTTTCGGGGATGCTAAGCTAGCTGCGTTCTGCCGGAAAAACACATCGCCCAGACCGAGCGCAGCGTTTGGGGACCTCGGAATTACCCCCCGACCCGATGGCACAGGCAGCGGGACTAGGGACGCGGGAGCGCGGCATCGCCGAGTGGCTCTATGAAGCGCGGGACTCTGGGCGCTCGCGGTTGAGCCGGGGTCCCAAGGACAGGGCAGAGGTGGGAGGACCCGGGCTTACGCGAGCACGGGCGCTCCTGCAAGCACCCCCCGGAAGCCCAGTCCTCGCTGCCGCTTAGCCCCACCAAGGTGCGCCTCCTCGGTGCGGAGTCCCACCTACCTCCCGCCACCCCGCTGACCTCATAAACAACTTCGCTAACCGCAGAGGGCGGAGGCGGGGCGGGCGGGCCGCGGCCGAGCCGCGCGCGGGCGCCGCGGGGCGGGCCGGGGTCAGGGCACAGGCTGCGGCCGCGCCTCCCGATTGGCCGGGACGCCGTGGGCTGCCCCGGCGCGCGGCGCGGGCGGGGCGGGGCGGACGGGGCGGGGCGGACGGGGGCGGGGCCTGCCTGCCTGCGCGAGCCCGCCCCCGGCCCCCGCCCGCGGCGCCCGCGCCCCTCGCGCCCTCCCCACCCCCGCGGGCCGCCGGAGTTTTTAAAGTGGGCTGACCGGCCCGCGAGCCCGACATTCGGGAGCGGCCCGACGCACAGCTCCGGCGCCCGCCGCCTCCCGTCCCAGCCTTCCTGAGGCGGCCGTACAATCCTCGGCAGTGTCCTGAGACTGTATGGTCATCTCAGCCTCCGCGTCTGCCCGGCCCCGGACTCTGCCAACTCCCGTCGTTTTCAAGCCGCTTCTTGTATTTTGAAAACCCAGAAAAGCGACTCCTGACTTCTTTTCGAAGGAAAAAGAAACTTCAGCCCCCTGCTCGGTGCCCACCGCCCCCCACTTTTTTTTGGCGTTTGACAGCGTCCTTCCACTCCTTTCCCGACCCCGCCTCCCGGTACAGGTTCCTCCCCGTCACCGTTCTCCACCCCCCTCCCGCGCACCGAGCCTGCCGCCCGCAACTTCCACCTGACCGTGCGGACGCTCGGGACCTGCGAGCACCTGGCACCTTTCACATCGGCGTGGGCCTCGAGGAGTGGGCTAGGGCCACAGCGAAAGTAGCGGCTGCAGCCCCCGCCGGCCCTGGAGCTCAGGTGTTCGGAGCCTCAAAGGGCCCCAGCGACAATGACAGCTGACAAGGAGAAGAAAAGGTAAGCGGGCGTCCGAGCCGGCAGAGGAGTTGGTCCGGGGTGGGGGTGGCGGGGCCCCGCGGGACCGCCGCTGGGAGAGGAGCGCGGAGGGGATTTTGAGGACCCAGGGATCGATTTGGAAGGTTTGGCAGGGGAGCGCAAGTGTCCAGTTTGGGGACGCGCCGCTCCGGCTTCGCGGTCGAGAGTTCTGTGGCCCGAAGGAGTCGGGAATCTGCGCGGACAACGAAGCCAGGAAATGGCCCTAGAGGTCGGAGGTGCTCCCGAGGTACCTTCCAAAATCCATCCCCCTCCAAACCCCGCACCAAACTCACGCCGCCAGCTTGTTGAAACGTTTGTTGGTTGACTCGCTCAAGTCAACTTTCTCACGGCCCGCTTGAGGGGCAGCATCCACTCTTCCTCGGGACCCGTGGGGTCCTTCTAAATGAGCTCTGCCCGCGCTGCCTCGGGGAACTGGCAAGGGGCCGGAGGCAGAATACAGCGCTGGGACGGGCCCCGGCAGAGCTGCCAGGGAGCAGCGAAGGGACCCACTCCAGGGCTCCAGACCCCACGGAAGCTGGAAGAAGTCCCTTTCCTCATCCCGCAGCTTGCCTCGGCGGGAGAGTGGGTAGTGGGCCCGGCTGCCTCGCGGAAGCAGCTGTCTTCGCGTGTGGGGAGGGGATGGCGACACCGGGCACTCCGGCAGGTCCCGGTGTCTCTCTCTCAAGAGGACAGAGAAGGGCAGCCACGATATGTCCGCCTGCCCTCGCCAGCCTCTCGGCACTGGGTGAGAGGCAACGCGGGCCAACTCTCACTGCCCTCCTGCCCTCTCCCGGCGAGGGTGAGAGCGCACGGCGTGGCGCGCAGTCGTGGGAACCACCTTGCCTCCTGCAATCGTGCGCGGCTTGCAGCCTGGCTCCCCTCTCCTCTCAACCTCACTCGTGCCGCCCCAGCGAGCTGGAGCTCTCCGCCCAGTATTCGACAGTGGCTGGCGGGGCTGGGGTGCGGGGAACTGTAATCGAACGCGTGGTGGGCCGGCTGAAGGATCTGAGCCTCCGGAAATCAGCTGCTGGGTGGTTGTACGGTGGTTCGGAGATGAGGAACCCAGCCGCGATGGGCGGGCGTGACTGGCCTCGAACTGGGGAGCCCAAAGAGCTCAGTGCTTGGGTCGATTTACTCGTGTTCCGACTTCGGGACCGGAGCCAGAAACCGTGTATCCTCTGGTCGAAAGCGGCGGTTCCCATTTCGGGGCACCGATAAGGATTTGATAAACAGGAGCAAATCGCGCCCTTTCTGGCAGAGCGCCCGGACCCTTCGCTCCCGGATTGCCGGGGGTGGAAGGGAGAAGGGGAGGGGATTGAGCCTAACTCTGAGTTTACGGCCGCAGCTGCCCCTCCCGCGTCACTGCGGCACCCCCAGGCCTGAGATGGCTAACGGAGTCTTGCCCCGGCGGATCTGGGCCCCCGGAGATCGCAGCGGGCGCGCGCCCCCGGAGGCCTCGGAGCAGCCCTGGAGTCTTCTGTCTTTGAAGGGCAGCGAAGCAGGGAAGGGACTTTAAGATTCCAACGCATTTTGCAAGCCCAGTATAGTCTGCCAATGACAATGATTGAACAATCAAAAAACAAAGTTATAGTCAGCTCCGAGGCCCGTGAGGGAACTTATTGTACATTTTACAACTGTGATGCCTATCGGCGAATGTTGCAATCGCGGAGGTGGGGCCTGACGGCAGTCTTGACAGATGTGTGAAGCGTCAGTTTCTCCCGCGCGGCTTCTGTGCTGTTACATATGTTAATCGTTTCAAGAAACTTAGGAGCAGGGGAGAAATTATTTCGACATACCTGACTGTGGTGCCTCTTTTGTTAGAGATAGAGGGAGCCAGAATCGGAGCTGGAAAAAAGTCGGGTAATCAGGCTCTGAATTATTCGCGAGAGCAGCAGGTTTAAGAACCACTGTGGGGATTGCCTGTGAGATGTCTAGGAGGCCAGAGCCGGTGGCCCTGCCTGTCTGCTTTGCGACTTCCCTTGGTTTTTATGTCGCAGACCGGCAGGGCAAACATTTGTGTACCTCACCATCCGGAGCCCTGTGAGAGGCTGTCCAATTCATGTTGGGCTGTTTTGAGACATATTTGCTTTTCTAGTCTGGCTCTGTTTGCTGGGGGCAGGCTCCTTGAAGGACCAACGTATAATTAAAATACGTGAACCAGCGCATTGGAAGTTTTGGTATGTCATGTAAGTGGTGATCCTTAGCTTTGACAGAGTGCTTCACAAGTTCCGTATGAGGCTTTCAGGTTAGGATTCTGTGTATAGATTCTTAAGATGTGATTCTTCTGGTTCAGCAGAGTCTCTTCTTCCCCCAAATGCAAGATGCACGGAACATTCGCAGTGTTCTTCTATCAACAGGCGTTCAAGAAGTGGGCACGATTGTTTTGTTCCAGAACATTCATGCGTCGATGGAGATATTAATGTTTAATAATAAAAAGTTTACTTTCTAAACGTTTGGCTGGCCTTGACAGAGGGTTTCAAAGTGTGCTCTTTTAGTGGTAGTGGGCATTCCTGCTGATATCAGAGATGGCCAGAAGCTTGCTAACGGTGCTGCACTCACTTTTTGCACTCACCTGTCAGGAGTGAAGTGAAGGTCTCTTTAATCAGGTTTCTTGGACTGTGAAGAGCTAGAAAATGTCTGGGCTACTCACTTCCTGATCAGACAATTTTTGAGTCCCTTCCCTGAAAGAGGAAACAGTCTGGAAGTTCTCAGGTACATGGGGATTGGAGAGTGGTTTGGATAAATGTAAAGCAGATCCTTGGATGCTCAGGGATCAAAGTCCATTTCTAAAGCTAGACAGCTCAGAGCTCCTTCCCAGAAGGCTTCTATTGCTTAGTGTGGGGCCTCCATGGAAAGAGGATCAGAAATCTCTCCTGCCAAAGTAAAATCGAAGTCCACCTCTTATTCAAATCTAAAGGCAAAAATATTGCTGGGCAGTTTTTCTCAATGTAAAAATATTTTCTATAAACATTCCTTTAACATTTGATCTCTCTTTCCAATTGCATTACTGGATGTAGTAAATTGATGTAACACAGTACAGGTTCAGGTGAATAAAATTTAACTCACACAGCTTTTGTGAAGTTCAAAAGAATGCTCTGACTACAGGTTTTTTCAGTATTGCTGATGGGAATCTTACAGTTTTATGCAAGGACTGTTCCCCAGTGGAGAAGATTGCTTTGTGAAGTAGAGAACTACCTGTCAGTGGAGACATCCAAGAGGCTATTAGGTTGACTCCTGTACTGAATATGCTGGCAGTTTCACTAGGAGTGAAAACCATGAGACAAAACTGTTTAATTCACTTCAAACGTAAATCAGTCGGTCTGTCTCTCTCTCCCTGTGTAGGGTGATCCTCAGCGTTCTAGGAATCTAGTCTGTGAAATGTTTACGAATAAAACAGAACCAATTAGGTAATTCTTAGTACTTCAGGATTTTAGCCCAATACATTTGAAAATATTTGCTGTCATTAGTTATCTTAAGATTTAGGCTTTTCCACCTCTCAGGAAATCTCTCCTGTAGTGCTGTTTCTTCCCCCCTCAGTTCTGGCCCATAGCAACATGACTTTTTGTTTTAGCCTAATGAATCTTCCCTTTTGCTTTTGGTACTGACCTTCATTTGTAGTTCATAGCAGGTAGGGCTTTTGCCAATATTGTGAAGTTAACAGTGTTTGCTCCCAGGATTCGCAGTACCCTTTATCCTCACTCTCCCAGTACTAATATCTAGTGTCATGATGAAATTAGCTCTGCTATTCATACCATGATATAAACCAATATGAAAGCGAACGTGTATGGAACACCTACTCCCTCTCTGGATAAAATGTTGAGGAGACATGAAGGAATAAGGGGTGTAGTCTTGGTCTTTAAGTTGTTTAGTTTGTTTGGGGGAAGGGAAGAATACACAAGGAAGCTTACCTAAAAATATGGGTAGCTGGCAACTTACTTGTCACTTTTCTATTGAGATAAAATCTTTTGAAGCTAAAGAAGTTCTTAATCACATATAAGCATAATTATTGAAAAGTATTGTGTGTTTGGGAGTGGGAGAATGGGTTCCTAGTTTTCCCTGGAATCACACAGGAGAGGCTCTGATACCAGCATAAAGACTGGCTCTAAGCGAAGGTCAGTTAGTGTCAGGAGTGATGAGAAGTAGAGGGTTCAAGAGCATCCCTGGGGTATTCTCTGACACCATAGACAGAAGGGCCCCCAGAGTTGAATGTTTGCTATTCTTTGCACACTTGCTTTGGTGAGGGGCATGAAGGCAGACACCTAGTAGGGGCCTGGGAGTGATGGGGTGGAGACTCCGGTCCCATTATGGGTAATCATGGAGACAGCCTAGACTCTAGGAAGACCAAGAAGGGAGAGGGAGCTTCTTAATCTGGGCTTTGTGAGTGGGGTTCAGAGGGTGGTCTGTGAGTCTCTGAATGGCTGCTAGTGTTAGGGATATAAGTATTGTTCCCCACAAGGGAAGTCAGTTCAGCGCTGATAGCCTTTCATAGGTTCTCTGATCTGAAGAAGGTGAGCCCTTGCTCTTGGATGTCTGATTTGGTGATTGCCCTACCTTTCAGGATCTTACTGTTCAGGTCTCAAAGAGGTCCACATTTCACCGCCAGTATTTCTCCCTGTCTTGGAGATGGGGGAGGAGGTTGGCGTGTGCATCTAGTTAAAATTCTGTACTGTGGCTTAACCTTACCTGTACCCACCTGTCTGTCCACCCACACGTCTGCCTTCGATAATGGGGAGTGGGGAGCCCAGTGCCCTGCACAGGCTTAGTTCTCACGTAGCTCATTTTGTTACTGCTTCTTAAAATGGCCATGAAATTTTATCTTTACATTTTCTACCATCCTCAAACAGTTATTGGAGGTCTTTTTACATACTAGGAATGTGTGTGTCCTTAATATTAATTATATCTGCAGTAGGACAAAACAAACAGAAAAAACCCTCAGTCTTGTTTGTGTAGGTGCCGTCCTCAGAACTTTCCATGCATGAGCTCTTTTAATCCTCACAACCACCCATAAGATAAGCCCTGTTATTATCCCCATTTCCCTGATGGGAAAGCTGAAGCATAGAAAGGCGAGATGCCAATGGTCGAATAGGTAGTATGGCCTATGGCCGAGGCTCAGATTCAAACGGGGCAAAATGCCTTCGGAGCCTTTACTCTTAACCAGTGATCCACACCACCTTGCCTTACCTAAGATGTCTATAAATACCATTCCGGACCTGTGGCAAGTACTCTATAAATTATAACTGCTTTTGCTATTGTATTTATAATTATTATAATTACTTTTCTCTTTTGTGACTCATCACTTGTTTTGACCCTGACATGCAGACAAGGATTGAAGATCTGAAGGGCAGGCTTGGAAGCCCTGGAAGCTCTTTAGTTTTCATTGGTTTTCCTCGATGCTGTGTGGGCTTTTCTCCAGTTGCAAGGACCGGGAGCTGCTCTCTACTTGCAGTGCACAGGCTTATCACTGCTTCTCTTGTTGTGGAGCACAGGCTCTAGGGAAAGCAGGTTTCGCTAGTTGCAGCGGGCAGGCTCAGTAGTTTTGGCTTCCGGGTTCTAAAACACAGGCTCAGTAGTTGTGGCACACAGGCCCAGGCTGCTCTAGGGCACGTGGGATCTTCCTGGACCAGAGATTGAACCGTGTCCCCTGCATTGGCAGGCAGATTCTTAACCACTAGACCACCAGGGAAGCCCTCCACTTCCCACTCTTAACTGCTGTAGCAGTAATTCAGGAATTACTGTAACCTGTGGACTCCATTGTGCAGAAGAACCTGTTAGAAGCTCCTCCTCCATAACTTTTGAAGAGCCATCTCCAAATCAAGATGCACAAAATAGCCTCTGGCTCTACTGATCTTTTGAAATTGTAATCACGAGAAGGAGAGAATGGAGGGGAGACTAAAGAATAGCTATGATCATTGCAATACTAGTACGGTAGATTTTTATAGGGCCCTTTCTCTGATGAGTCCTAAGCTTTCACAGTCATCACACCATTGGTCTCTGCACTGTGAACTTAGAAGGGCTTCTTGAGTTTTCCCAGTGCTCTAAAACACAATTGCATGAACATGTATCATTAAGGAGAGAAGCAAGCCACGTTGGCGGTTGCACATCGTTGTGTGTATGGTGGCCGTGCATGGCGTGCCATTCGCAGCATCTGTGATTTTCAGGTGGAAATGAAATGAAATGTTAGTCACTCAGTCATGTCCAACTCTTGTGACTCCATGGACTGTAGCCCACTAGGCTCCTCTGTCCATGGGATTCTCCAGACAAGAATACTGGAATGCAGTGCCAAGTACCGTGTCCTTCTCTAGGGATTTTCCCCACCCAGGGATCGAACTCAGGTCTCCTGCATTGCAGGCAAGTTCTTTACCATCTGAGCCACCAGGGAAGCTCTTTCAGGTAGAGATTGGGTGCAATCTGTCACCCAGTGGTCTGGTCTCAAGAAGAGTGGCAGGGCCCTGTGAGCCCTCTGGAGTCAAGAAGACAGGTGTGGAATGGACCAGAATGTTACCTACTTCTAAGTGGTCTTTTTTATTCCCCCTAAATTTTTAAGACTACCGGTTAGC
The DNA here is from genome assembly GCF_023091745.1 of Budorcas taxicolor. NCBI lineage: Eukaryota > Metazoa > Chordata > Mammalia > Artiodactyla > Bovidae > Budorcas > Budorcas taxicolor. The sequence goes on from NC_068920.1 coordinate 88,189,457, forward strand.
TTGACCACCTTAGACTGTTTCCAGAGATCACTTGCACATCAGCAAAACTTATCTGTCATGACTATTGGAACCTTTGCCTGTTCCTAGGAGGCACGTTCCGCGCTCCCTCCCCCCGCCCCCGCCACGCATTTGGAAAAATTCTTCGGGTTTTAAAGTCACAAGTAACTTCTATGCGAGATAATGACTCTGGGAAGCAGTTCCTTTTCTCACGTGGAAAGCTATTTCAGAAAAGATGGTGTGTCAGTAAGGAAAACAACTTTATTAAAAATGTGTATATATTGATTTGCCATGCCCCTGTCTGGTTTACTTTCCCAATTCTACAAAACCAAGGAAGTGGATTGTTAGAAATCTCTCCTTATATTCCTCCAGTGACTTTCTGCATCCCATCTCCATGGTACCCTCCAATAAAAAAAAAAAAAAATCAAACCTGAGAGGTTAGTGCTAGGAATCATAACAGATTAATGATTTTATTGGATGAGACTATGTACTAAAATACATGAGTGAGGAAATGGGTCCATTTTCTGAAGTCACAGTTGTAATGTTGGAGGTTAACGAACCCTGCTTGTGGTGTTGGTTGCTCTCAATTGCTGGGGATACAGCCAATATGAGAGTCTTTTAGAAGTTCATCAATTCTGTAACAGGTCTAGTTGACAGTTTTGGTCTCATTTTCAGTCTGAGTCTCCTTGCTTATGACCTATCACTGTGGGGAGTCAGTGGTTCCCTATGAATAAGGGGACACATGGCCTCAATCTATTTAGAAGCATTTTATATATACTTTAAAAATACATCAAAGTGTATGTTTGGTTTTGGTTGGGGGGTTTTATGTAATAATCATTGAAATCACTGTGCTGGATATCTAGTCGGACAGTTCTCTCTCTCTCAATGTTATATTTGCATTAACAAACGTGTATTTTCGCCTCTTTTCTCAGCTATTGGTAAGGCATCCTCAGACAACCACTTTGAATTGTTGCATTGCTTTTTCTTGGGGATGGTTTTGGTCACCACCTCCTGTACAATGTTACCAACTTCCACCCATAGTTCTTCAGGTACTCTGTCTACCAGATATAATCCTTTAAATCAATTTGTCACCGCCACTGTATAATCATAATGGATTTGATTTAGATCATATCTGAATGGCCTAGTAGTTTGCCCTACTTTCATCAATTTAAGATGTATATTTTACTCTTGATTTAAAAAAAAAAAATTTCATATTGTTAGCACTTCGAATAAGATTTGTTCTGACTGCCTCTGTATAGAGGGCAGAGAGAAGGAAGGGCAACATATTATCCTAATTTTGTGTTTGACAAATTTGAGCTGTGAAAAAAAGAAACCCACACCACCTGCAGTGAAAGCTAGAGCTGGACCTGGGTGTCCCCTTGGGCTTCTGTTACAAAGTAGTTAAGCACGAGCACAAAGGGGGCGACTCAAACTTCAGGGCTAACTACTCTCATTACTAATGAGTAATTATAGCAAATATTTACAGGCCTCCTTCCTACCTTTACGACTTCCTGTTTCTGAAACACTTTGGAGTATTGAGAAAGATCCCGGAAAGTACGTCATACCCAGTTGCAGGAAAGAATGGCTTTAACTTTAAGTGCACGCACTCTGTTTATGAATTCCATGTGGAAACAACAGAAAATTGTGCCTGGGAGGGTCTGTTCAAGGGCCCATTCTTCAGAACTTGAAAACAAAATTTGAAAAATCAATTCCGGATGGTCAAATGTATGGGGAGTGGGACACGTGATGTTTCTGCAGAATGTTCTAGGAATTATAGGACTGTGCAAGCAAAGCACAGGTCGCTTGATAACTATTTTTTAAAGAACATATGACCTCTGCACTGTTTTTCTGGATGAAGATAATCAAGCTTAATTAAGTATATCACAGTATGTAAAGTATGCCATGTGGGAAATTCAGGGAGCTAGAAGAATCTAGATTCAGAATAAACCACAATAATGCTTCCTTCCTCTGTACTTGGTTTAAGAAGCACTCCAGTGAAATTGCTCTCTTCAGTGTCTGTAAACTACACACCCTTGTGTTTCTCTCCTGTTTCTCTCCTGTGTTTCCAAGAGTTCTCAGATGCTATTTTAGAATGGCAGCCTTCACTCCAGCACTGGCTGAGGTTGATGAAGCTAATTTTGGTGCCCAGGGTAGAGAGAGAGAAGTCCTCTCTGGAGCTGAAAGGGCTTTCTGGTGCCTGGGTTCAAGAGCTGTGTGGTGTTACCGGACACACCACATTTCACCTTTAGAACCTTTATTTGTGTGCTTGCACAACACGTGTTTATCCAGATATTAAGATAAGAGAAGTATGAAGGTCACATTTCTCGGGTGACAAGGAAACCTCTATAAAAGTAACCGTACCGCCATGCTGCAGGAGTCTGTCTTTTCTTTTGTACCAAGGATTTAGGGGAATTAGTGGTGGGTGGGGCCTGGGAGCCAGCCCCTTCACAGCATTCTGGCTTCCCTGCTGTGCTCTGCATGTCCTAGCGCAGCTGACATGCCCCTCCCATTTGGCGAGGCCCTTTGAGGTGGTCAGGATGTCAGGGGGAAATCTTGGTCCACTGTGTGGCTGCCCCACTTTCCCGAACTTTCTGGTAGTCTCTGGAAATTAGCCCCCGCTCCCATGCATTTCCCTGCTCTGTGACTGGCTGGGAGGGAGTCTGGCTGCTCAGATACAATAGCTTTCCTAGCCTCTCAGAACAAGTTTGCGTGGTGCTGCTACTGCCCCTATTTTAGGCAGGGTTGTCATGTCCTTGGAGCACAGAGTCTTTAGGGGGGCAGGGGAGTTCCTTTTGTGGATTTGCGTGTTTCTCTTAGAGATTTCCAAGGATTAGCCGACACACTCAAAGCTTGAATGTGGACATGGATCCTTGGTCCAGTTTTCTTCCCAAGGGCAGTCCACACAGCATTGGGAGTTCATCTCACTGACAATAAGGGACCCCACTTCAGCCCCGGCACCCCATTCACCATCACCCAGTGAGCCTCCTGAACCCCAAATACGCCAGTCTCCTCCTTGTACCCTAAGGGCTTTCTCACCCCACGTCATGGGTCTCCCTCCCTCCTCTGCTCCCTCAGCCCAGTCTCTCCATCTCAGATGTTCTCCCCGTTTCTCTCTCTACTTGAGTATCTTCCTCTTTCCCAGTGTGAGGCCGAGTCCCCCAGGTCCTACAGAACCTTCTGTAGGGCACCTCCCCCTTCACTCCTTTCTAGCTCTTGGTTGCTTTCGCCAGAGAGCCTGCCTGATTATATTTCCTTGTTATCTAATGACATTTCATGTGGTCTTGTCTTTCCAGCAACATTGCATGTTGCTCAAGGGCAAGGATGTCTAATTTTCTTATGTGCCTTGTAAATATCTTGCACATTTTGAGTCCCTAAAATCATGCTTAATTAAAAAAAAAACATACAGTTGCTTTATCGATGTCTCTTGGGTCACTTGGAAAGCCTGCCTCTTGGACTGTGCTTTTCTTGTTCGTGTAGATTTGAGCCCTTTTTAAATTTTCCTTGACAAGAGAAAAAAAGAGAAAGGGAAAAAAAAAAAACCAGAAGACCATAGACAGATGTGGTTGACTCATGGTTTTACATCAAATGCAAGCATTAGGCAAGTATTGTGAAGTCAGGGCTTCACTTTTAAGAATGCCCAATACACCAAGGCAAGTGCAAGCCAAACAGCAAAGTACTTACTCCAGGTGAAAGTTTAAAATGGCCAGGCGGGAAAGGGCGTGTAGGGGAGTACCCCCTCTCTGTTAGAAATCCTCTTCCCTAGGAGCCTTCCTGATTTGCAGCACGTTGGTTCCCCCTGCATTTACGTGCCCTTTAGTCTGTATCGTGCTACTAGGATGCTGCTGTTAGTTTGCTTTTCTCTGTGTGTGTGTCTGTCTGTCTGTCTCTGATCACCACTTAGGGAGTAAGCCCTTCAGGAACAGAAGCCCTGTTAACTTTTTTTGTTCTCAGCACCCAAAACAGAAGCCCACACTTGGTGCTCAGTAATTACTTGTAGACTCAGTAACTTGATCTTATGTCATGAACTTTGGGCTTAGTGCAGAGGGTTAGCGATTTAGGCAGAAACCTTTGTTCGGATCAACCTACCCGTCTTCCTGAATCCCCCACCAAGCGTGTAGTGAAGTTTGGGGGGCTACTGCCATCATCACTGTGTACAAACGTTCTAGGTTACCTCCTAAATTCAGGTGCCGTGCCATGCAGTGAGGTGTCAGAGAGGCTTTAGATGGACCTTGCACTCAGGGGGCTTAGAGTCTAGTTGGTGAGTCAAAGAATTCCTAAACTGATTTGTTTAAAATCATACAAGATGGTTGATGTTAAAGGTTGTCCTCACCCCATCTTTATGATGTTGCTGTCTTGTTAGGAAGTCAAAAAGAGCTCAGACAAAACGCTGAGCAAATTGGAAGATTGATAGTAACTGAGTGTGAAGAAGGGTAAGTAGATCTTGTGCACTGTGAGTAGAGGTCTAATGGAGCATTAAGAGCTCGGTCTTGAAGATTAGGTAGAATTTAGATAGGCAGATGGGTTTGGGGCATTCCAGTGGGGTGAACAGCTGGAGTTAAACGAGAAGGTAGGAATATTTAGGGTGTACAGACCAGTACTGGTGAATCGGCTCCTTCCAGAGCTGAATGTGGAGCTGTATAAACGTATGGGAGAAAGGGGTCAGGCCCAGGCTGGTGCTGAGAAGTTGAGGACACCGTGATATCTTAGTCATGACATGATGGAACCTTAGGGCTGCCTTGGGGCCACAAGAGCAGTGCCTGCTTCTCTGGGGTTATTTGAACCTAAGGGAGATGCCCAGGGCACACCTATTATCTTCCAGTTGATCTAGCATAAGCACCAAAGGGTGGGTGGAGGGTACCATGGTTATCCTTTGTAAGAATGACCTCAGAGACTGAAAATGCCCTCTGCATCCCAGGAAATCAGGTCATCTGCAAATGTGCCCAGCTTGCTCTAGAATATATTTCTTTTCAGACTATACCATGCCTGAGGGTAAGAAATGCCTCCTGGGGTCTAGAGTGGGAGACCAGAAGGGGACAACTTGCTGTGTTCTAAATAGCTTCCATCAGGCTCTGTGGAGGAGTGTGTGATGCTCATCTCATCTTCTCATTTTGATGGTGAAGCCTGCTTCCCCCTAATAATTTGATGGGGGCTTTCATCCTCTCCCTTCTTGCCCTTTGTCATCATAGAGTCTAGGTTTCTGAGTCTGGTCACTGTGAAAGGATATTCAGTGCTCCACTGTTTGTAGAGAGAGAGGTATCCATACTCTTTGGCAGTTTGTACCAATGACTGGGAATTGTGTCCCTTGCACAAAGAGGCAGCTGAGCTGTTCCTTGGCCTACTCCTTTCCTGTTATGTGGCTACATAATTCCCTAAAGCCTGAACCCTGGTGTTCTTGGACAGGTGTAGTCAAAGAACATCTTTTGGAGTCACCTGGTGGGGTAGCTGGGGTTCTTCCCCCCACCCCCCACCAAGCAGGTATGACCTTCTCCCAAAGATATTTAGAAGCACTTGAGGTCAGGGTTGGTCATTTGTGAGCAGAGCCTTGGCCAGAGATCCCAAGTCTCTGAGAAAGTTCCACACTAGGGACCAGCAAAGGCCAAGCATGTCACCTTACTGTGCCATGTCCAGGGGTACCTTGAGGGAGGCCACTGCTCCTGAAAGCCCTTGGGTTGGAATTTAATCTCATTACGACAACTGTGTGTCTCGTCTTTTCTTGCTCTCCCAGCCTCTCGGTCATCCGTAAGTGGTTGTTGGACAGGGAAACTGCTACCCATCCCAGGGAGGACTGCTTTATTCATTCAGTGCTGTGCTCACATTTGATAACCTCCTCTGTGTGGGCTGCTGAACTGTGGGTCTGAGCAGCCCAGGAAGGGCCCCTCTGGAGCCGGGTGGACAGAGCATTAGTCCTCCAGGCCCGCAGGTGGCAGAGAGCCCTGGACCCCAGGGCAGGCAGCCCAGACACAGGGGCTGTCTGGGGGCTTGGGCAGTCCCTGGGAACCGGCCTCAAGGAACGCCCAAAGACACCCCACAGCCCAGGAGGTGGCATTCACCCTAATCTAGCTAGAGCTAGAATCTGAGTCTAGCATCTGCCTCCCATAGCTCCCTACAGGCCTCCGGAGGAGAAAGGAGGGAGATCTAAGCTGTCTAATCTGCAATGACACTGTCACCATGCCTACTCCTCTCTGGGGTTGTTTTTTTGTTTTGTTTTTTTTCCTTTCCAAAGTAAAATTACCTTTGAAAATGACAATTTTGCCACTGTTGAACTCCAAGCTGTTTTCCCACCTGGGTCATTTTGGTGATGAGTCATGGGCACACGTGGTTCTAGTGTGGACATGGCGGCTGCTGGCCAGCGTGGGGCCTTGGAAAATCCTGGTGACCACAGCGCCTGGCAGCAAGCAGTCTGAGATGACCACGAAAGTCGATTCTTTCTTTCCCAGGCCATCCACTCGTGCACATTTGAACCATTTTCCATGCTCAGATAAACACAAGCCTTGAGATTCTGGGTCACCTGTATGGATCCAGATGTTATGAGGGGAATGACGTCACTTAATTCTCCTGGAGTTAGATCTTCTGGGTCCAGGCAGAGGACGTGTTTATTTTGGAAAGGGACAAACTTTCACCCGCTTGAATTCCTTTGCCTCCAAAATTAGTGTCAGGGGACAACCACAAGCGTTCCATATTTCTTACCCTTCGTCTTGCCAAGCAGATTGTAAATGCCCCCAGGGCTGCCTTTGACTTCTTCTGTGTCCCTGGCAAAGTTGGCCTCCACAGGAGGTTCAGAGGACCTCTCAGAAACCTCTAGGACTGAGACTGTTCTAGATCTTTTCTGACTTGTGTGACCTAGGAAGGTAATTTAACCTCTTGTATGTTTCCCATTCCTAAATGGGAGTTACACACACTATCTGCTTTCTAAGAGTACTATTATTATAAGTTTGAAATGAGCTAGGATTTCAGTAAAACCACGCCTTTTATTTTTTAATTTTTAAAAAAAGTATTTTTTTTTTTTTTTTGGTCTGTGCTGCACAGCTTGCAGGATCTTAATTCGCCAAGCAGGGATCAAACCCATCCTCCCTGCAGTGGAAGTGCAGTCTTAACCCCTAGACCTCCAGGGAATTCCCTAAAACCATGCATTTTAAAAATGTTTTAAAAAGCACGTGCAAAAATAGATAGCTGGTGAGAAATTGCTACATAACACAGCCTGGTGCTCTGTGCTGACCCAGAGGAGTAGGATGGGGGTGGAGAGGGAAGTGCAAGAGGAAGGTGATGTCGGTGTAATTATGGCTGATTTGTGTTGTTGTACAGCAGAAACCAACACAACATCGCAAAGCAATTTTCCCTCGATAAAAAATTCTTAAAAAAAAAGACAAATAAAAAAGCATATTTTTTATGCTTTGAAAGTCATTTTTGCAATGATTATCTCAATAGAAAGACCTTTGAAAAGTATAAAGTACAGACCATTAAGGCATCATTATTAACAAGCACAGCATTATAATCACTTGGCACATCACTGCCTGTTGGAGTGATTTGACTGCAACTGAGAGGGAGTCTTAGCCGACTCTAAATGGAGATATCTCACTTGCTCTCAAGCCTATCAAGGGCTTTTAACTGCCCTCACCCCCAGCTGTCCCCAAGATTATGGGCTCTTGCCAAGAGTGATTTCCACATTTGAGCTGTATTTCTCCCATGTCCTGAGATGTGAGAAAATCTGATAGCATCAAGAGACTAAGGAACCTTCCAGGATTCCTGAAAAACGGTCTGACCCTGGGTATGCCTCTTTCCCTGCCCGGCCTATTCTCCCTGTGAAGATGAGGGTCCAGGGCCGCTGCCATGCTGATACAGTGGGAATTTGCCCTTTGATTCCACACCCCCAGATCTCTCGACCTGCAGGGCTGTGTCTGCACCACCTCTGCCTGGGTCCCACTTGTTGCTCTGTGTCTTACAGGTAATACCTAATTGTAGGCCCACGGTGGCTCAGACAGAGCCACTTGCAATGCAGGAGACCTGAGTTCCATCCCTGGGTCGGGAAGATCCCCTGGAGAAGGGAATGGCAACCCACTCCAGCATTCTTGCCTGGAGAATCCCAGGGACAGAGGAGCCTGGCGGGCTACAGTCCACGGGGGCGCCAAGAGTCGGACACGCCTGAGGGACTAAGCACAGCACAGCGCTGCAGGGACGAAGTGCTGCAGCCAAGGTGTTTAAAGGGCCAGGCAGCTTGCTGGGAGAGAGACAGAAACAGGGACACATTGATGCCTTGGGATGCCTATGCTTCCTGGTCTTACTGGTAGTGGGAAGAGGCTTTGGATGTGAAGAGTCTGGCTCTGCCACACAGTGACCATGAAATTTGGCAGGGTATTCGCTCCAGCCTCAGGTCTGTCACCTGCCGCATCCCTGACACCTCTCGTGCCTGAGCTGGCCCTTCCTTCAGCCCCGTTTTGAGGTGGACAGCTGTCAGGGCCTTAGGGCTCAGCTTATATATCACGTCCTCAGGGCAGCCTCCCCTGACCCCCTCAGCTGACCTCCAGCCCTCTTCTCTCTCTTTTTCTGAAAGACAGCACTCCCCGCACGCTGTCTTGCACTTGTCTGTCTATTCTCTGTTGCCCCCCATTAGTTTGCAAGGTCCATGAGGGCAGGGCCGTTCTGTCTTTTTTGCCACCATATCCTTAGTGTTTGGGGGCAGTGCTGGACACCTATAAGGTGCTCCTTAAACATTTGTTAAGTGAAATAATTACTTCAGGGTTGCTGGGACTTTGTCCTCAACCTGGCATCCTTTCTTACATTTGTTCAGTGCTCAGTTTTTTTCCCCAAAGCTCATGATGAAATAGTTGTCGTTCTCATCATACAGGTGAAACAACAGAGGCGCAAAAATGAGACTGCCAAGCCAGACTGCAGAGGGGCCCATGTGAGCAGAGCCTTCTCTCCCCTGGCTGGTGCTGCCTCTCCGGGCACCTCATTTTTCTGTCACGGTGATGTTATTGTTTGTCTTATTTGGCGATGTTTACACCAGAGAAGTAGGGGCCATTGTGTGTTGGTGGCGACTGGAAATACACAAGAGAGTCCCAGGAGAATGCCACTGTCGGTCCTCACCACAATTAGCAATTGTCGGGCCAGGGGCAGTGACTGGGTGGGTGGTGTTCCCTGTGTGGCTGGTTTAATGTGTTAAAATACCACTGTCTGCTTCTGGCAGAGGCAAGGGAGAGTAGGGGAGTGGGGATCAGAGAGACTGGGAGGAGCCTAGGACCTCAGTCCCATTTCTCTCCAGTCTTGTCTATCCTACCACTTACATCTAGGCCCTTTCTGCTTGGGAAATGGCCTGTTGTATGTCTAGTGAAATTCCTGTGGCCTGGTGGAAAGAGGAGTGCTAACCAGCTGGGTGACCTCTGAGCCTCAGTTTCTCCATCTTGAAAATGGGCCAGTAGGTGGGACCCAGTTCCATTGTGAAGTGAAATCCAGGTGGAGCCTGGTCCCAACTCCTGTTTCCAGGTGCTTCGTGAGGCGAGGAAGATGGGAGGTTAAAGGTGATCAGAGAGGGTTTTGAAGAAAGCCTCTCCAGTTCCCTTGTAATTTCGCCCTCTTCAAGAGGAGGTTCTGTTGAAGTGGAGAGGGCCAGAGCCTTGAGAGTCAGTCCTGGGCATGGCATGATGCCAGAGAGCAGGTTCTGGACTCACTTCATTGGCAGCAACAGGGCCCTCCTCCTTAAGGAGGAAGTGGGTTGAGATGGGACAGAGTATCTCTACATTCTATCCCACAGTTTCTACAAAAGGGAGCAGTCATGTTACCAGGTGAGGCCATGTCTCATCTCCTAATCCCAGGGAAGAGGGGGGCAGGCTTCTGGGGTGAATGAGAGCACCTGTAACCAGAGACGCAGCATTCCTACACCCTCTCTGAGCCCCGGTTTCTTCATCTGTCAGATAGCTGCTATAACCCCTGCTCTGCTGATTGGATTGGGGCTTGGAAAATATAAACTACTGCAAAAGAAGGGGTTTTTACTTCTGTGATTTGTGTGTGTGTCTGTGTATATAAACGCATCTGGGGTACTCAGGGTTGGTACTGACGTGAGATGAGGGACGTACGCTACCTGAAAGCTCTGAGTCCCCTTAGCCTGAGGCAGTGAGGGAGAGGACTGAGTCGGAAAGCGGGTGGCCCTGAGAGGAACTGGCCTGGAAATTGCTGAATGGAGTCGTGCTGTATTTGGGGGGAGCAGTGGGGAGAGTGATGTGGGACAGAAGTGAGTCATGCTGCATGAGTGAGGCTGGGGAGTCACCTTGAACTTGGGCCAAGAAGTAGAAATATGGGGACTTAGGTTTATCTGCCTTACATCAGGTACATCAAGTTCTGGATGGCCGCCCACTGGCTGGAGACCTGAGGTGGACGGCTCTCCCTTGCCGCCCTGGGAAGGCTTTCTGCTGGCTTCAGCCCCGCTGAGCAAAGTCCGCTTGTTCGCTGAAGTTCACACAGACTCCTTGCCAGGCCTGCCCAGAATCCTGTCTCCTCTGACTTCCTGTGCTCTTGCATAATATTTCCTTGCTTCTTGAATGGCTGCCCCCAGTGCGGGGGCAGCTCCCTGACACTGCTGGATGGGCAGCAGGATGTGGAGGGAGGATGGGGATGTGCAGACATCACCCAGGGGTGCCTGGGCCCCAAGGGAGGAAGGCAGTGCTCCCCAAAATGTTTAGAAGGAGATTTTAGCATTAGGGTAGTTAAGGAGACTGGGACACACATACATACACCCCAGACCCTAAAAGTTGTTTCTTCTGTAAAGTTATTATTAAACTAGTTGTTTCCTTCTGATTATAAAAAGTACATATGTTCCCTGTAAAAAGTTATAGTACAGGAAGGCATCAAGATGAAAATAAAAATCACCTACATTCTACCTTCCAGAGATAATGACTGTAAACACTTTGGTGAACATATTTTCTTCAATACAGTAACTATGGACATGTAATTGCAAATATGAACATACTATATACACGGTTGTAGAAAATGGATTTCTCATACAGCAAAGTATCAATATTCTCTCTTGCTATCACAGAACATAGATTTAATACAGCGATATTTAGTTCCACTTACAGATGTATCATAACACAACACCGATTCATTGACATGTCCAGGTTCAGAAAACAAGCTCTAACCAGCCCAGAGATGTTCACAGACTTGGAAAGCAGCATCTCTTGTATACGCCTGACAAATGTGTTAGCTCTAGTGTCCCAGAAATAACTACAAATTAAAAGGTTTTGTATCCATGTAGGCCTTTCTCTAGGCTTAGAATAATTCCTATGATTACATAGAAGAGGCTGGGGCGATGAGGGCTGTCAGGGCTGGGCTGGGTGTCCCTTGGGTAAAATCATCTCCCCGTGCGGCCTGTATGTCTGCCCTAAACCAGGAGCCACTAGCTAGAATAACAAGTTTTTCTTCAGTGGTGTTATATTCCTGTGCCCAAGATGTCAAATAAATGTCATTTAAAATTTTAATTGATTATTGCCCTCCTGAAATTTTGTAACACTGTTTGTATCTTTTTTACAAGATACCCTTCCTTCTTTACACAGTAGTGTGTTCATAATATTAAACTTTAATACATATACAGTATCTTTCAGATTTGTGACAACTAGAAGATAAAAGTAAAAAATTTTTTGGCTGAAGTAGAGACTATCAATACAATGTTTCTGTCTCATGCCTAAAAGCCATACAGTACCTAGGAACCTTCAAGTTGCAAAGTTTCAAAGATGCAAACGTCAGGCATGAGTGAAATTGCAGCGTACCCTCCATCTCCTGCTGCCGACGGTCCTTCAGCTATATCCTCTCCCAGCTCCCCCCACTCCTCCAGTCAGTGACTCTTCATGCCCGTTCACTCAATGCCAGGCCGCGTGCGCCAACTGTTCTACTGTCCTACTGTGCTTTCAAGGTACTGTACTGTAGGAGCAAAAGTGTTTTATTTTTTATGTGTTTTTTATGTATTTGTGAAAAAAGTTTCATAAACCTTTTACAACACAGTCCTATGTAGCCAATTGTATCATTAATAGTTGGGTCAGTCAGTCAGTTCAGTTTAATCGCTCAGTCGTGTCCGACTCTTTGCGACCCCATGAATCGTACGTAGGCTAAACTTGGTTGGTCTTATGCACAAATTGAATTTAGCAATACACTCTCAGAATGGAACTCATTTGTATTGGAGGGAGCTTACTGTATATGTTTAAGAGTTGTAATGAGCTTTTTCTTTTCCATTGCTGATTGCGGTTGGAAGTGTGGTGTAGATTTATAGCGGACTTCAACATAAAATGACTCCTGTTCATATGGGGATCCGTTATCTGTACAGCGTTTGCTTGTTTCCTGTGAATCATTTTTAAACTGGATTGGATACTTCTTTGATTTACTAATGAGTTTTTAGTATGAGGCTAGGCTCATTGACTGTGGTTGGTAATTGCTTGTTAGATTTACTTTTGAATCAAGACAAATTGTTTCCTAGAGCTCTGTTTCAGACCTATCTTCTAGATCAAAAGGCTTGATTACTGCTAGTCAATTTAAACACATTTACTTAAAAGTTTTCAGGCCTTCTTGAAAACAAAGTTTGCAACAAAATTTAGCGCCAGTAATATCCAAGTCTCTTACCTGATTTTGTTTGCAATTGTCCACTCTTCAGGAGCAGTCTATTACAACAATTCGCATAATTATAATCTCGCCTTCAGTTCATTCGCCCTTTTTCAAGAATTACATCTGAACTGTTATTACATCAAATTCTTTGTCTGTACTTCTTTAGGATGGGGATAAGAGTTAGAGGAAATAATATGTTGGTCTGCCTTGCAACATTCTCAGTATGTGGACATTTAGCAAACTGATTTGGTCATGGCTCGCTTTCTCGGTTCCCTGATTTGGTGGGGCAGGGAGGAGGGGGTCTTCGTCATGTGTGCACGTTTGGGAAGTGGTCAGGGACAACAGGATGGAACTAGCCCTCAGAATTATGAAACAGGACTTTGTTGAAGTTGACACTCCTGTACAATGAACATGGAGCAGCCGTTGGCATGGCAACCCCTACGTGGAAAAGAGCACGACGCTTGCAGATGACTTTTGCAGTACTCAGTGTTAATCTGATAAATGGCTTTTTTAATAGTAGTTTGTGGGCTAATGGAAAGGTTGAATCAAACCTTCATTAATGGGAAGAAGGATGGGCATTTTGAAGCCTCTGAGTGAACACATCGGAAAGCCACAGCCAAAAACCCATTTTCAGCTGTGTCTCTTTTTTACATCAAATATTCTCATAGCATAGCAAGCCAAAGTAAATCGAGAATTCTATTTGTCTTGAAAGGGTGTCGCTGCCATGGTCAGTTTAGATTTTCAAGCCTGCAGAGGTTTTGGAGTCCTTTTTATTTAGGGCATTTATTTTAATCAGAGTTCAGGAGGACTGTAAAAGGTCTGTATCGTGATGTTCCTTTTGTGGTCATGACGGGATAAAGCTGGTTAAGTACTCTTTTTTGTTGTAAAAATTTACCATTTTAACCATTCCTTAAGCGTACAATTCACTGGCATCAAGCATACTCGCATTGTTGGGCAGCCATCACCCCTCTCTTCATCTCTTGAACTTTTCTATCATCCCGAGTTGAGAAGTCTCTATCCATTAAACAAGAACTCCCATTTCTCCCTCTCTCAAGTCACTAGTAACCACCATTCTATTTTTCTCTATGAATTTGATTACAATAGGTATCTCATAAGTGGAATCATTCAATATTTATCCTTTTTTGTCTTGCTTATTTCACTTAGCCTGTATAGTGTTTTCCAATTTCATTCATGTTGTTGCATGTGTCAGAATTTCATTGCTTTTTAAGGCTGAATAATATTACATTATATATGAGTGAGTGAGCAAAGTCGCTCAGTCGTGTCTGACTCTTTGCGACCCCATGGACAGTAGCCTACCAGGCTTCTCCATCCATGGGATTTTCCAGGTAAGAGTACTAGAGTGGGTTGCCATTTCCTTCTCCAGGGGATCTTCCCAACCCAGGGATCGAACCCGGGTCTCCTGCATTGCTTGCCTGGAGAATCCCAGGGATGGGAGAGCCTGGTGGGCTGCCATCTATGGGGTCGCACAGAGTCGGACACGACTGAAGTGACTTAGCAGCAGCAGCGTATATACACACACACACGTACACATATATATGCATTTATATTTACATATACATATTTAGTGAACTAAAATGGACTGGAATGGGCAAACTTAATTTAGATGACCATTACATCTACTACTGTGGGCAAGAATCCCTTAGAAGAAATGGAGTAGCCCCCAAAGTCAACAAAAGAGTCCAAAATTCAGTACTTAGGTGCAATCTCAAAAATGACAGAATGACTCAAAATGGTTGTCTGAGGAGGCCTTACAGATAGCTGAGAAAAGTAGAGAAGCGAGAAAGGCAAAGGAGAAAAGGAAAGATAAACCCATCTGAATGCAGAGTTCCAAACAATAGCAAGGAGAGATAAGAAAGCCTTCCTCAGTGATCAATGCAAAGAAATAGAGGAAAACAATAGAATGGATAAGACTAGAGATCTCTTCGAGAAAATTAGAGATACCAAGGGAACATTTCATGCGAAGATGGTCAATAAAGGACAGAAATGGTATGGACCTAACAGAAGCAGAAGATATTAAGAAGAGATGGCAAGAATACACAGAAAAACTATACAAAAAATATCTTAATGACCCAGAAAACCACAATGGTGTGATCACTCACCTAGAGCCAGACATCCTGGAATGCGAAGTCAAGTGGGCCTTAGGAAGCACCATTATGAACAAAGCTAGTGGAGGTCTTGGAATTCCAGTTGAGCTATTTCAAATCCTAAAAAATGATGCTGTTAAAGTGCTGCACTCAGTATGCCAGCAAATGTGTAAAACTCAGCAGTGGCCACGGGACTGGAAAAGGTCAGTTTTCATTCCAATCCTGAAGAAAGGCAATGCCAAAAAATGTTCAAACTACCGCACAATGCACTCATCTCACACGTTAGCAAAGTGATGCTCAAAATTCTCCAAACCAGGCTTCAACAATACATGAACTATGAACTTTCAGATGTTCAAGCTCGATTTCAGAAAGGCAGAGGAACCAGAGGTCAAATTGCCAACATCCTTTGGATTATCGAAAAGCAAGAGAGTTCCAGAAAAACACCTACTTCTGCGTCATTGCCTATCCCAAAGCCTTTGACTGTGTGGATCACAACAAACTGTGGAAAATTCTTCAAGAGATGGGAATACTGGACCACCTTACCTGCCTCCTGAGAAATCTGTATGCAGGTCAGGAAGCAACAGTTAGAACTGGACATGGAACAACAGACTGGTTCCTAATAGGAAAAGGAGTACATCAAAGCTGTATACTGTCACCCTGCTTATTTAACTTATATGCAGTACTCATCATGAGAAATGCTGGACTGGAAGAAACACAAGCTGGAATCAAGATTGCCGGGAGAAATATCAATAACCTCAGATATGCAGATGACACCACCCTTATGGCAGAAAGTGAAGAGAACTAAAGAGCCTCTTGATGAAAGTGAAAGAGGAGAGTGAAAAATTTGGCTTAAAACTCAACATTCAAAAAATTAAGATCATGGTATCTGGTCCCATCACTCCATGGCAAATAGATGGAGAAACAATGGAAACAGTGACAGACTTTCTTTTCTTGGGCTCCAAGATCACTGCAGGTAGTGACTGCAGACTGAAATTAAAAGACGCTTCCTCCTTGGAAAAAAAACTATGACCAACCTAGACAGCATATTAAAAAGCAGAGGTATTACTTTGCTGACAAAGGTCCCATCTAGTCAAAGCTATGGTTTTTCCAGTAGTCATGTATGGATGTGAGACTTGGACTCTAAAGAAAGCTGAGCACCAAAGAATTGATGCTTTTGAACTGTGTGGTACTAGAGAAGACTCTTGAGAGTCCCTTGGACTGCAAGGAAATCAAACCAGTCCATCCTAAAGGAAATCAGTCCTGAATATTCATTGGAAGGACTGATGCTAAAGCTGAAACTCCAATACTCTGGCCAGCTAATGTGAAGAACTGACTCATTGGAAAAGACCCTGATGCTGGGAAAGATTGAAGGCAGGAGGAGAAGGGGACGACACAGGATGAGATGGTTGGATTGCACCACCAACTGAATGGACATGAGTTTGAGCAAGCTCCGGGAGTTGTTGATGGACAGGGAAGCCTGGCGTGCTGTAGTCCATGGGGTCGCAAAGAGTCAGACACAACTGAGCAACTTAACTGAACTGATATATATTTATATATATATATATAAACACACACACACCACATTTAGTTTATTCTTCTGTAAGTGGACATTTGTTTTTGTTTTTCTGTCTTCAGCTATTGTGAGTAATGCTGCTAGGAACATGAGCATACAAATATCTGTTTGAGTCCCTGCTTTCAATTCTTTAGGGTATACACCTTGGAGTGCAGTTGCTGGATTGTGTGGTCTTCCCCAGTGGTGCTTGTGGTAAAGAACCCGCCTCCCAATGCAGGAGTCACGAGAGATGCGGGTTCGATCCCTGGGTCGGGGAGATCCCCTGGAGTAGGAAATGGCAACCCACTCCGGTATTCTTGCCTGGAGAATCCCATAGACAGAAAGGCTGGCGGACTACAGTCCATAGGGTCACAAAATGTCAAACAGGACTGAAGCAACTTAGCACGCACACACATGGTAATTTTATGTTTAATATTTTACAGAACTGCCTTAGTGTCTTCCATAACAGCTGTATCATTTTACATTCCCGCCAGCAAAATACAAGGGTTCCAACATTTCCACACCCTCACCATTTTTTGTTTTTGTTGTTGTTTTCAAGAGGTGGTATTTCACTGTGCTTCTAATCTGCATTTCCCTAATGATTTACAGTTCGTCTTTATAAATGCATTGCCTCACACACAACGGACTATGGGGGTGGAAATCACCACACCATTGTTTATACCTGTGAGGCAAGTGAGACTGTCAGTGTGGTAATGCTTGTTGGGAGTGAGAGGTGAGAGGGAGGGGAGCATTGTGCGATTGTCACACACAGTACAGCCGCCTCAGTAGACCTGTTGTCCAAGTCTGTACTGGGGAACGAGTGAAGCAATTTTAAAATAGAGGCCCTTGACACCTGAAACTGATAAAAAAAAAAAAAAATTGTAAGTCACTTACACTTCAGAAAAACAAAAACAAAAACAGAGGGCTTTGGGGTGAAGTAATGTCATCTCTTTGGATGAGGTTTAACTAAGACAAGCCTGCTGTGTGATCTTTCCCGCTTTAGTGTGTTGTATAGACATAAGTAGCCCTCATCCCTGAGAATAATAATTGTTGTCATCAGCTCCAGAGACCTAGGCCCATCCTCCTTCCTCTCCCTGGGGAGGAAATCCCCCAGACTTCTTGCCACAGGCTTGCTTAGTTCTTTGAACCACCCCACTGTCTAATTTCTCCACCTGAAACAACATACACACCCCCTGCTCTTCCCTACCCACTAAGCTCTTGTGTTGGCAGCTTATATTTTGACAAGAAAGGGAAAGGACTTAGAATGTATTGAGTACCTGTGGTAAGCTGGGCACTTTGCTGGTCAGTGCGTAAGATGAAAGATCTGACTTCTATCCTTAAAAGAGTATTATAGGTCTTATAATTTAATATGGACTTCTACAACAGGGCTTCCAAACTTTTAACAGGCATCAGAACCACTAGGAGGGCTCATTAAAATTCAGATTGCTTCAGCCCCAGAATTTCTTATTCAGGAGGGCTGCGTAGGGCCTGAGATTCTGCCTTGCTAACACATTTCCAGATGATACTGATGCTGCTAGCCAGAGGACCACACTTTGAGGATAACCGCTTTACGTGGACCCTATGAGATAGGAATTATTCCCATTTACAGATGAAGAGGTGAGCTGTAGAGAGGCAAAGTGACTGGCCTCAGGTCCTACAGGCAGAGTGCCAAGGCCTAGATTTGAAGCAGGGGGCCCTCACTCCAAAGCCTCTGCTGTATTAATTTAATTCCCATTATATCAAGAGTGGTAGATGCACAGCCCTTGAGCATCCCTCATTTAATCTACCCCTGGGGATAGGCAGTATTAATCGATCACAGGACCTCTGAGCCCAGAGGTGGCTTCGGAATCCTTCCTACTCTGCTCCTGATAGCTAGGCCTACCCATTTCACTGGGAACTGAAATGAGTCATTCTTGTACCAGTGAATGCATCCTCCCTAAAAGAGAAACAGTACCCCAAAGTGGTCTGTTTATGTTGAAAAAGAGCCCTTACCTGAGCTCAAGTCTGCTCTGCCTAGGAGGGAAGTGGTTGGTGGATTGGGAGCGATGGGAAGTATAGCTGTCCCAGAGTATGCCGGGACCTGTGGGCCATTAGCTAGTCTTTGTTTGGCACCCAGGCAAGGCAGGATCCTTGACTAGGGGCCCTTACCAAGTTTAAAACCTAGATGAAGTCAATAAGGAGATTTTTTAAGCTGCCATTATTTGTCTAATTTACATCTACTATTCGTTATTCTAAAAATGAGTTACTCCAGTATTTGGCAGTAAGTTTAGTGATGAATAGAAAACAGTGCTCAATAAGTAAGAAAGGCAAGGTAGGTGCCAGAGGCAGTTGCATCCTTGCTTGATGAGATCTTTCAGTAAATGGACAGGAGGAATGAATAAGGTTGAACAGGATAACATCTTGAATTTACATAGCTCCTCTAGGGCTTTCAAAGTCATCCACAGACTTTTATCTTCCCGTATTTGTGTGAAATGAGAGAATGGTGGAAAACTGATTAAACTGATCAATCAAGGGAATAATTAATTTTCTCTCTAAAAATTGTGAATTATTTGAGGCATTGCCATTGTTATAGCCCTTGGATATGTTTTTTTCCAAAGGGAGTCAATGGACGCCAAAGAAGAGTTTTATAAAGGTCAGGAGTCTTCTAAACTTTATATGTGAGTGACCAAAGGAAGCTGCTTGTTTGAGGTGGGATTCCTGTCTTCTAGAATAATCCATCACTATCTTTCCTGTTTCTGCCAGCCCAGACAATGTCTGACCCGCATCACTACCAACATCAAATATTTATCTGTTGCTAGTGTGTGTACAGGGAGATCTCTTGTCTCACCTGCTGTCTTTTAAAAGTAAGGGTGAGATTAATTATGTTTTTATGTGTTTTGAATGTGCTACAGTACTTAGCAAGACCTATATATAGCAGATATTCAACACACATTCATCATTTAAAACTACTACAGATCTTCTTCCAAAAATCTTTTGGGAAAAGAACATAATGTTCATAAGTGTACATATAACATGTGCTTATATGTGCATCTACCCTCTATATCTGAAACAGAGGAAGCAGGTGTCTGGGCATTTGTGTGTGTGCATTTTTAAGTGATTTGCATTTCACATCTGAATTGGGCACATGATGGTGTTAAGAGGTGGATTAGAGATGAAGTGGCAGGGCTGAAAAGTACATCAGTAGGGAAGGTGTATGTTGGAAATGGGGAAAAATAACCCTGAGAACAGATTCGTCCAGGGCTGTCTCTGGCCAAACCAGTACGCAGTGACAGGGAGCATTTATATTTATTGCCTTGAAGGGTGTTCCTAAGTCTTGCCTTCTGGATTGTTTTGAGAGGAAAGACTTTATGGTTTTTAGCATCCACACCTTTGTATAGAAAACTCAACTCTCTCTGCACATTCCTGATACCTGTGTTTCTAGATGAGCATGCTTATAGTCATGCTCTTTTTATTTTTCTTTTTTAATGATACTTTCTGTATCATTATCCATAGCCCAACTGGTGAAAGGAAGAAGGAATATTTCATCCAACATTGTGTTGGAAAGAACCCTTTCCAAGATGCTCTATGTGTATTTTTTAACTTTATGTACTTACCTGACTGCCGTGGATCTTAGCCGTGGCGTGTGAGATCTCTCGTTGCAGCCACATGGACTCTCTAGCTGTAGCATGTGGAATCAGTAGTTGTGGTGCATGGGTTTAGTTGCTCCACAGCATATGGGATCTTAGTTTCCCAACCAGGGATTGAACCCACATCCCTTGCACTGGAAGACGAAGTCTTAACCACTGGACCACAGAGAAGTCCCTCTGTGGGTCTCTGATGAAACCATTAATGGGATTGAAAGTTAGTCTCATGTATCACCCAAGGATCACTCAGTTGGCCACTGAAAGCCGTGACCGTGGCCAAGCAGATCAAATCAAATAGATTAGTAAGTACAGGTTTTTTACTGGTTAAAAAACTTAAGCATAGGGCCTCCAGAGGGAAAGGAGGGGTTCTCTCATGATGTCTGTCTGCTGTCCTGGCTGAATAGTATACACACCCTGAGAAATCCACCTTGGTTGGAGAATAACATCATAGACATTGTGCTCAAAAAAAGGTATGGCATCATCTCTGCCCACTTTGGTTGTGATGATGCCTGTGGTGGGCAAGACTGGGGTTGGTTAGAATGAAAAATGTCTATCTTTGGGAAGCTTCTTAATGCCAATGGGGCTTCCTGTGTAGTTCAGTCAGTAATGCATCTGCCCTCCGTGTGGGAGACCTGGGTTCAGTTCCTGGGTTGAGAAGTTCCCCTGGAGAAGGAAATGGCAGCCCACTCTTGTATTCTTGCCTGGAGAATCCCGTGGACAGAAGAGCCTCACAGGCTACAGTTAATGGGATCGCAAGAGTCGGACACGACTTCACTATCTTTCTTGCTTGCTTAATGCCAAGGTCTTTCCAGAGTAAATTTTTAAAGCTGTGTATTAAATCCAATTACATAAGTGGGGAACTAACTGCACCTTATAAAAGGCTTAACATGCAGGCAGAGCCCTCTTTCGGAGGCTTTTTTGTTAGATATCAAGGGTGAAAGTGAAGTCGTGTCCAACTCTTTGTGACCCCATGGTCTGTAGCCTACCAGGTTCCTCCGTCCATGAGATTTTCCAGGCAGGAATACTGGAGTGGGTTGCCATTTCCTTCTCCAGGAGATCTTTCCCACCCAGGGATCGACCCCGGGTCTCCCGCATTGTAGACAGACGCTTTACCATCTGAGCCACCAGGGAAATCTAAAACTCATTATTTCTGCTCTGCTCTGGAAATGGATTTAACTGGAGCCAAGCCAGTCTCACAGTCTGCATGAGCCACACTTCCCTCCTGTTAGAGTGGGTAGAGACTTTAGCTATAGTGTTGGATTGGAAAATTCCTGTTGATAGAGAAGTTGTTTAATATTTTAGGTATGTTCTGTAGCTTTTTTGACATTGAAAGAGAAGACGAATGATCCAATTAATCCTTAGGGTCAATGAACCCTTCCAGATGGAGCAGAGAAGCCCCCTAAGGACAGGCCCCTGGGAAGAGCCTGCTTCCCTACCAGAAAGCAGAGAGAAGAAGGTGGCTTCTTTGACCCACTGCTGCCCAGTGATCAGTGCCTCTGGATGTTGTAAGTCAGAGTCTTAAATGAAAAAGGTTTTTAAAAATAAGCTTTGTGTTGGGTTGGCCAAGAAGTTCATATGGAAAAACCCAGGTGAACTTCTTGGCCAACCCAATACTATATTAGAATATTGCTGTTTTTTGACATTTTTAGATAGTTACTTGAGGAGAGGTCCTGTTTTTTCCATCCATTGGAGGTGTTTTTTTGTGGCAAGCGACTGGGAGAGGCACCGAGGGTGTGCTTCCTTCATGGTAATGCGCTCATAGTCTTGATGTAAGAATGTCTGATAGGCAGGTGAAGGATGACATGATTCACTTGGGTGGTACCCTCCTGGTAGTCCATCTAAGAATCCAGGTGAATCAGGTCAGTCGGGGGTGACTGTGTAGTCACTGGTCAGCCTCTCCATCTCTCAGCAAGAGCATCCTGGTCTGTGGACCAGTGGCATCAGGAAGGTGTTGGAGGATAAGTTCCATAACCATTTTCTCTGTTTGGCCTCCTACTACAGAAAAACTCCATCAGGATGTGCACCTTCACTTCCAGAATGTCTTACTTACAGTTATCCATAGCCACTGCATGGGTGAAAAGCAAAATACTATTACCATCATCGTTTTCAGAATTTGTGTTAGGGCCTTTGACTTTTAAAACAAGGACACCAAATATAGAAGAAACAGAAAAAGCTCTGTACAAGGTTAATGAAAGCCTCTCATCTCCACCCCATTTTAATCCTGAAGAGAGAAAATAGCTGAGCTGTAGTGATTATTTCCATCTAAGAAAATTATAAAATTGGGGCTCAGTTAGTCTTCATAAGGGGCAGCCTTGGAATAGCGCGGATGCTATTTTGAATATTTGAGAAAAGAGTGACATTCAATGAGAAATGGGAATGACTGCACTGCTGGGATAGGGGCAGCTCCCTCCAGACATTGGTGGCCCCTGGGGATAGCCCAGTTTCCTCTCCTGTGTGGGTTTGGGAAACCCTTGAATCCAGTAGTCATTGCTGGATTGACTTCCACCCGCAGCTCCCAGGAGAAGCTCAGAGGACTGGAAAGAGCCCAAAAGTGGCGAATATGCTTTTCACATTGGCTTCCAGTCCCAACTGCCTAATATCAGGGAAATAAGACTTCTTGGAGAGGTTTAACTTCAGTCATGGGCCAGGATGAACTTTTCTGTACAGAGTTAAAAGGATAAGGGAATAAAAACCATGAATAGGCTGCAGAAAGGAGTGGCTGGGTCACCTGCCTGGGGGCGGGGGGTGGTATAAACCTCCCACAGGACTTCATAGTTGTGCAAGAATTGGGCAACATTTGGCCAGGGTGGAGAGGGCTTGGCAAAGGTGTTTGCACTCCTAATAGATTCCTATCTTCTCCATGAAAACAAGTATTAAAGTTCTGCTAAGCATTTTAAGAGGAAGAAATCAATTGCTTTATCTAGTCTAGCACACTGTAGTTGCATTTTCTTAGAGTTTTAGTCAACAAACATCCACTGTAGTGAAGGCACAGGGCTGGAGACCCCAGAGGATCAAGGATCAAGGGAGAAGGAGACATCTCTGTTTCCACCCATAGGAGCTGCAGTCTAGTGGGGACTGGGAATGGGGAGGACAAGCATACAGAGGACTGCAGCCACGGCAGGAGATGGTGGATGCCGTGACGGGGAAGTGGGGGGAGTGGCTTTAGGGCTTCTGCAGAGGAGAAGCGGGGTAGAGTGGTGTCAACACAGTAGTCCCGGAGCCACATAGCCTGCATTCAAGCCCTGGTCTGCCCTTATTTAACGAGACATTTGGGATAAGTTCTTAAACACTCTGTGCCTCTGTTTCCTTGACTGCAAACTGA
Organism: Budorcas taxicolor; assembly: GCF_023091745.1. NCBI lineage: Eukaryota > Metazoa > Chordata > Mammalia > Artiodactyla > Bovidae > Budorcas > Budorcas taxicolor. The sequence continues at coordinate 88,212,638 of NC_068920.1, forward strand.
GAGTCATTCTAGTACTATGTCAGAGGGTATGTTTTAGTGTTCATAAAGTTGGTTTTAGCTCCAAGACCAGAAATGGAGGGACTGTGCTGACCTTGAGTTAGTGACTGACAACCTCCAGGCCTCAGTTTCCTCATTTGAACTGGATCAGACTGAATAAATGCTAATATTTTAGTTATTCTAAAATTCTATTATTCTGTGATTTTATATGAAGAGCTTTCTAGGTATCCAGTACTGTGCTAAGCATAGTGGGAAAGAGAAAAGATAATAACCCTCAAGAAGCCATAATCTATGTGAGGAGAGGACATTAATGTTCAGGATAGTACTGGAGAATTACAGAATATTAGAAATTAAAAACTTGGTTATATGGGTGTAACAGAATAGAAATAGAGAGTTTAGAGCAGACCAAAATAGTCAAGAGATTCCACAGCAACCATCAATTCAATCTGTAGAACCACAGAGACTACAGCCTTGTTTATCAAATCCCAGAATTCTGAAGCTTGAAACATTGCTTCATATTTAAGTTAAATAAACAATTAAGTAAACAATTAAGTTAAATTGCTTAATATTTAAGTTAAAGTTGGACTGTAGAAAAACAACAGTTGGGACTTCCCTGGCGATCTAGTGATTAAGGTTTCTTCCAATGCAAGGGGGTGCAGATTCAGTCTCTGGTTGGGGAGCTAAGATGCCACATGCACCATGGGCAAAAAACCAAACCTTAAAACAGAAACAGTATTGCAACAAATTCAGTAAAGACTTTAAAAATGGTTCACGTAAAAAAAAAATTACCTATTTAGGATTTAGAGGGAGTAAGATCTGTAAAACTCCTTGCTCAAAGAAAAAATTTGTTCTAAAACTGTAAAGAGGCTCACACTGATTTTCCATGTGCTCCTGGTTGGTCATTGTGGTAGAACATAGTGTCAGTTCATCTGACTCCTCAGCTCTTCACAGCGGGGGCATCCCAATGGTGTTCTCAGCCCCTCCTCTAGAGGGCAGCACACAGACGTGGCCCTGCAGAGCTCTCCAGCCACAGCTTTGGTAAAGCGTAGTATTCCTCAAGCTTCCTTATCAAAGATGAGTTCTGCTCCTAAGGTTCCTCACTCCATGCCTTGGAGACTCTAGGTCCACTCTCTCCAACAGTGTTTAAACTTAGGTTTTGAGGAAACTGCCTTCTGCAGCCCTACTATCTCATGGTTTCTTAAGGTGGATATGCAGACCAGACCGTTAGTGACCCTGGCCTACACAGGCGACAGGAAACTTAAAATACTTGGCATATTGATGGTGCCAAAAGACTGATATAGACAGCAAGGTTACCCTGGCCAGGAAACTAGGGGCACCTCCTGCTGGAAGGGTTGAGCTGAGGGCTTGAGTGGGCCTGGGAGGATGAGTGGAGGCCAGGTCAGGTCAGCAGATAAGATGGGTAGAGATACCAGGTACATCCATTCCCCCACAGTGACCCCTTCCCCCACTGCTCCTCGCTAAGCAAACATGGGAGGTGGCAAAGCCAGTTAGAAGCGCGGAAAGGAAGCGAGATAGAAAGGACAGATGAAACACAAACATGAACACCCCCCATCCCCCGCCGGCCAACAACTAGTCACTGAGAATTCCTGCTCATCACCCAAGTGGTCAGTGATGGCTTGGCTTGATAGGCCAGTTCAGGGCATCCTGGCTTCAGATGAGCAGACCACAAACCCTCATAACACATCAGTACATTTCATTTATATAGCACCCTCTGTGAAGGCACAAGGATGTATCGTATTTGCCATCAAAACACACCTCAACATAGGCACCCACCAAGGTAGAGAGGACAGATGGGGTCAGGAGGTCTAGAAGGGTGGAAGGGGTGGTGACTTGCTGTTATAACCCTTCAGAGAAAACCAGAGGTGAAAACAGTTCAGAAGCCGGGTCTGCCTTCCAGGCTGTACTCTAGGCACCTTTCTTCTCTCCCCAGTTGTACCCTTGTCTCATTCCCCATTCCCACCCCCTCCTTTCCTTTCATAAAAAAGTTATTTTTTTCCCCAAATAAGCAAGATGGAATCAAACTTTGCAACCTCCAAATGTATGAAATAAACATTATTCCTAATGAGCCTCTGGGAAAGTGCTCACCTTTGAACTTGGCCAAGGATTATGGGGGGAAGAAAATGTCTTAAGAACTCGATAGAGTGTTGGAGTTTCCTGGATTTTTTTCAGTCAAGTTACATATTACATTTCTTTTCCTTAATAAGGGCAGTTCCAGAAATCCTTCCTGAATGATTCAGTTCAGTTCAGTCGCTCAGTCGTGTCCGACTCTTTGCGACCCCATGAATCGCAGCACGCCAGGCCTCCCTGTCCATCACCAACTCCGGAGTTCACTCAGACTCACGTCCATCGAGTCGGTGATGCCTTTTTAGGCCATGTCCAAAAGCGGAGACCTACAGTTGGCTACTGACGCTGGTTTGGGGATTGTCATCTGGGTGCTAGACAACAGCAGCAGGGGAGACATGGTTTCCAGAATGTGCTGACTTTCCTAGGACTCAGCCTCCACTCTGCGTCCTTTCCAGGCAGGAGCAGAGCATGTAGGCTGTCCCAGGGTGAGGAAAGGGGAGGCCTGGAGAAGAACAGGAAGAGAATCAAGAGGACCTGGTGGCCGAAAGGTAATAGGGCCAAGGAGGCCTCCTACTAAGATGAGCTTTTTCCCCCGAGACCTTGCCTGTTCACTGGCCTATGCTCCTCTCTATTTTTGTTTCCAAGAAAGAATAATAAGGTGTCTGTTAAACTTTCCCAAAGAGAAAACACTATTGGCTATCTCTATAACCTCTACTTGCCTCACATGGATTATCAGACATTTTCATCTCCTTAGCTCTCCTTTCCTCACAGCCAAGAAGCTCATCACTGGACATCGAGATGAATCATTCACAGGAGGACTTAAATCCAGCTAGGAATGTGTAACTGCTCAACACATTCTGCTTGAGGTCCTGGAACGTTTGTGATGCCTGGGTTTGTTGTAACATGTAGAAGACTCAGTGACGTTTTGTTTCCTTGAAACTTTTCCTCCAAGTTTCCATCTTCAGACTTTAATCATGACAGAGGCCATCAACTCTGTGCTCCCCTCTCCTTGTGATGGCAGGAAGTGCCCTGCACACCCCTAGTCCCACAGAGGATCTGCGGGACCAGGGCTTCGTGGCACCCAGTAGCATGGATGTTGGTTGCTGATTCATGGGGAGGCTGCCTTTCTCTGACCCCTCACCAGCCGCTCCACGTGGGGAAGTTTAGTACACAGCCCTTTGAATTGAAAGTGCCTCATGTACAGGCTGCCTCCTGTCCTGCACCTGTTTACTGCAGCTTGTCTTTTAAAATAAGCCATCCTGCCAAGAGCAGATTCCCCTGGTGGCTTTGAGGTTTGTCGAGGTTCTCTAGAATTGACAACTTAGCAGTGACCTCACAAGTCTTGGCTCTGGCGAGGCAAGGTCTTTGCGCCAGAACAGGGTCAGCACCCATGGAGATAATCACCTCTTGTAATATCCACACAATCATCTCATTGTCAAAGCACTAGGAATGTGAAAATAGAAGAAATGCCACAACAGGGTTGCCCCATGGTTCTGCTAACCCAGGCTTCTGCTTCTTACTGAGGGCACTTTGGGACACCTCGGGAGGGACAATCCCCCCGTTCTGGGTCGACCCCAATTGGTTAAGGCCTGTGCTCCCAAACCTGAGTTGAGCCCTCTTTACCAGGCCTGGTTCTGGCCCATCTTGTCAGGAACCCCTTCACCCCTTCTTTGACCTGGCTCACTCCTGTCTGTCCTAACTGTCTCCTTGAGAAGCTTTCCATAGGTCTCCCTTTCTCCTCACCTAGGTCAGGGCACCCTCTGTGCTCCCAGAGCTCTGTTTATTGACTTCAGCAGCAACAGAGTCAACCCTACATGTCAGGCATGATTCTAAGCGTGCTGCACATATGTAACACTTATTCTGCACAAGAGCCCAGGAGGCAGAGACTTTGAGACGAACTGTTTTTACAAGACACAGGTTTAGAGAAACCTCAGTGACTTGCCCCGGTGTCACAGAGGAAACATCTGCGCCCCCAAGCCCAGGCTGTCTGTCTGGCCCTAGGCCCTGACCTACTTGTCCATCTCCCTCACTAGACCATCAGCTCACTGTGGGCAGGGACCCATATTTCCTCCTGTATCCCCTAAGGCTGGCGCTGAGCCGGCATTCAGTAAATGTTGGCTCAATGAAAACAAAAGCTCACCAAACATAAACGCCAGATGGGATTTAAATTCCAAAGAGCCACACTTCTTGACAGAAGGCTAAAATGCAAAGGAGTCCTTGCTCTCTGAGCTCAGTGATGGTGCTTTTTAGAACCCTGGGTGCTTCAGGACTTCTGCTACGTGCCAGAGTTGTAGTTTGGTGGGTGTAGGGCAAGCAGGTTTCTCACAATCTCAAAGGCGATCAGAAGTCACTCCAGTGAAACCAGAGCTGCATCTGGCATTTTTAAATAATTAGGAGAAACTAGTAAGCAGAGACGGAGAAGGCAATGGCACCCCACTCCAGTGTTCTTGCCTGGAAAATCCCATGGACGGGGGAGCCTGGTAGGCTGCAGTCCATGGGGTCGCTAAGAGTCAGACAAGGCTGAGCGACTTCACTTTCACTTTTCACTTTCATGCATTGGAGAAGGAAATGGCAACCCACTCCAGTGTTCTTGCCTGGAGAATCCCAGGGATGGGGGAGCCTGGTAGGCTGCCATCTACGGGGGCGCACAGAATCGGACACGACTGAAGTGACTTAGCAGCAGCAGCCATAAGCACAGACCCAGCAAAGAGCATTTCTTACTTGATTCTGGAGAAATAAATCTTCTCCTCCAATGTGGCAGCAGGATTTGAAATGTCCCAGGCCTGCAATGCAGGAGACCCTGGTTCAATTCCTGGGTCAGTAAGACTCCACCCCCCCCACCCCCCAGAGAAGGGATATGCTACCCACTCCAGTATTCTTGGGCTTCCCTGGTGGCTCAGACTGTAAAGAATCTACCTGCAATGCGGGAGACCTGGGTTCAGTCCCTAGGTTGGGAAGATTCCCCCGGAGGAGGAAATGGCAACCCGCTCCAGTGTTCTTGCCCAGAGAATTCCCATGGACAGAGGAGCCTGGCGGACTGCAGTCCATGGGGTCACAAAGAGTCGGACACGACTGAGGGAGTCAGCATGGGCACAGCTGAGAGGAGCCATGAGGGCTGCCAGGACTACATAGCCACTCAGGCCTCCCACACACAGCTAATCTTCAAATGGTTTAATCAAACCCAGTGTGGCCTCTGAGGCTACAGGGACTTGGGGCTGTTTTTCCCTTGGGCTTAAAGTCTTTTCTCGGCTGCTGACTCACATGTTAATGATTGCTTCCCACAAAGTGGAGGTAGCAGTGTGCTGCCCCACTCGCTTGCCCGGGCATTACACGGTGCTGCAGTCAGGGGGCCCTCGTCCCAGACACAGAAACCAGCCTTTGCTTTAGAGTCTCTGGGGTAAAGGCTGCTGGGGGTGCTCTGCTCGGCCCAGGATACCAAGGGTTAACCTCCCAGTCTTTTGACCAGAATCTCCTGAAAAGTGGTGTAGGCAGGAGTTTCGGTTCCCTGTCACCTGTCAGCATTAAAGGGCAGAACTGGTGTTTCACAGAAATAATATTGACTTGTTTCTCTTTGACTGCTAGGCTGGATAATGAAGTAAAAATGACATTATCTCTAATTAAAGTGATTTGCAGAAATCACTTGTAGAATCTCAGTACCAGAGGTTTGCCATTAGCAGGCTAGCCAGATAAGAGAGCAGCTGGGTTCTGTTAACCCCTCCTAGTCCGGGGTGTGTGTGTGTACGTTGGGGTGGGTATGTTAGGGGGCAGGGTTGAGGTTAGGGGGCTAGATTTTTAAAGACTGAAGTGTGGGCTAATGGCTTATTCCAAGGTGTAGGTCATTCTCCAACCCTTCTTGCTTGCCTTTAAGATTGTATTGGGTTTTTAGTGGGGTTCCCCCCCCTTAGGGTTTTTGTGTTTAGTAGCTTTTTTCCTTTTTTTTTTTTTTCGGTTTGGCCAATATTCTCACCTCTATTTTACATCACCGAAGAGGTGGAACCCTGGCCAAGCTCCAGCGTCCTCCCTGCCAGAAATCTGACTCCCGAAAGGGCATGTCCACATGTGACACGAGGACTTTGGGTGATGGTGGTGTTGGCAACAGATCACTCTGTTGTCTCTGGGAGGTGGGGTCAGAGGCAGAAGCCTCTTTGGGCTCATCTGGAGTGTAGGGAAGAGGAGGGAGGGGAGGGGCAGGGGGGCGAGGAAGGAACGGGCTGCCTCTGTCCAGGCTTGTTCACCGGTGTTAGTGAAAGCTGCCTGGCGTCTGGCACACTGAACATGATGTGGACACGGGCACAGCCAGCAGCTCCATATGAAAACGTCCTGAGGGTATGAGGATCTGGTCCCTGGGAACAACAGGGAGTCATTGGATGTTAAGTAACCCGGTGATGAATGCAGCCACCCTCACGCCTCTTTATTAACCCACTTTCTACCCGGAAAGCAGCAGAGGACTGTAGCTCTGCCATCCTAATCCCACTGCGGGGGATCACACCGGTTTAGCCTTCACTCCAGCTCACCATACCGTATCTGAAAGAGCTGGACGAAGCTGTTATTGTTGGGGTAAGAGGCAGCCCCAGCCTCTGATACATGAACTCTTGACATTTTGCATCTGCCCTCAGAGAAGATCCTTAAGACAGGGAATACTAAGGTGATGCTCGCTTGTAGTTAAGTGAAACAACTCAACTCTCTGGTTGCTCAGGGCCGGCAGGAGAGGGGAGATCAGTGCATACTGGGTAGTGTGGCCAGGAAAACCTCTGTGGAGCTGCTGGGCCTGTGTTGGTTCTGAAAGTACAGGGTTTGGAATGTAGGAAAGGAGGGATCGCATTTCAGGTAAGGAAAAAAGAACTGGGCAGCAGGCAGGGAGCTGAGTTGTGGGCAGTGGTGCAGAGTGCAGTCTGGTTGGAGCAGAGGGGTTTGCTGCACAGACCTTGAGGGGCATCCACGGCTTGAATGTCACGGTGAGGGCAGTAGGGAGCTGCCCCTGTTTTTTTAAACAGGGGAATGACATGCTGAAATAGCTTGGGGAAAGCAGGGGTGGGCTGCTGTGCTGGTCCTCTCTCTGATATCTGGTTGGAAGTGTATTCTTCTTGACCCGTGATCAAGGAGGTAAGAGGCAAGGGAAAACAGTTCGAGGATAGGGGCTAAAGTCTGAAAACAAATGCAACACCGCTGGAGCCCGAGGAGGCACGCAACCTTGCTCACGTTTGTTTTCTGTCCCATGGGCAGTGTCTGACTAACTGTTCAGCAAGAATGCCTGCCGAAGTCTCTGCGGGCTGGACCGAGGCGCCCGCTCATGGTGGCCCAAGGGTTGCTGCCATTTTTAGAGCTCTTAACAAAGGGGCTTGTTTCCCCTGGCTCTGCTCCCAAGGAAGAAGGGTTCTCATATTTGCTGTCCACTGTGGCAGAAGCACAACCAGCAGAAGAGGGGTCCAGGCCGGGTTCTACACTGCCCACCACCTGCTAGGTCAACCACTAACTGGTCAGTTGGGCAGGTGGTTACCGACTCAGCAGCTTTATTGTCGTTGACAGCCCTCCTCTGTGCTTGGCTGCTCAGCCCTGTGTGCTGAGTAAAGTTATTCTCCCCATTTGGACTTTTCCGGCCTTGCACCCACCTCCAGTATGTCTCCTGACCCCTGGCACCCTTATTCACTCCCCAGTAGTATCTTTGTTCTTACCCTTCCTGCCCTCATGATTACCTCCCTGTTATCTGCTCCTCCTTCGAATTCTGCCTTCAGTGACGGGCTCTCCCCGTGTTGTCCAGCTTTACAGACTTTCTCCACGCAAACTCCCATGGCATCTGCTGACCCCCAGGCCGTTCCTTCAGGACTTGACTCTTCACTTCTCTGCAGGCTCCCTGAGGTCAGGTGTGGTCATTCCATCTTTCATTCTATTGCTCACAGCCCCGGCACATGAAAAGGGATCCACAAATTCTTACTGAATGAGTAGAGAGAAAAAGTGGTGGCTGGGGGGAAAAAAACACAACATGTTTCCCAAATTACTCAATACTATCACTTGAGAGCACGATAGTAATGTGAGGAAGACTCTTTGGCATTTCCCATGGTTTTTGATGATTTTTGTACAAAAAAATGCAACGTAGCTTTCTAAACGTGCATGGATATCTATCTCACGTCACATCATAGTATGAGGAGGCAGAAATGAACAAAGCAGGGACTTAACGTGACCATGTAAACAGGCTGAAAATTGTGGTTCTAAAGAGAAAGGATCTTGAGTTCTCTCTGGGTTCCTTTCTCTGTCTTTCCGGTTTTTTGGTTTTTTTTTTTTCTTTTTTTTTTTTTTGTCTTTGCTTTCTCCATTCTATCAACAGGGAGGCTAGAAGGGGTATGGAATCAGAGGAGGAATGACAGAACCTGTGCCTCCCTCCACCCCACCCTTGCTGTTCTGAAATACTTTAAATACCAGGCACCACAAGTTCTGGTGTCAAATTGGGATTAGTAAGGCAAATCCTGTGGATATTTCACTATTAACTGATTAGGCATCAGTTCTGATTAGAAGTCTGAACAACTGTTATTTTCTTTGAAATTGAAGTGTCTAAAATAAAGAGGAGAGAACCAACCCTTAAAATCATGTTCTGTACTTGAGTTCACCCTGACCACTGTCTGTTCCAGTTTGGGGCTTTTTAAATTTTTTTTTTTTCAGCCAGAATGTCTGACGACACTGCCAGGGGAATTTCTGCCCCCTCCTTCCTGAATATACCCAGCCTGGCCCCCGAGGCGGCCCAGTTCTGTTTTCTCATGACACAGTGATTATTTTTGGCATTGTGCATATTTTCTCTAATGTTATTACCTCCCCCGCGGCCCCTACGCTCCCCCCTCCTTGGTTGCCTTTTGAGGAGCAATCATTTGGGCCACTCGCTGTAGAGCAGGGGGTTGATTTTAGTTCTGTGTAGTGAGAGGGGAAGTAGAGGGGCAAGAGGACTTCTTTGCTTCCCCTGCAGCACCCCAGCCGCACGCCCCCACCCCCGCCACCATGGTGTCAGTGCAGAGGTCCTGGCCCCCCCCTGCTCATGAAAGAGCCTGCTTTTAGCAGACTCTGGGCTCCCCATTCATCCCCTCTGCCGGCAAGATTTGAGGGACTATCTTGAGGTGACGCTGGGGGCTGCACCTCAGGGATGGCATCTTAATGACTTGACTTGGCGGGCGTTAGAGCAGCCCCATTCAGGGCGCGTTCACTCCCTGTGCAGTTGGCTCGCTCAGCCTCTGATCATAGATGTTCTCTTGTTCACACTGCATGAGGAAATGGAGATTTCCAAGTGGGAAGCAGCCTTCCCAGTGCTTTAACTCTTCCCTTAAGGGGAGAGGAGCCTCGGAGAACAAAACACAGTCTAGGCTTGCCCAGCTGCAGCTCCCGGGAGAGAAGCAAGGCCCAGGACTGGGGATGGAGGCCAAGACAGCCGGGATCACTTTCTTTTCCTCCCTGAGAGGGAAAGGAGATGAGTAAAGGGCACACTTGAATTGTCCTTAAAGTCGAGTAGCAGATATTTACTTGTCTGCCGTGGTCCAAGGTTCCCTGAAGGATACACTGAAGTAGACGATGTTGTGTCTGTGCCCCACCCCCAAGGCACTTTCTTGCAGTCTACTTATAGCAGCAGGAGATTTGTGTAGAAAAGCCAGCAAGACTGGGAAACCTTTAAGGAGGGCCAGTGAGAAATGTGGGCGGGAGGTGCCTTGGAGGAGGGAGTGAGAGTGGCCGGGGAAGTGTCTGGGGAAGTAGGGCTGGAACTGCACCCCAAGGGATGGAGTTTTAAGAGACAAGAAGGGATGAGATGATAGTGGTGAAGATGTGAAGGAGATGAGGATCTCCAAAGTAGGGCTTGATGAAATCCTATCAAGAAACAGAAAAAGTCAGATGCTTCCTGGCAGAAGAGGAGAGCTGACTTGTTAGACTTCAGGTGACTGCGGATGGATAAGGACGGCATCTCTGGGTAGCACTGACCCAGCCAGACGTTGGTATCTCCCTCATGTCCTTGGTCTCCAGGTCTCATGTGTCCTTGGGTCTCTTTCTATTTAAATTGTGGGCGTGGACAGTAGAATTAGCATCGTCTGGGAGGTGGTTAGAAATGTAGAACCTCAGACCCCAGCCCAGACCTGCGAGTCAGAAACTGCATTGTAACAGGATCCTGGGGTGCTTTGTGGGCAGAGTCGGGTTTGAGAAGTGCTGCTCTGTGTGACTCCACGGGCAGCTGTCAGCAGCACTAGTTCAGACCTCAACTCTGATTCAAAGAGTTGGGGAAACACACAAACATCTTGAAGTGTCTCTGCACTAGGGCTCTTCTTAGATGGAAATCTTTTATTCTAATTAAGAATTGGATTAGAGTTTTCATGAATGATATAGAACAGTGAGCAATTTTGAAGAATTCACAGAATGGAAATCATTTAAGCGGTTTTTATCTAATGTCTCCAGTTCCTACTACCCTGTACTATTTATGCTTTGGAGCACACCAGAGGAGCAGATGGTGGGGTCCTTTCCCTCCAGAATGGTGGTTCCAGTGAGGAGACAAAGGCTACGGAAGTGAAGTGAGTAGAGCACAACCCAGGGCCTGATGATGCGACGCAGGGTCTCTGAACTGGGAGGTGGAGAGGTCAGCGTAAGTGAGGCCTTCCTGGAGAAACTGGCCCTGGGGAGGTCCTGCAGGATGAGAGCGATTAGACAAACCGAGGGATGAAGAGCACGTCCTCCAGGAAAGGTGTGGGGAGTAGAGGAGAAGGGCTAGGTCTTAAGCTCTGTGGGGACAGTAAGCTGCTTCCCACTACCTCCAGGGTAAGTGCTTGCCTCCTGCTGGGGAAGGAGGAGGCAAATGATCTGGGGGCAATGCTGGGGAAGGAGAAGGCAAGACTGGTTTCCCAGTCTTGCTGGCTTTTCTATACAAATATAAAATGATCCAGGATCATTTTACATCTAGGGCAGGGCTTTTTTTTTTTTCTTTATCCCTCTGCCGTGCAATGTCTCTATCAGTTCTCTTAGTTGAAGGCAGTGTTGTAGGAACAGGATGGCTGCCTAGGCAGAATGGCTGGAGCCAAACCACAGATTGTGCTGTTGGAAGCTTGTGGGATTCAGAGGAAGTAGGCTGCTGACAGAGAGAAGCCCTAGGGAAAACCCTTGATCAGATCTGGTACCAGCTTGGGTGTGGGCAAGTAGCACCAAGGAAAAGCATGTAGCAAGAGTGGAATGTGTAACCTGTGTGTGTGTAGAAAGCCAGGGAAAGTGTTAGTTGCTCAGTTGTGTTTGACTCTTGCAACCCCGTGGGCTGTAGCCTACGAGGCTTCTCTGTCCATGGGATTTCCCAGGCAAGAATATTGGAGTGGGCTGCCATTTCCTTCTCCAAAGGGATCTATCTTTCTGACCCAGGGATCGAACCCAGGGCTCTCACATTACAGGCAGATAAGATTCTTTACCATCTGAGCCACCAGGGAAACCCTAGTCTTTTCTGGTGTCTATAGATGCTGATGGCAAAGTAGGAAGTTTTTGTCTTTGTGAAACAGACATCTCCAAGCAGAGAAAGGGGATCCTCCTGGGCCTGGATGGTTATTGTGGGACTGGTGAGACTGGCCTAAGACGAGAGGGTGAGAATGATGTTCCCTCTGCTGCATCCCAGCCAAGACTCATCCCATTAAACATCCGTAGAGGCTTCACCCCGACACAGCTAAACGTTCTGAACCTGTGAGAGAGGTCTGCCCGTGGGCATTTTGGGGAAGGTTGCCCGATTGCCACCAACAGTACAGTATGGGATTTGGGGTCAGATGGTAGGCTTGAGTGCTGGCTCCATTGCTGGGTGACACAGGGCACATCACGAACATCCTTGGAGTCTGTTTCCTCATGTGAAATGGGGCTGATACAGGCCTACCTCCTCAGGTTGTTTCAGGATTAAGTCAGAGGCGGTACGGTGAGAGTTCTTCAGCAAGGGACAAGTGTTCCATGTGGTCCTTTCTTAGCTGCAGCAGCAGCAGCAGCAGCAGCCCCTCAGCTTGCTGGGATTAATTAGTCCCCCAGCTGGAGTCTGCACGGTGCAGTAGGGCAGGCACGAGTGGGCATCGGAGGCCGGAGAGACCAGTAGGGAGCCAGGCAGCTGCTCTGTGGCTGCTCACTTTCCTCCCTCTTTATGGGGAGTCTTCTCTCAGTGCACGGTTCATGATGCAATCAGGGCAGATAGAAATAACACCTTATTTTCACACTGGGGCTGAGTTCCTACTGACCAGCAGGAGTGGCCATCTTTGCAGAACTGGATTCTCCAGTTCCAGTTCAATTAGTCACCTCTCTTCAGATGTTTTAAACTGGGCATGGCATGAGGGAAAGAGGAAGCCTCAGAGAGCCGGTCAGAGGACAGGGAAAGCTGCTGAGACAGTGCACACCCCGCTGTGCTTCTCCGGCTGTCTCCCTGTGGCAGCACCTCTTCTGGGGCTCTGCATTCAGTAATGGCAGCCGTGGTCTCGAAGATGCTGCTCCCAAACTCATCTCTTCAACTTCCACAGGTGATCATGGTGAGAAAGTCATGGGGAGCTGGCAGCAAGCTGGGTATGTGTCACCTTATATCATAAAAAAATATATAAATTAAAAGGCAACACCTGATAGAAAGGTAGTTATGATAGTGTTATTTATAACAGCTAGAAATTAGAAGCCATACTCTGATCTACAGTCCAGCACATTGTGATCCACCCAGACAGTATGACATTGCTGGCTGTTAGGAGTATCTTTAGAGAGTTCTCCAAAATGTGATAAATATTAAGTAACAAGCCATGTGTCCAATGAGATCTCAATTTTTTTCTCTGTACTGTTTGTGTTTTCAAAATTGCCTGCACTAAATGTGCAATACCCTTACTTCCACCGAAGCCTTTTTTAAAAGTGTTATCTTAAACTAGGTTATGTGATGGTAATGCATAATGAAAGTCTGTTTCCAGTCGTGTGAACCACCAAGTGCTTCTTGGCAATGGGCTCTGTTATGTGTCCTGGAAACAGAGCTCAGGGGTTTGGTTCCAGCTCCACACATTCCAGTACCTTTCTGAGCCTCTATTTTCCTCATCTCTAAAATGGGAATAACAGCACCTGCTCTTTGTGCCCTGCTGGGTGAGATTTACAGATTAATGTGTAAAGTGCGCTGTAAGCTGTGATGAGTGATGCAAATGCAATGTGTTGAGCAGAGAACGACACCAAGTCTTGGGCTTGGTGAAGCTCAGCATAGAGCCAGCTTGTCACTGCTACTCCTGTGCACGCATGCTTTTCCCAGCTGGGCTGAGGACTGCACGTATCCTCAGATGACGTGAGGAGCTGGGTTATCTGGAGCCCCAGATGGGCTGTGCCTACGGAGCTGCTTGGTAATTGGGTCTGCTGCTCGCTTCCCCAAGGCTGCCTGGGGCCTAGGAGGCCACCTGATAAGCATCTCCAGTGGGCCCTGAGCATGTCTGACCGTTAGAGGGCCATGTTGGGAGGGCCCCAGGCATTACTGTCAGTGCTGAATGCAGTCCAGGCCCTGTCTCCCCGGGCACAGACCATCGGAGGGGTCGGGCAGCCTGGGGGCTTAGCCTCAAGACAGGGGTGGTGGGGAGGCTGAGAAGTGAGACGCTTCCAGGATCCCTCCTTAGGGGCAGGGCTCTGTTGCCTCTGCAGCCCTCCTCTCTTCTTTGTATCCCTTCTTTCAGGGCTTTTGATGCCCCAGTCTGGAGTATTAGTCTTACCTCCCAGTTGGCCTGTGCTCTCTTTCAGGGCAGAGGCCAGTCCTCTCCCTGAAGCATGCATATTGCTGGGTGAATAGTGCCTTCCACCCTTGTCAAGTTCTGTCTGATCTGCCCAGTTTCTACTGAATTTGCTTGTTTAATTTCTTCTGTGTCAGCTGGATAATTTTGATGCCTTTTCCTCTCCTATATAATATATAACTTATGTCAGAGTCCCCTATACTTCACTACTGCCTCTAGGCAACATCAGAACACATCCAGAAAGTTGGCCACACCACCCTCTTCTAAAGCATTTTTGCCACTCCTTTGGAATTGCCTTCAGAGCCAAAGGCCATTCTTTTCAATACCTTCAATTGTGGCAAGGCCTTATCTTTGAGGGCATATTTTATTCTTTCAAACAACTGAGATCCATCCACAGCCAAGTCTGGTGACTAAAAGGGGTGGTTAAACAGGATAATACTATTTGCAGTTTGAAATGAAGTTAGTTCTCTGAAGTATTATGATGGATTTGTGTGGCTCTGAGGTCCTTTCTAAAGGTGAAGTCGCTCAGTCGTGTCCAACTCTTTGCGACCCCGTGGACTGTAGCCTACCAGGCTCTTCCGTCCAGGGGATTCTCCAGACAAGAATACTGGAGTGGGTTACCATTAAAGACCTCCTAAAACACTTAGTGTGGTGATCATTTAGGGCTTTCTAGGTAGCTCAATGATAAATAATTCACCTTCCAATGCAGGAGATGTGGGCTCAATTCTTGGATTGGGAAGACCCCCTGGAGTAGGAAATGGCAACCCACTCCAGTATTCTTGCCCAGAAAATCCCATGGACAGAGGAGTCTGGTGGGCTACAGTCCATGGGGTCGCAAAGAGTTGGACATGACTTAGCAACTAAACAACAACAACAAATGGCCATTTCACTAGAGTATAGTTTGTGCCTTCTCCTCAGGTGGCTGTATTGGAGGGTTGTTGCCTTGTATGTAGCCTCGATTCAAATCTGTCTCCTTGTTTTCACCTCCCTCTTTCGGTCAGTTATACCTCTGGGGCACTGATGGTCACATGAGCTCCTAGATAAAATAACTTTGGTTTACGATGGTTACCTGAGATTTGTTGTACATAATGAGTGTGGACACAGTCCATGATAGGAGAAGAGATGTGGTTAGGTTTGAGTACACCTGCATTTATTTCAGTCCTCCAAAGACCCATGATCACAGGCTCAGAAATCTGTTAACGGGCCCTCCAAGTGATTCTCCTGCCAGCTAAAGTTGAGATCCACTGCTCTACAAAATTGGGACCAGTACTGCTACATAATGTAAGGATCAGAGGAGAATGTTTATGAAATGCACCTAGCCCCCATGCTCAATAAATATCAGTTTCCTTTTTTCTTCCACCAAAAAAAAAAAGCCTTTTTATTTTTAAAGGCACTGCTTTGCAGTGGTGGTTCCCAGCCCTAGCTGCAGAGGAGAATCACAGGGCAAGCTTTAAAACCCCTGATGCCAGGTCAGGCATCCATTTTTTGAGGCTTCTCTGGTGATTGCCATGAGCAGCCGAGATTGAGTAGCACCAGCTTTGGTTCTGCTCTGATTTAATCCATGAAGCCGTCAACCCCTCTGTGTAGGGCAGCCACTCCTGGGTGGGATCCTGATTGCTGGGATCTGGAGCACATTCCTCCCTTCAGGCACCCCTCATGCAGCAGCAGTGCAGCCTCAGTGAAGGGACACCCTCCCTGTTGCATTTGACCTTTGTTTCATCCATTTACAGCCTCCTGCAAATTGGTACCAGCTTAGAATTTCACCACCAGCCAATAGACTGATTCAAGCCAGCTCAATTAGTTTCAGTCTCTCTCTCCCTAACCTGCTAAAAATTCATTCTGCTTCTAAGCCATTGAACCTTACAGGGAACAGGTATATTGTTTTGACACCCTGATGGCCTACAGGCATTAGTCATGGGAACCCTAATCACGCTAAAGGTCAGGAGACTATGGCTAACTAAACCACCAGCCCCCTTGGTGTAGAGGGTGACATCTCAGGGGCCCCAGGCCAGGCTAATAGTGGTTCCATTACTGACTTAAGTAGGGATCCCTAAGCCAGGCTTAGAGCAATGTCTCCAAAGTTAGAGACTTTTTAAGATAATGAAGCTCTGGGCAAAGAGCTTTCTCCCTGTTTAACCTGTAGCATGCACCCGCTGAAGCTTTAGGACAGTCATTTTTGTTTTATCTTTTGACTGGCTGCCTGGTTGTTTCCCTTAGTTGAGATTGAATGTTTCAGAATTTGAGATTTGAGCTTGGAAAGAGTATACATTTGTGTATATGAAAATGTCCCCCCAAAGTGAGAGACGCTACTTGGTCTCCAGCTGCAGCGTGCAGAGAGACAATCATACAGGCTGAACCTGCGGCTTCTACGGAGCAGCGCGGAGCCGCTTCTGATGGCCCTGCACCAGACTCTCAGCCCTGAGTGATGCAGCCTGCATCCTGCCCCAATTCCCCTTCTTCCTACTCACACTCATTTTGAGCTCTGGCCACCTGAAGAGTTGACTCATTGGAGAAGACCCTGAGGCTGGGAAAGATTAAAGACGGGAGGAGAAAGGGGAGCCAGAGAATGAGATGGTTGGATGGCATCACTGACTCAATGGACATGAATTTAAGAAAACTATGGGAGATAGTGAAGGACAAGGAGGCCTGGTGTGCTGCAGTCCAGGGGTCTCAATGAGTCAGAACAACAGTTGGTTCTTAATCCTACTCCTAAGGTTCCAGGTCTTTTCCCAAGGTGAGTGGGATGCTCACCTAAGGCAGCCTCTCCTCCCACCCCACCAAGGAATCTTTATGTCACTGTCTCTTTTCCATATTGCCCCCCTCTCTCCTTCCTGTAGTATATATGGACATCCAGTTGGTGGGAAAATACCTAACAGCCTGGTCCATATTAAAAGTGAAAGTGAAGTCGCTCAGTCGTGTCCTCTTTGCGACCCATGGACTGTAGCCCACCAAGCTCCTCCATCCATGGGATTCTCCAGGCAAGAATACTGGAGTGGGTTGCCATTTCCTTCTCCAAAAGTAGACAGCAAATAACAGCTTCCTTGCTGCCAGTGGAAAAATGTTGACCTTGAACCCAGAACTAGGTTTGAGACCATGTTTTTAGCAAGTCACTTCATCTGTCTACATTTCCACTTCATCTATTAAATGGGGATGGTGATTTCTATTTCTCAGGGATTTTATGAGACTCACATGAGATAACATGTAAAAAAAAAAGTGCTCTCTATACCCCTCAAATACTGTGAGGGTACTGCCGTTTGTCCTTCTGGAATCAGCTGGACTCCTGCCTCCCTGGGGAGCCTGCCTTGACCTTGCTTGTGGCCACCAGCTTGTCTCTCATCATAACCACCTGTTGTGCTTTTTGTCTGTACTTATTTGTCTGGTTAACAGGGATGTTTCAAGTTGGCATCCCAATCAGACTGCGTATTCCTTGAGAACAAGGAATGTGCATCTCAGCCACAAGGTCCAGAAGGGAGCTCAGTAAATACTTCTGGGTCTGCATGAGGATACAGTCAACCAGGGCCATGTTCAAATTATATATTCCATATACCACATATTGTATAGGACCACCCCATGGTCACAGGAAGGCCACCAAGAAGGATGAGAGCAGGGACTTTGTAGAAAGAGAAACTGGAGTGAGAAATACATTTCTGATGATCTGATGATCTGGAAAACTTAGATAAAATATATTTTTACCAAAAAATAAATAAACCAGAGAATTGTAACATGGCATGTCTAGAATTATCATTAAAAAAAAAATTCTGGTCTTTGTGGTGAATTCTAGGACCCATCTAGGGAGAGAAAATAAGGCATATGCACCTTAGGACATGAAGCCTCATTGATCTAGGAAGGACCAGCAACATGACCCAACGAACTGGTCAAAATCAGCCTGACCAACAAATGGAACTGCAGCCCTGACACAGTGGTGACTTGGCGACCAGCAGCTGTAGGGCCAAAGTCTGACTGCGACTAGTGCTCAGATTAGCCTGGCAGTGGGATCATTAATATCCCATGGAAAGCTTTCTAGTACTCCCATCCCTTCTATACTTGTCTCACTTGATCCTGACAAAGACGACAGGAGAAGGCTCCCATTTCACAGATGAGGCCATCAGGGCACTGAGAATGCATTTCCTTGTTCAACATCAGATAGCAAGATAATGGGTTGCCAGTGTATTAAAACCAGTATTAATACAAGTGCATTAACCAGTGTATTAAAACCAGTCCTCCTAACTTCCCGTTCCTTGGTCTGTTGGCTTGAGAGGCCCAAATGGTGGTTGATGGGGTGAGGTCAGCTGGGTGCATCATTTGGGTCAAGGCAGGTCTTACCTTCACATTTAACAGTAATTCTTCATGTTGCTAATCCAATGATGGCAGTGCTACACATGTTTGTCTGTTCTTCCAAGAGTCAACATTAGACAGATATCTCTGGGCTGTGTCAAGGTTAACTAGATAATCCAATTAAAGTCATGCTGGTCCCCAAGCACTACTATAAAAACAAGGTACCTGAAGTGGAGCTCAGACATTTAAACTAAGAGTCTGTGTGAGATTCTCAACCTTTCTTTTTCTCAATGTTAAGACTTTGCTGTTTATTTTTGCTAAAGCCACTATCTCCTACCATTAAGAAATAGAAAGAGTGTGTTTTAGCCTGAGAAGAGATGGGCTCTAGTCCTAGCCCTGCTGCTAATTAGCTGAACTGTCCTAGGTTAGTAACTTAACCTGGCAGGGCCTCAGTTTCCAGATCTGTGAAATGGGAACAACAGCAGTGCCTGCCTTGCCCATCTCACATGTCCCATTAAGAGGATTATAATGAGGTACTGTGTGTAGGATTCTCAGTGCAGCATCCAACACAAAAGTGTCAGTAAACATTTGTGCAGCCAAGGGAACATAGTAGGAGCCAAATCTCAAAGGCCATTGCCGGACAGAGCGCCAACTCCAGACAGCCTTTTCCTTCCCTGGCTCTTCCTCTCTGTCTGCTCTTCCACTTCAAGGAAAGGGTGATGGCAAAGGGAAGCACTGTGTGCGGATCTTGGCTTGAAGGTCACAGCCTGTGCTGGTGTCTGTCTCACTCAGGGGGCCTTCTCTTGTTGCTGTTGTTGTTTAGTCGCTAAGGAGTGTCCAGTGCTTTTTGCGACCCCGTGGACTGTAGCCCACCAGGTCCCTCTGTCCATGGGATTTTCTAGGCAAGAATGCTGGAGTGGGTTGCCATTTCCTTCTCCAGGGGATCTTCCCAACCCAGGGATCAAACTTGCATCTCCTACATTGGCAGGTGGATTCTTTACCACTGAGCCACCAGGAAAGCCCAGGCTTTCCCTAGAGGCTTCGAATGGCTGATCATGTGTTGATGATGCTTTTTTCAGAAAGCGTGAACGTAGGTGCTAGAGAGTGGAGTCAATGTCCTAAAGACACCGGCTGTCCTTTACCTGCTGTCACGACACGCAGGTGCGGTGGGTACAGTGACAGCATCCTGCCTCTTTCCCACCCTCCCTTCCTGGGCCAGGACTCCTGCAAACCTTGACCAACCGCTTGTGCTTCACAGTCAGAGGTCAGGATTTAAAGGCAACTGGGAGGGACTAGTGTACAAACTGCCACTACTGGCTGGAAGGAGAGCAGAATGATCCTACGGGCAGGCTCTGAGGGATGGGTGTGAGGATGGGTGGGGTGCTAGGCCCAGAGCTGTAACAGCTGAAAGTCAGCGGGGAAGGGGCGGGGTGGGGGGTGGGGGTGGGGAGCGGCAGGGCACGGAGGAAGCAGGTTTGGTAAAGGAAACAGAAAAGGGAGATAGGGCAAGAAAAACAATCCCACCCATTTCACAATTTTTCAGAAGGTTCTTCCAGAACATCAAGAGGTGTTGGAGTTTCTTCTTGCATTCTGGATCTATGACGCTTAATCCATCCAAGGAGTTGGATGTTCTGTTTTTTTAAAGTAAAGCATGTTGTAAAGTCAGAACAGTGCCTCTGCCCCAGATCTTGAGGGGTTTGAGAGACGGCATCCCCAAATCTTGAGGGATTTGAGAGATGGCATGTCAACATTTGGGGAATCTCCAAAATACTGATTTTTTTTTTTTTTCTGTCCAGATTTCAGTCTGCAAAGCCAAACAAAAAGAGAAGTAACCTTTGGTTTTAGAACTCTCAGGAGAAAGGATAGACAGAGCAAACCGGAGCTGGTAGGGTGAGGCCTTGAGAGCTATGAGCATCATTGGACACTTGTTTATTAAACAAGCAATATAGGTATTTTATAGAAACATAAGAAAATATGGATAAGCACTTAAAAAAAAAATCTCCTCCTCACCTCACTGACCTGACACTGTGAACATTTTTGAAGATAGGGAGGCAGGACATTGTTAGTGGGTAAGAGTCTACAGTTTGGGGCCCAGATGCCTGGTGTAGAGTCCCACTTCCCTACCCAGAGGCTGTCTTAGAGGCTGCAGGTGAATTAACGGCCGTCCCCCCTTATCCATGGTTTCACTTTCTGCGATTTCAGTTCCGCACAGTCAACCCCAGGATGAAAATATTGAATGGAAAATTCTAGAAATGAGCAATTCTTAAATTTTCCGTCTCATGCCATTCTGAGTAGCATGATGAAATCTCCTGCCGTCCCACCCAGGACGTGAATCACTCCTTTGTCCTGTATGTTTGTGCCATATATGCTACCTGCCCATTAGTCTAGGGCAAAACAGTACATGCAAGGCTCCTGGACGGTTGGTGCTTTCAGGCATCCTCTGGGACTCCTGGAATGAACCCCCGTGAATAAAGGAGGGACTACGATACTTAGCCTCTGTCGACCCATTTCCTCATCTGTAAATTAGGGATAATAATAACCACTTCCAAGGTTAGTTGTGAGAATTAGAGGAGCCAGTGCCGTGGTGCTTAACACAATCCCTGAAATGTAGTAGGCACCATAAACAGGGTAGCTGTAAGAGCAATAGTCATTAGTATTTTAGTATATTTTATTATATTTCTAGATTTTTCCTATATAAGAAGTGTTATGTATAATACATATATTTCCATGAAAATAGGATTCTGCTGTACTCTTTTGTAACGTTTTTGCTCTCATGCTCTTCTCTTCATGGACAAATTTGTTATTACTATTAGCTAACACAGCTTTACCATCGGGAGAGCCCTGGCACTAAAGATTTTCCATGTGTTATCACATTCAGTCCTCAACATTAACTCTGTGGGGCAAATACTGTATTATCATTTTACCGATGAGAAAACTGAGGCTAATCAGTTTAAATAATATAAATGTACAGCGCTGGCAAGTGGACCTCTCTCCTGCAAGGAGAAGGGAGATGCGACTGACTGGAAGCCTATGCTGGTAGATCAGAGAGGAAGCGTGTCTGTGCTTGGTCCTTTTGAACCCTTGACAGGTGTGTGCTTTGGGACATCAGACAGATAGGTGTCCGTCTGGTTGACTGCTCCTGGGCTCTAGTGGTGTTTTCAATTTTTGTGATGGAAATCACTGATAGGAAATGGAATCTAAGGGCCACTACTGGGCTTAGTTGTTTAAGCATTTTATCCAGAAGCAGTTCTTCATCTTGTTCTCCAGAGGCTTTGACACAGCCATCTAAGCCACTGGCCACAGCTTCCTCCCACTTCCCTCTTTGTCCTGGGCACTCACCTCAGTCCCCAAAAACCCCCGGGCATTGTCAGTGGATTGACTTAACCAGCAAGTCTTTGCTCAGACTTCACCCTCTGGAAGCCCTGGTGTGGACTCCATGGCGTGCGGGACGGGAGGGCGGCTGAGCAGACACGAGATGCACAAAGGCAGAGCTCTTTGTCACCTGTGGCTCAGGTGACCGATGGGAGCCCACATCAGCTCAGCGGGAGAGTCTAGCCATGCCTTGGATGGGGGAGTCCTGAGGGTGTCATGACCGGGGGTGTGATGGGATGGCAGTGATGTTCTGGAGACTAACCCTTGTCTCTCAACTTAGGAGCAGCTCAGAGAGGAGGAAGGAGAAGTCCCGAGATGCCGCCAGGTGCCGGCGGAGCAAGGAAACAGAGGTCTTCTATGAGCTGGCGCATGAGCTGCCCCTGCCGCACAGCGTGAGCTCACACCTGGACAAGGCCTCCATCATGCGGCTGGCCATCAGCTTCCTGCGCACGCACAAGCTCCTGTCCTCCGGTGAGGCCGCGAACCCTGGGCCCCCTCCCTCTGTCCCGCCCCGACCCCCGTGTTCTCACACGCAGGAGCCAGAGCTGACAGGCCAGCCAGGAACCCCCACTCTGCACACCTTCCACCCGCAGCAACGCTGTCATAGCGTTTAGCTCTCTTCTGTTGCACCTCTTTCCAGCAGTGGCCTTGGCGGTGATTACAATCATGGGCTGAAGCCTTGGCAGCTGAGGGGACACAGAGGGCTGGGAGAGTGAGAGCCGCTGGCGCTGGCTCCCGGTTGCCATGCCCTCGGCTGGCAGATCCACACTCCAGTCCAGGTTGGATGAATCCTTCAGGGAACATCTTAGTGTTTGTCCGCTGGCCACCTTCTCCAGAAGGCAGAGGTGTGCCCATGTGACCCTTCCCTCTTACTAGCCAGGATGCCAGGCAGATTATTCAGCGTCTGTGCCCCTAGTTTCCTTATCCATAAAAGGAGTTAGAATACTTATTGCTCGGGGTATCTTTAAGAATAAACTGAGATAATGTCTGTGAAGCACAGGCCCAGCCACGCTGGGGAGCCCCGGACAGATAACCATCTCCCCTCAGAACCCACGAGTTCTCACCTTCCCTGCTATCTCTGCAAGTCTCAAGGTCACGAAACCTTTTCCCGCCTGAGTTCATCTTCTTCAGAATACCATTTCCTGTTAGTCCAGACCAGAAGGGGGAGGCCTGGGGCTTCTGCCAATATCAGATCTAACAGATAGATAGTCAGTCCTTTCTAGTCTGCCAGTTTTGTAAGGGAACTGGGCAGGGGGCTGCGCCCCTCTGCGCCCACCGCCCCCGCCCAGCTGTGGCACCGTCAGTAGCCACGTCCGAGGTGGTGAGCAGAGCGGGGCGGCAGGGGGAGTTCTCTCATGCTTGGCTTTTAGTTTTCCCGAGTGAGCCGTGTACCTTGGAGCGGGGTGGACTCTGCCATCCTGTTATGCAGTGGCTATTCTGGGAAGGAAACCCAGAACAGAGGGAATCCACTGTGAGGCGGGGAAGCCGGAGCGCCATGTGCTATTCTGGGCCCAGGAGCGCAGGAAGGATATGGGGGGAAGACTTTCAGAAAATAGGATGACAGCACGGTGGGTCCAGGGGTTGGAGGGCTAACCCTGGCCTGAAAATCTAAAGCATCTCAGAAAAGAGCAGACAAGAGGGAGAGAACCCAGGGTGAAACCTTGCTCTCAAAATACTTTGAAAGAAGCAGTGCAAGGTGATGGCAGGCGTGGTGTCTTAGATGCTACAGAGAAAGGGAACCGTGGACTGAAGTGCAAGGCCTGGAGATGCCATCGCAGGGCATGGGTGTACCTGTGTCCTTTAAAGAAGCATGTGCTCTAGGACAGGTGAGGGCAGTGTCTGCCGTGTTGGAATCATCTTTCCATCTGCACAGAACAGGGAGTGGAGGACTTAAGGACTAAGCGGAGACCCCTTCCCCACACCCAGAAGCATCTCATCTTCCCTGTTCCAGTACTTGAAATTCCACTCTGAGACACGAAATGAAATTCCACTTTTAGACACTGATTTCTTTGGGTTCATCACTACTTCCTTTCACCACCATCACCCCTGTTCCTCCACCAACAGGGGTCCCCAAAAGGAGTAATATGTTAATCCTGAGACAGCTCTCTGATTGAATTTCGGCTTGGAGGATGTTTCTGCTCATCTCACAGATGATTAGAAGTGAGGCACAGAAAAGTTAACTTTGCTGCAAAGGCACACATTTAGTACCTGGAGTTCAAGTCCTTTTGAATCCAGTGGAACAGAGACAGGGAGGGCAGGAGCATTCTGCAGACTTGGTCGTTATCGCCTGAAGATGTGGATGGGGCCTGGTGATTGGGGAGAAAGGGGGTCTTCCTCGGTGGGGAACCAAAGTTAAAGGGAGGCATTGGGGGCTGGCCCTGAGCAGTGGGGTCTGTAGCAGGTCCTTACACACTTGGTGGCTGTTTCTACCCTTGTTCTCGGTGCACGGCCTTGGGTTTCCAAGCTCTCCCGTGCATAGCCACCCCCCTTCCAGTGGTTCAGGGTGGCTTGGACAGGACACGTGTCAGAGGCTCTGAGCATGTCTGCCTGCAAGTGTGCTGGCGAGAGCCCCCTGTGGGCCAGACACACCTGGGGAGATGGGACCAGAGTGGCCACAGCAAGACCTCACATATCCCTGCCCCAGGGCCTGTTGCAAGTTGTGGACACAAAGTGCCTGCCCTCTGGCTGGGCTTTCCCCAGGACCTACTGGAGCACTCAGCATGTTGGCTCTGGTCCTCTCAGTCCAGAGGAAAGAAATGACAGAAAAGGATAAAAAGTGTCCGCATTTGGTCATCTGATCCGGGTGTCCTTGAAGGAGCAGTTCTCATAAAACATGCCTCACCCGAGGGAGGAGGTGACGGATGGCTCTCTGTGCCCCCTCTTCCACGTTGCTGCCACACACTCTTTAGACCAGTTATTGACGATGTTTTTAGGAATTGAGTGCGAGACAATCTTAATCATATTTTGCTTGTTTAAAACATGCAGTGCAATGAAAAGATGTACAGGATTTGTGGGCAGTTAGACCTTCCCTAGAACCTCAGTCAGGCTGCCTTTCTTCTCTGCAGCCTTGTGAAAACCTCCTTACCACCCTTCCAGCTCACTTTCTCAGCTGCACAAAGTGGCTGCCAGTACTCACTTGCAGTGCTGTCCAAGGATGTTGAATATAAAAATCCTTATCCTCTTGCTGCCATGTATTAGGCTCTCAATAAGTTACAGCCTAGAGATAAAACCAACTATGATCAAGAAAATAGATTTATAAGTATAGACTTTTGGGGGAAAATGATGTAAATGAAAACCCAGTGTAAACCCTTACTGTCCTCTTACTACCTTCTAGCAATTTCTAGCAAAATGCAGAGTCGCCAAGCCTTCCTAAGTCAAAATAAACCACAGATCCATGATGGAAGCATTTCTAACAAAGGTGAGCGTCGATGTTGGCTCCCTTTATGATAGGAAATAGCTGGTTGCATACCTCAGAGTTCAAAAGGCTAAAAAAGACCAGGTTTTGCTTTAGAGAAGTTTCTTCTTTACTTAGTAACACGTTTCCCTTTGATTTTCACAGTAGGCTGTTCTGTGTGGGAATGTTGGAGAGGAAACCTCAGCGCTGAGAAATTCAGGCTGGGAGTCTCGGCGGCCGATTGAGATTTGTATCACAGGAAGCAAACTGAAACAATAGCTTTATGATATTAGCTTCCACGCTGGGCTGAGAACAGAACACATTCTGACGGGAACATCAGTGGAAATGCCACTTGATTGTCTTAAATCCTCTTTCAAGAGGAGCCCCACAAACTGTACCCAAATGAGGGTCACTCCTGCATTTGAAGGGCCTTCGACAGCAGTAAATATGCAAAATTGGCTTTTCACTATGAAATTGATTTTTGGCTCCCCACACACACACTCGTGAGGGAAAAATCAAATTCATTTGACACAAGAGCTAGAGATCAATGGGAAGCAAGATTTCTAAGACACATGTCAGGTTTATGATTAATTCATTGGTAGTTGCATAGTGAAGACATCGCTCTTAATAAGAGACGATGATTTCCTCCTCTCTAGACTGCCAAGGGAAAGGCATTAAAATGTGGGACAAGTGATTTTAGCTTTTTACCATGACCTTTTCATGCAGGAAAAAGTGAGAGCAGAGGTGAAACTGGGGAGGCAGCTATGGTTTCTGGTGTCTTCTTATGCCCCTCCTTCAGACTTCTTTTCCCAGGCTTTCACCCCTACTTTCTTTCTGTCTCACCCCCTTGTCCCAGCCACCCTCCAAACCAAGGCCTCTTTCTGTCCTGTTGGAGAAGAGCTGAGAGGTTGGCTCATGCTGGGATCCTGATCGCTGACGGCCCCTGATGTACAGTCCCTTGTAGAGACACTTGTTCAGATTGTTCCCTTAGCTTAAATTTGCTAAGTCTGGCCCATCAGCAGGTGTTTGCTGCCCCAGCCCTGTGCCATATGTCATGAGGGGTCATATAGAAAGGTAAGACAGGACAGTAAGTCATGTACAGGACAAAGAAATGCATTTCTAATGGTGAACTTTCAAGGCCCTTTGGGAGGCCCACAGGTCAGATAAGACGCAGTGCCCTCTGCCAAAGGTGTGAGGGTAACCCCAGCCTACTACCTGGTGATGGTGGCGTTTAAAGGTGGGGCTGATGGCCAGATAAACCATTCAAAAATAGTTTCCTCATGGCTTGACGGGGCTGCTTTTGCAGTCAGCACATCCAGGGCCCAGCGGTGTCATGGGTCTCTGGGCCCAGCAGAGCCCGAGGAGAAGAATCAGTGTAAAAGGGAAGCCCCTTCGATGATAACTACGGGGTGACTGCCCGCGAAGCACGTATGCCCCAGGAGGATCACATCAGAGTGGTGTGGAGACCAGTCAGAATACTCGGAACTTCTCAGAGTAGGAACAGAGGGAAAACAACCTTGGCACCCTGCGCAGCAGCACCTGTGATGGCCTGCCTGGCCCCAGGGGCCCGGTCAGGAGCATCTGCCCCACCACTGCCTGCTCACCCCAGATGCCCAGCTCCTGCTGCCCACCCCCCTGCCCCACCTCAGGTCCAACCCCACCCAGGCGGTGCTGCCTGAAGGAAATGCGCGGTGCTCCGGAAAAAGTGCTCCGAAACCTCAGCCCGCGCATATCCTGGCTGTGGGGAGTCATCAAAGCCTGTTTACCGGGGCTATTTTTAGCTTGAAAGAATCTTGTTGTGCTCTCGGGTGCAGTGTACTGAGTCTCTGCAGAGTGCCTCTGATCTGCATGACCCGCTCCTCTTCTTGGGGGTCAGACCCTGAAGGGTCCTAGGAAGCAAGTAACTGGGACCCAGAGCCCAGGGCTATTTAAAGAGTCCACTGAGGGTTTATCAAGCACCTACTGTGTGCTCCTCTTCATTGGGCACTGAGGGTTTCTTTCGGATTGTTGTGCAACTTTACGGCAGCTTATCTGTCTCTTCCCCACTGGTCTGTAGATTCCTCTGGGGAAAGGATGCTCTTACACCTGACTTTCCCGAGGACAGGGCTGAGCACCCAGTAAGTGACACTTGCTGACAGATGGCCTGACTTCGTGCCCAGCATGGGGCAGACATGTGGCAGGAGTGTGATAGCTGCATTGTGGGCAAGTGAACTGTCTGTGTGCCCAGCACTGAGTCACAGATTAGTGATCCCCTCAGGAGACCTGATGCTCCCATGAGAGAGGAAAAGGGGAAAGGCAGGACCGTCTTCAGCCAGGTGATGTGCCTGGAGCCCTAGCCCTTTGGGTAAAGTGCTGCCTCCGGCCCCATAGCTTCAACCCTCAGCTCCAAGCTGACAGCAAGCTGGCCAGGTTCCGTCCAAAGTCCCCAGGAGGATAGGCAGGTGCTGCGGGAGCAAATGATTCCACAGAGGAAAGAGGCCCCGTTGTTTCCAGGTCCTCAGGGGGCTGGCCTGCTGGCTTCCTGGTCCCCCAGCCATTGTGACTTCAGTCCCGAGATGCTCTGTTTCCCTTCGTGGGCTCTGTGTGCCCCTCTCCCTCCCTCCCGGAGTCCAGCTGGCCAGCTGTTGCAGCCAATTTCACCACCTCCTGGAAGCAAGTGTACTGGGCACGGATGGAAACCAGTTTGGCTGTGCTGGAACTGTTAAAAACAGGAAACTTTAAGCGGAACTATTTCCTCTGGGCCTAGCTAACCCAAATCAGGTTGTCTTGGGATAACTCCAGATTTTGAAGTCAGTGTTGCCACTGAGATCAAAGAAATTGAAGAGAAGAAAAACCTTTTCACTAGGCCAGGAATCACAGGACTGGCCTCTGCTGTCTGGAGAAGGCGCTCACCTGTCTGGTGTGATTTTTAACAGTGCTGAAAATCTCTCCTTATGTCCCCCAAATAGGTCACCACTTGCCAAAACATGTTGATTTTCCCAGCATTGGTAAGTCACTTCAGTCATGTCTGACTCTATGCGACCCCATAGACGGCAGCCCACCAGGCTCCCCAGTCCCTGGGATTCTCTAGGCAAGAACACTGGAGTGGGTTGCCATTTACTTCTCCAGTGCCATTTACTTCTCCAAAGTGAAAAGTGAAAGTGAAGTCGCTCAGTGTGTCTGACTCTTAGCAACCCCATGGACCACAGCCTACCAGGCTCCTCCATCCATGGGATTTTCCAGGCAAGAGTACTAGAGTGGGGTTCTATTGCCTTCTCCGTTTCCCAGCATTAGGGTGGCTTATAGGACTTTCAGTTAAGGCAGTGATGGTCTCTACCTGTGGTCACCAGCATTCACATCATATGAGAATTTGTTAGAAAAGCGGATTCTCAGCCCCCAACCTGCATTCGCGCATGCTCACTCAGTCGTGTGACTCTGCGACCCCATTGACTGTAGCCCACTGGACTCCTCTGTCCATGGGATTTCCCAGGCAAGAATGGGTTGCCATTTCCTCCTTCAGGGGATCTTCCCAACTCAGGGACTGACCTGTGTCTCCTGCATTGGCAGGTGGATTCTTTACCACTGAGCCACCCGGGAAGCCCTGCCCCCAACCTGAGACCTGAATCAGGAACGCTGGGCACAGGGCCCATCACGGGCTGGCTCTATGGCTCTATGGCTCTCTGTGACTCTGCAGTCCCATGGGGACTTCCACCATTAGAAGGGCCCTGGGCATGGTTTGATGTTTCAGTGAGAGATTGCACATTTTTACTTTGCTCTGGTCTCAGAAATCCTTGTTTTAGCAAGTCCTACAGTGGTCCTGGTGCTTGCTTCACCTTGAAAGCACTAGGTAATGTCGTGGTCTCTTCTGAAGCCCTTGTTTAAATTTAGGTGTTAACCAGGAGTGTGAATATAGGCCATGGCACCACCCACACCTAGAACTCTGGTTCATTATCATCAGTTTGGCTAACCAGTTGGTTGGCAAGGACCCTAAGCAGGGAACAGGTATGGGCATGTGTATGGTAAAAGGCCATTCCCAGTCTCCCATCCCATAGGCTAGCTGCCTGAATCAGGGTATGAAGAGGGAAGAATTTCCCTCATTTTGTTCTATCATTTTAGCAAAACACAGGGAAGTCACTAGGATAACACTCTGCATGGCCCAGCTCTTGGCTCTGAAGGGTGGCCTGTCCCTGGACAGCATCAGTGACCCCAGCCCATTCGCTGATGCTGTGTCCTGAAGGTGGCCGGTCCCCAGGGATGCCACTGAAGCCCCTTGGTAGGAACATCTCCTAATTTGGATTTGTTCTGGAGGAATAACAGTGTATGGCCCAGAGCTTAAATTTAGGGGCTCAAGGGAAAAGAGAACCAAATAAATCCAGTGCCCTTGCAGGAAGGCCCTTGAACCTTATTGCACAGCATCCACATGTCTCTTGCCAAGTGGCCCATAAATTCAGTTGCATTTTACATTCCCTCAATAGTCTCAGTTCGAACGACTTCTTTTTTAGTTAAGTGAATATTAACTTTCATAAGCGACAAGTTATTCTATGATTCTCTCATTCTGCAAATTAAGGTAAGCATACTTGGCTTGATGTTTGTAGTGGATGAATACAAGTTTTTATAAGTAAATGTATGTTTGGAGTTAAATAATGAGCTAGGAGAAGCAGGGCTGAACTGAAGTCTGTGGTCTGAGCAGTAACAACCAAGGGTCTGGGGCCTGAGAGCTTTATTCGCTGGGGCCAGAACTGAGGCTACATTTTGCAGACAGCAGAGGTCTACTTGATAGGCCAGGGCCCCCCAGAGTGGTTGGGGAGTGGATGCCTTCCTCGGTTGCCCCTAGCAACCACCTCCACAGCCTGCCATTAACACAGCAGCCTCCTCCTGTGGCTTCACACCTCTGATCCTCACTCTCTCCAAATCATCTCGCATGCCATTGCCGGACAGATCTCCCCAAAGCAATGGTCTGAGATGCCATTCCTCCAGGCTGCTGGACTCACGAGCCCAGTCAAAGAGCCTGGGGCACAGACCCTCTTTCTTCCGCCAGGTGGACCTGTTCTCATCCCTGCAGAGTTCCTTCCAGGCTCTGCCTCCTCCATGCTTTCCAGCGTCTGCCCACGCCAGTAGGCCCAGAAAGCCCTACTTTCATTTAACAGAGTGAGATACTTGCTTTTCATGAGTCTCTTCTAATGCCTTTCTTTGAACAGTTGTCTCTGACCACCTCAAAGCAACCCCCTCTTCCTGTGAACCCTTCAGCACTGACTGTCTATATTCCTCTTGGGCACCCACCTCTGTCACGCTGAATTTTTTACTTAGATTTGTGGCTTAGTGTACCACCTAGCCCCGATTTGGGGTCTGAGCAATTTGAAGACAGTGACAGTGTTGTAGAAGGAGCCAGAAAGGGAGAGAATTCATGCTAGTTGGTATGTTTTAGGCATCTCCATACTTCTCTAATCCTTACAAGAGATGGGCATTATTATCACCATTTAGCCTACGAGGAAACTGATATTCAAAGAGGTTTTCACTTACTCTTTGTCATGTCAGTTAGAGCCATAACCTAACAAGAGGAATAGAGTCAGTGGTTATTTGACTCCAAAGCTGATGAATGGTTAGGAGTGTGGCTTCTGGATTCATCTGCCTGAGTCCACAACCTTTATAACCTTGGGCAAATGACTTAATCTCTCTGGGCCTCATCTGTAAGATAAGACAAAAAAAAAAAATAGGACCTACCCCACAGGTGTTTTGAAGATTACATAGCATTCTCAGTGATAGGCTGATATGCCGTCCTTGCTCAACATCCATTAGGGAAAATGACCATCCTGACTACTCCTGTAACTGCCTTGACATCAGTGACCCCACTGCCGCCAGTACCACAGGTACAGTGCCGCTACTGTACTGCCTGTGAAGCCCCCAGCAGGGTGTCCTCCGTGCAGTGGTGCTCATCAGATGCCTGCTCCTTGGGCATGTGACGGACACTTAGGTGGTTGGCAGTGTGTGTTTAGAAAAATCCATCTGATGCCTTTGAGCCATCCCTGGAAGACATCCATCCACAGCAGTCACATCTGCTTTAACCCCACATTGATGCAAACTGTTCAACCCCACCCCCTGTCTTTCCAGTTTGCTCTGAAAATGAATCTGAAGCCGATGCTGACCAGCAGATGGACAACTTGTATCTGAAAGCCTTGGAGGGTTTTATTGCTGTGGTGACCCAAGATGGTGACATGATCTTTCTGTCGGAGAACATCAGCAAGTTCATGGGACTCACACAGGTGACACCCTTCTCGGGCTCCTTCAAAAAGGGAAAATGTTTCCATTTAGGGGTAGAAATTAGTGGAAGATTCTGCTCACCTCCCTCCTGACCTTTCCCTGCATGCACCCACCCTCCTCCTCTCTGATCTCAAGCCTCAAACCTTAGAAATGACTTAGAGCCCCTGGCACTGGGCTAGCGTTGCCGGTGCCCAGCCTGGCAGACAGCTCTGCCAGCTGGATTGCAGGCCCCCCTTGTCAGCCGTGTCTGTCGTGACCTCTGGTACACCTGTGTGTCTGTGGATCTGCCGAGTGGAACATGAGAAGGTCTGACTCGGCCTCCTCCCTCTCTCCAAACCTGGAAGGGGACCCAGCTTCCTCCTGGAGACTTCTTCAGTGTCAGGAATAATGAGCCCAACCTTGTTTTTTGAAACAGGTAGAGTTAACAGGACACAGTATCTTTGACTTCACTCATCCCTGTGACCATGAGGAGATCCGTGAGAACTTGAGTCTCAAAAATGGTAAGGTATTTTTCGGTGTGTTTCTTTCCTACTTAACACCACGTGGGGAAGGGACCTGCCTCCCCTTTGTGTACTAATGTAGGTTCGATAAATCATGGCCATCATGATCCAGAAAAAACAGACACCCACAGAAAATCCAACAGGACTTTGGAGATGAGATCAAGGGCCCTGAAAGGACCTAGTACTCAGAATTATCTTTTGCTGGCTCTTGTGGTGCCTGAGATCACACTCCTAGGGCACTCCTGTGGGTTAGGACACCATCTCTAGGAGGTTTCATCACCTGAGTGTCCAGCATCTTTTCCAAATGACACCATCCAAACCAATCAGCTTGCCTGTGCCAAAATGTTCATGGGAACTGTTGCAGCTGTCCGTGTGCTGGTTGTGTAACAGACTGCCCAAACATAGTGGGTTAAACAGTCCTTTTATAGTCTCTCATGATTCGGTGGGTTCTATGGGTGGTTATGCTCCATGTGATGTCAGGGGGCTCAACTCGATGGGATAAGCAGAGGGCTCACCCACACCTCTGGAACCTTGTGGCGTAGCCAGAGGCTGGAGCTCTCTCTCACTCCATAAGGTATCAGAGCCTCTTCCTCTCCACATGGTCTCTCCAGGGTAGCCAAACTTCTTATACTTATATTCTTAGCTCCCTTTTGGGGAGCTCAGGACTCCCCAAAAGTGCAAAAGTAGAAGCTGCCAGGCCCTCTGAAGGCTTAGTCCTGAAACTGGTACAGCACCACTCTTTGGTTAAAGTGAGTTACAGACCTGGCCCATTCACTGTGGGAGGGGGCTATACCAGGCCCTGATACTGTGAGATGTGGCTCCCTGGGACCACCTTTAGAGACTAGCTACCACCGGAGCCAAGGAAGGAGTCTGGTCCCTGGGTGATAAAAAATGGAACAGGCGGTTTTGAGGGAGAAAGTTTGAAAGGTGTTGTGCACTGCACTCTACCTGCGGGGGCTCCAGCAGGTGCCAGTGGAAGGAAGGGCCCATACAAGCAAAAAGCACTTTTCAGGGACAGTCGGAGCTGGCTGCTTCCTCTCTCATAACTGGGGACAGTTGCGCAAAAGCTCTAATGGACATATTGTCAAGTGGACTGAAGCTTTAAGAAAAAGGGAATTCAATGTCTTTCAAGGTCCCTTCTGAACCTGAGAGTCAGTCTCTGCCCTGAACAGATTGTACCGAGTCTAACATCCCTTTTTATAGCTCTCACCTGTCACTGACATGGAGTGTGTACTTATCCAACCTGAATGACAGAGGCAAGGTGGCAGTGTCAAGCCTACAAGGTTTTGCTCTTATTATCACACATGCTGAAAAAGCATACATTTCATCAGCCTCCTCCTACCCTCGTCACCACCTGAGCCTGCAGAGTGCAGGATTCCCACCACCTGCCCCGACCCCCACCCCCGCCTCCTCCCCCAGCCCCTCTGCTCTCCCTCCTGAAGGCCACCTGGCTCTGGTCAGGCACAGGCTGGGGAGCTCTCAGGGCTCTTCACTGTCTGCTCTGTGTTGCTGAGAAAGTCTTGTTTAGTTCTGTGAGAAAAAGGCTGCCAGACCTTCTGAATCCCTTTCTAAAACAGGCACTGGAAGCCTGAGAAAACCCCACAGTCTCTTATTTCTTCTCTACTCTGGAAACCCTTGGGTTCTCAGTCAGTTCAACCTCTGACCTAGTCTCTGTCTGATCATACAACTTGAACCCAGTCCCTTCATCGCTCTGTTCCCGGGAATCGTTCTCTTCAGAGTGACAGTGTTGGGCCAGGCAAAGTCCAGGACCTTTCGCTCTCAAGTGCTGTGACTCAGCATGACCCTACTCTGTTGATCTGAGTAGAATGTTAGGTCTCTCGGTCCCTGTGTTGACGACTTGGGATCAAAATCAGTGAATCAGCAAAGGCTTTGAAGGTGCCGACCTGAGTGGACTCGTGATCTATAAGCAAAGGGTTAGTGTGAGCACCCAGAGGCAGATAAGGCTGTGAGGCTGCTTGTGGAAAGCTTTGAAGGCCGGCAATTGAGCCTTGAACTTCATCCTGTAGACAGAGGGGGCTGTTGGAAGTTTTTGAACAGAGATGGGGTAATCTGATTGGAGCTGTGTTCAGAGAGATTAACCAAATGACAGGTTGGGGAAAATCCCGATGTTAACAGGTTAGGAAGCTACAACCATAACCCATGCCACAGCCACAAATGAGTCCCTCCCGCCCACTACTGCACAGCACCTGAGCTGGTCCTGGTAGTGTGTCCAGACCCCAAGATACAAGAACATCTCATGATGTGCAAATGCCACCTATGGAAGCTAGAATTGTGAAAAACATCATTGAGTATGGGAGAGATGATTTTGTGATTATGGTGGGGAGGAATACCCTCTCATAAGAAAAAGAAGAAGATTCACTGTCTGGCCTGTTACTTGGTGGCCTCTCTTTTGATGCTTATGACAGATTAAAAAGCACCACAATTCATTTGACACAGCCACTTGAGGATGTGTCACTCAAGTCACTGACCCCTGGGGGTTTCAGTCCGGAGGCTATGCCCAGAGGGGCGTTGTGACTATTAGAAACAAGGCTCTGGGTTGTTCTGAGATGCTGGGCAGCAGGGCGGGCGTGTACCTTGGAAGGTCCAGAATGGCAGGATTTAGACACGGATGGGGGACACCTCTGGGGTTTACTGTAGTCGTCACTGTTTTTTTCCCCAGTGGGAGAAGTTTTGAGTGGGCAGGTTATTTGGAGACCATAAGGAAGGAAGCAGTCTTGTTTGTCTTGATGATTTATTTAATTCTGGCTGAGAAGGGGTATGATCCATACTGAGTTAATCCTCAAGGTGAACTTGCTCACTACAGGAGATTTGGACCAGCGGTGTTCCATGAGCCTTGACCTGTGTCACTTTGGAAAGGGAGCACGTGGTGTGGGATCCTGAACACAGCCACTGTGGGTTAACAGTAGGGCACTGGAGGGACAGGAATAGGGGAAAGACAGGGGCATCTAAGGGAAATTTCCCACCTGAGAAGCTTATCCCCTTGAGCGATTGTGATCTTGCTTAGATGGTCCCTTTGGAATTCCTTCTATGGGGCCCACTCAGGGGAGAGGTTTGTTGAGATCATGGCCAACGGTCACGCATCACCTGACTGCTCTCCAGAGTAGAGGTGCAGTGGGGAATAAAGTCGTGGAATAGCCCCGACCCTTCAGGAGCCCACCCTGCAGGGGAGACAGGCTGGAGATGAGGGAGCCTTGATCCACAGCTCAGGGCAGCTCCTCAGGGATCACACACACACACAGACACACACACAGATACACAGACCACACACATGGACACACATACACAGATACACAGACCACACACACGGACACACACACACGGACACACACAGATACACAGACCACACACATGGACACACGCACACACACACACACACACACACACATAGATACACAGACCACACACACAGACACACACACACAGACCACACACACAGACACACATACACAGATACACAGACCACACACACAGACACACACACACAGACCACACACACGGACACACAGATACACCACACACATGGACACACATACACAGATACACAGACCACACACACGGACACACACACATACACAGATACACAGACCACACACACGGACACACACACACATACACAGATACACAGACCACACACACGGACACACACACACACACACACAGATACACAGACCACACACATGGACACACGCACACACACACACACATAGATACACAGACCACACACACAGACACACAGATACACCACACACACGGACACACATACACAGATACACAGACCACACACACGGACACGCATACACAGATACACAGACCACACACACGGACACACACACACATACACAGATACACAGACCACACACACGGACACACACACAGATATACCACACACATGGACACACACACAGATATACCACACACACGGACACACACACACATACACAGATACACAGACCACACACACGGACACACACAGACACATACACACACACACCCCTGAAAAACGGCCCTGCTTCTGACTACAAACAGAACTAACTTCAGCTGGCTCCACTACCCTTCTCCATCCAGGCTCTGGTTTTGGGAAGAAAAGCAAAGACATGTCCACAGAGCGGGACTTCTTCATGAGGATGAAGTGCACAGTCACCAACAGAGGCCGCACGGTCAACCTCAAGTCAGCCACCTGGAAGGTAGGGCGTCAGGCCTGGGTCTGGAGTCCCGGGGTGCCCCCCCGCCCCTCCCCCGGCCCCATGTCTGACCCTCCGCGGCTGGTCTCCAGGTCTTGCACTGCACGGGCCAGGTGAAGGTCTACAACAACTGCCCCCCTCACAGTAGTCTCTGCGGCTGCAAGGAGCCGCTGCTGTCCTGCCTCATCATCATGTGCGAGCCGATCCAGCACCCGTCCCACATGGACATCCCACTGGACAGCAAGACCTTCCTGAGCCGCCACAGTATGGACATGAAGTTCACCTACTGCGACGACAGGTGGGGCCCGGCGGGGAGCGTGGGTGCGCACGCGCCTGTGGTTGTGCCTGTGGTCAGGAGGCGGGCCCGCGGCAGACATGTTGTATTGTTGGGGGCAGGTCACAGTTTGATCCCACCAGTGCTGCCAAGGGTCATACTGGACTGTCCCCTGTTGTCAGCCCAGAGCTGTTCTAGAGTGCAGCTGTCGTCGTGGTGGATGGAGGTGGTGTGTACATCTTCCTCCACACGTGTGTGTGTGTGAGAGAGAGAGAGAGAGAGAGACTCCGTGTGTGTGTGAGAGAGAGAGAGACTCCTAGATCTCCAAGCCTCTCTCCACTCCGCTCCCCGGGAAAAAAGGGTCTAGAGGTCTCCATCAGCACACCTAGGGCGGAGGCCAGCTGGGAGCCTGGAAGCTGCTCTGCAGTCACGTGACTCCTGTGTGTTCTCTTCCATTAGTGAGCTCTTTCCTCAGCCTCTGCTCCTGCGCCACCTCCATTCCAGCCAGTGTCCAGCCCCGGGTGGAAGACTTTTTGATGAAGGGAACCAAGTCAGACTCCAATCCCCGAAGCCAGGCCCAACTGGAAAATTCTCTTATGGGAGATTGTAGTGGTTAAGAGCCTTAAGGCAGGGAGATGGCCTAAGTTCTAGTCCGATAGGAAGTGTTCAGTGTTAGCTGTGATTCCCACCCTAAATTATTTCTTTATTAAAGTAGTTGAAAGAGTACCCAAGGCCACACATATAATCCATGTCATTCTAGTTTTACCTCGAGGTAAAGATCGAAACAGGTAGGGAAAAGGTTTGAGTTGTCATGGGAGGAGCAGGAAGAACAGCTCTGACTCCTCCCCACTGCCTGGCCTGTGCCCTCCCCTCTGTGCCTGGATATTGGACACATGGGTGGATCAGGAGGTGGAAGAAGCAAGGATGCCATGGGCAATGGCTGCCATCAGGGAGGGAGGGACAGGCCAGGGGTTGGGCTGGGCCAGGCAGGCCCGTCTCAAGGAGATGCCACTGCCACCCGCCATCTAGTGCATGATGGGATGTGCCCTTGGGGATCTCCTCACCTGACTCCAGCTTTCAGCAGTGTCCAGAATCACCACGTTTGTCCAGAGTCATAGTTCCTGGGGCAACTCTCTGCTGCTCCAGCCATTCCACTCTCACCTTCTAGCTTTCTCCAGAAACCCCAAGATCGTGGCTTCCCCTTCTATAAAATCCACACTTAGCCCCACCTGTTTCACAGAATCACTGTAAGATAAGTGATGACATGGAAGCACTTTGAAAAGCAGAAACCCCCTAATTGATGAGAGGCTTTTTGCTCCTGCTGCCGTCTTGCTCCCTGTCCTTGTCCTCCCCTGAAGCTTGTCTCCCTGCTAAACTCAAGGGGCTGAACCCACTTCTGAAGATATGTAGAGGCTGGGGGCCTGGAAGGATAGCCTACCGGCAGGAAACTGCCTCACCTTCCCAGCCAGCAGGAAGCCACAGACCCCAGGAGGGAGCTCCTGCTCAGCAACCCCCAGGCCCACCCACCTTTCTCTCCCTCTGCTGGATGTCCCAGGGGTGCAGGTTTCTTCATGGATGGGGGTCTACTTTCCAAGCTCTGCTGAGTCTGTCTGCCCTGATTCTGGACTGACCTGGTGTTTGCTGCTACCACTCCTTAGAACTAGACTCCAGGACAGATTAAAGAACTCTGGTGAAAGTGCCCTTGAGTCATTCCTGTCCCCTAGTTCTGACCACCATAGTGCTGGAGTCAAGGCTGTTGCAGGTCATGGGTGGTTTGAGATGTAGAAAGAAATGCTCTAACCTCATAGGGGGAAAATATCCCATATGAAGACTGTGTCCTGGCACTCTGGCACAGCCAGCAGTTATTATGGTTATTCATGTTGTCATAATTGTGATATGAGGATAATTAGAGAGAAAGACTATTGCAAAGGCAGGCACCCGAGAAATCCATGCTGTGTAAGGTTATTTATCAGATGCAGTCTTTGTATTCAAAGGGCCATTCTGGGCAGAAGATATAGTTTTGTAACACGCACAGCCCTAATGTGACCCCAGAAGCACTGGGAAAACCCTACTGTCCTAGAAAATAACTTCTCATCCCTAGATAACAGGAAAGAAGAAATTTTTAAGTGTTAAGACTTTGATCCTTGTTAAAGGGAAGGGAAAATTCCTCTGGAAGGAGTAATTTGAAGTTATTCCTCACTCTTTACCATGTTTTGAATGAATTTCAGGTCATTTCCTGAAAGCATCTAATCTTTGGGTAAAAGGAAGAAGGGGCAATCACATGAGGAATTGAGGGACTCAAAGTGTGGAAGACCCTCCTCCCAGAAAAGAAAGGGACCCTGCACTGACTTCTTAGTTTGCTTCAGGTCTGGTAGGCAGAGTTGATCCTGACTTGAAGGAACCTGTGATTTAGGGCTTTGTGACTCAGAGTGTGGAGGGGGATATCACTTGTAAGGTTTGCTGGATATAGTGCACTTTCAGCAAAATCTTGTCTTTCAAAAACCTAATTACATGGCCCAAACTCTGAATTCAATGGTGCTGGGGAGATGGATGCAGAGGCATTTCAAGACACAGAAGGCTGTGCCACACAGAAGTTGTGTTTAACGGATTAGGAGATTAGTTCACAAGGGCACAGACATGGCTTAGACAGTTTATAAAGTGACTATTTTAAGTCCTTAACACCTATGTGTTACTTCTCAATTGCTTTGATGAGGACTAGGATATTTTGGTTTTGGTAGCTTATCTTGTTTTTACTTTTTGTATTGGGATGGGGAAAGGTATACACACGTTCATGTTTGCTCTCTCACGGGTATGCCTGCATGCGCACACACACACAGACACATACACACACACACTACTCTTTCAAGATCAGTGCTTCAAAAACCAACACTTACGTATCATAGTAAGAGGACCATTTCATTTTAATCAGGGAATTCACTAGATTTAATGACATCTGGCACACATGAGAGGCTGTGATTTCCCACAAAGGGATTCTTTTTCCAGTGGGAAAGTTAGAAAGAATCTGGTGAAAATATAAGGCAATTAGAACCCACAAAATCACTTTTGAGGTTGTTTGGTACTTTTTCTTAGTTGTATTGAGACCACAGACATAATCAAACAAACAAAAAAAGGATCATGGAGAAAAAGAGAAGGAAGAAGAAAGGAAGCAGGGAGGTGAGAAGTAAAATAGAAAAAAGAGTAATCTTGTACTTAACGCTCAGATTTCCAAAATCAGTTGAAACAGAAGCAACTTGTCCTGAAAGATCTGAAATTAAATAAAGGAATGCAGATGGTTCAAAATGCATTCATCCTGCTCCTCTTAATAAAGAGTCAAGACCATACCAAGTCCTGTATTATCTGAAACAGCAAATATTGTTAGAAGAGAATTCTATAACAGTTTATGTCGGTCACATTTATTTGTATATACAATCAATTGCTGTCAATGGAGGCAGTAAAACTGAGCAGAAAGTTTAAAGAATATCCTGATTATCAGTGTAATAAACTTGTCTCCATTCACAATTCAAGTAGTTTCCTAAAATGAGCAGCCAATTAATGAAGTGTTACTTATTGAACATCTACTATGTATCTAACTCGGTGCCATAGACCGATTCTGTCAAAGAAGGAAAGAGGTGATTCTTGATCTCTGAGGGTCTGGAGTTGGAGACATGAGCACCCTAATGAACCATTCACCCAAAAGGAAAACAGAAGTTGTTCCCACGTAATTTAACTTCAAGATGGGGTAGTTCTTAAATTCACGTGGAGGCGCCATCTAGTGGAAAAAGAAAGTAACTGTGAAAGAAGCCAAGTCAGGGAGAGCAGGGCAAATCTGTAACACACAAAATCCCACTGTGACTTTGTGTTTTATGAGTCTTTTTGTATCTTAGAAATAAATTATAAAAGCAAATTATGTGGATAAGAGAAGAATCAGAGGGGGCGAGTTATAACAGTAAAATTTTCAGATTAACAAAGAGGGTCATGTAATTTTAAAAAATAAAGAATCTGAGGGCAACCCCTTCTTGTCACTGAATTAGGGCAACATAGGATGTAATAATATCATAAGTTACAGTTTACTGAATTAAGATGCCTACATTTCAAATTCTGTGGGTCAGATTTATGATTAACTCTTTTTCTACGATGAAGTTGGAAATGGTAATGATGATAAAAGTGAGGGATAGTTGAGAATCTTTAAGAGACTGTCAGTAAAATTAGAGAGAGCCATGAGATGTAAAACACACACACATCAAAACACCTGAAAAGTGATAGTATTAATGCCCAAGAAGAAAATAGACTGACTTTGGGCAAATTAATAATAAAAGAGTATATACTTTCATTGCATACTTAGATACATTTAACAAATTATTTTACTTCTTTTTTTTAGAGGATAGGTAGCATCTTTAAATGCAAAGTGATATGTAGCATCTTTAAGTGCAAAGTCATCTTTTAGCTTAATGCGTTACATATCATTTTTAGTTTCATAGTCTGTTCTAAATATTTTTGCAAACATATTAGTCTTTCTCTACCGATCTTATGTTGCAGGGTGTATATAATGTGTTTTTGAAGTCCCTGAGTTTAGAAGACACTTGCAATGTTCTCCTCGTGCATCCATGTCTCTTCCAAACAATGTTCTGAAATCAGTCCTAAGAAAGACTGAGCATGTTTATGAGAAATGCTTGTATATCATCCTGTCTGATCTGTTCAAAATATTCCTTGGAAGAAGCAGCTCTTTGGAACTGGTTCCAAGTGTGATAGACCTCACAATTCAAAAATTATTCATCTGCGTGATTTGCCTCTCTCTCGCTACAATTCAAGGCAACTTTCCCCTTCCTGCTTGTGGGTTTCAAGGTAACGAAAGGCAGTTGCGGCATTTGGTGGCAGTGCCGTCTATGGGGTCACACAGAGTCAGAGATGACTGAAGCAACTTAGCAGCAGCAGCAGCAGAGTCGGTCCAGGATTGAACCAGGGCTACCCTCCTATGCACACTGTGTATATACCCACCCCACCTGTAACACATAACACTGATAGGATGCAAATTAATTACCTATTAACTGCAGAGCCAGCTGGATATTCACTTAACCATGTACTGTTGGAGGGAAACACAAGGCGAAAGTGTTGTTTAAAGCAAAGAAAATCTGGATTGAAATACATTAAAACAAATGACGTTGAAATCTGTGGTAGTGAATAGTCTGGTTATTATTAAGGAAATGCAGTTTCAAAACTAAAAAAAAAAAAGCACATACGGAAACCAAAATGAGGTGAGCCCAGTGTTACTGTGGAGAGGCCATAGCCAGAGGGAAGGAAAGAAAGCAGGCCTGAATAGAAGGATGGTTTTATTAGCAAAGGCATTCTTTCAAAAACAAATAGGTGGTTATGAAGTACTTAAAACTTTCATCCTCTCAAATAGTTTAAATACTCTTCTAACCATCTTGTTTACATGATTAATTTACTGAGCAAATTCTGTGCCCGTGTAGGGAATGAGTAAAGACTGCAGCCAGACCTTGTCTGACTCCAGGCGCGGCATGTGAAGCAGGGAGCTCGCTGCCCCGTTACTCGTGGGCGGCCGAGCTGGCTCAGGCCTGCGCTGAGTTTCTTCTGCCTATGAGCCCACACGGCCCTGACCCTGCTGCCGCGGGAGAGTCCGCATCTTCCGAGCGCTCAGCCACGGCTGGTCCACGTGGAAAGGGCCTCACAGCATGAAGGGTAGCAAGCAATGAGTGACCAGTAACTGTCATTTTATGTTGTGAGGCAAACCCGACTCTGAAATCCAGAGAGCCCAGCCTTCTGACCCACATATTAACTTGGGGCAACACTAACTTCAGATTTTAACTGCCTTTCTTTCCCTCTCCATTTTCTGGTTTCTTTTTCTCTCTCTTCCTCCTGCCTCTGCCTCCTGTGGCTGCCTGTCAATGTCTATGTCTCTCTCCTGGCCTCCTCCTTGATCCCGTTCTCTTCCTACTTTATTATTAAAAAGGAACCTCTGTGCTTTTTTACTTCTGAAGTCTGGTGAATTAAGCCCCTTTGCATGTCCCTCTTCTCTACAAACAGAACAGCCATACTGAATTGACTTTTGAAATTTATGGGTGACCCCAAAATGACTTTTCTCCCCTCTCCAGAGAGTCAGGGACCCTTAATTAGAAAAAATAATAATAGTTCCCCTGCCTCTGGTGAAGAGAGCAGATGAAATTATGTTATCACAGCCCAGCTCTGGAGACTTCCCTGGGACAGAGGGAAATGAGCAGGCAGGGCTCTTGTGTGCCACGGAGGCCGACCCTATAAACAAACCGGGTTCGTTAGCCTCCCTGCTGGCGTCGGCGTGCCTGCCGAAGGAGGGCAACGACCATTAGCTTTGAGTTGGGGTTTCCTGGTTTTGTGAAGTTCAACCACTCGAATGTTCTTCAATTGTGTTTGGGGTATGTGTATTTCCCAGTTTTTATAGTCATCTGTTTAAAGGCATAAAGAAAGAGACGTTAAATATTTATTTTAGTTGACAAGATAAATGAAGGCTGCTACTGGGAAGAGAGCTGGCAATCCTGAAGCTGAGCCCTTGTTTGTCCACTTCCAAAACATACCCATTGTGTCCTCTGAATGGATAGTATACTAATTAGATCAGAAAATATTTTATTTGAGGTTGATTACAATAAACATTTACTTTAAGCATTTTAAAGATTCTAATCTTGAAAGAAAGTGTAGTCTCTTTACAGAGGAGAATCAGACTTTCCCAGAACAGCCTCATTTCTGAGGGTCTCTAGGAAATTTACAACTAGTGCAGGCACGAAGTAGTTTTTGTGGCAAACTGGTGGCCAGCCCATTGTCAGCACAGCCTACCGGTGCAATTCTGACTCCCAGGCTAAGCCTGAAAGACATGGAACCCATTGGAAAAGCTACTTGCGTGTAGGAAAGGAAGCACCAGCTCTGTTCAACCATCTCCTTGTTCTCCCTGAATCTCCACTCCGGCTAAAGTGCCATTGGCAGAGTTGGGCCGCTGAGGAACATGTCTGTTGCTGATGACTTCAAAGATCTCTCTGCTCAGGGCCAAGTGAGGGGACAGGTCTTCCCCATCTGGAACCAGTTGGCTGGTGCAAGTGAACTGCTGAAATCTCACTGGAGAAATCTCTGCTGGCCTAAATCAGCTGAGACCTAAGCATCTCAGCTCTGCTGTGTTGCCCATTGTTTGACAAAGCCTTTCGCCCCCAGGTCTCACTTAGGCAGAGAATTTGCCTCTTCTCTGCCCACTTCAACACCAGACACACCTTAGGGAATGGAGGAAGGATGGACCGAATACCATGAGGGCTGCGCTGAAGGCTGTGTGTGTGCACCGTCGTGCACTGAGAAAAGATAGGTGATTGTGTTCTTGGAAGAACAGTGGATTGTTAGTGCTCGGGATCCTTAGCAGTGCTGAGTTAGACAGGGCTCTGATTGTACCTTAGGCCCCCAAAGAAAATCAGTCCATTGGTCGGCTACTCTGACCTTTACTGAGCACCCGTTGTCGCGGAGGCCAAAGGAGAATGTGGTTCCTGAATTCAGGGTTGGCAGCCTAGGATGTGGACAGAATAATACATAATTCCTTGTGACACTGTATTCGCAGATTAGGCTTAAGAAGGGGGACTTGGAGACAGCTCGGTGAACAAGATGCAGTCTTGAACTGGCCCTGTCATCATCAGGGCTCAGAGAAAGAAGGCCCTGAGGCTCTGCAGCAAGCCTAGCTTTGCCA
This sequence comes from Budorcas taxicolor, assembly GCF_023091745.1. Lineage (NCBI taxonomy): Eukaryota > Metazoa > Chordata > Mammalia > Artiodactyla > Bovidae > Budorcas > Budorcas taxicolor. Next base: position 88,256,384 of record NC_068920.1, read on the forward strand.
GCAGTGGAAACTGGGAGGAAGGGGATATACCAGGGCAGGAGACATGGCATGCTGCCGATCAGCTGCAAATTAAACTGCTCGGAAGGTGGAGATAAGACTCTGGGGGAACTTGGAAGTTAGGCAGAGTTTATTTCCTCTGGATATGGCTGGTGATAGGTAAGCTGGAGATGCTTATAGAGGGGAGTGACAGAACAGAAATAATATTCTAGGATGATTTAGTCTGACCTATATAAAACCCGTATGGAGAGGGAGAGAGGAGTAGAGACAAGGGACCAAGGAGTCACAGCTTCTGCTTTCATCTCCAGCATGGACAGGTGACCGGGCCAGGCCCCAGAAGCCATGTGTTCCAAAACAGAGCTTGTAATGATGAGGAGATAGCATCGCTTCTAGCTCGTGATAGGCTAAGTAAACAAGACAGCAAGCCCATTAGAAAAAATGTAAGAGAACAAAGATTATGAGAAATATGTTTAGGTATGACGTGGGGAAGCAGCTTATCTGGTGGTTCTTGGGTAGGGCCTTGTTTATTTTAATGATTCCCGTGCAGAGCAGAGTGTTCTTAGAAAGATACCTGATTCTTCATGATTCTTCACATCTGCCTTTTCTCTGCCCACTTCCCATCAAAAGCAGACGCTGTACAGGGCCCAGCCAAGCCCTGTCATTTCAGAGCTGCCTATTTATCAGAGTGTTAATGAAGGGGCACATTTCTAGAGCTATGATTTTGTATTTGTTCCTCTCAGCACCTTATGCCCTCCCTCCTTTCCTTGAGGTAGGGAGGGACAAATTGGAGAACCCATAATGGCACCCCTGCTGTCTAAGAGGTATCAGGTCACCAGGCAGGACCTGAGGGGTGAAGACTTGAGCACAGTCCAGCCTCTGCTGCCCGGCTTCCTCTTGTCCCATGGTTAAGTGAAAGTGAAATCACTCAGTTGTGTCCGACTCTTTGTGACCACATGGACTGTAGCCTGCCAGGCTCCTCCATCCATGGGATTTTCTAGGCAAGAACACTGGAGTGGATTGCCATTTCCTTCTCCAGGGGATCTTCCCAACCCAGGGATCGAACCTGGGTCTCCCGCATTGCAGGCAGACACTTTACCATCTGAGCCACCAGGGAAGCCAGTGGTTAACACACGTGGAAAGGCCACCTCTGGGCTTTTCTAACTCAGGATCACATAATTTTCACTTTTCATTTATAATGACTTCTACTAGAATAAGCTTGAATAACCAGGAGGTTCCCATTTTTATTCTTTCTCTGTCCCCAGACACTTGTGTAGACATCAAGTAAATTATCTGCTGTCTCTGCATCTCTGCTCACTTGTCTACAAAAACTAGGAGTTCGGGGCTGATGAGAGCCCCTTCCGGTGGTCACTGGAGAATATGCATGTGTGCTTGTCTGGGGGTGAGAGTTAGGGAACCCTTAGATAGGTGCTTTTCCTTCTTCTCCAAACACAATTCAGGAAAGGCAGGAAGAGTGAGGTTCAGTAGACACATAGTTGCAAGTTGATCACCATATTTTTGTTTGTTTGGATGAATGGTATGACCAGGAAGTTTGGAGTATGTTTCATTGAATGTGTGCATTTGACTTACATTCTGGATATAGGTCCTTGCACCCCATTCGTATTCATATGATATCCCCACCTTGCTTTTTTTTTTTCCAATTTAGAATCACAGAACTGGTTGGTTACCACCCTGAAGAGCTGCTTGGCCGCTCAGCCTATGAGTTCTACCATGCGCTGGACTCAGAGAACATGACCAAAAGCCACCAGAACTGTAAGTTCCAGGAGTACCCCCAGACATCTGTGGAATCTGGCCTTGAGTGAAATGTGACTGGTGAGAAGGAAGAAAATCCAATCACTTTCATCACAGGGCCCACCATCTTGTGTGGCAGACAAGACTCATGTCCTCAGGAAAGTTAGAAAACCAAAATTGCCACCAGCCTATATGGCATGTTGATGCAAATAGGATAAGGGTACACACCAACACACCAAGGCATATAGCCTAGAGAATGGAGGGTGGGCTGAATCTCATTTCCCCCTTACCACCTCCACTGGGCACATTTCTGCAGTTAACAGACTGAAAAAGCTTATGGAACAGCCCCATAGAGCATGATCAACTTGGGTAATATGCTTTAGATGCAAGTACATCCATTCAGAGAAGAAGAGGGCTGGGACAGTTCAGGCAAAGAGAGGACAGGGCACTTTAGTTGAACCTTGAAGGATGGGGGAACACTGGGCTAAACAGAGGTGGAGGTTGTACAGTACCAACTTACTAGATTAGTTGAGTTGAGGTAAGCCATTGTTTTCAAAGAGCTTGCTTGCTGAATCAAGAGAACTCAATTGGATGAGAATGTCCAGGCAACCCAATAATGGCATGCAGAAATTGTGCCTTGCAGCTTACAAAAAAAACAAAAAACAAAAAAAACCCCTGAATTATGAAAGGATTCTAGAGCAGGGTTGTCCAAAAGAACTTTTTGGAGTGGAAATGTTCTTCCTCTGCAGAGTCACGGGTGACCTTTGCTGTATTTGAAATATGTGTAATGCAACTGAATTTTTAAATTATAGTTTTAATTAACTTTAAGTAGCCACACTTGGCTTATGGCTACCATATTAGAGCTGTTCTACTGAATTTTAGTTGACTTTAATCCCAATTAAGCCTTCTCATTTGTAAATGATCCAAGACAATTTTCTTGAATCCATACAGCCCATCAACATGTGAGAACGATGGGTCTATAACCCTGTTCTTGGCCTGTGCTGTGCTAGGCTTAGTCGCTCAGTCATGTCCAACTCTTTATGACGCTATGGACTATATAGCCCGCCAGGCTCCTCTGTCCATGAGGATTCTCCAGGCAAGAATACTGGAGTGAGTTGCCATACCCTCCTCACTTGGCCTACTGGGGGAAATAGAAATTTATAGGATTGATCCCTACCCTAAAGAATCTCATATCTGAGGGACAAGGAGGGCTATGTGTTCCCTGGGAGCCAGTTGACTGGTACCTTCAGCCTCAGTATCTAGCGTAGTGTTTGGTACTGTATAGGCACTAAGTGAATGATAAACTCAAGGGCAAAAACTACATTTTGGAAAGAATGCTTCAAAAAAGTGCCCCCAGTGCAGATGGAGGTGCTGAGAGGATTACAGAAGGACTTAAAATGGGTTAATCTGAGAAGATTCCCAGTGGTCCTGCTGGTCTTGGACTCCAGGGATTAGAGTGGCTTGAAGTAGCAATGAAGAAAATGGAAATGTAGCTATTTCCCCATTGTTCCTAAATCCATCCATCTATCCCAAGGTTAGGACAGCTGAGGTTCAGAGCAGCTAACAGATCAGCAGCCCATAAACTGTACAGAAGCACAGCTACTGTTCTCTCAAGCAGCAAGATCTTCTCTGATTGGTTTCTTTGCTTCATCCTCGCGGCTTTAGGGTTCAGTCTGACAGTGCAGCAAGGCCCCTAATGATATCTCAAAGATGTTTCTCACTGTGGTCTCTGTCAAAAAAAAAAAATCCAAAATCCAGATTCCACATTCAGGGACACAGGGATGGGGGTGGGAGGTGGACGTACCATGGACGTGACCCAGCCCTAAGTTGGCCCAGCTTTGAAACTGTAGGATGTGGCACCAGCCTCCTCTCTGGGATTCCCCATGCTTTTCAGATCCATAGCGGTTCCAGCTCCCTAAGTCGTCCTGATACTGGGCCTGGGAGACCTGGCTCTGGCTCAGCTTACCCACTGATTCCCCAGGACCTGGCTTTCTGGGGTTTCCCTCCTTTAGATGTAAAACTGGGGAAGAGCCTAACCTTCCTTCTCAGCCAAGGATGCATCAAAGTAGGGACACTAGCAAATGTTTCTGAGAATTCTTGCAGGACAGCATTGGACTGAAGCTTCCGGGGTGGGGAAGGTGAGGAAGCTACTGTCAAAAAGAACAAAAAATGATGACTTCTCAGTAGGCCTATGAGAGGGTTTTTTCCTTTCTCTTAGAAAATCTTTGATCTTTAAAAAAGATCTGGGGTAAAATATTGTCATACTAATTTAGTTTTCTGCTGAATCCAAGGGCAATATGGTGCTTTTTATTGACTCTGTGTTTTTAAGCAATAGGCACACTTAAACATAATTCACAGACCAAATATAAATCACAGGTTCCCTTCTTTCCCTGATGGAGCCAAGCAAAGCAGCTCTGAGTTTGGAGGCCTCTACCTAGTCAGCCTGAACCCACATAAGGAAGGAAATTGGGTTAATGCCAGCTAAACAGAAGCAACTATTTCTGTCTCTCTTTCCCCCTCTCTTTTTTTAAAACTTTTTATTTTATATTGGAGTATAGCCAATTAATAATGTTGTGATAGTTTCGGGTGGACAGCAAAGAGACTCAGCCATACATATACATGTATCCATTCTCCCCCCGAACTCCCCTCCCATCCAGGCTGCCACATAGCTGAGTAGAGTTCCATGTGCTATACAGTTCTTTTTCTCTCTTTCAATCTTTCCGTCTATCTCAATCGGTTTCTCTCTGTTTGTCTGACTCTGTCTCTCTCTCTCTCTCATTGAGTTTATGCAGATAAAGTTGCACCACAGACCCATGCTCATACTATGGAATAGTTGGGGGCTGAGGCTGGTCTAGGGTTACACACCAGTATCCCGAATTTAGGCATGTATGTGTATCTTAGTCTGTGAAGGTTTACCATTGAAATTGCTGGGGAAGTTCAGGCCTCAGACCAGATTTAGATAATTGAAAGCCATCATTTGCAAATGGATTAGTAATTTATACATTTGTTACCCTTGGAGGGTAAGGGTTTGGGGGAGGGGGGCTGATTTCTCTTTGTTGTGTGAGGACAGTATGTGCTCTTAGGAAAACAAGATTAAGGCCATAAAAAGCCTATCTACCAAGTAGCAGGCCCCTCACCCAGGCTGGCATTAATGAGCAGATGATTAGAAAGCTGGTGTAATTACATGCTACTGACAGAGCAGGCCCTCGCCTGCAGTCGCTAGAAATGCAGTTAAAAACCTTTGCTCACTGCACTGTTTAATCAAAAAGAATAAGAGCCCGGAATCTTGTCTGCATTAAGAACAAGTTAATAAGTTAATAAATAAGTTCACTCCAGGCACTTGAAATTGTGCGAGAATCATGTCGCTGGAGCAAGGGAGCCTCAGTGGGGCAGATAAAGGGAGATGAGGGAAGACAGAGTCATTTCTTTGGCCAAGGGGTCCATGATGATTTGGGACAGCAGCAACCACCAGTTCAGTCTTCCCAGTGAAGTGTCACCCATGGGAATGTAGTAGGAGGGCACCATACTGCGGGCCACAAGGCTGTCTCACAGCCCAGACGATTGTCCTGTGTGATGTAAAGCAGGTCACAATCCCTCTGGCCTTAGTTTCCTCATGTTAAAAAAAAAAAGAAAATGATATCTGTCTTCCCTACAGCACAGGATTTTATTTAAAAGATTAGACAGTGCTGATATAACCACTTTGGAAAATAACTTGGCAGTATCTAATAAAGGAAAGGTGTACTTACCATATGACCCACCCACTGCACCCCTAAGCTACACCCACACTGTATGTCCATACAAAGATTTGTACATAAATGTTTATAGCACCTTTATTCATCATAACCAAAAACTGAAAACAACTCAAACATCCACTGAAAGGTGGATGGATAAATAACGGTTATCTCTGTGCAGTGGAACATTACTCAGCAATTAAAGGGGGCAAGCCAGAAATATCTACAACAACATGAGGGTTCTGGGAAACACGCTACGTAAAAAGAAGGCAGATGCAAAAGAGCGCGTGCTCTTGTATGATTCCACTTCCATGCAAATGGAGAGAAGATGATTTCAATATATCGTTAACAGAAAACAGGTCAGTGGTTGCCTGGGACTGGGGTGGAGCAATGGGGATTCTGTTAAGAGCTATAAGAAATTCGGGAGGTTGGATAAGGGAAAGTTCTTTGATTGTAGTGACTGTTACAAGGGTCTGTACATTCATCAAAACATGTATGCTTAAAATGGGTGCACTTTCTATTGGTGGTGATGGCGTAAGTGGTAAAAAACCTGCCTGCGAATGCCGAAGACATGAGACTGAGGTTCGATCCCTGGGTCATGAAGATCCCCTGGAGGAGGGCATGGCAACCCACTCCAGTGTTCTTGTCTAGAGAACCCCATGGACAGAGGAGTCTGGCAGGCTACGGTCCATAGGGTCTCAAAGAATCAAACACAACTGAAGCAACTTAGCACACAAAGTTGATTTTTTTTTTTTAAAGTACGAACCAAACCAAAAAAAACTTAGGAGTCTTCAGTTTGGACTACAGTCCTGTACTAGTTCCACTGATAGGGCCTTTCAGCAAATCACTCAGTATTTCTAAGCCTCAGTTTCTTCAGATGAAAACCAGGAATATTAATAATAAGCAGTTTAGGGTATTACTGTACAGTAAGTTAGGTGATGCTGACACTAATCCTGTGGATGCTTTAGTGGTCAAGCACTGTTCTAATTCCTTTGCGGAAATGAATTTATCTTATGAGATGGTTTTCAACCCTGCAAAGCACTATACACATGCAAGTTATAGTGCTTCCTATACCTTGGAAGTGCTTATTAGATTTCTGAACAGGGTGACATGTGCCAAAAAAAACATAAATGTAAAAGGATTACAAGCAGCATTAGTATGAACCAAGCTGTATTCCTCAATCACACAGGAGTGGTGAACGGGGAGTGGTTCAGAAGCCTACAAGGAAAACTGGAGAGATTCTGTGTTTACCGAATGTTCACATGTTCTCACATAAGGCCCCTCAGGACATTATCTGCAGATGTGTCCTGCAGATGCGGCAGGGCCTGAGCACTGTACATGTTAGTAACTGTGGGGCAGAGGGGCTTATTCCTTTACAGCATTTGTCAGTGACATTCAGCCAGCATTTTTATACCTGATTAGCCAGGTGGGCAGATGTGGTCCTCAGTACAAACAGCTGTGGGATACTGGGTACTAATAATAACTATTATCATTCAGTTCAGTTCAGTCTTTCAGTCGTGTCTGACTCTCTGCAACTCCATGAGCCACAGCACGCCAGGCCTCCCTGTCCATCACCAATTCCTGGAGTCCACCCAAACCCTTGTCCATCGAGTTGATGATGCCATCCACCCGTCTCATCCTCTGGCGTCCCCTTCTCCTCCTGCCCTCAATCTTTCCCAGCATCAGGGTCTTTTCAAATGAGTCAGCTCTTCGCATCAGGTGGCCAAAGATTTGGAGTTTCAGCCTCAACATCAGTCCTTCCAATGAACACCCAGGACTGATCTCCCTTAGGATGGACTGGTTGGATCTCCTTGCAGTCCAAGGGACTCTCAAGAGTCTTCTCCAACATCAGTTCAAAAGTATCAATTCTTTGGCGCTCAGCTTTCTTTATAGTCCAACTCTTACATCCATACATGACCACAGGAAAAACCATAGCCTTGACTAGATGGACCTTTGTTGCCAAGGTAATGTCTCTGCTTTTTAATATGCTGTCTAGCTTGGTCATAACTTTCCTTCCAAGGAGTAAGTGTCTTTTAATTTCATGGCTGCAGTCACCATCTGCAGTGATTTTGAAGCCCAGAAAAATAAAGTCAGCCACTATTTCCACTGTTTCCCCATCTATCTGCCATGAAGTGATGGGACCAGATGCCATGATCTTAGTTTTCTGAATATTGAGCTTTAAGCCAACCTTTTCACTCTCCTCTTTCACTTTCATCAAGAGGCTTTTTAGTTCCTCTTCACTTTCTGCCATAAGGGTGGTGTCATCTGCATATCTGAGATTATTGATATTTCTACCAGCCATCTTGATTCCAGCTTGTACTTCCTCCAGCCCATCGTTTCTCATGATGTACTCTGCATATAAGTTAAATAAGCAGGGTGACAAGATACAGCCTTGACGTACTCCTTTTCCTATTTGGAACCAGTCTGCTGTTCCATGTCCAGTTCTAACTGTTGCTTCCTGACCTGCATACAGGTTTCTCAAGAGGCAGGTCAGGTGGTCTGGTATTCCCATTTCTTTCAGAATTTTCCACAGTTTCTTGTGATTCACACAATCAAAGGCTTTGGCATAGTCAATAAAGCAGAAATAGATGTTTTTCTGGAACTCTCTTGTTTTTTCGATGATCCAGCGGATGTTGGCAATTTCATCTCTGATTCCTCTGCCTTTTCATTACTGTTAATTATTATCAGTACCCCATTTTGCAGATGAAAAAACCAAAACCAAGATTTTATAATCCTGCTGGCATGCCTCTTTTTAGTTCTCTGTGATTTGGGGGTTTCTGAGCTGGGATTCAAAAGAATGAATTCCCAAGGAATGAAAGTAAGTGGGCAGTTCAGAAAACTATCAGAAATCCTAACATTAGTAAACTTTCATTTGAAGGGGCTTGTTGATTCCTTTTTAAGGGGAACAGTCAGAGCATTCTAGACTGGGGAAGAGAACTATATTGGGATGCAGGGTTCTTTCTCCAGTGTTTTTATAGAGAAAAGCAAATGTTAAATGAACATTTAGAACATTCTGGGAGAGGAAAGAAGTCATATGCAGGTAGCCTAGCTGAGCAGCTGGGAGGCCAAGTGCAGAGGACTCACAGGCTTTGAAGAGGCTCTGTGTGGAGGTGGCTGGGGGCCCAGTACTGCCTCAGCCCCCACTGGGAGTGGGAGGCTTGCTTATGCCTTTGCTCTGGGTCCCAAACCTTTTGTGGCCCTAAAGGTGGCGGGTCTGACCAATGACTTTAAACAATCAGGACATCTGTTTTGTTTTTTTTTAAACTGCCTTTATTCACAAGCAGAGTGTTGATGGTGGGTCTGCTACCAGCAGCTGCCGAGAACAGGCATTCTCCATGCTGCCTGCAGGTTCCCCCCACCTGCAGTGCGGGGCAGAGGAGGTGCTCTTGCACCCTGGGTGCACGCATGGATCCGGCTGGTGCCCCATGGAGCAGCTTCCTCTCGTTGACCTTGAGGGGAAAGAAGGGCAGGTGCTGTTCTTGGTTTCTGCTCACAGCTGAGCCGGTGTGAGCTGACCTGTCAAGGGTTGGCCATGGCCGCTCCCTCACAGCCAGCCTAGGGACGTCAGCTAACCTCTCTGGACCGCCTTCCCCATGTTTAACATGAAGTGTTGGGCAAGACGCTCTCAGCGCCCTTCCAGCTCATCCCCCCACATCTTTTCCCATACACTGCCCTCGCCTCCCTGACCTCAGGCCCCGTTTCTCCTCCCCTAGTGTGCACCAAGGGTCAGGTGGTGAGCGGCCAGTACCGGATGCTTGCCAAGCATGGGGGCTACGTGTGGCTGGAGACACAGGGGACGGTGATCTACAACCCTCGCAACCTGCAGCCCCAGTGCATCATGTGTGTGAACTATGTCCTGAGGTGAGCGCGTGAGGGCTGGGGGCCACAAGGCTGGGGGCTCGGGTGTTCCTGAGACTGACAGTGCGACCCAGGGACACCAGGCTCCTCAGAACCTGGGCACCACATCTTAGAGTCCTTGGCGGTGGGCATCCTGGGAACAATGGGACATTGGGATTTCCCTTTGACGGCACTTTTTCTGCCCCTTGCCTCTCGTCTGTCATCTGTCATGCCTCCACCCTATGTGAGGGAGGCAACTAGAACATAGATGAAGCCTAACCTGTTTTCTGAATGAGGATCAAGGGAAGAGAACTGCTCATACTTTTGGGGAGCAGACATAACACCCTAGCTATGTAGAACTTGGGAAGACAGCTGGAGAAAGGTAGTGCTGGGGTGAAACAAAAGCAGAAGCCTTCATGTCTGTGCACACCACTCAGTCCATGTACAATATAAAAACAGCATCCAAGACACATACATATTGTGAGGCACTCTTGGCATCGCTAGGCTCCAGGACTCCAAACTACCATCGTGCAGTTCTTTACAAAATGCTAACACACTGTCCATACCCATGGTTTTATCTGAGAGGCTTAGCTGTCAGGGCTTCAGTGTGTCTGGGAGAGCAAAAGGGTTTTGATGGAAAATGTGGAGGGTCTGAAGCTCCCTCTCATCTCAACAGTGAAATTGAGAAGAACGACGTGGTGTTCTCCATGGACCAGACAGAGTCACCGTTTAAGCCACACCTGCTGACCATGAACAGCATCTTTGATAACAGTGGCAAGGTGGCTGTGTCTGAGAAGAGCAACTTCCTATTCACCAAGCTGAAGGAGGAGCCCGAGGAGCTGGCCCAGCTGGCACCTACCGCGGGAGACACCATCATTTCTCTGGATTTCGGTGGGTGCACCTTAGCTAGGCCGGGGCAATCAAACCCTCTTGGGGTGGGGGGGAGGCCTCCCTGGCACAGATTTCCCTTAAGCAGAGCTGCCGTGTACCTTCTCTGAGTCTTGCTAATCCTCCATTAGTGTGGCCAAACCCCGTGCTGTGCACACGCACTCACCATGCTCAGGACTGCCCCATGTCTGACCTCTCAAGGCACCGATCCGGGTGGGGTCCGGTTGATTCTGCATCATGGGCAGTGAGAGTCTGAGAGGAGAGGTCTCGGGGATCTGCTCTGAGGCCATGGGCATATTTTCACAGGGTGGGCAGATCTCCACCTTGAAAGACAGATTGTGTGTTTAGGCAGAAGGCTGCTAGGTTGAAATAATGTTGGGAGAAATCATCCCAGAAACATGGATGGAGAAACAGATTCAGGCCCAGCAGTAAGTCCTTACATGCACGTCTTTAAACATTTACCTGTCCCCTGGGGATGCGAGTCCTGGTGGCCCCAGCAGGGTTTCCAGCTCTTAACCCTTGCTGTGTACCTGCAAAGCCCCTTCCTCTCCATGTGGCAACTGACCACCATCACCCCCAGCCCTACTGTGGCCACTCAAGGAGTAGCTATAACTCCCTGTACTTGCTCTGAACTGGCTTGGCCTTGCTAGACGTGTTCTTGAGAAGCCACAGGGGAGTCGTGACTGCAGAGGGTCACAGAGGGCAAACCTGGGCCAAGGAGTCATGCAGCGTCCCAGTTTTGTGGCAATAACGAGGTAACTTGCCTAGTTCTCATAACCTTCTCCTCTGCATTCTAGATTGTCCTTCAGGGAAGAGAGGCAACTGATACATTTAATCTCTGAAAGTTAGTGGCTCCAAGAGGATGTTCCCATTAAACAGAGTCTGTACATTGAAGCAAAGCCCTGGTTGAAGGCCTCTTTAACCCAACCAAGCCTCAGTGCACCAGGGCCTAGCCCCAGGCACGCTGCAGACCCTTTTAGGAACTCTTGTGCATCCTTCGGTCTTCCTCTGTCCTAGGGGTGAGCCCAGTGGTTGTGGGTGCTAACCAAGCCAGGCCCTGTCTCCACAGGGACCCCGAACTTTGAGGAGTCCTCAGCCTATGGCAAGGGCATCCTGCCCCCAGGCCAGCAATGGACCGGAGAGGTGAAAAGCCACGGCACCCACAGTGAGGCCGGGAGCCTGCCCGCCTTCACCGTGCCCCAGGCGGCCGCCCTGGGGAACAGCACCCCCAGTGCCAGCAGCAGCAGCAGCTGCTCCACGGTGAGCCCCCTCACCTTGGGTTGAGGTCATGGAGAGAGTGAGCTCCTCTGGCTGCTGCCGGATGGCTGAGTGGACAGGCCAGGCCCCAGTGCTGCGCTCCTCTTCCTTGGGTTTCCTGCAGACCCCAAAGGTGGCCGTGAGACTTGCCTGCCACATATTAGATGCTTGCTGTTGGCTCTCCACCCCCCTCTACAGAATAAGCTCCTTGAAGACAGGGGCTAAGTCACTCACAGCTGTGAGCCCTGCACTCAGTCTCCATGCAGGACAGTAACCATCCTGCGGGGCGCAAAGGGCCTGGCCAGACATGCTTCTGTCTGGCTTGTTCTTCAAGACGGCCTCATTTTATGGTGAGGAGACTGAGCTCAGAGAGGTTCACACAGCTCATATGGAGTGGCCTCTCTACAAATCCTGTTCCATGGAATGGAGTTGACTCTGAGATGTATTTCTGCTTCCTCCTTGGACTTCTGGGGAAAGCAGTGCCATAGCCTTGACTTGGTCACCTTCCTTCCTGGCCCCTAGCCCAGTAGCCCTGGAGACTATTACACATCTCTAGATGGCAATCTGAAGATTGAAGCAATCGAGAAGCTCTTTGCCATGGACACGGAGGCAAAGGACCAGTGTGGCACCCAGGTATGTAGCCCTGGAGAAGATCGGGATGGTGCACCAGGCCTGCCTGCTAATGCTGTGAAGGCTTATGCCCATTCTTGCAGCCTCGGCCCTTTGTTGCAAAGACTAGTGGGAAAGCTTGGCCAATGCCATAGTCCCTTAACTGGGTGAGAGTGCAAGGAAATGGAGCCTGTGGTCGCCTGCTTCTCCCACGTCTGCCTTCTGCTTTACGCGTGTCAAATGCAGCTCTTTTCAACTCTCCATATATTTATGTCCACTAACTTGGCTATTTATTAGTGCTCAGAAAGCCAAAACTACAACTGAACCTTTCTTTAAGGAGCCCTCCATTTAAAAAGCATCCCCAGATGTCCAGATGTGTAAGACTTTTCTAAGCACAGGGAACAATTCCCTTTATATACATTTTCATTTTAGGATTCTTTGAAATAACTTATGTTAAATGCATTTTAAAATGACATCTGACTGACAAATTTTTATTTACACGTAACTTTTCAGAAACGTATTACATAAGGCCAAACAGTCTTGTAAAACCTGTGTAAACAGGCTAGGGTGTGGGTGGATGGTACGTGTGTCACAAAACCCAAAGGAAATGTATTAATCCCTATTTGTCTTACTCTGGGTTATTCATCCAAATTTCTACTTTGCCTCTTCAGTTTGTGTCTTTATTCTGCAATCTTTCCCTACGTCAACCCTGCACTTTCTTCTCTGAACTCTAAGATTTATTCCTTGAAAAGAGAAAGTGTGTGACTGGCTGCTGCTTCTCTTTAACCGTTTCATGCAGTTGTAAGCATTAATAAGCTACCTCCCCCCAGGGAGGGTTGAAATTTTTGTTTTGCTGCATCTGCTTGTGAGGATTCGCTATGATGCCCATACTGGGAACGTGGGGGCCACCTCTGAGTCCTTGTTGATCTGAATGAAGGTCCCACAGAGAGCACTGGGCCACAGTTACCCTACGAGCTGTCCACAGATACACCCTGGGCACGGGCAGGAGATGAGGACAAAGCTGCCCTTGGCCCCCAGGAGCGATCGTGCTCATCAGAGTAGGCAGAAATGAAGAGGTGGGGCCGACACCAGTGGGGTGTGTGGAAGAATGACTGAGTGGAAGGCTGGTAACGCTTGTCAGAAAACCTTCCACACTTTGAGGACACATGTGTGCTTTCCTCTCTTGGGCCCCCAGCTTCCAGGCTGTGCAGGAGGAATGCCTCGGGTGGGGGCGGGGGAACGAGGGACTAACATGAGGCAGCGCCCACTGCTGAGCTGCTTTGCCCCTGCTCTGTGTCTTCTAGACTGACTTTAATGAGCTGGACTTGGAGACCCTGGCGCCTTACATCCCCATGGACGGAGAGGACTTCCAGCTTAGCCCCATCTGCCCCGAGGAGAGCCTCCTGCCGGAGACCCCACAATCGACCCCCCAGCACTGCTTCAGCACCATGTCAAACATCTTCCAGCCACTGGCTCCGATGGCCTCTCACAGCACCTTCCTCCTGGACAAGTATCAGCAGCAGCTGGAAAGCAAGACGGAGCCTGAGCAGCGGCGCGTGTCCTTCACCTTCTTTGACGGTGGCAGCAAGGTGTCCCTGCTGCAGTGCTGTGGCCAGACCTACACCCCTCTCTCCTCCATGGGAGGCATATCCAGCACACAGTGGCCCCCTGACCCGCCATTACAGCTGGGGCCCATGAAGTGGCCTGGCGAAGATCAGCACGCAGAGGCCTTGGGGACAGCGCCCCTGGGGCCCCCCATTGCCACACCCCATCTCGCCACGTTCAAGAAGAGGTCAGTGACAGAGACGCTGGGCTGCTTCAGCTAAGGCTGTGCTGTATGGGGGAGGAGGTACAGACAGGTGCCCACTAGGGGCAGGTATGGGGCTCCAAAAGGCCCCTTGCCCCATTACCAGTTTCCATTCGACAGCGGTCCGATATGCTGCGTAGCCCTTCTCTAAACTCTGAGAGCTTGGGCTTTAGGGGACTCGCCCTAAGATACGTGAGGCCTTGAGTGGGACATGTTTTATCAGAGCTGGAGGAGACCAAGAGAGGCCTGCAGACAGGAAAAGGGAAAGAAGTGGCTTGTCCTGGGCCCTGCATACCAGTGGCTTCCTGAACTACCCCTTCCTTTTTTTATTCAGAGTTCATGATCTGAGCCACAGACCACCCACACACACAACATGGAGGGACATTTCCTCAGTTCAAGTGTGGAAGCCTAGTTGAGAAAAGTGAAAAGATGCCCCTGCCTTCCCCCTGACTTCGGTTGCCAGAGTCCAGCATTGCCCTCCCCATCCTGCCTCCTCCCAGCATCTGCCAGTATCCACCACCCCCACAAGGCTCTTCCAACCCCTGGGAGCTTCCCTGGCTGTCCCATGGTTGGAATAGACTTCATGTTCCCATGGCCCACTGGTTAGGCTTCCCTGAGGCCCTTGCCTTTTACAGGGCATCCTCCCTTGTCCCTGGTGGGGAGCAGTCCAAGCAGAGCAGGGGAGATGGGGCAGAAGTGGCCCTTGCAAAGACAGCTGTCACTGAGCTGGGCGGCCACAAACCAGGCCAGGACCAAAGGCCGCCGGGGGCCAGCCAGGCAGATGGACACGTGTGGAGGGAGGTGCAGACAGCTGAGCCATCAGTGTCTACCAGTCAGGGCACACTGAAGACAGGGAGAGCTCCAGCCCAGGCCCTCGCCCCCTCCTCCAGGACTCTTCCCTGGGGCTCCAGAGCCACCATTGTCAGGGTCCTCCTCCTGGGAGGACCCTGGGCACATGGCGCCCCAGACTCTCTCACGCCCACTCTCTCTGGCTTGGCAGGTCTGCCAAGGGCTTCGGGCCTCAGGGTCCGGATGTGATGAGCCCAGCCATGATTGCCCTCTCCAACAAGCTGAAGCTGAAGCGACAGCTGGAGTACGAGGAGCAAGCCTTCCAAGACCTGAGTGGGGTGAGCCGTCTCCTGGGGGCATTGCTGCAGGTTCCCTCCACAGCCCTGGGGAAGGCTGGGTGGGAGCCGGGGCTGAATGTAGAGACCCAGACTGACAGGGTCTCAGAACAAGCAGGGCCTGCCTCATCCCAGCGCAGTTTGGGACTAGGTTCTCTGGCCTCTCCCTCTATGTCTGCACTTCCACATGCAGGGGGATCCGCCAGGCAGCAGCACCTCACACTTGATGTGGAAAAGAATGAAGAGTCTCAGGGGTGGTGGGACCTGCTCTTTGATGCCGGACAAGCTGCCTAATGCAGACGTCCCTAACGGTGAGTGCAGTCCTGGGCCGTGGCAGGCTGGGGTTGGGAGAGGGCATTTGCCGGTGGAGCCAGGGGCTTAGATCCGGGCCCACCCTGGTTCCTCTCTCCCTCACCACCTGAGGGTGACGTGGTCAGAAATCTCTGGGCTCCTCCCGTGGAGGAAGAGGGATGCTGGGGGTGTCACAGTCTGTCCCCTCACTCTGACATCGGCCTTTTCAGATGAGTTCATCCAGAATCCCGTGAGGGGTGGGAGCCAGCCCCTGAGACACTTACCACCACCACAGCCACCGTCTGCCACAACCCCGGGGGAGCCCACCAAGAGTGGGTTCCCCCCCCAGTGTTATGCCCCTCAGTACCAGGACTACAGCCTACCAGCGGCTCACAAGATGTCAGGTGGGTGCACTCGGGAACAGGCATGCTGTGCCAGGGCCCGGGGGTTGTGGGAGCCAGGGGATGGAGAAGGTGGCAGATCTCAGCACAAGGATGAGTTTGCTCATGCAAGGCAGCTGCCTTGAGAGGGGTGAGCCCTCCTCTCCCCAGGGGACCACAGCAGAGACTGGAAGGCCACCTGTCCACAGGGCTGTAGAAGGAGCCCTCCAGTGACTAGGTGACACCCAGGGCTATACCACTATAAGAGCCCCAGAGCCTAGGCCTTTTGCTCAGTTCTTCGTGTTACTGTAATGCCTGATGCAGTGACCTACTGGGGCATCACGCTGAGATAAGGACGCACTGCTGGGAGGATGGGCAGGCTTGCCCTTGGAGGGGATCCTGCTTTCTAGGAGGACTGGCCACCCGATGCCTGCCTCTTACCCACCTTAGTCTGTCAGCATCCTATGTAGTATGTTATCACGAAAAGGTTGCTATGTAAACAGAAATGTAATTCATACTTTGGGTGAAACATACCAAACTCCTGCCCTAAAAGAGAGTCATTTCCTCAGCACTATGGTTTGAGACAGACTGCTGTTCAGTGCTTTAGAGTCCCAAGATAGTCCTGGGCTTCCATTCCAGCTTTGCTCCTTACCTACCTTAGGCTGGAGTAGTAGCCTGCACGTTTAATTTAGTGGCTTGCATGCAAAGCATGGGCTTCCCTGGTGGCTCTGTGGGTAAAGAACCCACCTGCTAATGCAGGAGACTCGGGTCTGATCCATGGGTCAGGAAGATCCCCTGAAGAAAGGAATGTCAAACTATTCCAGTATTCTTGCCTGGGAAATCCCACGGATAGAGGAGCCTGGCGGGCTACAGTCCATGGGTTTGCAAAGACTTACCATGCCCACACCTGTGCAAAGTGTATATGTTTGTGTATATGTTTGCATGAAGTGGTAGTTAGCATTATTATGCCTGCTGTGAACCCATGAGTTTCTGTGAATGGAAACTCATTCTTTTCAGGGGAAAATAATTTTTAATTTAGGTCAGTTCTGAGGATGAGTAAAAGAAGAGGGGATTAGAAAAGGATGATGAGCAAGTACCCCTTTCTACTGTGGGGCTGCAGACAGCCATGAGACACACCCAGTCCACGGGAAAGCAAGGATGAGTTGGGGAGGCAGGCATGGACCCTAGGTAGTGGCTGAGATGCGGGCTGGAGAGGGCCCAGGGCTGAGATGCTTCATGTAAGTCAGGAAGGGAAGCAGGGACTCACATCACTGGGGCCAGTGAAGGGCTTCTGGGTCTGCCTCCAGGCACCCAGGCCCTCTCTTCCCTGGAAGTGGGAGGTGGGGATTGGGCTGGGAATGTCCCCTTATCTTCCTTCTCAGCAGGAGAGGAGCAGCCAAGGGTGAGGATCCTGAAACTGGAAGTCAGGCCTTTGAAGGACCCATGTGTGTGTGTGTACATGCATGTATGTTTGTGTGCACATATGTATGTACGTGTCCATGAGCTTGTGGCACATGTGTATGATATGAGTGCATGTAAATGTGTGTGCAAGTGTGTACAGGCGCCAGCTGGTTCAGAATTCCATTTCTCTGCTCGGCCTTCCCTCCAGCTGCCAGTGCACAGGTGGCAGCGCTCAGTCGGTAACTCCGAGCCTTGCCCAGGCACTGCCTCATGCCTCCACCTCCCAGGCCAGGAAGCCTTCATGGGAACCACCCACCCTCCCCATCCTCTGAACCCTTCCCCGTCCTATCTGCCTTGCACACTCTTGTCCCCGCCTTGGGTCTCAACCTCTCAGCTGATGAGAGAGGCAGACGTGTATCTGCTGGGTCCCTGCTCCGAGCAGGGGGTAGGTCACTAGGGAAAGACAACGCTGAATAGTGGAATGAGGGCTGCCCCACTGTGCCCCGGAGTCAGGAAAGCTGGAAGTGCCTCTTGCTCTGTGAACCCGCTGCATCCCTGCCAGCCTTTTAGGGAACAGACCCCACCCCCACCCCCACCCCACACGGTTGATTCAGGGTTTTTAAACGACAGCACTCACTCTCTGTTCAGGCATGGCAAGCCGGCTGCTCGGACCCTCGTTTGAGCCCTACCTGCTGCCGGAATTGACCAGATATGACTGTGAGGTGAACGTTCCTGTTCCGGGAACCTCCACGCTCCTCCAAGGAGGGGATCTCCTCCAAGCCCTGGACCAGGCCACCTGAGCCAGGACCGCCACCAACAGGCACCCTTCCCACGCCATCCCACCAGCTTCATGTTCTCCGTCTGTTTTTTGCAACTAGGTATTTCTAACACCACCACACTTTTTACAAGATATACTCACCTGGCAAACTTGTCCAGGTCACCGAGTAGTGGCCTTTTTCCGAAGATGCTCACTTTATTATCCATATTTTTAAAATATAATTGTTTTGCCTGCTATGTTTTGCTCTGTCAATGGAAATGTTCTTAAATTTTATAAGAGTTTTCTTTCCCCAAATCCTAATTTATAATATTCATGGGTCTCTCTCACACACACACACACAAACAATATTCATATTAACAAGTTTGGTGTACATTTGTTCTCCTTTCGGGAAAGCTTTGGCTTCATTTAACTAAAAAAAGATTTTGTTGTTGCCAAAGAGAAACAAAATAATCTTGCTTTCTAAGCTTGATTTTTGGCCTCGCTCAGCCCTTTCTTTTCTAAAACTAATCACTGTATTGTAAATTTCCATCTTTTTTTTTTTTAAGCCAACTCTTTGCTCTAATTTTGATATGACTTTTGGGGGTGAAAAAAGAAATGAAATGTGAAGAGTAAACTCCATTGTGTGTGGTTATCTATGAAAGTTGCACAGTATGGCTTTTCTTAAACTGGTGTTTTTCCCCTGCATTTGGTGGATTTTTTTTTAATATTATTCAAAAGCATAACTGAGTTTTTTAAGAAAGAAAATTTATATCTGGGTTAAGTGTTTATCATATATATGGGTACTTTGTAATATCAGAAACGGAAATGGAATCCTGCTCACAAAATCACTTTAAAATCTTTTTTAAGCTGTTTGATCTTTTTCCTGATGTTGCTGACACTGCAGAATTGTACAGAACTCCCACGGGCCTGTACTAACCTTGCTCAAGGTCTCTCGCTGTTGGCTCTTTGCTTTCGGGACATGCCATGGGCATGACAAATAAGCCAGAAAGTGGAGTCATTAAGTGGGAGCATTGCGAGCTGTCTTCTCCTCGTGTTCTATATGGATTTTGTATGTATGTATGTATGTATTATTATTACTGCCGAGAGGGTCTGATGGCACGTCAGGGGTGGGGGTGGGATGATCTAAGGGAGGGGAAGTGCTTTAACTCTTAAGATTTTGTTGCCAGCCCTTCAAGTGCACTGAGCTATGCGACTCTAATGGTCTTTCATGTGGCACATCTGGATACTTCCAGAACTACCATGAGGTGGTTTAGATGGGAATTCATGACACAGTGCAGATTCAGAAACAGTACAGTGATCCAGTGCACGTCCAGCTCACCACCTTGGAGCCCATGGAGTTGAACCGGGGGTGGGGTGAAGGTGCAGAAAGGGGGCCCTTGGTTCTGACCAGCCTCATCCTCATGCCCTTTCCCCATGGGGCCAGGCCCTCAGATCACCCTACAATGTCAAGGTGCAGCAAGCAGACCTCCGGGGATGGCCCCTGGGCCTCCTTGAGGTCTGTCTGTTCCCAGAAGGGACGTATATAGGTAGGAAGCACTGAAAACAGTCTCCTAAAAGTGCCTTGTAATTCACCAGGTAAGAGGGACAATATCACTTGTTTTCAGAATACTAGCCACATGGAGGAGAAGGCAATGGCACCCCACTCCAGTACTCTTGCCTGGAAAATCCCATGGACGGAGGAGCCTGGTAGGCTGCAGTCCATGGGGTCGCTAAGAGTCAGACACGACTGAGCGACTTCACTTTCACTTTCATGCATTGGAGAAGGAAATGGCAACCCACTCCAGTGTTCTTGCCTGGAGAATCCCAGGGATGGTAGGCTGCCATCTATGGGGTTGCACAGAATCAGACACGACTAAGGTGACTTAGCAGCAGCAGCAGCCACATGGAACTTTTCCATCATGGGTACAATGACAAAGTTTCTAGAAACAAGCAAAGCAAAGCACAGCAAACCGAGAATCTGGTAAGGCTGGATGAACTTATTGCCCAAAACAAAAGTTAAGTTTCAAAAGAAAAATTACCTAGTCACTGTGTCGCCCAAATCATATTTGTGTTGCTCAAATTGTACTTTAGCACCGCAGCCCTGCCTCACACACAGTGGGCGGCACAACCTGAAGGGCTACTGACGTGTAAGCGCTGGTGTTTGATTTTCTGTGTTTGCCTCAGCATTAAGGGCATTTTACCCTTGCAGTTTTACTAAAACACTCTGAAAAAATATTCCAAGCTTCATATTAACCTTATCTATCAACATAATGATTTCGTGAACATTATTATTTTGTCAAATTCCTACTGACAATGTTATTACTATATGGGAGCTTAACTTTATAAGGAAATGTATTTTGACACTGATATCTTATTAAAGTATTCTGATCCTACCACTGCTGGTGGCTCTTGTTTCTGGTGGATTGATCATGGGCTACACCAATATAAAGTGAACTATTGAGTAGTTTACAGAAAATGAACATGGGCACTGATCTTTGTGAGACAACTGACAGGAAGCTGGATGAAGGGAAAAAAGGCTATCATTAAACCTTTCCAACTGTCTAAGACCAGGAAGCCATGCTACATCGTCCATATTTCTGCAGGTGGTGTTTTCTCTGCCACAGGCCCCTTTTTCTGTATTCTGGGAGGGCACCAAGAAAAGAAGTCATGGTCCCTGCCTTCAGAAAATTATGGGAAGCATTTTGAGAAATAAAAAAAATTTTAAATGCAGGTGGCTTAGGAGTAGGTGGCTTCCCTGCTAAAGAATCTGCCTGCAATGCAGGAGACCTGGGTTTGATCCCTGGGTCAAGAAGATCCCCTGGACAAGAAAATGATAATCCACTCTATTATTCCTGCTTGGAAAATCCCACAGAGGAGCCTGACAGGCTACAGCCAGCACACACTCACTCATTTCAGTCGTGTCCGACTGTTTGCAACCCTGTGGACTGTAACCCACCAGGCTCCTCTGTCCATGGGATTCTCCAGGCAAGAATACTGGAGTGGGTTGCCATTTCCTACTCCAAGGGAGCTTCCCGACCCAGGGATCTAACCTGCATCTCACGTCTCCTGCATTGGCAGGTGGGTTCTTTACTGCTATGGGGTCGCAGAGAGACACAACTGAGCGACTAACACTTAGGAGTAGGTGTGTGCCTACGTGGCCAGGTGTGCAGGGGCAGCAGCCTGCAAGAATTAACAATAGATCAGCCACTGGAGTTCCTCCTGACTCGACATACATTCTCTTCCAGGCATGCAAAACTCACCTTCCCAGAGCTTACCTTGCCTAACAGCCTCCAGACGAGAAGTCCCTCTTTTGAGGGGTGGGGACATGCAGACCCAAAGCTGAGGAGGGAGGCAGCCCCACTTGGTGAAGAAGGGCCAGCCCTGGCTCCCTGTGATCCAAGTAGGGCAGAATTTACCCTCTCCTGAAGCATGGTCTCTAATGAAGATTTCAAACTGGAGTTGAGGGGTGAAGTGTGGGTTTCGCTAGAGGTACAGTGCAGGCCCATTTCCTTCACAACATACAAGATTCAACCCTCTGTAGCCCTGTTCTCCTCGGTCCCTGCTCACCCTCTGCTTTATATAAAAAAGAACTTTTTATTCTTTTGGGCCACACTGCAAGACACATGGGATCTTAGTTTCCCAACCAGGGATTGAACCCATGCCTCCAGCACTGGAAGCACAGGATCTTTTTTGGGGGGTGGGGGGGAGGGGGGCAGTTGCTGCAGGTTAACCAGGTTCTTCCTGTCTTGAGGCAGCGGTGTCCCCAGTAAGACAGCAGTTACTGGATGTACTAGTCCCAGATGGACTCAAGGTGCTAAAATACACCTGGCAATGATGTAGCCCAAACTTGTCATCTATTTTTTCAACCTCTTCATTCTAGAGATGAGAACACTGAGGCCCAGAGAGACAAAGGGGACTTGCCTGCTGTCACATGTGAGTGAACAGCAGGGCTGGGAGCAGAACCCAGGCCAGTGTCACAGGGACTGAGGCCAACTTCACCACACGCGAAAGGGACCACGTCCTTGCCCCATGACATCAGGTCTTAATTTCTCAGCCAGTGCACAGGCCCTTCCCACCCACAGCCCTTCTCTCTGCCATCTCACAGTCCCCAGCCTCTGTCTCCCCCGCAGGGCACTTTCAGTTCCTCTAAAATGATCACTATCACAGCATCACCCCATTTCTTCAAATTATTCCTTTGAGCTCAGTGGCCCTTGGAGGAACTGCTTGGCCTCTTTTTGACCTCAGTGAAAACTAAACCACCTCCTTCATTTCTAGACTGAAGCTTCCTTGGCCTCCCAGACCTCAGGAAAAAAGGGTTTTGAGGTACATCTCTACCCACACCCTACCACACACACAGCAGAGTTTTTTGTTGTTGTTTTTAATGATATTTAGTTGGTAAAGTCATGGTCTCTCCAAGAGTTTACCAGCTAGTAGAGGAAACCACCCTGGCTAACTCAGACTCCTGTGTGCCTGTGTATGAGGAAGCCCATGGCCCACATTTTCCCAGGCAGTCCTAGTCACAGACATCATGTCTCAATATCCTCCCCCGCAGTGTGCTTGTACACACTGAACCCCCATCTTGGGTTCAGAAAACAAGAATCTTATAGATGCAAATGAGCCTTCAGTTGCTTTAGGGTGACCCCCAGTCCTAGGGAAGTTCAGAGGAAGCCAGGACAGATCAGTGTGGACCTGAGAATTGGAGAATGCCCCCAATCAGACCTGGGAAGAAAGAGGATGCAGAGGAAGGTGGGGGATCATTCCAGGAGATGTGGATGGACAAGGGGGACAAAGGCACAAAGTCAGAATGAGCAGTACATGCAGGAAACGCTGGGAGCAGGTGGGACCAGGAACTGAGATGGAAGGAGGGTAGGAAGTGGGGGTGGGGGGCAGCCTGGCCACTCCCAGCACCAGTCTGGAGTCAGACGGACCTGGATTCCAATCCTGCCTCTGCTGCTTCTAGCCGAGTAACCTTGGGGAAGCCCCTTCATGTCCGAGAGCCTGTGTCTCCTTTCCTGTAAAAGGAGTGTGGTGACAGTTCCTACCTTGTAGGGTGAGGCTGGAGATATGGATTCAGGTCTCGCCCGAAGGGTAACTGCACTTAAATCCCTGAGACTGGATGCACTATACCTAGGAGGTAAGAGCCCAGAGAAACAGTAGAGCCTTCAGATAGGGCCCTAACCACGGCAGTGCTGGCAGAAGTCCAGGAGGGGAGGAGACAGCAGGGAGGCGGGTGGAGTAGCAGCAGGCA
This sequence comes from Budorcas taxicolor, assembly GCF_023091745.1. NCBI lineage: Eukaryota > Metazoa > Chordata > Mammalia > Artiodactyla > Bovidae > Budorcas > Budorcas taxicolor. The sequence continues at coordinate 88,279,460 of NC_068920.1, forward strand.
GGAGAAAAAAAATAATAAGATTTCAGGGACTCCCTGGTGGCTCAGCAGTATGGAATCCATGTGTCAGTGCAGGAGACACAGGTTCAATCCCTGGTCCAAGAGGATCCCACATGCAGCAGAGCAACTAAGCCCGTATGCCACAACTACTGAACCCAAGTACCACAACTACAGAAGCCCGATCACCCTGGAAGCCCACGCTCCACAGCAAGAGAAGCCACCGCAATAAGAAGCCAGCACCTTGCAGCTAGAGAGTAACCCGCACTCACCACAACTAGAGGAAAGCCCACACAGCAACAAAGACCCAGTACAGCCAAAAGTGAATTAATTAATTAAAAAAAAAACAGGATTCCAGTATTCCAAATGCCAAGAGAAGACAGTTTTTTTCAACAAGTAGGAATAGTTAACTGGGTTGCATACTTAACTGAAAGGTAAAATGAGAAGGAAAAACATGACTCTGGGGTTTGGCAATACGGAGATCATCATTGACCTTGACCTACTGTATAGCACAGTATTAATATACTAGGGAACTCTACCCAATATTCTGTGATAGCCTATATGAGAAAAGAATCTAAAAAAGGAATGGATATATGTAAATGTATAAAATGAATCACTTTGCTATACACTTGAAACTAACACAACATTGTAAATCAACTATACTCCAATAAAATTAAAGTATAAAAAAATAGATAAACAAAGGCCTACTGTACAGCACAGAGAACTATTTTCAATACCCTTTGATAAACCATCATGGAAAAGAATATGAAAAAGAATGTATATATATATGATATGTATAACTGAATACTTTGCTGTACAGCAGAAATTAGTACATTGTAAATCAACTATACATCAGTAAAATAAATCTTTTTAAAAATTTCCCTGTGAAGGGAAGCAGAGAAATGGAGTGGAGTTGGCAGAAGGGGTCAGGGGAAGTTTTTCTTAAACACTTAATGAACTTTTTTTTTTTTTAATTCTTTTTTTTATAGTTTTTTATTTTTTTAATTTTAAAATCTTTAATTCTTACATGTGTTCCCAAACATGAACCCCCCTCCCACCTCCCTCCCCATAACATCTCTGTGGGTCATCCCCATGCACCAGCCCCAAGCATGCTGTATCCTGCGTCAGACATAGACTGGCGATTCAATTCTTACATGATAGTATACATGATAGAATGCCATTCTCCCAAATCATCCCACCCTCTCCCTCTCCCTCTGAGTCCAAAAGTCCATTATACACAGCTGTGTCTCTTTTCCTGTCTTGCATACAGGGTCGTCATTGCCATCTTTCTAAATTCCATATATATGTGTTAGTATACTGTATTGGTGTTTTTCTTTCTGGCTTACTTCACTCTGTATAATCGGCTCCAGTTTCATCCATCTCATCAGAACTGATTCAAATGAATTCTTTCTAACGGCTGAGTAATACTCCATTGTGTATATGTACCACAGCTTTCTTATCCATTCATCTGCTGATGGACATCTAGGTTGTTTCCATGTCCTGGCTATTATAAACAGTGCTGCGATGAACATTGGGGTACATGTGTCTCTTTCAATTCTGGTTTCCTCGGTGTGTATGCCCAGCAGTGGGATTGCTGGGTCATAAGGGAGTTCTGTTTGCAATTTTTTAAGGAATCTCCACACTGTTCTCCATAGTGGCTGTACTAGTTTGCATTCCCACCAACAGTGTAGGAGGGTTCCCTTTTCTCCACACCCTCTCCAGCATTTATTGCTTGCAGATTTTTGGATCGCAGCCATTCTGACTGGTGTGAAGTGGTACCTCATTGTGGTCTTGATTTGCATTTCTCTGATAATGAGTGATGTTGAGCATCTTTTCATGTGTTTGTTAGCCATCCGTATGTCTTCTTTGGAGAAATGTCTATTTAGTTCTTTGGCCCATTTTTTGATTGGGTCGTTTATTTTTCTGGAATTGAGCTGCATACGTTGCTTGTATATTTTTGAGATTAGTTGTTTGTCAGTTGCTTCATTTGCTATTATTTTCTCCCATTCAGAAGGCTGTCTTTTCACCTTGCTTATAGTTTCCTTTGTTGTGCAGAAGCTTTTAATCTTAATTAGATCCCATTTGTTTATTTTTGCTTTTATTTCCAGAATTCTGGGAGGTGGATCATAAAGGATCCTGCTGTCATTTATGTCTGAGAGTGTTTTGCCTATGTTCTCCTCTAGGAGTTTTATAGTTTCTGGTCTTACATTTAGATCTTTAATCCATTTTGAGTTTATTTTTGTGTGCGGTGTTAGAAAGTGATCTAGTTTCATTCTTTTACAAGTGGTTGACCAGTTTTCCCAGCACCACTTGTTAAAGAGATTGTCTTTACTCCATTGTATATTCTTGCCTCCTTTGTCAAAGATAAGGTGTCCATAGGTGTGTGGATTTATCTCTGGGCTTTCTATTTTGTTCCATTGATCTATATTTCTGTCTCTGTGCCAGTACCATACTGTCTTGATGACTGTGGCTTTGTAGTAGAGCCTGAAGTCAGGCAAGTTGATTCCTCCAGTTCCATTCTTCTTTCTCAAGATTGCTTTGGCAATTCGAGGTTTTTTGTATTTCCATACAAATCTTGAAATTATTTGTTCTAGTTCTGTGAAAACTATGGCTGGTAGCTTGATAGGGATTGCATTGAATTTGTAAATTGCTTTGGGTAGTATACTCATGTTCACTATATTGATTCTTCCGATCCATGAACATGGTATATTTCTCCATCTATTAGTGTCCTCTTTGATTTCTTTCATCAGTGTTTTATAGTTTTCTATATATAGGTCTTTAGTTTCTTTGGCTAGATATATTCCTAAGTATTTTATTCTTTTCGTTGCAATGGTGAATGGAATTGTTTCCTTAATTTCTTTTTCTACTTTCTCATTATTGGTGTATAGGAATGCAAGGGATTTCTGTGTGTTGATTTTATATCCTGAAACTTTACTATATTCATTGATGAGCTCTAGTAATTTTCTGGTGGAGTCTTTAGGGTTTTCCATGTAGAGGATCATGTCATCTGCAAACAGTGAGAGTTTTACCTCTTCTTTTCCAATTTGGATTCCTTTTATTTCTTTTTCTGCTCTGATTGCTGTGGCCAAAACTTCCAGAACTATGTTGAATAGTAGCGGTGAAAGTGGACACCCTTGTCTTGTTCCTGACTTTAGGGGAAATGCTTTCAATTTTTCACCATTGAGGATAATGTTTGCTGTGGGTTTGTCATATATAGCTTTTATTATGTTGAGGTATGTTCCTTCTATTCCTGCTTTCTGGAGAGTTTTTATCATAAATGGATGTTGAATTTTGTCAAAGGCCTTCTCTGCATCTATTGAGATAATCATATGGTTTTTATTTTTCAATTTGTTAATGTGGTGAATTACATTGATTGATTTGCGGATATTGAAGAATCCTTGCATCCCTGGGATAAAGCCCACTTGGTCATGGTGTATGATCTTTTTAACGTGTTGTTGGATTCTGATTGCTAGAATTTTGTTGAGGATTTTTGCATCTATGTTCATCAGTGATATTGGCCTGTAGTTTTCTTTTTTTGTGACATCTTTGTCAGGTTTTGGTATTAGGGTGATGGTGGCCTCATAGAATGAGTTTGGAAGTTTACCTTCCTCTGCAATTTTCTGGAAGAGTTTGAGTAGGATAGGTGTTAGCTCTTCTCGAAATTTTTGGTAGAATTCAGCTGTGAAGCCGTCTGGACCTGGGCTTTTGTTTGCTGGAAGATTTCTGATTACAGTTTCAATTTCCGTGCTTGTGATGGGTCTGTTAAGATTTTCTATTTCTTCCTGGTTCAGTTTTGGAAAATTGTACTTTTCTAAGAATTTGTCCATTTCTTCCACGTTGTCCATTTTATTGGCATACAACTGCTGATAGTAGTATCTTATGATCCTTTGTATTTCTGTGTTGTCTGTTGTGATCTCTCCATTTTCATTTCTAATTTTATTGATTTGATTTTTCTCTCTTTGCTTCTTGATGAGTCTGGCTAGTGGTTTGTCAATTTTATTTATCCTTTCAAAGAACCAGCTTCTGGCTTTGTTGATTTTTGCTATGGTCTCTTTTGTTTCTTTTGCATTTATTTCTGCCCTAATTTTTAAGATTTCTTTCCTTCTACTAACTCTGGGGTTCTCCAATTCTTCCTTTTCTAGTTGCTTTAGTTGTAGAGTTAGGTTATTTATTTGACTTTTTTCTTGTTTCTTGAGGTATGCCTGTATTTTAGAATCATTTTAGATTTACAGAAAAATTGCAAGAATATTAGAGTTCCTGTACTGAGTTACCTCTGTCGCTAACTTTTCTATGGCACTTTTATTACAACTAAGGAACCAATATTGGTATTATGTTTTTTATTATATAGAATCTGTATCTTATTCAGACTTCTTTAGTTTTTACCTTTTATTCCTATTCCAGGATCCCATCCAAGAGACCACGTTATATCTAATTGCCGTGTGTCCTTCAGCTTCCCTAGACTGACAGTTTCATGGTGGTGGTGGTTTAGTCACTAAGTCGTGTCCGACTCTTGCGACCCCATGGGCTGTAGCCCACCAGGCTCCTCTGTCCATGAGATTTTCCAGGCAAGAATACTGGAGTGGATTGCCATTTCCTTCTCCAGGGGATCTTCCCAACCCAGGAATCCAACCCAGGTCTCCTGCATTACAGACAGATTCTTTACCAACTGAGCTATGAGGGAAGTCCTCATATGAGGACTCATATGAGCTTTGAGGGAAGCCAGTTTCATGGTCCATCGTAGGTCCATCATAAGTCCACGGTCCATTATTCAGACCTTCTGCGTTGTTGATGACCTTGACAGTTTCGAGGAGTGCTAGTGAGATATTCTTAGAGAATAGCATCCTTCATTTTGGATTTGTCTGATGCTTTTCTCATGGTTAGAGAGAGGTTGTGGGTTTGAGGGAGGAAGACCACAAGGGTGCCATTGTCATCACCTCATATCAAGAGTAACATATTCTCAGTGTGACTTATCACTGTTGATGTTAATCTCGATCACTCAGCTGAGATCACGTTTGTCGGAGTGCTCCACTGCAAAATTACTGATTTTTTAGGGGCAGCGTTTTAAAGATGAGTTATATTAGGGAATGTTTGTGTTGTGATGGCAGAAAGGAATGTTTCTAAGAGGGTGACTATTATGATAGACCATGAAAATGAAACTGTGTGAGAAGGGAAGAAAAAACATGAAGAGGTTGATGGCCAGTGAAAAACAATGCAGGCTCGGTGAATTAGAGGTCCTAATGAGGTCAAAGAGAGGTCAGAGTGAGGTGTAGAGAGAAGGGATCATGCAGACAGTCATTGTCAGAAGAGGGGAAACTTAAAATTGGGGCATCATATATACTTACACATGACCCAGTAGTACTGCTTCTAAGTATTTATCTTAAAGAAATGAAATTTTTAAATTCACACACACAAAAAAATCTGCCCACAAATATTTAGAGCAGTATTATTTGTATTTACCACAAACTGGAAACAACCCAAATGTCCTTCAACAGAAGTATGGATTAAAAAAAAAAACAAAACTGTACTTCACTGATAGCATAGAATACCACTCAGTGATCAAAGTTAACACATTTGATTCAGGTAGCAACATGCATGAATTGCAAAAGTATCATGTTGAGTAAAAGAAGCCAGTTTCAAAAGATTCATTCTATGTAATTCCATTTATATGACATTCTGGAAAAGGCAAAAATATAGGAACAGAGAATAGATCACTGGTTGCCAGGGGCTAAGGGTGGGAGAAGTCTGACTATAAAGTGAGAGCACAGGGATTCTTTGGAGTATTGGAACTGTTCCGTATCCTGTCCATAGTGATCATTACAAGAATTCATGCATGTTGCAAAAACCATAGAACTGTACATCAGAAAAAAAAAATTTTACTGTATGTAAATTTCTTCTTAAAAGCAAAATTTGAGATTTCAGAGGCAGCTGAAATAACACAGTGGAGAAGGTCAGAGGAAGTAGGGAGACAGGATGTTGTCAGGGTCATGAGGTGGGTGTTACAGAGACACTGCTCCTAAAGGTAAAGGGGAGACAGGCACTGAGAACTGAAGCCGCTGGAGGCCGAGGTTGACAGCTGTGAGAAGCAAGCGTCCAGTCACATGAGCAGAGGGAAAGGGAAGGGGTTGTGGGAGGGGGACAGGGTTAGGATTAGCTGAGAGCCAGGCTCCAGTTCAAGAGGAAACTAATGATATGTTCAGAGAAGAAGTGGGACCCAGGTGGTGGTTAATGTCAGACAGAGCTCCAGAGACTGCATGAGAGGAGCAGAGTGGGAGGGTGGGAGACGGGGAAAATGAAAGATGTGCAGAAACCCCAGGGACAAGAGCCTGGGGGTGGCACGTAGCCTGGAAGCCTTGGTCGGCCACTGGTGACTGAGGTTCAGGGAGTGGGAGAGATTGTATATCCTTCTGAGGCCTCTTGGAGAGTCATGCGGGCAGGCTGGGGGTCGACCCCTCCTGCAGCCTTAGGGAGGCACACAGCTTCTCCACCACGTCCATGGAGGTTTCTAGGCTCTACTTATCTCCTGCACCACCCAGGGACCATGATATGAGTGCATTCACTGAATGTTAAGGTGGGCTTGCTGCTTTCTAAGTCAGGTGTGAGGGTGCAGGGGGCAGCTCCCTCCCTCCCTGCCTGTTGGGACCTTGGCTTTGAACCCTGTGGGTGTGCCCAGCACTTGCAGGAACAAAGGAAGACAGTGCGGTCGGAGGACCCAGTGGCCTGAAACAAAGTGATGTTTTCCCGTCCTCATTAGCCTGGTGGAGGCGAGGGCAGCTGAGCATGAACATTGACATCATTTAGGGGCCTTGCTTAAAGGCCAAGGCAGGGCTCCAGCTAAAGATTCAAATCTGGATGAGAGCAATCAGACTGGGGCAGGCAGGTTGGCCAGGATGGGTGTGGGGAAGCCAGGACACGTGAGTCCACTCCTGCTGTGGCTTCAGACATGAAGTGGCTGCTGTGCTAACCAAGGTGGCCTCTGCCGCGGGGAGATTATGCCCACCATCCCACTCACCAAGGAGCTGCGGCTGAGGCACCAGCATTGCTGAGCTGATAGTTCTATGATAGCGTGAGCTAGATGCAACCCTAATAGATTCTGTCCCCCTCTAGGCACCGTACTCTAATAGAGATACACATAAACAAGAATTTGTTCAGAGGAGGACCACTGAAATAGTGATGGGGCTTGCAACCACAGCACAGCTGCCTGGAGAAGTTGGGACAGTTTGTCCTAGAGACTTTGAGAGAGCTCAGATGACTACCTTCAAGCATCTGGAGAAGAGTTTTTCTGCATGGCCCTCTAGTATCATTATTAAAATATACACTTTATTCAAATTTCCTTGATTTTTACCTAATGTCCTTTTTTCCCCATCCAAGAAACGACATTATATTTAATCATTGTATCTGCTTAGGCTCCCCTGGCCTGTGACAATTTCTCCAGCGGACTTATTTTTGATGACCTTGACAGTTCTGAGCAATACTGGTTTTTCAGCAATAGAGAACTAGGCCCGTAGATTCAGAAAAACAGCAGCTCAATGCAAGTATACTCAAGAGTAAACCTCACTCCTCTTATAATGTGTCAGCTTTTGTTTGCTCAGTATAACAGGAAGTACCATTTGCTCTACTCACCCAAGAGAGCTATTTAGAGGATAACGCCATCTAAGGATATCTGGTGAAGATGAAGAAAACTCTTAATTTCACATCTTTGTTCAGGTCTGGCCATCAGATCACGAAGGTGGCGCATGAAACCTAGGACAGGCAGAGGGGGACCAGCACTGCACCTTAAGTCTTATCTTCTGTCTGTGCAGAAGAAAGTGCAAATTATGTTGAACTCAATATTTAAAACATTTTTCTTCATATGGATTTATAGCGTATGGTCTCTTAAGAAGTACTGCTTCTCTTTGGGAGATATTGGGGAGTCACATCTGAAGTCAGTGAGTAAAAACCACCGGAGTCAAAATTCCCCTCAAGAACCCCCTATGGAAGGTGTGACTGTGCTGGAAACCAGCACCCCACCTCTGACCCAGCACAGCCCGTTTCCCCTCCAGGGTCAGTCGGAACAAGTGTGGTTTCTCTGGATGAGCACCAGATGAAATAGCTGGCTTCCAGCTCAGGGCCACGTTGTAAAAAAAAGACACATCTTTAAATGAAGTGCACACTTTGAGAAGGGTGTAGAGACAGACTCCTTGAGGAAACATCCAATCCACAGCTCCCTCCTCACCCTATCCTAGGGGCACATGGTCATTTCTTGGGATTGGTCAGTGGGCATAGTTACCCACCTTCGGGGGCAGATTCAGAGTTTGAGAGACCTGTTAATTGTAGGTAACCTTGACATATGATAAAAATGACACTTTATCTTTGTGGTTCTTTCTCTCAAAAATTTACAGCACCAATCTAATCACATGGGAACATCAGACAAATCGAGGGACATGCTACAAAATACCTCACCAGTATTGCTCAAAACTGTCAAGGTCATCAAAAATAAGTCAACTGGACAAATCGTCACAGCCCAGGAGAACCTAAGCAGATACAGTGATTAAATATAATGTGGTTTCTCAGATGGTGAAAAAAAGAACATTAGGTAAAAATCAAGGAAATTTGAATAAAGTATACACTTTAGCTAATAATGCTATTTCAGAATTGGTTCATTAATAGTAAGAACTACACCACACTAATGTAAGATGCCAATAATAGGGGGAGGTAGGTGCAGGGCAAATGGTAATTCTCTGTGTTATCTTTACAATTTTTCTATAAGCCTGGAACTATTCTTAAAAATATTTAATTAAAAAATGATGGCAGATATAAACAGAGAAATACAGGAGGAAAGGAGAAGCAAGGAAAAGGATAAATGTGTAAATCTAAGTGAATATGGACTGTTAAAACAGTAATAATGATAATATATTGTGGGGTTTTAAGTAAAAGTGAAATTACTGTACATGAAAGCAGTAGGACAAGAGGTGGGAAAAGGTAAACGTAGTAAAATGACGTTTAGTTCCTGCAGTGCCTAGCAACTAAGTGGCTAAAGTACTGATTTATATTAGATTCCAATAAGTCAAAGATGTGTGTTTTAAAATAATGTGTAACAAGCTAAAAGAACAGGAAAATGAAATCTTTTTTAAAAAAATCTGATTATCCCAAAAAAGAGGAAAATGAACATAGAATAAGTGGGACAAACAGAAAACAAATAAGATGCTAGGTTTAAATCTAAATAGATCAGTAATTACATAAAATATACGTAGGTTAAATATTTCAATTAAATTTAAAAGGCCAGACTGGGTTTAAAAAATAAATATAAGCTGCTTTTAGGAAACATGACTTCTGAATTAAGAATACAGATAGGAGAATGTAAAAGGAAGAAAAACAGGACAAACGCTAAACGAAACAGAGTTGTTACAGCATACTAATATTAGCTGGCTATACTTTAAGAAAGAAGCATTGCTGAAACAAGGAGGGGTATTTCATAATAATAAAATGCCACTGGAAGATAATTATATATTTGTATACACCTAATAAGCCTAAGAAATTGATACCAATACAAGGAAAAGTAGAAAACTATTATCATAGCTGGGTATTTTAACACATTTCTCTCAGTGACTGATAGAGCAAGCAGAAAAAAGTAAAGACAACCCAGAAAACAGAAGAAAATATTTGTAAATTATATGTTTGATAAGGAACTACTTTCAGCATATATGAAAGACATTTATAATTCAATAATTGAAAAGAAAATAATCCAATTTAAAATGGGCAAAATTTTAGGCATTTCTCCAAAGAAGATACACAACTGAAACTAAGCATAGAAAAAAGATGCCCAGGGTCTGTAGTGATTAGGGAAATGCAAATATAAACCCTGAGATATCACTCGCGCACCTCTAGGATGGCTAAAATCTAAAACAGAGATGATAACAAGTGTTGATAAATATGTGGAGAAATTGTAACCCACAAACATTTCTGGTGGAAATGTAAAATGATACAGCCCCTCACAAAAAAATCTGGCAGTTCCTCAAAAATTTAAACATAGAATTACCATATGACTCTGCAACCCCAGGCCTAGGTATATACCCAAGAAAACTGAAAATGCATATTCATGGAAAAACTTCTACACAAATGTATATAACAGCATTATTCATAACAGCCAAAAAATACAAACAACCCAAACATCCATCCGCTGATGAATACATAAACAATACCTATGTAATGGAATATTATTCAGCCATATAAAGTAATTAAGTACTAATATGTGCCACAGCATGGGAACACCATGCTGAGTGAAACATGCCAAAGCCAAAGGCCACAACTTATGCAAAAGGATTCAAATTACAAGAACTATTCAGAAGAGATGAATCCATAGATACTGAAAATCAGTGGTTACTAAGGGCTGGAAGAAGGAAAAAATGGGGAAGGTTTCTTTTGGGGATGATGAAACATTCTGAAATTAGATAGTGGTAATGGTTGCACAATTTTGTTAATATACTGAAAACCACTGAATTGTATACTTTAAAGGGCAAATATGGTTTGTGAATTATATATCAATAGGAAAGTAGATAAGGGTATAAAAGATTGAAGTATACAGTTAAGAAGCCCTCATTGACATATGCAGAACTCTTACGTGTACACAGGAATTTACTGAAATTAGTCATGTACTAGAAGTCACAGTATTAGTACTAAGCAAGCCTTGACACATTTCAAACGTTTAAAATGACTCAGAGCATATTCCTGACCACACTGAAATTAAACTAGAAATCAATAACCAGTAAATGAGACACAGAAAGACAAATATTATATATAACATCGCTTGTAAGTGGAATCTTAAAACAGGTACAAATGAGCTTATCTACAAAACAGTAGAGTCGAGGATGTAGAAGACAAACTTATGATTACCAGGGGATAAGGAGGGGTGGGGAGATAAACAGGGAGATTGGGCATGACATACACACACTATTATATAAAATGGTAACTAATAAGAACCTGCAGTATCGCACGAGGAACTCTACTCAGCACTCTGTTATGGCCCATATGGGAGAAGAATTTTTTTAAAAAAGAATGGGTATATGTATAACTGCTACAGTTTGCACACACCTGAAACTAACACAACATTGTAAATCAACTATACTCCAATAAAATTTTTCTGAAAAAAAATTAACACACTTAAAAAAAGAAATCTATAACCAAATGTAACTTATGAATCACATGCTGAATTTTAAGCAGTACATTTCTGAATTCCTCACATGTCAAAAAAAGTTCACATGAAGTTAGACTATATTTTGAATATTAATGAAAGCAACATGTCAAAGCTTCTGGGATTCAGTTAGAGCCATGCTTACAGAGAAATTTATAGCCTTATTAGATTACATTAGAAAAGAAGAAAGGATGAAAACCAATGATATAAGTATTAATATCAAGGATTTAGGCAACAAATGGTAAATTAAACATAACAGAAAAAAATAAAGAAAAATATTAGAGAAAAACTAGCTGAAAACAAATGTAAAATTGAGAAAAATAAACAAAGCTAATGTATTGATCTTTGAAAAGATTGACAAAATTTACAAATACCTTACAAGATGTTTCAGGCAAAAGAGATAGTAGATATAAATTTCTAATATCAGAAAATAAAAGATTATGAAGGGATATGACAAAAAACTTTACCATCAAGCCAGATGAAACAGACTAACTCCTTGAAAACTCAAAATCACTGACATAAGAATAGAAAATGTGAATGATTCCATATTTATTTAAAAAATCAAATCCTTAAATAAAACTTTCCCACTACGAAAACTTCAGTCCCAGATGGCTTCACCATTAAATTCTTCCAGATGTTTGAGGAAAATTACCCTTTCTCAAACACATTTAGAAAATAGAGGGGACACTTTGAACTCATTTCTGATGCCAGCATATCCTTGATACCAATGCCTAATGACATTTAACAAAAAGAAAACTTACAGGAGACCACTGTCTCTCAAAAACATCATATCAAATATCCTCAACAAAATATTACCCAAACAATAACACATGGGAAGAAAACTGCATTGTAAGAAGGTGGGTTTATTACAAGAACACAAAGCTAATTTAACACTGAAAAACTGATTCATGTAACTTAACATTTTAACTGAATAAAGAAAAACTCAATAGATGCATAAAAGATATTTAATAAAGTTTCAAATGCATTATTGGGGAAAAAAGGAATTCAGCACCCTAGGAATACAGAGTAGCTTCCTCAATCTGATAAAGGGTTTTAATTAAAAGACCTAAAAATATTATACTTAATGGTGAAATTAATACTAAAAGCTTTCCCCCAGGAGAAACAAGATGAAAGAGGTCAATTACCATCATATATATTCAACAGTATATGCTGGTTAGGTTCTCAAATAATCAAGAAGAAAAAGAGAGGCTTCCCTGGTGGCTCGATGATAACCACAATGGTGTGATCACTCACCTAGAGCCAGACATCTTGGAGTGCGAAGTCAAGTGGGCCTTAGGAAGTGTCACTACAAACAAAGCTAGTGGAGGTGATGGAATTCCAGCTGAGTTATTTCAAATTGTAAAAGATGATGCTGTGAAAGTCAAGAAGAGATAAGAAAGCCTTCTTCAGCGATCAATGCAAAGAAATAGAGGAAAACAACAGAATGGGAAAGACTAGAGATCTCTTCAAGAAAATTAGAGATACCAAGGGAATATTTCATGCAAGGATGGGCTCGATAAAGGACGGAAATGGTATGGACCTAACAGAAGCAGAAGATATTAAGAAGAGGTGGCAAGAATACACGGAAGAACTGTACAGAAAAGATCTTCATGACCCAGATAATCATGATGATGTGATCATAAATCTAGAGCCAGACATCTTGGAAAGTGAAGTCAAGTGGGCCTTAGAAAGCATCACTACAAACAAAGCTAGTGGAGGCGATGGATTTCCAGTTGAGCTGTTTCAAATCCTGAAAGATGATGCTGTGAAAGTGCTGCACTCAATATGCCAGCAAATTTGGAAGACTCAGCAGTGGCCACAGGACTGGAAAAGGTCAGTTTTCATTCCAATTCCAAAGAAAGGAAATGCAAAAGAATGCTCAAACTACCGCACAATTGCATTCATCTCACATGCTAGTAAAGTAATGCTCAAAATTCTCCAAGCCAGGCTTCAGCAATACGGGAACCGTGAACTCTCCGATGTTCAAGCTGCTTTTAGAAAAGGCAGAGGAACCAGAGATCAAATTGCCAACATCCGCTGGATCATCGAAAAAGCAAGAGAGTTCCAGAAAACATCTATTTCTGCTTTATTGACTATGCCAAAGCCTTTGACTGTATGGATCACAATAAACTGTGGAAAATTCTGAAAGAGATGGGAATACCAGACCACCTAACCTGCCTCTTGAGAAATCTATATGCAGGTCAGGAAGCAACAGTTAGAACTGGACATGGAACAACAGACTGGCTCCAAATAGAAAAAGGAGTGCATCAAGGCTGTATATTGTCACCCTGCTTATTTAACTTATACACAGAGTACATCATGAAAAACGCTGGACTGGAAGAAACAAGCTGGAATCAAGATTGCCGGGAGAAATATCAATAACCTCAGATATGCAGAAGACACCACCCTTATGGCAGAAAGTGAAGAGGAACTAAAAAGCCTCTTGATATAAGTCAAAGAGGAGAATGAAAAAGTTGGCTTAAAGCTCAACATTCAGAAAACGAAGATCATGGCATCTGGTCCCATCACTTCATGGGAAATAGATGGGGAAATAGTGGAAACAGTGGCAGACTCTATTTTTGGGGGCTCCAAAATCACTGCAAATGGTGATTTCAGTCATGAAATTAAAAGACGCTTACTCCTTGGAAGAAAAGTTATGACCAACCTAGATAGCATATTCAAAAGCAGAGACATTACTTTGCCGACTAAGGTCCATCTAGTCAAGGGTATGGTTTTTCCTGTGGTCATGTATGGATGTGAGAGTTGGACTGTGAAGAAGGCTGAGCACTGAAGAATTGATGCTTTTGAACTGTGGTGTTGGAGAAGACTCTTGAGAGTCCCTTGGACTGCAAGGAGATCCAACCAGTCCATTCTGAAGGAGATCAGCCCTGGGATTTCTTTGGAAGGAATGATGCTAAAGCTGAAACTCCAGTACTTTGGCCACCTCATGCGAAGAGTTGACTCATTGGAAAAGAGTCTGATGCTGGGAGGGATTAGGGGCAGGAGGATAAGGGGACGACAGAGGATGAGATGGCTGGATGGCATCACGGACTCGATGGACGTGAGTCTGAGTGAACGCTGGGAGTTGGTGATGAACAGGGAGGCCTGGCGTGCTGCGATTCATGGGGTCGCAAAGAGTCAGACACGACTGAGTGACTGAACTGATGCAGATGCCACCACCCTAATGGCAGAAAGTAAAGAGGAACTAAAGAGCCTCTTGATGAAGATGAAAGAGGAGAGTGAAAAAGCTGGCTAAAACTCAACATTCAGAAATGAACATCATGGCACCTGGTCCTATCACTTTATGGGAAATAGTTGGGGAAACAATGGAAACAGTGACAGACTATTTTCTTGGGCTCCAAAATTACTGCAGATGGTGACGGCACTCATAAAATTAAAAGATGCTTGCTCCTTGGGAAAAAAGCTACGACAAACCCAGACAGTATTAAAAAGCAGAGACAGTACTTTGCCAACAAATGTCCATATAGTCAAAACTATGGTTTTTCCATTAGTCATCTATGAATGTGAGAGTTGGACCATAAAGAAGGCTGAGTGCCGAAAAACTGATGCTTTTGAACTGTGGTGTTGGAGAAGACTCTTGAGAGGCCGCTGGACTGAAAGAAGATCAAACCAATCAATCCTAAAGGAAACCAATCCTGAATATTCATTAGAAGGACTGATGCTGACACTGAAGCTCCAATACTCTGGCCACCTGATATGAAGAGCTGGCTCATTGGACAAGATTCTGATGCTGAGAAAGATTGAGGGCAGGGGGAGAAGGGGACGACAGAGGACGAGATGGTTGGATGGCATCACTGATTCAATGAGCAGGAGTTTGAGCAAGCGGCTGGGAGATGGTGAAGAAAGGGAAGCCTGGCATGCTGCAGTCCATAGGGTTGCAAAAAAGTCGGACACTACTGAGCAACTGAACAACAACTGGTGCTCAGTGGTAACGAATCTGCCTGCCAATGCAGGACACACCAGTTCAGTCCCTGGGGCGGGAAGATCCCACATGCCGCAGAGCAACTAAGCCCATGCTCCACGACTATTGAGTCTGTGCTCTGCAGCCTGGGAGCCAGAACTACTAAGCCCATATGTTTCTATTTAGCTGCTCGGTCATGTCCGAATCTTTGTGACCCCATGGCCTGTAGCCTGCCAGGCTCCTCTGTCCATGGAATTCTCCAGGCAAGAGTACTGGAGTGAGTAGCCATTCCCTTCTCCAGGGGATCGTCTCAATCCAGGAAGTGAACCCAGATCTCCTGCATTGCAGGGAGGTTCTTCGCCGACTGAGCCCAAGCGCCACGACTACTGAAGCCTGTGCACTCTAGAAGCCCCTGCTCTACAACAAGAGCAGTCCCCATGAGGAGAAGCCTGTGCAGTACAACTAGAGAGTGACCTCCACTCCCCACAACTAGAGAAGAGCCCATGCCGCGACGAAGTACCAGCACAGCCCCAATAAATCAACAGATAAATAAAATTATTAAAAAATAAATAAATAAAAGTTATGAGGATTAGGAAGAAAAAACAGAAGAAAACCTTATAACTGTTTACCATCTACATGATTGTATAAATAAAAATGCAAACAGATCTTTAGATAAACCATTATGGTTTATTAGTGAACTCAGCAAGATTACAGAATTCAACAGTATATGTACAAAAATCAACTATTCTTATTTATCAACAAATAACTGGAAAATTATATTTTTTAAATGGTAATATGAGCTAAATCAATTAAAAACAAAATGTCCATGAACAGATATAAAAGATGTACATGAGTGCTAAATATAAAACTTCAAAAAATATTGAAAAAAATAAAACAAATAAAGGGTTATCTCATGTTCATAGATTGGAAGAGTCAATATATCTAAGATGTCAATTTTCATCAAATTTAGTTATATATTAAATGCAATCCCAATGAAAATACGAGAATTTAGTTTGTGTGTGTATGTGTTTGTAGTCTAAAAAACATATTTTGAAACTTATGTGGAAATGCTAAGACCAAGAATACCCAAAAACAATACTGAGGAACAAAATTGGAAGACTTATACTATCTGATATCAAAACTTATTTTAAAATCACAAAAAAATTATGACAGTATGGTATGATGTAAGGACATACAAATAGGCCAATAAAACAGAAAAGACAGTCCAGAAATTGACTCCCTCATATCTAGACACTCACTCCCATGATGAAAGTTAACACTGCAGAGCAAAGAGGAAATAACAGTCTTTTCAACAAATGGACCAAGTTAATAAGATATCCATAGGGGCACAGGGGACTTACATTCTTAACTCCTACTTCATACCTATGAAATTTAAATTTTTCATAGAATATGGATTTAAATGTAGAAGATAAAGCTTCTAGAAGGTTATATAGGAGAATATCTTTATGACCTCAAAGTAGGCAAGACATCTTGTCCATGAAAAGGCCATCCACAGGGTGGGAGCCAATATCTGCAGTATTTACAGCTGACCCGAACACTCATGTCTTGGATACAGAAAGAATTCCTCAGATCAATTTTGCAAACAATAAAAAAATGAACGAAAGACTTGGATAGACACTTCACAAATGTTTTCATGGCCAGTGAAAATATAAAATGGAGCTCAAATTCAGGAAAATGAAATAAAAACCCTAATGAGAAACCACTTACACACCCACCACAATAGCTAAAGTTGAAAAAAGCTGTCAACACTAAGCTCTGGAGAGGACATGAAGCAACATTCTCATACAATACTGGTGTAAGTAAATAAACTGGAGTGTAATTTTAAAAAATAGTATATTTAACTTTCTGTTATGTTTTAAGGCATAAGCTAGGTGCTAACAAGATTAAAAGGTCTGCCTTTACCAGCAATTCCAAATCTCAGCATAACTAAGTTGGAAAGACATACTGCTTTGCCCAGCTGAGCTGAAGCCCCAGATGGCTCTCTTGGCTGACTGTTGGTAAACTGATACAGCCACTTAGGGGAGCTGAATGTAAGTATACTCTTCAACTGTTCTCATAGAATTACCCAGGAGAAATAAGTTCATTTGTCCTGCAAGACAGGTTTAAGAATATACATAGCAGCATGATTTCCCATGGCCCCAGACTAAAATAACCCAAATATCATTCCCAAATATAAGAAAGAGCAAATAAGTTGTAGTAAGGGGCTTCCCTGGTAGCTTAGCTGGTAAAGAATCTCCTGCAATGCAGGAGACTCTGGTTCAATTCCTGGGTCAGGAAGATCCCCTGGAGAAAGGATAGGCTACCCACTTCAGTATTCTTGGGCTTCCCTGGTGGCTAAATCGGTAAAGAAGCTGCCTACAATGTGGGAGACCTGGGTTTGATCCCTGGGTTGGGAGGATCCCCTGGAGATAAGAATGGCAACCCACTCCAGTATTCTTGCCTGGAGAATCCCATAGAGAGAGGAGCCTGGCGGGCTGCAGTCCATGGGGTTACAAAGAGTCGGACACAACTGAGCAACTAAGCACAATATATTTTAAAGATGGAAAATGGTACAGCAATGAAATGAACTACCACCACATGCAGGAACATGGATGAGTTTCACAAATGCTGGGTGTTAGAAACCAGAAGGAATAGATTACAAAGCGTATGATTCCATGCAAAAGTTTGGTAAAGGTAAAACTAACCTATGGTATTGAAAGTTAGATATTGATCACCTTTGGGCAGAACACTAGTGAACAAAAAAGCACAAGAGTGGGGCTTTCTGGGATGCCACTAATGTTCTGTTTCTGACCTTGAAAGCAGTTTCACTTTGGGATAATTAACTTAACTATACAGTTATAATTTGTGTGCTTTTCTACATTAACTTTATACCTCAATAAAATTTTATTACCTGGATATTGGGTAAATATTATTGGCACAGGCATGTGGGAAGATGAGCACTCTGTACTGTGGATGGAAGTTGTAAATATCTTTGAAAGGTAATCTAGTCATATCTATACACAGTGAAATGCCATATTTATCTTTTGAACCAATAATTCTACTTTTAGTGTTTTTACAGTTATAATCCCACTTGTGCACAAAGATAAATGCACAAGGATATTTACTGCAGCAATATTTTCAGACCTACAGATCAGGGGTTGGAAAATGTTTGGATAAATTATGAGGCATCTAAATAGTAGCATTTCAGCATTAGAAACAAATGAATGTCAACCCAACCCAGCCCACATCCTCAGGCCTCATTCTAGATTTATATATGCTGGAATGTCCCTTGAAGACACTTAAAGAGCTGGCAGGGGTGGTCACCTCTGTGACCCGGCACGAGAGACAGAACCACGGGGGTGGGAGGAGAATTCCCCTATTGTACCATCTGAATTTTATATCAGGTCAGAATGTAAACTCAATCCAAATGAATGTGGCACAGGCCTCATGATGGCATCCAGGAGTAACAGCGCCATAGCATGCCTCAAAGGGCAGGCTTCCAGGGGCCATCAGGTCCACTTCCTCATCATGCAGATGAGGAGAACAAGACACTCATGGTCTGCATTCCTTCAGAATGGAAAATACATGCTCCGGGAGGCCACGTCACCCTTCCACCTGTGTGCAGATGAAGCTGTCAGATAGCAGCTAAGGCCTCAGGAAATACATACAGGAAAAGCAGGTTTTCTGGGGCAGGGTGCAAGTGACAAGGCAGGGAGGGAAGGCCATCAAGGGTCCTGCGTGGCACCCTAGGCAGAGCAGAGGCAGGGGACACAGGAGAGAACTACTGATAATGTTTTGCTTTGAAATAGGCTTGATATAGAAGAGCTGGTTGTATGCCCAGTCACTTAACTGAATCTTAGTTGTCACAGCCATTCATTCAACCATCAGTCCAACAATCAATCTTGTTGCATGCCTACTAGGCACACTGCTCTGGGCTAGGCATGAGGGATACAAGCATAAGCACAGTTCTGCAATGATTATGAGTTAAGCACATAATAGCCCAGCTCACAGATAAACTGTGATGTTCTATTGAGTTGACCCCTGACAAAGCTTTTTTTTTTTTAATACTGTTGTAGTTCAATGAAATGTGAAAGTAGCATTAAAGCATATTTTCCTCCTTTATGCTCATTTAAGATATCTTTTTAATAAATTTTATTGTATCAGTGAAGTGCAATAAACTGCACATATTTAAAGTACACAAATGAATTGGTTTTGACATACGCCTACAAACCATCACCACAATCAAGACTGTGAAAGTTTCTATCACCCCAAAAGTTTCCTTGTGCCGTTTATAAGCCCTCCCTTCTTAGGGAGTTTAGGATGGACATGTACACACTGCTATACTTAAAGTGGATAACCAAATGTATACCACATGGAACTCAGCTCAATGTTATGCTGAGTCCCTTCACTGTTCACCTGAAACAATTACAGCATCGTTCACTGGCTATACACAGTACAAAATAAAAAGTTTTTAAAATATATATATAATCCCTCCCTTCTTCCATCCCTGTTCCCAGGCAACACCACTGTTGTAGAGAAAGTCCTTCTGGAAATACGAAACACAGTTATTACTTTTCTATGTTCTCAGGCCAGTCCTGTTAGGTCTGGGGTGAAGGAGGATGAAGAAATACTAGGAAACGGGCATAAGTGCGCAGGTAACACAGGTCAATGGAATTATGAGACCTGAAGGGCAAACAGCTGCAGCAACGTATTGGTATTTAGCCCTCGCAGCAAACTTAAGGGACAGGTGTCATCACTCTCCTTTATGAATGAGGACACAAGCCCCAGTGTGGCTGAGGAGCTGGTCCAAGGTCCTCCAGGCAGTAAGGGGCAAAGCTGGGGCTCAGTGGCCTGGGTGCAAAGCCCACATGGCTCACTGAGTGCTTTCCCTCCAGCTACCACCAGAGATGGCTGAACTTGCCCCGAGGGCCCCCTGGGGCCCCAGGGGTGGCCTGTCCGCCTGCGCACTGAGCCTTCCTCTGTGTCCTCCGGGTTTCTTGGCACCGCTCTCACCCTTCTCGTTGTCAGCTCGGGAGCCAGCAGGCCCAGGGGCTGAGAACACTGACTTCCCAGCAAACCCATGGCCAAGCCTGATCTCTGATCAGGCCCAGCTGTGACCAGAGAGCCCCTCCATCTATAAGGACACCTCCAGGGAAATCCCCAAGGTTCAAGACTCTGGAAGAGAGCCTTGTTAGGGACATTTTAGTAACACCTAAAACCAATACAGCAACATGAACCTAAACTTTTTGCATTTGAAAAAATAGAAACTAAGTGCAAATGCTCTATTTTCTCCCTGACCCCTTACAGGATCCTCTGAGATCTGAGAGTCAAGCAGGGGCTGAGGAAGTCAGGGAAGGGGTGGGGATCAAGGTACAGGGAGGACAGATGAGGTACAAACAGAGGGAGAGATGACTGAGAGAGGGACATACTATTTGGTCACTTAAAAACAACCAGTGGCTTCACATTTGGACACAGCCATTTGGATGCATCCACAACCTATTGCTTCCCAGCTGGTGCTAGTGGTAAAAAATAAATAACCCACCTGCCAACGCAGGAGAAGTAAGAGACGTGGGTTCGATCCCTGGTCAGGAAGATCCCCTGGAGGAGGGCAGAGCAACCCACTCCAGTATTCTTGCCTAGAGAATGATATGGACAGAGGAACCTGGCAGGCTACTGTCCATGGGGTTGCAAAGCATCAGACATGACTGAAGTGACTTAGCACACATGTACAAGCAAAATGAGTCTATTTAGGTAGCCAAGAGAGCATTCAAGCCTTCTCTGAGCTTCAGCTTCCACAGGAAGCATGGGGTAGAGGCTGCAGGGAGCATCTGAGAAATAAA
Source organism: Budorcas taxicolor (assembly GCF_023091745.1). Lineage (NCBI taxonomy): Eukaryota > Metazoa > Chordata > Mammalia > Artiodactyla > Bovidae > Budorcas > Budorcas taxicolor. Next base: position 88,300,383 of record NC_068920.1, read on the forward strand.
CACATGTTTAAGGATGGGAGGCTTCCTGGAGGAAGGGCCGAAGCTCACAGAGCTCATTTCCTCCCAGGAGCTGAGAGACAAAGGGCAAGGTGGGCATTCCACTGACAGAACAAACTGAAGAGATGTGTCTAAAATCTTGAATGACTGGCATCCGAGCCACCAGATTTCCTGGGTAATGGATACCTGGGGTGGGCAAACCAACTGTTGACTCAGTTTCTGCCTTGCACACAGGGCATGAGTCGGCTCCTAGAGTCTCGGTGAGGATGGCATGGGACTATTAGTGTGAAGGGTGCCCAGCCCAGTGCCTGGCACACAGGAGGAACCTGTTCAGTCTCAGCGCCATGTTGTCAGCACCCCAGAAACACAGACTCTCAGACTGACGGAAGCTTCTGGGTGCTGTGGGGACTTTACGCTGGCTTCCAAATGCCTGGCCTGGGCCCTGACGCACAGTTTTGGTTTCAGAATGAATACTTTGCAAGAAAGACATTTCCGTTATTCTGTATATGGATTCCTTGATTACAGCCATGTGGGAGCAGGCTGGCCCCCTAACTTCTGCATGGATTCCTTACTACTCTGTCATTTGAACTGGGGAGAAGGCAGCTGCGGCAGCAGAGAGACACCCTTACAGGACCCACTGCTGCTCTGCGTCTCCTGCCCCCAGCCCCCATCTCCACTCTGTCCCGCTTCCACGTCCGCCAAGTCTCCTTCTCCCAAAACAGAGAGAACCAGGGCTTCCCTCAAGTCTGCTGGCTCCCTGTGACCCCTGGGCCATCAGCAGACCTAACTAAGAGCTGACCACACACACCAGGGCCTTGGACAGGGGAGGGAACACTCTGAGCAAAAGAAGAGAGAGAAAGTGGGTGAGGAGGCAAGTCCCAAACAAGTCTTAGAAAGCAAGGGCCAAACTTGGTGAAAACGAGAAGGCATCTCATCAAAATCCCGAAGGTGGTACTTTACCTACGGCTCTTCGGTGTTTATTTAATAATATGTAGTGGGCACCCACCAAGTGCCCAGGGCGGTGGGCAACAGGGATGTGGAACTGAGCAGAGCATGGTCCTTGCTCTTCAGAGGCTCACAGGAAAGCACTGTGAATGATGCTGTGGCAAAGGAACAGTAGTTGCCTAACCGAGCCCAGAGAGGCCGGCAGGGGCGGGGCTCCCACGGAGGGCAGTGCCCTGAGGATCGCCAAGGTGGTACAGCGGTCAGGCCCAGGTTCCAGGGCTGGCTGCATGGGATTACACCCAGCTTCTCACAGTCACTAGTTCTGTGAGCTCAGGCAATTTATTAACCTCTCTCTGACTCAGTTTCCTCATTCTGGAAATGGCATTTACTTCATAAGGCTGTTGAAAAGATGAAATAAATTAATATATGTAAAGCATGTTTAGAACAGTATCTACTATTAGGTTCTATAAGTGTATTTATTAATATGATTGTGAAAAAGCAGGCATTCTGCAGATGAGGAAGGGCACAGGGAGGTGCTCCAGGCAGTGGGACCCACAGGAAGAGGCAGAGATGCGGAAGCACGGGCTGGGGTGGCACGCCTGCTACCGGGGAGCATGTGCTGAAATGAAGCCAGGAAGGTGGGACAGGGCCAGAAGCTGCCAGGCTTCAAGTCCACCTTGGAGGGTGGACTTGGCCTTGGAGCTGACAGAGACTGACTGGGGGTTGTGTCACGAGGCCACAAGACTGGAAGAAGTGAGATTGGAGGTAAGAGGCCCAGCTGGCAGCCTAGCGGGAGGAAGGAGAGGTGAAGAGGCCTGAAACCAAGATGGCAGCAGCAGGGACAGAGGGGAGGTGAGTCACTGGGCCCTGGAGGTGACAGGGTGCAGGAGGACAGGCTGAGGCAGGGATGCCTCGGGGAACCTGGAGCCAGCCATCAGGACGAGGAAGACAGGAGCAAGGTAAACAGGAGAAACAGCAATAAGAGGTGCTAGGAAGTGAACTGGGAGCTGTGGATGGATTACTTCATTTAATCCTCACATGGACACTTTGAGGAAGTACTGTTATCACCTCATTTACAGCTGAGAAAACCGAGGCACAGAGCGATTGAAAACTTGTTTCAGAGCCATGGTGTGTCCCTCAGGGTCTGCAGTCCTACTCCTCAGCTCCATGCTGACCTTGAGACACTGGCTATATGTCCAATGCTTAGCAGGGAGGCATGGGTTGGGAGCTAGGGGTCATCAGAGCTGCTGGGGGACGAGATGGTCTGGAGTGAATGAGAATGAAGGAGAAGAGGGGCATAGGCTGAATGGGGGGAGAGGGGCCTCTGACATGCCAGGGGTCCTGGGGGAATCAGTTGAGCCCAGAAGCTTCTCAGGAGGAGCCAGCAAGCATCGTCCTCTCCCTTCACCCCAGCCCACAGGAAGGGAATGCAGCCCGAGGACTGGGCCTCTTGCCCTGCCATCTTCGCCACAACCCACAGAGAACATGGGCGGGCCTGGCCCTCTCCCGGTGCCTGGAGTGGGTTGCATAACCACCCTGAGCCCGGTGAGGCCAGGACAGCACTACCTTCCTCCCTGAGAGGCACTGGGAGCAGAAAGCTGAAAAGATCAGGCTCCACTTTTGGAGACAAAACTGAGTCTTCTAAGTGGAAGCACGCCAGCCCTCTCTGGGCTTCTGCAAGCAGAAGGGCTGCAGACATGCAGACAAGACTGAGGCTCTGTTGACAAAAGCATCTCAAAATGTTTATATTAAAAAAAAAGTTTACCTCAGCCCCAATAGCTGCTGGCCCTGGTCCTGTCTGGGTGTGTATGGACCCAGGTGAGGTCACACACATACACACCCTACTCCCTCCCCAGAAGCCAGTTCCCTGAGTCACCTCAACCCCAGCCAAATTCACCTGAAGCACCTGGCATTTCTCTCCACGGCACAACACGTTATCTAGCTAAGAGCTGTCCATTAAGAAGAGTCTTGCCTGGTTCAAAAATTCACATAATGAGCTTCTAATATTACCTAGAGGTGCTCCAAGTTCTGAGATTCCTGCAGCACTTTCCCCTTGGGGAAAAGGAGATGGTAAGAAAGAAGGAAGAACTATCCCACACCTGTCAGAACTGCTATCATCGAAAAAGGCAAGTAACCAACAAATACAGAGTGTTGGCAAGCATGCAGAGAAAAGGGAGGCCTGCACACTGCTGGCTGGGAATGCAAACTGGTGCAGCCACTGTGGAAAACAGTATGGAGGTTCCTCAAAAAATTAGTACTAGAACTACCAGAGGACCCAGTGATTTCACTTCTTGGTATTTACCCAAAGAAAACAAACACACTGATTCAAAGAGACACACACATCCCACTGTTCACTGCAGCATTCTTTACAATAGTCAAAATCTGGAAGCAACATAAGGGTCTAATGATAGATGAATGAATAAAAAATGTGATATATATACACAATGGAGTACTACCCATAAAAAGTGAAACTTTGCCATTTACAACAGCATGAATGAATATACAGTGTATTATGCTAAGTGAAGTAAGTCAGAGAAAGACAAATACTTCACTTATATATGGAATCTTAAAAAACAAAATGAAACAGACTCATAGATTCAGAGAGCAAACAGGTGGCTGGGGATGGCAGGTGGGAAGGATGCGAGATAGGTAAAGGGAATTAAGAGGTACAAACCTCCAGTTATAAAATAAATAAGCCACGGACAAATAATATACAGTCTAAGGACTATCTGGAGGAAGAAATGGCAACCCACTCCAGTACTCTTGCCAAGAATCCCATAGACAGAGGAGCCTGGCGGGCTACAGTCCATAGGGTCACAAAGAGTTAGACACGACTGAAATGACTTAGCACACACACATAAGGGCTACGGTAAACAATATGGTAACTGTGTATGGGGACAGATGGTTCCTAGACCTATAGTGGTGTCATTTCATGATGTATGCAAATGTCAAACCACTATGTGGTACACCTGAAACCAACATAACACTGGACACCAACTATTCAATATATTTCAATGTTTAGAAAAAGAGAGAGGAAAGGAGAAAGAGTGAGAGTCAAAAGGGGGAGCAATTGCCCCCACCCTCCATTGCCACCCTTTCCCTATTTCCACGCACATACAGCACCAATGTGTGGCCCCCAAAGTGGTGACAGCAAAGAGAGAAAAAAACAGAGAAGTGGGGGTCACAGCACACAGAATACGTGTCTTCAAAGGGAACTGACACACCATTCATTCGTTCCACCCGCCTGTTTTGCAGATGAGGAAACTATGTGTCCCATGACAAGCTAGGCACAGGGGCCAGGGCCATCAGTGCCCACTCAGCGTTCTTGTCCCCGCAGCACACAGGCTCCAGACAAGGGCTGGGAGGGGCTTCAACAGCCCTGGGCCTAACCCCACGTCTGCTTCCAGACCTGTCCCAGGCCCACATCCACCCTTCTCCCCCGTTCTCCACAGGCCTCGCAGCACTGCCTGTGCCCTTGTTTCCCTCATCTCCAAGTTTTAGGGGTCACTGTCAGCCCCACATGTCATCAGCAGCCACTGTCAGAGAACTGGAAAACTCTGGACTGGCCCAGGTTGCCACAGCTGGCTGGACACTGAAGCTACTGCACTGTCTAGACAGAGTATACACCTTCCTGTCCTGACGAGCACCTGGACAGCCCATGAATGTCCTGGGAGCACCTGCTTTGTGACCAGTGTGGCAGACCAAGAAATCATACATTTGGGCAGCTAATTTCTCCAAGTTCTTTCTGCCAAGCACACAAAATGGGCAGGAAGAAATAAAGCCCAGAGTTCTCATGCTCCTGATTGAAAACATAAAAATAAAATAAATATACCCACTGTGCACATAACAAATAGACCAACCCTTACTCTCCAGCCAAATATTGATATTTCCTTTAAGGTTTTGGCTCAAATAGCCACAACTTGGGTAGGGAGAGACTTGTGGTTATTGGCCAAAAGCTGTTTGAAGTCATATATGGCCATTAAAATTAGAACTTTCAAACAGAAGTTACAAATTTAGAATGACTTTCTGAGCCCAAAAGTTATTTTGACATTTCATAAAATGAATCATTGGACCAACACGTCACCGCATTATGTTGACGAGTGTCCAAAATAGCTTTACTATCTTTAGTATTTTGTTGTTATTTTTGTTTGATTTGTAACTACATAATTTATATATAATTCAAAAAATTCAATAATTTAATTATTTGTTGAATTATTTGTATATATAAATATTTATTCATACTTTATTAGGACTTCTAATATTTATTTATTAGTGGCTGTGCTGGGTCTTCATTGCTACACACGGGCTTTCTCTAGCTGCCACAAGCAGGGGCTACTCTTCATCACAGTGCCCGGGCTTATTGTGGTGGCTTCTCTTGTTGCGGAGCCCAGGCTCTAGGCACATGGGCTTCAGCAGTTGTGGCCTGCAGGCTCTAGACTTCAGGCTCAGCAATCATGGCATACAGGCTTACTTGCCCCAAGGCATGTGGAACCTCCCCAGATCAGGGATCGAATCCATGTTCCCTGCACTGGCAGGCAGATTCTTAACCCCTGGACCACCAGGGAAGTTCCTATATTTAGGATTTTTAAACAGCTGGTATAAACAGACAAGAATGGACCAGCTGTAGTCATATAAATGGCAGGCAATACAAATATACTTCTAGAATTCTCTTTTAACTGCATGTTAACAGGATTCATCTCTCAAGAAGCTTAGTATGAACTGGGTAGACTAAGCAAAATAAAAGCTAATATATTTGTCTGCCAATGGACATCTAGGTTACATCCATTGGCAGACAAATGGATAAGAAAGTTGTGCTACATATACACAATGGAATATTACTCAGCTATTAAAAAGAACACATTTGAGTCAGTTCTAATGAAACTGGAGCCTATTATACAGAGTGAAGTAAATCAGAAAGAAAAATACCAATACAGCATATTAATGCATATATATGGAATTTAGAAAGATGATAATGACGACCCTATATGCAAGACAGCAAAAGAGACACAGATATAAAGAACAGACTTTTGGACTCTGTGGGAGAAGGCGAGGGTGGGATGATTTGCGAGAATAGCATTGAAACATGTATATTACCATATGTGAAATAGATCACCAGTCCAAGTTCAAGGCATGAAACAGGGGCCTCAAAGCCAGTGCACTGGGACAACCCAGAGGGGTGGGAGGGGGAAGGAGGTGGGAGGGGGTTCAGGAGGGGGGTACACATGTACACCCATGGCTGATTCATGTCAACATATGGCCAAAACCACCACAATATTATAAAGTAATTAGCCTTCAATTAAGATTAATTAATTTAAGAAAAAAATTTTTAAGTAAACAACCAAAAAAGAAAAAAGAAAGCTAATATAGCACAGGCCCAATAGCTTTAAAGTTGCCAGCTCAATAACTCAGACAGATCTTTTTTCAGTCATGGCTAGCAGCTCAGCCCAATCCCGTAACTGATTTCTGTCCAGAATCAAAAGCCAACAGTCCCATTTTTTTTTTTTTTAACACTCTGAACTGACCTCCCCGCAAGGTGTGGTAATCGAGGTCTAAAATGAAAAAGCTATACCTGCCACCTGCCTGCATCTCTTTTGCCTGCCTGCATCTGTTGTAAAACGTTGAACAGAGGAGCCCCAGTTTATAATTCATGGCACAAAAAAACTGGCATTTGTTTTAATGCTCAGTCAGCTGGTTTGTATGAGCTGAGGTAGAGAGTTGCAGTTTCCAACACGGACACAGCAGCACCAGATAGAACTGCCTGCAGAGACATACAGGCAAGGAGAGACTGGAGCAGCCCTGAGATGACTTGTGTAGAGAATTTCCTGGACAGAGAAGCCTGGCAGACTACAGTCCATGGGGCCGCAAAGAGTAAGACACACTGAGCAACTAACACACAACACATGATTACATCCACCACTCTCTTACTAGAGTGTAAGCTTCAGGAAGGCGAGAAGTCTCATATGGCTGGCTCACTGCTGTATTCCCGGTGCCTAGAACAGGGCCTGCCTCACAGTAGGCAACAAGTCAACACTGAAGAATCTAAAGGCGCATTAAGAAGCCCGATTGGGTCTTTCGCACCTACAGTCTTAGAACCAAAGAGAACTGGACTTCCTTGGCAGTCCAGTGGTTAAGACCCCATGCCTCCACTGCAGGGGGCACGGTGCAATCCTGGATCAGGGAGCTAAGATCCCACATGCCACGTGGTGGGGCCAGATAAATAAAACAGGCTTAAGCTCAAACTACCATGTGTCTTTTAGAGTATTGGGCTAAGTTTGGGACAGTTTACTGTAGGAAGAAGAAAGGCAATATCCACTGAGTTCAAAAGAGTGTGGTTAGTGTTTTTGAGGCCTCAAAATCCAGCTGAGCTGTTTCTGGCCAAGATGGAGTAATACAAACTAAATATACTCTCCCAACTTCCACAACAACAACAACAACAACAAAAACTGGGGAAAAACAACAACGACAATTTTTAGACGCTGGATACCAGACAGTGCAGGGCAGGGATCCCTGGGAGACGGGAAACAAAGTGAATCCCATTACCGCCTAAAGCACATTTTCAAGCCACAGCATGGGGTGGGAAACCCAGGCAGAGTCTGGTAGACTTTCTGAGAATCTGAGGAGACAGAGCTGGAAATCTGGGAAGCCTAAGACAGCTAGAGTTCACAAGGCAGAGGAGAGAGCTATATGGAGGCTGGGGAGATAGCTAAAGATCTGCAGAGGGCCCCCCCTGAGTCTTCAGCGGGGAACAAATCCATGCATTCATACTGAGGCTAAAGAAAGGACTACTCAAAAATAGAGGGAAAATAATCACTTGAGCTTGCTGCTGCTGCTGCTAAGTCGCTTCAGTCGTGTCCAACTCTGTGTGACCCCATAGACGGCAGCCCACCAGGCTCCCCCGTCCCTGGGATTCTCCAGGCAAGAACACTGGAGTGGGTTGCCATTTCCTTCTCCAATGCATGAAAGTGAAAAGTGAAAGTTAAGTCGTTCAGTCGTGTCCGACTCTTCGCCACCCCATAAACTACAGCCCACCAGGCTCCTCGGTCCATGGGATTTTCCAGGCAAGAGTACTGGAGTGTGGTGCCATTGCCTTCTCCCACTTGAGCTTACACAGGGCTAAGAGTATTTTGTATTCCTATCAGATAGAATAAAAACCTTATAATTTACAATATATAAGGTAGCAGACTCAGAACGGTTTTTGTTTTGTAGTTGCTGTTTAGTTGTTTTTAGTTGTCTGACTTTCGCAACCCCATAGACGGTAGCCTCCCAGGCTCCTCTGTCCATATGATTTTCCAGGCAAGAATACTGGAGTAGGTTGCCATTTTCTTCTCCAGGGGATCTTCCCAACCAAGGAATCGAACCTAAGTCTCCTGCATTGGCAGGCAAATTCTTTACCACTGAGCCACCAGGGAATCCCCACTCAGAAGGGTATTGCCTCAGTAATGTACGTTTAGTTTAGCCTAGACTAAAGATTATGATATTGCCACCTCTCTCAAAGCAAACTTAAGTGGTATTGAACTCTTTCCAAATAGTTTAATTACACTCCAGAACAATATTCAAGAATACTGGTTGGAATACAAGAATATCCAGCACCCATAAAGCAAAATTCATAATGCCTGAGATACAATTTAAAAAAAGGAGCAGGTATGCAAAGAAACAGGAAAGTATGACTCATAAAGGGGGAAATATCAGTAAAAACATATGTCTATAACAAAAATTAAAGTTAGTAGGCAAAAACAGTAACATGGCTAGTATAACTATATATCATATGTCCAAGAAGGTAGAGGAAAGATTGGGTATGATAAGCAGAGACATGGAAAATGTAAAAAAAAAAAAAATCAAACTCAAAACATGAAAAATTCAAAGTCTGAAATAAAAATAAACACCAGATAGACTTAACAGAAAAAACTACACATTGCCAAAGAAAAAATTTGTGAACTTAAAGACAGAGCAACAGAAAGTATCCAAAATGAAACAGAAGAAAAGACTGGGAGAAAACAAAACATGGAGGCTGAGTGAACTGAGTGAAGAGAACACATGTAACTGGAGAGGCAGAGGGAGCCCAGAAACACCATCTGAAAAAACAATGGCCAAAGCTCCCCCAAAACAACGCAAACCACAAACCCAGAGATTCAGACTCAACAAACCCCAAGCAAAAGAGAAATGAACGCTACACCAAGAATATAATAATTAAACTACTGAAAGCCAGCAGTAAAGAGAACATCTGAAAATCAGGCAGACAAAAAACAGATACACTATATAAACAGTAACAAAGATACAGGCCACAGAGAAGTTTCATCGGAAACAATGGCAGCTAGGAATCAGTGGAATACTGATGGGAAAAAAAAAGATCAACCTAGCAATCTAGACCCAATGAAAATCTTTTAAAAACCAACACACACACATACACACATACACACATGACTTTTTCAGAAATATAACAGCTGAAATAATTATTGAGCACTAAATCTTCATAATGAAAAAAATGTTAGAGGAAGTATTTTAGGCAGAAGAAAAATGATACCAAATAAAGAAATAAAGAAAGGAGTAATATGTAAGTAAACATTTAAAATTTTATTTTCTTAGAGTATTTAAAACATAAATAAAAATCAAAACAAAATTAATAACAATGTCTTATGAGGTTTACAACACATGTAGAATTAAAATGTATAACAATAGTACAAAGGTCAGCAGGAGAGAAATGTAAATGTGGTAAGTTTTTTATACTATCCATAAAGCAGTGTAATACAACTTGAAGGAATATTGCAATATGTATATACACTATAAACCTTAAAACCACAAAATAAACAAAACAAAAAATTATAACTATAATCCAACAAAGAAAACAGAATAAAAAATAGGCAATAAATCTAAAAGATGGTAGAAAAGGAGGAAAAGGAAGACAGAACAAATGGAGCAGAGAGAAACAAATAACAAGAGAGCCAAACCATATCGTTAATAACATTAAAAGTAAATGGTCTACATATGATCCAGTAATCCCACTTCTGGGCATATATCCAGCGTGCTCAGTGATGTCTGACTCTGCAACCCCATGGAGACTGTAGCCTGCAAGACTCCTCTGTCCATGGAATTTTCCAGGCAAGAATACTGGAATGGGTTGCCATTTCCTACTCCAGGGAATCTTCTGGACCCAGGGGATCAAAATCATGTCTCCTACACTGGCAGGCAGATTCTTTACCACCAAGCCACCTGAGAAGCCTATATATCCAAATATATATATATATACATATACATATATATATATCCAGATATATATATACACACACACATAAAGAGAACCATAAATTGAAAGATATATGCACCCTAATATTCATTGCAGCACTATTTCCAATACCAAAGACATGGAAGCAACCTAAATGTTGATCAACAGAGGAATGGATAAAGAAAATACTGTGCATATTATACAACGGAATGTTACTCAGCCATAAAAAAGGATGAAATAACGCCATTTGCAGCAACACGGATGGGCCCAGAGATTGTCCTACTGAGGGAAGCAAGTCATACAGAGAGAGGAAAACATCATATGATATCACTTTTATGTGGACTCTAAAAAAAAGGCTGCAAAGGAACTTATCTATGAAACAGAAACAGAGTTACAGATGTAAAAAATAAACTTGTGGTTACCATGGGCATAAATGTGGAAGAGGGATAAACTGGAAGATGGATTAACACATATACACTACTATATAAAGATATATATAATAAGGACCTACTGTAAAAAAAAACAGGGAACCCTACTCAATACTCTGTAATGGCCTATATGGGGAAAGAATCTAAAAAAGAATAGATACAAGTATATGAATATCAGATTCATTTTGCTGTATACCTGAAACTGACACAACATTGTAAATCAACTATAGTCCAATAAAAATTTTTATTTTTTCATACATGCATATTTTATTTTTTTATATGAATTTATTTATTTTAATTGGAGGTTAATCACTTCACATACTGTATTGGTTCTGCCATATATCAATATGAATCCGCCACAGGTATACACGTGTTCCCCATCCTGAAACCCTCTCCCTCCCGCCTACCCGTACCACCCCTCCGGGTCGTCCCAGTGTACCAGCCTCAAGCATCCAGTATCATACATCGAACCTGGTTTTAAAAGTAAATGGTCTAAAAATTCCAATTAAATGACTGAAAATGTCAGACTGGATAAAGAAGCAAGGTCTAACTATATCCAACCTGCAAGAAATTCACTTTATGTATAAAGACAATAATAGGTTTAAAATAAAAGGATATATATACCATGGTAACAATAACCACAGGAAAGAATAACACCAAGGATAAACAGGGACATTTCATAATAAGAAAGGAGTCAGTTTATCAAGAGGACATAATCCTAAATGTATATAGAGCTAATAACAGAGTCAAAATACATAAAGTATAAATTCATAAAAGTATAAGAGTAAATAGAAAAATCCAAATTATAGTCAGAAATATCAACACTCTTTTCTCAATAATTGATAGAACAAGAAGATAGAACAGGGACACAGAATATTTGAAAAACACTTTTAAGAAACTTGACAAAACAGCAATTATAACTGATATTTATAGAACAGTTCATTCAACAATAGCAGAATAGAAATACTATTTATTCTAAGATGCATATAGAATATTCACTAAGAACATATTCTAGGCTATAAGACCAGTCTGAATATTAAATGGCTTCAAGTAATATAAAGTATGTTTTCTGACTACAGTGGAATTATGTCAGAAAATAACAGAAAAATATTTAGAAAATTCCCCAATATTCAGAAACATGGATCAAAGAAGAAATTAAAAAGGAAATGAGATAGTGGGAGACTTTAATACCCCACTCACACCAATGGACAGATCAACTAAACAGAAAATTAACAAAGAAACGCAAACTTTAAATGATACATTAGATCAATTAGACCTAATTGATATCTATAGGACATTTCACCCCAAAACAATGAATTTCACCTTTTTTTCAAGTGCTCATGGAACCTTCTCCAGGATAGATCACATCCTGGGCCATAAATCTAAACTTGATAAATTCAAAAAAATCGAAATCATTCCAAGCATCTTTTCTGACCATAATGCATTAAGATTAGATCTCAATTACAGGAGAAAAACTACTAAAAATTCCAACATATGGAGGTTGAACAACACACTTCTGAATAACCAACAAATCACAGAAGAAATCAAAAAAGAAATCAAAATATGCATAGAAACTAATGAAAATGAAAACACAACAACCCAAAACCTGTGGGACACTATAAAAGCAGTGCTAAGAGGAAAGTTCATAGCAATACAGGCATACCTCAAGAAACAAGAAAAAAGTCAAATAAATAACCTAACCCTACAACTAAAGCAACTAGAAAAGGAAGAATTGGAGAACCCCAGAGTTAGTAGAAGGAAAGAAATCTTAAAAATTAGGGCAGAAATAAATGCTAAAGAAACAAAAGAGACCATAGCAAAAATCAACAAGGCCAAAAGCTGGTTCTTTGAAAGGATAAATAAAATTGACAAACCACTAGCCAGACTCATCAAGAAGCAAAGAGAGAAAAATCAAATCAATAAAATTAGAAATGAAAATGGAGAGATCACAACAGACAACACAGAAATACAAAGGATCATAAGAGACTACAATCAGCAGCTGTATGCCAATAAAATGGACAACGTGGAAGAAATGGACATATTCTTAGAAAAGTACAATTTTCCAAAACTGAACCAGGAAGAAATAGAAAATCTTAACAGACCCATCACAAGCATGGAAATTGAAACTGTAATCAGAAATCTTCCAGCAAACAAAAGCCCAGGTCCAGACGGCTTCACAGCTGAATTCTACCAAAAATTTCGAGAAGAGCTAACACCTATCCTACTCAAACTCTTCCAGAAAATTGCAGAGGAAGGTAAACTTCCAAACTCATTCTATGAGGCCACCATCACCCTAATACCAAAACCTGACAAAGATGTCACAAAAAAAGAAAACTACAGGCCAATATCACTGATGAACATAGATGCAAAAATCCTCAACAAAATTCTAGCAATCAGAATCCAACAACACATGAAAAAGATCATACACCATGACCAAGTGGGCTTTATCCCAGGGATGCAAGGATTCTTCAATATCCACAAATCAATCAATGTAATTCACCACATTAACAAATTGAAAAATAAAAACCATATGATTATCTCAATAGATGCAGAGAAGGCCTTTGACAAAATTCAACATCCATTTATGATAAAAAAAAACTCTCCAGAAAGCAGGAATAGAAGGAATATACCTCAACATAATAAAAGCTATATATGACAAACCCACAGCAAACATTATCCTCAATGGTGAAAAATTGAAAGCATTTCCCCTAAAGTCAGGAACAAGACAAGGGTGTCCACTTTCACCGCTACTATTCAACATAGTTCTGGAAGTTTTGGCCACAGCAATCAGAGCAGAAAAAGAAATAAAAGGAATCCAAATTGGAAAAGAAGAAGTAAAACTCTCACTGTTTGCAGATGACATGATCCTCTACATGGAAAACCCTAAAGACTCCACCAGAAAATTACTAGAGCTCATCAATGAATATAGTAAAGTTTCAGGATATAAAATCAACACACAGAAATCCCTTGCATTCCTATACACCAATAATGAGAAAGTAGAAAAAGAAATTAAGGAAACAATTCCATTCACCATTGCAACGAAAAGAATAAAATACTTAGGAATATATCTACCCAAAGAAACTAAAGACCTATATATAGAAAACTATAAAACACTGATGAAAGAAATCAAAGAGGACACTAATAGATGGAGAAAGATACCATGTTCATGGATCAGAAGAATCAATATAGTGAAAATGAGTATACTACCCAAAGCAATTTACAAATTCAATGCAATCCCTATCAAGCTACCAGCCATAGTTTTCACAGAACTAGAACAAATAATTTCAAGATTTGTATGGAAATACAAAAAACCTCGAATTGCCAAAGCAATCTTGAGAAAGAAGAATGGAACTGGAGGAATCAACTTGCCTGACTTCAGGCTCTACTACAAAGCCACAGTCATCAAGACAGCATGGTACTGGCACAGAGACAGAAATATAGATCAATGGAACAAAATAGAAAGCCCAGAGATAAATCCACACACCTATGGACACCTTATCTTTGACAAAGGAGGCAAGAATATACAATGGAGTAAAGACAATCTCTTTAACAAGTGGTGCTGGGAAAACTGGTCAACCACTTGTAAAAGAATGAAACTAGATCACTTTCTAACACCGCACACAAAAATAAACTCAAAATGGATTAAAGATCTAAATGTAAGACCAGAAACTATAAAACTCCTAGAGGAGAACATAGGCAAAACACTCTCAGACATAAATGACAGCAGGATCCTTTATGATCCACCTCCCAGAATTCTGGAAATAAAAGCAAAAATAAACAAATGGGATCTAATTAAGATTAAAAGCTTCTGCACAACAAAGGAAACTATAAGCAAGGTGAAAAGACAGCCTTCTGAATGGGAGAAAATAATAGCAAATGAAGCAACTGACAAACAACTAATCTCAAAAATATACAAGCAACGTATGCAGCTCAATTCCAGAAAAATAAACGACCCAATCAAAAAATGGGCCAAAGAACTAAATAGACATTTCTCCAAAGAAGACATACGGATGGCTAACAAACACATGAAAAGATGCTCAACATCACTCATTATCAGAGAAATGCAAATCAAGACCACAATGAGGTACCACTTCACACCAGTCAGAATGGCTGCGATCCAAAAATCTGCAAGCAATAAATGCTGGAGAGGGTGTGGAGAAAAGGGAACCCTCCTACACTGTTGGTGGGAATGCAAACTAGTACAGCCACTATGGAGAACAGTGTGGAGATTCCTTAAAAAATTGCAAACAGAACTCCCTTATGACCCAGCAATCCCACTGCTGGGCATACACACCGAGGAAACCAGAATTGAAAGAGACACATGTACCCCAATGTTCATCGCAGCACTGTTTATAATAGCCAGGACATGGAAACAACCTAGATGTCCATCAGCAGATGAATGGATAAGAAAGCTGTGGTACATATACACAATGGAGTATTACTCAGCCATTAAAAAGAATTCATTTGATTCAGTTCTGATGAGATGGATGAAACTGGAGCCGATTATACAGAGTGAAGTAAGCCAGAAAGAAAAACACCAATACAGTATACTGACACATATATATGGAATTTAGAAAGATGGCAATGACGACCCTGTATGCAAGACAGGAAAGAAGACACAGCTGTGTATAACGGACGTTTGGACTCAGAGGGAGAGGGAGAGGGAGAGGGTGGGATGATTTGGGAGAATGGCATTCTATCATGTATACTATCATGTAAGAATTGAATCGCCAGTCTATGTCTGACGCAGGATACAGCATGCTTGGGGCTGGTGCATGGGGATGACCCACAGAGATGTTATGGGGAGGGAGGTGGGAGGGGGGTTCATGTTTGGGAACACATGTAAGAATTAAAGATTTTAAAATTAAAAAAAATAAAATAAAATAAAAAATCTAAAAAAAAAAATAAAATAAATAAAATAAAATAAAAAGGAAATGAGGCATTTTTAACTGAAGAAAATGAAAACACAAAATATCAAACCACTAATTGGGATATATCAGTGTTTATGAGTACAGTGAACAGTGCTTTAAGAAAAGTTCATAGTACTGAAATGTCTTTATTAGAAAACAGGATATGGCTGAACTTGGTGATCACACCTTAAAAAAAAAAAAAGAGCGAGAGAGAAAATTAAACCAAATAAAGTTTAAAAAAAAGAAAGAAAGAAAAGAGCAGAAATCAATGAAATAAGAAAAAGAGAAAACAATAGAGAAAAACCAATGAAACCAAAAGCAAGTTCTTAGAAGAGCAATAAAATTTTGAAGCTCTTAGCCAAATAAATCAGGAGTAAAAGAGAGAAGATGAGATTGCCAATATCAGGAATGAGAGAGGTGATATCACTACAAATTCTACAGATATGAAGAAGATAGTAAGTGAATATTATGAGCAGTTTTATGCCAAGAAGTTCAAAAACTTAGATGAAGTGGACAAATTCCTTGAAAGACAAAATACAGAGCTCACTCAAAGAGAAATAAATAATCGGTACAGCTTTATATATTTCAAAGTAGCTCCCAGCTCCAATAGCTTTATTGATGAATTCTGCCAAACACAAGAATAAATACTATCCATTCTACACAAGCTTCTCAACAAGTGAAGACAAGGGACTACTTCCCAAATTATTATTTGAATCCAGCATTATTCTTATACAAAACCTGATAGATACTCAAGTAAACAAAATCATAAATCAGTATCTCAAAGGCACCCCACTCTAGTACTCTTGCCTGGAAAATCCCATGGACGGAGGAGCCTGATGGGCTGCAGTCCATGGAGTCGCGAAGAATCGGACACGACTGAGCGACTTCACTTCCACTTTTCACTTTCATGCACTGGAGAAGGAAATGACAATCCACTCCAGTGTTCTTGCCTGGAGAATCCCAGGGATGGGGGAGCCTGCTGGGCTGCCATCTATGAGATTGCACAGAGTCGAACACGACTGAAGCGACTTAGCAGCAGCAGCAGCAGCTCATAAATAAAGGTGCAAATATTCTTTTAAAAACTTTCAGCAAACTGAGTCCAATGGTGCATATAAAGGGTAACCCATGATGACCAAAGAATCACCTGATTTAACACACTGAAGAGAATAACCATAATATAAGTAACACAGAAAAAGCATTTGGTAAAATTATACATACATTCCCGATTTTAAAACTCTAAGCAAACTAGTAGAGAAGAGATCTTTAAACTGACAAAGGGCATCTACATCTTAAAAAAAGGAAAAAAAAAAACAAAACAGCTAACATCTTTTTTAAATTGAAGAACAATTGCTTTACAACGTTATTGCTTTACAGTGTTAGTTTCTGCTGTACAACAACATGAATCAGCTATAAGTATGTGAGTGTGTATATATATATATCCTCTCCCTCTTGAACCTTCCTCCCACGACCCTCATTCCACCCCTCTGGGTCGTCACATAGCACCAAGCTAAGCTCCCTGTGTTACACAGTAGCTTCCCAGTAGCTATCAGTTTTATACATGGTCGTGTATATATGTCAATGCTATTTGCTCAATTCATCCCTTTTCTTTCCCCAGCCATGCCCACAAGTCCATTCTGTGCATCTGTATCTCCATTCCTGCCCTGCAAATAGGTTCACAAGCACCCTTTTTCTAAAGTCTATATATATGCTTTAATATATGATGTTTGTTTTTCTCTTTCTCACCTATTTCATTCTGTATAGCAGACTCTAGGTTCAGCCACATCACTACGAATGACCCAGTTTCATTCCTTTTTAATGACTGAGTAATAGTCCATAGTATATATGTACCACACCTTCTTTATCTGCTCATCTGTTGAGAGACTTAGGTTGCTTTCATGTCCTGGATATTGTCAATAGTGTTGCAATGAACAGTTGTGTACATGTGTCTTTTTGAATTATGGTTCTCTCAGGGTATATCCCTTGTGGTTCAGCTGGTAAAGAATCTGCCTGCAATGAGGGAGACCTGGGTTTGATTCCTGGGTTGGGAAGATTCCCTGGAGAAGGAAAAGGCTACCCACTCCAGTATTCTGGCCTGGACAATACTGGGGTCACAAAAAGTCAGACATGACTGAGTGACTTTCACTTTCAGGGTATATGCCCAGCAGTGGGATTTCTGGGTCATATGGTAGTTTTATTCCTAGTTTCTTAAGAATTCTCCATACTGTTCTCCATAGTGGCTGTATCAATTGACATTCCCACCAACAGTGCAGTACAATCCTCCTGCAAGAAACAAGAAAAATCTCAAATCAACAGCCTAACCTTACACCTAAAGCAATTAGAGGAAGAACAACAACCACCAAAAACACCTCCAAAGTGAGTAGAAGGAGAGAAATCATAAAGAACAGAGCAGGAATAAATGAAAAAGAAATGAAGAAAACAATAGCAAAGATCAATAAAACTAAAAGCTGGTTCTCTGAGAAGATAAAGAAAATTGATAAACATTTAGCCAGACTCAAGAAAAAAAGGCAAAGGACTCAAATCAGTAAAATCAGAAATGAAAAAGGGGAACTTAAAACTGACACCACAGAAATACAAAGAATCCTAAGATACTATCAGAAACTATATGCCAAGAGAGGGGACAACCTGAAAGAAATGGACAAATTCTTAGAAAAGTACAACCTTCCAAGACTGAACCAGGAGGAAATCGAAAATGGTAACAAACCAGTCACAAACACTAAAATCAAAACTGTGATCAAAGATCTTCCAACAAACAAAAGCCCAGGGCCAGATGGTTTCACAGGCAAATTTTATCCAATATTTAGAGAAGGGCTAATGCCTATCCTTCTCAAACTCTTTCAAAAATTGCAGAGGGAGGAACACTCCCAAATTCATTGTACAAGGCCACCATCCCAAATTCATTGTTCAAGGCCACCATCACCCTGATACCAAAACCAGACAAAGATATCACAAAAAAAGGAAAATTACAGGCCAATATGACTGATATACGTAGATACAAAAATTCTAGCAAACAGAATCCAACACATTAAAAGGATCATACACCATGATCAAGCGGAGTTTATCCTAGGGATGCAAGGATTCTTCAGTACATGCAAATCAATCATTACAATACACCATATTAACAAACTGAAGGATAAAAATCATATGATAATCTCAATAAATTCAGGAAAAGCTTTCCACAAAATTCAACATACATTTATGATAAAAAACTGTACAGAAAGTGGGCAAAGAACTACCCAACATAATAAAGGCCATATTTGACAAACCCACGGCAAACATGACTCTCAGTGGTGGAAAACTGAAAGCATTTCCTTCAAGATCAGGAACAAGACAAGGGTGCCCACTCTCACCACTATCATTCAACATAGTTCTGAAAGTCCTGGCCACAACAATCACAGCTAACATCTTAATAGCAAAACACTGAATACTTTCCCCCTAAGGTCCATCTATCAAGGCTATGGTTTTCCCAGTGGTCATGTATGGATGTGAGAGTTGGACTGTGAAGAAAGCTGAGCACCGAAGAATTGATGCTTTTGAACTCTCATGCTGGAGAAGACTCTTGAGAGTCCCTTGGACTGCAAGGAGATCCAACCAGTCCATTCTGAAGGAGATCAGCCCTGGGTATTCTTTGGAAGGAATGATGCTAAAGCTGAAACTCCAGTACTTTGGCCACCTCATGCGAAGAGTTGACTCATTGGAAAACATTCTGATGCTGGGAGGGGTTGGGGGCAGGAGGAGAAGGGGACGACAGAGGATGAGATGACTGGATGGCATCACCGACTTGATGGACGTGAGTTTGAGTGAACTCCGGGAGTTGGTGATAGACGGGGAGGCCTGGCATGCTGTGATCCATGGGGTTGCAAAGAGTCGGGCACGACTGAGCAACTGAACTGAAGAATATAAGTAATGCAAAAAGCAGTGTTCTCACCACTTCTAATCAATGTTTTACTAGACTTTTAGCCACTGTAATAAGGCAACAACGATCACAACAACAATAGAAAAAGTTTCCAAAGTGCAAAGGAGGACATAAAACTATCTTTATTCACAGATAATATAATTATCTATGTAGGAAATCCTTCAAAGTCAACCAAAAAGCTAGTAGCACTAGCAAATGAATTTAGCAAGATTGTAGGAAAGAAATCAGTTGTATTATACTTTTATGTATTAAGATATAAATAATTATAAAATTTTTTAAATATTTTAATACATCAAAAATATGAAATACTTAGAAAGATATTTGACAAAAGATGCTTATGACCTATACCCTAAAGACTAAGCAATGTGTTGACATGCTGAAAGAAAAATAGAGAAAACCTAAATAAACAGATATGTTCATAAATAGAAGACTCACTATTGGTTAGAAGGCTCACTATTGGTTAGATGCCATTTCTCCCAAATTGGTATGTAGAGTCAATGCAGTTCCAAAAATCCCAGCTTGCTTTTTATAGAATTTGATTCTAAAAATCAAATGGTGATACAAATGACCTTGAAAATTAGGAACAAAGTTGAAAGAACTACATGAGATGGTTTTAGGACATCATTAAGCTACAGCAGTAAAGAAGTTATAAAAAAAAAAATACTAATAATCAAGATAGTGTAAAGATAGAAAAATAGACCAGTGGGACAAAATAAGAGTCCATAAATGGATCTATACAGATATGGTCAGTTGACTTTTGACAAAAATGCAAAGGTAGTTTAGTCGAGAAAGGATATCTTCAACAAATGGTGCTGTAACAATTGGCTATCCATATGCAGAAAAAGCAAATTTCCACCCAACACATGCACACACAATTTATTAAAGAGTGCATGGTCACTTCTGTCACTTAGGATCTGCTGCTTCGCACCAACACAATGCATAATTTAAACATCCGCTGTAGTGACTAACATCATTCAGGCTCTCAGAGAATTCCTTCCACCCATCAGATGACCAGGAAGACTTATAGGCTTTGCCACTGCCAATATCAAAGATGCATACTCCTTTACAGTGAAAGGAAGAGTTAAGTAACAAAGCACTTAGGCTAAAAGAAACACAAATTAATTAACTTGTAAACCCTAACTCTCAGGATGAATTCAATGGATTCTTGCATTAAATTAATTAATATTATCTTCCAGTAGCACTGAGTGTACATCTTCTTGCTTCTTCTATATTCCGACTAGCAGTTCTGGAGGTACTCACAAATTACTAAAGACTCCACAACAGGTAATCACAATGGCTGAGGAGCATTTTACAGTTTTAAGCCATTCATATTATTCTCAAATGTGTATATAAGTGGGGCTAGATGCTATACGCACAAAATGTAATTCTGAGTTTTCCTTTGAGCAACTAGATCAACATCACATATTAGAAATGTACATAACTTAATAAAAGTTTAATGTCCTAAACAAATTGTAAAATACTTCAATGTCAGATGTAAACAATTTTTAAATCGTTTAAAATTTAAAATATTGATAGTTCAGTTATTCTCTGTATTTTACTTTTTATCTTTAATAAAGAATTTAGCATAGTTCAGAAAAAATAAGTAACTTTTTAAACACATATATGAAAGGTAATTTTAATTTTTAATGTTAGCTATAATTTTTGGTGAAATATATTCAATTTTATATATATATATGGACACGTATTTCATTTAAATGCATTAAATTTTTATGTTTTAAATCTTTGAGAATGTGTAGAAGTGGAGATCATGCTAAAAATAGAAAACTAGAACTCAGAAAAGGAAAAAAACTGAAAAGAAAAAAGTCATAGGAAAATAGTCAAAGTGATGGCCTGCTTAAGGTTCTAAATTACAGAAGCAATGAAACTAAACAAACATCTGTCAAATGTGATCCAAAACAGAATGAGAAAAAGACATTAGAATTTACTTAATGAAGTCTTACATTTTTTATCAAGATAGTAAAAATGAGCAAGAAAATGATTCTTCTCAAATCTACAATCTAAACACATCAGATGAGCCTTTTGCAACAGAAAAAAGATTTGATTGCTGTTCAAACAATGACAATGAAAAGAACTGATCAGAACTGATCAGAATTCACAAACTCAGAAGCAACAAATTAAACTCTAGCCTTACCAACTAAAAGGGAAAAAGTTGCGTTCATAAATTTGGGATATTAGCTGTGAAAGAAGAACCCTCTATAGCTTTACTGTACTTACTGGACAACGATTCTAGGAAATGGTACTCATCTTCTCACAGCAACAGAATACTTCTCACAAAGCACAATCTGATATAAACTGAGGTCTACAGTTTTCCAAGGGAAAAACATGGTAGAAGATTAATTTTTAATACCAAAATGATTTCAAATAAACTATAGACAAAAATTTACATAACTACCATTTTACAATCAATATTCAAGGTCAGATTGATTATAAAAGTACTTGTCACTGGAAAGACTTAGGTTCTTGGTTAATAGAAAATAAAATTTATTTTGTACACAAAATGTATACATATAATTACTAAAATTTTTAAAAGGTTGAATAAACAACAAACTAAGGAAAATTTTTAGGTTTAGCAGAAATGACTTTGAAACTTGCTACTAGAGTGACTCTTAGGGTAGAGATAGTCCATGGAATTATCTGGGCCAGAATACTGGAGTGGGTAGCTTTTCCCTTCTCCAGGGGATCTTCCCAACCCAGGGATTGAACCCAGGTCTCCCACATTGCGGACAGATTCTTTACCAGCTGAGCCACAAGGGAAACTCACTGGAGAAGGGAATGGCAAACCACTTCACTATTCTTGCCTTGAGAACCCCATGAACAGCATGATAAGGCAAAAAGATAGGACACTGAAAGATGAACTTCCTAGGTCGATAGATGCCCAATATGCTACTGCTGATCAGTGGAGAAATAACTCCAGATAGAACGAAGGGACGGAGCCAAAGCAAAAACAGCACCAAGTTGTGGATGTGACTGGTGATAGAAACAAGGTTCGACGCTGTACAGAGCAATATTGCATAGGAAGCTGGAATGTTAGCTCCATGAATCAAGGCAAACTAGAAGTGGTCAAACAGTAGATGGCAAGAGTAAACATCAACATTGTAGGAATCAGTGAACTAAGATGGACTGGAATGGGTGAATTTAACTCAGATGACTGTTATATCTACTACTGTGGGCAGGAATCCATTAGAAAAAATGGAGTAGCCATCATGGTCAACAAGAGAGACCAAAATGCAATACTTGGATGCAATCTCAAAAACGACAGAATGATCTCTGTTTGTTTACAAGGCAAACCATTCAATATCACAGTAATCCAAGTCTATGCCCCGATCAGTAACGCTGAAGAAGCTGAAGTTGAACATTTCTATGAAGACCTACAAGACCTTCTAGAACTAAAACCCCAAAAATATGTCCTTTTCATTATAGGGAATTGGAATGCAAAAGTAGGAAGTCAAGAAACACCTGGAGTAACAGGCAAATTTGGCCTTGGAATATGGAATGAAGAAGGGCAAAGGCTAATAGAGTTCTTCCAAGAGAACACACTGGTTATAGCAAACACTCTCTTCCAACAACACAAGAGAAGACTCTACACATGGACATCTCTAGATGGTCAACACTGAAATCAGATTGATTATATTCTTTGTAGCCAAAGATGGAGAAGCTTTATACAGTCAACAACAATAAGACTGGGAGATGACTGTAGCTCAGATTATGAACTCGTTATTGCCAAATTCAGACTGAAATTGAAGGAAGTGGAGAAAACCACTAGACCATTCAGGTATAACCTAAATCAAATCCCATATGACTATACAGTGGAAGTGAGAAATAGATTTAAGGGACTAGATCTGACAGACAGAGTGCCTGATGAACTATAGACAGAGGTTCATGACATTGTACAGGAGACAGGAATCAAGACCATCCCCAAGAAAAAGAAATTCAAAAAAGCAAAATGGCTGTCTGAAGAGGCCTTACAAATAGCTGTAAAAAGAAAAGAAGTGAAAAGCAAAGGAGAAAAGGAAAGATATAAGCATCTGAATGCAGAGTTCCAAAGAATAGCAAGGAGAGAGAAGAAAGCCTTCCTCAGTGATCAATGCAAAGAAATAGAGGAAAACAATAGGAATGGGAAAGACTAGAGATCTCTTCAAGGAAATTAGAGATACCAAGGCAACTTTTCATGCAAAGATGGGCTCAATAAAGGACAGAAATGATATGGACCTAACAGAGGCAGAAGATATTAAGAAGAGGTGGAAAGAATACACAGAAGAACAAAAAAGATCTTCACGACCCAGATAATCACAATGGTGTGATCACTCACCTAGAGCCAGACATCCTGGAATGTGAAGTCAAGTGGACCTTAGGAAGCATCACTACGAACAAAGCTAGTGGAGGTGATGGCATTCCAGTTGAGCTATTTCAAATCCTGAAAGATGATACTGTGAAAGTGTTGCACTCAATATGCCAGCAAATTTGGAAAATGCAGCAGTG
The DNA here is from genome assembly GCF_023091745.1 of Budorcas taxicolor. Taxonomy (NCBI): domain Eukaryota; kingdom Metazoa; phylum Chordata; class Mammalia; order Artiodactyla; family Bovidae; genus Budorcas; species Budorcas taxicolor. Next base: position 88,324,317 of record NC_068920.1, read on the forward strand.
AACACAGGACTGGAAAAGGTCAGCTTTCATTCCAATCCCAAAGAAAGGCAATGCTAAAGAATGCTCAAACTACCGCACAATTGCACTCATCTCACACACTAGTAAAGTAATGCTCAAAATTCTCCAAGCCAAGCTTCTGGTAGGCTGCAGTCCATGGCGTCGCTAAGAGTCGAACACGACTGAGCAACTTCACTTTCACTTTTCACTTTCATGCATTGGAGAAGGAAATGGCAACCCACTCCAGTCTTCTTGCCTGGAGAATCCCAGGAACGGGGGAGCCTGGTGGGCTACGGTCTATGGGGTCGCACAGAGTCGGACACAACTGAAGCGACTTAGCAGCAGCAGCAGCAGCAGGCTTCAGCAATACGTGAACCATGAATTTCCAGATGTTCAAGCTGGTTTTAGAAAAGGCAAAGGAATCAGAGATCAAATTGCCAACATCCACTGGATCATCGAAAAAGCAAGAGAGTTCCAGAAAAACATCTATTTCTGCTTTATTGACTATGCCAAAGCCTTTGACTGTGTGGATCACAATAAACTGTGGAAAATTCTTCAAGTGATGGGCATACCAGACCACCTAACCTGCCTCTTGAGAAACCTGTATGCAGGTCAGGAAGTCAGACCTGGACATGGAACAACAGACTGGTTCCAAATAGGAAAAGGAGTGCGTCAAGGCTGTATATTGTCACCCTGCTTCTTTAACTTCTATCCAGAGTACATCATGAGAAACGCTGGGCTGGAGGAAGCACAGCTGGAATCAAGATGGCCAGGAGAAATATCAATAACCTCAGATATGCAGATGACACCACCCTTATGGCAGAAAGTGAAGAAGAACTAAAGAGCCTCTTGATGAAAGTGAAAGAGGAGAGTGAAAAAGTTGGCTTAAAGCTCAACATTCAGAAAACGAAGATCGTGGCATCGGGTCACATCACTTCATGGGAAATAGATGGGGAAACAGTTATTTTGGGGGGCTCCAAAATCACTGCAGATGATGATTGAAGCCATGAAATTAAAAGACACTTACTCCTTGGAAGGAAAGTTATGACTGACCTAGACAGCATATTTAAAAAGCAGAGACATTACTTTGGCAACAAAGGTCCGTCTAGTCAAGGCTGCGTTTTTTCCAGTGGTCATGTATGGATGTGAGAGTTGGACAATAAAGAAAGCTGAGCGCCGAAGAATTGATGCTTTTGAACTGTGGTGTTGGAGAAGACTCTGAGAGTCCCTTGGACTGCAAGGAGCTCCAACCAGTCCATTCTGAAGGAGATCAGCCCTGGGTATTCATTGGTAGGATTGATTTTGAAGCTGCAGCTCCAATACTTTGGCCACCTGATGTGAAGAGCTGACTCATTTGAAAAGACCCTGATGCTGGGAAAGATTGAGGGCAGGAGGAGAAGGGTATGATAAAGGATGAGATGGTTGGATGGCATCACCAACTCAATTGACATGGGTTTGGGTGAACTCTGGGAGTTAGTGATGGACAGGGAGGCCTGGCGTGCTGCAGTTCATAGGGTCACAAAGAGTCGGACACGACTGAGTGACTGAACTGAACTGAACTAGAGTGACAGGATATATGAGAGATTTTTAAAAGAAACGATCACTAAGATGAAGAAATCAAAATAAGATGATGATTATGTTAATAAAGTTTTTTATACATAAAAGAAATGCATATAATAAAACTGAGGCTTACTTTACTCAACTAGACTATAACAAAGACAAAAGTTACATTTAACAATCTTAAATTTATATAGTTGAGCTAACAGAAGAAAGAAACCAAGAATGAGTTTTCACCTATCAGGAAAAGTATGGATATTGCCTCAGGGGAAAGAACTACAGAAATTGCTTTCAATGAAGGAACTGATTTAAAAGAACATCAGAGGCAAGCCAATGACAATGGCACTAGTGTGACTGGTCAATAAAAAGACATATAAGCCAGAATTTTGGTCTAAAACCTAGAAGCGGTCTTTGTGCTAACATAGAGTGTATGGTTGGAATCTGTTTCTAGGAGAAACAGGTCCAACTGTGCCAATAAATAATGATACTTTTTGGTAAAATCCAAAGACTATACACAGCATTATACATGGAGAGTCTTGATAAAACACAGATCAAATTTGATGCCGTGGTAACAACAGGACACGTGATGGAAACACAAACTAAACTTTCTTAGAAGGTGCTGCTCTGGGCTTAGTTACTCGGTCATGCCCAACTCTTTGCAACGCTATGGACTGTAGCCCACCAGGCTCCCCTGTCCATGGGGATTCTCCAGGCAAGAATACTGGAGTGGGTTGCCATGCCCTCCTCCAGGGGATCTTCCCAACCCAGGGATCGAATCCAGGTCTCCTGCATTGCAGGCGGATTCTTTACTATCTGAGGCACCAAGGAAACCCAAGAATACTGGAGTGGGTAGTCTGTCCCTTCTCCAGCGGATCTTTCCACCCCAGGAGTTGAACTGGGGTCTCCTGCATTGCAGGCGGATTCTTTACCAGCTGAGCTACGAGGGAAGCCCGTTCTTAGAATAAATATAGTTAATTTAGACAAGATAATAAATACACTAGGTGAGTTAAGTAAAACAATACAAGACCCTCAAATAAAGAGTACATTGTGGGCTCTGATAGAAGATGATTTTAATTTGCAAATCCACAGTTAGTTGGCATAAACTTTTACTTGCTATTAATACTGTAGATAAACTTACCAAAAAACCAGGCAGACCAACATTTGCCTGATTTACTTTTAAAAAGAAAGGATTAAAAACTCTTAAAAATTTGTAGTGAAAATGATTTTTCAGTCAAAAGAAACATGAGAATATGCAAAAATGTGATATTCCAATAAGTTATGAGAAATTTAAATAGTTAAACTATTTGCATGAATATGAGAAAAAGCATTCACATACAAATATGCTCCCAAATAATTTTTACAATTTATCTTCTGACAATTACAGCTCAAAATATAATCTTGATTGAAAGAAATTTGAAAAAAAAAGAGCAACCAATGCTGCTTTCAGGTTTTTTTGGTAAAGTCTAACTAAGCATTGAAAAGTGTGAGGAAAGACAAACTTACATACAGTAGGGATTCAGATATTGCTTTCGTTTATAATTATAAGGATTTACTTAATGAAATAAAAATATATCGCTATATTTCTGCAGTAACAAGTTATGTTAAACAACCTCATTATAACGATTATACTTATATGTAAATTTTTATTCATTCCAAATTGAATTAATGCTATAGGTAGCTTATTGAAAATTTCAGTTGCTACTGCCTCAGCAGAGAGAAGTTTCTCCAATTAAAATTAATTTTAAAGATTGAGAACTATAAAGGTTCAAGAAAGGATGTCTAATTTGGCATTACTGTCAAACACGAATTATGTGAAAGCCTTGCCTATAACTCCATAATTATTTTTATTTAAAATAAGAAAAATGCTTAATCAAAACATTATTAGAACACCCAGATACATCTAATAAAAACTAAATTCAATTGTCTTTGATCTTTTACCAACTCAAACCCTAAAAGCCACAGCTTTCACAGTTTTCAATTTTATTGTTGTACAGTTTCACTTGTTAAGGAGCAATATATGGTGTTATTTTAATTATATATTGTAAACATTTGCAATGTAAGCCTTCATTTGTACTCTTGCCCTAGACTCCACAAATGCTTGGGATGGGTATTTGCAACAGAAAAGATAAATATAACCAAAAGCTGAGACTTTGAAAATACTAATAAAACTGATAAATCCTGGTGACATTACTGAAGTAAAAAAAGAAATTTCAAATACCTAATATTATGAATAAAAACGGGGCATTAAAAGGGGGGCATCACCACTGATTCTGTATGCACTGTAAAGATTATAAAAGATACTCGGAACAACTTAAACCAAGAAATTTGAAGATCTGGATGAAATGGACAAATTCCTAGAAAAATAAGAAACTGACAAAACTGATACCAAAACTGACCAAAAAAATAGAAAATCTAATGAGTCATTTTACTATTAAAAAATATAATCTATAAACCACCTCACAAGGAAATTATAAGCCTAAATGCTTACAAGTGAATTGTAGCAAACATTTAATGAAGATGTACACAAACTCTTTCATAGACCCAAAAGAGAGGGCAAGCTTCAAAACTGATGCTATAAGATCAGCATCACCTTGATACCAAAACCTGACTAGGATGTTTTAAGGAAGGAAAATTATAGGCCAATCTCACTATGAACATAGATGAAAATTTCCTATATAAAATATTAGGAGAGTTCCCTGGTGGTCCAGTGGTGAACAGGCCACCTGCCCAGTGCAGGGACCCAATCCCTGGTCCAAAAAGATTCCTCATGCTGTGGGGCAACTAACCCTGTACATCACAACTACTGATCCCATGTACCAGAACTACTGAAGCCTGTGTACTCTAGAGCCTGTGCTTCACAGTAAAGACAAGCCATTGCAATGAGACGCCTGCACACTGCAACTAGAAAGTAGGCCCTGCTCGCCACAACTTGAGAAAGCCCACTGGCATCAAAGACCCAGCACAGGCAAAAATACAAATAAACAAAAATTTAAAAAATATGGATTAGTAAACTGAATCTAGAATCCAGTGGTATACAAAAAGATAAATTATAAGCAAATTGATTTTGTTTCAGGACTATGAAGTTGATTAATATAAACTGTCACTTTAATAATATAAAAGGAGAAAAATAATATGACTGTACCAGTAGATACTATCATGAAAAAGCATTTGATAAAAATTTAACATCAATTCCTACATGATTGAAAAAAAAAAACACCTTCTAAGTGACCAAGAATAGAAGAGAACTTCTCTAATCTGAGAGAGGTTATCTGAAAAAACTAAAAATAAAAATCTATAGCAAACACTATAATTAATAGGGAAACATTTAAAGCTTTCCCTGTAACATCAGAAATGAGACAAGTTTTCACATTATTGCTACTTCTATCCATTATAGCATGGGAGGCACTAAACAAGTACATAAGCCAGTCAGAACTGGAAAGCAAGAAATACACATCATTTGCAGATGACACAGCGCTTCCCTGGCGCCTCAGCGGTAAAGAATCCACCTGGAATACAGGAGACGCAGGTTCAATCCCTGGGTCAGGAAGATCCCCTGGAGGAGGGCATGGCAACCCACTCCAGTGTTCTTGCCTGGAGAATCCCATGGACGGAGGCACCTGGTAGGCTGCAGTCCATGGGGTCGCTAAGAGTCAGGCACGACTGAGTGACTTCATTTTCACTTTTCACTTTCATGCATTGGAGAAGGAAATGGCAACCCACTCCAGTATTCTTGCCTGGAGAATCCCAGAGACAGAGGAGCCTAGTGGGCTCCCATCTATGGGGTCACACAGAGTCGGATACGACTGAAGCAACTTAGCAACAGCAGCAGCTATCTAACAGAAGTTCTGCAAGACCTTCACGTAGGATAACATAAAACATTACTGACAAAAAGCAAAGATGAAAACAAATGAAAGACTTTACCATGTTCAGGGATAGGAAGACAATATTTTAAAGATATCACATTTCTCCCAATGTTGATCTATAGAGTTAATATAATTCCAATCAAAATCCCAACAGCCTTATAGCAAATATAGACAACTCTTTCTAGAAGTCTGTATAGAGAGATTAAAAAATTGGGTGATAGCTGGGAAAGGCCATGGGATCAAGAAAGGATATTTTTTTAGGATGGGAGAGACTTAAAAATGAGAAATGGTTGGTTGGTGCCAGGGATGAGACCCAAGCCAGGTGGAAAGAATGGCTTTAGAAAGAAAAGCGAGCATCTCATCTATAAAAATGTGTAGACTGAAGGAACAGGTGGGTATAAACATATGTTGGTTTATAGATTTTATATAGGAATCGAAGAGAGTTCCCAAATGACAACATCAATTTTCTTAGCAACATAGGAGATATTGAGAAGTGCAATGGATTTAAATTATCCTTGGAGAATGTGAAAAGAACAGCTGACAAGAGAGACATGGTATAATTGCTGACCAGTCCCAAGTATGTATTTGATATTGGAAAGCATGAACATAGAAAGATAGCTGACGGTAAAACTAAGGTGGGATGGGGTTTTAAGATACTAGCAAGAGTGATCCAGAAATGGCAGAAGGTGGTATCTAAGCTGGATAAGGTAGGACAGGAAGAATGGAGGTGGCTAAGGAGCTGGGAGATAAGAAAGGGATTGGTGGAAAGTGCATGTCCCAAGGAAAACCTTCTGTTCATCTTTCTCATCTAATTCTGTACCTTTCTATAGCTTGTCTCACTCAGAGGCAGTGGGGATCTTGAAGTGATGTGATAGACTCGCCCAGGGACACCAGTCAGGAGTAAAAATGCCTCAAGAAAGCTGCTCCTATCAATCAGGATATTTTCAGCTCCAAGCAACAGGAACCTTGACGAATAACGCCTTATAATAAGATCCAAACACAGAGCAAACTGCAAGATTGGCATGCTCAGAGGCTTAGCAATTCCACGGGGGGCCCAGGCCCTTTCCATCTCTCCATTCTGCTCTCTTGTTCTCAGAGGACCTCTCCTTGTGGCACCAAGTGACCGTGTGTCTTGGTCAACTTTAAATTTACAGTGCCTGATACAAAGCAGGTTCTCTAAGTGTCCTTGCAAAATGAATGAATGGGTTTATTTCCTGGTTTTTCATAAACATACAAGTCCAATCAGCCTGACAATGTAAGGATTTTAATACTGGACTTGACTCACATCCTTGGGAGTATCTGTATGCTAAGATGACCAACTCTGAGAGCTGTCTAAACCTGGACAAACCACTGTCCTGTGGTTCTGGGTCACTGAAGCTTGGGAGGATGACAAATTAGTTGCTTCAAAGAGTTCTCCATGCCTTACATTCAAGCCTACTAGCTGGGAGTCTAGTTCAAGCACCAGCCCCAGGCCCCAGCCCCCCGGGATCTCTCCTCCTCTCATGTTATGAAGCATACATATTGCAACGTCCTGTTCTGTTTTTATGCCTTGTCTTACTGATAATGTAGGTCATCTGAACAAAGGGGTTGTGGCTTATACATCACTTCATATTTTACACACCTTATTAACTTTTGCATTTGAGTGTGGACTCTCCAACTATCTCCCCTGGTCACCTTAAACAAAGTCACTACACACCCCTTCATGGATCACAGCCTTGCCATGGTGGAAGGGCTTGTGTAACTCAATGAAGCTAGGAGCCACGCCAGGCAGGGCCACCCAAGACAGACAGGCCATAGTGAAGAGCTCTGGCAAAATATGGTCCACTGGAGAAAGAAATGGCAACCCACTCCAGTATTTTTGCCTGGAGAACCCCATGAACAGTATGAAAAGGCAAAAAGATATGAGGCCTGTAGATGAGACCCACAAGTCAGAAGGTATCCAACATGCTACTGGGGAAGAGCGAAAGGCAATTACTAATAGCTCCAGTAAGAATGAAGCAGCTGAGACAAAGTGGGAACAACACTCAGTTGTAGATGTGTCTGGTGGTGAAAGTAAAATCTGATGCTGTAAAGAATAATTTTGTATAGGAATCTGGAATGTTAGTTCCACGAATCAGGGTAAACTGCACATAGTCAAGCAGGAGATGGTAACATTGAACACTGACATTTTAGGAATCAGTGAACTAAAATGGACAGGAATGAGAAAATTTAATTCAGATGACCATTATATCTACTACTGTGGGCAAGAATCCCTTAGAAGAAATGGAGTAGCCTTCATAATCAGCAAAAGAGTCTGAAAGGCAGTACTTGGGTACAGTTTAAAAAAAAAAAAAAAAAAAAGAATAATCTGAGTCTGATTCCAAAGAAAACCATTCAACATCACAGTAATTCAAGTCTATGCCCCAACAACTGGTGCTGAAGAAGCTGAAATTGATTGGCTCCATGAAGACCTACAACACTTTCTAGAACTAACACACACAAAAAGATGTCCATTCATCATAGGGGACTGGAATGCAAGAGTAGAAAGTCAAGAGATATACCTAGAATAAAAGGTAAGTTTGGCCTTGGAGGACAAAATGAAGCAAGGAAAAGTTTAACAGAATTTTGTCAAGAGAACACACTTGTCATAGAAAACACTCTTTTCCAGCAACACAAGAGATGGTTCTATACATGGACATCACCAGATGGTCAATACCAAAATCAGATTGATAGGTTCTTTGCAGCCAAAAATGGAGAAGCTCTATACAGTCAGCAGAAACAAGACCTGGAGCTGACTGTGGCTCAGATCATGAGCTCCTTATTGCAAAATTCAGGCTTAAATTGAAGAAAGTAGGGAAAACCACTAGACCATTCATATATGACCTAAATCAAATCCCTTATGATTACACACTGGAAGTGAGAAACAGATTCAGGGATTAAATCTGGTAGACAGAGTGCCTGAAAAACTTGAACAGAGGTTTGTAACATTGTGTAGGAGGCAGTGAACAAAACCATCCCAAAGAAAATGAAATGCAAGAAGGCAAAGTGGTTCCTGAGAAAAGGAGAGAAGCAAAAGGCAAGGGATAAAGGGAAAGATATACCCAAATGAATGCAGAGTACCAGAGAGTAGCAAGAAGAGATAAGAAGATTTTCTTAAATGAGCGGTGAAAAGAAATAGAGGGAAAGAATAGAATGGGGAAAACTAGAAATCTCTTCAAAAAAAATTGGAGATTATCAAGTAAAGATTTCATGCAAGGATGGGCTCGATAAAGGATGGACATGGTAATGATCCAACAGAAGCAGAAGAGATTAAGAACAGGTGGCAAGAACACACAGAAGAACTATACAAGAAAGATCTTAATGACCTGGATAACCACGATGGTGTGGTCACCCATCTGGAGTCAGACATCCTCGAGTGTGAAGCCAAGTGGGCCTTAGGAAGCATCACTACAAACAAAGATAGTGGAGGTGATGGAATTCTACCTAAGCTATTTCAAATCTTAAAAGATGATGCTGTGAAAGTGCTGCACTCAATATGTCAGCAAATTTGGAAAACTCAACATTGGCCACAGGACTGAAAAGATCAGTTTTTATCCCAGTCCCTAAGAAGGGCAATGCCAAAGAATGTTCAAAACCACCATACAATTACACTCATTTCACATGCTAGCAAGGTAATGCTCAAAATTCTTCAAGCTAGGTTTTAGCAGTATGTGAACCGAGAATTTTCAGATGTACCAGCTGGGTTTCAAAGAGACAGAAGAACCAGACATCAAATTACCAACATCTGTTGGATCATGGAGAAAGCAAGGAAGTTCCAGGAAAACATCTCCTTCTGCTTCATCGACGACCTAAAGCCTCTGACTGTGTGGATCACAACAAACTGTGGAAAATTCTTAAAGAGATGGGAATACCAGACCACCTGACCTGTCTCTTAAGAAACCTGTATGTCAGAACCAGACATGGAACAACTGACTGGTTCAAAATTGGGAAAGGAGTATGACAAGGCTAAATCATATGAAATGTCAGGCTGGATGAATCAGGAGCTGGAATCAAGACTGCTGGAAGAAATATCAACAACCTCAGATATGCAGATGACACCACTCTAATGGCAGAAAGTGAAGAGAAACCAAAGAGTCTCTTGATGAGGGTAAAAGAGGAGCACGAAAAAGCTGGCTTGAAACTCAACATTAACAAAACTAAAATCATGGCATCCAGTCCCATCACTTCACAGCAAACAGAATGGGAAAAAGTGGAAACAGGGACAGATTTTATTTTCCTGGGCTCCAAAATCACTGAGGACAGTGACTGCAGCCATGAAACTAAAAGACACTTGCTCCTTGGAAGAAAAGTGATGACCAACCTAGACAGCATATTAAAAAGCAGAGACATTACCTTGCCGACAAAGGTCCGTCTAGTCAAAGCTATGGTTTTTCCAGTATTCATGTATGGATGTGAGAGTTGGACCATAAAGAGAGCTGAGCGCCAAAGAACTAATGCTTTTGAACTGTGGTGTTGGAGAAGACTCTTGAGAGTCCCATGGACTGCAAGGAATTCAAACCAGTCAATCCTAAAAGAAATCAACCCTGAATATTCACTGGAAGGACTGTTGCTGAAGCTCCAATACTTTGGCCACCTGATGAGAGAGTCAACTCACTGGAAAAGACCCTGATGCTGGAAAGAAAATAAAGATCCAAAGAGAAGGAGGTGGCAAAGAATGAGATGTTTAGCATCACCAACTCAATAGACATGAATTTGAGAAAACTCTGGGAGATAATGGAGGACAGAGAAACCGAGTGCGCTATAGTTCATGGAATCGCCAAGAATTGAACACGACTTAGCAGATGAACAATGACAACAACACACAGCAATTTACAAAATATTCTCTAAGGTTCCATCTGGCTCTCAACAACTCCTTGACTGTTTCTGAAATGTTTTTGTGGCTCTTAAAAAAGATATAATGAAAAAAAAATTTTTTTTTTGCCAAACAGCACAGTTTCAATTGTTGACAGAAAAGATTACAGCAAACTCAAGGAGAAAATAATGAAAAACTAATCATTGGAAAAGACTCCGATGCTGGGAGGGATTGGGGGCAGGAGGAGAAGGGGACGACAGAGGATGAGATGGCTGGATGGCATCACCGACTCAATGGACGTGAGTTTGAGTGATCTCCAGGAGTTGGTGATGGACAGGGAGGCCTGGCGTGCTGCAATTCATGGGGTTGCAAAGAGTAGGACACGACTGAGCAACTGAACTGAACTGAATGGCAAAAAAGGGAGGGAAAAAAACAGAAGCAGGGAGAGTTCTCAAACCATGGTAATAAGGTCATTAACTTGGCAACTCCATGGGATGTTGTCTGCAGAAATGGGAACCAATGAGAGTCACTAAACATTCCTGGAACAGAAACTCCAAGAATAGGACTACCAAATTGTGTGGGTTAGTGGGGAACACATCACTGCAAAGTGAACTGCCCTTTGTCCAATAGAAATTTAATATGACCCGCACATAATTTTAAATTTTCTAATAACCACATTACACAAAATATAAACAGGTGAAATTAATTTTAATGTTTTAGTTCATCCAATATACAAAAATATTATTTAAACATGTAGTAAAATTTTTAAACTACCGACGAATGGATAAATAAGATGTGGTATACATACAAATGTAATATTACTTAGCCATAAAAAAGAATGAAATACTATCATCTTCTGCAATATGGAAGGACCTAGAGATTATCATATAAAGTGAAGCAAGTCAGACAGAAAAAGACAAATACATGATTTGCTTGTATGTGGAACTTTTTTAAAGTACAAATGAATTTATTTCCAAAACAGAAATAGACTCACAGACATAGAAAACAAAGTTAAGAGTTACCAAAGGGGAGGGGGAGAGAGGGATACATTAGGAGTTTGGGATTAAAATATACACACTACTATGTATAAAAAAAGATAACCAACAAAGACCTACTGTATAGCACAGAAAACTATACTCAATGTCTTGTAATAACCTATAACGGAAAAGAATCTGAAAAAGTGTGTATGTGTGTGTGTATGCTCTGTTACTCAGCCATGTCCAACTCTTTGCAACCCCATGAACTGTAGCTCACTAGGCTCCTCTGTCCATGGAATTTTCCAGGCAAGAATACTGGCGCAGTTCACCATTTCCTGCTCCAGGGGATCTTCCCAGTCGAAGGTTCAAACCCATGTCTCTTGCATCTCTTCCATTGGCAGGTGGATTCTTTACCACTGTCCCACCTGGGAAGCCACCTGGGAAGTAATTCATATATAACTGAATTACTTTGCTGTACACTTGAAACACGACTTCGTAAAGTACTTTAATTAAGAAAAATTTAACTATTAAAATGGTATTTTCCATTTATTTTTTTACACTAAATCTTTAAAACATCAGTGTGTATTTTATGCTTACAATGCATCTCAGTTTGGATTAGCCCTATATAAAGTGCTCAACAGCCGTATGAACAACCCAGGTCGAAATGACATGGATACTGGGATCCAAGGGTTCCACTGTACTTTAAATTTCAGAAACTGTTCTCAAAGGTCCCTTTTCTCATGGAATTGACATTCTTTTTTTAATATAAATTTATTTATTTTAATTGGAGGTTAATTACTTTACAATATTGTATTGGTTTTGCCATACATCAACATGAATCCGCCACAGGTATACACATGTTCCCCATCCTAAACCCCCTCCCTCCTCCCTCCCGGTGGCTTCTTTTAAGTTTCAGATGGTCACAAGTGCTGTGAAAAGAGGAAAAAAAAGGTGACTTTCTAGAAAGCAACTGGGAAGAAAATTGTGGAGATAACTTAAAAAAAAAAAAATGATCAGAGGGTTAGAAGGACTTTCTGAGAAGGTGAAATTTGAGCAGAGATCTGAAACGCAAGGAGGAGCCAATCAAGAGAAGACTCAAGGGTTAGACATTCCAGGTTAAGTGCCCTGGGGTCAGGATGAGCTTCTCTGGGCTTGAGAAACTGAAAGGGGGCCAATGTGGCAAGTGTGGGAATGAAGGGGATAGTGACGAAGAAGAATTCAGAAAGGCAGGCAGCTATGAGACCACATAAAGCAGCAGTTCTCAACTCTGGCTGCAAAGATACAATCAGTTCCACAGCATCTAGAAAATGCTCCTGCCCAGGCCTTCATCTTCCCACTCTGCTTCAACTGGTGTGTGGAGAGCTGGGGCATCAGTAGGTTTAAACACACTCCAGGTGATTCAAAAGCTTAAGCAGAGTTGACAGCCACCGAGGTACAGAGCTGCAGACCCCAGTTCACAGTCTGACTTAATTCTAAATGCTGGGGAGGCACTGAAGGGTCTGGGGAAAGGTGCAGCGTGATTCAATTATCTTTTACGGCTGATGTTTTGTGAAACGTGGACTGTGGGGAGGGTGACAGCAGAAAAAAGGGGTGCTGGCAGGGAGCCCACCAGACAACGATGGCACAGGAGAGCAGGATGCACACAGGGAGGAAAATGGCTCATCCTAATAACTTAGCTGGGAGGCAAGCGCTAGAAGGAGGAGCTCCTCAGAAAGGTGGCGCTTACTTTGAACATTCCTAATACATTTGTGAAGTGGGCTTATTTGGCAAACTTTTTATGTTCCCTTGAAATCTAACCTGTGTTGGGGCCCCAAAGTTGGTCTTACCTCAGCATTGTTGGTGCCTCCTGTTCACCACCCCCTGCAGGCTTTTATGACCCTCTCTCCGCTGCATTTGAATGACTCAGAAGTAAGCGGATGATGGATGTTGGGTCAATAAGGAAACATCTCCACAGAGAAGGAGAGACAGGGAGGCCGCCATGCTCAGGGATCTTGGTGCCATCAACTGCCGCATTCCCTGCACAAAGGGTGAGAGCCCGCCACGGATGCATGGAAAGCAGCACAGGGAAGCCTCCTAGTGGCCTTGCAGTCCCTGTTTCTGGCTGTTTCTAAGGACCAGACACGTGCCTGTCCTTTCTAAAGCTGTGGGAGTGACCCTTTAGGAGGTGACATTCACACAACGTAGAACTAACCACTATAAAGCACGTGTTTTAGTGGCATTATTCACAATGTTGTGTAAACAGAATCATATGACATGCGACTTTTTTCTCTGGCTTCTTTCACGTAGCATAAAGTCTTCAAGGTTCATCCACATAGTGTGTATCAGAGTCTTTCCTTCTTGTGGCTGAATAACATTCCATTATATGTATATACCACATTTGGTTTGTCCATTCATCCTTTAATGGACATCTGAGTTATTTCCACCTTGCGGCTATTGTGAGTAGTGCTATTATAAACATGTACAGACAAGTTTTCGTCTGAGCCTGTTCTCCATTTTGAGGGCCACACACCTAATAGTCAAATTGCTGGGCCACAGGGCAATTTTTTCCAACTTCAAGGAACTACGAATAGTAGCGTTTTCTTTTTGCTTAAGGTTTTACACATTGGCTGCTGCTGCCGCTGCTAAGTCGCTTCAGCCATGTCCGACTCTGTGCGACCCCAGAGACGGCAGCCCACCAGGCTCCCCCGTCCCTGGGATTCTCCAGGCAAGAACACTGGAGTGGGTTGCCATTTCCTTCTCCAATGCATGAAAGTGAAAAGTGAAAGTGAAGTCACTCAGTCGTGTCGGACTCTCCATGACCCCATGGACTTTACACATTGGAGGTGGGCACAAATTAGGAGTTTAAGATTAACAGATACATACCACTATATATAAAAATGGGCTCCCCTGGTGGTTCAGTCAGTAAAGAACCTGCCTGCAATGGAGGAGACCCAGGTTTGATCCCTGGGTTGAAAAGATGCCCTGGAGAAGGAAAGGGCAACACACTCCAGTATTCTAGCCTGGGAAATCCCATGCACAGAGGAGCCTGGTGGGCTACAGTTCATAGCAAGAGTAGGACACTACTTAGCAACTAAACCACATATATAAAATAGATAACATCAAGGACCTACTGCATAGCACAGGGAACTATATTCAATCTCTTATAATGACCCAAAATGGAAAATAACCTAAAAAGTAACTGAATTACTCGATGGATGTGAGTCTGACTGAACTCCGGGAGTTGGTGATGGACAGGGAGGCCTGGCATGCTGCGATTCATGGGGTCGCAAAGAGTCAGACACGACTGAGCGACTGAACTGAACTGAAGTGCATGTGTGCGTGCTAAGTCACGTCAGTCGTGTCAGACTCTGTGACCCTGTGGGACTGCAGCCTACCAGGCTCCTCTGTCCAGAGGATTTTCCTGGCAAGAATATTGGAGTGGGTTTGTCATGCTTTCCTCCAGGGGAATCTTCCAGACCCAGGGATCGAACCCGCATCTCTTGACGCGTCATGTGTTGGCAGGCAGATTCTGTGCCACTAGTGCCACCCGGGAAGCCACTTTCTTGCACAACTGAAGCACTGCAAATCAACTACACTCCAATTGGGGGAAAAGTTGTACACGTTGTATTTCTGTCACCTCCATCAAGAATACTGCTGTGGACTTCCCTGGTGGTCCAGTTAGAAATCTGCCTGTCGGTGCTGGGGACACAAGTTCAATCCCTGGTCTGGGAATTAAGATCCCACATGCCGCATGGCAACTACTGAACCCATGTGCTTCAAAGCCATACACCTAGAGCCTATGCTCCACAAGAAAAGCCACTGCAATGAGAAGCCCACACATGAGTAGCCCTCGCTTGCTGCAACTAGAGAAAGCCCACATGCATCAGTGAACACCCAGTACAGCCAAAAAATAGGTAACTTTTTAATTATGCAGAGGAACACAGCTTAAAAAAAAATAATACTGCTATTATGGGCTCAAATCAGATTTCTGGTCCCTTCAGCCACCCATCAATGCCTTTACAAATGCTTAGTCCAAACACCCCCAGCAACATCAGGACAGGATGCAGGGCCAGTCCTGTCACCGAGTCCTGACTCTACCTGTGCTCCACCCTCCCTGCCCTCCTTCAGCCCCTCACTGCTTGCTCCTCAGCACCCTCCGGCTACCCTCAGTGCTGGCTTGGGCTCCTCATTCGTCCTGGCTCCTCCTTGTCCCCATTAACTGACACACTCATTAACCACAAGCCTCCTTGTCTTCCCCTCTACCTCCAGAGCGCTCACCTGCAGTCATCCTAAGTCCCTATAAAGCTTTCTACCCCTAACTCTATGGGCCCCGGGACTCCCATCCTCCTGGGTACACCCACAGCACCCACAGCCTTTATTATAGGTATCCACCCAGCTCAGCCATCAGTCTTGTCGTTTCTGCCTACCACTCCTATAATTTCAGGTATCAGACAGTAATCTCTGCCACCCCTTTCTCTGACGGCCCCCTCAGCCTCCAGGTGCAGGCACTGGGGAAGCAGGTACAGATGGTCAAAATGAAGCAACAACCTCTCTGATGCAATGAACCTCCACCTCTGTGGGAAGCACAAATCTCCTTTGTGATCCCGGTACATTCCTTTCCCTTTCCAACCTTCATAAAACAAGATTGATACTTTCCAGTGACTACTTCATAGGGAGAGATATTCTGAGCATCCAAGGCGATAATGGACAATGACAGTTAATAGTTTCTTTTGAAGATAACAACCCTGCAAGGTATGGATTGTTATACTGATTTTACAAAGAGGCCATCAGGGCCGAGAGATTGAGAAACTCACTGAGGTCAACGTGCAATCAGTGCTAATGTTGGGTTTTGATCCAGACCAGTTTGTCTCCAAATTCTAGATTCCTTTCTTCACGTGAAGCTGAAATTGCACTGAAATTACAACATATTAGAGTATGTATTAGCAAGAGGTCAGGGAAACGATTACATTCACTCATTGTACCTCAGAGGGGAGATTGGTGGGATTCTTTAGAAAAGCAACTTGGTAATAAGTATCAAAGTCCTAAAAGTGTTACCACCTCCTGACCTTGATGAATTTATTTTCAGGAAAAAATTTTTATAAAATAAGAAGATACAGTATAAAGTATTTATTTCTGCATTATTTGTATCACAAATAAATTGGGAGTAATCTAAATGTCCAAACATAAAAGTTGATTAAGAAAATAACCGTTTCGAACTTCCCTGGTGGTCCAGTAGTTAAGAATCTGCCTGCCAATGCCGGGAACATGGGTTCGATCCCTGGTCCAAGAAGATCCCACATGCCACAGGACAACTAAGCCCACATTGGACGAGAGGTCACCGCAATCAGGAGCCTGAGCAGCATAACTAAAGAGCAGCCCCCGTTCGGGCTTCCCAGGTAACTCAGCTGGTAAAGAGTCGCCTGCAATGCAGGAGACCCCAGGTCAACTCCTGGGTCAGGGAGATCCCCTGGAGGAGGGCGTGGCAACTCACTCCAGTATTCTTGCCTGGAGAATCCCCATGGACAGAGGAGCCTGGCGTGCTATAGTCCACGGGGTCACAAAGAGTTGGACACGACTAAGTGAAAAGCACAGCACAGTATAACCCCATAGTTCACAACCTCTCGCTTACCATAACTAGAACAAGCCCACACGCAGCAGCAAAGATCCAGCACGGTCAAAATCAAATTTAAAAGAATTACAGTGTTAAGTCAAGGAGGCTTACACAGCAATAGATCTCAAGTGGGAAAATTTCGCCCCTGCAAATAACATTTGGCAGTGTCTGAAGACATTTTCTGTTGTCTGAGCTGGGATGGAGGATGAATTCCATGTGATCTAATGAGAAGAGGCCAGAGATCCTGCTAAACGTGCTATGATGAATAACACAGGCCCCAAAATGTCAATCATGCTGAGAAACAGAAACTTAATGTTATGAATATGAAGACCTTACAATTTCATGTTAAGAGCAAAAGCAGAATTCTAAATTTGAGCTACACTATGATTATAACCATGGAAAACTATCCTGCATATTAAAGGAACACTAGGTGAAAGCAAAACAGAAAAAATTCATTGTTAAAGAGTTTTTGAAGAGAAACCCAGTGTAATATGTCTTTTACACTAACCAAAAATGGGAAAAACTTGAAGGACAACTTGCTTCAGATAATGAGCTACAATTGTTATTTCCAGATCTAACATTGTACCTGGCACATTTTTTCTGCTCAATAAATACTTTTAGAAAGAAAGGAATTTTTTTTAAACAAAAGCTATGTTAACAGATCTGGAGCAGAAGTGGCATTTTTAGAAAATCATCCAAATGTCATATCCACCACAAAGATCAGGACTCCTGACAAAAAGGACAGAAATCAAACTGAAACTATTTATTCCAGAAAAGAAGTATGTTGGGGAAAAAGTGGTGAACCAGGCACTAGGTCAGATGGATTCAAGAGCTCAAGCAGCGCTGCCTTCAAGCTGGTATGTACTGTACTCTCTCTCTCTGACTCTCAAACTACCACCACACACTCACTCTCTACAGGTGACCCTTATTCCCTACTGCATACAGCCCCCTCAGGCAGACGGGTGACAGAAAGAGGCACGGGTGGCTCCAGACTCAACACCATTCCATGCCAGAAAACTGCCACACCTGCAGATGGACACACATTGCCTTATGTGATGCTCCCAGCAGGACCAAGCACCTAGCAGCAATCGGTGGTAAAAGGTGTCCTCGCTTCCACCTCTCAGCTCCCTTTCTTGGAACACGATCACACATCTCACCATTGCCATGTGGCTTAAGAGCTTCCCTACAGGTGGGGTTCACATCGCCACCTATGCCAGGGTGTCCTGCGTCACTTTCTTCAGTCAATGGGATGTGGATGGAAATGACAGAAGAAAAGCTTTAGGGATGACAAGGGTTTCTCCCAGTTCCCCTGCTCTTTCTTTCAGCCACGGTTCATCTCAAATGCGGGCTTTGCCTCTGGCTGGGGTCCCCGATGAGAAGCAGAGAGAGCAGCAGAGCCACAGCTGACCTGGAGTGGTCATGACAGGGAAACCAGTCTGTTTCCTAAGCCACTGAGGCTTGGAGGTTACTTGTTACCACCACAAAACTGATCAAAACAGAGCCCCACAAATGGAAGCAACAGCAGGAGGAACAGGAAGTGTAGAACAGGAGAGAAGGAAGAGAACCTTTTGAGTACCCAGTGGTGCTCAGAATCACGTGAATGTGAGAGATGAAAGACCAAGGTGAGGCGGTCTGGGCCAAGCGTGCTCCAGGCCTAAGGCTGCCGTAATTCCAGGTGTGAAGCGGCAACTGTTAGTGGTGTGGACAGAATGCCAAGGACTCAGGTGAGCCCTGAAGGATGGACAGCACGCGGGGGAGACTGCTATTGGCTGAGAAAAGGGCGCAGAGCACGAGGAGTGAGGGCACATCGAGAGGACAGGCCACGGCTGAGGAAGACATTCTCGGCTCGAGGAGTCCCTGACTTCTCCTAGGGGCCATCCCGGGTATAACCCCAACTCTCATCAATATGTTACAGAGCTCGCTGGCCCTCCTATCTCTCTGTGGGTGAAACAGAGATCTGTAAATCAGACACAAGCAGGGCCCCAGAGGCACACGGAGCCCCGGAGGCTGTGGCATGCTGTGGGGTGAGGGGAGTGGGTGGTGAGAGGTGTTCGAACAGCTGCTGGTCTTCTAAGAGGTGAGACAGACTGGAAATGTAGGGTCTTGACAAAAGATGTGTTTGGCTTTGTTTGTGACCACAATCTCCACCCAGTATGACTGCATTTCTGGTCAATGAGCCCCATCTTCCATTTCTGGAACTCTGCCATGATGTCCTAAGAAAACTAAACCTTGCGGCTGGAAGGTATTGCATGTAGCTAGTAAGAGAGGAGAGTTCTGCAGAATTAAGATGCAAACAGAGGCTGACCTTTGTTCTCTAAGGAGAATACCTCCCCTTTGCTTTTTCCTTCGGAATTTTCCACATACCATGCTGACCTTCATTAAGGGAGAGGAGGCTTTTACAAATTTAGACCTGCCCTGATCTGCTTATAAAGGGATTTGTGCCAGTTACATATATCCACATGGTATAACTAGAGTTTTGTTTCAATGAGAAGACTGAATTGCAGAGAACATAAAGCAGACAAATGAGAGAAAAGCAGGGAGTGAGACAGAATGCTTCAGCAAAGTCCAGGAGATAGTGAAAGACAGGGAAACTTGGCATGTTGCAGTCCACAGGGTCGCAAAGGGTCGGGCACGACTTAGCAACTGAACAACAAGGCACAATGCCAAGCAGAGAGACACAAATTTGACAATATGCTTCCCAGGGCAAATACTCAGAGGGTAATACTGGTTACAAGTCTGCTGGTCTCTAAAAGGTAAAAACAGGTCCCCAGATGAAGCACAGCTTGTATTGATACTAAAACCAGGGAGTATTTTCTTTGGGCCCCAATGTAGTGCGTTGGAAGGAATTCTACCTGCAACAATGACCCACAGTGAATACAATAGCAGGTTTCAAGGGGCCCTTCTTCAGTATAGACGAATGTGTGTGTGCTAAGTCACTTCAGTCGTGTCCAACTCTTTGCAACTCTCTGGAATACAGCCCACCAGGCTCCTCTGTCCATGGGATTCTCCAGGCAAGAATGCTGGAGTAGATTGCCATGCCCTCCTCCAGGGATCTTTCCAACCCAGGGATTGAACCCACATCTCATTACATTTCTTGTGTTGGCAGGTGGGTTCTTTACCACTAGCACCACCTGGGAACCCCACAGACTAACGGCCCAAATGGATGAGTAGACACATTTCAACTCCTCAGAATAAATAACTTGAAAGACCAAGACAACGCAGTCCAAGTCTGCCCCCATCGGAGGATATCCTTTGGCTCTAGGATAATATTTAGAATATAGAGAAACAGATGAATGGCTTATCCTTCAAGTCATCCTCCTTGAACATTATTTCTTTAAAATGAGCTTCTGATAAGAACAGAGCTGCAGAGTTTGAAGTTATCAGGCAAAAGTCTGAGGTTTAAGATAATCCATTGTTCCCATTAAGGGAAAACTGAATATGCTTTGGCCACAAACCAAGTGGAAGGTGGGGCCAATGTCCTCTTTTGCCAAGTTAAGGAGCCTAATCAAGACTGGAGCCAGCATGAAAATCCACTGAACCTCCACCTAGAAGGGGGCCAAGAAGAGCAGCGAAGTTTCCCACGGGAATTAGTTCTACACCTACTCCAACCTGTGGCAAAGTCCCAAGAGCTGTACATCATAGCAATCAGCCATTGGCATGTTAGCCTAGAAAATGTTCAAAGCAGCCATTACCTACTGTCCATTAAGTCCTCAAAACATTTAATAAAATGCCCAGGGTGCTTAGAATCTTAATACCAGTTCACAACTTAAAAACACTGCACTGACCCAACCAAAATGAGTTACATACTGTTATCTTTACAAGTCACAGAATGAAAGTGTTAGCGTGAGAAAGAGGGAGAAGAGTATACCAATGTTAAAAGAGAAAGAAAGAAAAGGTTTGGATATCACTGTGAATTACTGTCTTTGAAAATAGATACTTGTCCCCACAAAGTCTTCTGATGATGTGAGAAGAAAGTTCTAAGGAATTCCAATTTGTTTTACCCACTCCTGCCCACTGTCCACAGCTCACTCAGCTCACACAGTAAACCCTGAGGGTCTGTTTCACTTTTTCCTTCCCACACAAGCATCACACTGACAGTCTGGCCTTTCCAAACCACCACTGGAAACTTCAACTGAATTGATCATATATCAGGCCAGTCTTGATGCCAGAAAACTGTGACATTGTCCCCGCCAGGAATGACAACCCTCATCTGCCAAGCTGGACTCATTGCCTGGGCAAGTGAAGGGACAAAATTTTCACTTCACTCCATCTGGAGCAACAAATTCAGGACACAATTGAAACTAGCCTTAAACGTCTTAAGAGGGAAGGATTCGTTTATACACTTCATGATACCTAGTATTGTGTACACAGTGGGAGCTCAATAATTGCTCTCATTCGATGAATACTTAATTTATTCCAGGTGCTGTGCTTGAAGCTTTACATAATTTATTTCAAGCAAACACTTTGTCATTAATTTTAACAATTCTCCTAGAAAGATATCATTGTCCTCATTTTAAAGATGGGGAAACAGAGGCTTTGACAAATCCACTGACTCATCCAAGACAGTACAGTTAATAAGTAGCAGAGTGGACTTTGATCCCAAGACTGCCCAAACCTAAAGCCTAAGATCTTTCCACTCCACCATGAAGCCTGCCTAAAAGCATATCATGAAAGCTACAAGTTTCTCCAATGACTGCTAAGCCCATAGTGGGAGTCAGAGGTAGGCAAAACTTGGGTAAATATCACATAAACCTTCTAACAGTTACAAAATCCAGCAACAGGATAGGTCATGAGACAGTGAATGCTTCATCACAGAAACAACTTTCTTTCTGAGATAATATAGAGGGAATTGAAACTCTGAAAAGCTGGACTAGATGATCTCAATATATGGGGGGCGGGGTGGGGAGGAACAAAACAAAACAAAGACTGACAGTGTGATTCTGAGAAATGAGGTCAAAGTTAAATTGCAGGTCCTTTCATAAGTACCTTATAAATGAGACATTCTGTTTCAAGAGAGAGAGATGAAAAAGACAATCCTCAGTATGGAAAAAAGGTTATCATTTGAGCTGGATATCAGAAGAAAAACTGAATTTCAGAAAATGGGACTGGAGGAAAGTTGAATATTATGCCTAGTTCCAACTGAAGAGAACAGAATGTTCAAACACAAGATGTGAGAAAGTATAGAACATGTTTTGGGAAATAGAGGGTACGTCAAGAAAGTAGTGGGAGAGAGGCACAGAAAGGTAACACGAGGCCAGATAATAGAAGGCTTCAAATGACTAAGGAATGTGTATTTTAGTTGACTGCACTTGAGAGCCATTGACGCTTTTGAACAAGGGAGTGATTTATTCATGGCTGTGACTTAAACAGTTTAATCTCACTTGTCCCTTCACTTGCCCAGGCAATGAGTCCAGCTTGGCAGATGAGGGTTGTCATTCCTGGTGGGGACAATGTCCCAGTTTTCTGGCATCAAGACTGGCCTGATATATGATCAATTCAGTTGAAGTTTCCAGTGGTGGTTTGGAAAGGCCTGACTGTCAGTGTGATGCTTGTGTGGGAAGGAAAAAGTGAAACAGACCCTGAGGGTTTACTGTGTGAGCTGAGTGAGCTGTGGACAGTGGGCAGGAGTGGGTAAAACAACACTCAACAAAATATGAGCAAATAGAATCCAACAACATATAAAAAAAACCAGTATAACCCACAACATCAATAGGCTAAAAAAAGAAAAACATACGATCATATTAATTGACTCATAAAAAGCTTTTGACAAAATCTAAGATCCATCCATGATAAGAACCCTCAGCAAACTAGGAAAAGAAGGGAATTTCATCTGCATGATAAAGAACACCTACAAATAACTACAGCTAACATATTTAATGGTGAGAAGTGGGTGGTTTTTCCTCTAAGATCAGGAACAAAGCAAAGATGTCTACTCTCAACATTCTTCTTCACAAGCATACTGGAAGTCCTAGCTACTGCAATAAGACAAGAAAAGGAAATAAAATGTATACTGATGAGAAACGAAGGAATGAAACTCTTTGTTCATACATGGCATCATTACCTATGTAAACAGATTGATCTGGCACCCAGTATAGGAAGGATCCTACTTTGGTGAAATAATTTTGAATCAAGAAAGTAGGACTAATGTCTTTTTTTTTTTTAACTTGAGCAAAATGTTTATTATAACATTCTTTACAAAGGCTAACAGCTAGGGGAGAAATAGCCAACCCTTAAGGGTTGAATCACACAGATGTTATATCAAACAGTGAAATAGGATATAGCCATTTAGAGTCGATAAGGTAAAGACATTTTTCTCTGTCTCCATATTTTTAAGTTTTTCTACAACTGAAATGCATTATTTTTTGCAAAACATGTAACACATAAATAATAAAAATTAGGATAAAATAAATTGGGGGTGTTTCAAAAATTAAACTCCTATAGAAGAAAAGATCTCTTTATGTACTGTTCTGTGACAAACAAAATTAGAATTTTAATGCATTTATTTTGCTTCTTTTCACATAGATAACCTTCTTTTCACATAAATAAAGAAGAGCTTTTTTATTATTATTAATTTTTATTTCATATTGGAATATAGTTGATTTACAATGTTGTATCAGTTCCAGGTTTAAAAAAGTGATTCAGTTATACATATATCCATTGTTTTTCAGGTTCTTTTCCCATATAGGTCATTACAGAATATTAAGTAGAGTTACATGTGCTACATAGCAGGCCCTTGTTGATAATCTGTTTTATATATCAGTTCAGTTCAGTTGCTCAGTTGTGTCCAACTCTTTGTGACCCCATGAATCACAGCACTCCAGGCCTCCCCGTCCATCACCAACTCCTGGAGTTCTCTCAAACTCATGTCCATCGAGTCAGTGATGCCATCCAGCCATCTCATCCTCTATTATCCCCTCTCCTCCTGCCCACAATCCCTCCCAGCATCAGGGTCTTTCCCAATAAGTCAACTCTTCGCATGAGGTGGCCAAACTACTGGAGTTTCAGCTTTAGCATCAGTCCTTCCAATGAACACCCAGGGCTGATCTCTTTTAGAATGGACTGGTTGGATCTCCTTGCAGTTCTAGGGACTCTCAAGAGTCTTCCCCAACACCACAGTTCAAAAGCATCAATTCTTTGGCGCTCAGCTTTCTTCACAGTCCAACTCTCACATCCATACATGACCACAGGAAAAACCATAGCCTTGACTAGATGGACCTTTGTTGGCAAAGTAATGTCTCTGTTTTTGAATATGCTGTCTAGCTTGGTCATAACTTTCCTTCCAAGGAGTAAGCGTCTTTTAATTTCATGGCTGCAATGACCATCTGCAATGATTTTGGAGCCCCTAAAAATAAAGTCTGACACTGTTTCCACTGTTTCCCCATCTAATTCCCATGAAGTGATGGGACCAGATGCTATGATCTTCGTTTTCTCAATGTTGAGCTTTAAGCCAACTTTTTTACTCTCCTCTTTCACTTTCATCAAGAGGCTTTTTAGTTCCTCTTGACTTTCTGCCATAAGGGTAGTGTCATCTGCATATCTGAGGTTATTGATATTTCTCCCGGCAATCTTGATTCCAGCTTGTGCTTCTTCCAGCCCAGCGTTTCTCATTATGTACTCTGCATAGAAGTTAAATATGCTGGGTGACAATATACAGCCTTGACATACTCCTTTTCTTATTTGGAACCAGTCTGTTGTTCCATGTCCAGTTCTGACTCTTGCTTCCTGACCTGTATATAGGTTTCTCAAGAGGCAGGTCAGGTGGTCTGGTATTCCCATCTCTTTCAGAATTCTTCACAGTTTATTGTGATTCACACAGTCAAAGGCTTTGGCATAGTCAATAAAGCAGAAATAGATGTTTTTCTGGAACTCTCTTGCTTTTTCGATGATCCAGTGGATGTTGGCAATTTGATCTCCGGTTCCTCTGCCTTTTCTAAAACCAGCTTGAACATCTGGAAGTTCACGGTTTACGTATTGCTAAAGCCTGGCTTGGAGAATTTTGAACATTACTTTACTAGCATGTGAGATGAGTGCAATTGTGCGGTAGTTTGAGCATTCTTTGGCATTGGAATGAAAACTGACCTTTTCCAGTCCTGTGGCCACTGCTGAGTTTTCCAAATTTGCTGGCATATTGAGTGCAGCACTTTCACAGCATCATCTTTCAAGATTTGAAATAGCTCAACTGGAATTCCATCACCTCCACTAGCTTTGTTCGTAGTGATGCTTTCTAAGGCCCACTTGACTTCACATTCCAGGATGTCTGGCTCTAGGTGAGTGATCACACCATCCTGATTATCTGGGTCATGAAGATCTTTTTTGTACAGTTCTTCTGTGTATTCTTGCCACCTCCTCTTAATATCTTCTGCTTCTGTCAGGTCCATACCATTTCTGTCCTTTATTGAGCCCATCTTTGCATGAAATGTTCCCTTGGTATCTCTAATTTTCTTGAAGAGATCTCTAGTCTTTCCCATTCTGTTGTTTTCCTCTATTTCTTTGCATTGATCGCTAAGGAAGACTTCCTTATCTCTCCTTGCTATTCTTTGGAACTCTGCATTCATATGGGAATATCTTTCCTTTTCTCCTTTGCTTTTCGCTTCTCTTCTTTTCACAGCTATTTGTAAGGCCTCCTCAGATAGCCATTTTGCTTTTTTGCATTTCTTTTCCACAGGGATGGTCTTGACCCCTGTTTTCTGTACAATGTCATGAACCTCCATCCATAGTTCATCAGGCACTTATCAGATCTAGTCCCTTAAATCTATTTCTCACTTCCACTGTATAATCATAAGGGATTTGATTTAGGTCATACCTGAATGGTCTAGTGGTTTTCCCTTTTTTTTTCAATTTAAGTCTGAATTTGGCAATGAGGAGTTCATGATCTGAGCCACAGTCAGCTCCTGGTCTTGTTTTTGCTGACTGTATAAAGCTTCTCCATCTTTATATATAGTAGTATGTATATGTTAATCCCAAACTCCTAATTCCGCCCCCTCACCTTTCCCCTTTGAAAACCATAAATTTGTTTTTGAAATCTATGAGCCTGTTTGTTTTGTAAATAAGTTCATTTTATAATTTTTTAGATTAGAGTGGAACTAATTTCTTAAACTCATGCTGGAGTAGAGACTTGCCAGAGGCCACATTAAAAACAAGCAAACACCACCAAATTCCCAATTTAAATAGCAAACTTGAACTGCATTAATATTGATGCTAAGGCACTTAGAAATTTCACTAAATGCCACATGTCAAGTCATCTGTCTGTTTAGGCCAGCTCAGTAGGACTGTCCCTCTCCTCCTTCACCCTGGAAATAAACTTCTTATTCTGGAGGGTAAGGCATGATGCAATAGCTGTAATAATATACTAATAAGCTGCTTTATAAGGGTAGTGTATTAAAATCTATCTCATCTTTTTCTCCATCTCCTTCCAGGTTCAACCCAAGCAATTAGAATAACATTAGAAACAAAAATGGCCACAATATAATCCAAAATTTCCATATTTCTGTGATGGTTTCCAAGTGACTATGTCTTTTTGTAACTATCAAACTGGACAGAAAACTTGAGAACAATTAAATCAATGAGAATGTCGTTGACAATGTGTACAATTCAATACAGTATAAAAGGAAATTTAAGTATAAAGTGGTGAAAGAGAAAAAGCAGGAGATTCAGAGTCAGATGGGCAAACCAGACTTTTTGAGTTTTGCACTGCTACCACCAGCTGTGTGACAAGCAAGTTTCGTTTTTAAAAAACTTTTTCTTTATATTGGCATATAGCCAATTACCAACGTTGTGATAGTTCCAGGTAGACAGCAAAGGGACTCAGCCATACATACACATGTACCCATTCTCCCCCAAACTCCCCTCCCATCCAGGCTGCCACCTGACACCGAACAGTTCCCTGTGCCATACAGTAGAACCTTCTTGGTTAAAGTTTCTTAATCTGTCTGAGGCCTCAGTTTTCTCCCTTTTGCAATGAGAATGATAATACCAACCTAACGTTATAAGAATGAAATGTGAAAATACACATAAATTTGACTGACAGCAAATGGCTAACCAAATGTTTAAATACATAGCCAAACCAGTTGTTTATCCAACTGGTAAGGCAGAGCCTATCCACTGAGAGCATTGTGTGCAAAGCAGATGATGGGAATAGGCAGTTCCAAGAGCAGTGGGCTAGGATGGACAACTAAGGCATCCTGAAGGATGTGTGATTCCGGTTGAATCCTAATGGAATCAGAGAAGAATTCAGATAGGTAGGGAGAGCTGCTGGCATAACAGGAGCTCAAAAATAATTATTGAGTGAATGAATGAATGGAAAGCATAGAGAAACAAAAGAACGAGCTGGAATGTCCATGACACATCCTAGAGACAGTGAGAGGCCTGAGGTTAAAAATTAAAGATGGCCCTTGACTCTGCAGAACTTTTGTTTCAAGGAGTTTTCTCTACAAGTGCCCACAAGAACACTATGGAATTTTCTGGAGATGGGCATTACTGTTCCTCTCACCCTAGAGAGTCACATGTCTATGAAAGCACACTGGGGCTGGTCTGACCCCTGGGGCCTGGGCTGTCCCTCTGACCTACCTGTGACCTGCATACTTGGGTGAACACACTTCCTGTAGCCCCAGTGGGACAAGACAGCTCTTGTACCTGCTGACATATTTAGACACATACATTATCTCAACGGCCACTGCTCTCTCTTGATAACCGCCACACCACCTAGATCACTGAAGTCAGCTTCCTTCACAAACCACAGCACAGAATATTCTCATGGGAAAAAAAAAGTGCCAAGGCATCTTCTGACTCGGGGTTTGAGTTTTCAAAATGAAGCTTTCAGGTAAGAGTAATGGTCAGAGCGACAGAGGTTTCGTGGCCTGAGGGGGGAAGTACAGAGGTTGGGTCTGAAAACATCAGAGGAGAGACGGAGAGTCAGCAGAAATTAATAGAAAGAACCCTAGAGATTCGGTCTCTAGGTTAGGGCCTGTTGTTAAATCTCTCTGTGATCTTGGGCAAGTCACTTAAGCTCTCTGGGCGTTCGTTTTGTCATATGACAATCAGTTGTTTGATGGAAGTAACCTCCAAGAATCTTGCAACGCTCACATTCTAGGACTGCAAATGAAAGAGACCCTATTTTCTGTCCGGGCAGAGGTAAGTTAGGCCCAACTCTTCTTTTCTGATGCTCCTTTATCCATTCTCCCCCTTACAACACTTACTGACCTGGGTAAAGCAACCAGCCACGTTATTTAGCCAGCCAGCGAATAGAGTGAGGTGGAATAGTAGGTCTGCTTTTTTCTGTTACTCTCACTGTCCCACAGAGAAGAAAAAGTCACTGTGAGGAGGTTTCCCCTCCCCACTGAGGCTTTAAGTAGGATTGCTTGTCAAGCCCTAGTCACCAAAACACCATCACGAGCCTCACTTTTTTCTAGGTATTGACAGACTGACCTTTGCCAGTGGGACACAGAATAGGATGGCAAGGGTCTGGGCACCTTGTCTAATGAACAAGCAGGAATTGAGGGCACTTAGGCTGAATGAGAGCAGACTCGAGAGAAGCACAATGATGACCACAAGCAGCTGAAAGGTAGGTTTGCTTGCTGTCGCTCCACAGGGCAGAATCGACAGCCACCACAGGAAGCTCCGAGGGAGACAGATGACATCGCCACTGGAAGAAGGGCTCACCCACAGTAAGATCAGCCAAAGGCATCTCACAGGGGTAGTGACTTCCCTGACCCAGGAAATGTTCTTGACCCAAAGGCTTTTGCCCATCTGCCAGAAGACCTCATACGCTCAGCAGGGCAAGGGATCAAGGCCGACATTCTGAAGTTCTACCTTAGAACTGACACTGAAGCTCTGCAAATGCTGTTTGCCTTACTTTCTAGCTGTTTCGTGTGTGTGCGTGTGTGTTTAACTTGCCTGAGTTCAAACCACAGTTGAATCTTGTGCTTTGACTGTGCTTATTGCTTTTTCCATCGAGAGGGCAGGGAGTTGCAAGCTTTTGCTTTAAAGTTTCCCCTAATTTTCATCTCCTCTCCCAATCAGAAGTCTTTACGGGTAGTTAAAGGTTTTGCAAAGTCAACTATCCTTTTACAAAGTAGAAAAATACCATTGCTAGTTTCTGTTTCTCTGATCAGGCTATTACAGAGAGGGGCCCACCCTTCTTGTGCTGTACAGAGAAGAATAAAATGCAGTCACTGCAAGTACATAGCAGCTGGGTGGACATCACACAGGGCAGTGGCAGGGGTTCGGAACAAACTCCAGAGCATCCTGGAAGACAGGACAGCTGACTGCAGACAGTCTTACTCTGGTTTCCAGTTTTTGTGCCCAATTACGGAGTCCATGGCTCAGATTTCCTTTCTTAAATTGTTCTCTAATTTGCACCTAAGACATTCCTCTTCAAGAAATCATTACATTTGACATGGCCATACTGTGTATAAACAGTAACAACCCAGCTCTCCAATCCAAGGGCACTATTAATATCTTGTTAAAGTTTGAACTGTTCATGCATTGCAATGTTATGCAGCCTGAAAAAAGAATTATTTGAAATCCATGAAGAAACGTGTGCTGGAAACTCAGGCTCTCTGGACCCCATCCCTGTCTTCTGGTAACCTCAATTCTTACAGAAGAGCATACAACCAAAGAATTCAAAATAGGACCCTCTCCCCTGAGTTATCACCTAACATTCCCCACAATCTGACAGTTGAAGACATCTCTCCCACCTTTGAGGAAAGCTGAAGAACTTTTACTGATAACCTCAATGTTGCAGACCAAAGCCAATGCACCCCCCCCACTCCCATCTCCCTGGAGAAAACAGTGCCTAGAAATACATGTGCAGGGGCCCTGGACCACTCACATCCCCCCACTGGGCCTGATGCCCACCCCCCATACAGTGATCCTAAGGGGTCTTCCCAGAAGGAGCCAAGTAGGCATTTCTAGTCCCTTAAATCCTAAACCCCTAGACACTAACTTTTATTCACTTGGTTGATTAATCACATTAATTTCATTGGAGTTGTTGAACATTTCATAACAGGGGAAAGTCATCATATGGTGGCCAAATGGACCATGGAGCCCAATGTTTGCCCTCTGGTATCCATCCTACCTCCACTTGGCTTAGGATCCGTCCTTTCCCAAACTCCAGTTAATGCTGGCCCTGCCTCTGTGAGTCATACTCTGCCAATCTTGTCTTTGATCCTGCTCTCATTTGCCCTATTTCCTTCACTGGACAGAAAGCTCCCGCTGGCAGGGCCTGGAACCCAGGCCCAGGGAATCCAGCACAGGCTGGGGACCCATAGTGTGTGCTCCCCAGGGACTTGTGGAATTAAACTCCAAACAGAGGCATTCCCAAACAGCCTAAGTAGCCCTTAATAATCCAATAGGAATGCCATTCATAAGCTTATCTGTAACACACAAATCAAGTAATTTGTCGTACAAATCCTTCAAGGTATTAGCTTCTAGAATGTGGCTGGCAGCCATAGCCCCCTTTGCCAGAATCATCTATGAATAACTGAATAAATCCTCTAACCACAGAGGAATGTTAAAGGTTTAAGTAACAGAATAATATGCAGCACGCGTGTCAGAAAGCACCAAGGCATCACGGGCCCCCTCCTCTTCTCTTCCCAGCGCCTGAACACTCATGAACCCAGAGGCACAGCCCTCCTGAAGCCCACTCTGTGCACCCAGCTCACTCCAGTGTATCCAGTCCTGCTTCTCTCACTGAGTCTCCCTCAGTCCCCTTCCTCCAATGGTCCTATTTGGTTTATTTTTTCTGTTTATGCATTTCTCAGGCAATAGGGGTGAGCCTTTCCCAGTCACCTAACTTCCAGCCAGTGACCCTCTAAAGTGGAGGCACTACACTTAGTCTGCACTAATTAAAGCAGGACAGTCTAAGATGTCCTAAATTCAAGCTGTCCAGGACTCCAGGGAAAGCACCCCATCCTACACTGGAGCCTCAGCCTCAGCTCTGAAAGCCCGTTCTTGGGGCAGGAGCAGAGCCCCAGGAAACACAGGAGCTCCCAGTCACCCAGCTGACTCAGTGTGCTGACTCTGCCCCTCCCACGTGTCTTGCAGGAGCCCTTCCAACACAAGCACTTGTGACTTCCCACAGCCGAGAGCCTGCGACAGCGCTCTCTTAATCCCTGCACACACACAGAAGCTTGGAGTCCTAAACAGGAAGGGAACTCCAGTGGTTTCAAGTTTTATATATCCATACACTCAGTCCTTGGGGAGGACAGACCTTTCCCCTCAAGCACTTGGCATTCATGGAAAGGAAGCTTCCTTTTCATAAAACTTTTAAAATATTTTAATTTTAGAAAACATGTGCAAAATTTCTCATGGGCACACACACAAGCACATGAACACAGAAGCATGCATGCCTGCTTGAAAAACAGGAAAGTCAGCCTAGTGAAAATCAGTATGTGGTGAAAAACATGATTCTAACCTAGTTAGAGCACATTTAAATTCAGTTTAGTACTTGAATTATTCATTTGAGTCAAAAGAAGACACTTTGTATCTTTCAAAGAATTTTTTCCATTTCATCTAAATTGTCAATTTACTGACATAAAGTTGTTTATAATATTTCCTTAGTACTCTTCAAAGTGACATCACCTCTCATTCCCAATATTGGAATCATCTGTACTATTTTTCCTGATAAGCCTGACAAGGGGATTATCATTTCTCGTGATCTTCTCACAGAACCAGCTTTTGATATTTTTACATTTATGGAGTCTATTTACTTTTTCACTGATTTCTTCCTTGGTCTCTACAACTCCCCTTTTCTGCCTACATTTTGGGTTTTATTTGCCGTTTTTATTCTGCTTTCTTAATGTGAAAGTCCTCTGTGCTATCACTGTCGTACATTTTAATTCTACAAGTTACAAAACACATTATTTTTGCTTTAAAATTCTACTATCTTTTAAAGATATTTAAATAATAAGAAAAAAGCCTATACATTTACCCACATAGTTACTACTATCTCTGGTGCTCTTTATTTCTTACATTGATCCAGGATAATGTCTAATATAATCTTCCTTCTACTTGAAGAACTTCCTTTAACATTTCTTGTCGTGCAGGTCTGCTGGTAATGAATTTTTTTAGGCTTTTTTAGGTCTGATAAAATATTTCACAGTGAAGGATATATCACTGGGTAAAGAATTCTAGGTCAGTATTTTGTTTTTTTAATTTCAGAACTTTAAAGATATTGTTCCACTGTCATCTTACTTACATTGTTTCCAGTGAAAATCCTGTTGTCACTCTTACCTTTGTTCCTCTGCCCTTTTCCCCTGGTTGCTCAGTTGGTTTTCTCTTTGCTGTAGGTAGTAAGCAATTTGATTACCATGTGCATTGATTTACTGTTCATGTTTTTTTGCACTATGCTAAGTGCGTGTATAACTCACTCTTGAAGTTGTCCCACAGTTCACTGATTCTCTCCTTTTCTCCTTTCCAGTCTTTTTGCCCTCTGTTTCATTTTGAAGTTTCCATTATTGTCTCAAGTTCATTCATTTTTTCATCTACAATTTATAACCTGCCATTAATTCCATCCAGTGTATTTTTCACCTTAGACATTATAGTTTTTACCTCTAGTAGTTCAATCCAAGTCTTTTCTGATTATTTTCCATGTGTCTACATAATATGTTCCACCTTTTATGTAGCTTTTTAACATACTGGATATTGTTACAGTAAATGTTTTAACTTTTGTTCACAAGGTCTATCATCCGTATCATTTTTTGTCAGTTTCAATTGATTGATCTTACCAGTTACGTGCTGTATTTTCATTTGTCTCCTTTGCACACCTAGAAAATTTTGATTGGATGCCAGGCATTGTGAATACTATCTTGCTGGGTACTGAATATTTTGTATTCTTACAAAAATTTTCAAGCTTTGTTCTAAGATGGAGTTACTTGGAAACATTTATTCATTCAGGCCTTTCCTTTATGAACCAGAACTGCATTTTGTCTAGGGTTCATTTCCCCATTACCAAGGGAAAACCCTTCTCAGTTACTCTAACCTATACCCTGTAAGTTACAGGGTTTCTAGTTGGCCACCGGGACTAAGCACTATGCTCGACTACATGTGATGTCTGTGACTATCTGATCCTCTAAACCTTCAGGTGGTTCTTTCCCGGGCCTCAGGGAATTTCTTCACATGCTTGCATTGATCAATACTCAACAGCATATTTGAGGGGGACCCTCTATAGATCTCTGGAACTGTGTGCAGTTGTCTTCTGGTCACTGTTCCGAAAAGTCTAGCCATCTTGGCCTCCCTAGACTTCAGTTCCATCTCAACTCAAGACTGGCAGTTTCTAGGTTCCCCTTCCCTAATCCATAGCCTGAAATTTTTCCCCAGGCAGTAAGCTGAGAAAATTATAGGATTTACTCATTTATCAGTCCTTCAAGGATTACTGTTCTTTGTTGCCTGATATCCAAAGTCTTGAGAGGTATAGTTTCGTGTATTTTGTCTGGGTTGTTTGTTTGTTTCTTTGTTTTTTCAGGAATTTCAGTCAGGAGGATCAATCTAGTTCCTGTTATTCCATATTGGGCAGAAGTGGCAGTCAGGACTGTGGGTCATTTTACTCTCTGCTCTAGTGGAAGCCATGCCAGAGTGAAAAATGCAGGGGATAAAAAGGAGGTTTATTGGCTCATAAATCAGATGATAAAATTCAAAGAGGTTATAAAATTATTTTGCAAGGGCATAAAGAGCCAGGAACAAAATTCATTCAAACATGTCAAGTAAGTCTAAAAATGCAAACTTTAACAGAATGAGTGGCAGAGTTTGCTGCAACCTTGGCAAAGTAATAAACTGTCACAAAAATTAGGCAATGTGTAACTTGCTACTAGATGTAGAGGTATGGGCTTACAGTGCCCAGTTGGAAGTCAGGGAACAGAATTGTGTTCCAGGATCACGGGCAAGAATCAAGCCCTGTGGCCTGGCCAGAGTTTTCTCTGATTGATGAGAAACTTGTGTCAGAAGCCCTGAGTCACTCAAACTAAAATAATACAACAATACAAATAATACTATTGGATAAGTGCCTTTCCAACACTGTGTGTGCTTAGTCACTCAGTCATGTCCAACTCTTTGCAACCCGATGGACTGTAGCCCTCCAGGCCCCTCTGTATTCAAAAGAATACTGGAGTGAGTTGCCATGCCCTCCTCCAAGGGATCTTCCCAACCCTAACATTAGGAGATTAAAAATTAAGTATAGGGACTTCCCTGATAGTCCTGTGGTTAAGACTCTGCGATTCCACTGCATGGGGCACAGGTTCAACCCCTAGTTGGGGAATTAAGATCCTGCAAGCTGTGCAGCACAGCCAAAAAAATAATAATTTTGTTAAATAAATAAATGCATGGTTTTACTGAAATCCTAGCTCATTTCAAACTTATAATAATAGTACTCTTACAAAGCAGGTAGTGTGTTTAACCCCCATTTAGGAATGGGAAACATACAAGAGGTTAAATTACCTACCTAGGTCACACAAGTCAGAAAAGATCTAGAACAGTCTCTCAGTCCTAGAGGTTTCTGAGAGGTCCTCTGAACCTCCTGTGGAGGCCAGCTTTGCCAGGGACACAGAAGACAAAGGTGGCCCTGGGGGCATTTACAATCTGTTTGACAAGACAAAGGGTAAGAAATATGGAAAGCTTGTGGTCATCCCCTAACACTAATTTTGGAGGCAAAGGAATTCAAGTGGGTGAAAGTTTGTCCCTTTCCAAAATAAACACATCCTCTGCCTGGGCCCAGAAGATCTAACTCCAGGAGAACGAAGTGACATCATTCCCCTTGTAACATTTGGATCCATACAGGTGACCCAGAATCTCAAGGCTTGGGTTGATCTGAATGTGGAAAATGGTTCAAATATGCACAAGTAGATGGCCTGGGAAAGAAAGAATCGGCTTTCGTGGTCATCTCAGACTCCTTGCTGCCAGGGTGCTCTGGTCACCAGGATTTCTCAAGGTCCAAAGCTGGCCAGCAGCTGCCATGACCACAGCAGCACCATGTGTGCCCAGGTCCCATCATAGGTTCAAACCCTGGCCAGGGAATTAAGATCCCACATGCTGAGTGGCATAGCCAAAAAAAAAATTTTTAATAATAAAATTAAATATGCACTGTGTTTCAGTCAGTTCAATCGCTCAGTCATGTACAACTCTTTGCAACCCGATGAATTGTAGCATGCCAGGCCTCCCCGTCCGTCACCAACTCCCGGAGTTCACTCAAACTCACTTCCATCAAGTCAGTGATGCCATCCACCCATCTCATCCTCTGTCGTCCCCTTCTCCTCCTGCACCCAATCCCTCCCAGCAGCAGAGTCTTTTCCAGTGAGTCAACTCTTCGCATGAGTTGGCCAAACTACTGGAGTTTCAGCTTTAGCATCAGTCCTTCCAAAGAACACCCAGGACCAATCTCCTTTAGAATGGACTGGTTGGATCTCCTTGCAGTCCAAGGCACTCTCAAGAGTCTTCTCCAATGCCACAGTTCAAAAGCATCAATTCCTCAGCGCTCAGCTTTCTTCACAGTCCAACTCTCACATCCATACATGACCAGTGGAAAAACCATAGCCTTGACTAGACAGACCTTTGTTGGCCAAGTAATGTCTCTGCTTTTGAATATGCTATCTAGGTTGGTCATAACTTTCCTTCTAAGGAGTAAAGTTGCACCCAATTCTTTGAGACCCCATGGAGGTCTCACCAGAGGAGAGACCCCACCAGGCTCCTCTGTCCATGGAATTCTCCAGGCAAGAGTGGGTTGCCATGCCCTCCTCCGGGGACCTTCCCAACCCAGGGATGGAACCCAGGTCTCCCACATTGCAGGTGGATTCTTTACCATCTGAGCCCCCTGGGAAGCCCAAAAATATAGGAGTGGGTAGCCTATCCCTTCTCCAGGGGAACTTCCCAACCCAGGAATTGAACCAGGGTCTCTGGCATTGCAGTTGGATTCTTTAAGGTAATATACAAGCCCAAGAATACTGGAGTAGGTAGTCTATCCCTTCTCCAGGGAAATTTCCAACCTAGGAATCAAACTGGGGTACCCTGCATTGCAGGTGGATTCTTTACCAGCTGAGCTACCAGGGAAACTCAAAATTAAGTAAGTATAGAAATAAATCAAATTGATACTAAAGGTAAAATGTTACATTGAGAAAAAATATGTATTAGTCTAAGTCCATATAATGTTTAAGCCCATATATTCAAGTCCATATAATGTTTAAGAGGATTTACATATTACAGTATCTAGCAAATTAGACTTGTGATTCTAATTTATAATGTGTATTACTTTTAGACTAATGATTTTAAGTTGAAAATTCTAAAATGCATTAGGTTTATAAAGAATATCAGGAATTTTTTAAAAAATAATATCAGAAATGACCTTATTTATATATTTAATTTCACATATTTTAAAAATTACAAAATACCTTAGAAGATAGTGTTGATTAGTTGTATAGTTGCAGCACTTAATAGAATTTGAATTTTCAAGGCAGTTTGAATATTTTAGAGGATGTTATATGGGCCCCCTTCAACATGATTCTAAATATCTGCTGGACTAATTATGAAATTTGCAGGTTAAACTTAAAAGCCCAGGGGAAAACTAGTGTTTTCGGTCTAAACTGTAAATGTAAATTTTGAAATGAAAGTAAACCCTGAAGAATCTTGTGTGTTAATGCTCCTTCCTTCCTCCAGAATAACAAAAAACAGATACCACAAACCCCAGCCCTCCTAAAGCACAGTGTGAAAACTCTTGCTGCAAGCTGGGGGCAGACACTGAAGGGTTTTCATAAGGCTAAAGACAACTGACCCTTATTGGACACTAACTCTGTACGAGGTACTGCTCTTTAACTGGTCTGCTCACTGAACTGTCACCATAACCCTCTGAAGTAGGGATTATTTTTAGTCCTAGTTTTACCAGTGAGGTGACTAAGGTTCACAGCCAGGAAGTGGTACAGCTGGGGTTCAAATCAGGCCTCTTAATATAGCGACTGTGCCTTCCAGAACCATGCCAAGTGCAGTAGGATCCCGTTAGGTTTGGTTTTATTTGCCTCTTGTTTTCAAAGAGTATTCCAGCAATAATACAGAGGATGGGCCAGCAGGAAGACAGTCTGGGACACCAGCTGAGAAACAGCTGCCCCCATCCAAGTGATGAGTAACAAATACCTGAGTTATGGCTGTATTCCTGGAGTTGGAGGAGAGGACAGAATTAAAGCAAAGTTGGGAGAGGTACGCTGCGCTTGAGAAAGAACCAACAGGCTAGGCTACTGCAAGGAGCTAGGCAGGGGAACTGGGGAGGGGAGCAGGAGACAGGGTAGAGAGGAGGAGAGAAGGATTGAATCTAAGTGTCTGTGGGACAGTCAGGAAACTGCTGGGCATGTGGGTCCAAAGGTTGTTAGGACAAAGACAGGGGCTAAAACTTGAGGAGGCCAAACACCGTTAGTATGCATAGCGATATGAAAAGAATATGGCAAATCCAACTCAACTCATAACTAGTTTTTGGTGAAAGTTATGGTTTTGTTTGCTAATTTAATCAAATGAAATTATTATGCATCATTTTATTGCCCCCTTGAATGGAGTCACTCAACTTGCTTTTCCTGGCGGACATGAAAACCCAAGTCGCTAAGGGCTAACATGGAATCATGGTGGGAAATAAAACTGCCTTTTACAGCCATTCTAAGGAGAAAACTAGGTATCCAACTGCATCAGAAAAACAGCAAAACAGCATTCCCCAAACCGACTATGGCCATTGTCTGTGCCAAGGGTAAAAGGATACTAGAGTATTAAGCACGGGTACCTGCCTTCAGGGGGCAACCAAACTCCTCTGCCCCCGGCATTCAAACACGTGCTACCACTAGGGAGCTAAATGGGTCAGTCCAATACTTATTAATGCATCTGTAGTATCTTTCACAATTTAGGATCTGGTCTTGCCTTAAAGTTGCCAGAAACTTTGTTATTTCTTTTATTCACTTGGATCATCAAAGCGGTAAAACACCTAATCATTTTTCCATTGTTTGAGCAGAACCCATTATGGTCGCAGAGAAGTGGTAATCGAGTTTATCAAATGAAATTACCTCCACTCAGCCCACCTCCTCTTCAGCTTGCCTTTCTCAATCAGAAATAACCAACACCACCTTTCACACAGGACACTTGCATATTTGAATGGCTTCCCAGGAGTCTTTGAGTGGCATATAATTACACTTAATTTAATTTTTTTGTCATTAGTCCTAGAGGCTTTGATCCAAAGTCTGTATTATTCTGATATAAGGAAAATAAAGCCCCACCTTAAATTAAATATTTTCCTTTGAGTAGTTTGCTGTTCATTGTACAGCCAATCTTCTGGTAGAGTTTTCAGTTTCCAGCAGCCACTTCTGGGTTTGGCATCTTTTCCAGTTCCTTGTGTTTCCCCATCAGCTGTCAGGTCACCAGGAGCCTGAGCACACTTGGGTTTCAGAGACACTTCCAGACACAAGGTCCCAGGAGGTGATGCACACGGGAATCTCGTATCTCTTGTATCTTCCACGTGAGGCCAGCCATCCTGACCTTGAGTTTAGGGCATGGGGTTTTTGTGTTGAAAACACACTGATGGACAAAAAATGAAGCATTTTCATATTTGTTTCAAGTAACATAAACACCAGTCACAATCTGGCCAATTTTCCATTTCTAAATGAACATTTAAGTACCTCCAATATGAGAATACATCATACGTTCCCTCAAGGGTCTAACACCATTGAAAAAGAAGACGACTGAAAAAGGTTAGCAGGAGGAGGCAGCCAAATGAAGTACAGGCTATCACAGAGGTGCAAAAAACATACAGAGGATTCTCAGAAAGAGGAGTGAACTTACCAGGCCACTCTCGTTCAGCTTTTGGGAAAAATCTCCTCCCTTCTTTGTGGCTAAGTCAACCGTCTCATTATCCCCAACTGCCTATTATCATGATTCTCTAGGAGCTGCCTGAATTCTCCCCAACTTAGATTGACTCTGTGGATCACAATAAACTGTGGAAAATTCTGAAAGAGATGGGAATACCAGACCACCTGACCTGCCTCTTGAGAAACCTATATACAGGTCAGGAAGCAACAGTTAGAACTGGACATGGAACAACAGACTGGTTCCAAATAGGAAAAGGAATACGTCAAGGCTGTATATTGTCACCCTGCTTATTTAACTTCTATGCAGAGTACATCATGAGAAACGCCGGGCTGGATGAAGCACAAGCTGGAATCAAGATTGCTGGGAGAAATATCAATAACCTCAGATACGCAGATGACACTACCCTTATGGCAGAAAGTGAAGAGGAACTAAAAAGGAGACTGAAAAAGTTGGCTTAAAGCTCAACATTCAGAAAACTAAGATCATGACATCTGGTCCCATCACTTCATGGGAAATAGATGGGGAAACAGTGGAAACAGTGTCAGACTTTATTTTGGGGGGTTCCAAAATCACTGCAGATGGTGATTGCAGCCATGAAATTAAAAGATGCTTACTCCTTGGAAGGAAAGTTATGACCAACCTAGATAGCATATTCAAAAGCAGAGACGTTACTTGGCCAACAAAGGTCCGTCTAGTCAAGGCTATGGTTTTTCCACTGGTCATGTATGGATGTGAGAGTTGGACTGTGAAGAAAGCTGAGCGCCGAGGAATTGATGCTTTTGAACTGTGGCATTGGAGAAGACTCTTGAGAGTGCCTTGGACTGCAAGGAGATCCAACCAGTCCATTCTAAAAGGAGATTGGTCCTGGGTGTTCTTTGGAAGGACTGATGCTAAAGCTGAAACTCCAGTAGTTTGGCCACCTCATGCGAAGAGTTGACTCATTGGAAAAGACTCTGATGCTGGAAGGGATTGGGGGCAGAAGCAGAAGGGGACGACAGAGGATGAGATGGCTGAATGGCATCACAGACTCGATGGACGTGAGTCTGAGTGAACTGCAGGAGTTGGTGATGGACAGGGAGGCCTGGTGTGCTGCAATTCATGGGGTCGCAAAGAGTCGGACACGACTGAGTGACTGAACTGAGATTGAGGAGTTGCTCATCCAGACCCACTGATCTCCTTTTCACCCTAATTCCTGGCATCATCTTGGGAATTTTGCATCCACGCAAATAGCTAGCAACCCAGTCTCCAGGTCCTTCACATTCTCAGCTCCAGGGACCTTCACCTCCTTTCCATATTGGGCTGCCCATCCCCTTGGTCCCACCTCCTATATTACAACCACCCAAAACCACTTCATCCTTACAGTCTTAACCTTAATAATCCACTCTCACCTCTTTGATTTCTCTAGCTCTCACTCAGGTCCTCCCACTACACCTACTCTCTGACCTCATCTAGACCTCTGAGCTCCTAACTCTACCTGGCTCTCCACTTCTGTCAGCAGCTCCTGACCTCACTTCCTTCCCCATCTACATAGTTTCGCTTCCATTGCTCTCTCACTCCAGCGCTATCATCTGCTTGTCTTTCTATCACATAAACTCCTAAACCTGGGTTAACCTAAATCTCTGCCTTCTTTACCATGGCTACTTTCAGGACTGCTAGAGAAGAGCTCACTGCAATGAAGAACTGTGCTCCACAGATTCCCAGCATCAGCTGCACCCTCACCACTTGCAGCCACTCAACTTCTCCCACTCCCCTCAGGATTTCTAACTTCTGTGTTTTTCCTCAGCTTCCATCCTCAGTTCCCTTCTCTTTTCAGTTCAGTTCAGTCACTCAGTCATGTCCGACTCTTTGCAACCCCATGAATCGCAGCATGCCAGGCCTCCCTGTCCATCACCAACTCCCAGAGTTCACCCAAACTCATGTCCATCGAGTCAGTGATGCCATTCAGCCATCTCATCCTCTGTCGTCCCCTTCTCCTCCTGCACCCAATCCCTCCCAGCATCAGAGTCTTTTCCAATGAGTCAACTCTTCGCATGAGGTGGCCAAAGTACTGGAGTTTCAGCTTCAGCATCATTCCCTCCCAAGAAATCCCAGGGCTGATCTCTTTTAGAAAGGACTGGTTGGATCTCCTTGCAGTCCAAGGCACTCTCAAGAGTCTTCTCCAATGCCACAGTTCAAAAGCATCAATTCCCTGGCGCTCAGCTTTCTTCACAGTCCAACTCTCACATCCATACATGACCAGTGGAAAAACCATAGCCTTGACTAGATGGACCTTTGTTGGCAAAGAAGCCAGGCTTCAGCAATACGTGAACCATGAACTTCCAGATGTTCCAGCTGGTTTTAG
Organism: Budorcas taxicolor; assembly: GCF_023091745.1. Lineage (NCBI taxonomy): Eukaryota > Metazoa > Chordata > Mammalia > Artiodactyla > Bovidae > Budorcas > Budorcas taxicolor. Next base: position 88,365,289 of record NC_068920.1, read on the forward strand.
AAAAAGCAGAGGAACCAGAGATCAAATTGCCAACATCTGCTGGATCATCAAAAAAGCAAGAGAGTTCCAGAAAAACATCTATTTCTGCTTTATTGACTATGCCAAAGCCTTTGACTGTGTGGGTCACAATAAACTGTGGAAAATTCTGAAAGAGATGGGAATACCAGACCACCTGACCTGCCTTTGAGAAACCTATATGCAGGTCAGGAAGCAACGGTTAGAACTGGACATGGAACAACAGACTGGTTCCAAATAGGAAAAGAAGTACATCAAAGCTGTATATTGTCACCCTGCTTATTTAACTTATATGCAGAGTACATCATGAGATATGCTGGGCTGGAAGAAGCACAAGCTGGAATCAAGATTGCTGGGAGAAATATCAATAACCTCAGATATGCAGAACCTTCTCTTTTAGTTGACCCTAATTCTTATCTCAGAGAGATATAAATTGAAATCTCTCAACTTTTTGCCCCTCCCCTGCCACTACCCAGAAAACTGTCTAGGTCTACCTTTCACATGTCCCTTCCTCAGAAAACAAGACATTCAGGATGTTCAGATATATCCATTATCATCAACTTCCTCAAGGACTTGGCTCCATGAGGAACAATTTCCCTTCTGTACTCGTCAGCCTATGAATTCCTTGTTTTTTCTTCTGTAAACAAGCTCATGCTTGTCCTTTGGAAAAAATATTCTCCCAATCGATCCCTTCCCTCTCACTTTCACTATGAAGTCATACAGTATACCTTTCTTCCAAGCTTACAGCATAGTCTCCACTTTCTCACTTCCAATCCACTCTTCAGTATGGACAAGCTGGAGTCCACCTCTCCCACGGCCCTGAAAATATCTAGTCAATATCTACACTCAGGTACCTCGTGGACAGCTCAAACTCAACATGTCCAAAACCAGACTTCTCATATCTGAACCCAAACCTTCTTCACTCACAATCCTCACCAGCTCAGCTGAGGGAAATGCCATCCTTCCAGTTGCTCAAGCTAAGAAACTCAGAACACTCCTCTTCTCCTTTCTCTCATACCCCACATCCCAATCTATCAGGAATTCTGTAGTGTGTTTCTTCAAAACAGATCCAAATCGGATATATTCCAACACAAAATGAAAAGTTTAGAGTCTGAGGGGACTAAAAAGGGGGAAAAAACCAAACAGAAAACAAAACACATCCATAATTTGACACTTCTGACAATCTCCACCATCCTAACTCAAGATATCACCTCCTCTTGCCTGGATTACTCCAATAGCAGGTCTTCCTGCAGCTCCCCACCCCCACCTATAGTCGATCTTCAATGCAGTAGTCAGAACAATCTTTATTTTTATAGCATAAGTTATACCATATCATCAGAGACGGCAATGGCAACCCACTCCAGTACTCTTGCCTGGAAACTTCCATGGATGGAGGAGCCTGGTAGGCTGTAGTCCAGGGGGTTGCGAAGAATCAAACACGACTGAGCGACTTCACTTTCACTTCACTTTCATGCATTGGAGAAGGAAATGGCAACCCACTCCAGTGTTCTGGCCTGGAGAATCCCAGGGACAGGGGAGCCTGGTGGGCTGCCGTCTATGGGGTTGCACAGAGTTGGACACGACTGAAGCAACTTAGCAGCAGCAGCAGCAGCAGCATACCATATCATTTCTTGCCTCAAAATATTCCATTGCTACCCAGAGTCAAAGTCCTTCCAAGGGTCTGCCAAGCTGTAGAAGGGTTGCCTCCACTCCACCCCTTACCTCCTTGATGTTATCTCCTACTGTTTTCTCTCCTTCACTCACCTCTAGTTATGCTGGCTTCCTTGCTATTCCAGGCAGATTCCACCCTGAGGCCCTGTCACTGGCTATGTTTTTTGCCTGACAAGTTTTTGCTCAGATATTCATGTGGTCTCATCACTGTCAAGTCTTTGCTCACATGTAACCACCAGATTAAAAATCACAACCCCTACCCAACATTCCTGGTTTTCCTCTTAATATGTCTGACTTTTTTACACTTACACACCCTTCTAGCATGCTATAAAAATACTTGTTCATTCTTTATTAGCTGTCTCCCCTCACTAGAATGGAATTATTTGCTGAAAAATCCCACATTCTAGGAATAGTATAGTAAGTATTCAATATATATTTGTTGAAACTGAACTGAATTACCCTGTTCACCAGTTGATCCAAAGGAAACATTCCAAGTTCCACCTGTGTAGATACCCCTGTAATTCTAACACTGTGCCCCCATTCATCTCCCTGAACCTCTCTCTCCTCCTTTAATTCTCCTTCTATATCTTCCTCTACTCCTGTTTCCAGGTTTCTCTTTCTTTAAGCAGTGATGGTCCTCAATCTTCCTTTCTCCCCAGTCTTCACATTCTCCCTAAACAAGCTCATCTACTTGAGGTTTCAACCACCACTTGAACGTGATCTAAAACTTATCCCTCCAGACAGACCTCTCTCCAGCTTCACATCCATGTAAAGCATCTAGTTACCAGATAATCTGAATCTCAGGAAGTCCAAACCTGCTCCTCTTCCCAAGCTCCCTTTCTCAGTGAGCACCACTCATCCAGGCGACCAAACCAGAGACCCAGGAGTCATCTTAGGTCACTCCCTCTCCCTCTCACCCTCCACCATCCAATACCCTGTTCCCACCCCCAGCACCATCTCTGGTCACCTCTTCCTTGAACTGCCATCATAGGCTGCTCACTCTTTCTGCTTCTAAACTTGCCCCTCCAGCCCTTTCCAGCATCAGTATGATCATTCAGGTTGCTTCCTGCCCCTTGGCCATCTAAAGGGGAAAACAAACTCCCACAGGCAGGAGTCCCAGTCCCTATCATGTCACAGCCCTCCCACTGTCCACTCAAACCGTCGTAAACTCACGCTTGCATCCTCCTCTGAACATACACGCCTGTGCAGGCTTCCAAGCCTATGCACATGCTTTTCCCTCACCCTGCCTCTCTCTCTTTAGACATCACATTCTTCACATTTCAGCTGCCGTGTCCTCCTAAAGCCTTGTCCAATTCCTCCAAGCAACCCAGAGCATTCTACTCATTCTGCAGCCACATTATGTACATGACTCCACCATGCCAATTACCTTGTGGGCTTGTATTGATGATTATAATAAACCCTCCCTTTGACATCCCACGGTAGTTGTTAAGAGTCAAGTCATAAAAGGAGAAAGGGCTTGGTAAGCTGTAAAACCTCAAACAGCTCTTAGTCATGGAGGGAGGCAGGAGTCAATGGTGAGAGATACATGGAAACAATTACAATACAAATAAAAAGATTATTACTACCAAGGAGCTTCAGATATGAAAGCTGAGGTTCAAAGACCCTTCAGTCTTCAACAGGAAGCAACAAAACTTGACTCTAAGCATCCTGACACCCATGGAACATTAGACAGGGTTCAAGTACAGGAAACAGAAATCACTCTTGCTTGTTAAGGAAACATGTTGTAACACAGGGGATTCAGTGCTTACAGAATGGATCATGGAAAGAGTGTGAGAAGAAGAGCTCCAGGCTAGGCCATCAGAAAGAGCGATCAGAACCGGCCCACCAGGGAAGCTACCACCTCTGCCATAATCAGGATGGCAGAGAAATCTCAACACAGAGAATCACTGAAATCAAGAGCACACTGCCATGACTCCAGTTTCAAAATCTGGGCGGCACTGCCAGCCCACCAACACCCATGGAGCTAGTGACCGGACATGAGGTCACGACTGCAGGAACACCCACACCCAGAATCACCCAGGTCACCAGCAAGAGCCAGCGCAGCATGAAAATGACCTCCCTTCACTTCTGCCTCCACATCCTACATTAGGCCATCTAGTAGTGGCAATAAGCGTGACTCTAGACTCCTAGGAGCAGGGGGACCTGGGAAATGGTGTCTCTCACTTTACAGCCTCTCAGGCACAGGAAGACACATACGAGCTTGAGACGGACACCAAGCAGCAACACACGGCATCTACCACACAGCTTAAAGGAAATCACACATTGTATTACGGGTTATACATCTTATTATGGTAGAGTTCCTCTCAGGGGAGACAGTGTTTGCTCATTGGTCGGCTGTTTGTTTTCCAACAAAGACCCAACGGGCATTTTAGTTCCTAGGAAAAGAAAGTTTTTCCTCATACAAACTGAGGAGGGAAATTTCTCGCATGGGAACATTCCGTGGAGGACACCGCATGAACCGGTGTCTTCACCAGAAACCTCACAGCAGACACAGAGGAGGTATTCACGTGCTGGTCCTTAAGTTACCTTCGCTAAAATCAAAGGTATGACATGGACATGGAATTAGGGGCCTCACTTGTCCGCACAACTGTCATTGGACTGTCTGACCCTCAGGCTGGTCACTTTCAAACTGTGCTCCAGAGCCTACAGGTTCACAGAGGAGCCTGGGGACTCTCAGGCCCCTCTCCCAGAATAGCCCGAGTTTTATCTGTCCTATCTCAAGTCCACATAAAATTCCCTTTGAAGAAAAGGGTTTAATTGCTTTTCAAATTTTCTGAAAATTAATCTTTGCTCATCTCTCATAAAAGTTACTTCCTACAACCAGTTTGTGATAGGAGCCAAACTGCAGATGATGTGGAAACCGACACTGGCCCACTCAAGACCAGAACTCTGCTCAGCTGGCCAAGACGGGCTCAAAAGCTTTCGAGAGGCCCACGAGGGCCAGTTCTGAGAGCCTTTTCCAGATGCCAAAGTCTGGGTGTTTTTCTTCACCAGTGCCCACAGAACCCAGGTCCAGGCTAGGACCGTGACACAAAATAAACTGTAGAATCTCCGGGCACAAAAGGAACTTGGAGGTCCTCCAGCCCAATACCCTCACTTGACAGGTGAGAAAACTGAAGTCTAGAAGGAGGAAGGGGCTGGTGAGCCACAGAGCCGGGTGCTCCCTCCCCCACCCAGCTCCTTTTTGTGGGCACTTACACCTATCTGCTCCTGCCAGTTCTATATTTAATCAATGTCCTGCCTGCATCTGCAACTCCGTTAGAATGAAAACGCACACCTCACAATGCTAGCAGTGTTCTCCTGCAGGGCGCTGAGCATTTGCTAGAGATTAGCGATTCCGAGAAAACTGCGGCAAATAAACATTTCCATCAATCATAGGAGCAGCTGTCTGAATGACTCTGAATTGAGGGATAAAACACCTCCGGCTACCTTTTGCCCTTCCAGAAAAGGATCTACCACCTTTGTTTCTCTCCCCTCTTCTTAGGCAGAACTCCTAGTCTCTATTCCCAAAACAGAGCCTGCCAGATGAGGTTCAGCTGTCAACCTATCCAGCAAAAACAGCTGAATCTGGTTCAGCAGGAAGAGGAACAGCAGCCCCCGGTGAAGCGAAACCCAGGTACAGCCTGGATCTTTCCATTTAGGCCAAGATCTGCCTCCCATTTCTTCAGCTGACTGGTAGCTAGAGGCCAAGTCAGGATGTAGGCACAGGGTGGAACGTACTTTCTGAAAGGCCCAGGAGACCAGAAGAGTGAGGAGAGCCTGCTCGAGGGGTCTCATCAGTTGAGGGCTTTCACGCTCCTTCTCACTGGTTATGGCTTATATTTGGCCAAACGAAATCAGTCACTTTGGATGGAGTGCCTTTGAAGCGGAACTGTTCTCCCCTCACCAGGCTTTCTTCTCTAGCCTTGCTGGTTTCTTCCACAGTCCCAGCAGCCTCCCGTCTCAGAGGCCTAACCTCAGTCAAGTCCTGTTGACCCTTCCTCCACTATGGTTTTCATGTTTGTCCCCTGGGGTGCATCCTGGTCTCCCACACCATCCTCTCCGGCCTGGAACTTACAGGGGCCTCCAAAATGGGTTCCTCCAGTTGATCTCATGAACCCTCTCTCACACAAATGGCCACATTCTCTTCCTCACATTCCTTTGCATGTGATCCTTGCTCATCAACTTGCAATGTTGCCCAAGGTAATGAGCTGTGACTTCAAGGCTCCCCATAACTGGGCTGCCAACCAAATTTCCAGAATCGTGTCCCCGTTATGAGCACACTTGCACGGGTGTGTATACACACACACACACATTCACAGAGCTTTTGATTAAGCCAGAATGACGTCCCCTCTGTTCCTAGGAAATGTTCCATGGATTCCTGTCATTGTGCCATTGTGCCCACCACTTCCCCAACCTGGCACTCCCTCCCCCATAATGCGAACTAAGTCCCTCTCATCCTTTCCACCTTCCCTCCTCCTTCCACCTTCCAGGTCCACAGAGAGCGGTGCCAGTCCTGACTGCACACCCCGTTTGTCCTGTGCACCAGCCTGCAAACAGCTGGCCAGTTAGAGCATATGTCATTACTGCCGTTTAGCAGGAGCAGAGCCTGCACACGAAGAGCTGAAGGAGCCATCTCCCCAGGTCCACACAGCAGTGGGCAGTTGCAGCACAACTCGCCTGGTCTCCAGCCCACTCCAGCCCTCTGCTGGGACCCCTGCAAAGCCAGAGGCAGAGGAGCTGGGAGGAGGAGGAGGTAGGGGGAGGGGAGGACGGACCATGGCTGTGGAGGGTGGGGGAGAAGCAGTGAGTAATGGTCGGCTCCCCCAGTCAGCCAGAAAAAAATAGGGCAAGCTCAGCTTGCGGAAGCACCCAGCACAGCACCCGCCACGTGATTAGCCAGAGGCGGAGACCGCGCAGGGGGCCTTTTCCTATAAACAACCCCACTGCCTTGTGGTAAAAACACGAGGGGGCAGTGTTTCTGGTTTCCTGGAAGGCAGCCCAGAGGCCACTGCCATTTTTGCATCTTTTTGCGTTATCACATTGACTTGGGGGAGTTGGACACAGTTTGCTGGGCTCTATAGGAAAACACAGTAGCCAAGCCTTCCAAACAGGGCGCTTTTGTCCACAGCTGACACCCTGGCCGGGAGCCCAGCTCAGCCTCAGGGAAGATTTAGGTCAGAAGGAAAATGGGGGCGGGGGTGGCCGCAGCCTTAATATCTGGCCTAGCAAGATAGAGACGGCTCCCACGGTCTCACCTGTGCCCCCACGATCTCACCTGTGCCCTTCTGGCAGGCTCATGGGGCGGCTGGCCTTTCCTCCGCCAGCCCTGCGGACTCTAGGAGGAGATGTGGGTAGGCCTCATCAGCCCTGCAAGAGCTATTTGGCAAATTCCCATTGTGCTGGAAATTCCCCATTTTGCCATTTCGTTCAGTTGTCACCACTTCCCACTTAGCTCAAGTCAGAAGCTCTTCCCTTACCTGATTGGAGTGTGCAGACCTGTGAGAAGGAAGGATTGTGACCTAAGAGAAGCTTCCAGTCAGCTGCGGAGGGAGCCGGGAACCGTTTCCAAAGCAAGTAAGCTTCAAGAGGCAAAAAAGCACGTTGTCCTGAGTCACGGAGACTTTGAGGGCTGTGCCTGCTTTATAGGAAGTTCACTTTCCACAGTGTTTTCCCCATTCAAAGAGGAGTTTTAGAGGACCTGCCCTTTAACCACTTGCTGCCATGTTCCCCCTGAAACACCCTTTCAAGAAGGCTCCTTTCCACGGGGATCAGCCCGAGAACCTATCCCGAAGTTCTTGTCGCCCATGCGCATTTATGGGGTTGGCAAATAGGCTTCAGGTGCCCGCATCTTTTGTTTAAAAAGGGTCACCTGCCCAGGCCTGGCGCCTGGCTGCCTTGCGAAGCTCGCTTGCCGGCCTCGCCCGCCATCTTCTGGACGAAGGTAGAACTGCTGCCAGCGAAAGGCCATTTGGACAGAAGATGCTTCTGTCGATGCTTCAGCCTCCTAGCGGAGGCTTCCAGGGCAAACTTGAAAACAAACCAAGGAGGGCCCATGAAAAAGAACTACTCTTAAATTCCCAGAAAACTGTCACGGATTTCACTTTCAACAGCAAAGATTCGTGTAAAGATATATCTCTTTATTTTTTTTTAATCATTCCCAGTGTGTCTTGCCTCACTTATCACCAAACAGCATGCATTTGAACCCTGGCTATGAGCCAGAGGCCACGCTAGGTGCTGGGGGCAGATGAATCACACAGTCCCTGTTTTAAAAGAAAGCCTGGAGTATTTTCATAGGAACCTAAAACTTCTCCTTAAAATTCAATTTAGAAAATAAAAAGTCTGGAGTCTCTTTGGACAAACCAAAAATTTCTCTATAACATTAACTTAAAATAATTTTAAAAAAACACCTAAAGTCCAGAGGTCCAGAAACCTGTGAGCCAAGGGTAACATTGCAATGTGATCAGTGCCACAAGGGGGTGTCCCACGTGCCATCAGGCCTGGGAAGGAGGAAGTCTGCCTGGGGCAGAAAGGGGAATTGTCCAAGGGGAACAGAGAAGGTGACATTTGACTGGTGGTGAGCAGCCAGTCCATTCTAAAGGAGATCAGCCCTGGGTGTTCTTTGGAAGGAATGATGCTAAAGCTGAAACTCCAGTACTTTGGCCACCTCATGCGAAGAGTTGACTCATTGGAAAAGACTCTGATGCTGGGAGGGATTGGGAGCAGGAGGAGAAGGGGACGACAGAGGATGAGATGGCTGGATGGCATCACGGACTCGATGGACATGAGTTTGAGTGAACTCCGGGAGTTGGTGATGGACAGGGAGGCCTGGCGTGCTGCAATTCATGGGGTCGCAAAGAGTCAGACACGACTGAGCGACTGAACTGAACTGAGCAGCCGAAAAGGGAGGGCAGGGAAGGCTCAAGTTAGTCTCATAGAGTCAGGGCCGCTCCTCCCCCTTCCTCCCCTTTCCATGGCCAGCAACATTGTTAGCAGATGGGAACATTGTTAGCAACTGGTCACTGGGAAACTTGGAGGGTGTTGAACTTGGGTGGGAACCTTGGAGAGTCTAGAGAAGGTGGAGAGGTGAAAGGTTATGGGATCTTTTTGAAGATGATTTGGGGGACCGGGGTGCTGCAGAGCCGCTGGTTCAGCCCACAGGTGTGGGACAGACAGTAAATGCTGTGACCGAGAGGAAGTAAAACAACAGACTTTGGAGTAAAAGGAAACTGGGTTTGGATCTCAACTTGGCTGCATCAAAGCTGTGTGACGTGGACAAACCACTTAACTTCTCTGAGCTGCGGTTTCTTCACGCATAAACAGGAGTGATGATAACAGTCTGTGCTGAGGGGAGTTACATGAGGCAATGCCTGTGCAGCCCTAGCCCAAGGCCTGTCAGTGACTGGCTGTGGAGGCCTCGGGGCATGATACTGAGGACCCAGTTTGGGTCTTCTGCAGAGCTGTGTCCACGTGTTCCCAGAGGCACCCACACCTCTCAGGCATCTTCCAGACAGGGCTGGCACACCTCACGAGATATACTTATGCTAAAACACGATTACTTGTTTAGCTTTGTTGTCGTTCAGTTGCTAAGATATGTCCATCTCTTTGTGACCCCATGCACTGCAGCAGCACACCTGGCTCCTCTGTCCTCCACTATCTCCTGGAGTTTGCTCAAACTCATGTCCACTGAGTCAATGATTTTATTTAACCACCTCATCCTCTGCCACCACTTTCTCCTCCTGCCCTCAGTCTTTCCCAGCATCAGGGTATTTTCCAGTGAGTCGGCTCTTCGCATCAGGTGGCCAAAGTATTGGAGCTTTGCCATCAGTCCCAGCTGGTCCTCCTGTATTTTTAGTGGCTAAATCTGGCAAACCCCCTGGGGGATGACCCAAGGTAGTAGCCAAGATAGATAATGGAAGTAGTTTGACACTGCTATGGAAACCCCTGGAAGCTGCTGGGAACTCAGGTACACCGGAGTCAGAGGCTTTCAGGCAGCTTCTGCAGGTCGAAGCTCATTCCAGCCCACCCTCTAATAATGAGCCAGCATCTCTAAGGTGGGGTCCCTTGAGTTTTGCAGGCTAAACAGGTTCCTTCATGGCTAGACCTTTATTATGCTGATGTGAACTGGGAGTTTCCGGAAGGGGAGGGGGAGAAGGTTTGCAGTGCTTCCCAGATCCCATCTGATCCTGGGAGCTTGATCTTCACATGCATCCCTTAGTGTTGGCTTTCCAGGAAATGCTGCTCAAAGATGACACCTGAAAGCAAAAATTGCATCAAAAACGCCTGTAAACCACAGGTGAGACGCAGGTGCTAGGCAGTCCCTGTCAGAGCGAACCGTTTTTGATCCTGCCAGCAATGCAAGTGGCTGCTCACCAGCAGAGACGCCATAGCCATGGCCCACGTGTGGGTTTTTAGGGAGGCTCCCACTGTGAATGCTGGGATTTTAAGCTGATGGGGTTTTTGTCATCTTGTGGCACAGCGTGGAATTTTCAGGGGCCTTCCCCAAACTCCCAGCCATGTCTTCCATTATTCTGCTTCTGCACCTAAAATTCCACCATCGGCATGTGGAGGCCTTGACATTAGTTCGAGTGCAGATATGCCTGGGAGATGCTTCTGAGCCTCCGTCAGCCACCACCACAAGGTGTGAGTCAGTAGATGTGACCCCTCTCAAGTGACAGGTGACACCTTTGTTTTCTGGGCTGGGAAGTTACTCTGAGGCTCAGGGCAGGTATTCAAGCTGGAGGTGCGGGGGCCGAGGGGAGCTGACCTGAGCTGTCAGAGGGGAGCTAGGGCCCTGCTAGGGCCAGCAGAGAAGAAACACAATCTAAGCTCCTTCAGAATTTGCCAAGCCCACGGCCTACCTGCAACCCTGTAAAAATCTAAACACTGGCCTGAAATGATTACATCTCCTCACTCACAGCAAGAGGCCCCTAATCCTTTCCCACAGGTTTGACTCCCCTCTGGAGACTTCTGTCTATCCAGAGGCCTCTAGTCCCTGTGAGATGACATAGTATTTATAGGCACAGGTCACACTCAGGTCCAGGCCTGCTCTAACCTAGCCCCCAGCTCTGGAAACCCAGCCACCTGCTACCCCAGGTCCAAGACCTGAGTGCTTTGGTCCTGCCCCGTCACCTTATTTTCCAAGCCCAGAAGTTGATTCGCTGCCACATTCACCCCTCCTGGTATCTTAATTTTCTGCCTGTCATTTCACTTTGGGGCCTGCAGCCCTGTGGCCCTTCACCCTCCCAAGGATTGAGGCTTGTACCCCAGGGCCCAGGACAAAGCCAGACGCTGCTATAACAGTTCTCCTATGCCTCCTCCTACTGGATGGCTCCCGACTCCTTCCTGCTAGAGGTCCCCATGGGCAAAGACCCACCCCCTCAGTGGCTCCTTCCTTTGCTGGTCTCATTCCCACGGTTCTGTTTATAATCAATTGATGAGTATTCCTGAGCATGACATGTTCCACCCACCTCATTCTCCCCCCTGGAACACAGACTCCACAGCCAGTTCTGGAAATCCGGGTTGCCATCAGGAGTTCTTTCGAGCTGGAATGTCTCCCACAGGGCTTGTGGATTTAGCTTTTCTGGGGTGACCAGAGAATTCTGCAAATGACCAGGAGCAAGAATGTCCAGAAAAACTCCTAGGCTGAAAGCGGCCCCATAAGGACAAGCTGGACCACAAGGGGGCAATGTCGGCCAACGGTGCTTCACTGAATTAAGGTCGCCTTCCTCTTGTAGCTTTGAGGGAAGGATGGAACGTTGTTTACGGGAATAAGTTTATGTTAAGTTACATGAAATGAAAAAGGAGTGTCTGATGAAACATTCAAGGCTTTTGGGGGGCTACTTCAGCATTAGCACAGGGGAGACGTTCCATACCTCATTCAGGACATTCTAGAATACCAGCTCAGGGCAAGCATCATAGCAGCTGTACCATCTAGCTGCTAGCTCACCTGTGGTAATGTGGGGACAAGGATAACAGGCCTATATGAAGCAGGGCAGGTTTCACGGTTCCAGTGCTTATGTGCAGAAACTGCATTCTTGGAGGGTTCCAATAACTTGCCAGGGTCTTGGCTTAGCCAATGGCAGAGCTCGACCCAGGACCCCAGGACCTCAATCCCTGGGTCAGAACATTTTCCAGTGCTCTACTGGGCCCTTCCTGCCACCCCAGAGGAGTTATTCAGAAATTGGTTGAATTTTCAGCCTCACGGCTGAAAGCCCCTGAGGCCCAAGCTGGAGGGTCTCCACGCCCCGTTTCCAGCTCCAAACAATCCAAGTCCAGAATTTCATCCTTATGCCAACTCTTCATCAGAGTAGGCCTCCCATCAGGAGCTTCCACCTGGTTAGAGCATAAGGGCACCTGTATTCAGGCTTCACCACTGGTGGGCTTTGCTTCAGTGAGCCCAGTATGTAAATGGCCTTTGGATTTATAGAAATTAGAGATTGGGAGGGAAGCAGCTTTGTGAAATGATACATATAATTCTTTTAGATAGCAAGGTTCCCACACCCATCACTGTACTTCCCAGGCATTTAATTTATATCCACTTTTGTGGGGATTCATCTGCTCCTAATTTACTCATACCACAGTAGAGAGATCAAACAAGGAAAGTGGTCAGAAGTAAGGCCTCTGGTTCTCCTTGGAGGCTGTAAGGATGAAAAGGAGAAAATGTAGCTCCTTGACCCTCTGCCACTCTGACCTACCTACCTCCCACTCACTAGCCAGAAGGGAGCTACAGCTTGATCAGGGCCATCGGCTACACTGACCCTTGACTGCCTCTGCTGTGAGACAGCATGTCCTGCCCTCATCCTGCTCTAGAGGGAAAATGAGACAAGCACCAGGTCACTTAACACAAGGCAGCTAGAGATGCACAAAGGACACAGTTTCACAGGTGGCAGTAGCTGGGATAGGCCTTGAAGTCTGGAGGGACTTTCCTAGGTAGAGATAAAGGAGAGAGGGTTTTGTAGGCTAAGAAAACTGCCAGCAAAAAGTCAGGAAGGCATGTGAACTTGAGTGTGCCTAGAGAATGTCGAGAAGCATTGTCCCTCTCCAGTCAGATCACATGCTCCACGAAGGTGAGAAGTACATATGATGAGCCTCGGTATCCAGCACAGGGTCATGAACCTGGAAGGGGCTTGTGAAGTATCATTCTGGGTGAACTTCTCAAAAGGCAGCACCGTCCCCTGGGGTACTGAGGCAGCTGTGTTGACAGCGAACTGAATTCCTAGCACCTACATGCTATGTCAGTTATCAATTTATTGCCTCTCAACTGTAAATCCACCCTTCATTGCCCAGCTCCTGATCCTGAAGCAAAGCCCTGTAAGCATCTCTCTTGCCAGTCCCTGATATTAAGCTTTGTCAGCAGAGGGCGCTAAAGAGACATTGTACTGTTCGTGGGGTTCTCAAGGCAAGAAAACTGAAGTGGTTGGCCATTCCCTTCTCCAGTGGACCACATTTTGTCGGAACTCTCCACCATGACCCGTCCGTCTTGGGTGGCCCTACACGACATGGCTCAGTTTCCTTGAGTTAGGCAAGGCTGTAGTCCATGTGATCAGATTGGTTAGTTTTCTGTGATTGTGGTTTTCAGTCTGTCTGCCCTCTGATGGAGAAGGATAAGAGGCTTACGGAAGCTTCCTGATGGGAGAGACTGACTGAGGGGGAAACTGGGTCTTACTCTGATGGGCGGGGCCATGCTCAGTAAATCTTTAATCCAATTTTCTGTTGGCGCTGGAATGTTAGGTCCATGAATCAAGGCAAATTGGAAGTGATCAAACAGGAGACTGCAAGAATGTAGACATTTTAGGAATCAGCGAACTAAAAGGGACTGGAAAGAGTGAATTTAACTCAGATGACCATTATATTTACTACTGTGCCCAAGAATCCCTTAGAAGAAATGGAGTAGCCATCATAGTCAACAAGAGAGTCCAAAATGCAGTACTTGGATGCAGTCTCAAAAACGACAGAATGATCTCTGTTCGTGTCCAAGGCAAACCATTCAATATCATGGTAATCCAAGTTTATGCCCCGACCAGTAATACTGAAGAAGCTGAAGTTGAACGGTTCTATGAAGACCTACAAGACCTTTTGGAACTAACACCCCAAAAAGATGTCCTTTTCATTACAGGGGACTGGAATGCAGAAGTAGGAAGTCAAGAAACACCTGGACTAACAGGCAAATTTGGCCTTGGAGTACAGAATGAAGCAGGGCAAAGGTTAATAGAGTTTTGCCAAGAGAATGCACTGGTCATAGCAAACACCCTCTTCCAACAACACAAGAGAGGACTACACATGGACATCACCAGATGGTCAGCACCAAAATCAGATGGATTATATTCTTTCCAGCCAAAGATGGAGCAGCAAAAACAAGACCGGGAGCTGACTGTGGCTCAGATCATGAACTAAGTGAAGTCGCTCAGTTGTGTCCAACTCTTAGCGACCCCATGGACTGTAGCCTACCATGCTCCTCTGTCAATGGGATTTTCCAGGCAAGAGTACTGGAGTGGGCTGCCATTTCCTTCACCATAGGATCTTCTTAACCCAGGGATCGAACCTGGGTCACCCGCATTGTAGGCAGACGCTTTTACCATCTGAGCCACCACGGAAGTCCCTACATCAAATTCCTTACAATTATACAGTGGAAATGAGAAACAGATTTAAGGGACTAGATCTGATAGACAGAATGCCTGATGAACTATGGATGGAGGTTCATGACACTGTACAGGAGACAGGGATCAAGACCATCTCCAAGAAAAAGAAATGCAAAAAAGCAAAATGGCTGTCTGGGGAGGCCTTACAAATAGCTGTGAATAGAAGAGAAGCAGAAAGCAAAGGAGAAAAGGAAAGATATACCCATATGAATGCAGAGTTCCAAAGAATAGCAAGGAGAGATAAGAAAGCCTTCTTCAGTGATCAGTGCAAAGAAATAGAGGGAAACAATGGGATGGGAAAGTTGAGAGATCTTTTCAAGAAAATTAGAGATACCAAGGGAATATTTCATGCAAAGATGGGCACAATAAAGGACAGAAATGGTAGGGACCTAACAGAAGCAGAAGATATTAAGAAGAGGTGGCAAGAATACACAGAAGAACTGTACAAAAAAGATCTTCACGACCCAGATAATCACCATGGTGTGATCACTCACCTAGAGCCAGACATCCTGGAATGTGAAGTCAAGTGGGCCTTAGGAAGCATCACTACGAACAAAGCTAGTGGAGGTGATGGAATTCCAGTTGGGCTATTTCAAATCCTGAAAAATGATGCTGTGAAAGTGCTGCACTCAATATGCCAGCAAATTTGGAAAACTCAGCAGTGGCCACAGGACTGGAAAAGTCACTTTTCATTCCAGTCCCTAAGAAAAGCAATGCCAAAGAATGCTCAAACTACTGCACAGTGGCACTCATCTCACACGCTAGTAAAGTAATGCTCAAAATTCTCCAAACCAGGCTTCAGCAGTACGTGAACCGTGAACTTCCAGATGTTCAAGCTGATTTTAGAACAGGCAGAGGAACCAGAGATCAAATTGCCAACATCCGCTGGATCATCGAAAAAGCAAGAGAGTTCCAGAAAAAAACATCTTTTTCTGCTTTATTGACTATGCCAAAGCCTTTGATTGTGTGGATCACAATAAACTGGAAAATTCTGAAGGAGATGGGAATACCAGACCACCTGACCTGCCTCTTGAGAAACCTGTATGCAGGTCAGGAAGCAACAGTTAGTACTGGACATGGAACAACAGACTTGCTCTAAATAGGAAAAGGAGTACGTCAAGGCTGTATCTTGAAACCCTGCTTATTTATCTTATCTGCAGAGTACATCATGAGAAATGCTGGGCTGGAGGAAGCACAAGCTGGAATCAAGATTGCTGGGAGAAATATCAATAACATCAGATATGCAGATGATACCACCCTTATGGCAGAAAGTGAAGAACTAAAGAGCTTCTTGATGAAGGTGAAAGAGGAGAATGAAAAAGTTGGCTTAAAGCTCAACATTCAGAAAACTAAGATCATGGCATCTGGCCCCATCACTTCATGGCAAATAGATGGAGAAACAGTGGAAACAGTGGCAGACTTTATTTTGGGGGCTCCAAAATCACTGCAGATGTTGATTGCAGCCATGAAATTAAAAGACACTTGTGCCTTGGAAGGAAAGTTATGATCAACCGAGACAGCATATTAAATAGCAGAGACATTACTTTGCCAACAAAAGTCCATCTAGTCAAGGCTATGGTTTTTCCTGTGGTCATGTATGGATGTGAGAGTTGGACTGTGAAGAAACCTGAGCGCCAAAGAATTGATGCTTTTGAACTGTGGTGTTGGAGAAGACTCTTGAGAGTGCCTTGGACTGCAAGGAGATCCAACCAGTCCATTCTGAAGGAGATCAGCCCTGGGATTTCTTTGGCGGGAATGATGCTAAAGCTGAAACTCCAGTACTTTGGCCACCTCATGCGAAGAGTTGACTCACGGGAAAAGACTCTGATGCTGTGAGGGATTGGGGGCAGGAGGAGAAGGGGACGACAGAGGATGAGATGGCTGGATGGCATCATGGACTCGATGGACGTGAGTCTGAGTCAACTCTGGGAGTTGGTGATGGACAGGGAAGCCTGGCGTGCTGTGAAACATGGGGTCGCAAAGAGTCGGACACGACTGAGCGACTGAACTGAACTGAACTGATGCTGAGAAAGATTGAAGGCAGGAGGAAAAAGGGAGGACAGAGGATGAGATGGCTGGGATGGCATCACTGACTCAATGGACGCGAGTCTGAGTCAACTCCGGGAGTTGGTGATGGACAGGGAAGCCTAGCGTGCTGCGATTCACGGGGTCGCAAAGAGTCGGACACCACTGAGCGGCTGAACTGAACTGAACTGAACTGAACTGAACTGATGCTGGGAAAGACTGAAGGCAGGAGGAAAAGGGGAGGACAGAGGATGAGATGGTTGGATGGCATCACCGACTCAATGGACATGGGTTTGGGTAAACTCTGGGAGTTGGTGATAGATTGGGAGTTGTGCTTCAGTCCATGGGGTCGCAAAGAGTCGGACACGACTGAGTGACTGAACTAAACTGAACTGAAGAGACATTAGAGGAAGAAAGGGCTCCTCTCCTGGCTCCGGTGCTCTCCGCTTTCTTCTTCCTCTCTCAGTGCTGGGTGTGGTACTCATCTCCAGAGAGTCTCAGGGGCATCTTAGGAGAAGCTTGTCCCAACAGGTTTCCTAGCTAAGGTTCTCCAGTGACTTCCTGGAACGTTTAACACCAGCTTCTAGGCACCTTCCAGGTGAGATTTGTTGGCACCCCACGGTCAGTTTCCAGCTTGACCTTGACCTCAGTGAACAAGGCTCTATGACTATAGACACATCCTCTCCAGCAAGATCTGAATCTCAGCCTCTGAGAGGCACCGCTCCCAAATTCATTCCTGTATTATTTATAGTTGTCTTTACTCCTGAGTAGCCAATTTCCTGTCACTAGTTAATAATTCTTTACATTCTGCCTTCCCTGTTAGAATTTCTGTGTGGCTTCTGTCTTCTGATGAGGCCCTGACTGATAAAATGCTCATATGGATGCTGTGGGGCTGCACTCCTCAGGCCTGAAAGTCTTGTTATGGCCCAGTCTGCAGGCCAAAGAAAGAGCCTGGAAAGAGAGACAGAGCTGTTAATATCAATGGTTTGTTGGATAGGGGATCTTAAACACCTGAATTCAGGGAGGCTACCATTTATAGGTGGAATTGATGTCAGGTTGGTTCATCAGTTACCAGGGAAATCAGCTGCTGGGGTACAGCCCTCACAGCCCCTTTCATTAACAAGCATCACGAGGGTGGACATTTCCCTGTAATAAACTAGCGGGTGGACCTGTTCTGGACTAAGGATTAGAACAGTCACTAGCTGGGGCAAGGGGCAAACATGTACGCAGTTAGCGGTGAAGTTCCATGATTAGAAGGTTTGGATAGTCAGGTAAGGAGGGTGCAGGGAAAGCGGGGACTGGTGGGCAAGGGGACATGCAGAGAGCAAGCCATACACATGCCTTCATGTACATCCTGGCACACACCCTGGGGGCATGTGTCCTTACGTCAGACACACCCAGCAAATCCTCTGAGCATTTAGGTCTCCTCTTCCTCTTGCATACTCACTGTATATCAGCCAGGGTTCAGTCAGGAAAATAGAAACTGCTCTCTATTTCCACCAGGAAGGGTTTTAATACAGGGACTCTGGTGCTTAAGTCCAGGCCTCACCTGATCCTACCTGCAGGCGACTAAGCCTTTCTGAAACTCAGTTACTACTTCTGTGAAGACAGAGATAATCATAGCACCTAACTCATAGGATTTCTCTGAAAAATTACACAAAATTATCCATGAAAATTTCCCAGTACCTGGTGGCTGGTTAGCGCCCGATCATTGTAAACTATTGTTGGTGTTACTATTCAGTTCAGTTCAGCCGCTCAGTCGTGTCTGACTCTTTGTGACCCCATGGACTGCAGCATGCCAGGCTTCCCTGTCCATCACCAACTCCTGTAGCTTACTCAAACTCATACAATCCTCTAAATGTAGCACACCCGAGCTGAAATGTCTCAGAATCCCAGTAATCTTCAGCTGAGGCAGCCAGAAAGGGAAGAGGACATGTTGGCAGTTGAACATCTGTCACCAGTGAAGTGAAGGCAACCCCAGATGGGAGAGGGGGCACAGAGGTGGGGGATGGCATGTAGGATGGGCATGACCCAGTGACTTAAAGATGCCTACCTGTCTTCAACTAGAACAGATTACACAGCCTAAACTTCCTTTCACCCGTATTGAGCAAACCTCTCTCTTCCAGACACTTTTAATTTTTTTTAATATAAATTTATTTATTTTAATTGGAGGTTAATTACTTTACAATATTGTATTGGTTTTGCCATATATCAATATGAATCTGCCACAGGTATACATGTGTTCCCCATCCTGAACCCCCCTCCCTCCAAAAATTTTAACTGAAAACATGTTATATGCACATTGCTTTTTTAAAAAAAAAAAAGCTTAAGAATACAAAACGCTATACAGTTAGGAATATCTCTGTCCTATCCCAAATTCTCAATCCCTCCATCCTCCCACCTCAGGCACAGCCATCAGGAACCAGTTTCTTTTATGGCTTTACAGGCATATTCTAGGCATATACCAGTATAATATGTTTTCCTATTTTTAATATACAGGAAAAGCACTGCTTTTGCTTTTCCACTGAGTAATATATCTTAGAGAGCATTCCATAATTGTGCTAATGCATCTACCTTATTTGTTATTTTTTTCTTTAGTCTTATTCTTTTAAAAATCTGCATAGTATTCTTGGTATGGATACAGCACTAACCAGATTGCTTCTAGTGGAAATTTAACTTTTTTCCAGTCTTTTGCTATTATAAGCAATGTTGTAATACACATCTGTATACACCCATCTTTATTTTATTTGAAGTAGAAAATCATCTTACCTCTTAGAGTTGGAGCCTGAAAGACCATCCTATGGTCTAGTATAAACACATCAGGGAAGGAGACGGGAAGCCCGCATTCCCGTTGTAGCTCAACCACTAACGTCCTCTGCACTCAGACACTGATCACTTCATCTTTCTGTGTGACTCAGGTTCCTTGCTTGTCAGGAAGCAATAATTACACCTGCTTTAAATGGCCTCATCAGGCATTCTGAGAATCAAATGAGATAATGGGCATGGAAGTCTGTGAGTGCCATACTAATATACATACACATCTCTCATTGGGTTATTTGCCAAAACAATTGACACTTTACTATATGAATGTGTCCATCAACTTTCAACATGGTGCCTGCTGCACCCAATGGACCTTCTGAGGGAAACTGACCCCCCACCCACCCTCTGCTGCTGCTTAGGAGCCACCCAAGGCTCCTGGCCACTGTTCTGTATGGCCCTGCCTCCCCATCCCTCCACTTTTCCACTGCCCACCCAGCTGGGCTGGACATCTTTCCAATCTATGGCTGCCCAGCAGCTAGAATGAGAAGCTCCGCCCACATAGAGACAAAGCAGGTCATTCTGATTCCTGCTCTTGGGAAAGTCAACTAGGAAATCATGATAACTAGGACAGTTAAGACAAACACAACACTGAGTGCATAGAGAGAGGCCAGGCAGTCAGGGCTGTGAAGGGTTATGAGAAGCTCAAGTTACAATATGCTGAAATTGAGAGGAAGCAGAAACCTTACATACATTAAAGCTATGAGATAAGGGAAAAAGGGAGAAAGGGTGTTGATTAAAGTGAGGGGACACAGAGAAGCAGAAACATCAGAGCCAGCCAAGCAATGATGACAAAGCACATGAAGGCACACCAGTGCTGGCTGCTGAAGGCAGCACAGTCCCGGGGGCTCCCATGCGATCCTGTCTCCTTGTTCCCTCAAGAGGCTTTACTATAGCCTCCCTTCCCTCGGCTCAGTGGAGGAGGGGAGATTCTTTTCATGGTGAAGAAGTGCCAAACCAGCCCAAAGCTCATGGCAGCTATCTCCTCAGCTTCCTATAGAGTCCTCTAAGAACAGGTATGTGCAGTTCTTACCTTGGGACAGGGGAAATGAGAGTACATCTTGCTTGCTTAGAATGTACTGCTTTGCTTAATGAATTCATGCAGTTTCTTGGAGGGCAACCTCCTAGGGAAAGGGCAGGATGGAGAAGGGCAGAGAGCAGAAATGGAAAGACAAATGGATAATAATTATCAGCCAAGACTTTGCTCATGCTGATCCTCTTGCCCAAATCCTACCTGCCCTTCATGTCACCTCTTCCACCAAACCTTCCCCCAGCTGCTCCAATCAGAGCAGCACCAACCTTCTTGACTACAACAGGAGATTGTTTTATGGGCCCCACTCTTCTTACTGCCTCATATCGACACTTTTTACACTATGTCTTCACAATTCTTCCCACTAAAAGGATGGAGTACATTTCCCCATCATCTGACTTTGAGTTTGGTCAAAGCCAAAGCCAATAGCATAAGATAGAAGTGATGATATGCCAATTCAAAGACCTCTTGTACTTCTCCCATTGCCATGAAAAGAGCATGTCAAGGCCAGCCCGCCAACCCCAAGAAGAGGAAGAAGCTGCCTTGACCAAGCCCCCAGAGGAGCCTAGCCTAGATCAGTCAACTCTCAGATGTCTGAGTTAAATAAATGTTTATTGTTGTTACATCACTGAGATTTTATGGTTGTTTGATATACAATTGATACAACTACACTTACCACTTATTATACACTTGAGTACCCGGTGATTTTTAATAGCAGCTCATTAGTCATATATAATTGTTTCTCTGGACAGGTCTTTCCTAGTTAAGACCATCAGATTTAGCAAATGAAAACACAGGATCCCCAGTTACAATAAATTTGAATTTCAGATAAACAACAAAGAATTCTTTAATATAAACATGTCCCATGCAAATTTCAGAACCTATTTATACTAAAAATTATTAAATCTAAAATTCAAATTTAACTGGACACCCTTAAATAGATTTATCTGGCAATCCTACTCCTAGTGCTTGAAGCAGGGTCAACATCTAACACAATAACTGTGAGATAGTTCCCATGGTCACCATCATAAGGAAAGGCCACGGTTCAGATAAAGATTTGCAACGGGGAGTTCCCTGGTGGCCTAGAGGTTAGTATTTTGAGCTTTCATTGTTGTGGCCTGGGTTCAATCCCTGGTTGGGGAACTAAGATACTGCAAGCTGCCTGGCATGGCCAAAAACCACCTTTCAAGAAGGTAGAAGTTGAACACTTTCTTCTCTCCAGTGACAAACCATCTTGTAATAGAGATGGTGTGGTTATCATTTTCATAGCCCCTGTATAGGAGGTACTGGGCAAAGACAGTAGCTTAGTTTCACATCAGTGCTACAGCACAGCATAGCGCTTGGGCACTCAGTGGTGTCCGTGTCTGACTCTTGCGACCCCATGGACTGAAGCCTACCAGGCTCCTCTCTCCATGGGGTTTTTCAGGCAAGAGTACTGGAGTGGGTTGCCATTTCCTCCTCCAGGGGATCTTCCTGACCCAGGAATCGAACCCACATCTCCTGTGTCTCCTGCATGTAGGCAGGTTCTCTGCCCGCTGAGTCACTGGGAAAGCCACAGGGCAGGGGAGTGGGCAAATCCTTATCCCTCCACAAATGAGCACACGGAACCCCAGATATGTGAAATAACTTTCCCTTGGACATCCAGCTAGACACCAGTAGCAAAGCTAGAATTCAAATGCAGCCCTTTCTCTCTCCATACGCAACCCTGCCTCCAACTACCAACAATGTTTTTTGTCATTTCCATAAAACTGAAGACAACAAATATTCCCCAGCACCCAATCTCTTTACTGTTCCCACTCAATGTGTTCAAGGAATAATCGAGGCTGTATCAGTTTGCTAGGACTGCCATAGCAAAGCACCATAGACTGGGTGGCTTAAATGACAGTGGTTTATCTTCTCACAGTTCTGGAAGCTAGATGTCCGAGGTCAAGGTGTCAGCACAGTTGGTTTCAGCTAAAGGTTGTGAGGGAAGGATCTGTCCCAGGCTTTTGATGGCTAATTTTCTGTATCACCTTGACTAGGCCCTGCGGAGAAGGCAATGGCACCCCACTCCAGTACTCTTGCCTGGAAACTCCCATGGACGGAGGAGCCTGGTAGGCTGCAGTCCATGGGGTCGCTAAGAGTCGGACACGACTGAGCGACTTCACTTTCACTTTTCACTTTCATGCATTGGAGAAGGAAATGGCAACCCACTCCAGTGTTCTGGCCTGCAGAATCCCAGGGACGGGGGAGCCTGTGGGCTGCCGTCTATGAGGTCGCACAGAGTCGGATACGACTGAAGCGACTTAGCAGCAGCAGTAGCAGCAGGCCCTGGGATGCCCAATGTCTGGTTAGACATTATTCCTGAGTATGTCTGTGAGGATGCTTCTGGAAGAGATCAGTATTTGAATCGGTAGACTGGATAGATTAACTAGCATGTTTCAGTGTGGATGGGCATCATCTCATCCTTTGAAGGCCTGAATGGAGAAAAAAGGCAGAGGAAAGCTAAACTGATTCTCTCTGCCTGAGATATCAGTCTTGGACCAGGACTTATATCAGCAGCACTCCTGGTTACTAGGCCTTCAGACTCAGGCTGGAAGTTATACATCAGCTTTCAGGAGTCTCCCACTTTCTGACAGCAGGTCGTGCCACTTCTCAGCTTCCATAATCACCTGCTCCCCTTCTTAATAAGTTCTATTTGAATGTATAAGGTGGGGCTCCTGTTGGTTCTCTGGAGAGCTCTAATATGAGACCTCTCTCTTTGGTCTTTAGATGACCATCTTCTCCCTCATCTTCACATCATCTCAGGTGCACATCTGTGTTTACGTTTCCTCAGTCATACTGGATAAGACATCAGTCATACTGGATAAGACATCAGTCATACTGGATAAGGACCCACCCTAATGACCTCATTTTAACATAATCACCTCTGTAAAGACCCTTATCTCTTCATGAAGTCACATTCTAAGGTACTGGGGGCTAGGACTTCAACATATGAGTGTGGGGGGCGGGGGTGAGAGGACAAAATCAGGCCCATAACAAGGTTTGTGGAGCTAATTGTGACTCCTCTCAATACAGCCTGCATTTAAAAGAGGAACTTCAAGAGAAGAGACTTCAAATGATGGAATTCTGGATTTCAAGTGGGGGAATTCTAGTTTTTAAAGTGGTCCCTAGGGGTGCTGAAGGCCCACCCTGTAGTTCTTCATAAAAGGCACCTCAAAGTTATCTCTGCCACAGGGGCCCTAGCGACTGGTGGAATGTGGGTTATTATGAGGACAGGCGATTGTGATGGTGGCCGGGCTGTGGAATCTTGTTAGGCCAAATGTTAATGCCTCAAAAAATGTCCTTTGGCCCCAACTGGCAGTGCTGTGGTTTTCTGGATGGCAGCGGAGGATAGGGAAATGATGGAAGGCCGAGGGGCAGGAGAAAGTTGCCCAACCTTCCCCAAGATGGCGCCTGATGACCCCATGTCTGAAGGAAAGCCAAGGGCGGCGTTGGTAAGGAGGATGCCTCTTCCCACTGCCCCAGCCCGTCCCAGTGAGGGGAGGAAGAGCACAATGGGGACACCACAGGCTAGGGGCTGAGAGCTAGAAGATTCCAGAGAGCTGCTAAGAGGGGGGTGACATGCACCCTGTCCCCACACTGGCACCTGGCTGCATCCAGGGACCAGGCAGCCTTCACAACATTGTGAAGTCACGTGAAGTTGGCTTTCATCTCCCCCACCTACCTCTTCACTTCCCAGGTGGCTCATCTGGTAAAGAATCTGCCCCCAATGCGGGAGACCTGGATTCGATCCCTGGGTTGGGAAGATCCCCTGGAGAAGGGAAAGGCTACCCACTCCAGTATTCTGGCCTGGAGAATTCCATGGACTCTATAGTCCATGGGGTCCCAAAGAGTCAGACTCGACTTTCACACACACACACATCTACCTCTCCATGGGTGGGGGGCGAGAGTGGCTTTCTTCCTCCTACAGATGGCGATCGGGGTCCTCGTATACAGAGGTACTCAATGCAAAGCCTAGGTTTCTTCCTCCCTCTGTACCGTCTAGACGACTGGGTATCTAACTGATCTCAAACTAGTTGTGGGGATGGGGTGAGTCACCTGCAAGCAGCGATCTGAAGATCACCAGGAAGACAGACTTCTACTCAATTCCCCCACCACACCCACTTGCAAATTTAGGGCGCCATTCCTCTGTCAGTTTGCCCTCTCCTTCTCAACTCTCAAGGTCCTGACAACTCCGTGTAAGTTTCTCCTAAGAACTCAGTCTAGATGCTTACAGTTGACAACGCACTTTGAAGCATCCCCAGGGCACTGTGCCTGGGGCTGCCGGTGCACAGTAGGTTGGGAGGCGGGGTCGCCCCATACTGACTCCTCCCATCCCCTTATTTCCGTCTCCCCAGCCCCAGGAAGCAGACACCCTGAAGCCAGACTCCTCCTACGACTACCTGGAGGAGATGGAAACTTGTGAGGACAGAGGCTGCCCGGGGCCACCGAAGTCACTGTCCTCCAAGGCCGGCCCCGCTGCCACTAAAGGACAGGCGGGCGATGGACCCGAACCCGCGGAGCTGCCCTCGGTCCCAGCCACGGCGGCGCCGGGGAGCCCAGTGAGCGAGCGCAGCGCCGAGATGGAGCTGGAGAAGGTGCGCATGGAGTTTGAGCTCACGCGGCTCAAGTACCTGCACGAGGAGAACGAGCGCCAGCGGCAGCACGAGCAGGTGATGGAGCGGCTGCAGCAGCAGGCGACGCCCCGCCTGGTAGGTGACAGGCCCCACCCGGAGGCCAAGCGTGCGGGACGCTAGCGGCGAGGGGAGCCCGTCGCTGACCTGCACAGGAAGCCTGCTTTACCCATTTGGTGGCTGCGTCCCACCCTACCTCTGCTCACAGCTTTAGAGCTTCCATGTTCATTAAACTCAGATCCAACTCTTCAAGGAAGGTTGGCCCCAGAACTACCTTGTCCACGGTTTTCCTCCTCAGGGAAAACTCAACATTTCTTCTCTGGCTGGATTCCCACCTCTCTCCTCTCTTCTCGGCATCTCTTAAAACAGGATGCCTGGGCCTAGACTGCAGACACCCCCACCACCCCCCACCCTCCATGCCCCACACCAGGTCCCCTCCCATGCTCCCCCACCCCCAGCCCCGACCCCCGCCACTGCAGCCTGGCTGGTGGATTTTGATAAAACCATCCCCCGCCCCACCACATACAGACACACACCTCCCCTGATCAGGGCTGCATTTTTTCTATTGGATCACACTGCCTTGCTGTCAATTAAAACTTAGATATCTTTTGGCAAGAAATGGGCCACTCTCCCCTAACCTAAACGGGGATAAGAAAGCCTGTGTGTGATTAAATGGGATGTGGCTAACACTGTGGCTGGACCATCATAAGCACTAAATAATGAAAGATGTTATTGTTTAAAGCAGCACTGTCTGAGCTTTAAAATCAGAGAGTTCTAGGTTAAAATCCTGGCTCTGAAACATATGAATTGCATGACACTGGGCAAATTACTGATCCTCTTTGAGCCTTGGTCTGCTCATCTATAAGGCAATACCTACCTCATAGGGTTGTGGGGAGGATTAAATGAAAGAATACATGTGAGGCACTCTGAAATAAGCCTGGCACATTGAGTTCATTTTTATGTACTCATGCAATTCACTCCTTGACCCAAATGCAACAACCTACGTTCATCACTTTTTAATTTTATTGGGATGTAATGTATTAGCTATGCTTCCCAGTTCTGAGTTCTGAATCATCCTCAGTTCTGAGAAACGTGCCTTCTGGCTTTATCCAAGTCATTGCTATAATTGTTGAGGAGGATATGACCTAAAGTAAATACCACTAAAAGAGCTCCCTACAGGTTAGCAATGTTCCATTAATCAGCACCCTTGAGTTACATTTTCTCCAGCTCACATTTCTCTACCTTGTCCAGAAAACTGTACTGATACACACAGTCAAATGGTTTCCCAGAATTAAGATATTACATGATAGCATTTCCCCAACTGACTGGTCCATGTTCTTTTTAAAGAAAATTAGGTTGGCTTTGCATGATTTGCTCTCAATGAACACACACTGGCTTCTTAACAATTTTGTTTTTCTTGCTCATGAAGTACTTGCTTTTTAGTTTGAAAATCTTTCTCCTTGCTGGAGGAGATGGAGATCTTTATAATCCTATCTGCTCTGTCTTCCACTTAAAAAAAGAGACCATTGGAAGTATTTTGAAAAGTCTGAAAGGTTTCACAAATGCACAGTTTGTTATCAAAATCACTAATGTCAGTCATTAGCGTGCAGACCACCAACAGTGGCAGAGTCCATGGACACAGAGCCGCACCGGGTCTGCATAGAAACACAGTATCTGTCCAGCCCTCCACTCCTAGCCCAGAATACCGGGTTTCTTCCTCTGGTCTTCTGCCTTCCTTGCCATTCCTTTTAGAAGCAGCTTTACTGGAGTTATTTTCTGCCCTGCTCAGTTTTATTTAGTTGCCTTCACATTTTATGGAGTTGTTTCAACAGGATTGTGTCCAAAACCCCACCTTTAACAATATTTTACAAAAGCGTTTTACTTCCTTGGAGAGATGAGTTTATTTTTAAATTCCCATCTCTCTTTTTCTGGGTGGGTAGGTGAGTAGGTAGACAGTTGTTATTGTATTGGAAAATACCTCTGAATATGTTTCTAGTGAATTAGAGCATCACCAACCCTGCTTACAAAAAATGTGGCATGAGTTGAAAAGATATTTTAAAGAATGAGCCATAGGTGCAGTGCCTTCTTAACTACAGATCGTAACAGTTACATCAGCTTTTACTCCACTTCTGTGCTAATGCCTTCTACAGTTTAAATGGGGATCTGTTTGACCTTAATCATACAGATCCTGGAAAAGAGCAACACACAGGCAGAATCAGCCAGACAGCTCAAACTGACCCTCCCCCACACCCAAGACCCTGAGGGTTTAGGGAGGCCCCATCCCCTGTCTACTGCCTGTCCACAAGAGAGACACACCCTGGGCTGAAGGACC
This sequence comes from Budorcas taxicolor, assembly GCF_023091745.1. Taxonomy (NCBI): domain Eukaryota; kingdom Metazoa; phylum Chordata; class Mammalia; order Artiodactyla; family Bovidae; genus Budorcas; species Budorcas taxicolor. Next base: position 88,392,475 of record NC_068920.1, read on the forward strand.
ACAGCCTGTCCCGATGTGACACGCGCCGGCACCCAGAAAATCAGATACAGTCATTTGTGCCCAAGGGATGCTCTCTCATTGGGCCACCATCCAGCAAAAAGCGTGGGGCGTCAGGGGAGACCATCCAGGGAACTAGCCCAAGACCCAGTGTCCAGATCTGGGGATCTCTGAGTAGGAGAGAGACTGGCCACGTTGTGGGACCCACAGGCTGCATGGAGCGTACAGAGCAAGAAGGGCGGCGGCCTGACTCGGGAGGGCTAAGGCCAGGCTCAAGAAGTGAAAGCTGATGAGTCCCCTCTGTGCCAGTAGCCTTGCCTGGAGTTTTTCACTCTTGTCTCACTCTTCCTCCTCAGCATCTTGTGAGGTGGGCACAATTACCCTCACCTTGGGTGAGGAAGACAGCCTGCCTAAGGTCACATTCGGGAAGGGACAAGAGCAGGAAGGAAGCCCAGGTCTGCCTGGTGCCCGGGCCCCGGCTGGTCGTCTCCACTCTCTTCTTTCCCCACAGTTCTCGGGCGGCCTCCAGGACCTCCTGCTTCCCCAGAACCAGTTCGCCATGTTCCTGTACTGCTTCATCTTCATACACATAATCTACGTCACCAAAGAGATGCTCTTCTTTCTCTTCTCCAAGCACTACCTGTTCTGCATTGCGGCCATTTTGCTCTGTTTGATTAAAACTTTATGGTCATACTTCCAAGTGCCTTCGCTCTCTCTCCATCACTGGGCACCTCCTTGCCTCACCAGTGCCCCCCTCCCCGAGTCAGAACTTGCTGGTAGGAAAGGTTTGCTGTCAAACATTTACACCTTAGTGTGAAGAAACGTGTTTAGGCCTTGTACTAAGCCTGAGTTCTCACTGTGGGTGAAGACGCTTTGTTTCCCAAGAGGAGGATTTCAGAAGGTAGTGGGTTAAGGAGGCATCTGTATGGAGAAGGGGTTTAGAAAGCCTTTCCAGAACCACAGAAATTATACTGTGACTGGGCTGACTTGGAATCCACAGAATCTGCTCATTTAGACAGATCTTGTCTGAGGTGTGGGGAGCTGAGGGAGGCTTGGAGGTAGGGCCCCCAAAGAGATCCACATCCCAGTTCCCATATGTTACCTTATGTGATTAAAAAAAAAAAAAGACTTTGGGATTAAATTAAGGCCTTGAAATGAAGAAGTGATCCTGGATTATCCAGATAAGCACAGTGTAATCAAAAGGGTTCTTATAAGAGGGACGCAGGAGGGTGAGAGGCAGAGACCATGACGCCGTGGGAGCAGAGCGGGGAGTGATGTGGGACCACGAGCCAAGAAATGCAGGCAGCCTGTAGAAGTCAGAAAAGGCAGGAACATGGGCTTTTCCCCAGAGTCACCAGAAAGGATGCAGCCCTGCCAAAGCCATTTTAAATTTCTGACCTCCAGAACTGTAAGAGAATAAATGAGTTGCTTTAAGCCACTACACTTGTAATAATTTATGACAGCAGCAAAACTAACACAGGAAACTAACACAAGAGCCAAAACTCTGCAGACATGTCAAGATGGCATCGTCACCATGCCATTGGCAATGGTCCATTTAACCCTGGCCTGAGCAGGACTGCACACAGTCCATCACACAGGCTCAGAACCTGCCCTCAGTTCAGTTCAGTTCAGTCACTCAGTCGTGTCTGACTCTGCGACCCCATGAATTGCAGCATGCCAGGCCTCCCTGTCCATCACCAACTCCCAGAGTTCACTCAGACTCATGGCCATCGAGTTGGTGATGCCATCCAGCCATCTCATCCTCTGTCATCCCCTTCTCCTCCTGCCCCCAATCCCTCCCAGCATCAGTCTTTTCCAATAAGTCAACTCTTCACATGAGGTGGCCAAAGTATTGGAGTTTCAGCTTTAGCATCAGTCCTTCCAATGAACACCCAGGACTGATCTCCTTTAGGATGGACTGTTTGGATCTCCTTGCAGTCCAAGGGACTCTCAAGAGTCTTCTCCAACACCACAGTTCAAAAGCATCAATTCTTCAGTGCTCAGCTTTCTTCACAGTATGAACGGTATGAGCCTGCCCTCAGCAACATGCAGTTCAAGAACAGAGATGCTGAAGCTCCAGGGAGCCCAGGATGGGCCTATTGGGTATCCTAATCATTGAGCAGTACAGGCCTGGGTGAGGTGGGGGCAAAATCAGGGCATACTTCGAGGGGCCTTGGGGAGGAGGCACTGATGTCTGATTAGAACCACAATAAGTCAGCAATGCTGCTCTTGTGGAAAAGTAGAAGGAGGGGGGACAAAACCAAACAGGCCACACAGCCCAACCCTCAAATCACACACATGCACACACACTGCTAATAGCTGTCTACAATAGACAGGTATACAGATAAGCAGGCAGCAACGACTAAAAGGAACAGACTTTGGGCACTAGAGGGCTCACAGAGGGCGCACACACACACACACACACACACACACACACACACACACACATACACAGAGCAGGTTGTCAGCTACCCAAACCCACCAGCCCCATCTGAGAATGATGGCCAGTGCAGGAGACTTCAAGAATAACCCAGCAAACTGAATGGACACAGCTGTGCAGTCAAATCTTTTTTTTTTTTTTTTGACCCCTCCTCTTCCTGGGCATGAGGCTCTGCTTTAAGAGGAACGAAAGAACACATTTCTGTCCTGTTGGGCTCTCTGAGTGATGCTGAGTGAAAGTACATGAAAAGAGAAACCACCCTGGGACTCAGTGTCAGGACACATCATCATGCACTTCAGTCCACAGTGACTTCTTGTTTCCACCCAGTTCAATGCGTCCATTCCCATTTGTAGCTGCATGTGGCAGGTATTTACTTGAAGGTAATAAAACTGTCATTTCTCATTAAAGTTTCAATAGAATTTTTTTGCTATGGGTCATTTCTCACAATCTCTTAATTTGATCTGGGTTTCTGGGGGCAAGGATTGAAGCAAAAGAAAGAGAAGATCTTGCTTTATTGACTACACCAAAGCCTTTGACTGTGTGGATCACAATAAACTGTGGAAAATTCTGAAAGAGATGGGAATACCAGACCAGCTGACCTGCCTCCTGAGAAATCTGTATGCAGGTCAAGAAGCAACTGTTAGAACTGGACATGGAACAGCAGACTGGTTGCAGATAGGAAAAGGAGTACGTCAAGGCTGTATATTGTCACCCTGCTTATTTAACTTATATGTAGAGTACATCATGAGAAATGCCGGGCTGTATGAAGCACAAGCGGAATCAAGATTGCCAGGAGAAATATCAATAACCTCAGATATGCAGATGACACCACCCTTATGACAGAAAACGAAGAACTAAAGAGCCTCTTGATGAAGGTGAAAGAGGAGAGTGAAAAAGCTGGCTTAAAACTCAACATTCAAAAAACTAAGATCATGGCATCCGATCCCATCACTTCATGGCACATAGATGAGGAAACAATGGAAACAGTGGCAGACTTTATTTCGGGGGGCTCCAAAATCACTGCAGATGGTGACTGCAGCCATGAAATTCAAAAACACTTGCTCCTTGGAAGAAAAGCTATGACAAACCAAGACAGCATATTAAAAAGCAGAGACATTACTTTGCCAACAAAGGCCCATCTAGTCAAAGCTATGGTTTTTCCAGTAGTCATGTATGGATGTGGGAGTTGGACTACAAGAAACCTGAGCACCAAAGAACTGATGCTTTTGAACTGTGATGTTGAAGACTCTTGAGAGTCCCTTGGACTGTCAATCCTAAAGGAAATCAGTCCTGTATATTCATTGGAAGGACTGATGTTGAAGCTGAAACTCCAGTACTTTGGCCAGCTGATGTGAAGAACTGACTCACTGATAAGACCCTGATGCTGAGAAAGATTGAAGGCAGGAGGAAAAGGGGATGACAGAGGATGGGATGGTTGGATGGCATCATTGACTCAAGGGACATGAGTTTGAGCAAGCTTGGGGAGATGATAAAGGACAGAGAAGCCTGGTGTGCTGCAGTCCATGGGTTCACAAAGAGTAGGACATGACTGAGTGACTGAACTGAACTGAACTGAAGGAGGAGATCAGGATATCAAAAAGATCAAGGTCCAGATGTTTAATCTGCTAGAGCAAATAGAATTGAGAGTTTGAAAAAAAACAAGTGCTATAATACCATTTATTTAATCAGCCTGTTGCCAGAAAAACTAGATTAACTGCACCCATTTTCCTTTTAAATCTTTTAAGAAAGACTGAATAAACTTTCAGCTGTTAGCATCTCTTCTCACCCCCTTAGCAATGGGCGTGAAATCTCCCTTCTGTCCCTCCTCCTACTCTGATAGAAGACTGGAGCCAGTAAGAGAAGATGTGCCCTGAGTAAAAATGAGAGGAAACTCATGGTCACTCCCCAAACTTGGTATAGGCCTCCCAGTTCAATTGCAAAGCAGGAAACCAGAAGGAAAGGAGAGAGAAAAACAAAGAGAGATGCAAAGGATAGGAAGAAGGCACAGCCTAGCGTTATCAAGCAGGCAACAAGTCAACACACAAGCCCTTCCGGAGCATCTCCAATGTGCCTGGTACTTGGTTTCACACTTTATGGAGACCTGGGAGGTAGACATGTATATCATGCCCACTTCACAGACAAGGATACTGAGGCTCAGAGAGGTTAAGTGATGCACCCAAAACCATCTTAGATCTCAAGTCTGACTCCAAAACACATGATCTTTATACACTTACACATTTCTAAAATCCTGCCTCGGAGGATTGCACAGCCTTGCTGGGGAGATGCAGCTGATACACACTAAAGTGTAAAGAAACCAGCAGGCACATAGACCTCAGCGATGAAGGAGAGTAAACGAGAGGGCCCCGGAGCACAGGGTGATCAGAAGTCTCAAAAGAGCAGCTCACAGGGGCCAGTAAGCCTGGGACAGGGAGAAAGGAGCAGGGAGAACTCACCTGAATTCAGACCAGTGTGGGATCTTAATTCAAAGAGAGGAGTAGGCTCATCCTCGCTCTGGTGAATAGTAACAGACCTGGAAAAGTGATTTGGAACCAAATTTTATAGTTTTAAATGTTGGTCTGAGGAACGTGAACTTAATCTCTTAGGAAATAAGGAATGTTCAAACTACTGTGCTATTGCATTTATTTCACATGCTCAAAATCCTTCAAGCTAGGCTTCAGCAGTACACGAATTGAAAACTTCCAGATGTACAAGCTGGATTTGGAAAGGCAGAGAAACTGGAGGTCAAATTGCCAACATTCACTGGACCATGGGGAAAGTGAGGGAATTCTAGAAAAACATTTACTTCTTCATTGACTATGTTAAAGCCTTTGACTGTGTGGATCACAATGAACTGTGGAAAATTCTTAAAGAAACGGGAGTACCAGACCACCTTACCTGTCTCCTGAGAAATCTGTATGCTGGTCAAGAAGTAAAAGTTAAAAACATGGAACGATAGACTGTTTCAAAATTGGGAAAGGCTGTATATTATCACTCTGCTTATTTAACTTATATGCAGAATACATCATGTGACATGCCAGGCAGGATGAATCACAAGCTGGAATCAAGTTTGCTGGGAGAAACATCAACACCCTCAGATATGCAGATAATAGCACTCTAAAGTCAGAAAGTGAAGAACCAAAGAGCGTCTTGATGAGGGTGAAAGAGGAGAGTGAAAAAAGCTGGCTTGAAACTCAGCACTAAAAAAAGTGAGATCATAGCATTTGGTCCCATCACTTCATGGCAAATAGAAGGGCAAAAAGTTGGAGCAGTGACAGATTTTATTTTCTTGCGCTCCAAAATCACTGTGGACAATGACTGCAGCCATGAAATTAAAAGATGCTTGCTCCTTGGAAGTAAGCTATGACAAACCTAGACAGTGTATTAAAAAGCAGAGACTTCACTGTGCCAACAAAGGCCTGTATAGTCAAAGTTATGATTTATCCAATAGTCATATATGGATGTGAGAGTTGGACTATAAAGAAGGCTGAGCGCTGAAGAACTGATGCTTTCAAATTGTAGTGCTGGAGAAGATTCTTGAGAGTCCCTTGGACTGTAAAGAGATCAAATCAATCAATCCTAAAGGAAATCAATCCTGAATATTCATTGGAAGGACTGCCACTGAAGCTCCAATACTTTGGCCACCTGATGAGAAGAAGCACCTCAGTGGAAAAGACTGATGCTGTGAAAGATTGAAGGCAAAAGGAGAAGTGGGTGGCCGAGGATGAGATGGTCAGATAGCATCACTGACTCAATGGACATGAATTTGAGTAAACTCCAGGAGATAGTAGAGGATAGAGGAGCTTGGCATGCTACAGTCCATGGGATCACAAAGAGTCAGATACTACCTAGTGGTTGAATAACAACAATAGTGACCCTTCCCGAAAACGGGGAAATTCTTCACCCATCCTCTCTCCTGGGGACCATGTTCTTGCCTTGACCCTCTCTTTCCATTTCCAGTCTAGGAACATTTGTTCTAACGTCCCCGTGTGAAGATTGCATTTGGCTGTAAAAGAAACCCAGTCACAGTGGCTTAACAAAGTAGGAGTTTACATGTCTCACACACTAAGAAATCCCCGGTAAGGCAGTCCGTGATGGTGAAATTTCTCAGGAAGTCCTAGAGAGCCCAGTCGTAAAGGACCCTTCTTCTTGTTCCACCATCCTTAGCATATGGCTTTTATCCTGTTCACTTCATGGCTTTTAGCCTCGTAATCTCAATATGGCTGCCGTGGCTCCAGGCATCAACTCCTGGTCAGCAAAGGGGGAAAAGAAATGAAGCCACCTCTTAAAAGCTTTCCAGAAAGATCCACTTAGAAACTTCTGCTTGCATCTCATGGTTCAGACTGGTCATGTTGCTGCTCCTAGCTTCAGGACATCTTTAGTATAGTAAGTTTTCTGCCTGGACACTGTTGCAGCCTTGAACAAAATTAAGATTCTGATAGTATGGGGAGGAGGGGAAAGAGAGAGGTGGGTATTGAATAAGCAAATAACTGTGTCTACAGTACCTTGCTGCTTTCTTAGGCCCAGCTCCCACCCCCTGCCTCAGTGCTGAGCCAGCATCACAGTCCTGTCCAGGTTGAGACAATTGGGTGGAGCACAGCTGTGGCCAAGCTGGGTCTGGTCAACGGCTGCACCCTCACTCACATACCACAGCAAGAAGGTCACAGTTTTCTCTCAATAAAGGACTGGAACAGCTCTGCCTTCATCCTCTTGACCTCTGCCTGAGGTCCCAGGATCTTACACAACGAGGGCCTCTGCCTTGCCTGGGGGCACACCCCTCAGTGCTAGGTTGCAGGAGGAGGCCCGTCTGCCTCTAGAGTCCCTCCCCTTCCTGAGTCCCAGATCCCGCAGAACAGAGCCCAGTGCCCCCAAAGTCTGTCCTGTCATCCCACTCACACTGTGTTGCTGAAGACTAAGAGCATAACAGATCCTACACAGTACACTCCACTATAGCCCAAGCAGTTAAGCACTAATAGTAAAGTTTCAAGTGGTCTTAGGAAGACAAAGATAGAAGAATCTTGCCTGCTGTCCCAGTGGAATCACATAGGTCGCAACCCTGAGCCCAGGGACAGGCTAGGATCCTGGAAATGCTCAGATCTGCAAGGAGGGAAGGAGGAGCAGGCTTGGCTTCCAACTTCCCTGCCATCTCCCTTTCTAATCCCACTTCAACAGGCGATGGCAAGCAAGTTGGTTAAGCTTCCTAGGCTTCATTTGGGTGACCTACCAATTACCTAGGCTCTCAGTTTTTTTAAAAAAAAGAAAATAAAAAGGTGAGGGTGGAGAGAATGGGACCAAAGAGCCTTGGGTCTGATTTCAGAAATTCCAATTTAATTGATCTGAGATCGTGTCCAGAAAGTTTGGTAACTTGAACACTGCCCCAGTTGATTGTAACATTTTCAGCTTCATTACAAACTAAATCCTTGTGACTCAACACATGATCTGAGGACCAGCAGCCCCAGGTATCTTAGAAATGCAGCATCCCAGGCCCCACTCTGGACCCACTGATCATCTGCATTTTTGACAATATTCTCAATGACTCTTGTACACGTGGACGTCACAAAAGCGCTGCTCTAGGTGAAGTGATTCAACCTTTGTTCAGTTGCAAAGATAGTGCTCTCGGCCTGGAGGGTCTTGGGCTGGGGGTGGGGGGAGAGTGGGGGGCGGGGTGTGGAGGCAAGACAGGAAGGAGAGAGAGAGAGAATAACCGAGCGTGCAGCCCCTAGGAGGGCTGTGGGTGCCCCCCTCACAGCTGGCAGGCACAGGCTGAGTGGCCGTACTTCCACCCTTCCCCTCCACGCTCTTCAGCAGTTCTTGCTCTGGGGCTTCTGAGCAACCAAATAATTGCTCCCAGCACTCCGCAATTCACCAGAAACTTCCGGAATCCCCCCAGGCCTGTCTCTGCCTCTGTCCCTTTTATGATCTGGCTCTGTTGTAGCTTGGGGGAAAATCTTGCTAATATACATTCATTCATTATTTAAAGGTTGCCACTGTTCTTTCAGGGAGGTTAAGCATGATTAAAAGACGGGATTTTTTTTTCCACAGGGCACAGCAGAAAAGCTAGGACTCCCGCATTTTTAAGCTGTTTTGGCCGAGCCTTGTTGCATAATTTAAAGTCTGGGACTCATTTAGATTTAATTAGCCAAAGGAGCAGCAGCTGCAGGTTCATTAGTTGGTATTTATTAAGCACCCTCAGAGGGCTAGGTCTGCTGCTCTTTAAGAGCTTCAGACTTGCAAATTTCCTATACTTTAAGAAAGAGAGGATCACAGAGAGGGTTAGGAGTCAAGCATTTTGGTTCCTCAAGAACAAAGGGGTGGCATCAAAGCGCCTGGGGTCAGGAGATAAATCCCCTAAACGCCTCTGCCAAGAGTCAGTGATTTAGGGACTCAAGGTGACAATGTGATAACAGGGTGCAGGCTCAGCTCTACAAATGAGAAGTGTTAGTAAGAGAAAGGCAGACAATGTAGGGGTCAGAGACCTGACTTTAAGAACCGGGAGAAGTGAAGCGATCAGAACTCAGCTCCAGGATCTTCAGGGCCCAATGCAGAAGGACACGGAGGGTCCCTTGTTCAAGAACCACTGAGGATTTCAAGGTGGGGACAGAGGATCCTGGAACCAACTGTGGGGTCTGGCTAAGTGCAGGCCATCCCCCCCACCAAGCATAGAGCCCGGGGGCAGTGCTGTGGTGGTCCACCCATGAGGCTGGCCCAGTGAGTGTGGGAGACCTTCTGGGGTAGGGGGCTTTTGTGGATCCTCTGAAATCCCCCTCTGGTCCCTGACACCCTATCAGCCAGAGGAAGGGGAACAGGTGCTATGCATTTTGAAAGGGGGTAGGGACCACGGGAGCAGGCCCAACTGCTGAGGATGCTGAGTCTGGTGGTCTAGGGGGAGGAAAGGTCCCCGCCCAGGCAATGTCGGGGGGCGGGGCTGATACCCCCACCAGCTCTGGAAGCAGAGTCTGGCTGAGTGGAAGACACCTCTTGGTGTGCAGGTCACGCCCCGGGCTTGCAGCTGCTAATCTCAGGGCTAACACAAGCACTGAGTTCCCCAGTTCTTGGCATTTCCTCTCCCTCCTGGCTTCCTCCCCAGCCCCATTCAGCAGCTAGCTTTTCTCTGGGCTAGAAAAGCCCCAAATAAGAGAATAAAGCTACGCTTTTTACCCTCATGAGCCTCATTTGTATCAAATGACACAGTCACTTTCCCTCAAACTTTGCATCAAAGGAGCCTTTGTAGGGTCCTGGGGCAGAAAGCAGGTCTTGGAAGAGAGCCACCGGAAAGCCAGGCAGAAAGTGCTGAGCAAGGCAACCCTTGGTTGAGAAGGTGGGGGTCAGCGGGAGAGAGGTGAGGGGGTGTCCTTGGGAGCTTCCCCCACCCTTAGGTAGGGCATATGCCAGACATTCTCTACCACGGAGCCACTCTCCTCCCAGCTGGAGCAGCTCATCGTGTGCTGCAGAGACCACCCTACTGCCGGGGCTTCAGCCAATGCTTGAGGACCAAATGAATGAACAAGTCGATGAACAAAAGGGTGCAGTAGACAGCCTGAGAGAAGACTCTGAGCTCAAGCCTTCTGTGGAGATGTCCTGGAGAGGAGGGAAGGGCTCACACCCTTACCCAGTAGCTACTGTATATTTTGCCCCGTCCAACACACTTCATGTCAACTCATCTCATCCCATGGCCACCCCCTGAGACAGTACTATAACCATCCTCACCCTGCCAATGAGAATGAGACTCAGACAGGTTCAGGAGTTGCCTGAGCTTCCTGAGCTGGAAGCCTGGCAGGGACCAAGTATAGCACAGAGCTGAAAGTTGCTTTAAAGAATGTTGAGAAATCTATCTCATCTGTTTGGATGTCAATGAGATTCAGGGCTGCTTTGATAATAAATGTGAAGAGTGATGTTACTGTATTTCAAATGCTATTGTGAGGTCCCCTGTATCTCTCTATATTGTGCACACCTAGGGGTAGAGGCTTCAACGGTACTCGACTGAAAAATCTGCCTTTATTCCACCCATTCTCTCCCTTCCTTCCACTAAAGGTTGTGGAGGGAAATATCTCTGAGAGGGGACAAGCATGTCAGTCCTCACTCACTGGCTCTGGTGCGGCAGGTGAAAGAGGGGAGCTGGCCAGCTGGAGCTAACAAGAAAGGAAGAATCAGTGCAAAAGAGGCAGCCCCCCCACTCCCACCCTCCTGCCCATTTTCACCCTGTGTCTAGTTCAAGGGCAGCCAGGAATCCAGTCTTTTTAAGTGATACCTGCTGATTTTTAACTGTTGCTTCTATCTTTTTAGGCACTCTATGGACCTAACAAAAGTCTGCAGGCCCACAAACTCGCAACCTTTGAACTTGAGATGTGATTTCCCTTATGATATAGTCTTCTGTTTCACTCAGAGATGTGCTGGGGGAATTCTTTAAACAGGAAATACTCCTAGTTACAAAAATAGAATGTGATTCACTCTAGCCCTGCATTAAGCAGAGAAGCAGCAGTAAAGGATGTTTCTTCCCTTCACAAACTGCCTCACCTTGAGGTGTTTCAAGAGACAGATCTCTTTGTGCATTTCAAATCAAGTTAGAATGGGAAAAATCCAATTTTCATACAACTTGAAGGAAAATGGGAATTTGACTCAAGCCTGGATCAGGATTAAAGAAGGGGCAAGGCAGGAGCCTGGGGTGGAGAAATGAGGCAAGAGAGTGCATTGCAGGCAGAGGGCAAAGCTGGGTGCCCTCACTTAGGGATGTGGAGAGAGGCTGGCAACAGCCCTGTGAGAGTGGTGAGACAGAGAGATGGAGCCGGGGGACCGGATTCAGAGAGGGAAAGAGGATGAGGGCACATCATCGGTTGCCATGGCAACAAAGGAATAAGGAAAAGGGAGGGGAGAAAAGGAGGGAGGGGGGAATCTCAGAGAAGAGCTCTATTGTGCTGCTACACCCAGGTCTCTCCTCTCCATCCAGGCACCTGTCTATAACTCCCAGGCCCTCTACCACCTTCCCCACCTGACTCCACTCAACCTTGGCATGGATAAAATACTATGAAATGAAAATACTATGAACTGATGTCAAAGACATTCAGATCCTATATGCGTAACTATAGGATATGTAACTACTTACTTCGCATCAGTCTCTAGAAGACCTCTCTTTAAAAAAAATTTTTTTTAATTTAATTTTTTTTAATTTTACTTTACAATACTGTATTGGTTTTGCCATACATCAACATGAATCTGCCACGGGTGTACACGTGTTCCCAATCCTGAATCCCCCTCCCACCTCCCTCCCCACCTCTTTTTAAAAATTAAAAATATATATATTTATTTGGCTGCACTAGGTCTTAGTTGCAACATGCGGTGTCTTTAGTTGTGGCATGAGAACTCTTAATTGCAGCATGTGGGATCTAATATCCTTACCAGGAATTGAACCGAGGCCCTACATTGGGAGCATGGAGTCTGAGCCACTGGACCAACAGAGAGGTCCCTCCAAAAGGCCTCTTGAATTAAAAAATATTTTCTCCACTGTCTTGCTATGAAAGCCTATAATTCAACTATCAGGGCCAAAATTCTTGGACTAAGGATTTGTTCATGTTCAGTTACAAACCGTGCTTAAGAACAGTAATACCTTGGATATTAACTTCTAGAATCTCATAAATTAATTTATCACATGTAGCAGGGGTCTTGGCTTCAGTCTACTACTAGGATTCAGGCATATCTAAACATGTATAATAAGTTAACAGGCTAGATCCCAGACAGATCAGTTTATAGCATGATTCCAGTGACATCTGCTATGTGTACCCAGTGTTCATTCCCCATTGATTTTCTTTTGGGGAGCTCCCTGTTCATCAGTCTTTGTAAAGTTCCAGTGGGCTGGCTTCCAATTGAGGGTGGGCCCCAGACCCAGACCTGGCCAATCAGAGCATTCCATCTTTTGGCCAAATGGTAGGTTCTGGTGTGGACACATGACCCAAGCCTGACCAATGAGTCTCAGACTTAGGACTTTTACTGGAACTCCTGGGAAAGATAAACTCTCCTTTGGGTACTAATTAGGCAGAATAAATATCCAGAGTGATTGGTGGCTGTCTTGTTCCACTTGGGAAAGCCTAACCTGAGCATACAGCTTACATGGAGAAAAGCAGAGCCAAGAAGGGATGAGAAGACTCAGGGAAAGAGAGGGAGGGAGGAGAAGGAGAGAGAGTGAGACCTTGTTGGCATGATTTGAGCTCCTGGATCTACCTGAAATAAGAGACATCCCTAAGCGTTTCAGTTGCTGTTAACTTTTATTTAAATTGGGTTTCTGTCAGTTGGAACCAAGAGTTCTGAAGCATGCAAGGGCTTTCCCATTTGGCTAAGGCGAAGAGAATTAAATGAGTTGGAACATGAGCTCAGCGATAGCTAGTGGAGGAAACTTGGCATCTGTTTCCAGCCTGTCCTATAGCGAAAGTCAAGCAGATGAACCTAAATAAGGGAGTTTGACAGACACAGGGAGAAGCGGCACTCTTAGGGGACACACATGAGAACTCACATGGGAAAGAGTCATTACTCCACTTCTGGAGGGAAAACAGCCCTGCTCTGGCACCATGAGGGACTGAGGTATTGATGTCTCTGCCAATGGAAATGGTGGCAGGGCATCGCTAAGAGGGGATGCCCAGTGGGAAACCATAGACAAGCATAGTCTGTACAATCACAAAGGCTCCATGATAAGACCATGAACAGTTTGGAAGCAACCCTAGTGTCCATCAACCGATGTGTTGATAATCACCATGTGGGACAGCCATGCCATGGAATATTATTTGGCAGTAAAAAAGGATAAAGCATTGATCCATGCTACCTCATGGTTGAACCTTGAAAACATCATGCTAAGTGAAAGAAGCCAAACATAAAAGACTACAAATGTTATAATTCCATTTGCATAAAATGTCCAGAATGTGAAAATCTCTAGAGAGACAAAGTAGGCTAGTAGTTGCTTAGGACCAGGGGAACAGAGGGACTGGGAGATGAGAGCTATGGGTGCAGTTTCCTTCAGGGTGATGAAATGTTCTAAAATTAACTGTGGGGATGGTTGCAAAACCTGAAATGCTAAAAGTCATCTAATTGCACACTTTAAATGGGAAATTGTACAGTATATGAATTATATCTCAATAAAGTTCTTACCCTCCAAAATGGCTGTTAAGTGCTGAGTCTGCGTGTCGGGGGGATAAACGTGAAAGGTTAGCCTCCAGGAGACTCCAGGTGACTCAGGGCACTTGATGAAGCTGCTGCGACTTTGGGAGGGACTCTGCCCTTAGATCTGACCAGAGAGACCTCGCTCTGGGCCAGCACTGTAAGAGGGCTCCCTGCTGACTCTTATCTGGTCTCACCCCTCCCCACAGGGTAGGAAGTCTGTAGGGCCAAGTAGATGTGCCCACCACACTCCACGTCCTGAGAACATATCATAGGCATACAGGACCCAGGAACTCCTTGCCCAAAAGGTCCCAAACCTGTTTCTCGAGCCTGCAGTCCTCTTCCCCAGGTTCGTCCTCCACAGGGTAGACTGAATTTGGGGGGGTGGCACATACAAGAGATGTGACTGGAACTTGGATATGCAAGCTGGTTGCCCACACCAGGCCCCTCGAAGAATGAGGCAGAGCTGGGGGGTGAAGGATAAAGGGACAGGCCACGGGCCGTGAGCGCAGGGCCGGGGGGCGGGTGGTGGGGGGAGAGCGGCGGGAGGCGGTGCCTGGGGCCCACTCTCCCCACAGTCACCAAGTATTCCAGCAAGTGATCAGAGAAATATGAACATTCTCAATTCAAACTTGACCTTCCAGGTCATTGTGAAGATGTCTTTTTCAAGACAGAAAGCGGGAACATTTAACAATTTGTTAGCCTGCTTTATAGCTGTAAGATACGTAAACACATGGCTTGTGGACCTCCATTTGTCTTCATGCTCTGGATCCCCGCAAACACAAGAGATCTGATGCTGAGAGATGCTCCACTTGAGAGAAATCTATCAGAGCTCTTCTTTCTACAGAATCCTGCTAAGGGATTTCCCAGGCTGTGTTTATGGATTTAGGAAACAGTTCATGGATTCTTTGCTCCAGGCTATAGAGAAAGCTGATACATAGCTGCCCACAACCTGAAGTTTAATGATTTCTGTCAAGGTCTTCTCAGCTGAGCCCACAGCTTAGGCACATAGTGGGGTGCAGGCTGGAGACTCAGTGGTTCTCAGAGCCCTACTAAGGACTCGGTGCCTGTCACTCCCTTGCCTTTCGGTTTTGCTGTTGTTGCTTTTAAGGTATCATGTAGTAAGAGTCCAGCTGGCAAAGAATCCTAGCAGAAGCTCATGGGAAACGTCTGAGAGCAGGACTGAGGCGGGCCAGGGAGTACCAGACATCCTTCCTCTACATCTTCCTGTCGGCCCAAAACTCAGGAATCGCGTGCTGGTGCCCTTGCAGGAGAGACCTTCACGACACACGGTCTCTGTCCTCCAAGAACTTATCATCTGGCTGCAAAGTAACACTGACGCGGATCATTAAAACACAATGATCCCTGGTGGTCCAGTGGTTAAAAATCACCTTCCAGTGTAGGGGACCCTGATTCCATCCCTGGCCAGGGAACTAAGATCTCACATGATGGGGCAACTAAGTCCAAGCCTCAACTAGAGAGCCTGTTTGCTCTAGAGCCCAGGTGCTACAACTAAAGAGAAGCCCGCACACCCAACACAGCCAAACAAATAAAAATAAATATTAAAAAAAGAAAGAAAAGATGATCAACATTTAAAAAAAAACCACAATATAAAACCCCCACGATATAACAGAGTGTGACATAAAGCATTTTCAGGACTAGAGATTATCTCATCCAGAGTTTCTCCTAGGCACGGCTGCCCCTTTGGACAACATTACCCTTTGCTTGGGCTTCCCTGATAGTTCAGTTGGTAAAGAATCCGCCTGCAATGCAGGAAACCCTGGTTCAATTCCTGGGTCAGGAAGATCCCCTGGAGAGAGGACAGGCTACCCACTCCAGTATTCTTGGGCTTCCCTGGTGGCTCAGCTGGTAAAGAATCCACCTGCAATCTGGGAGACCTGGGTTCAATCCCTGGGTTGGGAAGATCCCCTGGAGAAGGGAAAGGGTACCCACTTCAGTATTCTGGCCTGGAGAATTCTGTGGATTGTATAGTCCATGGGGTCTCAAAGATTTGGACACAGTGACTCTCACCACCACCGCCCTTTGCTTGGAAAGAGGAGGAGCTGTCCTGTGCATTGCAGGATGTTTACAGCATCCCTGCCCTCTAACCCACTAGATGCCAGTAACAGGCTCCCTGCCCCAGTTGTAAGAACAAAAAGTATCTCCAGACACTGCCAAATGTCCCATGGGGGTGAAAACTGCCCCTAGCTGAGAACTGTTGCTCTAGTATAAACACCTCCCCATCATTTCCAGTATAATTAATGTTTATAGACAGATAATTACAGGAAGCCAGGTGAGGGGGTCAGTTTTCATTTTGATCCCAAAGAAAAGGCAATGCCAAAGAATGTTCAAAGTGAAAATGAAATTTGCTCTTTGCGACCCCATGGACTATACAGTCCATGGAATTCTCAGGCCAGAATACTGGAGTGGGTAGCCTTTCCCTTCTCCAGGGGATCTTCCCAACCCAGGGATCGAACCCAAGTCTCCCGCACTGCAGGTGGTTTCTTTACCAGCTGAGCCACCAGGGGAGAATGTTCAAACTACCACATAATTGCACTCATTTTACATGCTGGCAAGGTAATGCTCAAAATCCTCCAAGGTAGGCTTCAACAGAACATGAACCGAGAACTTCCACATGTTCAAGCTGACTTTAGTAAAGGCAGAGGAACCAGAGATCAAATTGCCAACATCCACTGGATCATAGAAAAAGCAAGGGAATTCCAGAAAAACATCTACTTCTGCTTCACTGACTATGCCAAAGCCTTTGACTGTGTGGATCACAACAAACTGTGGAAAATTCTCAAAGAGAGTGGAATACCAGACCATATTACCTTCCTTCTGAGAAACCTGTATGCAGGTCAAGAAGCAACAGTTAGAACTGGACATGGAACAACAGACTGGTTCCAAATTGGGAAAGGAATACGTCAAGACTGTATATTGTCATCTTGCTTAGTTAACTTATATGGAGAGTACATCATGAGAAATGCCAGGCTGGATGAAGCTCAAGCTGGAATCAAGACTGCCAGGAGAAATATCAATAACCTCAGATATGCAGAGGACACCACCTTAATGGCAGAAAGTGAAGAGGAACTAAAGAGCCTCTTGATGAAGGTGAAAGAAGAGAGTGAAAAAGCTGGCTTAAAACTCAACATTCAAAAAACTAAGATCATGGCATCCGATCCCATCAAGTCATGGCAAATAGATGGGGAAACAATGGGAACTGTGACAGATTTCATTTTCTTGTGCTCCAAAATCACTGTGGATGGTGAGTGCAGCCAAAAAATCACTTGCTCCTTGGAAGAAAAGCTATGACAAACAAAGAGAGTGTACCATAAAGCAGAGACATCACTTTGCTGGCAAAGGTCCATCTAGTCAAAGCTATGGTTTTTCCAGTAGTCATGTATGGATGTGACGGTTGGACCATAATAAAGGCTGAGCGCCAAAGAATTGCTGCTTTTGAACTGGTGCTGGAGAAGGCTCTTTGAGAGTCCCTTGGACAGTAAGGAGACCAAACCAATCAATCCTAAATGAAATCAACCTTGAATAATCATTGGAAGGACTGATGCTGAAGCTGAAGCTCCAATACTTTGGCCACCTGATGAGAAGAGCCGACTCATTGGAAAAGAACTTGACGCTGGGAAAGACTGAAGGTAGGAGGAGAAGGGGATGACAGAGGATGAGATGGTTGGATGGCATCACTAATTCAATGGACATGAGTTTGAGCAAACTCTGGGAGATCGTGAAGGACAGGAAAGCCTGGCATGCTGCTGTCCATGGGGTCACAAAGAGTCAGACATGACTGAGCGACTGAACAACAAGCAGATGAGGGGGAGATGATTGTGGGTGGGAAGAGCTGGTTCTTGAAGAAAGTGGCACCAGAACTGGGCCTCAAAGGCTGAGTAGGACCTGATGAATCTGGCTGGAAGGACAGCCCTGCAAGATGGGGAAGGGTGTGCTCAGAACAAGCAGCATGACCCACATGCTTATGAGGTTGTGCAATGTCAAAAGGTGCCCATTTCCTAGTGACAAAGGCACCAAGGGCCAGCCAGGAATGAGCATGCCCTGGGATGGAGAGGAGAGAGCCATCCCTCCATCAGGGTCCGATGGGGACTGCAGCATCTCGAGCCTCTTGTTGGCCCCGCTAAGCTCCTCTCTGCTCTGACTGGTCTGTGGGGACACCTTCGCTCCTCCCACAGAGGCCCTTCATGGAAGAATGAGAAGGAAGGTCTTTCAAGAGCTCAAGGTAAATTGAACCAAAAGGAGAAGGAAAGCTCTAAGAAAAGAGTCTGGATCTGAGACACACAGCAGCCAGTGTGCCTGGACTCAGGTTATTGTTGCTTCTGTCCCTTCCTCAGAAAGACCCTACAGAGAGTTAGTCACCCGTCAGGGATGTCTCCTATGCCCAGAGCATCTTTCCTCCTACGAAGAAACCTTAAGACCCTGCAGGGACCCCTCATCCCATCACCTTCCCTTTCTTTGCTCATCCATCCAGCAATCACTTCAGTTCAGTTCAGTCACTCAGTTGTGTCTGACTCTTTGCGACCCCATGAATCGCAGCACACCAGGCCTCCCTGTCCATCACCAACTCCGGGAGTTCACCCAAACCCATGTCCATCGAGTCAGTGATGCCATCCAGCCATCTCATCCTCTGTCATCCCCTTCTCCTCCTGCCCAATCCTTCCCAGCATCAGGGTCTTTTTCAATGATGGACCAGCAAAAACTAAGGTACTGGTGCTCCTGGGCATACACGAAGAACCTCCCAAGGGCATTTTGGCATGGGCCATTTTAAGAGCCTCACATGACAAGTCCTCACCTTTCACAAGCACTGTGTTAAACAGCTGTCCCATCTGAGTACACATGTGAGGGAGGCGGCTGGTTCTCCCTCCTGCTTCCCTTACACCCCAAAGAGCAGCATGCTTCTTACCCATCCCGAATCTTCCCACAGTGCACTGGCCTGAGGGAACATGTATGGCACAACGAAGTGAGAGTCTCAATTCCTGTATCCATGTGGAGAAGAATGGTGGCTAAATGACTGGGCAAATCAACTAGCTTCCGGTTCTCTGCTTTCATTCAAAGTGAAGGAGAATCTATTCTAGTTATCTGTCAATTGAGAAGTTTTTAATGATTACCCATATGATTTTTGACATATAACTCAAAAAGTTTATAAAACTGAGTGACACTGCTATAACAAAACTCCTTACATTCTTTAGTATTTACGTATGTGAAAAGGTTTCTGAGCTCAGCTCTTGCATCTATTTTTTAAAATAGAAATAATACTGAAACTTGACCCCTCCTAGCAATGAGTAATATTCCTCTATGGATATATGATCTAATTGGGGTGGGGAAAAAAGCACTTCATCCTCATTAAGAGATACATTTTCAATTAAGCTTTATTTTTTATGCTTCCTTAAGTAGCTATTACTGTGATATTGAATGGTTTGCCTTGGAAACGAACAGAGATCATTCTGTCATTTTTGAGATTGCATCCAAATACTGCATTTCGGACTCTTTTGTTGACCATGATGACTACTCCATTTCTTCTAAGGGATTCCTGCCCACAGTAGTAGATATGATGGTCATCTGAGTTAAAGTCACCCATTCCAGTCCATTTTAGTTTGCTGATTCCTAGAATGTTGACGTTCACTCTTGCCATCTCTTGTTTGACCACTTCCAATTTGCCTTGATTCATGGACCTGACATTCCAGGTTCCTATGCAATATTGCTCTTTACAGCATCGGACCTTGCTTCTATCTCCAGTCCCATCCACAACTGGATATTGTTTTTGCTTTGGCTCCATCCCTTCATTCTTTCTGGAGTTATTTCTCCATTGATCACCAGTAGCATATTGGGCACCTACCAACCTGGGGAGTTCTTCTTTCAGTATCTTATCATTTTGTCTTTTCATACTGTTCATGGGGTTCTCAAGGCAATACTGAAGTGGTTTGCCATTCCCTTCTCCAGTGGACCACATTCTGTCAGACCTCTCCACCATGACCTGCCAGTCTTGGGGGTCCCCACACGGCATGGCTTAATTTCATTGAGTTAGACAAGGGTGTGGTCCATGTGATCAGATTGACTAGTTTTCTGTGATTTCTGTGTTTCAGTGTGTCTGCCCTCCAGTGCCCTTTTGCAACACCTACCATCTTACATGGGTTTCTCTTACCTTGGACGTGGGGTATCTCTTCAAGACTGCTCCAGCAAAGTGCAGCTGCTGCTCCTTACCTTGCATGAGGGGTATCTCCTCACGGCTGCCCCTCCTGACTTTGAACGTGCAGTAGCTTCTCTCGGCCCTCCTGCACCCACGCAGCCACCACTCCTTGGACGTGGGGTAGCTCCTCTCGGCTGCCACCAAAGAATGCTCAAACTACCACACAACTGCACTCATCTCACACGCTAGTAAAGTAATGCTCAAAATTCTCTAAGCCAGGATTCAAAAATACATGAACCGTGAACTTCCAGACGTTCAAGCTGGTTTTAGAAAAGGCAGAGGAACCAGAGATCAAATTGCCAACATCCACTGGATCATGGAAAAAGCAAGAGAGTTCCAGAAAAACATCTATTTCTGCTTTATTGACTATGCCAAAGCCTTTGACTGTGTGGATCATAATAAACTGTGGAAAATTCTGAAAGAGATGGGAATACCAGACCACCTGACCTGCCTCTTGAGAAACCTGTATGCAGGTCAAAAAGCAACAGTTAGAACTGTCCATGGAACAACAGACTGGTTCCAAATAGGAAAAGGAGTACGTCAAGGCTGTATAGTGTCACCCTGCTTATTTAACTTATATGCAGAGTACATCATGAGAAACGCTGGGCTGGAAGAAGCACAAGCTGGAATCAAGATTGCCAGGAGAAATATCAGTAACCTCAGATATGCAGATGACACCAACCTTATGGCAGAAAGTGAAGAGGAACTAAAAAGCCTCTTGATGAAAGTGAAAGAGGAGAGTGAAAAAGTTGGCTTAAAGCTCAACATTCAGAAAACTAAGATCGTGGCATCTGGTCCCATCCGTTCATGGCAAGTAGATGGGGAAACAGTGGAAACAGTGGCAGACTCTATTTTTTGGACTCCAAAATCACTGCAGATGGTGATTGCAGCCATGAAATTCAAAAACGCTTACTCCTTGGAAGGAAAGTTATGACCAACCTAGACAGCATATTAAAAAGCAGAGACATTACTTTGCCAACAAAGGTCTGTCTAGTCAAGGCTATGGTTTTTCCAGTGGTCATGTACGGATGTGAGAGTTGGACTGTGAAGAAAGCTGAGCGCTCAAGAATTGATGCTTTTTGGAGAAGGCAATGGCAGCCCACTCCAGTACTCTTGCCTGGAAAATCCCATGAACGGAGGAGCCTGGTAGGCTGCAGTCCATGGGGTCGCTAGGAGTTGGACACGACTGAGCGACTTCACTTTCACTTTTCACTTTCATGCATTGGAGAAGGAAATGGCAACCCACTCCATTGTTCTTGCCTGGAGAATCCCAGGGACGGGGGAGCCTGGTGGGCTGCCGTCTATGGGGGTCACAGAGTCGGACACGACTGAAGTGACTTAGCAGTAGCAGAGTCTTTACATACATATGCAAAAAAAGGCAAAATACACTACTTTTATTAAGAAATAGTATAAATGGAAAAAAATAACTTTATAACTTTCCAAAATACTACTTTTGTTATGTCATATAAAAATGGGAAAGGAGCCATGTGATCTTCTTCTTGGCCAATCTCTCTGTAGTGAAGTTTATTAACATAAAAAAAAAAAAAGAATTGATGCTTTTGAACTGTGGTGTTGGAGAAGACTCTTGAGAGTCCCTTGGACTGCAAGGAGATCCAACCAGTCCATCCTAAAGGAGATCAGTCCTGGGTATTCTTTGGAAGGAATGATGCTAAAGCTGAAACTCCAATACTTTGGCCACCTCATGGGAAGAGTTGACTCATTGGAAAAGACTCTGATGCTGTGAGGGACTGGGGGCAGGAGGAGAAGGGGACAACAGAGGATGAGATGGTTGGGTGGCATCACCAACTCAATGGACATGAGTTTGAGTAAACTCCGGGAGTTGGTGATAGACAGGGAGGCCTGGCATGCTGCGATTCATGGGGTCGCTAAGAGTCGGACACGACTGAGCGACTGAACTGAACTGAACTGAAGTAGCTATTAAATATTCTAATAGCATTTGTTTTGATTAATTGTGATTAGTTGTCATGGTACAAGTCCAGACAAAATATTCTGTAATAATTAGAATCTATGGTCACAAGAACATTTTAAAATAAATTCATTTTTATATACATAGCTTTGTTGGAGAGAAGTATGATTGGGTGAATAAAAGATATTCAATCATAAAAATGTATCAGAATAAAATTCTGTTGGGGAAGTAGAAGGAAACATAAATTCAAGGAGAAAAAAAAGAGATGAAATTTTTCCAACTGTTAAGGGAGAACTTCATGTATTTTTAAAAAGGATTATGCTGAGTATCCAATCACTATACTATTTCATTTAGAAACATTTTTCAGAGTACTGTAACAGTTTTATCTTTAAATGTCAATATTTGCATACACCAGAAAGTATACCCTATGTAACTATTTAAACTATGGAAAATTTTTGAACATTTGCTCCTAAAAATGTGCAAAGGGGTACACAGATTTTCCCGAAAAAAAAAAAAGGAATCCACAAGAAAAACGTTTAGAGCATGAGGGTCACAGAGCCTAGCTCTTGCTGCAAGAGGATGGCCTTCAGTGAATGCAAAATCAGCACCTTTAAGGATTTCCTAGGTCTCCAGGGACCTGGGGGCACCCTTAAAGTGCTGGGCTGAGGGTGGGGCCTCTCACTGGTGCAAAACTGGGCCGAGGCGCTCCCCCTTCATCCTATCAACACTTTCCTCCGTCTTTATTCTCTCGCTTGTTTTATTTTCAGCTTTTCTCCCAAATCCCATTCTCTCCACTACAGACGGCCTGTCCGGTCAGTGTGAGATCTCTTCGACTTGTTTGTATCCCGCCTCACCGTTCCTTTCTTCCAGAAGCTTTCAGTGGGGCAGTGCCCCCACCTGCTCTCCCTAGACTCGCTGACCGCGGTCTAACACCTCTTGTACACGTGCGGCACCCACTGCTTCCTTCAGTTTTCTCTTGCTCTGGGCGAGGCCTCACTCCCCAGCTAAGCCATTCGTTTTCTCATCTGTGCCTCCAAGACTCTCTTCTTAGCAATAAGAGGCCGATATAAAGAATTCAGCGAGATGAAATTCGCACTGGCACAGAGCCTGGCCTGCAGCCAGAACTGGGTACCCAGCTGCGCTCAGCAAATACTTGCTAATCGCGCAGTAGAATTTTCCCTCTGGCCAGTGATTACAGAAATCGGGGCTTCCCAGAGTCCTCCTTGTCCGCCCAGGGAACCAAAGAGTTTCCAAACCCCAGGTCTCCTTTCGACAGCTTGCAAAGTAAGAGTGATGGAAAGGCTCTCCCCCTCCCGCCACCGCTGCCGCCGCCGAGTTCGCTCTGGGTGCCGGAGGCCGAACCATGTGCGTGAAGAGTGGGTGGGGGTATCTGGGAACTATGAGGTCATGCCCGGGTCACGTGACCGCTCCCGCATCTGTCAACTGTGATACAATTACTAAGCCGGTCTGGGCGTGCGACATTGAAACCACTTCTCTCTCTCCCTCTCTCGCCGGCTCTGGTCCCTTTCACAATAAGGGACCGTCTCAAAAGTGTAGGATCCTGAAGGATTTGGCTCCAAATGTTACAATTTAAAGGGCTGGGCTAGAAAGAAAGGAGGGGAGAGAGAAAAAAAGTCCAAGGTAGTGCTTACTGCTGCTGCAGTTTGAAAATTATGCTTAAGGTTCCTTAAAATCTTTTCTGTCAAAGCAACTTGGCATATGTGTTTAAACGGTCTTTTAAAAATATTCATATGGCCTCTTAATTCCATTTCTAGTGTGCTTGTACGGGAAGTAATTCAAACTGGGGCAAAGGTTTAGGTATATGAAAGTCACTTTGTTATTGAAATTAACCAACCATATAAGGAAAGTGAATAGAGTATAAAAAATATATAATATTGTTCAGTTGTTTAAAACGATTTCCAAGAATCTTTCATGACATGGAAAAATGTATGAAAAAATGACCACAGGGAGGATTTGCTGAGCACTTCCTATGTGCCAGATGTTCTGCTAAATGCTTTCTGTGGATTGATACTTCAACCCTTAGGAGACAGATACCATTATTATCTGTCTTCTAAAACCTGTGGCCTAGAGAAGGAACCTGCCTAAGGCCAACTAGCTAATAAAGTGGGAAAATTGAGGCTTAGCAGTTACCCAAGGGGCTTACCTAAATAAATGACAGAGGCAGGATTAGAACCCACAAAATCTGAGGCTAGAGTCCAGCCTTTTAACCCCCATGCTCTTAACTGCCTGTCACAGTAAAAACTGGCAAGAAATCAGAATGAATACTGCACACACACACCATTAGGTCAGTCGTGTGTGCACACACACAATGTATGCACAGCAAAAGAATGGAAGGACAGACAGCCACATTCTCACAGTGGTATCCTTCAGTGGTACAATCACCAGTGATTTAAGCTCTCTCTATACTATTCCGAATCTTTTAATGCAGTGTGTACATATTATAAATTAATGCAGTGTGTATGTATTAATTTAACAAGTACACAAAATGTTATATACAGATTGATTTCACTAAAAAGTCATGTTTTAATTATGGTATCATTTATTATTAATATAATGAAAACTTCAAAGTAGTTAATGATAATTACTCTTTGAATAGTTAAATGAACTTTAAAACACATTAGGTGCAATAATTTGCAGGCACTGAAAATGAAAGGTATGGAGATCAAGTGATACCATTATGTGAAAAATCAAGGTACAAAATGGTAGGCGTACTATACACAATTATTTGAAAATATTGTTGTAAAATCTGAAAGAAAAAACAATATCAAAAGACAACTATCAGGATGGTAAAATTATGTGTGATTTTTAAAACTTTTTTGAGTATCTTCTGTTTCTTCTATACTAATAAAAATATTTTTATTATTTTAATATTTTATTTTATTATTTTATAAACACTTACAATATTTTATTGTGTTAAGGTTCCATATCAAAATTAGCACAGAGCACATGGGAATCTTTTTTACCTTTCCCTAATGCTTTCTGTTCTATCTCACTTCATTGCCAGAACACCCCAATGAGACTAGGCTCTTTCTCATTTTACCTATGGAAAAGTTAAGGCATTAAGATGGCAAATGAGTTACTTGGAGTAAACTAGTAAATGCACGGCAACCCTGGGACCGGAGCCTATAACCCCAGAGCTCTGGCCTATAAACCACACCAATTTCCTGATGCAAAGGCTGATGGTGCTGCCGGGAGAATAAAAACAACGATTAAGACCCCCAACTCTGAGATCTAAGTGTAGATTCTCTCCAGTGAGCAAGAGCCTGGGGACAGGGAACAGGCTCTGTTTCTCCTGTCTTCAGAATGGGAATGTCTAAGGCCTAAGGCTTTCCCCCAACACTCCAAACTCCTCCACCCCCAACACACACAGCCAGCCATGTCCCCCAAAACAGGCTCCCTGGGAACATGCCTTGGTCCTGGATGGAGAGAGAGGCCAATAGATGTGTAGTTTACCCTCCCCCACACCGTCTGGTGTACAGTCTCACCAAGAGTCCCCAGAGGAGGAGGATCAGGGGCCCCACAGGCCAGCATTTGTCAAAGGTTAGTTGCAAACTAGACAGGCACCAGACAAGCAAGCCTGGAAAGAGCATCAGGACATGCAGGTTGCCAATAGGCACAGTAAAGGATACTCAACATCGCTAATTATTAGAGAAATGCAAATCAAAACTATAATGAGGTACCCCCTCACTGGTCAAAATGGCCATTATTAAAATGTATGGCAAAACCAATACAGTATTATAAAGTAAAAAAAAAAAAAAAAAGTCTGCAAATAACAAATGCTGGAGCAGGTGTGGAAAAAGGGGAACCCTCCTATACTGTTGGTGGGAATGTAAATTGGAGCAGCCACTATGGAAAACAGTATGGAGGTTCCTTCAAGCTAAAAATAGAACTACCATAGGATCTAGCAATCCCACTGCTGGGCATATATATGGAAGACCAAAAACTCTAATTCAAAAAGATATATACCCAGTGTTCACAGCAGCACTCTTCACATTAGCCAAGACGTGAAAGCAACCTAAATGTCCATCAATGGAAGAATGGATAAAGAAAATATGGCATATATATATAACATATACAATTGAATATTACTCAGCCATAAAAAAGAATGAAATAAGTCCATGTGCAGCAACATGGATGAACCTAGAGATGATCACACTGAGGCAAAGTAAGTCAGACAAAGACAAATATCATATGATATCGTTTATATGTGGAACCTAAAAAAAAAGATACAAATGAACTTATTTACAAAACAGAAATAGACTCACAGACATAGAAAACAAACTTATGTTACCAAATGGGAAACAGGTGGGGAAGGGGGCGGGGGATGAATTATGAGTTTAGGATTAGCAGATACACAAAACTATACATAAAATAGATAAACAAGAACCTACTATATAGCACTGGGAATTATATTCAATATCTTATAACTAGCCTATAAATGGAAAAGAATGTGAAAAAGAAAAATACATATACAGATATATATTTTTTCTTTTATATATAAATAAATAAATATAATCACTTTACTATATATCTGAAACTAACAACATTGTAAATCAGCTATACTTCAATCAAACAAAAGGAGAGAGAGAGATCAGAAGAGGTCAAGTCTCAGAGACAGCAGGCCAAGCCAGCAGTAGGGAACTGGAGGGGCTGAGGAACCCCAGGGAATCAGGTCCTGGTCCTTCTTGTAACAGAAGGAGATGTGACTTGCCAGGGTCACAGCCAGACTGAGCAGGAGTAAGCCCAATCCAAAGCACCAAGGAATTAGTCAGAGACCAGGCCACAACTCCACAGAGCCAGGCTTCTTTAATTCATTCAAGATATATCCAGTGCCATTCCTGCTGATCAGATCTTCCTATTGTCATGGGTCCAGAGCCAGTACCCTGTCCGCAGTCCCCTCTCCTTTGGGGATCAGGTGACCCCTATGACTCAAGGTGAGGAAAATGTGGATGTCACAGGCAAGGCAGCAATTACTCCTCCAGAGAAACAAATTCAAACTCCACAGCACAGAAAACAAACCAATGGGCTGAGTCCAGGGGCGTGACAAGTCCAGGGCCCAGTGGGGAAAGCTTCCAAAAGGCAGGAGGAGTCAGACAGACAGACGACTCAAGTGGTCTAGCAGGGTGCATGTGCTCTAAAGAGCTAAAAGAAAACCAAAGGATTTCCATGGGCAAGGTAACGGCACAAAAAGTTAAGAGGGGGATGAAAGCCTAGATTTACCAATCGTGATGTCAGGGGAGGGTCCCTAGTCAGAAGAACAGGAGGCGGAAGTGCTTGGATAGGGTGATTTCCGTAAACAGTATATTTAAGCTTTTGTCCCCAAACTGGAACAGAAGGCATGGAACACCTGAATGTGAGCAGTTCCTGCTACTGAAGACAACGGGTAAGGTAATGACACTTTCTGTAAAGAAAAGGGAAACGACTGGCCCCCAGTGCTATTTACAAAGAGGCTTTGGGGGGAAAAAATCTTGCCTATAAAGAGACCTGTCCATTGGTCTGAGCTGATGATAGCTGGGGTCTGTGGGATTTTTGAGTTTTGAGTTTGAGTTTGTTTTCCTATTTCCATGGGGTCTGTGGGATTTCTTTTGAGTAAAGAGGTGCAAGTGCTGTGCTGGGGCTCTAACAGAGAAGCAGGGAGTTGGTAAAATGAAATGTCCATTCCATGCTTGCAAACCCTCAGCAGCTTCCCGTTGTATTTAGAATAAATTCAGATTCTGTAAGTGTCATGTGGGATCTGGCCCTGCCCCTTCTCTCTCACCTTCACTCACTCAGTGAAGCCCCACTGACCTCCTCTCTGCTCCTCAACCCAGCAGAGCTGTCTCTGCCTGGTGCCTTACACTGTGGGTCCCTCTGCTCAGAACATCCATCCTTTCTGCCCCCTTCCCCTCACCCTGCTGGATGCACGGCTGCCTCCTCCTGTTTCCCTCTGCTCCCTACCTAAGCATAGACTTTTACTTCTCCATAGTACTTAGATCAACCCAAGTCACCAGTTGTCTGCCTGCTCAGCGTAGCCAGTATCCCCACCACCCCCAGCCCTGACCCCTCCCACTTGTGCCCCACCCTCCTCCACAGCAGGTTCCTCTGTAAAACCTGGGGCTTAACTGCCCTACTCACTAAACGGGATGTGGTGCCTGGCAGAGTGCCTGACATTGGGAACCAGCCAATACATATTTGTGGAATGAATGAACGAAAAAGAGATCTGCTGCTCAGAATGTAACTGAGTGAACACTCAGAGCTCAAATTCCAAAGGAGAAAAGATGAGAATCTTCACACGCTCCCTATTGCTTCCCTCCTTTCAACTGAGCCCAATGCAGCTTGCTTCCACTTTCTCCTCTTCTCCCTCCCACCCTTGCTTCTTTCTTTTACAGAGGTTCATGAGCACCTATTCTGGCCAGGTGCTGTGTGATAAGCCCACATTCCCACCCACTCTGCTCCCCAACATGTCCCCAGTGCCCTGACCTCACCCAGGGCCCCAGTCTAACCCTAGGCCCCCTCAAGTCACATCCCTTAAACACTCACCCCCTCCCTTGGTACATCTCCTCTGTAGACCTTCATTGGACCTCTGTGTTCTGAGGACAGACACCCTGGGAGAGAGAAATGAAGGATTCTCCAAGGAACCAGCTATAGGCGTGTATTTGCTAACATATTTGTCTTCTTGGGAGTCAAAGTTTTGGAGTTCCTATACACTAAGTTTTTCATAAAAATGAATGACAACAACCTGGTCTTATCAGGTTTTTGGCTTGTAGGCCCAAGAGTCTTATTAGCTGACTATGACCCAGGACTACTTTCTTGCTTCCTTTGAGCCTCAGATTCAAATGAACACTTGGTTTCTGAGATCCCTTCAAATTCTAGATCTTGTGTCATCTTTGGTACATGAATCCACTCAGGCTTGGTAGCAGCCAGGATGAGTCAAACATCACCCTCTATGGGCTCATTTCCCAGTGGGAAAAAAAAATATGTGCTCCATTCCATCACTCCAAGAGTATACAGGAGTGGGTGGTGAGCTGGGCCAAGGTCTGCCAAGACTCTCTCTGAACGGGGGATCCATTTTGCTGCGTCTGCAAAGAGAATACAGTAGCTTGCCTTATAGTGAAAGGGGTCCCATACTGCAGGAAAAGACCACGAGGTGAGCTGTGAGGTCGTGCAGGAAAGCTGGGGTGCTGTGACAAAGTGAGGATTTATCATGCTTTAGAACAGAGCTTAAGGGGGGTGGGAAGAGCAGAGCTTAGGAGGGTGGGGGTGGCAGGAGAGATTCAGTCCTTCCTAGTGCTGTCAATGGGCTTCTCAGGTGGCGCTAGTGGTAAAGAACCCGCCTGCCAATGCAGGAGACATAAGAGATGCGGGTTTGATCCCTGGGTCGGGAAGATCCCCTGGAGGAAGGCATAGCAACCCACTCCAGTATTCTTGCCTAGAGAATCCCATGGACAGAGGAGCCTGATGGGCTACAGTCCACGGGGGCGCAAAGAGTCGGACATGAATAAAGGGACTGAGCATGCACAGTGTTGTCAATGAACAGGCATCATGTCAGAGTAATGGGCCGGGAAGGAATGGACAGGATGCAGAAAAGAGAGGAAGGGGGTAAGACTTGAGCATCTCCCTGGGGAGTCCAATGAAGGGCTGCACTGGCTCTCCAAATGCGTGGGGGTTCGGGTTGGCCCAGTATAGGTCTGCTGATCCCTTCAGGGGTTCCTGGAACCCTAGAGACAGAGAGGAAGCCCTGCACAACTTTCCGAAATACTAGCATGTGTGCAAAGCTCCCTCTCCATTTCCGGCTCTCCAGGCAGCTCAGGCTCCAAACGAAATCCACACTCTCCATCCACCAAGTTATCCTGGCCTTCCTGGGGCAGGAGGCCTCAGTGAGGGGCAGGGCCTGGCTACCTGATGTTCAGCTCCCCCCAGTTCTCCCAGAGCAGGCAGTGAGCCTGCAGAACAGCCTCGGCTGGAGCACAGCCTGGGACTGCGTCAGCAGCAAACAGCTTCCCTTGCACCTCGGCAGGAAGTGTTAATGAGGAGAGCAGTGAGGAAGGGCTGTGCCTGCCTGTGGTTGTAACAGTTTGCTCCTTCTGGCTCACAGGCACTGAGGAACTTGTACGTGGAACACGCCTTCTTGAGGGTAAGATGGTTAACAATAATAATGTGTGTCAGTTTGTAGCAGGTATAGAACAAAGTGCCCAGTGCAAACATTTCTAAAGCAAAGATCTGGACAGCAGTGCAGCTGCTGGAAAGGACAGGATGTTGATCAGCAACCTACCCCCGCAGGTCGAGGGTAGGCCTGGGGGCTACAGAAAGGTGCCCCTTCATGGCGGTGGACTTAGCGCATCCACAGCCCCCTACCTCCACACCCAGGTCCAAAGCAAGCCCCTCCCCCCGTTTGTTTCCCAGGGAGGGAAGGGACGCAATAAAACCCAGTTTTGTCTAGGAGGAACCAACTCTGACTGAAGTGAGTCCTGACTGAGTTCACACTCCATGCATCTGCAGCCTTCCCCGCCAGGAGCGGGAGAGAGGGATTCTCTTATCAAACACCATCCCTATGTTACAGGGTGGGCATCCTTTGCCTGGCCCTCACCTCATCTAAGCATTCCTTTCTATGGCACAATCCATTGTTGAAGAGGAGACAGATGCTGGAAGCCCCCATCCAGAAACCAGCACCAGGCCAGGGCAGAAGACTGTAACAAGCATGAATGTCTGTTCAGACCCTACAACGTGTACCCTCAGTGTCAACATTAAAACAACAGGGCAGCAGGGACCAGAGAAGGATGAAGACGGAGTTCTGCCCACAAAGAGCTGTGTTGGAAAAGATGGTGGGCCAAGCAGACAAAGCTGCTGACCGGAAATAAAGGCAATGAGGGGGAAGAGCTCATCGACCGGGGCTGTGGTTCCTGCAACCAGGGGCTGGGAGGGCAGGCTTGGTCCACCACTGGTTTTTGTTTTGTGGAGGGGACATTATGACGGTGTAGACTGGAACACACAGGTTGAGAGGCTGAGAAGGAGGCTGGGGAGAGAGAGATACTATCAGGCAGTTCTGGAAGAGACATTTTGGAAAACAGAGAGACATTGAAGTGGGACTGGGAGAAATTTTGTAGAGCTCTCAACTTTCCCCCAAACCTTTCATTACAACGAATTTGCAGAGGAGATGAATTCATGTCAATCTGGGGGACATGGATGATCGTTGGGGCCCCAATAATGGATTGAGACCAACTCAGAGGGTCAGAACTGGGGTTGGCCAGGGGATCAGATACTCCTGGGTTATAGAGCTTGAAGTGGGGTTAGAGTCTCCAGAAGGGGAGGCGGCAGGGGGCTCAGGCAGCTGGGAACGGAATGCTTTCTTTGCTGGGCCAGGAATGATGGCTGGGAGAGAAGGGGGTGGGCTGGGGAGTTGTCCAGTGGGACTTATCAGATGGTGTGAAACTGTGATGGAAAGTCTCAAGCCCTGGACAAGTGAAAGGATTTATTGGGATGGAAGGAAGGGAGCTGAGAGTGGGTAGGACACAGGTCACTGACTCTGACCTCTTCCAGCCTGTGTATCAAAGAATTTAACCTACCTCACCAAAAAGATGGGGAGATTATTTGTCATCTCTCACCTGGGCTGATGAACAGTTTCTGACAGGGCCCCTGCCTGCGGTCTCTCCCTTTCTCCAAAGTGTCCTCCACATACTGTGCCGCTAGAAGAATCTTTTGAAAGTCCAGCTCTCTGGGATTTCCCTGGTGGACCAGTGGATAAGACCCTTCCAATGCAGGGGGTGTGGATTTGATGCCTGGTGAGGGAACTAAGACCCCGCATGCCACGCAGTTTGGTCAAATATTTAAAATAAATAAAGTCCTTCAATGACCCCTCATCACCTACACCCTGCCTCCCCTACCCGAATTCATCTAATTCCTGAGCAGGGCACACAGCACCATGTAATCAGGCCCCATCCATCTTTTCAGCCTCATCCATGTCACTTCCTGTCACTCCCACACTCCATCACACTAAACTACACACAGGTCCTCAAACACAACTTGCTTTTACACATCTCAGGGACTTTCCAAATGCTCTCCCCACCCCCCACTCCCACCTTTACCTGAAGTTTTTCCCCAGTTCAACCGCCAACAGCCCAGAGCCTCCTGTGACCCTTTCCTTCCACCTACTACTGTATTTCTACAGCATGCTGTATACAGCACTTCTGCATTGCTCCATCACCAAGTTATCATCTGTGAATGTGTCTGTAACTAGTGAAAGAACAGGGCCAGATGGTATTCTTTGCAGCCGAGCAGCACAGTGCCTAGCTCATTGCTGGTATTCAGAAAATTTTCAATGAATGACTGAGCTTGCAATTCAAAAGGGCCCACAAAGATGACATCTTTTAAGGAGTCTGTCCAGCTAACAAAGACACCCTTTTCTCATAGAACTGACCCCAGACACCAACTGGACTGGAGATGGACATCTCATCTGAGCTGGGCCAAATGGACTCCTTCTCAGAAAAGAGGAACTGACTCTAAGAAAAGCAAATTTGCTTCTGAAACTACATGTAGTGCATTCATGCTTATTTGCTCAATCGTGTCTGACTTTTTGCGACCCCATGGATCCCTCCAGGCTCCTCTGTCCATGGAGGTGCTGCAGGCAAGAATACTGGAGCGGGTTGCCATGCCCTTCTGCAGGGGATCTTCCTGACCCAGAGATCAAGCCTGTATCTCCTGCATTGCAGGCAGATTCTTTACCACTGAGCCCCCAGGGAAGCCCACAACACGTAGACTCTGGGATATAAAGTGTATGGGGAATGCAAACTCTACCATCTAAAATGGACAGTAAAACGTCATTCTTTAAAAAGGAGAATGAAGTAACCATCTAGAGGACTTCATAAAGCTTTCTGATACTCAGTTCTAGCCCTCCCCTGAGACTATGACAGATGCCTGTCCCAAGCTTCTGTGAGGTGACCCTCTTTATGGATAGCCTGCCTCCTATTCTGTTTTTGAGCTTCATGGGATTTCTGTTACTTATAAATTCCTGACCACATACGCCAAGCTTTGCCCTTGGTAGAATTTCTTGAGCGTTCTTTTCTTCAAAACACTTCTATTTTAATACAAAAATCATACTCAGGCATAAATTAGACTTTAAGTCACCATACACAGGCAGAACCCAGCTGCATAATTTATGGGGCCTAATGTAAAATGAAACTGTGGGATCCTTTGTTCAAAAGTATAGTTAGGGCTTCCCTGGTGGTCCAGTGGTAGAATCCACCTTGCAATGCAGGAGGCATGGGTTCGATCCCTGGTCTGGGAAGATCTCACAGGCCATGGGGCAACTAAGCCCCCATGCTACAGCCACTGAGCCTGCGTGCTTGAGCCTGTGCCCTTCAACTACTGAAGCCCGCGTACCTCAATTAGGAAGCAGTCCTCAAATGCAGCAACAAAGATATACCACAGACAAAAAATATATTAAAAACATTTTTTTAAATTTTAAATTACAGTTGAGTGAGTGAAAGTCGCTCAGTTGTGTCTGACTCTTGGCAACTCCATGGACTATATATAGTCTATGGAATTCTCCATGCCAGAATACTGGAGTGGGTAGCCTTTCCCTTCTCCAGGGGATCTTCCCAATCCAGGGATCAAACCCAGGTTTCCCGCATTGCCAGCGGATTCTTTACCAGCTGAACCACAAGGGAAGCCCAAGAATACTGGAGTGGGTAGCCTATCCGTTCTCCAGCGGATCTTCCCGATACAGAAATTGAACTAGGGTCTCCTGCACTGCAGGCGGATTTTTTACCAACTGAACTATCAGAGAAGCCCAAAGTACAGTTAAAGGCACAGAAATACTTATAAAGCTTTTTATTTATTTCTCCAGTCTCTCTTTCAGCTTGTCATGGTGTTTATTTGCTATTTAATGTCTGGGTAAACAAAAATTACAATATAAAATCCTTAGCATGAATCGTTTATCTTTATATTGTGCAATGCCCATATGGAGAATCACCAAAATGACTGTATTTCTTGGCTTCTCCCAGAAGATGCATCCAACTGGCAACAAGAGATGAGCCCAAGCTCCCCCGTGCACTGATTTGTCTAATGGAGGACTCCATCAGGCACAGGGCACTTTACAAGGCAAGAACAGATCCTCATAAGCTTCTGGAAGTCCCACCCTGAGACTCAGGCCCAGCAATCCTAACAAATGTTATGCCCTCCTTCCCACCAGTCCCCAGATCTATGTGTTCTGCCAAGTGTCAGGGAAGTCAAGCCACGCATCTCCCATCCCAATAAGCTGGCTGATCCAATTCACAGTAGGCAGGTGAATCCCAGGGTCATTACCTCCACACTGAGATGTGCTCAGTATCTGGTGGGTAAGAAACCCATGCTCACCAAGTTCCCTGCTGGATGTGCCATGAAGCTGCCAACCTGGGGCAGAGATGGCCACCATTATGTCCAGCCCTAAGCTTCTATGAAGGATACAGACCTTCCCTGCATACACTGGGCCCTAACCAGGGGCAGAGGGCACTAGTGTTCACTGGTTTAGGGAAAGGAAGGCAGGATCTTGGGGTACCAGCGAGCTGAGAAGTGGGTGGTCAAGAACCCATCCCAGAAAGATGCGTAGACTTCAAGAATTAGTACTTGCACACATGAGCCAAGGCCCAAGCCCCCGGCACGTGCACGGAAGTCCTACTGGACTTTACTTATAAAGCACACATTCAAAGATAAAAGTAAGAACTTCAAGACGGCTAGCTACCAAGCAGTAGACCCCAATTCAGTTCAGTTCAGTCACTCAGTCATGTCTGACCCTTTGTGACACCACGGACTGCTGCACGCCAGGATTCCCTGTCCATCACCAACTCCTGGAGCTTACTCAAACTCATGTCCATCGAGTCGGTGATGCCATCCAACCATCTCATCCTCTGTTGTAGACCCCAACTGCTGGGCAATTCTGAGCATGGAGCTCTGTGTGACTGCACTCATCATATGCCCATGAAGTTGACCCTTGACACAAGAAAAAGAGTTCTGTGCAGGCATGCATGCTAAGTTGCTTCAGTCATGTCCCCCTCTTTGCGACCCTATGGACTGTAGCCCACCAAGCTCCTCTGTCCATGGGATTCTCCAGTCAGGAATATTAGAGTGGGTTGCCAGGCCCTCCTTGAAAAAGAGGTCTAAACCTTATTAAGTAAAATAAGAACAAGAAGCTGAAACAAAAGAAGAAAAACACACTTCAAATACGTATTAAATTTAGGACACCCAGACACATACATCAAGATTACCATTCACTCTCAGCTGAAAGATGAGCTAACGAGCAGATGTCTCTATTTCTTTCAGCCCAGACTGTAGAATTGACCAGGAGCTCTAGAATGTATAGAGAAAATGGAATTAGATTTATAAGCATTAAGTCAGGCTTTATTCCAAAGTATAACGCCTTTAGCTAGTCAGAGAGTATTTCATAAAGTTAGACTAATCCCAGGGCAAAACAGAGGAGGAGATATTACCAGTTTGCTTTGCCCTAATAAGTTATACTTTTACGGCTTAGAAGTTCAACAGGAGCTTCACTTTCCAGAGGCTTATACAAAAAACTTCCTGTTGGCATTGGCTCCAAACAAGGCCTTTCGTATTTCTGGCATCTTTTGTTGAGATAAGAGATCCAGCCGACTTTCCAGAGTATTAGAAACCATTATTCTCTGATCGCTACTGTAGACCTCCACACCTCCAGTTGTGTCTGCAGCCAGTTGCACCTCTTTGTCAACTTGAACTTCCACACATCTGTGGGAGACTGAGGTGTACTGGGGGATGGCTCTTTGCACTGCAGCCTCCACCAGGAGGTGGTCCTGTGGCCTGCAGCGTACGATCACCACAGGCTCCAGCAGTCGTAGCAGACCCTGGAGCACTAGTTTATCCAGCAGCCCCTGGTAAAATTTTGGGTCTGTCACAATCCGGCTGAGTCTCAGCTTTGCGTCATTCAGCAGCTCTGAGATGAGGTCATTTCGGGCTCTCAGGACTTTCAGCCTTGCCTGATTCCTCATGGTAGACATCTGGATTTTCTTCTGCTGCTCTATCTGCTTCTCTTTCTTCTCATAATACTCCATAATCTTCAGTCGCTGGGTTTGCACAAGGCGTCCTTTCTCAATGTTGAACTCTTCCTCAGCCTTGGCATCTATTTCTTCGGCCTTCTCATTAGCTTCCTGCTCAATGAAAGCCATCATGTGCTTGATCTGCTTTTGCACATCGACATCACTCAGGGCCATGGCTGCTCCTGGAAAGAGAGGTAGAGGAAGAACTGGTGGGCCCTCTGGTTCCTCTGACTTAGGGCATAATTTCAGGTATGT
This sequence comes from Budorcas taxicolor, assembly GCF_023091745.1. Taxonomy (NCBI): domain Eukaryota; kingdom Metazoa; phylum Chordata; class Mammalia; order Artiodactyla; family Bovidae; genus Budorcas; species Budorcas taxicolor. The sequence continues at coordinate 88,428,477 of NC_068920.1, forward strand.
TTCTGGAACTCCACTTTCTGAGCTGTGGAGTGTAGGGGAGGAAGGATAGAGTTAGGGTCCAAAGGGAACGATCACGGAGACCATTTATTCACGACTCATTTCACAGATGAGGAAACTGAAGCCCAGAGAGGGAAAGCAACTTGTCCAAGGTCATACCCTGGTAGAATCAGACTCAAACTTGGGTTCCCAGAGTTCCGTTTCTACTACACTCACCACCTTTTTGTCATCAAATACTATGAGATGATCAAGACAAAAGATTTCTAGCCAGCAATGGCACAATCGCAGATAATAAGTGGAGAGAATGGAAAGGTCAAATTAATACAAAAATGGAAAGTGTAGGCGCAGTTCAGGTTGGAGAGGGCTGGGGGAGTCATAAGAAACTTGTGGTTAAACAGGATTCAATCCAGGAAGATTACCTAGAAAAAGAAAGATCTTTAGTGCTTCAAATGATACAAAGAGACACAATACTCATGGACAGATGGTGGCATCCTGGAGAGAACTGGAGGTGGGAGAGGTTGATGGTAATCCTTTAACTGGAAGTGGTTTCCAAACCTAGATGTATGTATAAATCACCTGTGGACCTTTCAGGAATACAGCTTTCCAGGCCCCACTCCAGAATACTGAATTAGAATCTTTGCCAGTAGGGTCTGGGTGGGAATTCATATCTTTAAGTCTCTCTGGGCCCTCCTACACTGTTAGTGGGACTGTAAATTGGTGCAGTCACTATGGAGAACAGTATGGAGGTTCTTCAAAAAACTAGAGTTGCCAGATGATCCAGCAATCCCACTCCTGGGCACACATCCGGACAAAACTATAATGTGAAAAGATACCTGCACCTCTAAGTTCATTTCAGCATTATTCACAAAAGCCAAGACATGGAAACAATCTAAATGTCCATAAACAGATGCATGGAAAAAAGACGTGGTATATATATATTCACACACACATATATACAATGGAATATTAGTTTGTCATAAAAAAGAATGAAATAATGCCATTTGCAGCTATATGGATGGACTTAGAGATTATCAAGCTAAGCAAAGTAAGTCAGAAAGAGAAAGACAAATATCATATATATAACTTATCTGTGGAATCTAAAATACAACCCAAATGAACTTATCTACAAAAAAGAAAGAAACTCGCAGACATAGAGAACAAACTTGTGGCTGCTAAGGTGGATGGGACGCAGGGGCAACTATATTCAATATTCTGTAATAAACCATAATGGAAAAGAAAAAAAAAGACTCTCTGGGATGCTTAATGAGCCCAGGCAAATGATAAATGAAATTTTTAAAATGACATATGAAAAAATAAGGCTAGCAATAAAGAGGCAAAAAATATTAAAAAGAACCTAACAAAATTTGAAGCTAAAGAATATAATAGCTGATTTGAAAAATTCACTAGAGGTGTTCAACAACAGACTTGATTATGGAGAAGAAATAATCGGCAAACTCAAAGATAGGCCATTTGAAATTATCCATTATTGTTGGAGAAGCAAATTTTTTTTTTTAAGTGAAGAAAGTCTAGGGACATATGGAACACCATCAAATGGATTAATATATGCAGTAGGGAAGTCCCAGAAGGTGAGGAGAAAGAAAGAAAGGAGCAGAAAGCTTATCTGAAGAAATAATGACTCTAAACTCCCCAAATCTGAGGAAGGCAATGGACATCCAGATTCACAAGCAAAACTGAAAAGCCAACCAAATCACGTCTCTAAAACAAATCAGTGAAAGATGGAGACAGCGAGAGGGACAAAAAATGCGAGAAGACAGGCAGGAAACAGTGAACAAACCGGCAACAGCGCAAGGAATTATTTAAGACGTAAACAGATTAAACTCCACAATCAAAAGCTGTAGAGGGGCTAAACGAAATTAAAAGCAAAACAAGATCCAGTCATATGCTGTCTACAGGAGACTCACTTTAAGAACACACATAGACTGTGAAACACATATCCTTTTACTTTCAAGTGAAAAGGCAGAGAAAGATAGTCTGTGCAAATGGTAACCAAAAGAGAGCAGGAATGGCCGTACTTAAGTTATATAAAATATACTTCATGTAAAAAACTGTCATAAGAGTAAAAGAAAGACATTTTGTAATAATAAAGGTCAATTCAACAAGAAGATATAATAACTATAAATAGATATGTACCCAACATCAGACTACCCAAATATATGAAGTAAACACTGACAGGACGGAAGAGGAATAGACAGGAACACAATAATAGTGAGAGAGTTCAATATCCCATTTTCAATAATGAATAAAATATCCAGAGAGAAGATCAATAAGGAAACAGAGGACTTTAACAATGATATAGATCAAACAGACCTAACAGAAAATATTCCATGAACAGCAGCAAAATACACATTTTTCTCAAGCATAATTTTAACATTCTCCAGCACAGATTACATGTTAGGTCACAAACCAAGTCTTAACAAACTGAAAAAGACTGAAATCACACCAAGCACCTTTTCTGACCACAATGGAATGAAACTAGAAATCAGTAGCAGAAGGAAAAATGGAAATTTCACAAATATGTGGAAATTAAAATGCTCTTGAACAACCAATAGCTCAAAGAAGACATCAAGAGGGAAACTAGAAAATATCTTGAGACAAACAAAAATGAAATACAACATACCAAAACTTGGGATGTAGCAAAAGCAGTGTTGAGAAATAAGTTTATAGTATTAAAAGCCTACAATTAAAAAGAAGAAAGGACTGCCCTAGTGGTCCAATGATTAAGAAACTGCCTGTCAATGCAGGACACAGAGGTTTAATCCCTGGTTTAGGAAGATTCCACATGCCTCATGATGACTTAAGCCGGTGCACCACAGCTACTGAGGTCTGCACTCTCTAGAGCCTGCGCTCCACAGCCAGAGAAGCCGACACAATGAGAAGCCTGCACACTGCAACTAGAGGAAGCCTGCTCACAGCAACAAAGACCCAGCACAGCCAAAAATAAAATGCATATTTTTTTAAAAAAAAGAAGAAAGATTTCAAATAAGCAGTCTAATTTTATACATTTAAGGACCTAGGAAAACAAAAACTAAGCCCAAAATTAGCAGAAGGAAATAATAAAAATTAGGGCAAAAATAAGTGAAATCGAAAAATGGGGGGGGGGATCAATAAAACTGAGAGCTTTTGAAATGATAAAACTGACAACCTTTAGTTAGACTAAGATAAAAAGAGAAGACTCAAAATTAAAAATGAAAGAGAAGATATTACTAATGGTGCCACAGAAATAAAAAGGATTATAAGAGATTACTATGAACAACCATATACCAACAAATTGGAAAACCTAAAAAAAATGGATAAATTCCGAGATACATACAACCTACCAAGACAAAATATAAATAGAAAATCTGAACATAGCTATAACAAGTAAGGAGATTGAATCAGTAATCAAAACCTCCCAATGAAAAAACCCCAGGACCAGATAACTTCAAAGGAGAACCCTACCAAAAAAAATTAAAAAATCAATGTCAACTCCTTACAAACTCTTCCAAAAAACAGAAGAGGAGGGAGCACCTCCAAATTCATTTTAAGAGGTCAGCATTTTTTCTTGGGCTCCAAAATCACTGCAGACAGTGACTGCAACCATGAAATTAAAAGATGTTTGCTCCTTGGAAGAAAAGCTATGACAAATCTAGACAGCATATTAAAAAGCACTTTGCCAACAAAGGTCTATTTAGTCAAAGCTACGGTTTTTCCAGTAGTCATGTATGGATGTGAGAGCTGGACCATAAAGAAAGCTGAGCACCAAAGATTTGATGCTTTTGAACTGTGGTGTTGGAGAAGACTCTTGAGAGTCCCTTGGACTGCAAAGAGATCAAACCAGTCAATCCTAAAGGAAATCAACCCTGAATATTCACTGGAAGGACTGATACTGAAGCTGAAGCTCCAATATTTTGGCCACCTGATGAGAAGAACTAACTCACTGGAAAAGACCCTGAAGGTGGGAAAGATTGAAGGTAGGAGGAGAAGAGGGGATGACAGAGGATGAGACGGTTGGATGGCATCATCGACTCAAGGAACATGAGTTTGAGCAAGCTTGGGGAGATGGTGAAGGACAGAGAAGCCTGGTGTGCTGCAGTCCTTGGGGTCACAAAGTGTTGGACGTGACTGAGCAACTGAACAACAATAATTACCCTGATAACAAAGCCAAAGACACTAAAGAAAAGAAAACTGCAGCCCAATATCCTTGATGAACACAGATGTAAAAATCCTCAACAAAATATTAGCAAACTAAATTCAAGAGCATGTTAGAAGAATTATACACCATGACCAAGAGGGATTTATCTCTAGAATGCAAGGATGGTTCAACATATAAAAATCAAGGATCAGACAAATGATCATTCAACATGCAAAAATCAATCAGTGCAATATACCACATTAATAGAATGAGAGCTAAAATCACATGATCATTTCAATAGATGCAGAAAAGGCATTTGAGAAAGTTAGACACACTTTCATGATTAAAAAAAAAAAAACCAACAAAGTAGGAATAGAATGAAATCACCTTAATATAATGCAGGTCATATATGAAAAGTACACAACTAACATCATTCACCTGGCTTCCCAGGTGGCGCTAGAGGTAAAGAACCTACCTATAATGGAGGAGACATAAGGGACATGAGTTCAATCCCTGGGTCGGGAAAATCCCCTGGAGAAGGAAATGGCAACCCACTCCAATATTCTTGCCTGAAGAAACCCATGGACAGAGAAGCCTGGAGGGCTATGGTTCATGGAGTCGCAAAGAGTCGGACACGACTGAATCGACTTAGCACACATCATCGTTCATACTCAACAGTGAAAAAATGAAAGCTATTTTTCTAACATCAGGAATAAGGCAAGGATGCCCACTCGTGCCACTTTTATTCAACATAGAATTGGAAGTCCTAGTCACAGCAATTAGACAAGAAAAAGACACCAAAATTGGAAACATACAAGATCAACATACAAAAATCAATTGTTCCTACAATATTAAAATGAATAATCTAAAAAGACAATTAAGAAAATAATTCCAATTATAATATCATCAAAAAGAACAAAATACTGTGACTAAATTTAACCAAGGAAGCTAAATACTTGAACACTTAAAACTACAAATTACTGTTGGAAGAATTTAATGACAAAAATAAATGGAAAGATAACCTATGTTCATTAGAGGACTCAATACTGTTCATACTACTCAAATCTATCTACAAATTCAATACAATCTCTATCAAATGCCCAATGGCATTTTTTTAAGAAATAGAAAAAAAAACCCTAAAATTATATGAAACCACAAGGAATCCTTCACAGCAAAAACAGTCTTGAAAGAGAACAAAACTGGAGGCATCACACTCCTAACTTCAAAATATATTACAAACCTATAGTAATCGAAACAGTTTAGTACTGGTAGAGAGATCAATATAACAGGATACAGATCCTAGAAATAAACCCACACAAACACAATAAAATGATCTTCAACAAGGGTGCCATGACTACACAATGGGGAAAGGACAATCTCTTTAACAAATGGTACTAGGAAAACTAAATATCCTCAGGCAAAAGAATTAAACTGAACCCTTATCTTACACAGAAATCAACAAAAATTGGATTAAAGAATCCCATATAATCCAACAATTTCACCTCTGGAGATTTACCCAAAAGAATTGAAAATGGGATCTCAAAAGAGATATTTGCATTCCCATGTTCACTGGAGCTTTACTCACAATAACCAAGAGGTAGAAGCAACTTGAATGTCAATTAATGATTGAATGGATAAAGGAAATGTTGTATATACATTCAATGAAACATTATTTTGCCTTAATATGACAAGGAAATTCTGTCATATGCTATATCATAGATGAACCTTGAGGACATTATTATGCAATGTGAAACAAGTCAGTCACAGGAAAAATACTACATGATTACACTTAAATGAGGTATCTTAATCAACTTCATAGAAGCAGAAAGTATAATGATGGTTTCCAGGGGCTAAATGGTGGGGAATCAGGAAGTTGCTGTTTAATTGGTATAGAGTTTCAATCATGTAAGATGAAAAAGTCCTAGAAATTGGCTATACAACAATGCGTATATATCTAGTACTGTACTGTACACTTAAATTTTTTGTTAAGAGGGTAGACTGTATGTTACCTGTTTTTTTTAACTGAAAAAAAAAGAATGCTGTTCCCGAAAGATGTACCATTCACCAAGCTTGTTGGAAAAACACACCCATGTTCATGACAAAGACCAAGACTTTGGGTTCAACTTTGCAAACTGTCATCAGAAGTTAAAAAGAAAATAATTTAGCCCATCCATTCTCCATTATTTTAGGATGTAATTTTCCTTAAACTGCGCTTTTGTAAACAGAGCAAAACATTCTCTGTTCCTAAATAAGACAAGTCCATTAAATTATTTTTTAAGGCTCTCTGGGTAACCCTGCTGATCACCAGCTTTGAGAGCCACTGTAAATGAAAGACAGAGAGGGGGAGATGCAGGAAGTTGCAGGTTAAGTGTGTAGAGGAAAAAAATGTACCAGACAAATCCTTACCAGCCCCCCGCCAAGGGCCAGCCTTTGCTCTGGCGCCGGGCATCTGCAGGCGGAATGTGGAACTTGGAACACCTACTGGAACCTGGCACTGTCGCTTCCTTCCCTCTGCAGACGACCCTCTCAGTCTGACCTGGCAGCTCAAATCGAAAGAGCCAGGCTGTCACTGGGGAAGGCGAGCCAAGCCCGCCAAAAGGAGGCCAAGAGGAATTTCCTTGGCACACAGGCCTGGGCTGGGGGCTGTGCTTGCACACACAGAATCTCAATTAAGTTGGCACACGGTGGGCTTCAACTCTGGGGTGGGCTCACCTTAACCAAACCATCAGAAACAGATATGTATGTGAACCCAGGCAGCCAGTTTATTAATTTACTAATGAAAAATACAGCCGTCAAGCTGGCAGGTCATGGCCCTCTTTCTCTGTATGTGAGTCACATGGGAAGCCAAATGCAAAAGTTGTCTAGTGAGAAACCAGGGCAAACAAAATGTGCCAGATGGTCTCTAAGAATGGCACGCTGGCCACAGGTGCTGGCACGATCTGGTCTATAAGCGAGGACATCCTCTCCAAGTTCAGACAGGGCTTCAAGGGGGCATCACTGGCTTCCACAGTGTAAGTAATCTTCTGGAGTAAGAGTGCTGGAATTGAGATCCTCGTTCTACACTTAACATTTGTATGACTTTGGGGAATCAGCTCATGCCTTGAAGGCTCAGTTTCCTCATCTGTATAATGGAAATAATATAGCATGCACATCATAGGATTATTGTGAGGCTTAAATGAAAGAACTGAGTGTTTAGCATAATGCTAAGCACACAGTTAATCGTCATGCGTGGTAGTTACCATCATCATCAGCGTCATTACTACTACTGCTACTACTTTATAACTAGCTCTTCTCCTCTGCTTTAAGCCTCATCATCGTCCCTCTGTGTATGTACAGAGTACTTATGACTGCTTTGATTTCCATTCTCAAAAGTAAGTAGAAACACATCCTAGTCTTGCTTCCTTGTATTAAACTTAGTAGCCTTGCAAGAAGCTCGAGAACCTCCCAGCGCTTCAGGGCATATTCACCTGTGGTCTCAGGTGGCCAGCCATATCCTTGGTGATGGGAGGTGAAGTCCTGGAATTTCAGGGCTCTTGGGCTGGGGGTGAGGTGGAGTCATCTCACAGCCTGTAACAGTCCCTGAAACTGCAGTCCCGCGTTCTCATACCTCCTCTGGGACTCCCACTTCTAATCAGTCTCTCGGTGCTGGGACTTGGAAGCAGCTGCAGGGTGGGGTAGGGCTAAAAGTCAGAAATTGAGCAAGTGTCTCCGCAGGAACGCGGCTGCCCGTATAATGCATCTGGCTGATGTAACTTCCAGTCTGTCTGGGATGGGGATTATGAACTCACATGAGCCTGTGGCTCAAACAAAACAGTGAAAAGGAGCTAAGAAATATGAAACATATATGTCTGCTCTTGCACGAGGGCACAGGACTCTCCCGTCTTACAAGGCAGGCTTGCAATGTAAGTGGCATCTGTCCTGCCCATGCTTGGTAGGGGACAGCACTAGAGGTCTCAAGACAGTCTTACTCCCATAAACTATTCAATACCAAGGTCTCTTCACTGCCCCCCAGACAGAGGAGGCTCAGCCCTACCTAAGTCATGTAGCTTGTGATCACACAGTTCCCTCAGCTAAACAGCCTTCCTCTGCTTCTCTCCACTTAACTAAATCACATCTATATCTTCAGCCCAGTGTGAGTCCCACTACCTCCTTGACCTCTGGACTCCTCCTCAAAATGACAGCATGGCCTATTTTCCAGATATAATTCACAGTCTTTTGATGCTCCAGTTACCTTGCTTCCTCCAGGAAATTCCTTGAGGACAAAAATCTCCTTCTCTAGCAGGGGTTGGATGCAGACAGGCACTCGTTAAACATGAATTGATTGGATTAAAGGCTTGAGGCTGGAGTTGGGGGAGTACTTTTTTTTAATCGTGAATTATAACACACATTCAGAAAAGTATATAGCTTAATGAATTATTATGAGGCAAACATGCAGTAACCAGCACCCAGGTCAAGCACAAGGACATTACCAGCACCCCCAGAAACCCCTCCTTATGACCTTGGGGAAGAAGACATTTTAAAACTGATTATTTTATATTCATAGGCATGAGAGGTGTTCTTAGAGGAAGCGTGGGCTTGGAAATCTCTCTTCACCAGTCCTCACCTACAGGGGCCTGTGTGCACCTTGGAGAATCCTCACCACGAGAGGGAGGAGGGAAGGCAGGCATGCTTGAGGGGCCGAATGTGTCTGTCAGCCTGGAGCCCTGTCCAGACCCTGATGCTACTGTTCCTCATTCCAGCTGGGATTTGTAAGTCTGAGGGGTCATGTGTCCACGTCTGGGCTCCCTGGTTTAAAGACAAACAGCACCAAACCGGGGCCTCCAGACACTTAGAGATGACAGAGTGAGCAAGGGAAGGGTGCACAGGGCAACTTGCAGGGCCCAGGAAGTGGGTGAGGAAATTTGGAAAAATAAGGACTCCTTTGTGGGGTTTAAAATACTTAATATGTGGAAAGGGGGTGTCTCCTTTTCTGTCTCTGGACAAATATTTGCTGAACATCCACTACATGCCAGGCACTATGTAGGCACTAGAGATAAAGAACGAGCAAACACCAGCCCTGCCTCCCAAGCCCATGATGTCATAGGGGGGACCAACAGGTCAACAGGAAGTCACACTACAGGGTGGCCTGTTAGCAATCAGCAGCTCCAAGACAGCTAGGTGAGGACTTCGCTGGTGGTCCACCAGCTAAGACGCCAAGCTCCCAATGCAGGGGGCCAGTGTTCGATCCCAGATCAAGGAACTAGATCCCAGATCAGGGAACTAGATCCCATACACTGCAATTAAAGATCCCACATGCCACAACTAAGACCTGACATGGCCAAATAAATATATAGTAAAAAAAAAAAAAAGAAAAGAAAAAGGCTAAGCAAATGAAGGGATCCAATGCCTAAAACCCCCCTCCCAAGTTCACCATGGGCTCTTTTATAATAAATTGCTCTGCAACCATTTAACTATGTAGTGGGTGGTTTGAAACACACCATTAGTGACAACAAATGCTTTAGATGCAGGTCACTTCCCTGGTAGCTCAATTGATAAAGAATCCACTTGCAATGTAAGAGACCCAGGTTCTATCCCTGGATCAGGAAGATCCCCTGGAGAAGGAAATGGCAACCCATTCCAGGATTCTTGCTGGAGAACTCCATGGACAGAGAAGCATGGCAGGCTACAATCCACGGGCTCTCAAGAGTCAGACACGACCTAGTGACTAAACCATCACCACCACTTGGAAAAGGTAGCAAGTTGGTATATTCATGAAGGAGAGTTTTCCAAATAGATACGAATCAGTCAAGCTGTTAGGGATATCTGTCTTGAAGCAATGCCTTGGGGTTTCCAGAAGGTCTCTGGCTCAGAAACGTAGAAGGTACCTGGACCCAACGTAGGAAGGAATAAGAGCAAGCAGAGGACACAGGCTGAGTGGCTGCAGACTGCAGTAGAAGGAGTGGTCCTCTGGGCAAAGGGTCAACCTAGGAGGGAGAAGCACAGACGGGCATTGAAGGACAGACACTTTGAGACGCAGGAAGAGAAAATCGGAGTCTTTAGACAGGGAGAACGCTGTGGGCAGAGGCACTGTGCTAGGAATGTGTAGGAGGTCTCAGCGCAGAGAACAGATTGGATCAGCAGCAGCAGACAGGCCTCCAGTGGTGGTGGGAGTGAGCGATGTCTAGAAAGTCGGAGCTCAATTGGGGAAGATTTGAAATGTCAGACTGAGGGCTAGGACACGAGGCTAAGGAGACCCATTAAAGGTTTTGAGTAGGGATGTAACTTGGCCAAACCCGAGTTTAGAAAGATTAGCCTCGTGGTGGTGAAAGCTGGTGAGTCTGGCTTTAACTAAATGCCAGGTCAAGGAGACTGCATGGAGGAGGGCTTGGACAAGAACATGAGAACAGGTGGAAGGAGATGTGGTACAAGAGCTGGCAGGTTTGAAGATTCAGGGTCTGGCCCCGGCAGCACCTGCCGAAGCTCCACCCACAAGGTTGAGCTGCTCAACTCAATGTGATGTGGGAAAGCAGGTGTGAAGCACACAGCTCCTTCCAGAGCCAGCTGGGGGTAGACAGAGCAACAGCCAGAGTTCATTTGGTTTGGAATTAAAGGAGAGGAATTAAAAGACCCGTCCTCCCAAAGAGGAAATCCAAAGCGTTCACAAAGCTTTATCTCTGCTTCAGTTGCTAACTAATGGGACACATACAGTTTTAATCTAATAACTCCATCCCAGTGGCAAAGCAGGCTGTGATTGGGACTGGAGAAAGCTAATGCCCAAAAGAAGCAGGCAGGTAATATAAAGGAGAGAATCAGGTAGGGTCAGAGACATTTCTCCCCCAAATAATGTACATTAAGAATTTACAACTTAGTTTCTCCTTTTCACACATCTGCAGGAAGGTTGCTTCAAAGGTTCCTCCAAAATAAAACCCCTCTGTTTCATCCCTGCCTAAAGGGCCCAGGCTTCTGAGTCTTTCGGAAATGGGGACTTGGGGGCACAGGTTCTCATATTTTAGAGAAGCTGGAAATCCCATTTGAAAAGTAAAATCCTTTTATCTTTTTTCTTTGTCTTATTGTGGTAAAATATACATAACAAATTTTTGTCATTTTAACCACTAAGTAATGTTCAGTGGCATTAAATACATTCACACTGTTGTGTGACAGACATCACCAATCACCTCCAGAATGCTGTACCCATCAAACACTAACTCCTCATTCCTTCCTCCCGCGTTTCCTGGCAACCACTGCATTACTTTGGGTTTCTATGCATTTGACCACCCTCAGTTCAGTCCAGTTCATTCGCTTAGGCATGTCTGACTCTTAGCAACACCGTGGACTGCAGCATGCCAGGCCTCCTTGTCCGTCACCAACTCCCGGAGCATGCTCAAACTCACTTCCATCGAATTGGTGATGCCATCCAACCATCTCATCCTCTGTCGTCCCCTTCTCCTCCTGCCTTCAATCGTTCCTAGCATCAGGATCTTTTCCAACGAGTCAGTTCTTCACATCAGGTGGCCAAAGTATTGGAGTTTCAGCTTCAGCATCAGTCATTCCAATGAATATTCAGGACTGATTTCCTTTAAGAATGACTGGTTTGATCTCCTTGCAGTCAAAGGGACTCTCAAGAGTCTTCTCCAACATCACAGTTCAAAAGCATCAATTCTTTGACGCTCATTTTTCTAGAGTTGACCACTCTTGAAACCTCTTGTGAGTGGAATTTGTCCTTTGTGACTGACTTATTTCACTTAGCAAAATGTATTCAAGGTTTATCCCCGTTGTAGCACTTGTCAGAATTTCCTTCCTTTGTAAGGCTGAATAACATCCCATTGTATCTACCTGTCACATTTTGCTCAGTCGTCAGTGGCATTTGGGTTGCTTCTACCTCTTTGCTAATATGAATAACATTCCTCTGTGTGGGTGTACAAATATCTGTTCCAGTCGTTGCCTTCAATTGTTATAGGTATTTACCTAGAAAGGGAATTGCTAGATCGCGTGGCAATGCTCTGCTTTTTTGAGGAAACTGTGCCATTTTCCACAGTGGCTCCACCATTTTATATTCCCACCAGCAATGCAACAAGCATTTCAATTTCCCCATATCTTCACCAATATTTGTTATTTTCTGTGTTTTTGACAAAAGTCTTCCTAATGGGTGTGAGGAGGTACTCGTTATAGTTTTGATTTGCATTTTCCTAATGATTAGTGATGTCGAACATCTTTTCATGTGCTTATTGGGCATTTGTGTATTTTCTTTGGAGAAATGTCTGTTCAGGCCCATTTTAAAAACCAGGTTGCTTTTGTTGTTTAGTTGTAGGAGTTCTCATCACTTTGTGGTCCTGAGCTCTCCAGCTGCCATTCAGGTAGCCAGCCAGTCAGCAAACAAAGCTCCTAGATAGGGTTTTTCAAAGTGTGGGCTGTGAAACCAAAAGGAATAGAAAATCCAAAATTCATTATAGGTAGTGAGCTTAAGTGTTGCTTGTCAAATTCTTGTCATATACGTGATGCATACGTACATACACATTCTGGTGCACAATGGAAATGTATTAAACTGTGATTTAACATATAAAACCAAAGAATTGATACTTTTGAACTGTGGTGCTGGAGAAGACTCTTGCGAGTCCCTTGGACTGCAAGGAGATCCAACCAATCCATCCCAAAGGAGACCAGTCCTGGGATTTCTTTGGAAGGAATGATGCTAAAGCTGAAACTCCAATACTTTGGCCACCTCATGGGAAGAGTTGACTCATTGGAAAAGACCCTGATGCTGGGAGGGATTGGGGGCAGGAGGAGAAGGGGACAACAGAGGATGAGATGGCTGGATGGCATCACCAACTCGATCCACATGAGTTTGGGTGAATTCCGGGAGTTGGTGATGGACAGGGAGGCCTGGCATGCTGTGATTCATGGGGTCGCAAAGAGTCGGACACGACTGAGCAACTGAACTGAATATACAAAACATTTGAACAACAGTGACCTCCGGACTTTCATGATGGTCTAGTGGCTAAAACTCTGTGCTCCCAATGCAGGGGACTTGGGTTTGATTCCTGGTCAGGGAACTAGATCCCACATACTGCAACTAAGACCCAGTGCAGCCAAATAAATAGTACTTTTAAAAACAAAACAACAACAAAAAACTTTGACCTCAAGTTAATTGAATCCAACCTCCTTAGAAGGCAACTGGTATTACTCAAGCAGACCCTGGAAATTCTCCCTCAATCGATTTATGAAAGTATTCATCCCCAAAACACACCTCTTCTAGGTGGGGATGGGGATGGGTGGAAGTGGTCTGAGATTCTGGCTACATGATGTATGAAGAGCATGGTCAAGCAGGCATATCCAACTTTTTGTCAGCCCACGTACTGTAGCCTGCCAGGCTCCTCTGTCCATTGAATTTTCCAGGCAAGAATGCTGGAGTGGGCTGCCATTTCTTCCTCCAGGGAATCTTTCTGACTCAAGGGTTGAACCTGTGTCTCCTATGTCTTCCTGCATTGGCACGCAGAGTCTTTATCACTGAGCCACCTGGGAAGCATGAGCAACTTACATGGCTAAAATCTACTGAGCATGCCTCCAGGGGCTGGGCAGTCACAGGACATCATGGGATGGTAACTAAAGTTAGGAACCAGGCTGCCCCTGAAGTAAGAGGCCTCTCTCTGCCCTGGATGCCCCATAATTGGTGTCATGAGAAGTGCAATGGATGGAGCATCAGAGGTAAAGGGTTCAATCCTGATGTCATTCACAGGCTGGGTGATCTGGATAAGGGCTCACAATCTGTTTGAACTCCCTCTGGATAAAGACACAAAGCCTCATCTGTTTACAGAGAGGGTGTTAAGGAGGAACTCTGTGAAAGCCAAATGCAGTGAGGAGTTACGAAGCTGTGTTAAATGCTAGGTGAACCACAGGTATCCTCATTCACAAAAACCACCCCAATCATCCTGCCCTTCCCAGAACCTCAAGCTGCCTTGAGGTAGGAGCAGGCCAGTAGTCAGAGCCCTAGAAAGCCTCCAGGCAAGTAGAGGGTGGGCTTGAGGTCATCCAGGAGCCCCAGGACACAAGCTTTTCTGAGGCAGCTGGCTGGCCGAGTCTCCAGGTGGTGGGCCACGGTCAGGGACAGCCTAGAAACAGCAGATGCTCTGCTTGTTCAGGAACATCAGGAGCAACGTTTGCTACCAGTTCCCAGTTCAGGGGATGCATTCAGATGCCAAATGCTCCTCTAGTATTGACTTAATGCTCGCTGCTATAGGTCCTGACTAGCTTCACCTCTGCTAAGAGACACAGCTCAAGCCCAGAAGCAGGGAAGCTACTGGCTTGCAAGAAAGAGAGTGTATCCACTCAACTGTGTCCCTCACGGTACACAGGGACTTCCATATGACATAGTTGGGAAAAGTGCTCTTTCTGACCCCCTCTGCGCTCATCTTAACACTTTGCCCAGAGATCAAACCAGTCAATCCTAAAGGGAATCAACCCTCAACTGGAAGGACTGATGCTGATGCTGAAGCTGAAGCTCCAAGCCACATGATGCAAAGAGCTGACTCACTGGAAAAGACCCTGATGCTAGGAAAGATAGAGGGCAGGAGGAGAAGGAGGCAACAGAGGATGAGACGGTTGGATGGCATCAGTGACTCAATGAACATGAGTTTAACCAAACTCTAGGAGACAGTGAAGGACAGGAAAGCCTGGTGTGCTGCAGTTCATGTGGTCGCAAAGTATCGGACACAACTTAGCGACTGAACAACAGAGTCCAATACATAGCATTTAAGCATTATCTGTTGGACTCATAGATAAATGGATGGATAGTGAGGAAAGAGCCTTCTGTATAGACTGTCACAATCCGAGGGATCTGCAACTCTTTTTCAGATACAGGAGAGAGGAATGTGAAGACATGCTGCAGTGGTTGTCCCAGGGAGATACCTCTTCCTATTCCAACCACAAACTGGGAACATAGAGCTCAATAAGAATTTAACTCCCTGTGGTGTTTCACTTTGTGCCTGCACATGAGTGGAAACAGTGACAGATTTTATTTTCATGGGCTCCAAAGTCACTGCAGACACATGACTGCAGCCATGAAATTAAAAGACACTTGCTCCTTGGAAGGAAAGTGATGACAAACCTAGATAGCATATTAAAAGGCAGAGATATCACTCGGCTGACAAAGGCCCGTATAGTCAAAGCTACGCTATTTCCAGTAGTCATGTGAGAGTTGGACCATAAAGAAGGCTGAGCGCTGAAGAATTGATGCTTTCAAACTGTGGCGCTGGAGAAGACTCTTGAGAGTCCTCTGGACAACAAGGAGATCAAACCAGTCAATCCTAAAGCAAACCAACCCTGAATATTCATTGGAAGGACTGATGCTGAAGCTGAAGGTCCAATACTTTGACCATCTGATGCAAAGAGCTGACTTGCTGGAAAAAGACCCTGATGCTGGGAAAGACTGAAGACAGGAGGAGAAGGGAGCAACAGACGATTGGATGGTGTCACCGACTCAGTGGACAAGAGTTTGGGCAAACTCTGGGAGACAGTGAAGGACAGGGAAGCCTGGCATGCTGCAGTTCATGTGTTCGCACACAGTTGGACACCACTTAGCAACTGAACAATGAGCAACTTAGCATAAGCAACAGACTCAAGAGACTACTCCCTCCTCTCTGGTACTCAGTCTTGAAAAGTCTCCTCAACTCAGCAAGACCACTAAGGTCAACTTTGGCTCAACTGGGCACTGAGATTCAGAAAGTACTTCCAGCAGAAAGGGTAATAGAGTTTGCCTCGTTTGTTCCTTTGTTTCAGAAATCACAGTCCTGAGCTACATTCAATGTCTAAAAAGAGGGATTTAGGTATGGTAGAAGTTGGAATCTCTGCTCGCACTGCGTGAAGCACATTGAATCAAGCAATCCAGTCCTCCAATATCTTCTCAGGAGGCTGGAGTTGTGAGGAACAGAAGCTGGAAGTGACAGAAGAGGAAATGTTAAGGATCATGCTTGGCTCACAGGATGGTGGCAGGCTAGAGAAGCTGCTCGGGACTGTCTTTACAGGAACCACGCCCAACATACGCCTCAGGACCTGCTCCCATGAGAAAACCACTTCTGGTATTGTTGCTGCCAACAAATTCTAGATAGTCAGTGTATACAGTAGTCACTTCTGCACCAGGAACTCAATTACACCACAACCAACACCACCACCCACCCTATGTGCTACTTCCTGTATTCAGCACTGAGTTGTGGGCCCAGCACCAAAGCTGCAAGAGTGTGCTCTGTATTTAACTGTAGTCACTCCAGCTCTTGAGTCTAACAAGGAAAGCAAGAGTCTGTAACAGCTTCCACAAGAGTGATCTTTTTCTTCCCACCAAGACTTACAAAGTGGAAGATTCCCCAAATTCAAAATGTGCTTATAACACTCAGTGACCACAGGATCCACTATGGAAAAATAATCATCAACAAACCTTGGATGGTTTTCTGGTACTGGTAGAACTGAAGCCTGGAATAAAATCATTAATTTCCTTTCTGGAAGATGGATCTATGATCTGGCCTCCTTTGAACCTTACAGGAGGTGGCCACTCCCAGATCATAGAAGTATTCTGTACCAGCAGCCTCTAAGAAGTGTCCTTTTCTATGATTCAGCAATGGTGGCAATGCCACCTGTTATAATGACTGGTCTCCTGACCTAGGCTGCAGCAAAAGATGGTTAGAAATGAAGATGGGAAAACATTAGTAAGGGTGCTTGAGCTAAAATTCTCAGAGGCTGGGATTTACTTCTGAGTTTCTGGTATGTAATGAGCTGGAAAAAAGGAGATCTAGATGTATTCGAGAAACATAACTAGAAGTGAAATCAAGTGAGCCAGATGTATTGGATTTTTTAAATCATCCTGATCATCAGGAACCACTGATCTTTAAGAAATTGCTGCAGTGTTTAAGCCATTAACATCTCAGCTAAAAAATAGTGTAATACATTACATCTGACCCCTAAGAGATAAGGATGCAGATGGGAGGTTTTAGTGGTAGGAAGAAAAAGAGGAATAGGCATGGCACACAGTGTGATGCTACAGATGTGGGCCAGGTGGAGTCTGGGAAGCAGGAGAGCCCTGGGGAGTGAAGAGGCTGCAGTCTGAAGAGACTGGGCAAGTATGGAGGAAAGAAGCATAACTGAAGAGCAGAGGAGGGACTTTCTTGGTGGTCCAGTGGCTAAGACTCTGGGCCTCCAATGCAGGGGGCCCGGGCTTCAATCCCTGGTCGGGGAACTAGATCCCACATACTGCCAACTAAAGATCCTGACGGCTGCGACAAAGATCAAAGATCCAGTGGGCTGCAACTAAGACCAAGTGCAGCCAAATAAATAAAAGAGCAGAAGGGACCAGGTAAAAGAATGATTACCATTTTACCTCCTTGCCAACAACTCCAAGAAGGAAGTTTGAAGGGGGAAAGGAGTAACTACTGTCAGCCAAGAATTAGGGACTCACACCAAGCTTGGATTCACGTACTGACAGATCAACTGACTGCAATTTAGAACGAACCACAGATTTGACTTGGATCCTTCTCACCTCCTTCTTCCCTTGAAATCTGCTTTTTCTTTATTTCTAGTATAGCTTGGGGAGACCTTGAATCTTTGACTGTTGGCAACAATCCAGGGGTAATAGGTATTTTTGGTTGCCTCCCCAGCATATATTACCCACCATGCCTACTGTCCACTGTACAGGAAACATAGAATTTGAGCGGGAATAAAACTCTGCCCTTGGGGTGGGCCCTGACAGGCCTAATAAGAATAGTTCCAAGCCCCTGTCCCAGCAACGGTTTCCGGGACAGCCACTAGCCCAGGCCTAAGGCAATGAGCATCTGACATTCTGCGGGCCACCGTGATGAACTCAGCTAATCTGATGAGAGGAAGTCCAAGAATTTTGTGTATTAAGTGAATCAAGAGAAGCTCTCTCTCCTCCTGGGCAGTGTGGTATATGGGTGGTAATGCTTGGACCCGGTATAACCATTTTGTTTTCAAGAGAGAAAGCAACATAAGTAGGACGCTGACCCAGAGAGAAGAGAAAAACTGAGAGAAGTGCAGGAAAAAAAAGTTGATTCAGGGTTTTGATCAAGCCATACTTGAAGCCTGAGCTACTTCTGGTTGTTTTCAATCAAAGAAGTTCATACATTCCCTTTGCTGTTGAAACCATTTGGGGCTGACTTTCCTTTTACTTGGAACCCAAAGCGTCATGACACCGAATGATCTACTGGAATCCAGTTGTCCATTTCTGGAGTAAATGTGAAGGGGACACAAACAAAATGACTGAAAGCAAATACATTTTAGAAACTTAGTGTCCTTCTGGAGTTCTACTCTCAGCTTGGTTTAGGCAGTTGGCCACATGTTTAATCATCAAGAGGAGACCAGTAAGTTTTGAAAAGTTAGGAAGAAACCTAAAGAAGTAAAGAGGATAAAACAGAGAAGATTTAAAAGGAAGAGAGAGAAGGGATATGTCAATGGAATCATAACATAGATACCTCAGAGTATCCCAGCCCTTCTCCGCGTTACCAAGCCCTGTGAACTTGGTCATCTAAACCTCCTGCTTCCTCTTCATGTTCACAGCCATGCCTGATCCAGACCTTCTTGACCTCTCTCCTCCTCACTTTCTCTGCCTTCACTCTGGTCCCTTCTAAATCCATGTTATATACCACTCCCAGAGTGATCATCTCAAAAGATAGCTCTAAACTTGTCATTCCCAACTGAAAACTTTTAATGACTCCTTCCTGTAGAACACGGGAAACAGCATGAGCTCAGATCAATTATTTTGAAAGCTAGCTCTGCCACTTAACAGCTACATGACTTTGAGTAAATGTCTTAATTTCTCTGCACATCATCTATCTTGACTGTAGTGATAATACTATCATAGACAAGATTGCTTACCAGTGACAGAAAATCAATCTACGCCATCAAGGCAAAAAGGAAGGGAGGACTTATTAAGTGACCAACTGAAGTCTGCTAGTATACAACAGAGTTTCAGGGATACCCAGAATCAGGAACTCACAAATATCCTGTGTCATCCCTGCCACTTTTAAGGGGGATGGGTGGAGAGCATCTCTCTCCATTTTTGTTTCTCTGTGCATTGTTGCTTCATTTCCTTGAGTTGACTATTTTGTAAATGTCTGAAACATGAAGCAGGAATGACCCACTGCCTTTAGGCTCTTATCTTCCAGTTTAGTTAGTACCAGTTTTGAATCCCAAATTCAAACTTCTCAAGAAGTGTTCTGGTCATCCCATCTGGCGTCAAGTGCCCAGGGCTAATTAATGGAGGTCAAGGACAGGATGTGTAAGAAGAGGGCATCTACCATTTAACCATATGATCAGAACTTCCCTGGTGGTCCAGGGGTTAACGCTCCAATGCAGGGAGCCTGGGTTTGATTGCATGCCACAGCTAAAAGATCCTGCATGCTGCAACTAAGACCTGGAGCAGCCAAATAAATCAACAGGTAAATGTTTTTTAAAAGAGAAAATAAACCACACGATCACAGAAAGAACGTGTAACACAAGCAAAGGGTGTTGTTTTGGATAGAGAAGCCAATAGGTATTCTCTATGAATTTTATTTTGCGTGGCTATTTTGGGGGTGTAATAGGATGACCCATGAAATGAGCAGCAAATACACAGGACAGTGCCTGGGCACAGTACACAGTGACAGCACACAGCAAATCCTCCTTTCCTCCCTTCCTCACAGCCTTACTCCCAGAGCCACTGTTTACCTAGCTAGTGCCTTTGTCTGGATAGCAAGGAGATCAAACCAGTCGCTCCTAACGGAAATCAAGCCTGAATATTCATTGGGAGGACTGATGCTGAAGCTGAAGCTCCAATACTTTGGCCACCTGATGCGAAGAAATAACTCACTGGAAAAAGACCCTGAGCTGACTCACTGAAAGCAGGAGGAGAAGGGGATGACAAAGGATGAGACAGTTGGATGGCATCACTGACTCAATGGACATGAGTTTAGGTAAACTCTGGGAGACAGTGAAGGACAGGGAAGCCTGGCGTGCTGCAGTCCACAGGGTCGCAAAGGGTCTGACATGACTTAGTGAATAAACAACAAAAACAAATTAAAAAGCTGTCCCTCTTTGGGTGGATGCCACCCCACAGGCACAGGTCTGATAAGCAGAAGTTGCCTCTGTGATAAAAATGTGCCCCTTCTTCCCACGTACACAGCCTTAGGCCAGGGTCATGGCTTTGCAGGTATCACGTGGGCCTTCCTGGGTATCCTATTTCTCCCTCTGCCTTTGTGCAGTGCATAGACTGCCCAGCCCAGGTTGGCCCTGCATGCCCTGAACGTGGCATCCAGAGGCCCATGGCCTGGTGGCATCACACAGTTCTCAATTGAATACAAATCAGTTCTTTCACACCACTAATCCTGCATTCTGTCCACCCGACATGGCTCACCATTCCCAAGAAGTCGTGTGCTGTTCCTTCTTTCTGTCTTTCCCAGGCATTCTTATCTTATTTTACTCCTATTAAACCCCAGGCCAATGACACCCTTCTGCACACCCAGAACTAGGTCCTAACAGCCTCCCTGCACTCCCCCAAGACTGTTCTCCATCCCCTACCACAGCACTGAACACATTATATAGTACTTATCTGTTGAGATCTGTTTGGTCCTTCTAGCTAACCTATCAGTGAGCTGACCTGGGCATCTGGGATAATACTCCCCTCTGCCTCCTACTCCATATACAACTGGTGGAATCAACCCAGAGCTCGAAGTACTCCTGGCAGTCTGTTTTGGCTTTTCTACGGGCCAAAGGGATGAGGTCACCATCATCAATGAAGTCACCATTGCATGATTCATCTGACATCAGTTCCCCACTTGGAATGTCCTGATATTCCCAGAACTTCTCCCAAAGGATCCAGAACCTGGAGACCCTTCCATCTGTCAAGGTTCTGGAGCTAATCATCCAGCTCTCTGGATCCCCAGTAAATATCTACCCTTCTGAAAAGCAGCAAAATAACTGAGAGGCTGGAGTCTTGAATGGAGGAAGCCTCCATCCTCCCAGTCCTGGAACAGACCTCATTATCCCTCATAAAAGCCTTCCCCATGTCTCTAGCAACTGGCCCAAAGCCTTTACCAGGATCTTTCAGAGCACATTGTGAAGAGCTCTAGAGTTGTCAAAGGTCAGCCTTGATCACACCCTATGGACAAGCTCACATTTAAACCTGAGGCCCCGAGAAGAGGGGTGGCATGCTCAAGGTCACACTGCCAACTACGGTCAGTTCAATTGCTCAGTCATGTCTGACTCATTGCAACCCCACGGACTGCAGCACGCCAGGCTTCCCTGTTCATCACCAACTCCCGGAGCTTACTCAAACTCATGTCCATTGAGTCCAATCATCTCATCCTCTGCTGTCGCCTTCTCCTCCTGCCTTCAGTCTTTCTCAGCATCAGGGTCTTTTCCAATGAGTTAGTTCTTTGCATCAGGTGGCCAAAGTATGAGAGTTTCAGCTTCAGCATCAGTCATTCCAATGAATATTCAGGATTGATTTCCTTTAGGATGGACTACTGTCAGAGTTGGAACCAAATGGCTTCTCTCTGCTGAGAGTATGCAGTAGCTCCTTAACCTCTCTTAATAGACTCCTTTCAGAATTCTAGTCCCAGCAAATGCTGCCTGAAGAAGTGGTCCTGCAGGCAAGGGAGGCAAGACCTCCTGTCTTCCCCTGTAGAAGGAAATGGCAGAGATTGGCCTTGAACTGAGATCTGACTTCAAGACACTGAACTGCCTTCCTTAACCGGGCGTTCAGTACATATAAAGTGTCTTTCAGATTGCCTGCATAATCTAAAGCAGCTGGCAATGTAAATACTCACACTCAAACATGATGGAGGGGTCTGGTGAGACATCCAGTGGGACTCCACAAGGAACTTCTGAAAAGCCAGGATGTCTTTCAGGACAACGGAAATCAGATTTGGGATTTGAGAGTTGAGGCCTCGGAAGCATGGCGTGAGTACATAACTAACTGAGCATTTCCCACGGTGTGTTCCCAGAACCTGAATGCTGGAAAGAGGTGGAGACCTTTGGGTTAACCACTTCACCGGTCTGCGTCTCAATTTGTTTACCTACAATCTGAGAGAGATCTCAGGGAGACCGTATGGTTGACCTCTGCGGTGCCTCTCAACACAGCGTTTTCTGATCCTGTGAACTGATGACAGGAAGCGATTTATCTCGCATCAGCAAGGGGAGGGAGGGTGTGGTGTCACCGTGGAGTGTATCAGCCCCGCCTTCCCTGTCCTCCAAGGCCTAAACTTAGAAGCGGCACTTTTGGCCAGTGAACAGATGGGTGTTTCCAAGCTTCGTCCAGGCGAGAGGGCAGGGGTTGTCGCCTGGCTCACTGGCCACGTCTTTGAGCTCTGGGGTGTATCACTCCTCAGGGATCCCAACCTAACACCTTCGAGGGATCCTGGGACTGTAAAGGGGCCTCAGAGAATGTCGCCTCTAGGGGGAGCACAGGTACATCCGCAGCATCCAGAGTCGCCCAGTCTACCTTTTCTGGCAAGGGGGACGGGGGGTGGAGAGTGCGTCAGTGGTTCAAGATGCTGTAACTCCCTTAGTCACCAGTTTCATAGCAAATGATGTGGACAGCATGGGTTGGGTTGGTGGAGGGGAAGGAGTGGAAACCAAGCCTCAGTTCAGGAGTTCCTACTTTCCAGCTCAGGGACTACCGCCACCCCTCCCCTGTGACCCCCGTGCGCCTGAAAAAAAAAATTTTTTTTTTTCCCAAACTCTCTTGGCCTTTCTTCCTTCCCGATTTCTAGTTCTATTGTGCATTTAGAGGCTAATAGAATGGATCCTGCCTTCCGGGTGGAGTTTAAATATATATGAATAATTTTGCACGACTATTGCGTCATCATAAAACTCGTCGTGGACCCCCAAGAGGGCTCCACGTCTTCTCCCAGCTTCGGGGCCTTGGGACGCTTCTGGGCGCTGCGGGCACTTTCGCGAGGAGCCCTCGGCTCCGCCCGAGCGCGGGTCTCTCGGCCCCCCTCCCCCAGTCTCACCTTCCTCCCAGCTACGCGGCTCCTCGGCTCCTCCTCCACGCCCCCTCCCCGCAGCCCCCGCGCGGAGCCAAGCTCGGGTGAGCCGGCAGGGCAGAGCGGCGGCTGCGGGCGGGGCGCGGGGCTCTGGAGCCGGCGGGCGGGCGGGGGCGCGAGGCTGGCTGCCCGCAATCGGGGGAGGCGCCTGGGCCCGCCCTCCTCCGGGGCCCAGCGGGGAGGGGGCCCCGGCCCGGCGCGGGGCGGGGTGAGCCGCCTGGCCCCTCCCCTCCGCTGCCCTCCCCAAAGTTGCCGTCTCCCCCGGGGCCGGCCAGTCTTATGATCCAGTGGATCCTCCTGGGGAGGCCGGGCCGGGGAGAGGGCGCGGGCGCCGAACGGCGGGGGCAGCGGGCGGGCGCAGCGACCGGGGCCTGGGCGGGGATCCGGGCAGCGACCGAGGCGGCGGCAGCGCCCCGGGCCCGTCGCCCCCTCCCCTTGGGCGGGGGGAGCCGCTGCATGGGGCCGGGGGGTCGGCCCTGCTGCGCTGAGCGGCGGCGGCGGCGGCGGCGGACCCCCCAGGCGGGCTGGGGCTAAGCCCGGGGCCGGGGCGGGGGCTCCGGGGAGACCATGCCCGGAGGCCGGCCGGCCGCAGCATGGCTCACGGGCCCGGCGCGCTGATGCTCAAGTGCGTGGTGGTCGGTGACGGGGCGGTGGGCAAGACGTGCCTACTCATGAGCTATGCCAACGACGCCTTCCCGGAGGAGTACGTGCCCACCGTCTTCGACCACTACGCAGGTAAGCTTCGGAAGTGCTGACTAAGGGGCAGCTCCCCAGGCCGGGAACTTTGGAGCAACTTTGGATGAGCCCCCTCGCCGCCTCCCCTGCGTGCGCTCCCCGCCCCTCCCCCGCCGCGCCCTCCACTGGGCGCCCGGCCCCACCCCCAGGCTCTCCCTCGGGCAGCCCCCTTGCCAGCTAGACCTACTCCTCTTCCCACCCCGCCCCCCCAATCCTGGAGCCCAGTCCCGCGTCCCGCGTCCCGCGTCCCGGCGCCCGGCATTTCCCAACCCCCTCGGTGCTCCGGGCCGACCTCCTTGACCTTCCTACAGTCGCCTTCCCAACAGTCTCATATCCCTAGGGGGAAACGTGGCTACGGGACTTGGGAGAAGGGAGTGGGTAGCTGGGGCCACTTCATCCCAACCTCACCCCCCACTTCACTGTGAGCCTGGGAAAAAGGGTGGCATCTCCCTGGGACTCCCGCCTGCGAGCGCTGGTTTGGGAGGCGAGGGTCCTGGTGGGGAACAGAATTGCCCCAGAGTCTAGGTAATTGAGCTTCTCTCCCCGCCCCCACTTCTGCCCTTGCAGTCAGCGTCACCGTGGGGGGCAAGCAGTACCTCCTGGGACTCTATGACACAGCGGGACAGGTGAGTGTCTTGGCCCCGGCCAACACCCCGCTCCCTTTCCCCAATTTAGGATGATCGCGAAGAGCCTTTAGAAACTGAGGTGTCTAGGAGCGAGGGTGTGTCTGCGAGGGCCCCTCTGGATCAAGTATTTCTTTGAGTCAGCACATTGGGAAAAAGATAAAACCTCAGCAACAAAGGCAGACCAGCCCACCCCATGTGAACCCCTGGGCTGAAAGTTTTTGCCTGTGTGTGCCTTCGGTGTGGTGCCTGGTGTGTGGGTCCCAACTCCTGTTGCAAAGTGGCAGCAGCCAATCCTGAAGTGCCCTTATTTTTAGTTGCAGATGACCAGGTCTCCCCTCACAGCCTTTGTCTGGTCCCTCATTGGTGAGTGGTCTGCCTGCCCGAGGAGCCTGATTGGTGGGAAATGGCATCATCTAATATGATGGGAAGGCATTTGGTCCTGGTTATGTTTATTACAACATCATTGCACTCTGGGACTCAAGTCCCTGGAAACGTAATTTGTGGTGTTACTGAGGACCACAGGGAAAAAAAGAAAAGAAACAACAACCATCCAGCCACTCCCTGGGGCAGGGAGAGGAAGGAAGGGTTAGGAGTTCAGCCTGAACCTTGGAGGAAGAGCTTTTGTTGTTGTCATTCCCTAGGAAGGCCAGGTGACTTCGTCTGGGTTTTCTTTGGTAGAAATCACTGTGCAGAAAGAAAATGCACCCTCCTCCTGTCAGCCTCTAACCATTATTGGCAAATTAGAGGTGGCTTCTGAAGGACTGAAGTCTCCTTTCTGACTCTGTCCCAGCTCCACCCTTTTCCCAAACCCACTTTTGCTGTGGGCCTAAGATGTGTGATGAAGTTTTGCAAAATCCAGCCGTGTGATTAGACCTGAAAATTCAGATGGAAGTTTCTACGCGTTATCCTGACTTGAGTTCTTCAGGACATGTGGGCAGTTGAGGGCCTTAGAGATTGTCTGTAGGGAATGTCCAACAGTGCAGTTTCCTTATGCGTAAAAAATTCAGACCATTCCCCTGGGCATATATTATATGCTAGATGCTTAGCGTTGAGTCTGGCACAGACTTGGTAGGTCAGTAAAGAGGAGGTTTTCTTTGTAACTCATCTAGATCTGGGTTTCAGAATTGTAGCGTCAGGTTAGATTCTGGAAAATGTCTTCTCGGGGGGCACCTCAATGTGACCTCTGGTTTCTGTACTGTGAAGTTAGCGGAGCCTCTGAGAGAGACTGTTAGAATAGACTCTATAGAGTAGTCTCAAAAGAGAGAGTGTTGGCAGAGAGAGGTGCCTAAGGCCACCCCCTCTCACCAAACTGACCCAGGTCAGTATAACCGGTTCTTTTTAGATTTTTTTTTTTTAATGTGGATGATTTTTGAAGTCTTTATTGAATTTGTTACAGTATTGCTCTGTTTTATATTTTGGTTTTTTGCGCGGAGACATATGAGGTCTTAGCTCCTGATCAGAGATAGAACCTCCACTCCCTGCATTGGAAGGCAAAGTCTTAACCTCTGGACCACCGGGGAAGTCCCAGTATAACCAGTTCTTAGCTTTCCAGGACCGCTTTTCATTACCTGCCTTGTAGCTACTCCTTCTGTCATGGATGGCAATAGGCAGAACCCATTCAATCAAATAAGACCAATGTTTAAGCAGTACAGCTGGTAAACAACAGGTTGAAATTATTGGTTGAAAGGAGAGAGGTTTTTAAGAATTGTCTCTAATTTTA
This sequence comes from Budorcas taxicolor, assembly GCF_023091745.1. Classification (NCBI taxonomy): domain Eukaryota; kingdom Metazoa; phylum Chordata; class Mammalia; order Artiodactyla; family Bovidae; genus Budorcas; species Budorcas taxicolor. The sequence continues at coordinate 88,454,688 of NC_068920.1, forward strand.
ACTTCTCTCACTAGTGCCTCTTCCCTTTTCTTTGTTACTTGTCACCATGACTGTTTTTTGACCACGAGCCCTGTTCAACAGGACGTGTATATGTCAGAGCTGTTCTGTGCACATTCAAATCTGACTAATATTTGCTGACTTTCTTCTTGGTACATATCAGGCCAGGGTCATCCACATGCAAATATTATATCATCGTCTCCACTAAACAACCCCATGAGATAGGTGATCCACTTTCTTTGCAGATGAAGAAAGCAGCTTAAAGGAGCTAGGTCGCTGATCTAAGGTCATGCAGCTACTGAAGGGCGTTGCTGGGGTTACGTCATGGGTCTGAATCTACCCTAGTTAGAGGTGGTTATATACACAGGAAGCCATGGGAGGTGCTGATATACCACCTGGGTTGATTGGGTTGCTTGTATGTCTCTAGACATGGTCCCTGGAATCTTCACAGCTACTCTCTGTGTGGGGGTTATATGCCAGTCCTGCAAAGGAAATAACTCAGGTCCGAAGAGTCAACTGCTCTGTCCAGTGGAGATTGTAAGCTGTATACCTAGTGGGATCAACCTATTAGTGATCAAAGTTTACTCCTTTTACCCAGTGGTGGATCACCTATTCTGTTGACCAAGAGGTGGACTTAGGCCCCCTTGGTGTTTCTCCCAGTGTCTAAGACTTTTCTTAGCAATAATTCATCTTTCAGCATCCAAGCATTTATTATTAATAAGCAATCTTATCAATATAATCCTCAATGAGATTAAATGAGTGCCTATTTTGTACCCGTGTGTGTCTGTGGTCAGTCTCTTCAGTCATATCCGGCTCTTTGCAACTCGATGGTACCTAGCCCTGCACTAAGCACCTGGGGGCTACAAAGAATAAACTTAAGATAGGGATCTGCCATGGCCAATGACAGCATAGGTGAAAGTGTTTGAATTAGATACCATGTGTGTTATATAGGAGGTACTTGTGTTATACTTGGGCATTAAGGCATCATGCCTTTATGAATTGATATCAGATTAATCTTACAATAATACTAGTGATCAAGAAACACATATACATGTAGAGAGAAATTTTAAAGTCTAATGGGCACCGGAAAAAAAAGCCCATGGGCTTTGGAACCAAATGAGCTTCGGCCCGGATCTCTACTTGGCTGAACTGTTCTTGTGATTCTTACCACATTATTAACCTTCTTTGTGATCTAGTAAAAATGTAGATAATTAAAATCTGCCCTGCACTGTTGTAGGCCAACTTAAATTGTTTACTGTGCAGAAAGCAGCTGACACTATTCTTCATTCATAGTAGTAGATGTGTAATAAATATTTGGAGAAATTACTGTGCTCCACTGTGGGCAGTTTTGTGGGGTGAAGGGGTCGCAGGTGGAAGAGGGCAGCGTGTTATACTTGGAGTTGATAGAAATTCCACTAGGATGCCAGATCCTAGAGCCTTTTGAGTGGAGCCGTGGTGCCAACTTTGTCCTTCAGAATTCCCACAGTCCCCATCACATGTACCCCATGGGTACATGGACACAGTTGAATGCTCCCTTCTCTAAATGCCCTGTTGTGTCAGATGATTTTCCTTTCTCAATCAGAACATACATCCCCAATGACAGAACTCTTAGCAAAATGAAGAGTTCAGTGTAGAATTTGAGGACCAAGTAGGATATGTAGGTTTCAGGGGATGCTACTTTGGGAGGTAGGTTGGGATGGGGAAGGAACTCATTCAGATGTTCACTTCTGGGTACTTCCCTGGTGGTTCAGTGCTTTGGATTCTGCACTTCCAATGCAGGGGGCACAGGTTTGATCCCTGGTTGAGGAGCTAAGATCCTACCTGAGGCCAGAAAAAAATACAAAAAGTTTTTAAAAATAAAGTATAATGTTCACTGTGTACTTGTGTGCTCTCTGTATTTGAGTCATTGCAACAGCACCTTCCTCGGGTTGGTTGGGAGTTCTAGTCTGGTCACCTACTCTTGGGTTCCCTCTTAAAAAAATTGTTAATTTTTATTTTTTAGCTGCCCTGTTTGGCATGTGGGATCTTGGTTCTCCAACCAGGGATCAAACCTGAGCCCTCTGCTTTGGCAGCATGGGGTCCTAACCACTGGACCACCAGGGAAGTCCCATTGGGTCCCCTCTTTGACCCCCGTCGAGTTCAAAGCCATGTAACAATGGCCCAATTTATGTATTAAAGAGCATATTAGAACAATTCAAGAGGTGGCTGTAGCAGATGACCTCTTGCCTTCCAGAGCAGGCAGTTTCCCCCTTCACCTCTGCTGGTGGCGGAGAGAGAGAGAACATGAGTGTGATGGGCACTGTTAGTCCGGTCACGTGCTCTGCCTGGACACATCCCTCAACACCACCAGATTAGGCCAAAGGGAAGCCCCCCTCTCTTGGCCAAGACCCTGGGTGGCCCAGGAGCAGGCCCAATATTTTACTGCCAAGCCCTTCAGAGTGGAAGTTGAGGACACTCCCTCCTCTTCCCTGGGGCCTGTTGAGGGTCTGGCTTCCGGCCTGGGCCTCTGCAGTGCTTCTCCTTTCTTGCCCAGCTTTCAGGGCTCTGAGGTCGGCTCTGCAGCCCTTCTGTCTGCTCACAGAGGGGCTAGAGGGTGAGATTTTTCCCTCCTGCCTCTGTACAGGGAGCTTGGGGGAAGTGGAAAGGGCTCTGGCAGATGAGCTGGTGGGAGCTGCCTGGCAAGCTGCTCTCCAGCACCCGGCTGATCTCTTAATCCTTGGCAGGAAGGCAGAACTTGATACCTTGAAGAGGGAAGGACAGACGCCCAGTTTATCCCAGGTCCCGGAATACCCACACTCAAGAGGGTGTGTGTTGGGGCTGAGTTTGGGTTCCCGAGAGTTCCAGATTTAGTCACTGCCTCAGTGTGTACACATCCATATGTGTGCTTTGGGGTGTACTGTTGCTATATGTGTTAACTTGAACACACACAAGTTCAAGGATGCATACAGGAGAGCTATAAATACCTTAGCTCAGGTGTCCCCGGGGGTTGGTGCAGGGACAGGCGAGGTCTGTTTCTTACTTGTCGTAACCCAGCAGCTGTGGCTCCCTTACAAGCCCTCTGGGTGCCCAGGAAAGCACTTCCCTTCCAGAAGGGAATCTCCAAGGCCGGCAGCCTGGGAATGCCCCGCCTTCAGTGTTTCCTTGGGTAGCACCCAAGGGCCCAGGGTCACGGGAAGGGGGAGGGGAAAGCCCAGGGAATTGCCATTCATGGAACACCTCCTGCCTTCAGGCCACCATCCTCACGAAACCTTCCGAGGTGGACTCTTCCCTGCTGAGGGAGTTGAGGGAGTGGGCTTGTGAAAACCAGACCCAGAGAAAGGTTTTCCTTAGTTTGGAGGGGTCTGCAGGGAAGATCAGTGGGACTCAGGAAGTGCCTACTCTCGTCACCAGGCCTCCAGGTCCCTGTACCCTCTCACTCGTCCTGAGGGGCCAGGGAGCAGAATTTGAGAGGAGCTGCAGTGTCCCTTTCAGACACCAGCCGCAACAGGTGAGATGCTGGCACTGAGCACCCTGGTTTCCCTTAGTAACCTACTGTAGCTTTGTCATCTCTGCGTTTTGCTAACCTTTTTAGAAGCTATTTATATCTCTAGCCTGCACTGCATCATAGGGAATGCTGGTTTCCTCCCCCGCCTGGGGAAGGTGGATGGCCTTTTTTTGCTCCAAAGCCTTTGCGGTGGCCAAAGGTCCTGTGTCCCCCGTCTTGGGACTCTGATGCGGGTTTGGGATGTGGTCCTCTGATCCATCTGGCTTCACTTCTGTTATGATTCTCTCAAAGTTTGGTGACATTTACGCTCTGGGAACCAAAGCTTCACAGCAGGTGTATCAGGAATGGTGTCACAGGTGTGCCCAGACACCATCCGCTCGGCTCTGCGGGGGACGGGGCAGTGTGCAGCCTCCAGGGAGCTGAGCACATGCGGTCCTTTCTATGTGTGCCAGGATGTGAAAAAGGTGGGAAGCACTGCTTTAAAGCTCATGGGTCAGAAGCCTTATGGGGCGCTGGGTGTTTGCGGTTTTGTTGTGGAATTTGGGGTTTCAAGAGATGAGCCCTAATGGTATTAAAACAACACAAAGCAGAGCTACTCTCCCTGGGGCTATCAGTTTCTAGCAATGACACATGTGTTGGCAGCAGCTGGTACTACTGAGAGGCCTCAGACACAGAATAGCAGTATACAAGGAGGAGGAAAGAGAGGCTGTTACAAAGAAATTAAGCCCAAGACCACACATGTCTTTAAAATTTGTGTGCCTCAGCTGAATTTGTTTGCAGTCAGAGGGCTTGGTTTTGCCCTAATTTGGCGTGCTTGGGTCAAGGAGCAGCTTTCCTTGCCCTCAGCAGTTTGCTGTTCCTCTTTTAGTTCCTGGCAGACAGCTGCTTTGCACGAGGAGGCGAGGGGAGACCCAGCCAGGGCGGCTGCGCACGGTGGCAGGCTGGCCGCGGCGAGCCATCAGAGCCCTTCCCCGGGTCTCCCAGCCCTCCTGAGTTCAGTCCTTCCAGATCTGCTGCCTGCAGGTCTGGCTCCATTCCCTCTAAGCTCTGTGAGGACAGGCAACTGTATTTCTTTTTCTCCATCATGTTTCCAGCTCGTAGCCCAGTGTCTGGTGCGTGGTAAGCCTACAATGAATATTTCTTAAATTGAGTTGATTCCCATTTGGCTGCCAACCCATTTCTGCTAAAAGGTTAACCAAAGACTAGGGTTATTGCTCTTAAATAAGAGCTTCTGGCTCACCCCCTTTCTTGGGAAAAAAAGCTTTGTAAATTTAGTAGGAGTTTCTTAAGTTTCAAAGAAGTGACAGGCATGTAGGTAAGCAGCAGGCCAACAGTGTTATCGCCTCTTTCGGACCCTGGGGGCCTTTAGTATCACCTGTGGGTCCGTCCCCCAGTGCCATCTCAAGCATCTTTCCTGAGGCTTCTCAGTCTCAAATCCCCTGGGGAGGAGGCAACTTGGCAGTAAATGTATGGGTGTTGGATTGTCTAGAACATCTTTGAATCCCGCTTCTCGTCTCTGTGTGAGAGCGTCAGGCAGCCCAGCTTCTTCCCTCCCTATAAAGTGGGGAGATAATGGCCACCTTGCAAGGTTCCATCAGGGTTAGAGATGGTCCCAAATGGCCTGGCACTCAATCTGTGACAATGGTCCAGGTCAACTTTGGGGGTTTCACCAGTTCAGTTCAGCTGGTGTTGATTCAGGGCTGGCTCTGTGTGTCAGTCTCCTGGGGGAGGAGAAAAGGGGGGTCAGATGGCATAAGGGTTCTCCTATGCAACAGGGAATACTCCACGTGTGAAACCGAGAGCCACATGGTCCCGCTGAGAGGAGGTGGTCCAGACAAGCTTTTGGAAGTTGTTGGCTTGCAGGAAGAGATAGAAGGCAGCACAGTAGGCTGGTTACAATGGTGGGCCCCCACATTGGACTGCCAGGATCCACTTCTCAGCAAGGGTCTTGACCTCTCAAAACCTCAGTTGCCTTATCTGTAAAATGGGGATTATTAAATCAGAGCTTTCCAGCTCCCAAGTAAGGGATTTTTCTCAGCCTCAAGGCAGCTGGGTGGGGCCTAGGATGGACAGCCCTGGGCTCAGGTTGTCCCTTCCAGCTCAATCAGCCTGACCTCAGTCACTTACCTCAGGGCCCCTCTACCCCACCCACTGTGTGCTGAACACATATCTCTTTTCTCTCCTGTGGAGTGAAAGCTTGAGAAGCAGTGGGCTAAATGAGGTCACACAGGCAGAGGTGCATGGAGAACTGATATTCTGGGTAGAGAGGAAGAGCATGGGGAGTGCAGGCGTGGAGTGTCCCTTATGTGTCTTTTCATGGTACCCCAGATCCCTGCTATCAGTGTCAGCATGTGGGGTAGGGATGAGTACTAAATTATGGAGTTTTTCACCTGGTGACAGCTTAGTAATTAGAGAGATATTAAGCTGGTGCTGCGTTACTTGTTGATTTTAGTAGAAGAGCAGAACATGGGGGAAGGGGCTGCTGTTTCATTTAAAGTGACTGAGTAGAGGCTTAGCCACCACCTGTCCCCATCCCCACACAAGCCAGCCCTTTCCAGACAGAGGGTGGACTCTGGGCTTCAATAATGACACCCTCATCATTGAATGGTATTCTTACAGGGTACAAAGCCTGTTTCATGTCATGCCTCCATGAGGCCTCTCACCTGCTCTGTGAGTAAAGAAAGCGGGTTGCCATTGTCTCCTGTGCAGGTTCAGGGAAGTTAAGTAACTTCTTTATACCACAACGGCTGATAAAAGGCAAAATGAAGGTTGCAGGCCAGACTGCCCAACTGCAAGGCCTGGGTTCTTTATGTTAAATCGCTCACATGAATCAGCTTGATGGTGTTATATGTCTCCTTTATATCATGTACACTCCATTGATGTTTCATTTAACAGTGTATTCCAGGCCTGTTGCTTTTCTGGATGGAAGAGCGGGTAGGATGGGGCACCCACTCTTGGGACACCAGGGGCTGCTCCTGAAATGGCCGTTAAAGAGACCCCCACCGCACCCCCACCCTGGGAGATTAAGGGCATTTCCATGTGTAACTTCCATTCTTGCTGAAAGAGGCCGTCCCCTGCATCGTACTGGAGGCTGCACTGCCACTGAGGCTGTGGAAGAAGCTTCGTGCTGGTACCTGTGTTGCCTCTTCCCAGGAAGGAGGACCGGGCTGTGCTTGGTGCACCTTCGTGTTGTCAGCCCTGCTTGCCTGCCAGCCCTGACTTGACTGGAGTATGTGTGCGGCAGCAACTGGGCAGGGCCGTGACAGCCAGCAAATGGCAGGTGTCTTTTCCATCCCATAGGGGCTGCCCCAGGCTTTTCTTTTCTCCCTTTAGGGGTTTTCTTATTTAGGTAAAAATTGCTGTTTTCAACCTGTTTGTCTCTCTTCCATCGGGTATGCCCTGCATATGCACCCAGAGGCTCCCTCTGCCACCCACGCCTCATTTTGCCTGCCTTCCTGCGTATCCCGTTGACACCACCTCAGCTCCCACATCCCACAGCCTGGGCTGCATCCTGCCACTGAGGCTGCCAGGACTGGATGAAAACGTTCATTCACTCAGTCAGCAAACATTCCTTGAGCACCAGTCTGGGCCACCGGTACCTGTGCCAGGGGCGGGGCTTACAAGACAGGTCAGGCCCTGCCGCCGGAAGCTCACAGTTCAGCAAAAGGGGCAAGGGAGTAGGTGCCTGTTCATCAGGGGACGCAGAGGGGGCTGGGTTCTGTCCTTCCCAAGCAATGACCTGCTCCTAAGAGCTAAGCTACCTAGGATTCTCCAGGTCGATTTTAGGTGAAGAAAGTGCCAGGTTGGATTCTTACATGTACTCAATGCTCAGCAAGGGTTTGAATTACTACGTGTGTGCATGCCGAGTTGCTTCAGTCGTGTCTGACTCTTTGCAACCCTAGGGACTATAGCTGCCAGGCTCCTCTGTTCATGGGATTCTCCAGGCAAGAATACTGGAGTGGGTTGCCATGCCCTTCTCCTGGGGATCTTTCTGACCCAGGGATCAAACCCGAATCTCTTATGTCTCCTGTGTTGGCAGGTGGGTTCTTAACCACTAGCACTACTTGGGAAGCCCTTGAATTAAACTACACTGATTCTCAAATGTGGTTCTCAAGCCAACATGTGTCTCCTGGGAATTTGTTAGACATCCAGACTCTTAGGCTTCACCCCAGACCTCCTGAATCAGAAAATCTGGGACAACTCTGGTATAACAGGCCCTCCAGGTGATTCTGATACAACTGAAATATCAGAGCCACCATTAACGAATAACTGAACCTCATGTATCTCCTCATAGCAAGGCACCTCCTCTCCCCCAACACGTGTGTATACACACACATACACACACGTGCTGTATACCTGCTCTGCTTACACATTGTCTCCAGAGTGCAGTACATAACTTATTCATCTTTTAACCCCTATCCATCCAAACACGCCTACACACCCCTTGTCTCTAGTTCTTTACATGCGGTTGGGACGCTCTCTATGTTGGAATGAATTGAATCATTCAGCCAATGGTGCCGCCTTCCTCACTCGTCTGGTGGAGATGGGGCTGAGGCAGTATCAGCAGCAGAAAACGGAAGCAGAACTTCTTAAGCTGCTCTTGGCTCCAGTGGTATGCTGTCTGGGCCAGGGTGTGCACACAGTAGGCTCCATGAGTATACTTTGATGAAACCCAAGTGTCAAGCCATGTTCTCCCCTGTACTGTAAGCAGCCAGACACATTTGAGGCTTAGGCCCTGCTGTGTTCACTGTAGCTGAGGTTAGCACTCTGGGAGGTGACAGGCCCGCCCCTGAGGACAATGCTGCTTCGGTTTGTGCTAAATTAGTTACAGAGCAACAGGTGGGCATGACATCCTTTTGTATTGAAACTCCCCAGGCAGGTCACTGGGACAGGCCATTACTCAGACACTCTTCTCAGCTGTAATTACTTTTCAGGCTGACCATGGCTGTCTGTGTAAGTGTCCTCCTCCAGTCCCCTTCCCTTCCCCCACTTTTGAATTCCTCCTTCATTCCTTTCTTTCCTCCTCCTTTTTTTCTCTCTTGCTCTTTCTTCTGTTCAAAACTTGTTCCAGTGTAGAAAGACCATCCTCTTTCAAATGAGCTAATGGTTGGGATTATAAATGAGTTGGCTCAAGTGTGCCCTCTGTAAGAGCTGCCACTGAGGGAAAGCATTTAATTCTTATTGTCCAGCTTGATTAAAATTCCATTTACCCCAGCTTAATTTTCAAAGAGCTGTCCTTCCCAGTTAGCTGATAAAGGATTCCTAATTAAGGTGTTTCTCGGGGCCTCCCTGGCCCTGGAGGAATGGGGAAGGGCTGGAGGTGAGAGGGTTTCTTGCAGTCTTCAGACAGGGGCCTTGTCTGGCAGGAGGGAGTTTCTGGTCTTTATCCAGTCTGCAGAAAGTGAGAAGGTCCTTCTGAGTCCCAGGCATCCCATGAGCTCCTCCTCTGAGGCTCCAGCCCTCTTAAGGACTGAACTCCTTTGAATTTCAGCTGAGAAACTCATCTATAGGCTCTAGCCTAGCACTTCACTTTATTCTTGTGTAAATCTTTACTCAGCCCCGGATTGTAAGCCCTGGGAATGGGGAGGAGCGGGCTGCAAGTGGCACGTGCACTCAGCACAGCTCACAACCAGGTGTGTGTTGGATTTAGGGGACTCTGTCAGAAAGGTAATCATGGAAAGTACTTTCCCCGTGACTTTACATCTCCTCCATCAGCTCATTTTAAAGGGGATTCTGACCTGTCTGGATGTTATTGAAGTTCTTTAAAATCAGGTTATATGTGGTCATTATAAGGTGTTGTCCACTGAAGCATAGTAAAACTCTTTTCTTAACTCATGGATGCCATTAGCAGAAAGGCTTCCAGGCCTATTTGGATAAAATACTGGACAGGATGTGTGCTGTTCTCCAGCAAGTCTGGATCTTTAGGATCCCTTCAATGTGTTTTATGTTAGGTGTCTCTCTGTTAAAAGCAGGGGGTTGGTGGGGAGCCTGGACATCCTGCTGCTGGGTCAGGCATTGTGGAAGCATCAGTCTAGGCAATCTGGTATTATGAACAAAGCAATTCCTCAGAAGTTTCTCATGGGCCAGACTGCTTGATGTATAAGTTTACTCCTCTTTCCTTTTTAAAAGTTGAGGTATTATTCATATTCAGCAGGTTTTACATATTCACAAAGTTGTATAACCATCACCACTATTTAATTCCAGAACACATTCTCATCATTCCCCAAAGAAACCCTGTACCTACTAATACTCTCCACTCCCCTCTCCCCCTAGCTTTTAGCAACCACTAATCTACTTTTTGTCCCTGTGGATTTGCCAGTTCTGGCCATTTCATACAAGTGGAGTCACACAAGAAGTGACCCTTGTGTCTGGTTTCTTTCCCTTAGCATCATGTTCTTAGAGTTCCCTCATGCTGTAGAGTAACCCGTACTTCATTTCTTTTTGTGGCCGAATAATCCTTGCCTGTCCTTTTTATTCCTTTGTGTCAGTCTTCATTACATGAATGTTCTGCCTGAACCCTGGAAGCCGCTTTCTGAAGTTCTGCCGGTCGTGTCTTCTGGTGCGCTCTTCATCGCGGCCTGCAGAAGGGTTCGGGGCTGGCCTCCCTCTGCTCTTTCAGTGTTCCAGTTCTGCTGCCTGTGTTCATAATCCTCCCCACCTCCCGCCATCCACACCCTTAAGTACATGAGTATCTGTTAAATATAGGTGACATGAGGAGCATAAAGATCCGTCAGATAGGATTCTTCCTCTGTAGGAGCTTAGAGTCTATTGCAAAGAGAAGATACAGACTGTGAAAGTGAAAGATGCTCAGTCGTGTCCCACTCTTTGTGACCCCATGGACTATACAGTCTATGGAATTCTCCAGACTGGAGTGGGTAGCTGTTCCCTTCTCCGGGGGATCTTCCCAACCAAGGGCTGGAACCCAAGTCTCCCGAATTGCAGGTGGATTACTTACCACCTGAGCCACCAGGAAAGTCCATATGACCAAATGAAAGCAGAAAATGGGATGTGCCAAGAAAAGGTAGGAGTGTGAGGATCGTCATAGAGGTGCCTGACTGCCATGCTGCTTGCCTGGAGCCTCCCAGAGAGCTCAGCCCTCAGTGGGGCCATTGAGACTTAGAAACCTGATTTCACTGAGGCATTCACACATCATCAGGTCCATGGGTCTGATTTGTGTTAATTCATACAGATCCAGATACAAACAAGGCTGTAGAGGGATTAACTTTCCATGTGGTCTCATTGGAAAAATGGACACAAGCCATAAACCAGCAGCTCACAAGGAAGAAAAGCCAATAGCCAAAGAACACACAAAATGCAGAGATATGAAAATAAAACCTTTTTTTCACTTATCAAATTGAACATGAGAAAAACTGATATTCAGAAGTCAGGGAAGAGGATGCTTTATGTACAGTTCAGTAAAAACTGATACAGTCCATTTGGAAGTTAATTTGGCAAAGATAGTTACATTTTCAATGATCCATTTCTATGAATTTATGCCAGGGAAACATTCAGTGTACACAAAGATTTACATAAAAATAATGTTATTCAAAGTGATACTTATAACAATGATAAATATAAACACATTAATGCCTAGTAAAAAGGGATTTGTTAAAGGATAGCATGATGTGTATTAAAGTAATCACAGCCATTAAAAACTGCTTTCAACGGATATGTAAAGATATATGAAAAGGCTGGTGGTATGTTAAGTGTGAAAAAGCAGGAATCAAAACTGTAGCATGATTACAACTTTGAAAAAGATGCATAATGTGTAAGAAAAAAATTGGTACAAAATTGTCAAAATGTTAATCTGTTGGCTCTAGGTGGTGATGGTGAATATTTTTAGAAATTTACTTCTTTATTCTGTTTTCCTTCAATTTATACAAAAAAGGTTGCTTTGTTTTATTGAATTTATATATACAAATGGCTTAAGTTTTAAAGAGTCAACAGTTCTGTAAGATCCTGTTATGGAAAAACAAAAGATTCCTCTCCACTTCTCTGTAGAAAAGTCCTTCCACTCCCCCAAGGCAAGTACTTTCAATTCTTAGCAGTTTATTTTGGTAAAAGAAATCCTCTGTTGCCTTCACACTGTGAATGATGAGGCTTTAGCTCTCTTTCAGAGTATCTTCCACTTCCCATCCACCCATCCCCAGGAGCAATATGGTCATTTTCGTTTGATTATTGACCCATCGTTATATCTTTACTTCTGCATTAGCACAGCTGAGCCATGTAATATACTCTAATTACTTTTCCTTCTTTGTGCTACGTTTTGTTTCCCTGGAATTACTACTTATTTTGCTTCTTCCTTTGCTAAGTTTTCATTGTATATCTATTTCATCCTGAACTTGCCTTTCCAGGCATTCCAGTGTATCAAGTCTTCTGTCCGTCTCTTCTTGGAGACTTTTGCCGTGAGCCTGCTGTTCTGCTTCAGACTGGGCTAGTTGCCTCTAGCTGCCACACAGCTGTCATCCTGGGATCTTCCTTCATCATTACTGGGCTTCCCCTTGGCTCTATCTTATGTATTCCACCCTTATTTTTATTTTTCTTATCTGCATAGTCTAGTTCCTCATTTTGGTAGAGCGTCTATTTTATCAGTTTCCTGAGAAAAGGTGCGTTGTAGGCAAATTTTTTGATGCCTGTGTGTTTGAACGTGTTTTTATTTCCATCATACTTGACTGACATTTTGAAAATAGATTAGAAATCATTTTTTTCTTCAGAACTTTAAAGGCATTGCTCCATTGTCTTCCACTTTCAGTTTCTGCTGTCAGAAAGTCTGATCCCAGTCTGGATCTGGATTCATTGTCAAGAACCTGGTTTACCTCTCTGGAATGTCACACTCATGGTCTTTGGGTTAGGGTCCAGCGAATTGTTGTGAGACCTTTCACTCTAGAGGTTCATGTCCTTCTGTTCTGAGAAATTTTCCTGGTTTATTTCTTTGATTTCTTCACTTCCAGTTAATCTCTTCTGTTGCACTAGAACTTCCACATTTTAGATATTGGAGCTTTGGGGTGGTTCTCTGAAAGTCACTCAGTCGTGTCTGACTCTTTGCAACCCCATGGACTATACAGTCCATGGAATTCTCCAGGCCAAAATACTGGAGTGGGTACCCTTTCCCTTCTCCAGGGGACCTCCCAACCCAGGGATTGAACCCAAGTTTCCTGCATTGCAAGTGGATTCTTTACCAGCTAAGCCACAATTGTCTTATATTTGCCCTTTCTGTGTCTTTTTGCTCTATTTTGGGAGAGTTCCTCAATTTTGTCATCTACCATTACCGTTTGTTTGTTTAATGTCATTCTAGCAGAACCTTTTCCTGTTCTTTGGATGTTCCTTTCTCTTTTTCTTTAGCATCTTCTAAGTTTAGCTTGGCTTACTTTTGGTTTGAGTATCTTCTCTAATTTCTCTGAAGGTTTTTTTTTTTGTCTTTTTAAAAAAATTTTATTTATTTTAAATAAAGATGAATATTTTTAATGATAAAAGGTACAATTCACAAAGAAGATAGACCTCATAAACCATTAGACACCTTAACAACAAAAAGATAAAGTTACATAAAGCGAACATCAGAAGTCTCTGTGGGTATTAATGATAGGTTTTTGAAATTTTTGTTTTCCCACAGTCTTTTGCTTCAGTCTCTGCTTTTTGCGGCAATTTCTCGAGTGTCTAATTATATTTATCAGAGTGACACTGGAGAATGTGGAAAGTGCTGTGTATACATGGGGCTGGATGACTCTGGTCCTTACTGAAGGTCTGGGTTTCTCACCCTAGCACCATTGTATTTTGAGCTGGACAGCTTGCTGTGGGTGTTGTCATGTGAACCGTAGGATGCTTTGTGCATCCCTATTGCCTTTCCCATCCCAGTCATGATGATCAAGAATGTCCCAGACATTGCTAAGTGTTCCCTTGGGGCAACATCACCCCTCACTTCCCGTCCCCGTTTGAGAACCACTGCTGTAGGGTGAGCTGTCTGGGCCTTTTCCCTGGGGAACCTGGTCCTTCCTCCTGCATTAGTCATGTTCCCCAGAAAAGAATCTTCTTCTCTGCTGCCTGAGATGGTCCTGCTAGGCTCCACTGTTCTGTCCTGTGTGTTAGGTATGTTCAACTGGGCCCTGTGTCTTCCCACCCAGGGAACCCTCTGTTCTACACTTTCCTGGGAATAAATATCTCTGCCTTTTGTCAGGGTTGGGGAGAACATTCATCATGATAGAGAACGGTATCTGGGGTATAACTGCTTTACAAGCAGAGTATCAACCCACCCCTTGTTTGTGGCTCCGCTTTCAACCCACTTTCAGAACACACTGTGTGAGCTCCCACACCTTTAAAAGGTTCTGTTGAGCAGAACAAGGTGCTTTATAACTTCCCCTCGTTGTTGGCCCAGGATCCGGGATTTGGCTCCCAGGGTCTGCATATCAGTTCTTACTTGTTCTTTGGCTTTCTACCTTCTAAAATTATGTGGCTGCTTAATTTGTCCTGTGGCTTTATGCCTTTTTTTTTTAATTACTATATATGTCAGAGGATTTGGGAAAGATCAAAGATAGATGCACGTGTTCAGTTGGCTAAGATTTAACTGAATTCTTCTCCAATTTGTTTTAATAGTCAGAAAACATACATATGAAGAGCAAAGCTATAGTGATAGATACCTGTTCAGTGCCTGTTATCCAGTGTACCTTCCCTTAGCATTAAGGTACCAGCAAAAATTAATTCATTAGAAGCTTTCTTGGGATTCAGGCTTTGGAACAAAAGGTGGTAGAGGCTATATGAATTTCATCTGGATCCTGGAACCATATGGTTAACTGTCCCTTCCATGTGAGAACTTGGCTTTCTAGTGTCCAGGATCTGTTTGTCCACCAAGTCCAACATCTTACTGTTGGGCAAAGCTGGATGGGCATGAATATTTCTGATTATTCAGTTTCTCCTTTGCTAGACTCTACTTAGGGTTGGAAAGATCCCCTGGAGAAGGAAATGGCAACCCACTTAAGTATTCTTGCCTGGGAAATCCCATGGACAGAGGAGCCTGGCTGGCTACAGTCCATGGGGTTGCAAAAGAGGCAGATATGACTTAGCAAATAAACAACAAGAGTCTACTTAGAATCTCTATGGTGAAGGTGAAGTCGCTCAGTTGTGTCCAACTCTTTGCGACCCCATGGACTGTAGCCTACCAGGCTCCTCCGTCCGTGGGATTCTCCAGGCAAGAATATTGGAGTGGGTTGCCATTTCCTTCTCCAGGGGATCTTCCCAACCCAGGGATCGAACCCAGGTCTCCAGCATTGGAGGCAGACGCTTTAACTTCTGAGCCACCAGGGAAGCCCATAGAATCTCTATAGATAATGATTTTTAAGTCAACATTTTTCAGACAGGCTAAAACATACTCTATCAAGTTACAGCTTCCTTTAGTTACATTTTATTCACCTTGATTAGATTTGGGTGTTTTCAAGCATGTCAGTGATTTCTTAGTAATGTGATCTCTTAGTAATGACCCATACTGCAGATAACTAATGACAATTATGGTTTCATTTTCATGACTTTAGTTCTTAACATGTAGCTTTATGTCAAACTGTTAGGGTGTCCTACTATAGTTCCGCTATATTTATTAACTGCATCCCCAGATACTGACATTGGGAAGCAGGAAGGAGCAATTCCACTTTGAGGATGGGGACAGGGAAGGTCAGGACAGTTTTCTTAGGTGAGGAGGTGATGGGAGTATGTGCGTTTGAGGTTAAGAGGGAATATGGGTAGGACAAGGTATTCCATGCAGCCTTCTCTAGTCCTCAGGCGGTAGACATAGCATATGAATTCCTATGGCAATTAGCGTATGTGTCTCTTTGTGCCTATATCAGGGGGCCTTCTTTGGACCTGTGTATCCCATTTGATCATAAAAACAACCTCTGAAGTAGGTGATATTATCTACCCCTCCTCCTGCCTTTGCTTAAATGGATGAGAAAACAGACACACTGAAATGACTTGTGTAAGTTACACGCACAGCCCAGGAGAGCAATGCTGGACCTCAGAGCAGGCCCACAGGCTCCAGATCTGTAAGTCATTATTCTAATTAGTGACTTCCGCTGCTGCCAGGGTCTTACTAGATTGCTTAACTGAGCTAGTGGCTCTCTGAAAGGAGATGTACACTGTTTGATTTTCCAGGAAGCACATAACACAGACTCCATAAAAGGGCTGACATGTCAGCTTGGACGGGACTCAGCTTAGTGGGTGACTTAGGGCGGTGCTGAAAGCTGGAACCTCACAGATTCCTGGCGATTTGACCAGACTCTGGGGTCCACAGCTCTGCAGTTGAAAACTGCCTCCAGCCCCACGCTAACGGGCCTGACCGCTCCAGCCACGGCCTCACAGCACTTCACCCGCTGCTCTGGGTTTGGCTGCTGCTCTCTGCCCTAGTTGAGGGGCAGCCCCTGTCCCAGTGCTGCCTTCGAGTCTTTCAGAAGATCTAGGAAAGAGAATGGGCATTCGAAACCGCTGGAAATGACTGAGGTTTTTCTTGAAAATTTTGTTGTCTCCTCATCTGCTGCTTTTTGAATTTGTTGCTCTGGCTCTTGGTGTTTTGGCCAGCATCACATCTTCTTCTAGCCAGATTCTCTGTGGTGGGCAATCCAGCTCCTGGACTGGCTGAGTTTCTGGGAGCACAAAGATGCTGATGCAAATGTGGGTCCAATGAACCTTTCACAGGCAGCAGCTGAAAACTGCCTGTGCTGAGTGCAGGGCCGGGCGGCCACATCAAAGTCCACACACATCTTGACTTTTTCACTTCTCAAGTCTTGTTAACCATTGTTTTAAAACAATACTTTTGGGGTCTATTGATTTGGCTATCTTCAGCTATTTTAGTAAAACCTCGAATTTCAGTTCTTGCCTGCCGTGGTAAACGTGCTGTTAGTAAGCAGCCAAATTTCTCAGTGTGTTTTTCACAAAGTCGATTTTCAGTCCTCCTTTTCCTCCAATTTATTCCTTTGCATCAAATCTCCTGAAACTGAACAGAGAATGTGTGCCATCAGGTAGGGTGATAAGTTTGCAGCCACCACGCAGGCTCAGTGTCTGTCGTTTAATCTTCCAACAGTTGAGTCCATTTTATAGAAGAAGGAAATGGAAACAGTAAGTAACTTGCCTGAGGCCACATAGCCAGTAAGACTATGATTCAGAGATTTAAAAGGTCTGTGTCTTAAATCTACTGCTTGCTTAGAACAAAGAGGCCATGAGGGTCCTAAACTAGTGGATAGGAGAAACTGCCTTCCTGCCTCACTTCTGCCCAACTCAACTGTGACTTTGGACAAGTGATGAGCTTCTCTGAGCCACAGTTTCCTCATCAGTGTATTGGGAGCCGAAGGTTTGGTGGGCTGGTCGGACTAGTGTGGTAGTGGAAGCAAGGCTGTGCTTTCTCTGCTGTGAAGTGAAATAAGGCTAAGGTAGCGTGGTGCAGCCAGTCCATAATAAGCCTGGCAAAGAGCTCTGCTGGCAGCCTCCTGCAGAACAAGGGGGCCAGAAATGGAGGGAGAATATGATGCAGGTTATGCAGAACTGGCAGGGTAGGGGGTGTGAGACGTGCCTGAAGGAGGGTAAGTCGTGCTCCACAACGTGGAAGCGTGTCATGGTGATGAACGCACCACCTGAGGAGTGGATGTCTTGGGAGTTTCTGCCAGGGACTCTGTGGGGGAAGAGTATTTCTGCCATGCGCAGGCACCTCTCTAAATTTTATAGAAATCTCTGTGTGTGTGTGTGTGTGTGTGTGTGTGTGTGTGTACACACGTGTGGGGGTGCCCACAAGGACCTGGCTTTGCACACTTGTGAACCCATGTATTTTCCTTAAATTAAGG
Organism: Budorcas taxicolor; assembly: GCF_023091745.1. NCBI lineage: Eukaryota > Metazoa > Chordata > Mammalia > Artiodactyla > Bovidae > Budorcas > Budorcas taxicolor. The sequence goes on from NC_068920.1 coordinate 88,471,980, forward strand.
TGAAATTCATACAATGTAACATTAATCATTTTTAAGTGTACAATTTAGTGGCACGTAGTACATTTATGTGCTTCCCTGGTGGCTCAGATGGTAAAGAATTTGCCTGCAATGCAGGAGACTCCCATTCAGTCCCTAGGTTGGCCATCCTCTGGAGAAGGGAATGGCCATCCACTCCAGTATTCTTGCCTGGAGAATTCCATAGACAGAGAAGCCTGGCAGGCTACAGTCCGCAGGGTTCCCACAGAGTCAGACATTACTAACACTTTCACTTCACTTCTTTTCAGTACATTTACAATGTTGCACAACTGCCACCTCTGTCAAGTGCCAACGGAAATTGTGTGTACTTCCTAAAGGGTCTGTTTTGTGACAGTATTTGTGAATGACATTAAGTGATCCTGATTTTGTCTACCTGCCCGGAAGCCTCCTTCCCCCATCTGCCAGTACTGTGTGTTTGGCCAGGGAGTGTAGTTCAGGTATTCAGATTCCAGATATGTTTGCTAGTTATGATTTAACTCCTCTGTGTAGCGTGGCTGCCTCAGGTGGGCATGGAGAAAACCAGCGTTTCAGGCTTAATCAGAGGGTAGTTCCTGAGTCTTCTCTTGCTGTTTGTCCCTAGTGTATTAGAAGTTTGTGTGTAAAGGTGTCTTCCAATTAGAGACTTTAGTCATCATCAGCCTCTTTCTCTGGAGAAGGTAATGGCACCCCACTCCAGTACTCTTGCCTGGAAAATCCCATGGATGGAGGAGCCTGGTGGGCTGCAGTCCCATGGGGTTGCGAAGAGTCAGACATGATTGTGCAACTGAACTGAACTGGCCCCATCCCTGCAGCCCCTGAAGACTGTTCAGCGACTCTGCCCAATGCTGTGGTCCCTGTATCACAGAGGACTAGTTTTTGCCCAGGGCTAGCTATTTCAATGCAGGGATGGATACTTTCAATGCAGGCCTGACACTTCCAGGGGAGCAGCCCTCCTACCCTTCCAACACCTGAGCTTCAGAGGACCCTTGGGCACTGTGGATGCAGGTCACCTAGGCTTCCCGTGGGCAAGGGTGCCAACATAGAACTAGGAGTTATGGATGGGCCAAATCCAGAGGAAACACCATTTTTCTTGACTGTGGACTAAGGCCTACATTCTTTGCCTTTGAAGCTGAGAAAGAGGCTGCTGCTATTAAGTTGATCAGTCATGTCCGACTCTGTGCAACCCCATAGACGGCAGCCCACCAGGCTCCACCGTCCCTGGGATTCTCCAGGCAAGAACACTGGAGTGGGTTGCCATTTCCTTCTCCAATGCATGAAAGTGAAAAGTGAAAGTGAAGTCGCTCAGTCATGTCCGACTCTTCGCAACCCCATGGGACTGCAGCCCACCAGGCTCCTCCATCCATCACGCCTGGCTTCCCTGTCCATCACCAACTCCTGGAGCTTGCTCAAACTCATGTCCATCCAGTCAGTGATGCCATCCAGCCATCTCATCCTCTGTCATCCCCTTCTCCTCCCACCTTCAATCTTTCCTAGTATCAGGGTCTTTTCCAATGAGTCAGTTCTTCACTTCACGTGGCCAAAGTATTGGAGATGGGGCCAGTGAGTGGTAAATCCTTCCATACTTACTTTGGCCAGGGGGTAAGGAATGAAACTCCATGATTGGCTTAAATCCAACCAAGACTTACTTTAAGCTAAATATGGGGTCATGTGTCTGGATAGAGGAGAGAGAGGTCCTGAACTAAACTAGTTTTGGAAAGAAGGAACAAGCAGGAAAAGGATGCTGGGTAGACAGTCAATGATCTCCTCCATCTAGGGTAGAATAAGTGTCAAGACAATGGAAAAAAGGTGGCAGTGAGAAACAGTAGCAGGAAGTAAAATACTGGAAGAATCGCTCAGTCTGAGGCTTTGCTCCTTCGAGCTCACCTTATTATTTAGGAAGATGGGTTGACAGGCAGTTGGATTCTTGGCTGAAAGTGGTAACAGCAACTTGAAAATTTCACCTGTTAGTGGAGAATTCAAATGCTTTATCCACTGTCTCCAGCTTTGTAGCTGGTGAAGGAGATGCAGGCCTCTGTGATCTGGCTGCAATTGGCTCTTCTGACTTCACCTCCCACGTGCTATCCTCGTTCATTCAGCGAGACTTTAAAAGCAGCTACTATAAGCCAGACTTTGAAGAGTCGTCCTCTGCCCTCAGGGAGTCCTGCAAAGGATACAGATTTAAAAAAAAAAGAAAAGAGGCAGTCTATTACAATGTAAGAAATAGGATGACATTGTGTTACAGACGGACCTTAATCAGAATTGCGGGTTTGAAGAAAGTTTGTTGAACCAAGAGATTTTTAGACCAAAGTTTGAAAGGTGAGTTGAAGTACTCAGGTGAGGAATGTGGAGAGGGGTCAACAGACTGGCTGGGCAAGTGATTGACTTACTTTGTGTTTGATGTTGATACTGAGGCCTTCCAGGGCTCTGGTTTGATCCTGATTGAGTTGTGATATCTTTTCAGGAGATGGTGAACCTAGGGGGATTTAAAAATTTGAGAAAGAAGAAATGACTTCATTTTAGAAATGTGAGATTTCAGATGTGTCCGATTCAGCCAAAAGGAGACTTCCTTAGCTGAGTCCAGAACTCAGTCAGAGAGCTTCTCCAGATGCACTTTCCATTGTCAACATCGCGAACTTAATGGGCCCAAAATTGGCCCCTTTCTCTAGTTGTGGACCAAGCTCTCCACCCTCAGTCTTCCTCATCGCTGTAAAAGGCATTACCCATCCAGCTGCATCCACTGAACCCTGGATTATTCCAGAAGCCTCGCCAACCTAAAAGCCTAAACCTCCACATCCATCACCCAAACTTGAGTCTAATTCCAGAGTATATCTAGAATCCACCATTTCTCTAGCTATCAGCTGCTTCCACTTAATCTAAGCCACCATCTTCTCTCACCTGAATGACTGTTATACTGTCTCTCCTTGGACTCCTGCCCGCCGCATTCATTCACCACAAAGCAGACTGAATTGCCTTTAAAAAAAAAAATTCCATGACACTCATTCCATAACTTTCCATTGTAGTAAGCTCTAAGGGTCCAGGCGGGCTCCCCTTCCTGTCTCACCTTGTCATGCTGGCCTTTCCTGCATTAGCGTCTGTCAGGGCTTTCCTGCCTTGGGCCTTTTGCCCCTGCAATCTTATAGTGGCTCCTCAGCGCATCCCTCAGATCTCAGGTTAGACATCACTCCCTGCAAGAGGTCTTTTCACACCGACCAGGCTGAAGCTGGTCATCCTGGTGGCCCTCTCTCCTGGCTCTTTTCCTTCTCAGCATATCCCAGTTTGCATTCCTAATCATTTTCGTCCCAATTTGTTAAATACCTGACTCAGTTTCTCTCATATATAAATATATATATATATAATTTGGCTGCCTTGGGTCTTAGCTGCAGCATACAGGATCTTTCACTGCAGTGAATGGACTCTTTAATTGTGGCACAAGCTCAGTAGTTGCAGTGTGTGGGCTTAGTGCTTGGCCGCATGTGGGATCTTAGTTCCCTGACCAGGGATCAGACCTGCATCCCCTGCATTGCAAGGTGGATTCTTAAGCACTGGACTGCCAGTCCAATGGTTATTTATTAATTTTTTGGCTGCACTGGGTCTTCCTTGTGGTGCACAGTCTTTCTCTAGCTGTGGGAAGCCAGCTTAGTTGCCCCAAAGCATGTAGGATTTTAGTTCTCCAACCAGGGATCGAACCCATATCCCCTGCATTGAAAGGCAGATTCCTAACCACTGGACCACTGGGGAAGTCCTTGGTATTGATACATTGGATCTACACCCCCGCTTTTATTTATTTAGTTGGCTCTGCCATGTCTTAATTGAAGCACTCAGAATCTTTGATCTTCATTGCAGCATGCAGGAACTTTAGTTGTGGCATATGGAATGTAGTTCCCTGACCAGGGATCAAACCTGGGCCCCCTGCATTGGGTATTGGACCACCAGGGAAATCTCTTTCTCCCCTTTTGATAACAATTTTTAAAATAGAGTTCTCCTGTACTTATCTTCAAATGAATAGGTAATATAACCTCTCTGTATACATAAATTTTAAATCAGTGTTACATCCTGGCAGTAGTAAGAAGGAGAAATAAAAGGAAAGTAATTCATAATAAAAGCATTTATTTCAGTATTAAATTCCTAAGTTCCAAGGAATGAGTACTTCAGAAATCATAATGAAGTCATCAGGTGAACAACTATAGCAATAACTCCAAAAGTTCACTAACAGGGTTGTGTTTTAGTTTTAGCAGTTAGGGTACTAGAAGTAGTATTGCCAGTGGTGTACAATTTTTGGTAGTGGTAAACAAGTCCTGTAATGTTTGAGCAACACCAGGTAAATTTACCTTTGTCTCATATGCAGCAGAGATAGGTCCTAGAGTCACTCAGCGCCTAGCAAGATACACTCATCAATCCTGTGGGATCCAGGACTGGTTTTCATTACACAGGTCAAGTAGCACCCTGGCTCCCAGTCCCCAAATGCTGGTAGGGTTCCCACGTTCATGTTGACAATCAGCAATAACTCCTGCATTTTCCCGGTGTCCCCTGAACCTGGAGGAGTCCTGCCCTAGTGGGGAAGCACTTGCCTCTGCTGTGCAGTGAACTCCACGAGGGCCGGGTACGCAACTGTTTCTCGTTGGAGCACACAGGGTTTAGCACCTAGTGGGTAGTATTTGTTGGAATACATGAACGCATGACTATTCCATCCATGTGAAATTTGTCCCGAAAGAAGTTAGAAAAGGAACGCACTGCACAGAAGTGTGACCTGACATTGACCATCCTTCTGCCTGCCTTAGGCCAGCTGACCTCTGTTTCAGTGAAAGAGACTTGCAATTATAGCTCCAGACAATGTAGAATTGCAGCTCTAAATCCTTTACAATGAAGGAAGTCATCTCACCACACACACAAGAAATTGCACTGGCTCTGAAGCTGTGGTTTGTCTTTTTTTGGAAAGTCAGGCTTGTCTTGTTGAAGAGCTCAAAACCCTTGACCAGCTCTCTCATTTATCTTAACATGTGCATGCTATATTTATTCTCCCCTCACAGATGGGGAAATGAAGCTTGCCGAAGGGCCATATTTAGCTAAGTCTTGATCCCCTGCCTTGGGGGGTCAGCTTAGATAAAACAGTACCCTAAAACTCAATTTTTATTCGGTAGTTTAAACCTCCACCCACATTAAATCTGTTACTAGGGCTGCTCACAAGGGTAAAAAGTGTTAGTTTGAGCGTGTCTCACCATGTGACGTGGCAATCTAGTTCAGTCCTCTCCTTCCAGAGATGAGGAAGTGCAGGTTCATGAGACACGGTTAGATAACGGCACAGTCAGTGCTCCAGCTGGTTGTCTTTCTGCTACCACACATTTACATTTCTCTCTTTTTTCCTCCAGCTAACCTAAACAGGAGTTACAATCACTCAGACAGCCAAAAGCAAGATAATAATGGAAAAGAAGCCAAAGATCTAGTTCACTAGCTCCTAGATAATTAGTAAATTAACTGGGAAATGGATTTATTCTAATCAAAATATATGAAGATGACAGTTGCTTAAAGTTAGAAGCTGAGCCTTCAATTTCAAGAACTCTCGCCAGGAACTAATCAGGCTTATGATAAGTAAACACCATTTCACAACTGAACAGAAGATGTTTTTTAAAAAAAGGGAAGGAGGGAGGTAGGGAAGGTGGAAGAAAAGAAGAAAGGAAGGGAAAATGATGTTAAGAAAGTAAAAAAAAATTTTTTTAAGTTTTTCAAAAACAGTGACCTTTTAGGAAGTTCTAGCACTTAAAAAAAATTCTCCCTAAATTTTATTTAGTCCAATAAACGCATCGTCAATGCATTTTGAAGCAAACTTACCAAAGTACTCCTCCAAAGAACCCAACCCAGCTTCCTTGAAAAGTTATTTTTAAGGGGCTAAAAAATGATATTTCACAAAGTGAAATACAAAACGAACATAAAAACGACAAAAGAACTACACAAAGATGAGGTTTCATAGACTGCTATTGCCAAGAATTATTATAGAAATGTTGATCATTTATAAGATTTCTGACAAAATGCTTTTGGTCTTCAGAAGCCAGCCGCAGTCCATGTGCCACTTGGCTTTAGAGTAGCACCCTTTGGGGGTTGGAGTGGTTCGGGAGCCATGCCCGATACCTATTTTGGGCTTCTCAGCAGAAACAGATGTTTCAGATGGAGATGACTACTCCTTCATTTACCACAAGCCACCAGTTGTCAGGGACATCCTTACTCAGTTGCCTTACATTTTATATATCTTGAAGTAGTAGTAGTCTGGGACTTGACTGTTAAAAGAATTATTCAATTGTGGTCCCACTTCTTATTCTAGGTTGTTAAAGAGGAAAACTCTTACAGGTTTTGATAAATATTTTCTAAAGTAACATCCTGGATTATTCGGAAGCATAAATATATTCTTGCAGCACTTTATAGTTTTCAAAGCACTTGTCATTCATAGTCTCCTATTTCACAGACTGATAAACAAAAGCTCTAAGAAATAAGTGATTTGACACAGGGCACATGCTAGCTTGTCACTATGTTCCAGTCCTCTCCCTCCTGTAAGGGCCAGCTCAAATGCCACCTCTTCTAAGAAGTCTTTTCTTAGCGCCTCCTAATTACTGCCCTTGGTTTCCACCACATTCTGACTTGTAATATAATGTCCGCATAGGTTTGTTTCCCTTGCTGTGAACTCCGTAAGAGCAAAAACCGTTATAAACGTTTTTGTCTCTTCTCTATCAATTCTTCCTCCTCAGTGCCAACCTTAGCATGTTCTCTCAGCAGGACCACAGTTTCTTCTGTTGTAGGCTACGGCTTTGAGGTATGCAAAGTTCTAGTGAGGTACCCAGGCACACCATGGGTGTTGCTGCTCTTGCTGCTCATTCAAGCTCGTTGCCACATTTGCAACATGCAGATGTCTTATGAGCATTTATAAAGCGTGTTACAAGTTAGAAATGGCTGAATCTTGTCCTTCATTTCCCTGATGGTTGCACATTCTGGACACATGGCAGTTGCTTACTCGTGTCTTTTTGATTAAGTATTTATATGTTCACCTGCTGCAGTTTACACTTTTCTTTCTCCCATTGCTGTATCTGACTGTCTTTTCCTGTATTCATGTCTTGAATTCCCAATGAAATATGAGCTTCAGAGGGGATGTTTATTTCTTTTATTTGTGTGTACATGTCCTTGGAACCTCATTGCTAATTTTCAGTGACCAGTATGTGATCAGTTCAGTTCAGTTGCTCAGTCATGTCCGACTCTTTGCGACCCCATGAATCGCAGCACACCAGGCCTCCCTGTCCATCACCAACTCTCGGAGTTCACTCAGACTCATGTCCATTGAATCAGTGATGCCATCCAGCCATCTCATCCTCTGTCATCCCCTTCTCCTCCTGCCCACAATCCCTCCCAGCATCAGAGTCTTTTCCAATGAGTCAACTCTTTGCATCAGGTGGCCAAAGTACTGGAGTTTCAGCTTTAGCATCATTCCTTCCAAAGAACACCCAGGACTATTCTCCTTCAGAATGGACTGGTTGGATCTCCTTGCAGTCCAAGGGACTCTCAGGAGTCTTCTCCAACACCACAGTTCAAAACCATCAATTCTTTGGCGCTCAGCTTTCTTCACAGTCCAACTCTCACATCCATACCTGACCACTGGAAAAACCATAGCCTTGACTAGACGGACCTTTGTTGGCAAAGTAATGTCTCTGCTTTTTAATATGCTGTCTAGGTTGGTCATAACTTTCCTTCCAAGGAGTAAGCGTCTTTTAATTTCATGGCTGCAGTCACCATCTGCAGTGATTTTGGAGCCCCCAAAAACTGTTTCCACTGTTTCCCCATCTATTTGCCGTGAAGTGATAGGGCCAGATTCCACGATCTTAGTTTTCTGAATGTTGAGCTTTAAGCCAACTTTTTCACTCTTCTCTTTCACTTTCATCAAGAGGCTTTTGAGTTCCTCTTCACTTTCTGCCATAAGGGTGGTGTCATCTGCATATCTGAGGTTATTGATATTTCTCCCGGCAATCTTGATTCCAGCTTGTGCTTCTTCTAGCCCATAATGTGACAGAATACCACAAAAAGCATGGCAGAGGCTACACTACCCAATGTGAGTGGTTTGCTTAAAGTACACATTTTGGATATGTAGTTTAAGTAGGTGTACACATTCTAAAAATGTGTATTTTAAACAGAACTCACTAAAGTGGGAGGGAGTACCTAGGTCCACAATGAAGGGAACAAAGGTCGTGCAAAAGTGGGCACCCTGAAGAGCACTGCGGGCTGAACTGGGCGTTAAAAGGGGTCTTCTGACTGATGGCCATTTGCTCCAGTTCTCTGTTGCACCTGAAGGTGTTTTGTTTCCTCTCAGAGCACGTTTCATTGGTCTCATTGTCTGTGGGCTCTTGTCAGATCATCAGCTGTGATACTGTTGAAGGGTGAAGCCAGGCATCCTTACAGGTCAAGCACTCTTGATGAGCACGGAGAGTCTAATCAGTCACTGAGCTACCAGAACCCACTGTAAGAAGATGGATCCCACTGGTACTCAGCCAGTTGCTAAGAAACTAAAGCTTTTACTAAGCAGTTCAGCAATCCTGTTGACCAAGTTCACCACTGTTTCTCAGCTTTTAACGTAAGACAGTTGTCTTTAATACACTGAGAATATTTCAGTTACCAGGCTGAAATGTTTAAACATCTACCTTTAAAAATTTTTTTGGACTAAAATATAATCAATTTATGAATTAGGAGAACATGAGAATTGACTTTGAGGAATTAGGACTTTAAAAAGAAAGGGCAGTTCCACATTTAACTTTCTTTGTGTTGTCAAATTTTAAATATATAGCTAGGGAGGAAAGGGTTACATGCTTCAGTTTATTTATCCCCAAATCTAAAATTGCACATTGTGTTCTCTCAAGATACTGCACAGTAGATGTAAACAATTTTATATGATGCATGGTACAGTATGCACAGGGAATCATTTTTTTAAAATTTGTTATCTATTATTAGACTTCTAATTACTTAGGCTAGATGGAAGCAGAAAGGTTTCATTCTGATAATCACTGCCAGTGGTTTAGCTGGAGATTATAGGCAGAAGAAGTTCATATTAGATAGTTCAGACTTAAGTAACATTTCTTTCCAAGGAATTCTAAACACACTAGTCTTTTTTTTTTTCAACCTCAGTTCTTCATATTTTAACTTTTGCAACAAAAATCTATAATTTAGCAGATCTAGAAATGATTCGGCACCCCACTCCAGTACTCTTGCCTGGAAAATCCCATGGACGGAGGAGCCTGGTAGGCTGCAGTCCATGGGGTTGCTAAGAGTCGGACACGACTGAGTGACTTCCCTTTCACTTTTCACTTTCATGCATTGGAGAAGGAAATGGCAACCCACTCCAGTATTCTTGCCTGGAGAATCCCAGGGACAGGGGAGCCCGGTGGGCTGCCGTCTATGGGGTCGCAGAGAGTCGGACACGACTGAAACGACTTAGCAGCAGCAGCAGCAGAAATGATTAGTCTAGGTTCCTTCCTTCGTGTCCACATGTCTCTCATTGAGGTTATGAAAAGAATGCTTACAGTAGACTTATGTTCCATAGAATATTTGGATGAATGTTAAGCATTTCTAGAGAACTTTCCATTCAGTTACTTTTTATGTCTTCCCTCATAGCTCAGTTGGTAAAGAATCCGCCTGCAATGCGGGAGACCTGGGTTCAATCCCTGGATTGGGAAGATCGTCTGGAGAAGGGAAAGGCTACCCACTCCAGTATTCTGGCCTGGAGAATTCAGTCCATGGGGTCGCAAAGAGTCGGACATGACTGAGCGACTTTCACTTTCAATACCCTCCTCGAGAAAGAATGCATGTTCTGTTTCCCTGATGAGATAAATTTTTCATTTAAAAAATCTAATTTGATTTTCTTGAAAAAAATATAATTCTTTTTGGGGGGGTTACATTGTAAATAGTCTTAAGGCTCTTGAGTCTCCAAATGATTAATTAGTACAGTAATAATATATCATTCTTTTATAGTAATCTTAAAATTATACTGTCCTCAAGAGACCTTAGTTTCATTTGTGTGTTTTGATGCCAGGGTAGAAAATTTGTGTTTCTCACTAGAAGAGTTTCTTCTCTGTGGTTGGAGAGAGAGAGACGCAGAGCCAGGACTGATATGGGATTGATGGGACCCTGTGTGGATGGCAGAAAATAGGAGAACCAGTTTCCCGTGAGATTGAAGAATTTATGTTAAAGCAGTGAAAGAGATTTTTATGTGTCTGGCACTCTGCTGAGTGCTTTAGTTGTGTTATCTCATTTATTCCTCATAATCCTATGGGATAGTATCCTCATTTACTAATTCTGTGAAAACTAGATCTCGAAATATGGTGGAAGAGGAATTTGTAGCAAGAACCCCACCCTCCTTCCCTGACCATGCTATGTGCAAGTTTGCTCAGGAACGGACAGCTGCTAGAAAGAATGCTAAGATCAGATGCTGTCCCTTTAATTCTCCTTCTTAGCATGCAGTTTGAAATTGGAGTAGAGTACAGAAAGTATACTTAATGCAACAAATTGTACTATTTAACACTCAAACTGATGTTTGTTTGTTTTTTGCTTATTTATTTTTTTATTTTTATTGGGGTAGAGTTGCTTTACAATGTTGTGTTTCTGCTGTACAACACAGTGAATCAGCTGTGTGTACACATACAGCCCTTCCTCTTGGACCTCCCATCCCACCCTTCTAGGTCATCACAGGGCCCTGAGCTGAGCTCCTAGCCCTCTACAGCAGCTTCCCACTAGCTGTCCATTCTATGTGAATGGACTCAAACTGATTCTAAAACATGTTTTTTTATAATAGTCCTTTTGTAACTGGGGTGCCAACATAGTTTACACCCATTCTATTTGGCTGCTGCTGCTGCTAAGTCGCTTCAGGCGTGTTCGACTCTGTGCGACGCCAGAGATGGCAGCCCACCAGGCTCCCCCGTCCCTGGAATTCTCCAGGCAACAACACTGGAGTGGGTTGCCATTTCCTTCTCCACTTGAGCTCATCATTAATAATTTCTTAACACTATAGCTCTGCTTTCAAAACCAGTTAGAAGCCTCCACTTAAAACAAATGTTCAAGAAGACTGGGGGTGGCATTTCCCATCTTGTCCCAAGCCAACACCTGAGAAATCTTTCAATACCCTTGGCTCCAGACTGCACGTGTGCCCTTAGAAAGCACTGCAAAAAACCAGAAGGGTTAACTCCAAAGTCAAGAGTTTGAGATAATAATATGCTTGAGTGTAACACTGTAGTAAGAAAAATGTCAGAAGATGACATGAAAGGAAAATCGTCCCATGAGAGAAATACTACCACTGAAATTCCAAGTGGAAGATATTTTTAATACGCCTTTAGTTCCACATTCATGCCGTTCTAGTAGTGAAGGGTCATTTAAGAGGGGTGGCAGCTTATGCCAAAAATAAAATTTCCTTGAAACCAGATGAGAGGCTAGCCCTGACAAAAATGGAATCCTGATTCTGCTCACTCCCTGGAATGTAAGCAAGCAGAATTTTGTGTCCTAGGAAATAATCTAAGCAAACAGGATATTCACTGCCTTTTGTGATGGAGACATGTTAAAACAGCCATTGATGGTGCAGCTCTTCTGTGGACTATGCAGCAGCACTTTAAAATTGTATGTCTGTCAAAAGATTGAAGGCAAAAGGAGAAGGTAGCAGCAGAGACTGAGATGGTTAGATAGTATCACTGACTCGACGGACATAACTTTGAGCAAACTCCAGGAAATAGTGCTTCCCAGGTGGCGCTAGTGGTAAAGAACCCACCTACCAATGCAGGAGATAAAAGAGATGCGGGTTCAGTCCCTGGGTTGGGAAGATCCCCTGGAGGAGGGCATGGCAACCCACTCCAGTATTCTTGCCTGGGGAATCCCATGGACAGAGGAGCCTGGTGGGCTACAGTCCATGGGGTCACAAAGAGTTGGACACGACTGAAGGGACTTAGCATACTCACATACGAGGAGACAGTGGAGGCCAGAGGAGCCTGGCATGCTACAGTTCATGGGGTTACCAAGAGTTGCACATGACTTAGCAACCGAACAGCAACAACATATACTGTAATAACCTATGAGGGAGAAGAATCTGAAAAAGAATAAATTATATATGTGTGTCAGGAAGATCCCCTGGAGGAGGGCATGGCAACCCACTCCAGTATTCTTGCCTGGAGAATCTCCATGGACAGAAGAGTCTGGTGGGCTACAGTCCATAGGGTCTCAAAGAGTCAGACACCACTGAAGTGACTTAGCACACACATGCACATATATATATATAATCACACATATATATTCATTGTATATATATGAGTCACTTTGTTATACACCTGAAACTAATGCGACATTGTAAATCAGCTACACTTCAGTTTAAAATCATATGGCAGTCTAACGTGTTCTAGTCTGGCACCAGCTCCAAGACATGCTGAAAGGTGCAGAACAACATGGATTGCACCGTCTCTTCTATGTACAGATGTTTAAATACATAGAGCTCTAGGCATATACACGCACAAAAAACAACAGGAAAGACACATCTGAAAAATCTGCAGTTCAGGAAGGAAGTGGAAACTGGGGAGTAAGAAGGAACTGTAGATTTATTCCATGTGTTTCCATCTTTAATTCTTCACACAAACATGCATGTGTAACACATACACACAATTAAGAAAACTGTATAAACAGGGAAAACAAAGATTTAAGGTCTCAGTGAAGCTGTATAGTGGTTAACGCATGGATTCTAGAGTGAAGCTGCCCGTGTTTGAATCCTGTCTCCTTTACTTGCTTATTTTGCTTCCTTACACAAGTCATTTAACTTGGGCGCCTCGGTCCATGCAAATGCAACACAGAGAGTGGTTCTTACGTCATATAGTTGTTACAAGGATTAAATAAGTAACATGAGAGAGCATATTGGTATGTTTACATAGTAACATTCAGTATATAATATTAGTTATTATACATGACTGTACCTATTTAGCCACAATCAATTCTGTGTGCAAACTTTTCAGTTAAAGATGATTCCAGTGAGAGCTGTGGTCATCACAATGTATTTTCTCAAAGTTTCCTTGTAGTTGTTAATGATATTGTCATGTCTTTAGCCCCCTGGTGTTCAGAACTTCCAAAAGAAGAGCAGCAAAAATGAATGGAATTATGTTGATGGATGTAGAATGCCATGCGTTTCATTTGTGGAATAGTCCCGACCATGCTTTTTGACCATCTAATCTAATATGCATATTTATTAGTAAACTCACAGTGCTGGAAATAATGAGGTTCTGCTTTCTTCCTTAGGAAGACTATGATCGTCTGAGGCCTTTATCTTACCCAATGACTGATGTCTTCCTTATATGCTTCTCTGTGGTGAATCCAGCCTCATTTCAAAACGTGAAAGAGGAGTGGGTGCCAGAACTTAAAGAATACGCACCAAATGTACCCTTTTTATTAATAGGAACTCAGGTACGTATGCTTTGATTTTACCCGTTCAAGAAAAGCCTTTCTGGCCTGCCTCATGACATTGCTCTTAGATGATGGCCCCAAGATTTAGCAAATGAGATACGTGTTTAATCTCAGTTGTTTGTTATAATAAATTCTGTCACACTTTTGGAAAAGGTAATGTCAAAGCAATTACTATATTAGTCTGTTTTAAAAATCAAGTTCCTTTGTAATCTTTTCTTTTTATATGTGGGGGTTAAATGGTACTACATGTTTTATCTTTAAAGACTGATGCTATGATGGGATATTATCAACTTTTCTTAACTAGATTGATCTCCGAGATGACCCCAAAACTTTAGCAAGACTGAATGATATGAAGGAAAAACCTATATGTGTGGAGCAAGGACAGAAACTAGCAAAAGAGGTAATGCAACCTTCACAGAATTTAAAAATAAATGTAAACGAAGCTGAGGTAGTGATAGAAGCAGAGATTTATCGTGCATTCACCGTATGCCAGGCACTGTGCCGAGTGTTCTACATGCATTCGATCATTTAATCCTTGCATCAGCTCGGTGAGGTCGATGGACCAGTTGCTCTGGAGGAGAAACCAGAGGCATGGCAATGTCAGATAACTTGTCAGGTAGCTTGTAAGGTCCTGCAGGTAATAAATGGCAGAGCTGAGTTCAGTAAAGACCTGACTCCAGCCTTTAAACCTGTGCTACCCTGCCAACAATATTTTCCTAATAAGCCATGTATAGAAAGAAGTGTCATAAAAAAGGGCTTCTTAATCAGGCCCTGTCTTCAGTGAAGACCCATGGAGCAGGCAGTGGAGTGCAATTGGAGGGCAATTTAAATCTGCAGTTAAAAAACAAAAAGGTATAGCTAAGTAGGAGAGGAAATGTGTTGCAATCTTTTTATGAAAGGTGGAAAATATTATCATTCTAAAAATACAACTCTGATGCACAAAATGCCTCTTAACTTATAGTCTTCCTCTCCCCAAAGAAAGGCATACTTTTTTTCTCCATTTGCTCCTAATGTTATTGGATTCTATTTTTAGATGTTATGACTTTAATAGGACTTTTGTGGAAATGAAATCTAATAAGGTCTTTTTAAAAACACTATCAAGAGGCAGAAAAAAGCAAGAAAACTTTTTGGAAAATAGTGTTTCCTAAAGCAAAATAGAAATAGTTTCACTAACAAGTCACTTTACAAATTCCAAGTACTAAATTCTGTCATCTTGGGAGAGAAGGAATTTCTAAATGTCATAAAGGTAAAAGTCATAAATGAAAACATTGATGATTTAATTACATAAAAATTTAATACATCAGAATGCCAGAAATAAAATTAAAAGTCCTACAACAAACTTGACATTTATGGCAGAAAAATGGGTTAATATCCTTAGTGTACAGGAGCCCCATTGCATATGGATTAATCAGAAAAAGACAGGTATACCTATGCTGGGAATTATATATATATTCATACACTCCAATAGGAAAAGGGACTCAGATTCTTCAAAAAATGTGGATTGCCATAGAAGATAAGAAATACGTTCATACTCCTTAGTGGTCAACTGTAAGTTCACTTTCCATCTATAAAATTGGCAAAAACACTGTCCCAGCAGGGCAAAGGCTTCCCTGGTGGCTCAGATGGTAAAGAATCTGCCTGCAATGAGGGAGACCTGGGCTCAATTCCTGGGTTGGGAAGATCCCCTGGAGAAAGAAATGGCAACCCACTCCAGTATTCTTGCCTAGAGAATTCCATGGACAGGAGCCTTGTGGGCTACAGTCCATGGGGTCGCACAGAGTCGGACATGACTGAACGACTAACACAATAGGGCAATGAAGCAGGTGCTCTGTTGTTCTGTTGGTCAGTGAGTAAAAGCAGCCTCAACAGCATGCAAAAGCCTTAAGGGCATGAACGCTTTTGATCAAGCAATTCCATAGGTAGGAGTATGTCCTAAAAAAATTATATAGGATGTGCTTAAAGAGATGGCATAAAGTTGCTGCATTGTTTATCACAGCAAAAAGCAAAAAATCCTGCACCTATTAAAATTTTATACTACTATACCTATTATAGTGTTCATGCTTATTGTATAGTTTAAGGGGAAAAAATGGTTGCAAAACACTATGATCCCATTTTTAGACCTGTCAGCAGCATTTGGCACAATTGGTCCCTTCTTGAAACACTTTCACTTGGCTTCCTTGAATGCCCTCTTGGGCTTTCTCCTCTCTCGTTGGCCTCTTCTCCTTCTCCCTGTCTCCCTGTCTCTGAATGTTGGAGAGTCCAGGGATCAGCCCTCAGCTTGTTGGATGTCTTTCCTTCTATATCCGCACTCAGTCCTTAGGCCTGTTGAGCTTTTATCAGTTGGTGGTTTGAACAATCTACTACTGAGCTCCCCAAATTCCCATCTGCAGCCTGGACTTCTAGACTTGGTAGTCCAGCTTTTCACCCAACAAGTCCATCCTTGTGGTAAGCATCTCAAAATTAACACGTCCAATACAGAATTCCCAATTTTATCGTCCAGGCTTATCTTCCCAGTTACTCAGGTTAAAAACCTTGAAGTCACACTTGACCTTGTTCTTCCTCTCATACCATACAGTGAACCCTTCAGCAAAACCTGTTTTTTACTTTCGAATATATCCAGAATATGTATGTTCCTCACTGTCCCCTCCTTTGGCAGCCTGGACCAGGCTCCTTCCCTCTCTGCCTGGATTAACTGGAACAGCTTCTCACGCACCTTTCTGCTTCTGTGTCTGTTAACCTGTTCTCCACACATCAGCCATTGAGTCTTTAAAAATAGAAGCTCCATTAGCTGACTGCTCTGTGCAGAATCCTTCAGTGGCTCCCCAGCTGACTTTGAATAAATGAAACCCCCACTTTGGCATCCAGGCCCAGCCACCTCTGCCTCACTCATTGTGCTCCAGGCATACGGCCTCCATGCTGTTTCCCGTTTTCTGCCTCCCGGCCTTTGCCCTTTCACTGCTTCCTCTGCCTGGGAGTCTTCCTGATGTAGACACTGTTCATCCTTTCCTTTTAGGTATCTGATCCAATATCACTCTCTCAATGAGATCTTGCCTGACCTGTCCCCACTCCCTATCCCAGGGAATTCTCCAGGCCACAGTACTGGAGTGGGTAGCCTGTCCCTTCTCCAGGGGATCTTCCCAACCCAGGGATCAAACCCAAGTCTCCCACATTGCAGGCGGATTCTTTACCAGCTGAGCCACCAGGGAAGCCCAAGAATACTGGAGTGGGTAGCCTAGCCCTTCTCTAGCGGATCTTCCCAACCCAGGAATCGAACTGGGGTTTCCTGTATTGCAGGTGGCGTCTTTACCAGCTGAGCTACTAGGAAAGCACTCCCTTTTAGATCTCTGCTCCAACATCACTCTCTCAGTGAGATCTTGCCTGACCTGTCCCCACTCCCTAGCTCCTTCCCCATTTTTCTCCAAACCACTTCTACCTCTATATTAGTCCATGGTCTTCTTCCTCTGAAATACTTTTCATTGAGAGTTGCATAGGGACTTAATTTTGTTCCTTGTAGGAAGGAACAAATTCCTTCCTCCGATTTGGCTAATCAGTGCTCTATAAGTTTTCAATGAATGGACGGAGGATGGATGGAAGGATGGATGGATGGATGGATGGATGGATGGATGGATGGATGGATGGATGGATGGAAGGATGGATGGATGGATGGATGGATGGATGGATGGATGGATGGATGGATGGATGGATGGGTGGGGCCCCTCTCAGAGTAGAAGCCAAAGTCCTTACTCGAGGACTATCTTGAGGCTACCTCACTGACCTCATCTCTTGCCACTACCCCTGCTCACCCTCTCCCCTGCCACTCTGGCTTCTGTCCTGCCCCCTGAATGTTCCAAGCACGTTCCTGCATCAGGGATCGTTACGTCTGTGGCTCTGTATGCCTGGAAACCCTGCCAGTAGGTATCCCTCACTGCTCAGACTTTACCTTGCTGAGCAGCTTTCACTGACCATCACCACCACTGTCATCTGCACCCTCTCCCTCCAAGTTTTAACCCGCAGCATGTGCCACCATCTCTATATTCCTTCATGTGTCCCTCCCCCAGTAGAACTTAGGCAAATGTAAGCATCACAGAGCAGGGGTTTTGCTCTTTTGCTCAGTTCATAGACATGATTCCCAGCACCTAGAAACAGTGCCAGGCATGTAATAGGTATCCAGTAAACATTTGATGATTGAAAGAATTTTTTCAGAGAAAGTTTGAAAGGGTTTACACTAATATTTTAACAGTTAGCTATCTCTAGGGAATCATAAATATGATTTCATTCTTTTTGCATTTTATGATTTTCCTTATAATGGTATGTTTGTGTGGTACCAGTTGTGTAAAAAAGATTTTATATATTTGTGATTTTTCTTTTTCTCCCTCCCAGATAGGTGCTTGCTGCTATGTGGAATGTTCAGCTTTAACACAGAAGGGATTGAAGACTGTTTTTGATGAGGCTATCATAGCCATTTTAACTCCAAAGAAACACACAGTAAAAAAAAGAATAGGATCAAGATGTATAAACTGTTGTTTGATTACGTGAGAAACATCTTCAGTGGCCAAGGAAACTGTACATTTCTCTCAGAAAGCATATGAAATGCTACAGCTGTACCCAGACCTCTTATAATGAAGCAGTTTAAAACTTGAAAGGAAAAAAAAAACCAACCCTGTCCTCAGAATTCTATAAAAGTTCATTAAGAATGTTTCTTAAAGGTCCAAGAAGCAGCAAATAGCATCTGAAGCCACAATCTATTATAAATACTTTATTTCAACTAGAAGGTACAATCTCTCAGGGGTTTCATAGTTTAAAAAGCTACAATCACATCATGTAACTACATAAAAAACAGTGCTGTTAAGTGGAACTGCCTGGCCTAGACCATATACATTTCTGCACAGTCTTTATGGAATCTGCACAAAGAAATCTCTTCTCCCTTTGCTCCGATTAATTGTTCTTGTATGTGAGTTTCTTTCTATTCCAGTATATCCAGAGTGGTGAAATAACAAGGCCAGCCACGTAGCCAAAGGTTGCTCCAAGCGTGCAGGAGATGGGCCATTCCTGAGGAGAGAATGTATGAGATCAAAAAGAACAAATGTTTTACTATTACTTGAGCACAAGTGTAACCTAAATATTTCTATATTAAAGCTTAATGTGCTTTCTTAAAGAATGCCAAAAGTGTAATAAGGTCATAACTGCATTTATCATGAACACTAAAAATGTACACACTTTAGTTACTGTGCGTTCAACTGTAACAAGGCTTCTGGCGACTGTAGATTTAGTTTGATGCTCCCCAGACTGCATGAGATACACGCTGAGATACAGACTAAAAACTCTGGGTCAGACTTTGTCATAATCCTGGACTCAACTTAGCTCTCTGCACTAGTTGGTAGTTTTTTTTAACTTCCACATTGGCTTGTATATCAAATGAGACAAAAAGTGTGTATGCTGACCAAACCACAAGACACTTTAAATCATGTAAAGACAAATGACCTAGAATTCAAGCATGTTACATGGAATTTATAACAAAGCAGCTGCTTTCATAATAAAGCTGATGTCACCTTTCAGACATAGATACTGAAACACAGTAGGAGTTACAGAACTACGGCTTAACGTGCACATCTAGAGTATAAGTTAAATGACGTGCTGGCTTCCAAATACCCGTTTTTCTCCAGTCATGTTACATTTCACAATATTACCTCTAGCCAGAAGTAAATAACATTGATTTATCGATCACCCATGAGCAGTGCATGGTGGTCCCAAGGTAAAAGGTCCTGCTTAAAAAAAAATTTTTTTTCATGTTTATCTGTGAAGCTCATTTGGTATACTGGAGCCATTTCTAATTTTTCTCTAGGGAAACAGGCCGTATAACTGTGTTAGAGGTGAACCATCTTAATGATAGTTCTGTTACCTAATTAAGCTTCCTTGTTTGGTCTGCTGTTGATGTACCTTAGTCCAAATGCCATGCGCGGACAGTGTGTTAGACAAAGATTCAGTGTGAACCACTGCTGCAGTTCAGAGAAGCATAATCTAATACATAATTTTTTTCCCCATCTTTTCCTACATTTAAACTTGCTGTTGCCTAAATTATGATTTCTTTCTGTCTTTGGTGAGGTTCTGTTAATTTCCATGATTCGAGCTTACAGCTATGTCTATTGCACAGATTGGGTAATGGAACACTAAACTTTTATACTTGAAAATGACAGCCTTAAATGCTCATAGCAGTCACAAATCTAGGATGTATTGTCTTGTATGTGAGCTTTGTAGAGGTTTTTTTAAAAAATATAAGCATCATCTTCCCCATTGAAGAGTGGAGAATCTACTGGATAACTGGTCAGGAGCTTTCTCTCCTGAACTGGACAGCAGATATCTTCTTTCTCCCAAGAAGTGGTGATTTGTGTTAAGTATCATGGCCTTATGTATGCTCAAATGGAATCTGATGTAACTTTCTCATTTAATATTGGTCTGCTATTTTTAGATAGAACTGAAAGAATTGTATAACTCAATTAGTATATTAGCCAAGTTGTCCAACACATGATATAAAGGAATTAAGACAGTAAAGTATTATATATTTATTTCCAGCTTGCCTTTGGGGATTTGATGGGAATTTTTTTCTTCCTCAGTTCACATATCTGAAACTCTTCACACTTGGTTTCCTAGCCAATAAAGTTAAAATCTAGAATATGCCCTGCCCTAAGAGAAATGGACTAGGAATCTAGAAACACAAACCCTAGTGTCATCTGTTTCTTGATTGGGCCTCATTTTTCTCATCTTTTAAATATGGATTCTAATATCTCTTCCTATCAACTGCTATGATTTTCTTCTTTCTTACAGTAATCACTGTTGGACATTACCTTTTTGGCTTCATGTTCTTAATTAAGATGGTAAAAATCCTGTATATAGATTACTAGAACTCTAAGCAAAGATGATTGTATCATCTGAACCTGAGGTGCCTTAGGTACTCTACTGACCTTGATGGGGTTTGGAGTTTCCCATTGCTTATGAAGAGCCTTTTCATTGCTTTGGTTCTTTAGTATCTCTCTTTTTCTTTTTTTTTGCAAAACCCTTTCAGCCACTTTAACTAAAACCAAAGATTTCTTTTGTTCTGTTTATAAACAAGATTTTAGAAAAGTTGCCTTATTTTCAGAAGCATGTCTTCATTTAAAACTTAGGTTTCCACAGAAATTCAGGCTAATCACTGGAACAACATAGTGAAATATCTGGAAAATAAAATACTTCAAAAATATCTCACTGACATGAATTTTGCTAGTGAATGAAAATACAGTGCTTCAAATAAGATCATGTATGAATGAATTCAAACTTAGTTTTTTTGCATGTAAGTCATCAGTTTTAAGTCCTTAAACATAGTTTTAGGGACTTCCTGACATCTTATCTAATATTTTGCTTATATCCTTATTCGATCTCTAAAGGTACATTTTAGGTTAGCCTATGTTGAATTATCATATTTCCAATAAGTAGAGCCTGAACTAATGGTTTTTATTGTGAATTATCTTAAGTTACTTTAGGCATTGCTTCCATTTGATTTTAATTATTCAGTTTACGTACCAAATTGAATACTCGTTTGTTGGTTGTTGCTTTTTAAGTGATTGTTACTTTAATAGTGTCCCATCTCAACACATGGGGTTACAAATAAAATAATATGCATAGTTTACTACCTATGTAAAGTATTGAACTTCTTACCTTAGTAGTTTTTATTTAACACTCTATGTAAACATTTGGACTAACACTCGATTTTCCTCTGTTTCGCATTGCTCTGAGTTTATGCATCATCGGCCAATTGTGAGCGCCTGCACTTTGGTAAAGAGCACATTGTCCAAGTGTAGGGAGAATCATAATCCCTCATGAATCCAGCCAGACTCCAGTTTGGGTTACTAAATTCTATTTTAATCACTTTGTAATTTCAGTGTGGCTCTTTGTTTTCAAACACAAAGATACATTTACACACACATTCTTCAAATAGCTGCCATACCTCACCTCCAGTGGAATGCCAGCAATGAAGTAAATATTAAAAAGTTTAAAGGTTTCGCCTAACGAGGGGTTAAGGTTTGAAACACTTGCTATTCAACATCTCAAGGAATCCATGCCATCAACAAATCAGAATGCTGGACTAGCTGTAGACACTGTTTGCTAGTGACAAGTCACACTCTCCTGCTTGATTTTCCTTAAAGTAAGTAATCCTTATCTGTAACACAGTCATTTTTAACAAGAGATTTTCTTTACATAAGGGCAAACTTTCCTGATTTCTATAAGCCAAGATAGGGAACGGCACAGAGGCTACTGGAGGGAGTTGGGGTTGGGGAGGGGCGGGAGGCTGCCAACAAACCAGCTTTCCTCAGTTTGTTACTAACCTTCTTATAACTGCTTTAAAACAATTTAAAAACTATCCTGTGGCAACAGATCATACTAAATTGTCAAACAATCCTAGATTTGTCACGTATTTTCATAGATTTTGAAGTTTTCATTTAAATGTATCATCTCGCATACGGAGATGTTTCTATTTATGGTTCCTCATACTACAAATAGGATTAAGAACACACACACACACACACACACACACACACACACACACACACACGGTATCGAACGGACAATTCAACTTCGTTGCTATAAACATGTCTCCAAATGATGGCCATCTGAGATGGAGCTATATAATTATCTTGTTTTGTTTAAGGAAAATAGAAAACTCAAAGACATTCATGTAAAAGTCACATGTGTTTATCACCAAAAGACCATCTTTTTATCCAATTTTTTATAAATGTAAAATTTTTTTTAAAATCACTAAAAGAAAATTTTCTGTGCATATCTTTTGCATAACAAAAGATAATATAGTGAAATTGGGTAAAATTACTATAGTTACTATCAAAAAAAACTTTACAAAAATGAGTAGCTACATCATGTGAAGAAAGTACCCTGCTTTACAGTACTACTATTATCCTTGCTCTAAATCAAATAATTCCTTATTTGTCTCAGCACTTGAAAAAAGTCAGTGTTCGCTTAAAATAATCAGCATTAACAAAGGCCTGATACATAGGATCTTAGTACATGGTACTAGCAATAGGTTATTTTTCTCTTAGAAATAAAATAATTTCACCCTAATAAGCTTTAAAAGAACTTTTAAAATAATACAGATATGTGTTTTTCTGTTAGAAAAATTATTATTGCTGCTTGAAAGATACTTCAAAATTATATAAGCTTATTTTTACCTGAAGACCACACTACATTCTTCTGATCAGGCACTGCTATAAAACTCCTGCTTTATATTTTGGGAAAGTAAAATGTACTAATATACAGAGTTTGAAAGCATGTTCTAAGTAGTAGAGAATAGTATTCTCTATATATGTATGTGTGTATATATATATATACTGAATCACTTTGCTGTACACCTGGAAGTAACAATATTGTAAATCAACTATACTTCAAAAAAAAAAAAGTCAACAAAAATATGACCCTAGGCAAGCTGCCTAACCTTTCTGTGCCTTGGTTTCTTATTTGCAAAATGAGGATCACTGTAAAACTCACCTCACAGGGTTACTGTAATGACCAAATGAGGTAATGTCCTATGTGGTCACAATCATACCTAAAACATAGGTCTGGCACATAGGACAAGTGACCAATCAATGAGTTACAATGGATAATCTTTCAGTTCATATTTTTAAATAGACACATATGAAATAAGTTGTAATTATAATCTACAACACTATCATTCCTCAAATACACCATCTCTAAAGCTATTTTTTAAAGTATTTCTAAAAAACTACACCTACCTATTTATAGTAGACAGAAATTTCTATCATTTTTAAGAGTCTCCATTTGAATGGCTCTATTCATTCAAAACTATGTATTGAGAGCCTCTACTATAAACCAAGAATTAAGGGGCAAACTAAGATTTTGGGGGGATAAATTTTAATAACACAAACTTTAAAAAATGTGTTGCAATATAATTTTTGGAGCGGTATGTGATGTGAGAGATCTCAAGGGAAAACTGACTTATCTGCAGATCAGAAAACCTAGAAACACTTAGAACAACCCACCACCATTAGGATTACTGACTCAGATAAAAAAACGAAGATAAAACCCAGGCAATTCTAAATTTCACACAAACTACTTTTTAATATGTTTTGTTTATCACCCTTACCATAGATTTACATTTGCATGACTGATAGAATTCATCTTTCAAAACCTACTTACTTTCAAACTTCAGACTGGTTTTAAATGACCATTTACATTTTCCTCTGAATTCGGATTTACTGATGTGTCTTCCAGACGTGCTTAAAGCAGATGCTGCTTGCTGTCTGGTGTAAGAATAAATGAGCAGATGAACCTACTCATCTGGATGCGCTTCTCTGGTTGGTTGCAACTCAGAGCTGGTTGGAACTCTGCCCTGAGCCACGAATTCTCTGCCACTCTCCTGTGACTAAGAACACAGATTTAGGAAGAGCTATTTGTGGAGAGGTCCACAGTCTCCAGGCTGGAACTTCTTGTCAAAGTGACGATATAAGGTGCCTGCCAGGACCATGCACATGAGTTTTCCCTCAGCCAGCACTCTCCTCTATCACATGAAAGTCCTACTAGCGTATCATTTTCAGTATCACTGCCCTACATGAACCCACCTTTTAAATCCCAAACCACTTTCTATCAGTTAAGTATTAGTATTTTTCCCATGCTTGAATTATGTAACTCACATTCATAGAAATTAATATTTTACTTTGGTTTGTCTAAAACACTGTGTAGGACCTTTCGTAACAGAAACACCAATTAACCTAAAAATATGCACTCTTTCAATAATTAAACCCATAATCTTGGCTTCATCCCTTTCTCTACCATTATTTGCTGTGCTTCATTTAATTTTCCTAATGATCTCCAGCATCAATTTATTAAAGTATTATCTGTGGCACCTGTGACTTTTAATAATGAATATATGTCTCACAGATATTAATTTTTAAACCTGATAAAACCAGAGAAAACAAAAAATTTCTAAATACAACAATGCCTCATTTATCTAGTATCTGATGGGAATAAGTACAAATATTTAACAACTTTAAATTGTCTTAAAGACAATCTCCATCCATTTTGCTTTTTAACTTTATAAGAAACAAATTCTCTCAGAAGAGATTTGATTATGTGTTCAATTCCATTTTGGAGATAGTAGCACTGGAAGTCCAGAGTTTAAAGGTATTTGTTGGTATTCTAGGTACAAAATCCTCATGTATTAGCTTCAAATACTCTCCTACAAATATATTAAATTTTTTGGTATAACATACACTACCAACTGAGTGGTTGTGGCATTTAAATGAGATTCTCATGTGGGGAAAGAAATACAATATAATAACTACTCGACCTTTTTCAAAAAAATCTAAGCCATGGCCATTGTTAGAGAAGAACAGGGATAAAGAGAATCATGGTGTCCTGGAGCACTGGATTCCGAGTCTTCCTCTAATCAGTCAAGAAACGCTGACCAAGATGCATACTCCTCTCCTCACACAGTGGCTCTCTTATGTGTAGAAATCAGGATGAAACCCACCTTGCACTATGGTTACCAGGATTAAGTTACTTGTGCGACAGTGCCAAGCCTCATGCCTGGTACATAAACAAAGTGATACTGTGTCTTCCTTCTATTGCCATCTGAAATGTCAGATAGGATTGAAAATTAAGTGAAATCCAAATACCCTAAATGCCCAAATACCAGAGAAACAAAAAGATGAGTCAAAAATCCACTCCACCAATTTAAGGACCATTGTGCAGAATGAATAAAACAAGCTGAGGTAATGCACATCCTCTGGAGAATTCAAATAATGAATTGGCAGTTTTGGGGGAATGCTTAGAAAAGACAGTCATAAACCTAAATGCCTATAACATCAGTTAAGCAGTTAACTGTTGGGTTCTGAACTAAGTAATTTAGAATTATATTATTTAATCCTCACTAGCAAGTGTCAGAGCCAGAGTTTGAACCCAGTAATTTGATGTCTCAGCTCTTAAAAATCCTGTTATCTGTCTACCTATTAATAAAATGTGGGTTTAAAAACTTCATGTAAATTTCCTTTGTTTAGAATGACTAACAACAATTCTTAACTTTGTACTAATTTTTTTAATAACGTGAAGTGCTGATTTTTGATAAGTAAAGAATTAAGACATTTTTCAGAAGAAAAGCTGATAACCATATATTCTGGAAACATTTAAAGCATATTAAATCTGAATCAGAATCTAACTCACAATCTGGATCTAAATTATCATTACCAAACAATTAAATTCCAGTCCTGGTAATACTTCTGTTATAACTTATACAGAATATGTACTTTGTACACGCTGAGTAAGAACTCAACAAATACTTACTGATAAGCTATTTTTATGGCAGATGGAAGCATCAAATTATAATGTAAATAGATTTTCCATAGTCAAAAATTTTGTCAGGTACTGCAGCTATAAATTTTCTCTAGGGGTGAAGAAGGCAGTCTGGGTTATGGACAATTCAATGTTTATAATGTAATAATTAAGGCAGGGAAGAGAAGCTAGATGACTTTGAATTACTTTCAAAGAAAACAATAAAGATGACCAACAACATAGTGGACAGCCATCAACCATATTCTCTTTCACCAAATTCTCTTGCTGCCTCCTAAAAATGGAAGGCTTCCTCCAATTATAAAGATGCCTGGTATCTTTTGTCATTTGTCATTACTTAAAATTATTTAAAATTCCTATTAGTAAGTGAAAAAACCTTTTCATTAAGGTTATATATTTCCAATGGGCCTTTCCAGTCACTAAATTTTGAAACAACTTAAAAACTGTAAGTATTCTTGAACTTGTTCAATACAGAACTCACATCATTATATAATCTTATGCTTGGCCTCTGGGCACTTAATACACAGTCAGGTTGAGTACCAAGTAGAAAAATGGAACTAAAATATGTGAAAGTTTTTGTGAGGTGGTTTGTGTGCATGTGTTTTTAAAGAAAGTGTAATTGCCTAACCAGATACTCTTGCTTCTCCAAGTTTACTTATTTTTATTAAACATAAGTAAAATCAGATCACAACCCAGAAAAGCTTGCTTTACCACAAACATATCAAATCTTTACTGGGCTACAAGGAATACAGAACTAAAATCTCTTCCTAATACTATAATATTCAAGTTTAAATGATAAAGTATAGACAGAAGTTTTCTTCTTCCGAAATTCTACTTTAGAAAAATCTCCATTCTGAAGTAATGCCATAATCTTTTATCTGGTTTATTGTTTCTCTGGCAGATTCTGTCAGGATCATGAGCCACACTGAGTGCTTATTGTGTAGTTAGGTTTACAAAGGAAAAAACAAACAGAACAGAAAACTCTGATGCAAATAAAAAGTGAAAAAAAAAAGACATCATCTCTCTAGTTTATAATTGCTAAGTTAGTAAATAATCACTAAACTGGGGAGGGGCAGGTAATTACTATGCGAATAAAAGATTAATTATACATCACTTCTAACATCTATCATAATTTTAAAAGATGATAGTGAATACATATCTATCATAATTTTGAAAGATGATAGTAAATAAGTGGCTCATTAACTTGGAATACTCTTAAAATAACCCAATAGTAAAGATTATTAAATAACCAGTAATATTCCAGTCAAATGAAACATTCCTAATGAAGACCAACATTTGTTACATGCTAAATTAGCTAGCTAGAATTTTTTTTTAAAGTCAATAATTCAAATAGAAAATTTATATTAATTTTAAAAGTCTGATACCATTAATTTGGATCCAGTTCACCTCTTACTGTAAATAAGAATTGAGGTAGAAAAATGGGAGTCACTAGCTAGAAGCCTAAACAATCAAAAATGGATAATTGGATTGTAAATAATTGAAATATATATTTTCTACACAAACCTAAACCCAGATTTTAGAAAGATGCATCTGCTCCCCATAATTCAACATCTACTCTGCATAGTCTTTTTTGCCTGTCGTTCCCCCCACCTTTGGCTGCACCACATAGTATGTGGGATCTTAGTTTCCTAATTAGGGATCAAACCCATGCCCCCTGCACCAGATGGCAAAGTCTTAACCACTGGACCACCGTCCCTGCATAGTCTTAAGACGATTTATACAGGTGTAAGATGCAAAGCGTCAACTCATTGGAAAAGACTCTGATGCTGAGAAAGATTGAGGGCAGGAGGAGAGGGGGCAACAGAAGATGAGATGGTTGGATGGCATCACCGATTCGATGGACATGAGTTTAGCAAACTCCAGGAGATAGTGAAGGACAAGGAAGCCTGGTGTGCTGTAGTCTATGGGATGGCAAAGACTTGGACACGACTTAGCGACTGAACAACAGCAACAAGATATCAAACTTTTACACTCCAAAATATTCCATCTATATGCAAACTAACAAGCTAATTACACGTTACCTTACTAACTCATGAGCTGATGGCCCATGGTGTGTTATATATTGATACTGTGTATTAGATTTAATTTCATATATCTGAAATAGGGGACTAAGACACAATTTCCCATGTACACTTTTCAGTGATTTTGATTGTCCCCCAATTTAGAAATTGTGACACTACTGAATGAAATTAAGTTTCATAAGATGGTAACTTGAGTACAAGTGAATCTCTATTTCCCAGCAATCACTGAGACGGCCAAGAGAATATAAAAGAAACCTTTATTAATACTATAACCTTGGGAGTGGTATCAGTGACACACACATGCCAAACCTCCAGGGACTTCTATAACATATAAGTAGGTGAAGAACTATTACAGGGAAGGGCAAACCTACCAGACTTACTGAATGTAAAACAACAACTCACTTGTTGGGGAGACACAACATCTAATAGAAACCACAAAGAATGGACTTAAAAAGTAGGCAGTTAAGTGCAAGACATACAATCTAGCCCCCTCAATGGCCTTTGGAAAGTGAGACACATATCAGAGATTCACTACCTAGGAATTTATTTTAAAGAGAAAACCGGACAAATTAAGAAAAACTTAAGGAGAAAACTGGACAAAACTGCAAGGATGTATGTTTTATGATAATTATGATAATAATAGTGAAAATGAAATAATTTAAATATCCATTCATAAGAAATTAATATATGATTTTACACAAATAATACAGTATTACACCCATGCAACTTGTCGCTGACATGGAATGAGTTCCACAATATACTGTTGAAGGGGAAAGAAACAGATTAAAAATAATGTGTGTACTATGAATAGTTATACAAAGAGCTGCAGAGATTGTCACCAAAACACAAATGGGAGCTGCCTCTGGGTGGCTGGATATTTGATAATTTTTACTTATTTTTTATAATTATTAGTACTGCTGAAGTTTTCTAAATAAATGTATACTGTCTTTGTAATCAAGAAAAAAAATTCTCATTTTGGAAAAGTATATTTATTTTTTAATACTAAACTTGATTTAGGAGAAATTATCTTGATAATTGGAAACATCCATTAAGATACAGATTAAAAGATCTTTATCTTAACATTGTTTATAACAGTAAAATAGTAAATTATTAGCAATAACTTAAATGATCAATAGTGAATTTGTTAAATTTTAGAATAACTATATAATGATTTACTACAAAGCCATTAAAAATTACAACAAAGAGGTATTCAGCACTAGCTCAGTGACCTTGGAAATATCACATGTCCTCTAGGTTATCAGTTTTCTCAAATGTAAAATGCGGATAAAAAGAATACTTACGGTGCTTCACCTAGCTTAATAGCTATACCCTATTGTGATAGAAAATGAAAAATCTGATGTTTATAAGTTTCTTCTAATTTCACAAACACTTATTTCAAAATCAACTTTGCTATATGTTAAAACAGTGCTGGAAGACAGAAACAGGCTAATCTGGATACCTGTAGCACTGAGGCCCCAATAAGTCACCCAGATTACAGTGACAGAGGGAACCAACATACCTACTTAACTGAACAATGAAACAATTTATATATACACTTGTTGGCGTCATCGGTTTTACCCTCACTGTACAAACATTTACTTTGCTGCTTTAAGGAGTTGAAACCAACCTGCCATGGTCTTCCCCAATCCAGTGGAATAGGAAAGGCTCCAAGCCATATTCCTACAAAACTAGAAATTGTAGTGATCTGAAGACTATTCTCCCAAACGGACGTAACTCTGTAAAACACAAATATATAAATCACTGGTGGGATAGATCTCAACTGCTGGGAAATCAAACGAATAGCACACATTAACACCATGCATATGTACGTGTTCTGTCCATTTCAAATAAGCATCTCAAACTGACACATAAATATTTGCCATGAACCATTAACAATTAATTGGCAAGAAGACATAAGTGGTTTTCAGCTGGAAAAGTAACATATACTGAAAGTCAAACAATACAAAAGAGTATTTGCAATGAATGCTAAGTCCTCCTCTCACCCTTATTATCAACTTTGGTTCCTTTTCCCATAAACGACTATTATCAACTTAGTACATATCCTTCCAGAAATATTTTATACACACAAAACCACACAATTTTGTTTAGAATGATATATGCACATCTGCTTATATGCACACATGTATGTATAAACCCTTCAAAACAAAACTCAAATGTACCACGTCATAAACATGGTTTTGCTGTGCATCTTCCCATTAACAGTTTTACTAGTATCCCATTGTCCCAAGGAAGCATCATTTATTCAACTAGTCCCTTAGGCACATTTCATTTAAGAAAATCAACTCTATTTGGTGGGGAAGGAGTAGAGAACGAGAATAAAATATTACAAAAGATCCAATGCTTTGGCCTACCATTCTTATTATTAAGTGCACATCTTACAGTGTAAAGGTGGAAAGACATAATTCTGCCTGTCTCTTAGTAAGTCTTGGCTTCAGTCTGCCCCTAATGTGATCACTTAACTGGGTGGAATAAGAATCTCATTACAGTGGAGTAAACCACTCCCCCAAAATGCAGTAACTGGAGTCCAAATATTCAATTGTTTCAAATGCAATGTTTAGCTATTCTGAAGTTTATGAAAAGCAGTTTCTTCCGTTAGTGTGGTAAAGGGGGGAAACATTTGCTTTGTTAGATGACTGCTTTAGAAATAGGCTAATTACTATACACAAAATGTACACTGAATTAAAACCATCCAGAATGACAAGTCAGTCCATAAACCAACTCACCTATCCATCTCATTACTACCTTTCCCTCACCTACACAAGTTAAGAGCTTCAGCCTGTTTCTGTTGACAACTGGGGCTGGAAGAAGATTGGAGGCAAGCCCCATACATCCAAATCAGTGTTATTTTTTGGGCTTAATTGTTCTTCTCTATTTTGTGTAACACTTAAAAATAAAAGTCAATATCTTCAACTAACATTCAACAGAACAGAGATTTATTCCAGTCCTACGAGGTGAAAAAACTGATGAGGTGAATGTAAAGAGAGAATTGTACAATTCAGGCAATTTAAAGGTTTGTCTAAGGTAATTTTTTACTTTATGTTGCTGAGAAATGTTGACTACCTTTCACCAAAACACACACTTCTTGGTATTGCAATGTGTAAAGTGATTTGCCGAGAGATAGAAAACTTGAGAGCAGAGTTTACTTTCTGCTAAGAAGAGGTTTACTTTTTTTCTTTTTTTATGAAAGAGGAAGTTCAGCTGAATTTGGAAGAAGGAACAGTATTTGGTCTTGAAGAAATGGAGAAAGAGATATACTATAGGTTAAAAGAATGTAAGTAAAATTGGTTGAGCCCAAGTGGAAGAATGGGTAACAACACTGGAAAAGTAGGTTAGAGTAGGATTTTTTTTTTAAAATAATGGCTTTATTGAGTACAGTTAAAAAAAAATGCTACAGAAAAACCTTTTCCAGCCATACGATTCACTTGAAGTACACAATTCAGTGTTTTTAGCATATTAACAGAACTGCACAATCATCACCCACAAAACAAAACCCTTTACATTAGCAGTCACTCCAAATTTCCCCTTCCCTCTAGATCACTAATCCATTTTTTGTCTCTATGGATTTGCCTATTCTGAACATGTCATGCAAATGAAATCAATGTGTGGTCTTCTGTGACTGGATTATTTCACTTAGCAGTTTCCAAGCTTCATCAATTTTGTAGCATGTAAAAATGTCATTCTCTTTTATTGCCAAATAATATTTTGTTATACAGATATATCACATTTTATTTTTT
Organism: Budorcas taxicolor; assembly: GCF_023091745.1. Lineage (NCBI taxonomy): Eukaryota > Metazoa > Chordata > Mammalia > Artiodactyla > Bovidae > Budorcas > Budorcas taxicolor. Next base: position 88,503,583 of record NC_068920.1, read on the forward strand.
ATACACATTAGTTGATGGGACACCTAGGTTGTTTTGACTTTCTGGCTATTACATCTAAATGCTACTATAAACATTCATGTGTAAGTTTTGTGTGGACATACGTTTTTCTTGGAGATATACTAAGGAATAGACTTGCTGATAACTCTGTGCTTAACCTTTTGAGGAACTGCCAAACTATTGTCCAAACCAGCTGCTGCTGCTGCTGCTGCTGCTAAGTCACTTCAGTCGTGTCCCACTCTGTGCGACCCCACAGACAGCAGCCCGCCAGGCTCCCCCGTCTCTGGGATTCTCCAGGCAAGAACACTGGAGTGGGTTGCCATTTCCTTCTCCAATGCATGAGAGTGAAAAGTGAAAGTGAAGTCGCTCAGTCGTGTCCAACTCTTAGCGACCCCATGGACTGCAGCCTTCCAGGATCCCATCAGCAGTGTATGTGGGTTCCGATTTCCAGATCCTTGCTAACATTTGCTACATAGCCATCTTAGTAGTGGTGGAGTGGTATCTCACTGTGGTAGATTTAGGGTTAGGATTCTATAAAAGCCTTAAAAGTCAAAATTTTTAAGTCAAAAGAAGTCTCTGAAGGCTTTAAATCCAGTCAGCAATATGAGGTAAGTCTAATAAGATCTATGTACATGTCTAACCTAAACTCCAAGTTCCTTGGGCCAAGGGGCAAGATCCATGTCGTCACACTTTTTTTTTCATTGTTATAAGCACACTTGTGGTCATCTTCTTTTTGTTAAAATGAGGGCAAATATCCAAGAGGTTGTCCTCTATTTTGTTTGTTTGATGTATGAAGAGTGTTTACAATCTTACGTACAACAAACGCAGAAAAAAAATGGAACCAAGACCTAATTTACAAATTAGAAGAAATCTGTAGCCTACCTTTTTAAAATTAAAAAGCCTGAGGCACAACTGTGTTCCTGTGAGTGCCCTACACCATCTCGTGAATTCCCTTCGCCTCTCTCTGTGCTCCTGGGTCTCCATTTTCCTGAATTTCAAGACTTCTTCCATTTCCCCCTTTTTTTAAAGTACATCCTTTAACATATTCCTGAGAAAATGTAGGGGGAAAACAGATTTTAGAGATGTTTAAAGTCTGACAGTGACTTTACTATAACTGTTGGCAATCATTTTGTCTCAGAATGTTGAAGGCATTGCTCCAGTGTTTTCTGATTCCTGCTTGAGAAGTTCAGGGCCATCTGGCTCCCAGTTCTCTGTAAGTAACATGTTCTCTATGCCCCACCTTCCCACCATCCTCTCTGGGAGCCTCTAGAATCATCTCTTTATTTCTTGTTGTCTAAAATTTCACATTAATATGTCTTGGAGTGGGTCTTTTCATTCATTATGCCAGGAATACACATGGGCTTTCTTAATTTAGACTCTCAGGTTTTTAGTTCTTGAAATTTTCATTTGAAGACTTGCCTTTTGATGCCCAGGTCCCTTAAGAATTTTGTTTTTCTTACTCTTTTGCTGGGGATACTATCATTATGAATTAATTCTCTAATCTTCTTACTTTTTAACTCATTTCCCATATCTTTGCCCTTTTGTTTGACTAAAGGATCTTTTCAACTTTGTCCCTACTTCTGTTGAATTTTTTAATTCCCAAGAAGCCTTCTCTGAATATTCCTTTTGATTACCTCCTGTTCATGTTTATGGATATAAAAATATGTATTTTTTAAAGTTATCTTCTGGTTCTTACACTGCTTTTATTTCCACTGAGTTTCTTTTTTGTTGTTTGCATTTCTGATTTTCAGCTTAGAAGTCTTCTTCAAATGCCTAGTGTTTCTTCAGTTACCATTCTACTTAAATGTAAAACACTATATATGAAATGTCCAGAAAACGCAAATTTATAGGGACAGAAAGTACTTTAGTGTTTGCCTGGGATGGAGAATAAGGGGGTGGGTGGGAGAGAAGGGTGGGAATGAAGAACAACTGTTAACAGGTATTTCTTTTGGGGTGATGAAACGTTCTTAGACTGTGCTGATGGTTACAAAACAGCACCTATACAAAAAAACTATCAAGTTATACATTTTATTGCTTTATTTTTTGGCTGTTATGTGGGATCTTAGTTACCCAACCAGGGACTGAACTTCTGTCCTCTGCAGTGGAAGCGCGGAGTCTTAACCACCAGACCACCAGGGAAATCCCCTTGAACTGTACGCTTTAAATGGGTGAGTTTTATGGCTTGAAGTTATATCTCAATAATGTGCTTTTTCAAAAGACAACAAAAAAGTGAAACTCTAATCAGCCGGCTGGATGCTCACTGTACACAAGTAGCAAGATTCAACTGATGGGCCTCACTGTCCCAGGAACTGGCTAGGAGCCCTGCCTGTTAAGAGAAATCTCCAATGTCAGCATCTATAGGTGTTTTGGTACCAGTTTTCTCAGAGAGAAATCATTTCAGTATTCTGTCTAGATGGTATAAGCCTGGCTGTTAGTGTTCTGGGCCCAGAAGATAAAAAGGACTAGGCATAAGACTCATTGCTTAGTATGCAGAATTTTGTTTAAGCCTTCCTGAAGAGGTTGTAGCAACTAGGCTCAGGATCTGGGGGTAGCCAGAGTGGTTGGAGGTGCATCTTTCTCCATCTTCCCTTCACCCACTGTATAACTTCCATTACTATCATATTTATACAGTATTTATATTCTGTTCTGACCTCCAATTCATTCAATTATTTTCTTGATATAGTAACTCCCTTATATATGCACTCAGTAATTCCTTCATCTGGGGAAACTATCTTCTATCATATCTTTGAATTATTTTTTGCTTTGTATTTTAGGGCTACTAACTTGTCTTAAGTTGATCTCCTTTGTATGTTCTCTATATTTATCATTTCTTCTCTAATTGCTTCATTTTGATTAGCTCAAACCCTTCTTGCTGCTACAACTTGATTTTCTAATTTATCTATGTTTCTAATTTATGATCTAATAGTATGATCTGGATTCTCAATTTATTTCATTAATTTTTCAATTTCCTTCTCTACCTCATTTTCTTTAATTATCTCATATTTGAGCTCTTATTTTATTGCATTAATATCCTTAATAACTTTTTTTTCTGTGGTAAACTGTGGGGAGCTTTTTTGTTTTTGTTCCTTGGGTAGTATTTTCTTCCAGGCTGAATTCCTTATCTTCTACATGCCTTTTTCTTCTTCTATAGTTTGTTTTTAGCCATTGTCAGACCATTTCTTTTCAACTTGCCTATACTTCATATGGTCAGGCTGCCCAAACTACCCATTTGCTTGGATAAAATGAATGCATTATTTGAAGCTGCCTTCCCATCTTAACCAACATCAATTTTTCATGTCTTGAAGTTGCATTTTGAGGACTGGATGTTCTTTTCTATCAAATTTTGGGTGACATGAGGCAGAAGGAAAGAATGGAGGCAGAGAGCCAAGGCAAGGGAAATAGTGTCTTTGCAATACAATCAGAAACATTCAGCTGAAATTTAATGAATGGCGGTTCTACAAATTAAAAAAATTTTTTGACCAGGGCTTATGCATCCCATTAGGAATCAGATGAAACTATAGTAGAACAGTCTGCTTCCTAGGTAAAACCCAGTAGGCAGCAGCCCTGGGAGACTGATAAAGAATATAAACAGCACTGATGGGGATTCAGGAAAACTGGCACTCTGTTGAGGTGAATGTATGTTTGTGTGTGTGTGTGTTTTGATGATGATGTGTGTGCTCAGTTGTGTGATGTGAGGTCAGATGTGCTCAGATGACGTGCTACAACTCTTTGTGACCCCATGGACTGTAGCCTGCCAGCCTCCACTGTCCATGGAATTTTCCAGGCAAGAATACTGGAGTGGGTTGCCACTTCCTACTCCAGGGGGTCTTCCCAACCCAGGTATTGAACCTGGGTCTCCTGCATTGGCAGGCAATTCTTTACTATTGAGCCACCTGGGAAGTTATATATATATATGTATATAATAATAAAGTATATACATGTGTGTGTGTGTATAGATTTCAAGTTAGAATTTTAATTTGGTGATGTCTATCAACTTCTTTTGACCTAGGAATTCTACTCCAGAAATCTGGTATACAGAAATCAGTGTTCAAGTATACAAAATTATATGGTACAAAGATGTTCATAACAACATTATTTATATCATGAAAATTTGATAATAATCCTCAATATGAAATTAGTTAAATCATGTACACGGAATACTTATAATGATGATTAGTTACCAACATTCATCTCATCTCTGATGATTAGGCTAATTAAATCATGGTGATTCCATTCTTTCCCAATGATTAGTTTAGGAAGATTTAAGGAGAGAAGAGAAGTTGCTGCCATTTCCCTACCAGCCCAATAAGTGAAAAGCAAAGCATATTATAAAGCAGTGACTAGTATAACCAGTTTTGTTTTTAAATTACACATATTTTTGCATAGATAAAATCTGGAACATAAAATCTGTTAGTAACAGCTATTCTTTATGTAGCATTCTAAGATCTTTAACTTCTGATATTTTTCTATTATTTGAATTTTTGTAATATTCTTTTGCAAAAAACAAAAAGCATAAATTTATTTCTAGTCACTGATTTATAGCAGCACTGACATTGATTTATTTTCATTTTATAAATTTCCATAAAGCCATTGGAATTCAATGCTTAATGGCTAATTTCTTCATAGTTAAGTTTTATATACATATATATATATATGATTGAGAATAGAATACATAGTGCACTATTCTGCAAACAAACTTAAAAGTGACTAAATATTACAGATCAGTCTTCATGACAGTGAGTTCTAAGTAAATGTCCACACTATTTGACTCCACTGAAATTCATTTAATCAAATCTTAATTGAAATAAATAAACCATTTCAAATGCCTACTATCTATGTTCCAGATACTGTATCAGTTATCTCAGATAGTTAACAATAAATACTATGGCTCAGACAGGCTGTCATCAAAACAGTGCTTGTTTAGATGGAGTTGATCATTTTAACTGTTAATCTCTATCTAAAAAAAAAGAGGCACTAAACAACTCCTCCTAGTGGCTAAAGATATTTACAGAAGTCTTATAAACTTTCCCCTTCCACCACTGAATAAAGATTAAAACCAATGCCTCTTTGCTACTAAGTTTTTGTACCCACATTAAGACTAAATTACCTAATTTTAATATATATAAAAACTGGTGATTCACCATTCTTTCACTTTTAATGTCCACAGTGATTTTTTCGATATAAAGTCCATTTCAACACAAAGATGGCAAAAAGAGGCCTATTGTTTTCACTACAATAATAGGGCTTATAGGCTGTCTTTACCTTGGCAACATAATCATGGATTCAGGAACGTATTCAGAAATTAAATTTTTTCATTTCATGAAAAGTGATCAGATTCTGAAACATTCAAATAAAAGCATAAAATAAACTGATAAAAGAAAAAGCAAACTTGAATGAGAAATATAGGATGAAGATAGTCAAATTATTATTTTCCTTTATAAGGAAGTCAACTAATGGAAAAAAAAAAAGGCCCCACAATAATTACAACACCAAAGCAACAAACTGAAGTAAACTAGTACAAATTGAGTATATTCAGTAATAAAGTATACCAAAAAGAAGTTGCTAGAATTTTTTAGGAAACCAAATGACTTTTCTATCTTCAAGCCTCTTTAAAATAGCATTCTTTAAAAAAAATAAAAAAAAAAACTTACAATAACTTTACATGACTTTAAGAAAAAGTCTTGTTAAAACAGTGTCAGTTAATTACATATTCAATCTGAACAGTGTCAGAACTTGCCCTTTACCCTTGGGATGCATCTCTTACATAGTTCTCAAATTCAGAGCTTTAGTGTCTTCAGTCTTTATTTGATTATCATCTACTTAGTGTTAAACATGCAAAAAAATACACTAAAAATTAGGATATAATGACATTTCACTTAAAATAGTACAAAATATTGACTCAATACTGAACAAGATGTCAGCCCAATTCAAAACTGAGCTATTCATACTGAACACCTGAATTAGTTATATTTCAAAAATAATACAAGGGCCAACTTTAAATAAGCAAAAAAAAAGGAAAAATACTCTACTATTCTACTAATGTTTTGTATACAAAACACAGGATGAATGATAAAAACTTAAAGTTCTAAAATCTTCAATCAATCCTTTAAGGTATTTTAAATAATTTCAGTGAATTAGAACTATAGCCTAAGTACTTCAAATCAGAACTTTAATTTCTGTTGAAAAGGATTACTGGATAGGAAGAAACATATTATTCATATGTTCTATATAACCTCTTTAAATTATAATAACATTATTTTAAATTAAAGTTGTGACTCAATATAAAAATGTTAATATATTCAAATAATTTCAAAATAACACACAAGTCATTGTTTTTCTTAGGTATTTCACACTACCATTGCAGAATCACCAGATCTTTGAATTTTTAAAAATTTTGCATAAAAGTGAACATTTAAGGCTAACTCTAACATTAAACAAGTTACTGTATCAGATTATTTCCTACCTCATTCAAAATTGGACATGTGACATATTTATACTAAATCCTTGAAGTGTGATAAAAGTGATAGGGAAGTGATGGGAGGAAACTGAAATATCACTAATGTATGGTAGAGACATGAAGACTTAAGCTCCCCACGACAAAGTTCAAATCGACTTCACATTAAACATACTGTAAAAACCCTTCCTCCTTCCCTGTGGTTGTCTATGCTCAGCACTCCTTGGTCTGTTACCTAAACCAAGAAAAGTCCTAAGACAAACAGCAGTCAGGACTGGGAGTATGAAGTGTAAAAATGTCTCCTGACAATTGTTAATCCAGGTGACAAACATTTCTTGAGCACTTACTATTTCACAATCTCACTCAATTCTCAGGGTGGGAGGGGCAATACAGGGGCAGGGAATTAAGAGGTATAAACTATCATGTACAAAATAAGCTACAAGGATATATTGTACAACACGGGGAATACAACCAATATTTTATAATAACTGCAAATGGAGTACAACCTTTAAAAATTGTGAATCACTATACTGTACACTTGTAACATATAACATATAATACAACTATACTTCAAAAAAATTAATTATCAAAAGAAAGAGGCTCAGAAAATGTCTATATAATAAGTTCATGATAAATTACTATGAGAAACTAAGAATGGTTACTCTGTTTCCCTTCAGTTTTAAAGTTTGACTTTTTCCAATTTTAAAATATTAGGAATTTATATATATTTGGTCAGTTCTGCTATAATGCTTGCTTTGAAAATTTGAATTTATTCCAATTTGATTGATATATTAAAGAACAATAGGAGTGATTCTGTCTGTGAGAAACACTGAGTGAACACAAAAACTGCACCCAGTTGAACTGAGCAGCGTATGAAGACAAAAAACAGGCACACCCCTCAAATATCCAGCAGCTAACCAAGACAGTGTTGTACTGGCATCAGGGTATACATTAACGCAATAAGAGCTCAAAGTCCAGAAATGGAATCATGCGCTTATGGTCAACTGATTTTCAACAGAGGTGCCAAGATCACTCAGAGGGATAAATGGCTTTTCAACAAATGATGCTAGGATGACTGGGAAGCCATGTGCAAAGAATAAAGTGGGAGACCCTTACTTCACACCATACATAAAAACTAACACAAAATGGATCAAAGACCCAAATTTAAGAATCAAAATTAGAAAGCTCTTAGAAGGAAACACAGGAGAAAATTGTCAACACCTTGGATTTGGCCATGGATTCTTAGATATGACTCTAAAAGTACAAGCAACCAAAGAAAAAAATAAATTAGATTTCATCAAAATTAAAACCTTTGTGTTTCAAAGAACACTATCATGGAAGTGAAAAAACAACAGACAGAAAGAGAGTAAATAATATTTGCAAATCATATATCTGATAAAGGACTTGTATCCAGAATATATAAAGAACTCTTACAACTTAATAATAAAAACATAAAAAACTCAATTGAAAAATGAGCAAAGGATCTAAGATATTTCTTCAAGGAAAACATTTAACAGCCAATAGGAACAGGAAAAGATGCTTGACTTCACTAGTCAAAAGGGAAATACAAATAAAAAACACAAAGAGATAATACTTCACACCCATAAGGATAATTAAAAAGTCAAATACTAACAACTGTTGGTGAGGATGTAGGGGGATTGGAGCCCTCACACACTACTATGGACATATAAAATGGAACAGCCACATTGAAAAAGTCTGGCAGTTGTTCCAATGATTAAATCTGGAGTTACCATATGACCCAACAACTCCACTCCTCGGCATATACTCAAGTAAAATAAAAACATTTATCCATATGTGTTACTTATCTTGATCTTGGAATCACTCTGCAATGTATATCAAATCACTTTAAATATGTATAATTTTATATCATCAATTATTTCTCGGTAAAGTTTAAAAACATAAAATAAAAAACTGTTTCATATTTAAAAATATACCCACACAAAAACCTGCACACAGACTCCTTCAGCAATTTTTTCAGAATAGCAAAAAGTGAAAACTCAGATGTCTATCAGCTGATGAATGGATAAACAAAATGTGGTACATATGCATCCTTATTATTCAACCACAGAAAGGAATACAGTACTAACACACGCTACAGCTGGCTTCCCAGGAGGTTCAGTGGTAAAGAATCGCCAGCCAAGCAGGAGACAGGGTTCGAACATGGGTAGGGAAGATCCCCTGGAGGAGGATACGGCAACCTGCTCCAGAATTCTTGTCTGGGAAATCCCCTGGACAGAGCAGCCTGGCAGGCTAGAGTCCATGGGGTTGCAGAGGAGTCAGACATGACTTAACAACATGCTACAACGTGGATAAACCTCAAAAACATCATGATAAATGAAAAAGCCAATCACAAAAGATCACATATTATATGATTCCATTGTTATGAAATGTCCAAAACAGGCAAATCTACAGACAGTAAATAGATTAGTGGTTGCTTAGGGCTTATTCAGTTGCTAAGTCTCTGCAACCCATGCTGTATCCCGCCAGGCTCCTCTGTCCACGGAATTTCCCAGGCAAGAATACTGGAGTGGGTTGCCATTTCCTTCTCCAGGGTGCTTACAGCTGGGGGAGAAGAATAAGGGAATTATAGCCAAAGGAAGCAGTTTCTTTTTTAGGTGATGAAAATATTCAAAACTGACATATCTGTTGCACATATCTGTGAATACATTAAAAATCACTGAATTGGACACTATATAGGTGACATATATGGTATCTGAATTATATCTCCATACTGTTTAAAAAAACCCCGTCTCCCAGCTGTCTCAGTTCCCCTCATATATCTGAGCCACACATTCCACCATCTGCCTTAATTTTTTAACAACCCTCCTTACAAAAGGCAACTCCTCCCACATCTACTTGAGACACGGGTTCAACCCCAGGACTGGGAAGATCCCCTGGAGGAGGATATGGCAACCCACTCCAGCATTCTTGCCTGGAGAATCCCCATGGACAGAGGAGCCTGGTGGGCTACAGTCCACAGCGTCACAAAGAGTTGGGCACAACTGAACACGCGTGCACATGCTCTTCTGAATACTGAATACCTTTTATGATGTGTTACTGACGAAGTTTCTGAGTGTTGCGCCTCAGTCCCATTTTCTTCACAAGCTCTGTGTTTCTTCCTGCTTAGTTTTGTATAAGGCAAGGATTTTTAGCTATGCATATGCCATCATATAGTAGAACTGACTGTACAATCAGATAATAATATCACCCTACATGCAACATCAGTGCTATCATCAGAAACCGAAATCAAAGCTGAATAAATCATCAATCCAAACCAAGAAGATTTCAACTGATTTTCACTGTTTAAAAATTTCAAACTAAAATGCTACAAGAAATCAATGCTATTTGGAATAATATGGTAATGATGTGGGAAAAGGTATTCAATGGTGATACAGTTTTGTTTTCTAGAGACTTTATGAACACCAGAAGGTAGTCCTGAAGGGAAACAAATAGTATGCATTTCAAAAGGAAAAAGTCAGTAATGTATGGAGTCTAGCTACATGGAAAGTATCTGCTCTACTTGGGCTGTTCTCTTCCAAATCACACAAAAATACCACGTTCATTTCAGTTTCTATGATTTCACTCATTCCTCTAGCACGCAGTGTCTCCCCTTTCCCCTTAGTCTCACCAAATCTCTTACTCCTGATCCAGGTCTTTCATAGATCATCCCCAGTACAGCTCACTCTTTAGGGATCTCCCCTGCTACCGAGTTCCTAAAACTTTACTGTTTACACAAATTTAGTCTTATGGTTTTGCTCATCTCATCCCTGGCGCTTGAATATCCAAGCCCCTCAGGGAGAGAATCAGCTGATTCAGACTCCACAAACTCTGTACAAACTCTAAACAGAGTTAAAGGCTCAAGAAGTTTTTGCTGCTGGATGATAAATAGGACAAAATCATGGGTGCTAACTAACTTCTAGTTTCCTTAGCTATGACTCAACCATTTCTGATATAAGTAATTTCAATGCTTTTTAAGAAGCTAAAATTTTACCTTAGTGATGCTAAAAATACATACAGCTACTAAGGGAATAAAATCCTGTAAAACCTGCACTTTGATGTCTCACTACAAAAGAGGGTGAATAAGAAACCATGGTTGTTAACACTAAACATTTTTTGCTAATGAACGCCAATTCTACATAATAAGATGTATGGAAGCAATTTTATCACAGTGACAAAGTGTCCCCAAGGAGTGTTTCCAAAGTTTTCTTTCGGTAACAGTTTTCTTTTTCACACAAAAGACTAAATAAAAGAAAAAAAAGCAGAGCTGCTCATGCTGAAGTGGAGGGAGAGGCCTATGGTTCTGCCTGCTCGGGTGCCCCTCAAGTGCACACAACCCTCCCCGGGTCCCAGTCCCCAGTGACAGTGGGCCCGGAAGGCATCTCTGGGAACCATCCAGGGCTGAGAAACAGTTGCCCTGAATAGAAAAGGACCTCGCTAGTTTTTTAATACTAACTAGTTAGTTTTTTTAATAGTTCAAACATCTCTAGAATATAAAATTAAAACTTACCCATTCCTACTGAAAATTCTTAGCCAGGCTTTGAAGTTTGGTCCTAACAAACATAAACAAGGCACGGTCGTGAAAGTGGACAAAATAACCGCAAGTGAAAATGTCTCCAATACCAACCTAGAAAAAAGAAAACCTTCACTAACTTTTTAAGAAGTGTTAAACGTGCGTGGACACATTTTGTGTCATTTTTATTTAAACAGATTTAATAATATAAACTTATGGTCTTACCAAAATGACTATAAAAAATGTTACTAATGAAATGCAAACTATAAAAAACAATCTACCAGATATGTGGCTCGAACTATAGAGTTCAGAAGTGTTAAATGCCCTGTGACACTGAAACTGTCCATTTCAAGAAAACCCACTTCTAGATCATTAACTTTTTCCTCAATAGTCTCGGGAACTTTCTATGCAACCAGTGGTTCAATTTAGCTTATACTGGAACCATACGAAGAACTAGTAAACTAGTTTCTGACTAAGGCCTGAGAATTTGCATTTTGATAAAATGCTGACGTTGTTGGTTTTAGAACCACACTTGGAGAACCACTGCTCCAGACATCCACTCTACTCTAAATGGACTAGACAGAAAACTACCGTTTCCTGTTACAAAGGTCTTGTCCCCCTTCTAGAAAATAACTGCCTATTAATTTATTGTGTGTACATATAACCAGATACACACACACAAATATATACACACACAGGTATGTGTGTGTATGTGTATTACATCACTCATTTCACTATGATCATTTATCACTGCTAAGCTGAACTTTCTTCAACTACCGTGTGCGTAAGACATATTCATGAATCTGCCTTTCCCTAATTAAAAATTTTTTGGTTTAGAAAAGGTATTCAGTCAAATTTTACCTTTCAACTATAAACATTAGCTTATTACGTAATTAAATACAGCAAGCTGCTGCTGCTGCTGCTGCTAAATTGCTTCAGTTGTGTCCGATTCTGTGCGACCCCATAGATGGCAGCCCACCAGGCTCCCCTGTCCCTGGGATTCTCCAGGCAAGAGCACTGGAGTGGGTTGCCATTTCCTTCTCCAATGCATGAAAGTGAAGAGGGAAAGTGAAGTCGCTCAGTCATGTCCGACTCTGTGTGACCCCACAGATGGCAGCCCACGAGGCTCCCCTGTCCCTGGGATTCTCCAGGCAAGAACACTGGAGTGGTTGCCATTGCCTTCTCCAATGCATGAAAGTGAAGTCGCTCAGTCATGTCTGACTCTTCGCGACCCCATGGACTGCAGCCTACCAGCCTCCTCCATTCATGGGATTTTCCAGGCAAGAGTACTGGAGCGGGGTGCCACTGCCTTCTCCAATACAGCAATCTACTGACTTTTAAGAAGACAAAGTTTTTGAGCAGTTTAGAATCATGTTTACTAGGAACTGATATGCTGTTTATAACTAATTTATATGTATCATTATAATCAGTTTCCTTAGAAGTTCTAAGGAATTATAATTACCAGTATCATACACTTACTGGTATACGACAATTTCTCATGTACCTCCCTCCTCAGGCAACTGGGTAACAGAAGGCTAGGTAATAGGAGCATTTAGTAAATTAAGTTATTTCACTGTCTTTAAAAAATAAATAAATAACCCTGGCAAGGAAGGGCAATGATGTCAGTATCCTTCCGTGATCCATTAACTGAACACACCATTTTATTTCTCTAATCACCAACAGAATCAGCATTTGGTTTTACCAATGACTGTTTTAAAACATAATTGGCTTAAGGTACACATTTCAGACTTACTCTATTAGCGGTGCTCCATACAGAACAAAAATTATGTGAAAGAAGAAACAAGACGTAAGAAAGTAGATACAGCATTTCAAAAATCTGGTTACCTAAAAAAATAAATGAACAACTTAAAGAATCAAGAGTGCCTGAAGGACAGCAGATACTTTGAATTTTATCTACAAATACAACTTGGTCCCACATTGAGTGGTACAGGGGACTCTTCTTTGGATTTGCTGCTGAAGTCAGATCACATATGCTTTGCACAACACTTTTAAAAAGCTTAAAAGACAAGAATCGACCTCCATATTCCACACACCTAACCAAAAGCAGAGTCAGAAAACATTTTTGTTCCTCTGCTATGTACTGAATTATGCTGTTAAGCAGTATTTATGAAATATTTACCAATAAGAGTGCTAGGATACACAAAAAACAGTCCTTATTGTGTGATAATGTTACACGTGAAATATTTACAGAAAATAACTATAATAAATCTTTTTCATTTTAAAACAAAATTCCTAGAAAAACTGGACAAAAAATTACAACATTAAATAATTCCCCAAATCATATTTATGTTACTATAAAAAAGACCTGCATGTTTGAAAATCAGTGTGTGGGACCTACTTGACTTCAAGAAGATCTAACGGTAAAACACACACTGAGCTTCTTATATCAAAAGGCAGTAAACGTGTTAAATTATCTAATAGCACACATATAGTACTGAATAATGTTCAGTGAGGACTTTTCAAATAATTGTCGTGTTACACTGTAATAAATATTTCAGAAAATAGATTCCAATATCTGAAACTTCAACTACTATTTAGTCAAGGAAGGCCACGTTTGAAACAAGAGCAACCAAGGTGGTTTATTTTAGAATGGCTAAAAAACTCATTGTGTCTTTCAGAAATGCAAAAGATGCACAAAAATAAACTGAAATGTCTTATAAGGTTTAAAGGTGCAATTGCTACATGTTTTTATCTTCATCATGTTTTATGATGACATAAAACATGACTATATAGGTTCACAATGCTATGATATCCAATGAACTCATGGCAAGAATCTATCAAACATTATGGACAATCTTTCAGCAAGCAATACACTACTGATTTGGGGGGAAAATATCAGCTTCTTTATTTACTGTAAATAGACTAATAAGTGCTTGACTAATACTTTATTCTTCCAGTAAAAGAGAAATTACCTACATGTAAAAATCATTTATCAAGAAATAAGCCTTACCTTGTATGATAATGAACTTCTTTTAGAAGACACATTTGGTTTCACTACTAAATACAATACTAAATTGACGGCAGTTGCAGAAACAGAACAGATGTATAACCATGTCAAGTGTGTCTCCAAGATTGAGAAGTTCTCCAAGAAGAATGATGGAATGAAGACGCTTAGGATAATTGAAAATATGCATAAAAGATGGGTATACAGTAGTTTCTTGATGTCAGTATCTTTCATGGTGTTTTCTTGAGTGGCTATCTAATGAAAAACAAATTAAGAAAAGAACATAGACAATAATGACTTTTTGCATTGTCCTAAATGCTTCGTCTAAAAATAAGCCATGAACCAAAGCCAGTTTTCTATGGGCAAAAATGTCTAAGTGCTAGAGTACAATGGCATCCCACTCCAGCACTGTTGCCTGGAAAATCCCATGGACGGAGGAGCCTGGTGGGCCGCAGTCCATGGGGTCGCTACGAGTCGGACACGACTGAGCGATTTCACTTTCACTTTTCACTTTCATGCACTGGAGAAGGAAACAGCAACCCACTCCAGTGTTCTTGCCCGGAGAATCCCAGGGATGGGGGAGCCTCATGGGCTGCCGTCTACGGGGTCGCACAGAGTTGGGCACGACTGCAGCGACTTAGCAGTAGCAGCAGCAGCTAGAGAACAGGGAGATGCACATGTGGAAACATACATGTGGACTAATATGGTTCAAACTGTTCTCACAGCCTAAAAAAGGACACATTAACCAATTTCTTACATATTTGTGTTTAGTTTCTACAACATGGTCATGTGCTAGGACTATTTAAGCAATCCATTGTATTTTTCCTTTCCTTTTTTTCTTTGCCAAAATCAGAGGTGAAAACAAAGGACATAGGTTAATAACTTGCCCTTTTGGAATTATAAGCTATGCATTCTAGGAACCCCATAATACACTTTGGGTGGACTGTTGGCATTTTTTACGATTATGGACCTTTGTCTAACATCACAGTAGTTCACATTTTCTAGCAAATGCCAAGTAACACCAGGTACACACTGGAATACTCAAATGGTGGCCAGTGTTATCAAGAGCCTTCAAAGAACATTATGCTAAACCAAGGAATCCCAGTGCTGCAAAAATACCAAAATGGCTATGTCAGTTACAGATGCCAGATTCCAACCAAAAGCAGGGTATGAATGAAAGGAAGAAAAATATTTACTTTCTTTCTATAAAACACATATTTGATGTATGTACATATTTACAAATTACCCAACAGAGAGCTTATACATGGTATGGACTGATGTTAAGTAAGGAGTTAATTATTAAAGTAATAGTCCACAGGTTACACTGTGGTGAACAGTCCAGAAAAATTTCTACATACATACATATAGATATGGACAATGTGCTCATTTACGCAGTCGTGTCCCATTCTTTGCGACCCCACAGACTGTAGCCTGCCAGGCTCCTCTGTCCAAGGGATTGTTCCGGTCAGAATCGAACTCAGGTCTCCTGAGTTTCCTGCTTTGCAGGCACTGTGGAGGAGGAAATGGTAACCCATTCCAGTATTCTTGCCCATAAAATCCCATGGATAGAAGAGCATGGCGGGCTATAGTCCACAGGGTTGCAGAGAGTCGAACAGGACCAAGTGACTGAGCACTCTACCTACCGCTGAGCCACCAGGAAAGCCTATATATATACACACACACATATATATATGCATATGTATATATTTTATAGACACACACACAGGGCACCCACTAGGGCAAAAGGGCGAATCCATACCGTATCCCAACATTCTCATTAATTCACACTATACTTTTCAAAGGCAAATATTAATACTCTACTGATAAGGAAACAGGCTAAAAGAGATTAAGAAATACTCCAAGGTCTCAAGCTCTCAAGTGCTAAAGCCATTTCAAAATATCCTAGCCTCGCTGATATATACACGCCAAGGGGTCGAGAAGAGAATCAATGGCAAGAAAGGAAACGTTTCTCAAGGGTGCTATGCTCAGCTGAGGGCTGGGGAGGGAAATCTAGAATATATTTTCTCAACAGACAACCCTTCAGATATTTTTCTGGGCCACCCTCAGAATCCCAACTGACCAAGCAGATCTGGACCTAAGACAGTGAGCAGTACCCAAACTCAGATGGCTTGCGGAATGAGTGAATGAACAAAGAGTTGGTCCAGTGCTGCCCTTCTGAGAAACCAGCCCTGTGTCAGGTCCTGGCCAGCCAAGGACGACTCTGGTCAGGTGCCCTCTCAGGTGGCCAGGAACCCGGCATCCGCAGTCAGACCTGACCCGGGCCCTCAAGCCTTGCAGAGGTAGAGAAGGCCCTTCTGAGCGACTCCTAGAGGAGCCTTGGCGGGACATTAACCTGCAGCTTCATCCCAAATTGTATCGCTCTGGACTCTGCCTAAGCCTGCCTCAACCGACCGGAGTGTGGTCAGCAAGGGACAAGCTGAGAAGCATAATCAAAGAATACAGACGTGGAGACCAACAGAAACGGAGGTACAGACACAGAAAGGCGTATCTGAAAGAGGCCAGTCCATCAGGGCAACCCTTGGGTAACGCCCGAAGGGCGGCGCTCGAGGGGAAAGCAGGCGCCAATTGGCCGGGGACAGAGATTTCCGGCCAGGTGGGCAGTTGGCGAAAGTGGCTTGCAGCCTCGGGAGGCTCGCATGCGGGGGCGTTCGGCTGGGCTTACCTATCTCTCCAGCCCGCCAAACGGAAGCGAGGGTTACTACCTCCCACCATCAGTTGCCACTCACTGCCCTAAGCCTCGCGCAGGCGCAGCCTGTGGGGCGGTGACCCAAGGCCTCACAGCCAATCGCAGAAGTGGAGGGGCGGACCAAGAAGGCAGCCCCGCCTTCTCGCTCGCGTTCATTCCTCCCGCTGCTTTCCAGGTGCAGGATAGGCGGGGCGAAGGGCGGTGGGGCCGGAAGTGGGTTTTAGTAACCCGGAAGGGGAGTTCTTTCTTGGCTGTAGTGTTGATATCTTCCAGCTGCTGCTTGTTCTGCGGCTGAGGGTATCATCGCGAAAGGATGGTGTGCGAAAAATGTGAGTTAAGGAGACTTTTCTCCGGGAGAAAGAGGCTGGGAGACCCTAATTCGAACTCCCTGGGAACTTTGCCTTTCTTTGTTTTTCCTTCGGCCACAGGCCTCCGATTCTTGTCTCTGTCCTTCTGTCTTGCTATTTGACCATTCCGGCCCATCCCCAATGACCGTACAGTCCTGTATCTGTTGGATTCGGGGTGGTCTCAGTTTTGCCCCGTTTTGTCTATTTCGGTTGCTTCCCCTCGACCCCGGCTATCATCCTGTACTGCTTCTTGACAGGCTCCCTCGCTTCACAGACCCTCAGGGTTGGAATGGATCTTAAAAATCACTTCCACAATATCTGGAGTTGCTGGATTTAGCAAATAAAAGTACCCGACGCCCAGTTAAATTTGAATTTCAGGTAAACAACGAATAACTTTTAGTGTGAATATGTCCTATGCAGTATTTGAGACTTGGCCTTGTTTGCTGCTCCTTACTATTAAGTGCTTTGTCCCAAAGCACGCACTTTTATGACATTTTTTACTGAAAAAGTATTCTTTGTTTATCTGAAATTTAAATCTCACTGGGTGTCCTGTGCTTTATCTAACAAGCCTAAATGAGGATCCCACCCAATGACTTAAGTGCTCTTTGCATGAATGCCTAGAGTACTGAGGCACGGGGCTAGGAGAATCTTACCATCTTCAAAGAAGTCCCTGTAGTTTTAACTGGCTTTTAGAGAAGTCTTTCCTCCTTATGGACTTCCCTGATGGCTCAGAATCTATAGAATCTGCCTGCAGTGCAGGTAGACCCGGGTTCCGTCCCGCGGTCCGGAAGATCACCTGGAGAAGGAATGGCAACCCACTCCGGTATTCTTCACTGGAGAATTCCATGAACAGAGCAGCCTGGCAGGTTACAGTCCGAGGTCGCAGAGTCAGACAGGACTGAGCGACTAACACTTTCCTCCTTATAGTTGCCTTTCGGTGACTCTAATGCTAACCCTTGAGAGTTCTAGAAAATATGATTTTTTGACTTCACAAACTGTTTATAGGTTTAAAAAGAGCTGTCATATCCTCAAATACCTTTTTCCTACCGTTAGGTATGTCTGACTCGTCTGTAAAAAAGATTCAAGTTCTCATATCCTGATAATTACATGATCCGTTTTATTTATATCCCCACAGTATATAAAACTTTGAACACAGATGCCCGTGAGTTTGAATCAGAGTTTTTATATTAGGTGAAAGAATGACCATGGATGGTTTCCTTATTAAATTCTCAGAGTACAGAAAATAATTTGGTGTTTTTGTATATGGAGCCTGGCATTCGGGAGGACCCCCCCACAATAAAGCCTCAGCTTACGTCTCAGCTTACGTTTTTTTTTTTTTTTCAGCTTACGTTTTAAACTTCATTTTTGCTAACCCTTATTTTCTTCACTTCAGCCAAACCAAACTGTTTTGTATGCCTGTATGTACATAACCCTGAGTTTTCCATGCCTTTCCCCAGGATGTGTCATTTTTCCAGGTTACCTTCATCCTCTTTTCTCCTCCTACCGGTCCCATTGCCACTAACCCTCTCTATTGCCTTTCCCACAAAGCTTTGCTGGATTTCCCTGATCGTTATTTTTTTCTTCCATGGGATTTCTCCTAATACTACAATTCTGAATTGTTATACCTGTTATTTTCCAGCTTATATTTTAGTTTAATAGTTCTTAACTTTTGGGGGTGGTTCTCTGAGCCCTTTGAGAATGTGATGAAAGCTATGGATTTAGTATAGTCTACTTAAAAATGAATATACAAAAAGTTTGTATATGGTTTTATCTTATTCATATATCGTCTGTGGCCCGCCTGTGAGAATCAGACTATGAACTACTGTTAGGGAAATCAGTGTGCTATAAACTCCTTAAAATCTAGACCTTTATCTAATTCATTTTATTTTTATCTGTACTTTGTACAATGGCTTATACATCAGAGATGCTTAGTAAATATTTATGGATTGAATAGGTTTATCAGATTTGTTTATACATGTACAGTTCAGTTCAGTTGCTCAGTTATGTCCGACTCTTTGCAGAGGAAGCCTATTATAAGCCATCGTGTTATCCACAAATTTGACTTGAGAGTCAGTTATCCATTGCCACAGTTAATATCTTGAGTCTCAGTTCAGTGGCCCTGACCCCAACATTAACAGGCTTGTACATATTATGACTGGTGATACCATTATGAACTTTAGGCACAATGTAGTGTATTTATTAGAGAGTAAACACTAATCCCCCTTGTTTTTACTGTCTTTTTATAACAGGTGAAAAGAAACTTGGTACTGTTATCACTCCAGATACATGGAAAGATGGTGCAAGGAATACCACAGGTATGTTTCCTTTTAGAACGTAGATATTGAATCAGATACTTCCTGTGAATAATGTTTTCATTTTCACATTATTTGTAAGATGAAATATTGTTATATGTACAGCATACTTCATTGATTAAACATTAAAGAGTACTAGATCTCCCAACAGTTTAATATATTCTTCTATTTCATTCTTTCAGTGATGTGTCAGGGTTACTGATTTGGTAAAAAGGAAATAGCAAAATAATTAAATGAATTTTAAGCAACAAGTGCATCATAGTATTAATAGTTGATTTGATTAAGCTTAATTAGGGTTAGTATTGAAAGCCCCTTTTCCTCACCTGATTTCTATATTCTTGAACAAATTATGTAAATATTTTCACTGTCATAATCATTAAATACAGTGAGGATTTTTTCAGAGGGAACAAAAAGAAATATTTTCACTATTCAATGTCACTGGCAGTAAAGTAGTACTGTCTGGATTTTACATTAGATAGAATAAATATAGACCCATTCCCAAAGTCCTACCTGGAGTCTAAGGAATAAGATGATTGCTTTTTTTCCACCACCACACCCTGCCCCCCATCCCTAACCATGCTGTGAAGCATGCAGGATCATAGTTTCCTGATTAGGGATCGAATCAACCCCTTTGGCAATGAAAGCACAAAGTCTTAACCATGGACTGCCAGGGAATTCCTATAATGATTGCCTTTTATCCAAATTTTATTCTCCTAGTAAAAAATTGTTTTATTTTTAAGTAGTGTCTTTAAAACTTGGCTTTTAAATGAAGATTTTTGAAAATGTTGTTATAGGCTAGTCTACCTGGAATGTTAGGTCCATGAATCAAGGCAAACTGGAAGTGGTCAAACAGGAGATGGCAAGAGTGAACATCAACATTTTATGAATCAGTGAACTAAAATGGACTGGAATGGGTGAATTTATCTCAGATGACCATCATATCTACTACTGTGGGCAAGAATCCCTTACAAGAATGGAGTAGCCATCATAGTCAACAAGAGAGTCCAAAATGCAGTACTTGGATGCAATCTCAAAAACAACAGAATGATCTCTGTTCATTTCCAAGGCAAACCGTTGAGTATCACAGTAATCCAGGTCTGTGCGCCAACCAGTAATGCTGAAGAAGCTGAAGTTGAACAGTTCTATGAAGACCTACAAGACCTTCTAGAACCAACACTCAAAAAAGATGTCCTTTTCATTATAGGGGACTGGAATGCAAAAGTAGGAAGTCAAGAAATACCTTCAGTAACAGGCAGATTTGGCCTTGAGGTACAAAATGAAGCAGGTCAAAGGTTAACAGTTTTGCCGAGAGAACTCACTGGTCATAGCAAACACCCTCTTCCAACAATACAAGAGGAGACTGTAAACATGGACGTCACCAGATGGTCAATACCAAAATCAGATTGATAATATTCTTTGCAGCCAAAGATGGAGAAGCTCTATATAATCAGCAAAAACAAGACCGGGAGCTGACTGTGGCTCAGATCATGAACTCCTTATTGCCAAATTCAGACTGAAATTGAAGAAAGTGGGGAAAAGCACTAGACCATTCAGGTATGACCTAACTCAGAACCCTTAGGATTATACAGTGGAAGTGACAAATAGATTCAAGGGATTAGATCTGATAGAGTGTCTGAAGAACTATGGGCAGAGGTTCATGACATTGTACAGGAGGTAGTGATCAAGACCATCCCCAAGAAAAAGAAAGGCAAAATGGCTGTCTGAGGAGGCCTTACAAATAGCTGAGAAAAGAAGAGAAGCTAAAGGCAAAGGAGAAAAGGAAAGATATACCCATTTGAATGCAGAGTTCCAAAGAATAGCAAGGAGAGATAAGAAAGCCTTCCTCAGCGATCAGTGCAAAAAAATAGAGGAAAACAATGGGATGGGAAAGACTAGAGATCTCTTCAAGAAAATTAGAGATACCAAGGGAACATTTCAAGCAAAGATGGGCACAATAAAGGACAGAAATGGTATGGACCTAACAGAAGCAGTATATTATTAAGAAGAGGTGGAAGAACTATACAAAAAAGATATTCATGACCCAGATAACCACAATGGTGTGATCACTCACTTAGAGCCATCCTGGAATGCAAAGTCATGTGGGCATTAGAAAGCATCACTACGAACAAAGCTAGTGGAGGTGATGGAATTCCAGTTGAGCTATTTCAAATCCTAAAAGATAATGCTGTGAAAGTGCTGCACTCAATATACCAGCAAATTTGGAAAACTCAGCAGTGGCCACAGGACTGGAAAAGATCAGTTTTCATTCCAGTGCCAAAGAATGTCACACTACTGCACAATTGCACTCATCTCACACGCTAGCAAAGTAATGCCCCAAATCCTCCAAGCCAGGCTTCAATGGTATGTGAACCATGAACTTCCACCAGATGTTCAAGCTGGTTTTAGAAAAGGCAGAGGAACCAGAGATCAAATTACCAACATCTGCTGGATCGTTGAAAAGGCAAGAGAGTTCCAGAAAAACATCTATTTCTGCTTTATTAACTATACCAAAGCCTTTGACTGTGTGGATCACAACAGACTGGAAAGTTCTTCAAGACATGGGAATACCAGACCACCTGACCTGCCTCTTGAGAAATCTGTATGCAGATCAAGAAGCAACAGTTAGAACTGGACATGGAACAACATACTGGTTCCAAATCAGGAAAGGAGTACGTCGAGGCTGTATATTGTCACCCTATTTTTTAACTCATATGCAGAGTACATCATAAGAAATGCTGGGCTGGCTGAAGCACAAGGTGGAATCAAGATTGCTGGGAGAAATATCAATAACCTCAGATATGCAGATGACACCACCCTTATGGCAGAAAGTGAAGAGGAACTAAAAAGCCTCTTGATGAAAGTAAAAGAGGAGAGTGAAAAAGTAGGTTTAAAACTCAACATTCAGAAATCTAAGATCATGGCGTCTGGTCCCATCACTTCATGGCAAATAGATGGGGGAACAATGGAAACAGTGAGAGACTTTATTTTGAGGGGCTCCAAAATCACTGCGGATGGTGATTTCAGCCATGAAATTAAAAGACACTCCTTGGAAGAAAAGTTATGACCAACCTAGACAGCATATTAAAAAGCAGAGATACTACTTTGCCAACAAAGGTCCATCTAGTCAAGGCTATGGTTTTTCCAGTAGTCATGTATGAATGTGAGTTGGACTATAAAGAAAGCTGAGCACCGAAGAATAGATGGTTTTGAACTATGGTGTTGGAGAAGACTCTTGAGAGTCCCCTGAACTGCGAGGAGATCCAACCAGTCCATCCTAAAGGAAATCAGTCCTGAATATTCACTGGAAGGACTGATGCTGAAGCTGAAACCCCATTACTTTGGCCACCTGATGCAAAGAACTGAGTCATTTGCAAAGACCCTGCTGCTGGGAAAGATTGAAGGCAGGAGGAGAAGGGGAAGATGAAAAGGAGGATGAGAAGATTGGATGGCATCACCACTTGATGGACATGGTTTTGAGTAGGCTCTGGGAGTTGGTGATGGACAAGGAGGCCTGGCATGCTGCAGTACATGGGGTCACAAAGAGTCGGACATGATTGAGCAACTGAACTGATTGGTTAGAAGTCAAAAAATGAACTTTCTGATTGTTAAATGTTGCATGGTTATGTTATTATGTGAAATGTGTAGAAATAACCCACTCAAGTGTGTGTATATTTCTATGCAGAAAGTGGTGGAAGAAAGCTGAACGAAAATAAGGCTTTGACCTCAAAAAAAGCAAGGTAGGTAAAAGAGCATCTGTAAAGCAGTCGTAAATTTCTACTCTTTTTACTATTAAGTGTATTGGAATGAATTTGTTTTGCCTCATTCTGTTGTAATAAAGCATAGACTTAGGTACTTCCCAGGGTGTATAACCAAGCTATCTGTTACATCCTATTGGTTTCACCCTGTTCTTTTCACTGTATCAATATATGAAGATATTATATATTATTTTTATAATTTGACCAGAAAATAGTACTTATTTTTACTAGTTCTTAGTTTTTCTGTGAATCACAGGCAGCAGACAAATGTGGACAGATCATGAGCTCTAAAGTCAGACATAAATTTGAATGTAGACTTTGTTACTGTCTAGTTCTATAACTTTAAGCAAGTCAAAACAGTTCCTTAACTTTCCTGAACGTTGTTTTTTTACTGAGGAATGGGGATAAAAATGTCTCCCACCATAAAAACAATTTTTGACACCATGCTCTACTATATTCAGTTTTTAAAGCCCCATAAATTCTTCTAGCTGCCATCCATTTTCTTGCTTCCTTTTATAGCAGTTTTCAAAAGCTGTATCTAGAGAGTACTTTCCCAGTGTTCTTAAGTTCTATTTACTCCTTCAGCCACTATAGTCAGGCCTCCATCTCTACCACACTTATAAACCTACTCTTGTCAAGATCACACATGATCTTTGAAACTCTTGGCTGCTTCTCAGTTATTACCTTTCTTAACCTTTAACAGCGTGCTGTCTCTCTCTCTCCTTTTTTTGCAACCATTTATTCTCTTGGCTTTGAGATACCACATTCTCCTTTCCTCTTAACTCACTAACTGTTCCTTCCAGTGCTGTTCTCAATCCAGTGCTTCTAGACTCAATTCTAGACATTTTTTTTCCCATTTATAAATTTGCTATCTCTCTTCAAGTGACTTTAGTCCAGCACCTTTGAATTCAAGCTGTATCTTAATGACTTCCACATGTATATCTCATCATGACTCCTCTGAACTCCAGCCATATATCCAGTTGCCTCCTTGACTTTTCTAATTTGATGTTCGACAGGCATCCTCTTTTTCCTTCAGTCTAATCATAGTCTTCTCATCATGGCTCTGGGGTTCAATCTACTTGTACAAACCAAAATTCCTCACTGATTTCTTCATTTCATTCGCTTCCCATATCCATTAGCGAGTTCTATGGCTCTACTACCAAAAAGTAACCTGAATCCACCTTCTGTTCATCTCGCTGCTAGTACCCTCTTGTAAACCATCATTATTATTTCTTATTGAATACTGTAATAACTTCTGTCTCCCTGTTTCCTCTCTGATTCCCTATACTTCATTCTCATAATAATTAGCATGGTTCCTTAAAGGATAAGTAACTCCTTTGCTTGGGTTTCTTTTTACATTGAATAAAATCCAGGCCCTGTGCCATGGTCTCACGGGGTCCTTTATGGTCTGGCCCCTCCTACCTCTGTGACTTCCCATGGAGCCAACTCTTGATTCAGATTTGCCAAGCGCACTCTCACTGGAAGAGGTTTTGCTTACTGTGCCCTCTTCCTGGAACTCGTCCCTAAGAGCTCACATAGCTGGCTCCTGGTTACTTGAGTCGCAGCTGAAATGTCATTTCTCCAGAGACAGTCCCTAGTTCAGTTCAGTTCAGTTGCTCAGTCGTGTCCGACTCTGCGACTCCATGAATTGCAGCACGCCAGGCCTCCCTGTCCATCACCAACTCCCGGAGTTCACTCAAACTCAGGTCCATTGAGTCAGAGATGCCATCCAGCCATCTCATCCTCTGTCATCTCCTTCTCCTCCTGCCCCCAATCCCTCCCAGCATCAGAGTTTTTTCCAGTGAGTCAACTCTTTGCATCAGGTGGCTAAAGTATTGGAATTTCAGCTTTAGCATCAGTCCTTCCAAAGAACACCCAGGGCTGATCTCCTTTAGAATGGACTGGTTGGGTCTCCTTGCAGTTCAAGGGACTCTCAAGAGTCTTCTCCAACACCACAGTCCAAAAGCATCAATTCTTTGGCGCTCAGCTTTCTTCACAGTCCAACTCTCACATCCATACATGACTACTGGAAAAACCATGACCTTGACTAGATGGAACTTTGTTGGCAAAGTAATGTCTCTGCTTTTGAATATGCTATCTAGGTTGATCATAGCTTTTCTTCCAAGGAGTAAGCGTCTGAATTTCATGGCTGCAGTCACCATCTACAGTGATTTTGGAGCCCCCAAAAATAAATTCTGACACTTTCCACTGTTTCCCCATCTATTTCCCTAACCAGCATCTAAACTAATGTCTTCCTTCCTTCCTTCCTTCCTTCCCCTCCTGTCCACCACAATATCCTCTTTGAATTTTCTCTACAACAGGTATTACTATCTTAAAAGTGTGGTTGCTCCTTACTTACTGTCTGTCTCCTCTCACAAATGTCAACTGGATGAGGACAGAAGCTTTGTCAAGTTCATCTTTGGCTTTTAATAATAAAGCTTCTAATACATAAAGTGCCTTACACATAAAGGTGTTTATTAAATAATGAGTATAAATTAGCATAATAGACTTAAACTTCAGTGCATTGTCTCATTGGGTATTGTTGACTGACCTGTTGATGTCTTCTGAGATCATTCAGTTATTATTGACCAAGTTGTTCTTTAATAGAGCATACAGTTTTAGGTCCTAGTTCCTTTATGCTCCCAAACTTACTTCAGTGTCATTAATAAGTAGCTATTACTTTTGGGTATTTTAAATGCCTCACTTTGGGAAGTGTACATAATATTTCTGAGATATTAAAATGTACATTTTGGAAAAATATATAGTTCTAAGAAAAAGTAATCTCTAGACTTGTACGTGCAAACAAATTGAGCTTGTTATTCAAAGGAAGAATCAGGTTCACTCTTAACTTCCCTTGTGGGAAGTAAAGTGACATTCTTTTGGATTTAGAAAAATTAACCTTTGAAAATGAGCTATTGTATTGTACCCAAGAGAAGAAACCAGGTCTGGACAGTATTGGTGTTCAGTATATGAGTTCAGTTACAAAAAGTTACTGCCAATTTGATGGGAAGTATTTCCTCTAAAATTATCTTGCACACCAGTTACAGTAAGGTGACATTTTCATTTAATAGAAACTTTTTATCCAAAAAAGTTTACATCAGTTAATTGAAAATATCAGCTAAACTAGGCAGTCATGAAGAGATACACATACCTTATTTTAAGTCAAAGCGCATAACTATACATATATTTCATCAATCATTTTACATTGAGACAAGGCTTTTTGAATATGAATCTACTTTATCATTTGCCTTATATAAATCATAACCAGAATATATATTTTCAGCATCTTTAAAGTAGCTCAAGAACTGACATTTCCAAGTGCCAAGCCCTTCCATTTTGAATTTTTTCTCAATTTGAGTTTTCTTACCCATGACTAATGCTGTAGCAGTTTTCATGATACACTCTTTTCTGGTCCTCAAAGCATTCACTTAGTTTTTAGTAGAATCAGTTACTTTTTTTGTACTCTTCATTTCATGAGTTTCCATAATGTTTAATTGTAACACTTGAATAGATTGACAAATACAACTCTGATAAACAGGTTTGGGATTAAGTACAGATGACTCTTTATAAGCATACAGCTTACATGGAAGGGGCAGAAACGTGCAGGTATGTTAAGAGAGTAGCCAGTTAGAAGAGTGCTATGCTGTCAATTGTAGAGTTTTATAGAGGGACCAGAAAGCATAGATTAATCACATTTGTTGCTTAAGTGAGGTTATTTAAGAGTATTTCTATCGTACTGTACATTTTTCTTTCTTTAAAAAAAACTCTAGGTTTGATCCGTATGGAAAGAATAAGTTCTCCACTTGCAGAATTTGTAAAAGTTCTGTACACCAACCGGGTTCTCATTATTGCCAGGGCTGTGCCTACAAAAAGGGTGAGTTTCTCTCAATACCACGTTTATATTCATATCAAATGTACTTCTTTTGATACTGATTTGGATAACACAGTATAAGAGTAGCCCTTCATAAAACTTATTTGTCAGATAAATGCTCTTTTTTCTAAGGCAAAGTATACAGAACTTGTCATAGTTGAAAGTATATTCGTTTTCTCTTTTCTGATGCTGTTTAATTTTTTTTTTTAACCTTCACCAGTGACTTAAATAAACCAAATCATTGATATTAGTTAAATATTTGATTGGTATAATTAGTTGTTGTTAACACTTGATTGCTTACATGAGTTTTCTGTTTGTTTGTTTGTTTAGGCATCTGCGCTATGTGTGGAAAAAAGGTTTTGGATACCAAAAACTACAAGCAAACGTCTGTTTAGATGTATTGACGTTTCGGGTTTTCCGTATGATTTTACTTTTTGCTTTGAATTTTCAAGGCATAAGTTAGATGTTCAAGTTACAAGATAACATGTCTTAAGACAAATAAACCAGGGAAGTAGACTGGTATTCTTTCTTTTGCTGTCAAGAAGTTCAGCAGCAATGTAACTAGTTTTCTGCCTTAAGCTTTTCTTTACAAACATCTTATTTAACTGGAGTAAGTAACAAATCTAACAAAAATATTTTCCTAGTTCTGTATGCACTTTTTAATTTATCATTACTCATATAATTTTTATTCTTTTTCCCTCTGCATTATAGATATTGCAAAAGTAAGAAGGAAGTTATTGATGTATGGCTTTGAATTTGGCATTCAGACTTGTGATCCTTCCCTCATTCCCTTTTGGTTGTGTAGTTTTAGGATCAGCAGTTCCTTAATTAATCACAGCATCATAGGGCATTCAAATATCTGAGCCCATTATTGTTAAATAGTTCCTTAAATAAATTAGCCCAGACCCAAATTAAACAAAAGTTGTTTTTATGTTATTTTTTATTCATTTGTGAAGCCAAAGTGTCAATACCTTTCATATGAGAATAGGAACTCAAGGGACAACCCACATATGTTCAAAAAAATACAAAGAATTTCAGAAAAACACATATCACCTTGAATTCAGACCATCATGAAAGCCAGAACATTGTGCATCCATAATGATGTATAGTGAACGAATCACCATTCTTTGGGAAAATGCTTTGAAGCAGACACCAAACATTTTTTTAACCTCCTCTTCTAAAAATAAATACACAAAGCAAACATTTTGACTCTTTTTTAAATATATATATATATAATATAGACTGCTAAAAGACTACTTTGAGATTTCTTTTTTTTTTAACTGTACGGTTGTTGATTTACAATGTTGTGTTAATTTCTGCTGTGTACAACAGAATGATTCAGTTATACGTATATATACATTGTTTTTTAAATTCTTTGCCATTATAGTATATCACAAGATACTGAATACAGTTCCCTATACTCTGCAGTGAGACCCTGTTGTTCATCCATTCTGTGCGTCTGCTAACCCCAAACTCCCAATCTATCTCCCCACCGCACAGCCCCCTTGGCAGTCACAAGGTTGTTCTCTTTGTGAGTCTGTTTCTGTTTCTTAGGTTCGTTTGTGTCATATTTTAGATTCTGCCTTTAAGTGACATCATATGGTATCTGTCTTTCTGACCTCACTTACTACAGTGATCTCTAAGGCCGTCATGTTAATTGGACATTATTTCATTCTTTTAGTGGCTGAGTAATATTCCATTGTATGTGTGCCAGTCTTTTGAGTTGAAGTTTTGTCTGAATATATGCCCAGTAGTTGGATTGCTGGATCATATGTTAGTTCAATTTTTAGTTTTTTGAGGAACCTTCATACTGTTTTCCATAGTGACTGTACCAACTCATATTCCTACAAACAGTGTAGGTGAGTTCCCTTTTCTCCACACCCTCTCCAGCATTTGTTGTTGGTAGATTTTTTAATAATAGCCTTTCTGACTGGTGTGAGGTGGTACTTCATTGTAGTTTTGATTTGCTTTTCTCCAATAATTAGTGACGTTGAGCATCTTGTCATGTGTCTGTTGGCCATCTATACGTTGTCTTTGGAGAAGTGTCTAGGCCTGTTTTTTGATTGGGTTGTTCAGGTTTTGTGTTGAATTATATGAACTGTTTGTGTATTTTGGAAATTAAGCACTTGTCAGTCACATCATTTGTAAATATTTTCTCCCAGTCTGTAGGTTGTTCTTTTCATTTTGTATATGATTTCCTTTGTTATACAAAAGCTTATAAGTTTGATTAGGTCCGATCAGTTTAATTTTGCTTTTGTTTCTATTGCTTTGGTAGACTGACCTCAGAAACGTTGGTACGATTTATTTCAGAGAATGTTTTGCCTGCATTCTCTTTTAGGAGTTTTATGGTATCAGTGTCACATCTTATACTTAAGTGTTTAGGCCGTTTTGAGTTTATTTTTGTGTATGGTGAGAGGCTGTGTTCTGTGTGTTCTAACTTCATTGATTCACATGCAGCTGTCCAACTTTCCCTTAACACTACTTGCTGAAGAGATTGTCTTTTTTCCATTGTATATTTTTGCCTCCTTTGTTGAAGATCAATTGACCATAGGTGTGTGGGTTTATTTCTGGGCTGTCTGTTCACTTTCAGGTTTCAGACAAAGCCTTTTCTTTTGCTGCCTTTAGAAGTACAGGACTTCTGCTTTTGAAACAAGCTAACTGTGGGAGGCCAAAAAAAGTATTCCCCATTGCCAAGTGCAGTATAAATATGTATCACTATAAAATGGTAGACTAGATACAATGATGATACACATGGTATAGATACCACATTTTTATTTGTTTTAAAATTACTGTGGAAAGTATTTAAAGTTTTAACTGTTTAATTTTATCTATAAGGTTTTTTCCCCCTAGGATACATTCTTATTCTTACCCAGAAAGATCACAGCGATAATGCAAAATATAATAACAATAGCTCTGAGGGCAAAAAGTATCTTCTCATGCTTTAATTTGGGATTTTAAACTAAAATCAACACAAGGAACACATAATAGGACCTGGTTAAGAGAGTGACCCAGATCCATTAAGAGCTGCATTGGTCAACTTTGGGAAAGTACATTTTTCAGGTATCAACTGGGATGTGGATTTCCACAACTCATATTTCCTATTCATGCCCGACTAGCCTTCTACTGTAAATGATCCAATGGCCAGACTCAGGTTGTTCTATGAAGATATTTGTCAGTGTTATACCTCAGAGTAGTATAAGTGTTATAAACCTTCATATTGTTGAAATAACAATGTGACTGCCATAAGTTGAATAGAAGAAAGTCCCAAAATAAAACATAAAGTACTTTTTAAAAGAAATTAAAAAATAGAAAATATAACATTAAGATGACAGGATTAAGATCATATTTAGCTTTTATCAAGTTAAATAACATTTTTTTAAAAATCTCATTGTTTTTAATGTATGTATGTCAGAAACAAATACCAACAGAACACTTCTTAAGTGCTTTCACTCATTAAAATATGCAGCCATCAAAATAATACAAGATTTATGTATTTGTGCAGAAGTTTATGTATATAAATAGAAAACATCTGAAAGCCACTGATACGGTTTTTCTCTGTGGAGTAGAACTAAGGGTTGAGAAAAGAGACTTAACCCTTTACAGCCTCATGCCAACTACTTAGTACTTTTTAGCTTATAATTCCTTTACCTGGGGGAGCAGGAGAGTACTAATAATTTTAGTATCCTAGAAATAAGTATTTACATGCATAGATATGTATTTATTTTTTGAGAATTTCAAGCAGAAGAAATATATACATTGTTCTGCACTTCAGATTGTTAATGTTTCTCCTGTTTCCTTTACCATGTTCTGTCTCCTTACACATTTTTTTGACCACATGATGAATACATTGCAGACATCATAGCCTTTAATACTACATATGTGCTTCATGTGAACAAGCATGTGAAGTATGGTTATCAAATTCAGGAATTTAACATTAATATTTTCATCTAATCTGTAGTCCTTGTTCCAGTTCCATTTGTTGTCCCATTGGTAAATTTTTTTACAGCTACAGGATCTAACCCAGGGTCATATGTTAGATTATCATGACTCTAATCTGGACCAGTTCTTCAGCCTTTCTTTGTCTTTTATAGTATTTGTTTGGAGAATACAGGACAGTTAAAGTATAGGTTGTGCTTCAGTTTGGGTTTTTCTGATTCTTCCTTATGGTTAGATTTGGATTATGCAGTATGGGCGGAAACCCTGTGAATGGTGTGTCCTCTCAGTGTCGTACCCCGGCTCTCAGAAAGTCCCCTCGCCTCTTATTGGTGATGTTAATTTTGTCACTTGAGTAAGATGTTGTCCAGTTTCTCCACTGTATCGTTAGTTCCTGTTTTAACTTTTGCAATTAGTAGATAATTTGTGAGGAGAAACTTTGAGGTTGATTGATGTTCTATTCCTTGTCAAACCTTCCCCTCCTAGATTTAGCATCTTTTGATGATTCTTGTCTGAATAAATTTTTACTGTGATGTTTACAAAATTGTGATTTTTCTACCTACATTATTTCTATATTAATTAGTTGTCATACTACTCTAAAGAAAAGGTTTCGCTTTATCTATTTATCATACGTGTAGAATAAATGCTTTATTTCTGATCACTTGAATATTACTTACAGGTGATTCCTTTTACCCCAAGTAACTTAAATGTGTATTCTCTAAGAATAAGGATATTTTCTTATATAACCACAGCATAATTATCAAAATCAGAAAATTAGCATTAATATAATATCTAATATTTTCCACATTTCACTGGTTGTTCCAGTAATGGCCGGGGAGAGGGGCAGAGGTGAATTGGTCCAGGATTCAATCCAGAATAACACATTCCATTTAGTCGTCAAGCCTCTAGTCTCCTTCAGTCGGGAGCAGCTCTTCAGTCTGTCTCTCAGAAATGTCAAGGGCGTGAAAAACATAGACTACTTACGTATATGAAGTGTCCCTTAATTTGAGATTTTCTGATGTTTGTTTATGATTAAATTGAGCTTATGTCTTTTTGGCAAGAATATCATAGAAGTGACACTGTTCTTTTCAGTGCCTCGAATCATGGTACTGGTTGTTCCATCACAAGCTGTTCATTTTGATCACTTATTTTTGGTGGTATCTGCTAGATTTTTCCACTGTAAAGTTTCTAATTTTTTTCAAGTTAGCAAGCATTTTGTGGGGAGATGCTTTGAGACTGTAAATATTCTGTTTCTCAGCAAACTTTCATACACTAAGTTTAGCATCCAGTGATGCTTCTTGGCTGAATTGTTACTCTGATGGCTGCCAAATGATGGTTTTCCAGTCCTATCATTCCCCCACATTTATTAGTTGGCATTCCAGTATAAAGAAAAGATTCCTTTTCTCACTTTTAGTATGAACTCATAAATTCCTATTTTATTCATGTTACTCTCATTTGTTTTAATGTCAGATTGTTCCATATTTGGTCAGTGGGAGACCTGGCTTCTGAGTCTTTTTGACATGTTTTTATCATTCTTTGAGAAATTTCTTACTCTCCAGCCCAAAATGTTCCAAGTTTATCGTGTTATTTTCCCTTCACCCATCCCTGGAATCAACCATTTCTCCAAAGACCTTTAGTTTCTTTTAGTGGACAGTGGTGTTTAGAAACTAAGATCTAGACCTGCTGACTTGTCATTGCTTACAGGACCCTTAAACAGAAAGAACCAAGAAACGTTTATTAGAAATCACCACTTTCTCTAATACCTTCAATTCCAAACCAGCCCCACAGGGTTCTTTCTTGCCTTTACCCATTTGATATTTGTGTCTTCTTCCACAATGAGAACCTGGGTCTCCAGCATCATTATTGCAGAACTCTGAATTGTTTAATATTGCTCATGTGTTTTGCAATTAAAAATAGTTTTAAGTTTCTTAAAAATGTAAGTAAGCCAACAGAATGATACATGTGAATGTCATTCATCAGCCTGTTAGTGCAGGAAAAGAGCTTGGGAACTTTTGTGCTTTTGCTGCCTCCCAGATGAATTTGGTAAATGAATAACTGATACTAAATACTTGTTTCGATTCAGCTAACATTTATTGAATCTATACTATGTTCTCATCCCTAATCAGACTACTTTTATTGGCTCCAAGTTTTTTGCTCATAACCATCAGCAAGAATGTGATAAACCATCAATTAATGTAGTATTATAAAAGTAACGTACAGAGAAAATATATTGAAAAAATAGTAACTAAAGAGAGAGACTGTTTCAAAAACAGCAATTCTAACCAAAAAAAAAAAACCTAGACCAAGGTGATACTCAGAGAATGGAAATGAAGGGACACATTCGAATGACCTGTTAAAAGATTTGACTGCCTTGTTGACTAAATGAGGAAATGAGAAGTTGAGTTATAGTGGGTCTCCTTTATATGTTCTCATAGTAAGTTCCTCCACCAGAGGGCAATGGTGTTCTTTCTTGGTTTTTAATTTTCCATCATGCTAAAAGATTTGCAGTTTTAGACGTACAGATCAAATAGATGGACTTATGTCTCCAACAACATTGTGAAAAGATAGCCAGAGAAACTTAGTCATACAATAAAAATCCTGGACAATATTTATTTACATGTAACAAAGTGAAGTCGCTCAGTCGTGTCCGACTCTTAGCGACCCCATGGACTGCAGCCTACCAGGCTCCTCCGTCCATGGGATTTTCCAGGCAAGAGTACTGGAGTGGGGTGCCATTTACATGTATACATATTCATATAAGTGTATAAAATTTCTGTGTATGTATCAACTGGCAGGAAATAATGATTCTTAGAGCCCAGAAATGAAGGAAAGTCCAAAATGTACATTAGTACCAAAGCCTTGAAAGAATTATCTTCCAATCTGTCAGTGTCTAAAACCTACTTAAAGCATCATGTGCATAGAAGACAAAACCTTGGACTTGAGTAAGGTGGGAAGATTAGATCAGACATAGGTGCATAAAGTACGGATCCCTACAAAGCATTGTTTTCAGTCGATTTACTATAAAACCCCACTTACACACAAAAAGGCAGCGGGTGTATGTTTTTATCCTAGCCTTAGGCTTGGGAAGACATGGGGTAGAAAATTAAAATCTCTCCTTAAAAACAAGAATGAGATAGACATTTTTAGGCAAGCAGGTGAGTTTAAACCAACCAAATCCTCAGTAAAGGACATTCCAAAAAGCATATTTCAGGAAGAAGAAAATGAGCTCAAAAATTAATGAAATACAAGAAAGAATGGTCAGTTCCAGAAAACGATAAATTTTCAGGTAAGTATAGACAAACATTGATTATGAAACATGTTAACATGTAGTTTGTGGAGTTAATAACTAAAATACTGGAAAATAATAAAATAGTTGATCAGATTAAGTACTCAAGAAGAAAAAGATATTACAAATTTTCAACTTGGTTAAGTTCAAAAATACATTTTAAAGCAGTATATGTTAAAATTTCTTAACAAAGAATAAAATAAAATGTATTTTCCAAACCAAGGTATATGGAGTAAGGGAAAATATATCAATCCAAAAGAAGTCAAAAAAGGAGAGTGCAGGGAAAAGACATTTAGAGAACAGAAGAGACAAAGTAATAGGGAAGAAATAAATTCAAATGTATCTCTAACACAAATGATGTGAATATACTAAATTTTCCAGTTAAAGGAAACATTCTGTCACAGTTCTTTTAAAGTTCCAGCCATTTGCTGAATGTGCATTTATAGTAAAAGGATGGGAAAGTATACCAGGCAAATACTAATTAAAAGAAAACTGATGTGGCTATATTAATATAGAAAAAGTAAGTCTTAAGGTCAGGAGCATTGCTAGAGGAAAAAAAGACCACTACATACTGATGAAAGGTTCAAGTTTCCAAGAAGACAAAAACAAGTCTTGGGTATATACTAATGCAAGCTAATATACTAACTATAACTAGTATAAGCTAATAGCTTCAAAATAATATAAAGGAAAAATTGATGAAACTGTTTTAGTGAAAGATTTTACATACTTCTTGCACTAATTGATCAAACAGACAAAATATAAAACATTGAGTAGGATTTGAACAATACAGTTAATAACTTGATCTAATGGACACAGAAAAGATCATGTCAGTAACTGAATAATATGCATTGTTAAGCATACAACAGTTACCAAAAAACCGTGTACCAAGCCATAAGACAGATGTCAACAATTTTCAGAAATTTGATATCAGAAAGACCAACCTCTAATGATAACACAGGTTAGAAATCAACAACAGAAAGATAGTTTTTTTTAGAGTCTGTATAGTCAGCCCTCTATCCTTGGGTTCTGCATCCACAAATTCATCCAACCACAGATTGAAAATATTCCCCCCCCAAATTTCCAGAAAGGTCTGAAAAGCAAAACTTGGATTTGCCATGTGCTGGCAACTATTTAGACAGCATTTACACTGTATTTACAGCTATTTACATAGTATTATAGGCATTATAAGTAGAGGTGATTCAAAGTATATAGTAGGGAAGGTGTACATAGTTTTTTTTAATATAAATTTATTTAATTGGAGGCTAATTACTTTACAATATTGTATTGGTTTTGCTATACATTGACATGAATCCGCCACAGGTGTGCATGTGTTCCCCATTCTGAACACCCCACCCTCACCTCCCTCCCCATACCGTCCCTCTGGGTCATCCAGTGCACCAGCCCCAAGCATCCTGTATCATGCATCAAACCTGGACTGGCGATTCATTTCACATATGATAATATACATGTTTCAGTGCCATTCTCCCAAATCATTCTGACTGGTGTGAAATGGTACCTCATTGTGGTTTTGATTTGCATTTCTCTGATAATGAGTGATGTTGAGCATCTTTTCATGTGTTCGTTAGCCATCTGTATGTCTTCTTTGGAGAAATGTCTGTTTAGTTCTTTGGCCCATTTTTTTAATTGGGTCATTTATTTTTCTGGAATTGAGCTGCAAGAGTTGCTTTTTTATTTTTGAGATTAATTGTCAGTTGCTTCACTTGCTATTATTTTCTCCCATTCTGAAAGCTATCTTTTCACCTTGCTATAGTTTCCTTTGTTGTGCAGAAGCTTTTAATTTTAATTAGGTCCCATTTGTTTATTTTTGCTCTTATTTCCAATATTCTGGAGGTGGATCATAGAGGATCCTTCTGTGACTTATGTCGGAGAGTGTTTTGCCTATGTTCTCCTCTAGGAGTTTTACAGTTTCTGGTCTTACATTTAGACCTTTAATCCATTTTGAGTGTATTTTTGTGTATGGTGTTAGAAAGTGTTCTAGTTTCATTCTTTTACAAGTGGTTGACCAGTTTTCCCAGCACCACTTGTTAAAAAGATTGTCTTTTCTCCATTGTATATTCTTGCCTCCTTTGTCAAAGATAAGGTGTCCATAGGTGCGTGGATTGATCTCTGGGCTTTCTATTTTGTTCCATTGATCTATATTTCTGTCTTTGTGCCAGTACCATACTGTCTTAATGACTGTGGCTTTGTAGGAGAGCCTGAAGTCAAGCAGGTTGATTCCTCCAGTTCCATTCTTCTTTCTCAAGATTGCTTTGGCTATTCAAGATTTTTTGTATTTCCATACAAATAGTGAAATTATTTTTTCTAGCTCTGTGAAAAATACCATTGGTAGCTTGATAGGGATTGCATTGAATCTATAGATTACTTTGGGTAGTATACTCATTTTCACTATATTGATTCTTCCAATCCATGAACATGATATATTTCTCCATCTATTAGTATCCTCTTTGATTTCTTTCACCAGTGTTTTATAGTTTTCCATATATAGGTCTTTTGTTTCTCTAGGTAGATATAAGTATTTTATTCTTTTTGTTGCAATGGTGAATGGAATTGTTTCCTTAATTTCTCTATTTTCTCATTATTGGTGTATAGGAATACAAGGGATTTCTGTGTGTTGATTTTGTATCCTGCAACTTTATATATTCATTGATTAGCTCTAGTAATTTTCTGGTGGAGTCTTTAGGGTTTTCTATGTAGAGGATCATGTCGTCTGCAAACACTGAGAGATTTACTTCTTCTTTTCCAATTTGGATTCCTTTTATTTCTTTTTCTGTTCTGATTGCTGTGGCCAAAACTTCCAAAACTATGTTGAATAGTAGTGGTGAGAGTGGGCACCCTTGTCTTGTTGTACATAGTTTATATGGAACTACTACACCACTTGATATAAGGGACTTGAACATCTGCAAATTGTGCTGTATGGGGGGTGGTGCTGAAAATGGTCCCCTGCAGATACAGAGGGACAACTGTATTTGGATAAAAGATGCTTCTAAATAACTGAGTCCAAACAATCACAGTTGAATTAGAATTTACTTAAGATCAAATAATGAAATAATTTATTAAAACTTGTGGGATACAACTAAAGTGGAATTCAGAGGGTTGTGTATAGCTTTAAATGCTTGTCTAGGAAGAAAAGAAAGTCTGACAGTGAGCTAAGAATTGAACTGAAGTTAGAAAACAAATCCAAAAAAGTAAGGGGAAGAAATTAATAAAAATGAGATTATAAATGAATCACATGTAAAACTAAGGTACAATAGGAAACGAATAGAGCTCAAAAAGTTTATTCTTTGTAAAGACTAGTACTTTAAAGCCTATAGCAAGATTGATTTTTAAAAAATCAGAAATAGACAATTTTAATAGATATTAGAGCTTAATTCTAGATACAGCAAAGAAAGAGGATACTGTGGACAGATGTCAGTATATTTGAAAAATAGATGAAATGGATATTTTCCTATAAAAATAATAATGATTGAAATTGACAATAATAAATTTAAAAACCTGAAAGATCCTATAATCGCTAAAGAAATTTTATCAAGAATCAAACATAAGAATGAGGTAATTTTGCAGGTGAATATACCAAAATTCTAATAAGTGATTCCAGACTTAAACCTTTTCAAACAAGAAAAAGTGGGACTACTCAACTCACTTTATAAGGCTACTATAACCTTGTTACCCAAATCAGGCAAGTAGTGTAAAGAAAAGAAAATTACAGAGCATTATCAGTCATGAGCAAAGATGGAAAATATTAGAAAACTAATTGCTCAGTTCTTAACAGTTGATAATATTTTGTGGCCAATGCAGGTTTATCCCAGAAATGCAAGATTGGCCAACATTTTAAAAAAATCTATTAATTACCCATATTAACAAATAAATGAAAAAAAAAAACACTATATGATCATTTTTGGTGAAATCCAACAAACAATGAAAACTAGAGTGGAAATTCTTAACCTCCTAAAAGGTAACATCAAAGTCCACACATGTCAAGTGTTAAATGTATCACCCTTAAAACTAGTAACAAGACAAGAATGCCTACTCTTACCACTTCTTTTTTAAAATATTTATTTTTATTTGGGTTTCCCTGGTGGCTCAGATGGTAAAGAATCTGCCTTTTTATTTACTTGGCTGTTTTGGGTCTTAGTTGCACCACATGTGATCTAGTTCCCTGACCAAGGATCAAACCCAGGCCCCCTGTGTTGTGAGTGCAGCCTTTAGCACTGAGCCAGCAAGGAAGCCCCTCGCCATCTCTGCTCACATTGTACCAGAGACTCTAGCCAGTGCAGTAAAAGAAGACAAAGAGGAAAAAAGTACAGAGGTCAGAAGGAAAAAACCAAAACTAATTGTGTGCAGTATTTCAGTGTGTTGTGGCTCCCCAAAGAATCCCCAATGAATTATTACACTGAATAAAGAGTTTGTGCAATTTATTGCTAAGGAGATCAGTATACAAAAGCAGAATGCATTTAAGCATACCAGCAAAAAATAAATGTAATCTGAAACTATATATAATAGAAACTAAAAATAAATATAACAAAAGGTGTCCAAGTCTTTCTTTTGGAGAAAGTTATAAAATTTATTGAACAAGACAGAACTCAGCAAGCTGATCATAAAGTTTATATGGAAGGGCAAAGGGCCAAAAGACAGTTTTAATGATTAATAAGTTCAAGGGACTTGATGTACCAAATATCAAAGTTTATTATAAAATTGAATTATTAGGACAGTATTATACCAGCACAAAGACAGAAACAGAGCAACTAAGAGTAGATGAATACATGTGTGGAAAGGTGGCATATGATGCAAGTGGCATTATAAATCAGCAGGGAAATTCTTTAGGAAATTAAAACTGGATCCTTGTAAACAAAAGCCAAATCCAGGACTTAGATGTGAAAGGCAGTCCTGTTGTCCAGTATCAGAAAGCAGTTTTCTAGACTTGTCTGGATTCCTAATTGTTTGGTCCCTGTAGTCCATCATGGTCATAAGTGAGAGGCAAGTGTAGTTTTTAGTTTTTTTTCTTCCTGCAGTCTCTGTTTCCTCCATGTCGCTTTTATCTGTTTGTTTAGATCTCTGTTCTTGTTTTCCTCAAGTGTCTGGTCTTTTTTTCTTTCTTGGGGAAACCATTGGAAACTCTGCTCATGTTGGTAGAAGTTGACCATGAGTTTCATGTAAGGCAGAGGTTATCAGCAGTAACACTACTGATATTTTAGATTGGGTAATCGTTTGTTGTGAGGGGCTTTCCTTGTGCATTGTAGGATATTTTAGCAGCATCCCTAACCTCTACTCTTTAGATGCTAGAAACTCCCACCCCACCAAGTTTTGTGAAAATAGAAAATGTCTCTAGACTTTGCCATATGTGTCTTAAGTTTAGAATCACCGATTTGGGGTGATCTATCTAAGGTATTTGCAAAGGGACTCCTAAAGTCAGTATATTTAGATACTTCTTTTTGAGATAGTCATATTCTGCACAGATTAATCGTCCAGTTTCTCTTGGCTGAAGGATAAAGTGGCAGAAGAAGCAGGAAGACTTAGTATTCAATATACATGCATCCACTTATTTTTTTTTAAGTACCACACCCTCAACCATGACTGGTTTTCCTCCAACCAGAATCCATGTTTTCCCATCTTTGAAGCCTAAACCTCTAGACTTTGGCCAGAGTGTGGGAGGGGTGATCAACCAGTGATGAGGAGTATGGGAAGAGGAGAAATCCAGGAAGCTACCTGGTCCTCAAACAACCTTAATTCAACCAGTCTTCCTTATTTCAACACCCCGTTTAATCCCTCTTCTGAAGATGCCATCAATCCTTGAGTTTTTTCAGAATTCTAGAGTCCAGTAGTCATGTATGGATATGAGAGTTGGACCATAAAGAAAGCTGAGCGCCAAAGATTTTATGCTTTTGCACTGTGGTGTGAGAGAAGACTCTTGAGAGTCCCTTGGACAGCAAGGAGATCAAACCAGTCAATCCTAAAGGAAATCAGTCCTGAATATTCACTGGAAGGACTGATGCTGAAGCTCCAATACTTTGGCCACCTGATGCGAAGAACTGACTCATTAGAAAAGACCCTGATGCTGGGAAAGATTGAAGGTGAGCGGAGAAGGGGACAACAGAGGATGAGATGGTTGGATGGCATCACTAACTCAATGGACACAAGTCTGAGCAAGCTCCAGGAGTTGGTGAAGGACAGAGAAGCCTGGTGTGCTGCAGTCTATGAGGTCTCAAAGAGTCGGACACGACTGAGCAACTGAACTGAACTGAGAGTGCTTATGCAATTTGTCTTCACTTAATGTCAGCTTACTAACTTGTGGTCTCTCAAAGTCTGCCAAGTTCATTACTATTTGTCTGCTTTCTACTCTCCAAAATTTGGTTCTTTTGGTATCCTTATCCTTAGGATTTTTGCCACCCCTTTACTGTATTTTTATGTGGGGAGATTGAGGATGAAAACTAGATATGTTTCATTCCACTGTCTTTATCCAAAAGCTTCAATTTCATGTACTTTTAATATTTGTCATGTTTCTAATTGTATTCAGACACTTACCCTTTGGAATGTGGACTATCAGGTGGAAGAGAACAGATACAGCCTTTTTTCTTTCCCACCCTTTCTTATAGATAATATTATAATTGGGAAGTAGGAATGAAGAGAAAGATGTTAACAGAGCTTATTAGAGATTAACTGGTTGAAATTGAAGTTCATCTTGAAGGGTTATGGGAGATAAGAATACAATAAATAAGGTGGGATCAGATTATGAAGCCTAAAGGACTGGCTTGTTGATATCATATTGAATCCAGGAGGCAGTCAGAAAGCATTATGGACTTTTTATCTGAGAAGTGATTTGATGAAAGTAGATTTTATTAGTATTAATCTCAGAGCTCTGACAACATATGGACAAGAATAGGGAATGAGTAGAGGCAGAGGAGCCTTCCAGGACTGTGGCTGAAATTCAGATAGAGTGATAAACTAGGCCATACTGGGAAGCATGGGAATGGAAAGGATAGGTTTAAAAGTCATTGTCAGGGAAAATTTGATTGTTACCTCCAGCAGATATAGAAGTTAGATCATAGTCGAACGTATAGAACCTTACATTCATGAGTGGTAGATCTGAAACACCAAATAAAATGTCATTTGTGGCAAGAAGTGTGCCTGGTTGAACACCACGTGATTTACTGAGAAAAGGCCCAATCAAGACAAGTCAAGAAAAGGGAAAGAGAGGCTATTATAAATTCACAGAGTGGTTGTGCTGGAATATAAAGATTCCTGAAGAACAGCCAGTCCTCTGGAACAGAAACGCTTTCTCTTTTTCACTTCTGCTTTTATAGTGAACACATCTGGCACAAGGCCCACAAAGGGCCGTTCTAATTCCCAAGGTCACGTGACCTTTCTTGCTTCATCTCTACCACCAACTATTTCTTCCCTCTAGTGTTTCAGTTCAAACTACTGAAAGAGAATTAGGGCCCAGCTCTACATTTCAGTTCAGGGCACACGTTACACATGCCTGAGCCTCAGTGGCCAGTAGTGACAGAGGATGGGTTGTGCTGTCCATTCAGCAGCAACTGCAAATATGGCAGGCACATTGACTCACCCAGACAAAAGAGTTGTTTTAATGAATCTGAATTACAACAGAAATGAAACTTTTTGGTGTACAGTTTTACCTTTTGAAGTTGGTCAGGTCAGCTACAGAATCCCCAAGCTACCTTACAAAGCTACCATGAGCGGTGGAAATGTGAAAAGACTATGGGATTGGCTTAGTGTGCTTATTCCTTCTGTGTAAGTAGTTTGCACTTCAGACTAACAACTCTGAATCTAGCACCAGGTCTGCTGCCTGCAGGCCAACTAGCCTCGTGACAGCACCTCATCCAGGTTTGCTTATGTAATGTTTGTAGAAAAAGGGCAGTTTGCTGACAAATGGACCGATACACCCTCATCTCAGCCCCACAGAAACTGGTCTGCTGAGGTGCTCCAGGAAGCTCGTAATTCTTTCAAATGAGCTTGCAATTTTTCTACATCTATATAGTTGTTCAAGAGTCAGCAAACTAGGACCCAAACTGTGACCCACAGACTGCTGCTAAGTCGCTTCAGTCATGTCTGACTCTGTGCGACCCCAGAGATGGCAGCCCATCAGGCTCCCCCGTCCCTGGGATTCTCCAGGCAAGAACACTGGAATGGGTTGCCGTTTCCTTCTCGAGTGGATGAAACTGAAAAGTGAAAGTGAAGTCACTCAGTCGTGTCCAACTCTTCGCGACCCCATGGACTGCAGCCTACCAGGCTCCTCTGTCCATGGGATTTTCAAGGCAAGAGTACTGGAGACCCACAGACTAGTTGCCTGTTTTTGTATATACATTTTTATTGGAACACAGTTATGACTATTCATTAATAGATTGTCTGTGGTTGCTTTCTTGTACAACAGCAGAGTTTCAAAGCTAAAATATTTACTACCTGACTCTTCAAGAAAAATTTTGCTGACTCTTGTTCTAGATAATTCTAGAAATGATCAGCATTTGTGGAAAAATCTTGAGTAGATATAAAAGGTTAGTGGCTGCACAGTAGTGGTACAATGTTTTCCCATGCTGCTACTTTTATTGTTTCATAATTCCTTAATCACCTTATGGGCCACATTTGGCCAGAAGTC
Source organism: Budorcas taxicolor (assembly GCF_023091745.1). Taxonomy (NCBI): domain Eukaryota; kingdom Metazoa; phylum Chordata; class Mammalia; order Artiodactyla; family Bovidae; genus Budorcas; species Budorcas taxicolor. Next base: position 88,546,370 of record NC_068920.1, read on the forward strand.
ATTCAGACATCTCTCAGGGTTATCTTACTGGCCTAAGCTAAAGCTCATGTTATTCTACACTGATGGATTAAACTGTTAAGTAATTCAATCTAGATGACTGTTTACAGTTTAATGCAAATGTCTTTAGTTCCAATTATTTACCCTAGGATTTTATTTTCTTGCTACATGCACTCAAGAGTCATAGTACATCATTGTTTCCTGTGTGATCTGGAACGTTGGGGTCTCTTGCCAAATGCAGTCCTTTGATTTGTTTCCGCATCACTGAGTTGGCCTTCAGGTGATGTCATTGACATTCCCCAAACAGGATATTAAGTTTTGCACAGCTGGAGAAACATCATCCTACTTCATGATTTAGTGGGCCAGAGATCCTCCTGCCTTCTCACACTATCCTTCATCTATAAAATAAGTGTTACTTTGCTTTCTTTGTGGATTGTTTTCAACAAACCTCTATTTTCAAGACTCTCTCCTCAAACTCAGGTGAGCATACTCAGCTAAGATAGCCCATTTGGAACACATGAGCTTTGGCCAAGAGTTTAATGATAAAAATACATTGCTTACAAAAGTTCTCTGGTGTCTGTTGGTTTTGCCAACAAATTCTTCTCTTGAAATATAGGATCTTTTTAAAATTTTTTTTAAAATAATTTTTGTTTTTATTTGTTTGGCTGCCGCGGATCTTGGTTGCAGCACGTGGAATCTTTAGATGAGGCGTGTTAGCAGTTGGTTGCAGCATGTGGGATCTAGTTCCCTGACAAGGGGTGGAACCTGGACCTCTGTATTGGGAGCACGAAGTCTTAGCCACTGGGCCACCAGGGAAGTCCCTGAAATATAGCATCTTTTAAGTCAGCTGCCGTTCTGTCTCCAAGAGGCCAGGGGGAGAGTTTGTGGCTGTTGCACGGTGAAGGAACCGCCCCACTCTCAGGCCCACCCATTTTGCCCCTAGGCTCTTGATTTAGCACAAGTTGAGAAACAGGGAAATGAAACATTCTGGCTTAGGCTTGCAGTTAACAAGAGCCTTTTGAATGAGAAGAATATGTGTTCATAATCATCAAATTTGAAAGGTATGGCTCCTGGAAATTCGGGCTGTTTCAGAGCCCCCCAAGTTTGCCGTCCCCCCAAAGCCCTGGTGCTGCTTCTCTCAAGTTCTACCTGTTCCTTCTTCTTCCCCAGAAGCCTTCTCTGACCCCTCCAGGCTTGCCGCAGTGTTTCACTACAGCCTGCATTTTCCCATCATGATATTGACATCACTCCTTCTCCTGTCCTTTCCATGGGTTCCACTCCCTCCCCAAATGAACTGTAAGGTCTTGAAATACAGTGACCGTGCCTTTTCTGTTCAACTAGACTCTTAAATAAATTCACCAAGACCAAAACAGCGTTGCTTGTTCTCCAGAACATAGCATAGGAATTCAGTGGTTATGAAAGAATGAACAAACTGAACAAACACACTTCAGATCTACCTGTTGCTGCTGCTGCTGCTAAGTCGTTTCAGTCGTGTCCGACTCTGTGCGACCCCATAGACGGCAGCCCACCAGGCTCCGCCATCCCTGGGATTCGCCAGGCAAGAATACTAGAGTGGGTTGCCATTTCATTCTCCAATGCATGAAAGTGAAAAGTGAAAGTGAAGTCGCACAGTCTTCTCTGACTCTTTGCGGACCCCAGGGACTGCACCCTACCAGGCTCCTCCGTCCATGGGATTTTCCACGCAAGAGTACTGGAGTGGGGTGCCGTTGCCTTCTCCATCAGATCTACCTAGGGCAGGAATATCAGAGTTAGTGGCAGTTGCCTTTCCAACAGCCCTAGGGGCAAGGAAGTTCCAGAGAGAGCCTGAGAGGAGAGCCACAAGTGTACAGCAGTGTACAGCACCTTCCCTTTCTCCCATCCTTACCCTTTCTCTCCCAACATCCAGCCTGACTGGTTGGAGAGCCTTCACATTCCACAGAGGGAGCTTTCAACTTTCACCTCATCCCTAGAAAAGATCCTTTTATTATTCATCATCATATCTAAAAGTCATTTAGTCTTGGATGCAAACACTGCAGAAAACAGGAAGAGCCTTAGAAAAACTGCACCACTGCTGGGAGTCTTATTTTAATTATTCTCTAAAAGTTCACTCTTTGCTCAGTGTCTGATTTCATTTGGGGCTGGTTTCCTCTCTTGCAGGCCCTGAGCCCGTGAAATCTGTATTAATTTATATATGTGGCAGAACGGTACAGCCTATCCCTTTCCCTGTGTTTAACTGCCTTCTTTCTTCCCCTCACTCAGGCAACTAGCCTAGTTTGTGCTTCTTACCCAGAGGAGAGATGTGATAGCTAGAAGTAGAGAAATGAGTGTCAGAGGAAATGGCTTTTGGTTTCAAAAGTTGTACTTAGGCTAAAGAAGAAAAAAACTTGCACCATAGACAAAATATTTGGAGGAAAAGATAATAAGCATAGAAAAGAGTTCTTTATCCCTGGGGGGCGGGAGATGAATTCCTGAGAAAATACCACATTTCCAGGTCCTGTGCACTACTCTGCAGGGTCACCCTGGAAAGGAGGCACAATCCTAGATGGTTGTATGGGGTCTGGGACTAGAGAAAATGTTTCTTAGACTCTCAGGAGAGCCCTGGGAAGATTTCAAGACCTCAGAGAAGAACTAGGTGCATGGTGGCTCCCTGCTGAAGGGCCTTTAGGTAGGCTGGTAGAATTTTTCATGCCCCAGTGAGACATACAGCTTCTCTCCTTGTGCCTGAGAGGATGCCAGAGAAATGGAGGGTGCTTCTGAACCTGAAGGGGTCATGCAACCAGGGTAATGGATGTCTCAGTAAATACCAGCGTATGTGGTAGAACAACCTTGGGGAGCAGATTCAGCACTCCCTCCACTCCCCCTCCCCCACCAGATACCTTGACACCTCATAAACCCCTCCTAGGAACTAGACACAATCAGGGGAAAGGGGAGGTTGAAATCTACAAATTCACTGAGATTAAGTTACTGACGATGCCAAGAAATGGAAGACTAGAATAAAATTTAGGTTCTATTTCTTACATAAATGTGTAGATTAACACATGTATCCACTGCTCATACCTTATATTTAGGGGTGACATTTCCCACAGAGCAGCTGTGTTCAAGTAGCCATTAAAATATCTCCTTAGGTTTTAAGTTTCTAGAAACCAAATGGTGAGTGTACTATCCAACATATGCCGTGAGAGTAGAGCCAATAACTGGAGGGAAAGGTTCTCTCCTAATGGTAAAGTGTCCAAATTCCCTGACCCAATAACAAAGTCAAATGATCCAAGTATAAAGACTGCGTGTCAACATTGAAAAAAATGTTTTTGCTTAAATTCAAGCATAATATTAACTCTACTTTTTTTTAGTATCCACCTATTAAGAAAATACATAACAAAAAGCTAAGATATATTCAGCAACATTGTAAGATAATTTCACTCATCATAAAAACATTTATGCATATTTGAGAAGGAATCCATATGGATGTGCACATTTTTCACTTAGTCTACAGGCAGAACATGCATGTGGGTTTGCAGATTCCCTCAGGTAACTCCACCACTCCCAGGGGTCTGAGGTCCACAAGTGGGAACCCGCTGGGCCAATTCATTTGAAATTAGTCTTATTTGGCAACTCCAATATGTGTGATGGTGATGTCCTGCAGGAATACCTCTTTTAGTATTCCAGTCTGTGGACTCTGGCAGAAATAATAGTTTGTTGCAAAACAGATCACTCTTTTTTGTTTGCAAAGTCTTCATACCAGCTGAATCACAGCTTGCTTTTCACTTCTCGTAACACCTTGCAACATCGCAAAATATTTGCTGGAGTTTGTGAAGGGCGGCTACAGAATTAGTAAAATGAAAGGAAGCCTGCCTTCACTCCCACCCCTGTCAGCACCTTCTGTTCCAGCAGACCGAAAGGCAGCTTGAGAACTCTGATTGCTTCTCCAGATAAGGACTAGTCTTGGCACTGTTGCCTCTTCGAGAATGGAAGCAAAGGAAACATTAGGGAGCTGTGCAGGTGCTGGTTCATGGTACTGTCACTTCACAGAATGAAATCAGTAAATGACTCCATGAAGGTAAATTGCTATGGTAACCAACCTTCTCAACTTTTCTATCTGTAAGTGAAGACAGTATGGGCTGTTTCTATTTGGGAGTATATAATCCGGTTTTAATGAATGACCACCATGCTCTAACTCCTACTTAACTAGGCTTATACAATGCTAAGCCAGGGAGGGACCTTAGCAAGTGTCTAGCTCACATCCCAGGTTGATAGATGAGGAACTGACACTCAGAGAAGTGAAGATATGCAGCTAACATGTCTCAGACCTGATCCCTTGTTTCCTCAATAGTTTTCTAGTGCTCTTTTCCTTTTACCATGCTGCCTTCTGAATGGACTCACCCAACTTCCGTGAGTGGATAAGAGAAATGGGACCACCGTTAGACATAAGGCCACCATCACTTCTTACTGAGAGGTGAAAGCAAATATTATGGATATGCTAGCGTCTTAACTTTCTCCAGAGTTATCACAGATTTCATATTCCACCAATTTTCATTTATCCAGCTCATATGAGGAGAGTTAATATCACACGAGTTTAAGCAAAAAAAATTTTTTCAGTGTTAAAATGTCGGCTTCACACTTAATCAGATCATTTGACTTGATATTATTGGGTCAGAGACCAATCTAGATAGTATATTCAAAAGCAGAGACATTACTTTGCTGACTAAGGTCCGTCTAGTCAAGGCTATGGTTTTTCCTGTGTTCATGTATGGATGTGAGAGTTGGACTGTGAAGAAGGCTGAGTGCCGAAGAATTGATGCATTTGAACTGTGGTGTTGGAGAAGACTCTTGAGGGTCCCTTGGACTGCAAGGAGATCCAACCAGTCCATTCTGAAGGAGATCAACCCTGGGATTTCTTTGGAAGGAATGATGCTAAAGGTGAAGCTCCAGTACTTTGGCCACCTGATGCGAAGGGTTGACTCATTGGAAAAGACTCTGATGCTGGGAGGGGTTGGGGGCAGGAGGAGAAGGGGATGACCGAGGATGAGATGGCTGGATGGCATCACAGACTCGATGGACGTGAGTCTGAGTGAACTCCGGGAGATGGTGATGGACAGGGAGGCCTGGTGTGCCGCGATTCATGGGGTCGCAAAGAGTCGGACACGACTGAGCGACTGAACTGAACTGAAACTGAAGTTGGGTCAGAGAAGTTACTATTAGGAGAGAGCATTTCCCCCAGTTATTGGCTCTACTTTCATGGTATATGTTGGGTCATCAAAGGTACTAGGGGAAGACATAGTGTGGAGAGGCGGGGTGTGCGCTGAGGAGATGATCCAGTGTTACAGTTCTATCATACACCGGGTAGAAAAGAATTAGAATGTACCAAAATTGTATGGAACAGGTATAGTAAGAATAAAATAAACTTCTTTTGTTTATTTTCAAGTTTTATTTGTTTGTTTATTTTTGGCTACACTGGGTCTTCAATGCTGAGTGTCTGCTTTCTCTAATTACAGTGGGCGGGGGCTACTCTAGTTGAGGTGTATGGGCTTTTCATTGTGATGGCTTCTCTTGGTGGAGCACGGGCTCTAGGGCATGCAGGCTCAGTAGTTATCAAGCATGGTTTAGTTGCCCTGAGGCATATGGAATCTTACTGGACCAGGGATCGAACCCGAGTCCCCTGCATTAGCAGGTGGACTCTTATCCTCTGTACCATCAGGGAAGTCATACACTTCAGTGATTCAGAAAACATCCTTTAGGAATGTGCAAAGCCTAGTTTCTTCAACCGGAGAAGGCAATGGCACCCCACTCCAGTATTCTTGCTTGGAAAATCCCATGGACGGAGGAGCCTGGTGGGCTGCAGTCCATGGGGTCGCGAAGAGTCGGACACGACTGAGCGACTTCACTTTCACTTTTCACTTTCATGCATTGGAGAAGGAAATGGCAACCCACTCCAATGTTCTTGCCTGGAGAATCCCAGGGACGGCGGAGCCTGGTGGGCTGCTGTCTCTGGGGTCGCACAGAGTCGGACACGACTAAAGTGACTTAGCAGCAGCGGCAGCAGAAACTAACACATTGTAAAGCAACACATTGTAAAGTCCACCCTGTGCCAATAAAAATTAATTTTTAAAAAAGCAAATAAAAATCTAAAGTTAAACTGAACAGTAAAATTGAGGAGCATTTTAGATAGAGTACTATTTCATTTTAAAGGGACATGTGAATACTGATACTTAGTCCCCAAAAGTCTGAAATCATCTGGAGATCCTGTTAAAATGCAGATTCTGGTTCAGCAGGTCCAAGACGAAACCCACAGTTCTACACTTCTAACAAGCTCTCAGTGGTGTCAAAGCAACTGGTCCTTAGTCCACACCTCTAGAAGAAAGGGACAAGTTTACTTGGTGCCGATATCTTTAAATGTGTTTTCTGTGGAGATCGACCCTGACTTTTTCAGATCTACAACTACCCTCAGTCATAGGAATCTTTCTGCCTCTGAATTCCTAGTACACTTATTATATGTATCATCCACAAGCTCTTAGGTACTACAGTGTGGTATGTCCTATATAGGCATGTCTTGTATTCCCTACTAGATTATAAGCCTATCTATGTTTGCTCAGCCCTGTGTATACAACATAGATGCTGAGTGAAGAACTGCTGATGACTGATCGATACATTGAAGATCATTCGCCACTTTCTCAGAATGCTACACCTAGCTCATGAGTGAGCCCAGAGCTTAAATCAAGTGTCTGGTCTAAGAGACACTGAGTCTATTCTGCGGGGAAACCAGTGGTTGTGTGGAGAGTTCTACTTGGGTATGTGATAAAACAACAACAAGCCGTGAGGGGAAAAAAGGCTGGGGTAAGAGTGGGGAGACTGTCACAGCAGGAAGCATCCCCACTGGCTGCATTAGATTACCAAAATAAAACCCCTGGAAAGAGCACAGGCTTGGGGGCCGACAATCCAGGGTTCAGAGCCTCATGTCTCCCGCAAGTGTGTCGGATAGTTTTCATGCAGAGTAGTAGCTCCATCTAGTGGCTCACTGCCGACTAAGTTCCCTCACAAAATTATCTTCTAGTACAGTTGAGGGAGAAGGCAATGGCACCCCACTCCAGTACTCTTGCCTGGAAAGTCCCTTGGACGGAGGAGCCTGGTGGGCTGCAGTCCATGGGGTCACTGAGGGTCGGACACGACTGAGCGACTTCACTCTCACTTTTCACTTTCATGCATTGGAGAAGGAAATGGCAACCCACTCCAGTGTTCTTGCCTGGAGAATCCCAGGGACGGGGGAGCCTGGTGGGCTGCAGTCTCTGGGGTCGCACAGAGTCGGACACGACTGAAGCGACTTAGCAGCAGCAGCAGCAGTACAGTTGATGGTCATTTGATTCATCCTTTCATTTCATTCAACAGCATTTACTGAATGCGGAGCATTTGTCTGCTAAATCTAAAACAGTGAACAAGACAGACATGGTCCCTGCCTTAAGGGCGTTCGTGGTCAGATGGAAAAGACAGAAAGTAAATAATTTGTCAAGTACATTTTGGTGTTTATTTTTGTCTTTTAAATTTTTACTATTTTTGATTGAAGTATAGTTGATGTGTAATCTTATATAAGTTACAAGTGTACACTATGCTGCTGCTAAGTCACTTCAGTCGTGTCCGACTCTGTGCGACCCCATAGACGGCAGCCCACCAGGCTCCGCCGTCCATGAGATTTTCCAGGCAAGAGTACTGGAGTGGGGTGCCATCGCCTTCCCACAAGTGTACACTATAGTGATGCATAATTTTTAAAGGCTGTCTTCCATTTGTAGTTATTATAAAATATTGGCTATATTGCCCAGATTGTGTAATATATTCTTGTAGGTTATTTTATACAGGACAGTTTGTACCTCTTAATCCCCTTCCCTCTTGCCTCTCACTACTGGTAATCACTAGTTTTTTGTTTTTTTTTTTTTAATCTGTGAGTCTGCTTCTTTTTGTTATAGTCACTAGTTGGTTGTATTTTTAAGATTCCAAGTAAATTTGAATTCAAATTACAAAAAGTCGTATGAAAAAGTAGAGCATCCTTCTTATAAGAAGTATGAGTCTGTAGTAAGGCTTCCTTAGGGAAGTGACGTTGAAGGTAAGAAGAGAAGAAGTTGGCCAAGCGACAACATCAGGCATGAATCAGACACCCAGCAGCATCTCTCTGGAGACCTCAGCTCCCGTTTTAGATCAGGACCAGTCCATTGGGAGCTCCAACCTTGAGCTACGGCCTCTTTCATCAGTCATTTAGCCTCTATCAGTCCACCCTGTGCAAAACACTTTATATACATCATCACTGATCTTCTTATATTATCCTTTTATGACAAAATTCAGAGAGGTTAACTCACTCACACAAAGGTCTAAAATGACACAGAGACAGGAGTCACACCCTGATCTCTCTGCCTCCAAAGTCCATATTCTTTCTTCTACTTATGGGGTCTCCCTAAAGCCAAGGCCAGATCTCTTTATTCTGCTGCTTGCCTTCCCCTAAAAGGAAATCATTATGAGAAGTGTTTAGGAAGAGTGAAAATGTGAAAGGAAAACAAAATAATAGCTTGGTGGGTCATGTGTGAAGAGCCTCTTACTGAGGGACCTGAGTCACTCTTTGTCTCACCTTGTCTGCCGTGGTCTATGGGCAAGCCCTGCATTGGACCCCAGGCTTCAATAACTGCCCCAGCCTAACTTTCATGGCCTAACTTTCAGGCTCTCCCAGTCTGGCCCATTTCTCGGGTGACCAAATCAAAATGGTTTGCTAAGAAATGTCCCAGTTGTAACGCTGAAAGTCCTGTGTTAGAGAAAACCTCTTAATCCTGGGCAAACCAGAATGGTTGGTCACCCTACACACCACACAAGCCTGCCACTTTTTGACCCATTGAAATTTTGCTCTTGGTGTTAAATCACAAGATCATAGGAACATTGTTGGAGAGACTTTCTTTCCTAATGGAGGAGATTGCTCCAGTTTCCTTTTTTTTAAACACACTGACAAACCATAACTAGCCAAGCCAGCAGAGCAGTGCGTAGCCCATAAAAACACATCAACTGTCACAGTGGAATTCTCAGGAAGAGAAACCCATGTGTCACCCCGTTCTGATCACTTCTGTAGCTCAGTCTGCCCATCTTTGTAAAGAGGAAATCGAAAGCCCTGCGAAAATTTCCAGAAGAAACAAAATGGGCCACGATCAACAAGGAAGTGGATCATGGTTAGCGATATGTGCTCTGAAATCAAACCGCCTGATGTCTGCCCTGCTCTGCCAGAGGGTCATTTGTTAGTTCACCAACACTTATGGACCAGGCACGCTTCTGAGCACTTAGACATTCAGCTCCTTTAAACCTCATAGAAGTCTTAGCAGGTTGGTACTGTTATTCATCCCATTTTACAGAGACTGAGGTGAAGCACAGAGAAGTTATTTAACTTGCTCAGCTCACACAGGAGCAAGAATCTTCGGCTGGTTTGTTGACATCTCTGTTCCCCTACTTCCCCCAGAAAAATGGGGATAATAAATTATGATGCCTACTTCATTGGGTTGTTATGCAGATTAGCTGAGATAGTCTGTACAGCCCTTAGCAAAGGGTCTAGACCATAGTAGGCTCTCCATATTGAATCACAAACTATGTACTACTTAATTGGAGTGACAAAACCCATGTGCTGTAATTATCAAAAAATATAACTGGCAGTTTAGGATAGTGGCTAAATGAGTAAGTAGAAGTCTGGGGTGAGGCAGGATACATAAAAAGCCCTGAGTTTAGGAAAAGGAGGGCACAATTAAAGATCTTATTTACATGAAAGACAATTCTCCCATCTCTTTGGGGAGAAATGGCAAAGAAGATGTCTAAGGATTGATGATTGGTCCCAAAGCCCTAGGCTTTCCTTTCCCAGAAGAGGAACAGTAAACAAGTCCTCGGTTCTGGGAAGCAGTTCTTGAAAGCCCCAGATAGGTGAGCTGAAGTACCTGGAGAAGCCCCCTAGAGGGCCTGAGCTGGACTGGCCAGGGAGGCCTGAACATGCTGCCTTTTGGGGCCTCTGGGGCAGGGCTCCAGCCCACACTCCAGATTTCTACCATGACTTGCTTGCCAGTGTGAAGCCAGTTACCTTGGCATTATCTCTCTGGCTTCCTCCATTCAGACTCTCACCTTTGGCTCATAGAACTCACTCCTCTCTTCTTCACCTGTTCTATTTTTTATTTGCTCCCCTGATTCCAGGGAAGACACAGGACTATCTGCCCCAGGCAGGGGGGAACTTGAAGGCAGAGGGGACTGGCCGGGTGAGAGGAGTACTGCTTATCAGAGATGTGGCAAGGTTACTTACAAATAGCTGTAGACTCTTGGCAGGGTCCTAGAAATTCACTCAGGTCCTTCATCAGAGAGGGCATTAAATTTCATTTCATAAACCTAGTAAGAATTGTAATTAGCAGCATGGAGAGAACAGGAGTCTTCTTCTCTGGGCTGAGCGACCAGAGCAGTAAGCCTTGAATGGACATTGCTTATCCAGTCAATCCATGGTCCCTTTCTTCTTCTTCTTCTCCCACCTCTTACAATGTGGGTGAAGCTGTGCTCTCAGGCTCAGGGACTTCTTCCTGGTTGCACTGCTTTGCCTGCAAATGGATTCTCCATCTCTCCAAAGCCCTTTTGAATAAATGACTACATTGGATGGGACCAGGTTTGCATTTCCATTTCTCGTCTGGATGTTGCTCTTTTCAAATCTTTGGTGTCCAGGGCTGGAGATTCCATTTCTCCCCCTTGTGTGGATGCTACACCCTGCCTGGAGCCAATGCCTCTGGACCCCCTGTCTGTGTGGATGAGTCAGATGATGGTTGGTGCCTGACGCATCATCCTTGGTTTCTGGGCTCTTGAACTGTGGGTAGGAAGTTGCAGAAGGGAGCCACCACATAGCAGAGTGGGTGGTGTACAACAGTGGGGAGATTCCCTCACAGTGATTTTTTGGGGAGGAAAGGAGCACCTGGGAACCCAGGTGGTCAAAGGCAATTGAACTGTACAAATTAATGTTGCCCAGGCAGACACAGCGAAGATCGTCATGTGCCTCTAGATTTCCTCTAATGAAGCTTTCAAGAAGAGACTGGAATTGGGCTTGAAGGATGGACCACCCACATCGTGCATTCAGGTCTGCATTTCAGCTCAAGGTGTTGCAGGAAAGTGGAGCTGGAGAGGATGGTCATGTCCCAGGTCTCGGGTGAGTACCTGGGATGGGCTGCCAAGTGAGGGTCCTCGGCTTTGTGCAGGAAAGAACTCAAGAGTGAGCCATGGTAAAGTGAAAGCAGATTTATCCAGCAAGATACACACTCCACTGACAGAGGGTGGACCGGCTCAGAAGGCAAGAGGCAGCCCCAGGGCATGGGGGCCCCTGGGAAAGTGAGAGCAGCCGTGGGGGTGGTTAGTTTCTATGGGCCGGGTAATTTTATAGGCTAACCAGTGGGAAGACTATTCTAACTGTCTTGGAGAAGGGGTGGGGATTTCTAGGAATTGGGGCACGACCCACTTTTGGCCTTTTATGGTTGGCCTCAGAACTGTTCTGGAGCTTGTGGGTGTGTTATTTAGCATAGGCTAATATATTATAATGAGTGTATAATGAGGCTCAAGGGCTGCTAAGTCGCGTCTTCCTCCATCTTGGATCTAATCAGTTCTAACCAGTTGTTGTCATACCCTCTCAGATTTGAGGTGAGCCTGTCTATGAAATAAGGTGTGGACATATTTTTGTTTATTGTGATTTCAAAGGGCAGGGAGGAGAGAATGAAGATGAGAGAAGGAATGAGGAACTAGCGTTTGTTGAGCCCTTTGAGTGCTTGAGATAGAGGCCTCACATGCATTAACTTTCTCTTCCTCACATTGATCTTGGGAGGTGTTGTTTATTCCACTTTACAGAGGAGGAAACAGAAGGTATATTGTAGCACAAGTATCACAGCTAGTAAACAGAGAAGCCAGTTGCTGCTTTGTTATTTAGTGTAAAAATTAATGAAAACATTCTGAACAATTCAGTCCTAAAAAATAAAAAAAGACTTCATGAAGCATTCCATCCAATCCAATGGGCTGTGTGACCTGGGACAAGTCAGTGAACCTTTCTGGGCTATAGTTCGAATGTCTATGTCAAGAAGCTATTCTGGAATGATCTACCATCTAAGAGCTTCTGACCCAGTCTCTAATCACTCTTGTTCTCAAAGGACTTCCTCTTGCCCAGCCCGAATCTCTCAATAACTTAAATTGTACTGATAGGAAATAACAGGTTAGTACTCATCAGGAGTACATCAGGAATTCACATCTTCCTCGGCTGGACAGCACTGGCAGAGCTGTGCTATAACTCTCTTAAACCAGGCCCTCGAATAGGCAGGAGAATGGAAACACATGGTGAGTGCGGAAGGGGTTCTGCATCGCCTGGGTTTCCACCTCACCACTCCCCCACAGCCACTGCAGCCGGTGTGCCTTCACCTTGCCCCTGCTCCGTCTGCAGCTCAGGTGCTCCCCCACAGCTGGCCACCTACACCAAGGGAAGAGCCGGTGGCCACCATGCTTTATCCCAGGGCAGGCCTAGCCAAGACAAACAGGTTGGACTTGCATGGCCTCCCCTGTCCCCTGGGAGAGCACTGCCCAGGTAGGGACAATAAGATAATATTTATGAGAAAAAGCATAATCTACAGCAGCACATGCACCTTGAAATTCTAGGAGCTCTGAATTGCAAAGGCAGTCCCTGGTTCCCCGTGCAATTTGTACTCACTTGGTCTTGGTGGGGAAGGGAGCACACATCCACATATATATATGCACGTACATGGACACACATACACACATATGTATTTATATGCATGTATGCATACCAACTGTCTTCTTGGAGTTTGCTAAGCCTCTCACATGAAGCATCAACAGCCCTAGGAAATTGTACTTATGAACTCTAATTCCACTGGAGCTTGCCAGCATTCCAGGGCCAAGTCAAGGCTTTTAAATAGCTGTGGACTAGATTCTAACCTTGGAGCACAGGCTGGACAAAAAAGGGCCTAAAAATGCCAGGGAAGCCAAAGTCTACCTTCCTCACCATCCATGTTCCTCTCTCCTACCCAGCCTCCTGTATTTACCCTGCAATGCATACACCAAAAAATCAGTAAATCCCAAAATGAGCACTTGGCTGTAAGAGAGACAGATGCCAGTTGAAGCTTTGTGTGTGAGGGTGTGTGTAGCTGTGCCCAGCGCTTGATCCAGGGATGGCCACCAGAGGCAGTGTCATAATTTAAGTCAAGTTGTCTTTGGCACCCGCCTGCGGCTCACAGATTAGCCTCTTTGTTCCCCTCCCAGCCCTCCTCAGGCACCCATCCAAGCTGCTCTGTGCACTTCAACTAAATTTATAGGACGCTGCTCCACTCGGTACCGTGCTGAGGAGGACAGAGTCATTCTGGTGTCAGGTCTGCTGCAAGCTCTGCGACCTTGGGCTTTTCAAGTGACTGTGCTCTTGCTCCACCTTAGAGATGCTGGCAGATGCAAGAAAGATGATGAGGAACTCGGACTCAGAGGAAAACCCTAGTCTTCTCACCAAAAGACTGGCAAATACCCCCCTACCTGTATGTTTTAAGTTAAAATAAGGCTGCCCAGGTGGTGCTAGTGGTAAAGAACCTGCCTGGGAATGCAGGAGATGTAACAGATGCTGGTTTGATCCCTGGGTAGGGAAGATCCCCTGGAGAAGGGAAGGACAACCCACTCCAGTGTTCTTGCCTGGAGAATTCCATAGACATAGAAGCCTGGCGGGCTACAGTCCAAGGGGTCACAGAGAGTTTTATACAACTTAGCAACTAACACTTTGTTTCTTTCAAGATGCTTAAGGCATGTGTGTTTCATTGTCTTATCTGCTCTAACCAACGTTTTCAAGTAACTGATTAACAATAGTCCCAATTGCATTTGATGAGAACATCTACAATAATATCCTAATTCCCGCCCTTTTTAAAATTAGCATCTACAATTTGTAAGAGAATAAAGAGGCACTGTTGTTCCATGTCCAGTTCTAACTGTTGCTTCCTGACCTGCACACAGGTTTCTCAAGAGGCAGGTCAGGTGGTCTGGTATTTCCATCTCTTTCAGAATTTTCCACAGTTCATTGTGATCCACACAGTCAAAGGCTTTGGCATAGTCAATAAAGCAGAAATAGATGTTTTTCTGGAACTCTCTTGCTTTTTCCATGATCCAGCAGATGTTGGCAATTTATCTCTGGTTCCTCTGCCTTTTCTAAAACCAGCTTGAACATCTGGAAGTTCATGGTTCACATACTGCTGTAGCCTGGCTTGCAGAATTTTGAGCATTACTTTACCAGCATGTGAGATGAATGCAATTGTGAGGTAGTTGAGCATTCTTTGGCATTGCCTTTCTTTGGGATTGGAGTGAAAACTGACCTTTTCCAGTCCTGTGGCTGCTGCTGAGTTTTCCAAATTTGCTGGCATATTGAGTGCAGCACTTTCACAGCATCATCTTTCAGGATTTGAAATAGCTCAACTGGAATTCCATCACCTCCACTAGCTTTGTTCGCAGTGATGCTTTCTAAGGCCCACTTGACTTCACATTCCAGGATGTCTGGCTCTAGGTGAGTGATCACACCATCATGATTATCTGGGTCATGAAGCTCTTTTTTGTAGAGTTCTTCTGTGTATTCTTGCCACCTCTTCTTAATATCTTCTGCTTCTGTTAGGTCCATACCATTTCTGTCCTTTATCGAGCTATCTTTGCTGAAGAACTGATGCTTTTGAACTGTGGTGTTGGAGAAGACTCTTGAGAGTCCCTTGGACTGCAAGGAGATCCAACCAGTCCATTCTGAAGGAGACCAGCCCTGGGATTTCTTTGGAGGGAATGATGCTGAAGCTGAAACTCCAGTACTTTGGCCACCTCATGCGAAGAGTTGACTCACCGGAAAAGACTCTGATGCTGGGAGGGATTGGGGGCAGGAGGAGAAGGGGACGACAGAGGATGAGATGGCTGGATGGCATCACCAACTTGATGGACATGAGTTTGGGTGAACTCCAGGAGTTGGTGATGGACAGGGAGGCCTGGTGTGCTGCGATTCATGGGGTCGCAAAGACCTGGACACGACTGAGCGACTGGACTGAACTGAGCTGAAGGAGGCACTGCACTGGTGGGGAAGGGAGGGGTTACTGGGAGGGGTGGGGCTTGGGGGTGAGACTAGAGCCAGGCTGATTGACAGGAGAAAGGATCAGGCTGGGGAAGGACACAGAGCATGAACCCAGGTCTGGATGCAAGGCCAGAGTTGGGGGTCAGGGAGGAGATGGGGTTGCTGGGACACAGGAACTTGTAAGCAAGTAAACAATAGGACATAGAATTGGATACATAGAATAGGGAAGAAGAAAAACTATTTATTATGCACCAATAAGTGTATCACATGATTTTACATACTAATTTCATTTAATCTGATGGAAAAAGGTGGGACTGGGGATGGTGGTTCCCACCTTAAAGGTTCTCAGCCTTTAACAGGGTTCATCAAGGAAACTAACCTATTTGCTTAATCTCAAACAGCTAGTTAGCAGTAAAACCTAGATTCTAAACCTCCATTTCCATCTCCAGGTCCAGTGGCTATTTCTTTTCATTTTACTGCACCCACAAAGTAGGAAGTCAAGAAACACCTGGAGTAACAGGCAAATTTGGCCTTGGAGTACGGAATGAAGCAGGGCAAAAGCTAATAGAGTTTTGCCAAGAGAATGCACTGGTCATAGCAAACACCCTCTTCCAACAACACAAGAGAGGACTCTACACATGGACATCACCAGATGGTCAACACCGAAATCAGATTGATTATATTCTTTGCAGCCAGAGATGGAGAAGCTCTATACAATCATCAAAAACAAGACCTGGAGCTGACTGTGGCTCAGATCATGAGCTCCTTATTGCCGAATTCAGACTGAAATTGAAGAAAGTAGGGAAAACCACTAGACCATTCAGGTATGACCTAACTCAAAACCCTTATGATTACACAGTGGAAGTGAGAAATAGATTTCAGGGACCAGATCTGATGGATAGAGTGCCTGATGAACTATGGAATGAGGTTCGTGACATTGTACAGGAGACAGGGATCAAGACCATCCCCATGGAAAATAAATGCAAAAAAAACAAAATGGCTGTCTGAGGAGGCCTTACTAATAGCTGTGAAAAGAAGAGAAGCGAAAAGCAAAGGAGAAAAGGAAAGATACAAGCATCTGAATGCAGAGTTCCAAAGAATAGCAAGGAAAGATGAGAAAGCCTTCCTCAGTGATCAATGCAAAAAAATAGAGGAAAACAACAGAATGGGAAAGACTAGAGATCTCTTCAGGAAAATTAGAGATACCAAGGGAACATTTCATGCAAAGATGAGCATGATAAAGGACAAAAATGGTATGGACCTAACAGAAGCAGAAGATATTAAGAAGAGGTGCCAAGAATACACAGAACTGTACAAAAAAGATCTTCATGACCCAGATAATCATGATGGTGTGATCACTCACCTAGAGCCAGACATCCTGGAATGTGAAGTCAAGTGGGCCTTAGAAAGCATCACTGCGAACAAAGCTAGTGGAGGTGATGGAATTCCAGTTGAGCTATTTCAAATCCTGAAAGATGATGCTGTGAAAGTGCTGCACTCAATATGCCAGCAAATTTGGAAAACTCAGCAGCAGCCACAGGACTGGAAAAGGTCAGTTTTCACTCCAATCCCAAAGAAAGGCAATGCCAAAGAATGCTCAACTACCTCACAATTGCATTCATCTCACATGCTAGTAAAGTAATGCTCAAAATTCTGCAAGCCAGGCTACAGCAGTACGTGAACCATGAACTTCCAGATGTTCAAGCTGGTTTTAGAAAAGGCAGAGGAACCAGACATCAAATTGCCAACATCTGCTGGATCATGGAAAAAGCAAGAGAGTTCCAGAAAAACATCTATTTCTGCTTTGTTGACTATGCCAAAGCCTTTGACTGTGTGGATCACAATGAACTGTGGAATATTCTGAAAGAGATGGAAATACCAGACCACCTGACCTGCCTCTTGAGAAACCTGTGTGCAGGTCAGGAAGCAACAATTAGAACTGGACATGGAACAACAGACTGGTTCCAAATAGAAAAAGGAGTATGTCAAGGCTGTATATTGTCACCCTGCTTATTTAACTTATATGCAGAGTACATCATGAGAAACGCTGGTCTGGAAGAAGCAGAAGCTGGAATCAAGATTGCCGGGAGAAATATCAATAAACTCAGATATGCAGATAACACCACCCTTATGACAGAAAGTGAAGAAGAACTAAAAAGCCTCTTGATGAAAGTGAAAGAGAGTAGAAAAGTTGGCTTAAAGCTCAACATTCAGAAAATGAAGATCATGGCATCCGGTCCCATCACTTCATGGGAAATAGATAGGGAAAGAGTGGAAACAGTGTCAGACTTGATTTTGGGCTCCAAAATCACTGCAGATGGTGATTTCAGTCATTAAATTAAAAGACACTTACTCCTTGGAAGGAAAGTTATGACCAACCCAGATAGCATATTGAAGAGCAGAGACATTACTTTGCCAACAAAGGTCCGTCTAGTCAAGGCTATGGTTTTTTCAGTGGTCATGTATGGATGTGAGAGTTGAACTGAGAAGAAAGCTGAGCACCGAAGAATTGATCCTTTTGAACTGTGGTGTTGGAAAAGACTCTTGAGAGCCCCTAGGATTGCAAGGAGATCCAACCAGTCCATTCTAAAAGAGATCAGCCCTGGGTGTTCTTTGGAAGGACTGATGGTAAAGCTGAAGCTCCAGTAGTTTGGCCACCTCATGCGAAGAGTTGACTCATTGGGAAAGATCCTGCTGCTGGGAGGGATTGGGGGCAGGAGGAGAAGGGGTTGACAGAGGATGAGATGGCTGGATGGCATCACTGGCTCAATGGACATGAGTTTGAGTGAACTCTGGGAGTTGGTGATGGACAGGGAGGCCTGGCGTACTGCAATTTATGGGGTCACAAAGAGTCGGACACAACTTAGTAACTGAACTGAACTGAACCAAGTTTCTATCATGTTAACTTTCTGAAAATAGAATATGAAATGGATTGTATGTGCAAATAAATAGAAATAATATAACATGTATTGTTTAAGAAAAGTAAGTCCTTATGCACCCACCACTCAACTTAAGTAATAATATATTACCAATATGATTGAAGTTCCATCTTCCCCTCTGTTCCCAGCGCTGGAGGTAACCACAATCCTGACATGTGTTCCAGAGGTTCCTTTGTGCCATATAATTTTACCACATGTGGTTGCTGTGGCATTGCCACTTGCCCCTCCAAATCCATTCTCCAGGCTTCATCATTCCTGGTGTCCCCTGAAGCTGCCCTGTATTGACTGCCCTGGGAGGCTCCCTTGAGCCCTGGCTTCCTGATCGGTTTGGCTGAAGTGTAGTGCTGGCAGGAGATCAGAGGATGAGGAGAATGAGGCCAGGGTGTTAGCCCCCTGCCCTTCCCTGCTGGGTCACCCACTGTAATAAATCAGTTGCATTCCTCTACCAAAGATAGGCAGCCTTCCATGCAGCTATTCCCTCCTGTCCTTCCCCTGCCCCCACCAGCTCCTTCAGACTTAGGGGTGGTAAAGCTTCTGGACTGTTTTGCTAGCCCCAGGGCACTATACCATCTTTGTGGTTACCCAAACCTAGTGTTTGTCAAATATTTTTTTTTTCCCATTTTCACCATCCACCTCAACCACCAAGGAGCCTTTTCAGATTTTTTCCCAATCTTCTTCCCCACCATGACATTTTAATACCACAGACATACTACGTATCTGTTTATGTACTAAACATTTCTCTGCTTTACACATGAAAAGAATAATACTTCTTTGCCCCCTTGGGGATAATATGGCCCCTCATTAAGAATGCATACCTCAAACCAACTCATGTTTTTTGTAAAGAGTCCCTTTAAAAAGTTTCCCAGCCACCCTGCTGGTGTATGCCATTTCTTTCTTGCCAGAGCTCCGACTGACGCGAGAGTACATACCTGTGTCCCTGAACAGTACATTTTTAGTTTTTCTAGGCTTTGTCTATACACAAATGAAGCGATACAGTGTATTTTCTTGGTCTTGCTTTTCTTACTGTAGTTTGTGAGAGCCATCCATAATGAGGTGTGGAGCTATTGTTGATTTGCTATATAATACTGCATTGAAAGGAACACATCAAAATTGACCTGTTCGCTTAGGGTTGGTGGATATTTGGGTTGGTTATTCTGAACCTGTGGCACAAAACATTCTTGTACATGCCTCTGGGTTTAGAACACAGATATCCATGAATGTGGATATGGATATAGGTATAGGCATAGATATAAACATAGATACAGAATGTTTACGGTACATACCTGCATGTAGAATTACTGGATGGTAGGGTATGCCTGTCTTGACCCTAAGCAGGAAATACCAAATTATTTTCCGGTACCTGTACCAGTACATTCACACTAATAAGGAGTTTTGCTTGCTCCACATTCTTTCCAGCATTTGTTGTTGTTAGACTTTAAACTTTTTGCTCATTGTTGGGTATGAAATGGGTATCTCATTGTAGCATCTTTTTACTTGTTCATTAGCCATTTGTCTTTCCTTTTCTGTGAATGCTTGCTTATGACTTTTGTCCATTTTTCTATTGAGGTGTTTCTCTTCTTCTTGATTCATTGATATCTTCCTTATATTGCAGGCAGTAATCCTTTACCTGTTATATATGTTGCAAATACTTTCCCAGACTGTGACTTATCTTTTTGCTCTCTTTAAGGTGAATTCTGATTAATAGGAATTTAAAAATGCAATGTGGAAAAAATGTACTATTCATTTCCTTAATGGTTTATGCCTTTTGTGACTTATTTGAGATACTCTTTCCAATGCTGAGTTTCTAAACTTATTTTGTAGTTCTTTTTTAAGGTCTTTTAAATTGTGCCTTTTACATTTAAATTTTTATTCTATCGGAAATCCATTTTTGTACATAGTAGGGATCAAGTTTCTTTTTTTCCTTATGATAAAGGAAACTAATTTCCCAGTCTCACTGAATAGACCCCTCATCTCCCTTTCCTATCTTTAGTGCTTTCTCAGTCATGTATTTATATGTGTGGGGGTCTGTTTCTGGGTTCATTCTTCTATTCCATTAGTCTAGTAATGTATCCCCATACCAGTAACAGTTTTAATTTCTATAAGCTTAATAATAAGTCTTGATATCTAGTAGAGTAAGTCTCTTTACTTTTTTAGAAGTATCTTATCTATTCTTTGGTCTTGGCTCTTCCCTGTAAAGAGTTTTAAATGGTTTGTCAAGTTCCTGAAAGGACTTGTCATGGGTAGAAGCAGGAGTAGGGGGGGTATCCACATGCACACCAGTGAGGACCACTTGAGGCAGAGTAGGTGATGAAAGGTGATACCAATCACCACAGCATATCTGAAATCCAGAAACCAAGGCCTCTGGAGCCAGAGTACCACCTAGCATGGGAAAGCTCAGCCAATGTCGAAAAGTGATATGAGGCTATCTCTGCTTATTTTTATTAACCCAGTGGCCCAGGGATATCATAAAGGTACTAAACCTCCACGTTTGGGGAGGTTTCTTGAAGAACTGTGGCACAGGTGTTCCAGGTGGCACAGTGGTGAAGAATCCGCCTGCCAGTGCAGGAGACACGGGTTCAATCCCTGGGCCGGGAGAGCCTGTGGAGGAGGGCATGGCAACCCACTCCAGTATTCTTGCCAGGAGAATCCCATGGACAGAGGAGCCTGGTGGGCTACAGTCCATAGCGTTGCACAGAGGTGGACATGACTGAAGCGACTTTGCAAGCATGCACACACTGAAGAACTGGAATTACTTATTCTGAAAAAAAAGGAAAACTAGGAGTGACTTAATTGTTGAATACTGTTCTAGGCTAAGGAGATAAATAAAAATTGGAAAAGAAGCCAGAATTGGGGATTCAGACTTGTAGGCATCAATTAATATCACAAGAGACAAATGTAGCTGAACCCATAGCACCAGTCCGTTTTCTTCCAAAAAGAACATAGATGGTTCTGGTATGAATCCATGTCCATTTACTGATATTTGTATTTGTTTGTTTAGACACCGCTCTTCATTTACTAGGGGCCTATCTCTCTTCCAGGCACTTACTCCATGTAGTAATTTATTTAAATCTTACTTACTCCATGTAGTAATTTATTTAAATCTCACCTACTCCAATCGAAATCAACTCAGAGTATGTATCCAGCTGATGCTTTTTGTGTTGGTGTTTTCCCCTGAGGAATCGATCACTGAGGGAAGTTGAAGAATTCTATGTATAGCCCGTCCACAACCACTCCTCAAACCAGGCTTTCAAACGTTTTCTAGTGGGTCTTGTTTATTTGACCTAAACGGGAAATTGTAAAGCCAGGTGTCAAGTGATGCAGTTTAAAAACAAAAAGCAACAGGATCGTGGTGACTGTGTTTTCTCTGAGGAAGCAGGTAGAGGGAAGGGGATGAGCAGGAAGAGGGGGTACTCTAGAACAGGCTGCCTGGAGCAGCCATTGTGTCCTTCACAGAGGCTGTACGAGTACGACTGGACCCTCTGCTCCAGGCGGAGATGTCCACGGCATCAAGGATTTTTTCAGCAAGAAGGCAGCGCCCCAAATCCTTTGTGGAGCAAGACAGGTTATAAATAGATCTATAAATTTTTTTAACTAGAAGGCAACAGGCTTAGCACAGCTATTCTTCCCTGTTGGTTCTCCTTCCTGCACTGCTTTGCCTATTAAATCCCTGCTACCAGGCAGATCCACCTGCCTCTTAGCCAATCCGCTGCAGGAGCCTCAGGAGAGCCAGGCTGGAAACTGGCTTCTATTAGGGCTCCAGGCTGTGACCTTGCCTGTAGAAAAGACTAAATCTTCCTATCTTATCTCTGGCTAATTGGGCAGGAGGTAGAGGAGACAAGAATTTATGGTCCAATTTGTCACCTGCTGACTGAAACACTGATGTCTCCATTTCAGAGGCAGGCTCTGATTTTAGTGACAGGCTGGGGAGAAAAATGATGTAGGCTGGGTTTCTGGAACATGTAGTGAAGACCTGCTCACAGGGCTTTTAAGTATAAAATCTGAAGACTGGTATTTTATTGGCCAAGTTATATGTGGTTTGTGTTTTGTGTGTGCATGTGTGTGTGTGTGAGAGAGAGAGAGACAGAGAGAAGCAGAGAGATTGATTTCATCTCTCCTAACTGATCCAAAGGCATTTGAGCATGCAGGGATTTAGAAATTATTTAGCCCCGGGCATCTCAAACTTTGTTGTGCATCAGGATCACCTGCAGGCTTGTTAAAGGGCTGACTACTAGGTCTTGACCTAATGTTTCTGACTCTGGGTGGGGCCTGAGAATTTGTAGTTCTCACAAGCTGCTAAGTGACGCTAATGCTGCCAGTCTGAGGACCACACTTTGAAAACCACTAATTTAGTCCAATGTCCAGATCACCAATGAGGAAACTGAAGCTCAAGAATTAAAACTACATGTTTAAGGGCCCATAACTGATTGTTAGCTAAAGCCGGACGAGAACAGAGATACCTGACCTCTAATCTGGTGCTTTCCCACTGCTTCAAGCTGGTGCGTGGTCAGAGTGCCAGGGAGGTGCCATTCCAGTGATAAACATGTTATCCTTCATGGCTGAAGATAACCCGTGTCCACATTGACTTCTGCTGTCCTCCAAAACCCCACATCACTGGCTCTGCTGGCTCAGGACATAAATAGACCAGCCCAGCCCAGCCCACTTGCTGCACCATCCAGTGGGACTGACAACCAGGTCCTAGTCCCACAGCCAGGGTGCCTACTCACTCCCCTCATATCCTCACGGGTAACTGAGCTGTGATCTGAGGCCTCTGGTGACCACTGGTCATGCATATTGGCCCTGAGGAATAGCTCTTTCTACATCTTCCCACGTTCACCAGAGCTTGGACCTTAGTATCTGACATTTAAGCCCTTTATTCTGCTTAGCAACTAAGTTCCCTTCTGAGGCTGGAGCTCACTCTGAATGACCACTGAATGACTCACTCTGACTGGGGGACTATCCATCTGTTGGTCCCCTTCCTAGACTGGAGTGTTGGCCTATACCCAAACCCTGTGGTTGAGTCCTGCAGCCCATTGGCCAGCCTCCTACATGGTGTTTGTCTATTCAGAGGTCTTCTGAGCACTAATTATCTTCAATATCCCCAGGGTCTGTGCTCTCCCTGCCAGACTGGAAATCCCAGGTTTGACCTGATATAAGTCAAAGCTGAGATTTTCATCAAGCCTTGGGATGATGCTTGTCTACCTATCATGGGCCAGTTTCTCCCTTGGATCAGTTCCCCAACCCCATATAACCCTAGCCACATTCCTTGGTTTGCCCAGTGAGACCCACAAGGATGTCCTAAAGAGGACAAGTGCTTTGAGTGGGTTTTCCCCACCATGGGGAAGGGATACATTGACCCATCCACAATGGTACCTTACTGGCCTCTTTTCATTTGGAAGTGATGCTCCAAAGACATGGTCTTATAGGAGACAAAGAATTGGCTCGGTTATTTTGCATAAGGAGTTGGTAGATACTGGAGATGAAGGAAAGAATACAAAAGAGAGGACCCTGGAGAAGTCTGGAGTAGTTTGAGTGACATAGAAAGATGCTGGAACCTAGGGGGAAAGCAGCCAATAAGAGATTGCCTATGTGACGTGACCAGAGGACTTCTGCTGTCGAATTTTAATTTGTCTGCTGTCAGGCAAGATGATCTCTTCTCTACTCCAAATCTAGATACACCTCTATAGCTTTTGTGATGGAGACATGAGGAGTGAGACAACAGGACAATATAGAGAAACGTGGTCTGCTCCACTCATCTCTGCTGAGATTTACGTAGGTAGGAGTGTTGAACCTCGATTTTAGGCCGGAAACTGCTAGTTCCAGTTGGTCAACCCCTGCTAGCGGGGTGAGCAGAAGCTAAACGTGGGTCTGGGAGAAGCAGGGAGAAGTGCTTGATACAGAAGCAGCTGCCAGGTAGACTTAGGCAGGGACAGGAAACATAGCCCCTGTTTGCCAAACACACCAGAGGCTTTGAAGGCAACTCTTAGATGACTGTGCTGGGTTATTCTGGGATTCATTGTCATTCCACTCTCACCATTTGAGAGAGCTAGCCTGACTGATATCAGACACTCTAGAGTCTCTTAAATTTGGATCCAATTAACCTGGAATCTGCGTTCCCATGGTCAGGGGTTTGGGTGAAATTACCTTTTTCTTGTCTATGAAGAAACAAAGCAGAGTAGAGACAAGATAGTAGGGAACATGTTTAGCCTATGCAAATTTAGGAATCCTTGGCTTACTGCCTTGGCGGGAAAATGCAAGAAATGCATTGATAGTTGATGGGGGTTTACAGTTTTAGGGAAAAAAAATTTTTAAACACTTCATTCTGTTGGTTTTTTTTTACAATTTAAGGATGGTTCCAAACCTCTTTTCTAGTGGCTCCCTCCTCTGTAGAGTTGATTCTTTTGTTTCTCCCAGGCATACCTTGCCTGGTGAGAAGATGGTGTGGGAAGTCAGGTTGCCATTTTAAAGTGTCCCTCAAACTTCCTAGAATGGGACAGCTTTTCCTTCTCCCCTCCAAGTAAGTGTCAACCATCAGGGCTGCAGTAGACTGTCAGGATGTGGCAGTGGGAATGAAAAGGGAGGCGAGGAAAAGGTTCTTGCTGAAACCATTCCCTTCCCTTCATTTATTCTTAGTCCAAGAGCAGCTGGAATGAGTCACTCAGAACACACCTTGGTCCTTTTCCTGAGAAAGCCAAACTTGGAAGTGACTAGCAGGTCTAATTGTGCCTCTGTGGAATCTAAATTCTGGAAGGAGACAAAGAGAGGTCTGGAGGCCTCTGACTGGAGAGCTTGATGGATTAAATCCAAGCCGCCAACCGTCCCAAGAAGCTGTCAGGGTGCCTGGGCTGTGTGGAGTTGATCTGGACGATGCATTCCAGATGGTTTGCCTTTTTTCCTTGGGTTTGGGGCCAGTTGGAGCTCCTGGGCGGTCTCCCAAGGTAGACCCCCAGAGAGCATAGGGCAACTGTCCAGATGGGAGGGACCAGGCCGAGGATCACTGTGGCAGACTCAAAATTAGAGGGAAGGGCCCCCCTCCTTTGTGTCGAGCATCTGGATATCATTTTTCAGGCTATTAAAAACACTAACTCTACTTTGCTAAATGCAGCCAATTCATTTTTTTCAAAAAGCAGTTGGGGGCCAAGCAGTTGCCCCAAAAGGGATCCAAATAACTTGGGGCTTATGATATGGGGTGTCTCAGAAAAGGGGCTCCAAACCTTGCTAACAAGCATCCAACCACCACCTCCACTCCAACCTCCCAACTTCACCAGTTCACAGGCAATGACCCCTCCAATGGCAAAGACTCAGGACAGTGCCAGGGTTTTGCAGTGTATTTTACTTTTTGTTTTTGTGCAAAATGTATGAGGCAGATGAAGAACCTTTTCTTCCACATCGAAGGCTTTCCGATTAGGCTACTGAAAATAAGCAGGAGATGGACAGAAGGGTGGGGGCAGGAAGAGCACGCGAGAGAACAGAGAGAAGGAGCAGACGAGATGAACCATTGAAAAGTCTCTGTGGACTCCAGCGTCTGTGAACCAGCTCTAGCCGTGACTGAATTTGCTGCCATGGAAAGAAGGCCTGTTTATCTGTGGTCCTATTGCAACCACGTGGTTGGCCAGCAACCTGAGGGCAAGCAGCTAAGAGCAGCCCACTTCCCAAGGAGCCTAAGGAAGAGACAGGAGGTGACGGATGACCTTCTACCCAAGAGTGTCCCAGGCTGGTTGGAAGTGAAGTGGTCCCAGCTCTGGGGAAATCCTGCCTACTGAGGCAGCAGGCCCCAGTGCTAGGGAGCTTCTGGCTTACTAGAAAGAGAATAATTGCAAAGCACCATGGAATAACCAACTGCAAGGGAAGGGAGTTACAGGGCGGAGTGAACAGAACAGTTGGGATGTTTTGGAAGGAGAAGAGTTGCCACCAAAGAAAAACCTTTCCAACCCAATAACCTTACCTAGAGGAATCAGAGGAAGCCCAAGGACAGATCCTGCCCAATCATCCCAATGTCTGTTCTGTTGCTTTGAAAACTGTGCTTTAGTCAAACTATTTTGGACACATTTCTAGAAGGTAGATACCAGAAAGTAAAAATCTTTCACATCCAATGAATCCCCGAAAGTATCCTGTTTGAGGGGTGGAAATGTCTTCTCTATGTATCTCCTAGCTCCGGGCACTACCTGTGATAGCAAAAGCAGGCTTCCTAAAATTTTCAGCCTAGTCTGTATTGGGAGAAAGTGATGACATTCAGGACATAAATGTTTACTGTAAAGATACATCATTATACATGAACAAACCAGAAGTAATCAAGTACACAAATCTGTACACTGCAAACTTGTGGTGACATGCCCCTATGCAGTGTATCCATGCCCCTAACTCTTATTCATGCTTTGTCCTTAGGAATCAGTCAAGAGGATTGCTATCTCCATTATTTAGAGACCTCACTTGACCCTGGGCCTCACAGATGCCTCAGCATGAAAATCTCTAGCTCCAAGGCCCAGACCCTCGCTTGTCTTGACAGGGCAGACAGCTCCCGTTGTGTGCCAAGGTGTTATTAATGAACCCTGATCTCACTCATGGCAGCTCTGCCGTGAAATGCCAGTCCTGTGAATAGCTCACCGTCAGGCTCTGTGCTCGTCTTCGTGGAGTCGTAACCTCAGGACTAGCCTTTATCTTCCTTTTATGATCCCAGAACATTGACAGATTCTCAAATGCCGTAACAATAAAACACGTCATGAGCATCATCCAATCCTTCTGAAATAATATTGGTGTCAGTGACAGGCACGCTGTTTCACCTCCAGATTTAAACGGGAGTGTTTTGATATGGTTTCCCAGACCAGGAGACTTACATAGTAGAGAACTTCCACGGACTGGATCTTTCTTGCTCACTTGAATTTCAAGAGAAATTTTCTCGAGGGGATCAGATAAGTGTTGCTCTAATTCTTTACACAGAGCAACGTTAGTGCTCGTCTTGTTCACACTTACTAACCAGCATTACTCTTCTGCATGAAGTTACATCCTTTCCCGCTGTGGCTGGATCTCTGCCTCTGTGACTCCTGCTTCTCCACAGTAAGTTGATGAGGGAGCCTGGGATTCTCCCAGTCAGTAAAACCTGAGCCTGGCCCCAAATCAGGTTGCCTAGGGAACAGAAACAACAGGTGAAGGGCACTGCTACCCAGCCCAAACTCCATGGCCATCCCATCCTCATTTTTTTTCCTGGAGTTGCCACGAGCTCTACTTGAGGCCGAAGCTCTGGTGCTTGCTCAGGAAGGAGATGCGTGGGGAACTACTCCCTGATGAACTGGAGTCCTTGAGTCTCTATTCCATAGGAGTTTCTTCTAGATTTTCTAGGATAACTCATCCCACCAGAGGAAATGAGTTCATCTAGTCACTGACCTGACAGATGGCAATGACTTTGGTCAAGAGTGCCAAGGAAAACACCCCAGAAGATGGCTGCTCCTCCCTGTGGCTTTGGTGGCAGCGCCACATGGATGGGTCTGTCTGCCTGTAGCCTTCTCATACCCACAGAGTGTAAACACCAGGAGCAGCCACATTTCTTGGGATCTGCATAGGGGGTGCCTCTGTGGGCATCTGACCTGATCTGAGTCCACAGAGAAGAAGCTGTCAAGCCAAGTCTCATCTGGGAAATGCAGAGCTGTTTTTAGACTCTGACCTGGTAGAGTCCATCCTGGAACTGTGAACCAAGGAAAGTTGGCTGAAACGAGCAAGACTCATTTAAGAAGCTGTAATGGAGGAACGCCCATTCTGCCCTGGTGGCTGGCTGCCAAAGGAGATTGGCTCCAGGGAAGTCACTGGCAAGGACAACAATGCTTCTTCCTGCTCTGCACCAGTAACCTGTGCATGGGTCGTGTGCTGCAGCAGGAAGGGCACAGTGTGGAACTGGAAGGGTGCCAGAGGTTTATGTAGTCTATAATCCTGGGGCTCAGTGAATTCTTCCATCTGATCTGCTACTTCCAGGAGGCTTCCTCTCCTCCTTCTCTCCAGGTACTGTGATGAACCTATGATTTGATATTGAGGCTTTCATTTAATATTTCCATACCATCTCTGTCCACGCCTTCATCCGAGATGTTGTGTTCTTGGCTGACCAAAATGATCATAATTCTGAGTTTTTCCCTCCAGCTTCTTCCACTTGTAACTGAGCAATGAGATTATCATGGAGTAAGTACTCTAAGAAAAAGGTACACAGGTTTGCTGTTACCAAGAGTATCTAAATTGACTCTAGCCCATAGCAATTCATGTCAGGGGGAAAGGCACAGCAGTTTCCTTTTTCAAGAGTTTTCCCTCTGATTGTTCATTTTGTCCTTGTAACTCTTAGGAGCATGTAGAGATGAGTCAGAATACCTCTGTTTGACAGCTGAGGACAAGTCAGCTCCACAGTGACTTGTTTGAGGGAGTCCAGGTAATTGGTGACAAAGCTGATGTCTGGTCTCCTGGTTTCCATTCTGGGGTTCTTTTTACCAATCTTGCTTATTTCATTCGTGCATGTGTGCTAAGTCACTTCAGTTGTGTCCGACTCTTTGCAACCCTATGGACTGAAGCATGCCAGGCTCATCTGTCTAGGGGATTCTCCAGGCAAGAATACTGGAGTGGGTCGCCCTGCCCTCCCCCACGAGATCTTCCTGACCCAGAGATTGAACCCTCATCTCCTGAGGCTCCTGTACTGCAGGCAGATTCTTTACTGTGAGCCACCTGGGAAGCCCTTTTCATTCATTCAGTGTAGCGATTGAAATAAAAAATTGCCCCTACATGCCATGGTAGAAACAGGTCTGTAGTCTTATCTCCTAGCCTGACCACAGAAACCACCTGTCCAGTCACACAAAAATAGCACCGTATTTCGGCCTCTGCACCTTTGCTCCTGCCCTCACTTGCTTGAACAGCCCTCCCTCATTTCTCTGCTTAGTGAAATTTAACTGTCCCTTAAGCCCAAGCTTAACTGTCTTCTCTCCTATATTGCTCTTCTGATTGTAGCAGCAAAAGTAGTTTTTCTTGCTTGGGACAGAGTTAATAAAAAAAGGTGTACAAAGCCATCATATACTGCCTTGGATTATAGCTTTTTTTGCAGGTGAATTTTTTTCTCCCCAAATAAACTGTGAGTCCAAAAAGATAGAAATTGTGCATCACACATCTTGTGTTCTCTGGAGAGTCTCACATAGACTATAAGCTCAGTCTTTATTGAATGAGCACATGTGACCTGGAGGAGGTTAGCTGGCTCCTCGACATAGTCACAGTACAGAGACTTGAATTCCAAATTCCAGAAACTGGTCTCCATGTTCTTTCCACCAAGAAAACAATGCAGTTTTCACTATGATTAGCCTCTTTGCAGGTCAAAAATGATTGAAAATAGGCTACTTCATATGGATCAGTCTAATACAATGCATATTGAGTTATTCTAAAAAAAAATAGATAGGTTAAAAAACCCCTGAAATTCCTGGGTTGTTGGCTAGTGGTGAATGAGTAGCCTTCTTTCAAGGATGCTGCATTCTCTCAGAAACTTGAAAATGGATTCTCGCCATGAGTCAATGTGGGAATAAAGTATGGTGATCATTAAGCTGGCTTCATGGGCCAAAGAAAGAGGAGATTGAGAGTGACCCACTGTCAATCTTTTTCTTTTTTCTCAATCATTTTTAAAAGTGTAATTAATTTTATTTTTGGCTATGCTGGGTCTTTGTTGCTGCACTGGGGCTTTCTCTAGTTACCGTGCACGGGCTTCTCATTGCGGTGGCTTCTCTCGTTGCAGAGCACGGGCTCTAGAGTGCGAGCTTCAGTAGTTGCCGCGTGTAGGCTTCCTTGCCCTGCAGCTTGTGGGGTCTTCCTGGACCAGGGGTCGTATCTCTGTCTCCTGCATTGACAGGTAGATTCTTACCCACTGGACCACCAGGGCAGTCATGCACGCACTGTTTCCATCTCCATTGACTAAGCATGCTCTCTGTCTGCCCACGGTGGACGAATTTATGTAGATACAGAAATAACACAGAAATGCCTCATCGAATGCCAATCTTGTGATCATCTATTGCTGCTGCTGCTGCTGCTGCTAAATCACTTCAGTCGTGTCTGACTCTGTGCGACCCCATAGACGGCAGCCCTCCAGGCTCCCCCATCCCTGGGATTCTCCAGGCAAGAACACCGGAGTGGGTTGCCATTTCCTTCTCCAGTGCATGAAAGTGAAAAGTGAAAGTGAAAAGTGAAAGTGAAGTTGCTCAGTCGTGTCTGACTCTTCGCGACCCCATGGACTGCAGCCCACCAGCCTCCTCCATCCATGGGATTTTCCAGGCAAGAGTACTGGAGTGGGGTGCCATCGCCTTCTCCTGCAAGTCATTTTAGTAAAAAGCTTAGATTTAGCGGATATCTTTTGTCTCTCTTCGTTTTATCTTAAGAGTTGAATTAAGGGTAGAACTCCAGGCCTCATTCTATAAATGAAATGTACACTGAGTCTGTATCCTCAATCAATCTGTATGGAATGGAATAAAACAGAAATAATTACGCTTACTTGGAACCTCTCAGGAAGCTGCTTGGGTTGGGAGACTCCCAAGGGAATTGCACAAGTGACAATGGTATTTCACTCTCCTGCCTTTAGAGTCGGGTGGGATGTGGTCAGCTGTAGAGCTCTTCTTCTGCTGAGCAGAGGTACAAGTTTGGGTCAGAATTAAATGACTCAAGCCAATAGAGGCGAGACAGAATCGATCCTCTTCCACTTGTGGTTGTGAAGCTGTCTTTGAATAAATATTAAGCACATATTTAACTATATGTGTTTGAAGCAATACAGAGTTGTCCCATTAAGGCATCTGTCTGTCTTGGCCCAGCCTTGTTTATCAGTGTCATTTTACTTAGCAAAGGGAATGGACCACTCCTGGAACAGTCACAGAAACCACAGTGGAACTCGGGAATCTTAAGCCAGCCTTGCATCCTATCATTCACATCCCATTGCTAAATAACAATTCATTCCATTTGTTTATTTATTAATGACAATTATCTGCATTGCTCAAATGACTTCCTCATCCAAATTAAATATTAGGATACTAGGTCACAACGTGGCCTTTCTGAAGGCCATACCCCTCTGATGTACAAAAGAGAATCGACAAACCAAGCAAAGACTAACAGCCTACTTCCTACCAGGCACTGTGCTAGGTACTGGATAGTACGATAGGTTGGATCTAGTTTGGCTTATTCAGAAGACAAACCAAGGACTGTTTTTATAGAAGGATAAAAATAGTCTTCAATACATTATCTTTACAAAATTATGGACACATCCTAAGCAGCTCTTGCTTCCTTTAACAACTCATTATGAATTCTTTATCCATGCAGTTACCTACATTGCAGTAGCATTTATTTTGTTCATGTCTCTAGTGCTTCTTGGTATGATGAATTTATAACTCAGAGACTAAAAGTAGAATCCCCTCTTACGTGTTCTAAAATTACTCCTTTCAAAGTTCAAAAGCTCCTTCTCCCTTTTAGTTTTAGTGGTGGAAAATCTGGTGAATCATTCCTGATTACACAGTATATAAACTTCATAGTTTCATAAAATCTAATCGTGTTCCTGTTCAGTCTTCCTTCCAACGTGCTTTACCCCATTCAGTAAGTCATCAGTCCTCAAGTCATTTCTGAGACCCTTCTGGAGCTTTTCTAGATTTTCAGACTTGTATTGATGTGTACTGTTTCCAGGAGAGAAAGCAATAACTTTTCAAGGTTTAGACTGCCATGATTCTACAAATATCCAGGTTGATGTTTACATGGCTCTTTAATAATAAACAGGTCAGGATTTCACATCACCATTTGTCATTAATCCATGCTTCTTACCCAGATATTTCTTGCTGTATAAACGTCCTTCCTGAAAAAATAAAACAGCTATACTGAAGCAAACACCTGTCTAGAACATTCCTTCAAAACTGCTTGTCTGCTGCTGCGTTCTTGTCCCTGATTTTGGTTTTCTGTGTACATCTAAGCACTCACCTATGTGCTCCAAACAAACAGATGCAAAACAAAACAAGCAATACATCCTTCCTTTCCTCCTGCAGAATCCAGTCTACAAACCCTCTTGTTACTCCCTACCCATCCTCATTGTTCTCTTTACCCTATTTCTACACCCTCACTAAACTCTCTTTTCTCTTCATTCTTTGTCATCTTTTTCTCGTCACAGGGTATATGTTGAAAACACAACAAAAAGAAAAGACTTCCCATTCTCCAGTTAATGTGTAGCCAATGCAGTGAGGAGAAAAGAGGTCTCTTAGGCCAAATAAATTTTAGCAACTAACAGTATCTTCTGTGCATCATACTTAAAAATGCAGCTTTTGACATCTCATACTTCACAAATGTCAATTGTGAGACTTGCACTTAGGTAATAGTTAACTATTAAACTACTCCACAAACATCGAATATGATTTAGCATGGTGCCTTGGGTATAGGAAATGTATTGTAAATAATTGATGAGGCTTTACTCTGATAACTATACGAGAAATGCCTACTGTCCTGTAGGTTATACTACTTAATGCAGATGTCTGGTGGCAGTTTAGTTAGCTTTATGAATGTTCTGATGGATGGATAGAAATCACATAGTGGATTGATAAGGAATGGATGGAGTGTATGGGTTTAAGTTTTTAGGAGGTAATAGTCCCTTTGGGATCTTCTAGTGTTCTTGCCTGGAGAATCCCAGGGACGGGGGAGCCTGGTGGGCTGCCGTCTATGGGGTCGCACAGAGTCGGACACGACTGAAGCGACTTAGCAGCAGCAGCAGATAGTTTGTGGGCTAGTACTCTGCAGAATTAACACAAATATGACAGGGATATATATTTAAGGAAATTAATTAGTTCTAGAAAACGATGCTTTTTAATGTTTCATTGGTGTATTTTCCAAAAAGGCAGGATTGCACCCATTCACTCAGGAAAAGCTTTTTTTTAAAAAAGCAGGTTAAAATTAGAAAATTGTCCAGAGTGTCTTTAATCTTTCATTGAACTGTCCACTCTAAGTACTTCTATTCTAAGGACTCATCACTGCACTCCAAACTTCCCCAAAAAAGCCTCTACTGAAGTTTCATCCTGAGTTTTCTAGTGACAGGTTCAATGCCAGCAGGGCTCCATGGACATGTAAATGATATCTTCACCTTTACATACTCAAGCCAGTGAGTAGGTGGCATCATATTTCAGTGAATTGGGAGTGAACATGAAATTCACAGGGACAAGCATGTTGACCCAAACATATGGAGATGGCTGAGTCTAATATTCTAAAATATGTAATTAGTCAATGACTAGGAAGCCTTCCTCACATCAGTCTGGAAAGATAGTCAAATACAGAATGTTTTCTTTTTCTTAGATAACTGCGGTAGTTGACTAGTCAATACTATACGAGTTGCTAATTTTAGAGGTTTTGGACTCAATTCAACAGTATAGACATAAACAAAATATGAGGACAAAAAAAGGCAATATTTTTTTGAGAACATAACAAAAGTCCCTGTCAGTGGCTGCACATAGTTCATGAGAACCCTGTTGAAATGGAAGAATATAATAAAAGAACTGTCCCTCCCAGCTGACTTAAGAAAGCTGAAAAAAACACAGACATGTGACCTGTGGTTTGAGAGATGCCCGAATAGACTCCTCTAACATATTAATATTAAAACCAGACCCCATGAGATCTTCAGTTTCTGCTTCAAAGACACTGTGGCTTATGGAAGGGTCCATAGGCACTTCCTCCTGATTTGATCTCTGAAAGGCAGTGTGTCCCCCTGTCCTCCAGCTGCCTTGTTCATCTCAGAGCAGTGCATAAAGATCCTACAGAACTGAAGATCCTACCAGCTCTTATTTACAAACCTCTTTTATATCTATTCACAGACGTTGGTTCAGAATGAGAATGCACGACATACAGTCTCTTCCTAAGATTTCACTATTTTCTTTGTGCTATTTAGGAATAGGAAGTCTATTAATTTAAAGTAAATGTCCATGATTTCCCTGGTGGTCCAGTGGTTAAGAATCTGCCTGCCAATGCGGGAGACATGAGTTTGATCCCTGGTCCGGGAAGATTCCACATGCTACGGATGACTAAGCCTGTGAGCTGCAGCTACTGAAGCCCGCACATTCTAGAGTGTGTGCACTTCAACAGGAGAAGCCACCAAAACCGTGGTGAGAAGCCGTGCACAGCAGCTAGAGAAAGCCTGCGCAGCAATGAAGACCCAGCACAGTCCAAAGTAAATAAGTACTTTTAAAAAATTAGGCAAATGTCCACAGAAACCACATCATCCTCCAGGTAATTTGATCACATCTACCAAATTTTAATTAATTTGCGAAAGCAAAGAGGAACTGAGGAGCCTCTTGATGAAAGTGAAAAAGGAGAGTGAAAAAGCTGGTTTAAAACTCAACATTCAAAAACATAAGATCATGGCATCCAGTTCCATCACTTCATGGCAAATAGATGGGAAAACAATGGAAACAGTGACAGACTATTTTCTTGGGCTCCAAAATCACTGCAGATGGTGACTACAGCCATGAGATTAAAAGACACTTGGTCCTTGGAAGAAAAGCCATGACAAACCAGGACAGTATATTAAAAAGTAATCTTTGCGGACAAGGTCCATCTAGTTAAAGGTATGGTTTTTCCAGTAGTCATTTATGGATGTGAGAGTCGGACCATTAAGAAAGCTGAGCACCAAAGAATTGATGCTTTTGAACTGTGGTGTTGGAGAAGACTCTTGAGAGTCCCTTGGACTGCAAGGAGATCCAACCAGTCCATCCTAAAGGAAATAAGTCCTGAATATTCTTTGGAAGGACTGATGCTGAAGCTGAAGGTCCAATACTTTGGTCATCTGATGCGAAGAACTGACTCTAATGCTGGGAAAAGACCCTGATGCTGGGAAAGATTGATGGCAGGAGGAGAAGGGGACAATGGAGGATGAGATGGCTGGATGGCATCACCAACTCGATGGGACATGAGTCTGAGCAGGTCCTGGGAATTGGTGATAGACAAGAAATCCTGGCGTGCTGCAGTCCATGTGGGTCACAAAGAGTTGGACATGACTGAGCGACTGAAATGAACTGAACCAAATTTTAAAATGAGGAGGAAATTCTGGGAAGATGGAGGAAGTGGTAGCATAGCTTTGAATCTCCCCAGATCCCTTCCCCAAAATAAATAACTGGATAGGAAAACTAAATATTTACAGTAAAGCTTAGGTGATAAAGTAGCTCTGTGAACATCAAAATACCAACCAAATGGGATAGCCAGAAGACCTGCCTATTATCAGCACCTATGCATGAGGAAGCAGAGAAATTCATGAGAAAGTGTATCCAAAAGATCAGGGGACAGAAAAGTTCAATAACAGCCAAGAGGTATTTGCTGAAAAGCATTTGGGCTCGTGTGATAACAGCCCTTGCATGGAAAAGAAAAGTTTGGAAGGGAAAACTGCAAATTTAAAGAGATTTGAAAGATTTATCAATAGTTTTTTTAATGGACAAAACTAAACTATCATATTTATGGATGCCACTTGGGTGGTAAAACCACAAAATAAATTGATTTCTATAAAAATCAGTATAGTGGTTATTATCAGGGAGGGGGCAGTTGTGATCATGGAGCACACGGAAGGCTGGCGAAGTCCTCTTTCTTGACCTGAGTGATGGTTAAGGGGGTGTTGCCTTATAACAATCCATTCAGCTCTGCACTTTATTTTGTTTGATTTTCTGTATTTGTATTTTATAATAAAAAAGAGGCTTTAAAAAATTTTAATGAGCATATCCTTTGGCCTAGGAATTTCACTGCTAGGGATTTGTCTGTAAGAGAAACTCACCAAAGTATGCAGAGATAGGCATGCCCATTGCAGCATTGTTTGAAATAGCCAGAAAGTTGGGGGAGGGGTGGATATGAATGTGTATTAGGTGGAGACTCAGTAAATAAATTATGAAACAGCCAGCCATTTAAAAGAATACTATGCAGTCAAGAAAAAAATTGAGATGGGTCTCATCGATACATGTTCCCAGACATATCATTATGTTTTTTCTAAAAACCAAGATGTACAGCAATATTATTATGATCCCATATATGTAAATACATACACAGACACACAATGCATTCACATTTAAAATATTTGGAGGAATATCTAAGAAACAGTTAAAAATCTTTACCCTCAAAGTTGAGTGGGAGTAGGGAGGGAGTCAAAGGGTGAGAATTCAATTGTCATTTTGTGTGCTTTTGTATTTTTCAAAAGTATGTGTGTATTTTATAGTTATTTTTAAAAAGCTTGTGCCTTGATTGCAGATTGTGAACGGCCCTGAGCAGGAGAAACCAGCTAAGCTATACCTGTCTTTCTGACAGAAGAAACTGTAAGATAATAAATTTTGTTGTAAGCTCTGTTTTGGAATATCTGTTACACAGGAACACGGAACTGACCCAGTTGACTAAATCCAGCCCCTGCTGGAAGTAGAGCACGTGTGCTGAAACACTTGCCTCTGGGAGGCTGCATTTGGGTGGATGCAGCACATCCATCGGGTGGATGATGCCAAATCAGGATGGTTTGGTTTCTTTTAGCAAATGTCCTCACCTGTGCCACTTCATTTTGTTTCAACTCTTTTCTAGCCAGGTGACCTTATCTCTGAAGACTTTATTCAAAATGGGCTTTCTTTACAAATTCATTTTGTTTTCTTTTCTAGCAGTGAGTTTTTTCAATCTCATCTTTTATTTGAAAATTGCAGTTTGCAAGTGATTTAGTTAAGATCATCCCAGATTCCAATTTATTACTCTATACACTTCTTATTTTCTGTCCTTGACTGCTTTGCTCCATTGTCTGCCTTCTTCTACCTTTCTTTAGAGCTTTTCTTAATTCTTTCAGTGCTTGGATGGAGCATAAGAGTCTACTTGAGTAAGCCCTCCTATTATTTCCACATTTCCACATTTTTTCTTTTCTTCTTCTCCCTGGAACTACATTTTTTATATTATAGTCATTGCTCTGAAAGCTTGTGCATGACTTCCTTTTATTTCTTATTTAATTAAGAAAGAAGGAATAAATCCTCCTGTAAGAGATAGACCATATGACCACATTTAGTAATTCTATCGGGAGAACAATATTTGCATTAATTTTTGCAGAATTTTCAGAATGCTTAGTTCTTTGAGCAACATAAGGAATCCCAGATTTAGGAGGCCTGAAATTAGAGGAATGCTCTTCCCTCCCCTCCCCCAACTTCTCAGAAAATGGCAGTTCCTCAGCTATTTAGGAGAATTCAGAAAGATAAGTGGAAGGGAAAGATTTTCCTTTGTTTACCAAGGAATACCATTTTCCTTTGTTTACCAAGTTGGTGTGAAATACAAGGGGACTTGAGGATTTATTTTGAATGAATAAAAATTATAGGCTCTCTAAGTTACAAATAATAACAATAATAACAAAACAAAACAAAAAATACATCACTTTTCCTTCAGAATATTTGAGACACACTCTATATGAGGAAAATGGCCTTAGAAGAACATAGCAATATATATCTTCTGCCATGAAAAACACACATGAGATTGTGTCAAATAAGAGATCAAAAAAGCTGGCAACCTATCCAGCAAGGTTTTGACTTGCACTAAGGATTGGGGGCAGGAGGAGAAGGGGCCGACAGCGGATGAGATGGCTGGATGGCATCACGGACTCGATGGACGTGAGTCTGAGTGAACTTCGGGAGATGATGATGGACAGGGAGGCCTGGCGTGCTGCGATCCATGGGGTCGCAGAGAGTCGGACACAACTGAGCGACTGAACTGAACTGAACTGAAGTG
The DNA here is from genome assembly GCF_023091745.1 of Budorcas taxicolor. NCBI lineage: Eukaryota > Metazoa > Chordata > Mammalia > Artiodactyla > Bovidae > Budorcas > Budorcas taxicolor. The sequence continues at coordinate 88,584,128 of NC_068920.1, forward strand.
TTTTACCCCTTTCTAGGGTCCTGACATAATAAACATATTCTTCGACAATCAACCTGCAGCAGTAGCAACAACAAAGACAAATGCATAAAAGATTTGTTAAATTTTATTTTGTTTGTTTGTTTTATTAGCACATGGCCTCAGAGAAGCTAACTAAAGATGCCACCCTCTAGCTCTGCGGTGTTGCTCCTCAGGGCAAGGCTGACATTAGATACAGGTATTTGAAAATGAAAGATACTCCTTTCCAACCTAGAAGAAATTATTCAGGAATCTGGGAGACAGCATATGATATTTTGCCAGGTGCCACCAGTCTTTCTCAATAAAACATCCCTAGTGAAAAAACGTGGAGGCTAGAAAGGGCTGGTGAGGGAAAAGCATGACGAGGAGGGCTGGCAGCAGTATACCCTTGGGGAATTCAATGTCAGGGGGAGCATACAGGGAGACACCGTAAATGTGCTTTTCTCGCAAAGTTCCTTTTGTTTCAGAGTTGGAAAACTGAGGTGTGGGCATAATCACCAGAGGCATCCAGCTAGTTGCTGACTGAGCTGGCTGTCTCTACTCCATCACACTGCTTCTTCACTTTCCTGATTTCCCACCTCTGTTCTGTTCTAAACTGCCCTTGTCAATTGGCACTAAAATCTCTGCACCTAAAGTTTCAGACATGTTTGGAAACTTCCTTTAAATGTGTTGATTGACTGAGTGCTGAATTATATGTGAGAGCAAGAAAACTCCCTCCCGGATGAGGTATTCAGAGACCAGTCATGATATGTTCCATTCTTCCAGGCTCTCTACATTTTCACACAGGAGGAATCAGTTTCTTGAGAGCGCACAGGCCCCCAAAAGCCATCGTAAAGGTATCTGTGGAGAAAACAAGGCAAAATCCCATGGGTCCAGCTACCCTCCACAATCCTGATTCTTCCTGTGGCGATGACGCGTGTGGACTGGGTGATTTGTGAGAGACAGCTGAATGAGCTACATGTACAGCTGGTCCTTGAGTCTTTGGTTCTCCTTAGCATCAGCTGGCAAGACCGTGTCCTTGCCCCACTGCCCCTGAGAGACACTGAATCTTGGCAGGGAGAGGAAGAGGGAGTGATACTGCATCTAACTTTGAGAATAATCATTACCATCTCAGTGTGCAAACGACATGTTCCAATGGGCAGTGTAGGAGTATGCATGTTTGTCTAGCTATCTTGAATATTATAGGCATGGTCTAATTCTTCTTTATATTCTTTCTTCTAATAATGAATTGCGAAAGAACAAGATGTACTGTTGTGCTTTATAGTTCAGGCAAACAATACAGGTATTGGCTAACATGGTTTGATATGATCAGCTTTTTTTTAAAGCAGATCTGGCAGAAAAGCAGTGGACTATTGCAGGAGTTGCACTGGCCCTTCCAACGCTTCTCTGTCCAGTCCATTAATCCGCAGCAGAATCGCCAAGACACCACATTACTGTGCTGTAGCTCAAAGAGGTCTGTGGTTGTAATTGGGTTGACTGGGAACAAAGTTATATCATTCCAATTCTGATTGATTAATGCTGAAGTCATTGCTAAAAAATGGTTACCAGTCTGTTTCCACAAATCATTCAGTGGTGAATGAGGATTAAGCTAAACAAACTTGGGCCTGTGAACACAGATTTTTCTTGCAGTGTGGGGCAGAGGTGTAGAGATGGTGGAAAGGGAAGAGAAAAACTAGATTTGACTGAAGAAGAAAAAAAACGCCTGTAGTCTGGGTTCTTATGGCATCTTGGGCACTTCCCTTTCTTTTGTTGCCTTGTTCCCATCTCTGCATTCGCTGTCACTAAGCAGTCAGATCACCACCAAATGGTACCACCATGGTCATTCCTTTCTATCACCCTTGGCTCTTGCTTTACAGATGCCCATTATTAGCCAGATGGAGTTATTGCCTAGTCAAATAATTTAAACCTCACCTCTCTGAAAGCTTTTCTACCCAAATTCTCCAACTCCACCCACTTCCTCCCAATTGCTTTTTCCTGGTGAAGTACTCTCCCAGTCATTCCCTTCGTCTCTTTCTCTCAGCCTCTCTTTTTCATCACTCCCATATCTAAATTTTCTCCTTTATGGAAGGATAGCATTCCTCTACTTGGGTTAGATAATCTTTTCAAAAATGCTTAGTGTATTTCCACCAATCCTGGACACAGAATAGGTAGGGTATTGGAATTGCAAGAATGTTTGGGACAAAATCAAATTTAAATATTGCTTTTCTGTTTGGGGTTCTTTGAGACATATCCAAACAAATAATAGGGGGAAATGTTTTTTCAATTTTAAGTAAGCTCTGGTTGTTTCAGTGTCAGCAATCTCAAGCATTACTTCTTGCCAGCTTTCCATTTGGTAGAAGGTGATTCCTAAAGATGAACTTCTGTGGAGTCAGAACCAGCACAGATGAGCCAAATCATGATTAAAATGCTTGCTGGCTGCTCCTTTTGCCAGTGTAGCTCTGTGTTTCCACTTGTTGGAAATCCATCTGCCTGTCAGTGTTTGTGAACACCAATACCTTTCTCGATATAACAAACTCACAGTGTTCTGCTTCAAGAAAGCCAGCATTCATAATTTTTAAGCCTCCAACTTTAAAGAAATGAAAGCAACTGAATTTCTCTTCATTTAAAAGTAGAAATAGTAGTATTACATAGCTAGAAATTTCTGTAAAGTGGATTGGCAATAACGTTACTTATGCTTTCAAAAATAGGGTTCTTCGAAATATATGCCTGTGTATCAGTCACAAGATAATATGTTTTTTGACTTTAAACTATTTTCTTTCTTGTCCTAGAAATGCTGTTACACTGTGGACATTTACAGAAATTTGGCTTGAGAAAAAATGTTTCAAAACTCAGGTAGAGGTAAATTATAATTTATTATTGGGAGGAAAACACTCTTAGTTGCAACATCTCTAACTGGAAAGCTTTTGAATTTTCTAGATATGACATAAAGACTTATGAGGTGTGATTTCACAGAAGAAAAAACATTTTGGTAAAAACTCTTTTTTGGTAGGTAAAATAGGAACTCACAGGAGTAACTAGATGAACTTTATTGGAAGTCCTCTGTGAATTTAATTGAGCAAATGAAATCCATTAAACTCTGGGAAACTAAACGTGCATGTTTATTATTTATTTCTGGCATTGAGTCCTTTCCATTTCCCTACAGAGTTGTTTGCGGGATCTAATACTTTGAAAACATGCTATTTTAACTTGAGTCAGTAACTTGATGCTAGCGATTTGGTGAGAGGGCATGAGATTAGAGTATGGCCAGCGTCTCATTCTCACTCTGACACTCACCAGATATTGACTGTGGTCATCTCTCTTCCATATTTTGGACTTCTGTCTTCTCGTCTGTTTGACAAGAATAAGAAATACCTGATCTTGTTGCCTCTTAACATTGTTGTGAAGATCAAATAAAGTCCTAGTTGTTAAAACATTTTGAAACTATCAAGTGCTATATAGTATAAGGCAGTCTATTCATTATCACCTCAGAATTCCTCTCAGATTACATTGCTTCAAATGCATTATTTAGGAAAAGTACAAACTTGAATGCCATATGGAGTCCCTGTTGACACTGCAGATGTTGGTTAATTTTAGATTCTAAAAGAACAAAAGAACAGAAGCAGTACCAAGCAAATTAGCCTCTCTTTAGCTTTTTCTTCGAAGTCTCCTATTATACAAATACCAAACTAAAAATGGCAGGCTAAATATTATAGAAAATTACATCATTTGAAGCATCGAAATTCTGTATATCCAAGCCTTTTCGTAGTTTATTTTTGCAGGAGTTTATTCCCTTCAAAACACATCACCGATGAATTTAATGCTATAAGATTAATCATGGTTATTTCTTCAAGGACCAAGTAAGAGGATTTTAATCTTAAACTTTAACCACAATAACACAGAGCCAGGAGAAATAGAAAAGTCTCAGAAAGACTCACAAAAAGCCATTTTGGTGGTCATAGTCTCTATTGAACTAATGGAAAACTGAACTAACCTCAGCTAGCCTTGGTCTCTGATTCTGAAGATTCGTATTTACCAGTGGGAATTTCCTTGAAGAACAGGTGTGGCAGACTTGCACACACTCATGACAACTGCTTTTACAGCCTCATCAGCTTGAGAAGACCTGTCTGCCTCACATGTGCCATCTGTAAGACATCTCTTCGCATTTTGTCAAACCTGACTCTCTTTACACATGCACAAGCAAGAAGTGCTTTTGTAAAACATATAGATGGCACCTGTCATTCTATCTCGTTTGTACACCACTCACTAACAAAAAGTATCCTGGAACAAGCTGAGCATTCTGTAAGTGCCTTGTAATTATTTATATTATAGATAACATTTTTATATTATATATTATTAATATAATATTGCTTATATTATATATATATACAAAGGTCCAGTTGATATTCTGAACCTAGATTTTTACTTTTTAGAGGATAATCATGTCCCCAGATTGTTCACTAAGTCTATCACTTTAATTAGAAATAATTTTCAAACAGACCATAAGTATTTCACCTATAAGGCATCTGCTCCTCTAAAAGAGGCAAAAATTTTAAAGTTTGTCTTAACCTATCTTTTAGTCATTTGGTGGGTACAATCTGATATTTCAAAGTCTACTCTCACATGGATTAGAATTATTAAAAGCAAACCCACAAAGTAGATTTTATGACACAGCTTATTATGGATGCAGTCTAGGCTGATTTATTTTTGTATTAAGTATACTAGTAATCGCCTCCCTGTCCTGCCCATATACTGCCCCTGTTAGCACAAAAGGTTTAATAAGACAGGTGCAACTTGATTCTACATTACATGGGTCCCTCAAACTGGAACAAAATTTTAACTCCCTCAAATATTTTCCCCAGTGAAGGACTTTGGATTACTGCAAATGATTACAGGCCTAAACAAGAAATGGATTCAAACAACTCTCATTCACTGCTGAAACTGAACTGGGACTGACCCCTAAAAGAAATTGGCTTAATTCCTATAAGAGGAATATGAATCAGGTTGCCGTCTGTTCCCTTCCTTGTTTAACTTCCCCAGTGACCTGAGTTTAAGCATAGAACTGGAGGAGTCTTTCAGGGACGGGAAAGAGGACTCTGGTTTGGTATTTAGATGGGTTTGCTGCAAGGCTAAAGTCACTCTAGATGTGAGAAGAAAGGAGTCTGGAAATTAGCTGGGGAAATCACAAAATTTGGTAAACCATGGGCACAATATGAGTTTAATTTGCCAAATTTTGTTTGAAGATGTTACATCAATCAAAAATCCTTTGCTCACCAAAGCTGAAAAAACATAACCCAAAGTAGCTGAATCAAAAGGTAAATTTATTGACCCATGTAACTGGATAATTTAGAGTATCTGGTGTAGGTGCAGCTTGATCCAGGCCTCAAACAATATGACCTAGGACTTGCTTTCTCTCTCTCCATTTCTCAGCTTAGCATCCTCCATATGGGCTCCACTCTTGGACAAGCTCTCACCTTCTGTACCCGATACGGATGCGAGCCGCTACTTACCCCAGGTGCAAATCCAGGATCAACTTTTCCAGCAGATTTAGAATGGATCACTGTGACCAGGGGAGTAGGATATACTAGATGACCTAGACCAAGGTCACATGTGTCACCCCACAGCATGGGGGTGGAGACATCACTATTCTCACCAAGCCCTGAGGGTAGGGAGGACCAGAGTCCACAGAACAAAATTAAAAGTGTGGTGAGTAGAACTGATGTTCTGCACAAACACTCAGGAACCAGACGCACAAATAAATTTATTGAATATTATCCCTCACTTAAGAAGGAATTCTGGATATCTTCTAGAATCCAAGTCTTACCAGCTGAAGAGAAAAAAAGGAGAATGTATAACTGACATTTCCTAATGTTTACATAGAAGAGTTAGTGCTTAATGAAAGTTAAAGGATAAATATTGCAAATATAGAAACCAAAATATATGAGAAGCAATTTAAATTTAATTAATTTAAAACCAAAAAAGAAGTGGATTCCATTTTTAAAAAGAAAAAGATAATGGCCAAGAGACTATAGAATCCTCACGTGAGATATTTTAAAAATTGAAGGTAGTTTCAATTAGAGTTGTGAGTAGATACTCTTCAAAGATATTGGGCAGTTCTAGCTTCATGATTTGTAGATTTTGCAGTTTCTGAGAAAGAGAGCTTTAGAGCTAAGGAAAGCTTTATAGGTGGCTATTTGTTGAAACTTGTCAACTCATGATTTGTTTTTAAATACTTTCATTCTATAATTGAAACAAACAAACAAACTTCCCCATACATGAAATGGAACGGAACCAAAGAGAAGTCCTATGTGGGAAAATAATTTTATTTTCTAATAGTCATAGTAATATGGCTAGGCCAGCTTCTTACGATATTTACAAGTATTTCTCAAATGGCAGCTTTCACTGCCATGTTACTTGTACATATTTCTACATCTGTATGTTCTGCTAAATTTTGTTGTTCAGTCACTAAGTCGTGTCCAACTCTTTGCAACCACGTGGACTATAGCACGCCAGTCTTCCCTGTCCTTCACTATCTCCTGGAGTTTGCTCAAACTCATGTCCATTGAGTTGATGATGCCCTGCTACTGCTACTGCTAAGTCACTTCCGTCGTGTCCGACTGTGTGTGACCCCATAGACGGCAGCCCACCAGGCTCCCCCGTCTCTGGGATTCTCCAAGCAAGAACACTGGAGTGGGCTGCCATTTCCTTCTCTAATGTATGAAAGTGAAAAGTGAAAGTGAAGTCGCTCAGTCGTGTCCGACTCTTGGCGACCCCATGGACTGCAGCCTACCAGGCTCCTCTGTCCATGGGATTTTCCAGGCAAGAGTACTGGAGTGGGGTGCCATTGCCTTCTCCAGATGATGCCCTAAATAGTTCTAAATATTTCATGTAAATTAAATACCCTAGGATTCTTCCATCCTGATCTCATGTATCTGGAATCCAATAAATTTAAAAAAGTATGGAGGGAGGTGCCTAATGTAAAGACAGGATGCTCACTTTACACGGCTCAGTTATAAAGCACATTTATCAAAGTCTATCCATTTTACCAGGCCCTTAAACCTATTCTCCAAAAGCAACCATGGGAAACTGAAGAATTACAAAGACAAATGCAAAGGGAGGCTAATTAAAAAAAAAACGAATGAAGGATATTTGAACCTGGGGCTAGGGTAGCACTAGAGCTGTTTGGGGCAGTCTACACCTCAGTCAGTTCAATCCAGTCACTTAGTCGTGTCCGACTCTTTGTGACCCCATGAATCGCAGCACGCCAGGCCTCCCTGTCCATCACCAACTCCCGGAGTTCACTCAGACTCATGTCCATCGAGTCAGTGATGCCATCCAGCCACCTTACAAGTTCTCACTGCAAACCCATTAATCCCATCGTAGACTTCATTCAAAAGATGCTTCTATATGTTGAATTAAGAAAACTCAAGTATTTTCTAGAGCTTGCAATTTATTAACTGGCACATAATCAAGTTGAATATTATTCTTTCTTTTCTTCTTCTTAAAAATATGCCAGCCATTACTGGTTACAGGAGAAGCAGATTAAATATTTTAATATTTTCTGGACTTCCCTGGTGGTCTAGTGGTTGAGAATCTGCCTGCCAATAGAGAGGACATGGGTTCTATCTCTGATCCAGGGAGATTCCATATGCCACAGGGCAACTGAGCCCATGCACCATAACTACTGAAGCCCAAGTGCCCTGGAGCCCATGCTGGCAAATAAGAGAAGACTGCACACTGCAACTAGAGAAAGCAGGCTTGCAGCAACAAAGACACAGCATGGTCAAAAATAAATAAGTAAATAGATAATTTTAAAAAATAGTTAAACAGATAAAATACCAATAAATACTCATTGCAGAAATTAAAAAAAATATTTATTAGGAAATGATAAAAGCTATAATTTTCAGACCAAAGAATGAGGAATTATTTTTAATGGAATGTGAGAGCTAATCCTTTGAAAGTTGACGTTCTAATTTGGAAACCTAGTCACGCCACCTTATAAGATTCCTTTGGAAGATTTCATTCAAGTGTTTAGGAGACTTCTGGGGATTTATCCTAAAGATATACCTGCAGACATATGTGCCGGGTTATTCATCACAGCACTGTTTGTAATAAATAGCAAAGATTGCAAACAGCTCAAGTGTTCATCAATAGGGGAATGGTTAAATAAACTGTAGTGTAATGCTATGCAGCTGTTTAAAAGAATGAGGAAGCTGTCTCAGTACTGATATGACAGAGCTCGAAGAGACTTTGTCAACGGGGAAAGCAATATGCAGATCAGGAGATATAATATGCCACCTTTTGTGTAAGCAGGGAAGAAGAAAAGAAAGAAGAACTGCTTACATGTGCATGAAGAATCACTGTCAGGACACATGGGAAAAGCAAAATAAGTAACTATCTCTACCTATGAGGGTGGGTGGGCAGGAAGAAGGGATGGAAGAAGCAGGGTGGGAGGGAGAATTTTCACCATATACCTTTTAATTTTGTTTTGATCTTTTAAAAATTTTCTGGTGGAAATCTTTTTTTTTTAATTTATTTACGTATTTATTTCTGTCTGCACTGGGTCTTTGCTGCTGTAAAGACGGAGTTTCTAGGGGCCACGCTCTAGTTGTGGTACGCAGGCTTCTCACTGCTGTGGCTTCTCTTGTTGCGGAGCACGGGCTCCAGAGTGTGTGCTCAGCAGTTGTGGTGCAAGGGCTTAGTTGCTCCATGGCGTGTGGGAATCTTCCTTGACAGGGATCAAATCTATGTCCCCTGCATTGGCAGGTGGATTCTCAACCACTGGTCCACCAGGGAAGTCCTGTTTTGATTTTTGAAACATGTGAATGTATCAACTGGTCAAATATTTAAAATTAAATAAATACCAGAAAGAAAAAAGCTTGAGAGAAGTCATTCAGGAGTCATACAGTAATTTCATGAAGGTTACACTTACAATAAAAAGAAAAAGAAATCTGAATTTATCCTCAACCATAGGTATACCGTTGGTCAGGTATGAATAGGCGGAGACAGCAGAAGCTCAGACCACAGTGACTCCCATTCCTGTTAGCAGAGCACCTTGCTTCTGTTCAGTATCTTAACCTTGTGGTTCTTTTTCCATATCTTTCTTTTCTCTTCTCTCAAGGAAAAAAAAAAAAAATCCAAGATCCCAGAAGATGACACTAACAGAAAGGTTACCAGTAGAAATTACCAGGGTAATTCTATTAACTGGTAGAGGCAGTCCTCCCCACTAGTCTGGGTTTTTTTGAGAACAAGTACTGTGTCTCACTCAATGGGCTTTGTATTCTCAGGGCCTAGTGCAGCACCTCCATAGGCACTGTGTAAATTCAGTAAGCTGAACTTCTATCTGCCTGCTTAGCTCCTAATCCTAAGAGTCATCTTTTAGCATCTTTCCCTCACTCGCTGTCATTAAATCCATCAGTTAGACTCATCAGTTCTATCTGCCAAACATACCCCCAAACTACTACTCTTCACCATCTTCAGCACTACCACCCTAATCAAGATCAACATCTCTAATCCGGACAGAAATCACTAGTCTCCCTTCGGATCCTCACTCCCACCTCCCCCGGAACACATTCTCCATGTGTAGTTAGGGCTAGTTTTTAAACAACCAACCAGGTCATATCATACTCCTGCTTAAAATCCTCCAGTGGTTTCTATTACAATCTGAATATGATTTAAACTCCCTACTCTGCCAGTCCAAGCTCTGTCTGCTTCTTTGGCTTCACCTCCCACCACTTCCCCTCCCTCTCTCCACACCATATCAGCTTACCTTCAGTTCCTCACATAGACTTTGCTTCCCCTGTCCCAGGCTATCTGTCTGTGCTCTCCCCTCTGCCTGGAAGGCTATTCCTCCTCCTTTTTGTAGGATCATCTCCTTCTCATTATTGATGCTCAAAGGCCACTTTCTTGGAGAGGCTTTTTATGACCACTCCGCTTACGTCAGTACCAACTCCCCATGTTCTTTCTGTAGAATCTTTAACTATATAGATTAAATATCATTCAGTGGCTCTAAAAAGTTTTTGTTGAATAAAAATAAAGACTTTTAAAATTAATCAGGGATAGACTATATAGTTTATTTCCTCAGAGATCTTTTGATGAAACTATTTAATTACAAAGGCAATAAACAATTATAAAGGGCTTCCCAGTTGTTGCTGGTGGTAAAGAATCTGCCTGTCAATGCAGGTGACATGGGTTCGATTCCTGGGTCAGGAAGATCCCCTGGAGTAGGAAATGGCCACTCATTCCAGTATTCTTACCTGGAAAATTCCATGGACTGAGGAACCTGGCAGGCTACAGCCCATGGGGTCTCAAAGAGGTGGACACGACAAAAAAAGAAAGTGTCATGATTTGCTTTTATATTGTACAAAGTAGGCTAAGAGAATAAATGAAGAGAATATGGTTCTATTAATGTAAGAAATAGTAACTTAGGTCCTAAACCAATCTAGGCGACAGGCAGCTCAAGCACTATGTTAAGCAGAAGGACTATAAAGATGGCTAGATGTTAATTTTGCACTGAAGGAGCTCAAAATCTAGCAGAAGATATTTTAAATACCTTAGTTGCTTAGTTGCTCAGTAGTATCCAACTCTTTGCGACCCCATGGACTGTAATCCACCAGGCTCCTCTGTCCATGGGGATTCTCCAGGCAAGAATACTAGAATGGGTGGCCATGCCCTCCTCCAGGGGATCTTCCCGACACAGGGACTGAACCCAGGTCTCCCACATTGCAGGCAGATTCTTTACTATCTGAGCCACCAGTGAAGCCCAGCAGAGATATAGCTTTGTCATTATAAGCTCTAATATCTGTATAGTGCAAAATACGTTCACATTTATAATTATACTTAGTTCATTTAATCACCAGAACAGTCTTATGAGGGAGTATTATTAAAAGTGTTATCTCAGTTTTATAGTTAAATAACCAAAGTTCAGAGAGGTTATGTGACTTGCCTTAGATGGCACAGCAAGCGGTGAATGAGATTTTTAAGTTAGACCCAGGTCTTCTGACTCAGCTCTCCTGTTCTTCTGTTGTTGTTCAGTGTTCAATTGCTAAGTTATGTCCAACTCTTTGTGGCCTCATGGACTGCAGCATGCCAGACTCCTCTGTCCTCCACTATCTCCCAGTTTGCTCAAATAAATTCATGTTCATTGAGTGGGTGATGCCATCCAACCATCTCACCCTCTGCTGCCCACTTCTCCTTTTGCCTTCAATCTCTCCTAGCATCAGAGTCTTTTCCAATGAATCAACTCTTCACATAAGGTGGCCAGAATATTGGAGCTCAGCTTCAACATCAATCCTTCCAATGAATATTGAGGGTTGATTTCCTTTAGGATTGACTGGTTTGATCTCCCTGCAGTCCAAGAGACTCTCAAGAGTCTTCTCCAGCACTGCAATTCAAAAGCATCAATTCTTTGGCACTCAGCTTTCTTTATGGTCCAACTCTCATATCCGTATACAAATACAGGAAAAACCAGAGCTTTGACTGCATGGACCTCTGTTGGCAAAGTGATGTCTCTGCTTTTTAATGTGTCTAGGTTTGTCATAGCTTTCCTTCGAAGGAGCAAGCATCTTTTAATTTCACGGCTGCAGTCACCGTCCACAGTGATCTCCTGTTCTACTTCATCACTGTGTCTGTTCAGTGTGATAAATATATGTGCAGCATGCTATGAGAGGTCAAGTGTAACAGACGGAATGACTATTTTTATCTGGAGAGGTCTGGGAAGGCTTTATTGAGGAAAGCCATATAAATGGGGCTATGAAAGGTGGAGGAGTTTCTAGGTGGAGGAAAAGGCACATTTCAGACAGAGATCATATACAAAGCACAGAAAGATGAAAATGTATAGCATGCTTTATGTAGCAGGGAGCAGAGGAATCCAGGAGGGGAGGTTGGGGCCATACTGTGAAAGATTTTCAGTGCTACTTTGTATGCCGTTGGGCAATCTCTGAACGCAGACGTTTGAAACAGTCAGCTCTGGGTTTTCAAGAGAAATTAGAGTGGCAGATTGGGGGATGAATTGGATCATGAAGAAACTAGTTAGGAGGTTTTTTTTTTAAAGAGTGATCATGTGAGCAAGATGTATCTGAATGATGATATTAGAAATGGAAAGGACTGATTACAAAATGTTTGTGTGAAATAGAATCACTTTTTTGGGAGGTTGAGAAGAGGGAAGAGTGAAGATTATTTTTAAAATTTTCTTGCTTATATGACTAGGTGGATGACGGCTTCAGCAGAACTGAAGAATGCAGAAAAATGATTTGAAAAGGGAATTGGAGGAGATGGGGGTTTTCTTGTAGATAAGATAAAGCTTTTAGTCCTATTTGGTTTGAGGAGCCTACCAGCCTCCTCTGTCTATGGGATTCTCCAGGAAAGAATATTGGAGTGGGTTGCTATGCTCTCCTCTAGGGTATTTTCCCAATCCAGGGATCGAATCCACTCTTCCGGCTCCTGCATCGGCAGGTAGTTTCTTTTACCACTGGTGTCACCTTGGAAGCCCAGATATGTCGAGTAGATGGCTATAAATATGGGTCTAGAATGGGTCTAGAATTTGAAAGCAAGGTTGAAGTTAGAGACTAGATTTTGGAATAATCAAAATATAAGTTCTATTAAAATTTCTGCTGTGAATGGGGCACAAGGGAACTTTTGGGGGTGATGTAAATATTCTATTTCATGATTATGATAGTGATTACAAGGGTATACATGTCTCGAAACAGATCAAATGGTGCACTTTAAATGGGTTCATTTTATATAATCTTGAATTCCTTAAAAAAAAAAACTGCTAAAAATAAAAGTGAACTGCCTTGTATAACATACTGCTAAATTGTTTTTAAAAACTGTTAATTGTTTTATAAGAAAGAAGAGAATGAGAAACTGTTCACACATCAGTTAAAAACAACTGATAGGAAGCAAGGAAAGCTGCCATGGTTTCATTGGTTCCAGAAGCCAGTGCCTGAGTTGCCAGTTTATGGGCCATTTGGGAGACCTCCATTCAAAGACTCATTCCCTCCCCAAACCACCCTCTTTCATCCTCAGCCCACCCTTGTACCACCCGGGTTGACTTCCCCATTTGGAAGAGCTAAGATAATAAAGGTACTTGAAGAATACAATATGACTCACTGCTGAACAAGAAATCTTCCCATATTGATTGATTTCAGGCTTACGGCCAATTTGGCCTCCTTGTTTGGCACCATTCCCTCAGCACCACTTCTGAATTGTTCTTTCAATGTTCAGCTTAAAATCTACTTTGTTCAAAAAAACATGTTTAATTTGACAGGAGGAGGAGTCTGATACCTGTATTCACCACCCAGTGTGAACACATCTACTATGAATATACAGTCACCAAATTTGTACATTTATGTTGGAATCTCAGTTCTGTCACTAAGTCTTTGAGATCTTGAAGAAAATAAGGATTATAAGAGGCACCTTGCAGGGTGATGTGGATCAAGTCAGTTAGCATATGTGAAAATGCCAAGTATGGCATTGAGTAGGCGCTCAATAAAAGGCAGATGCCTTGTCAAGCCTGACTATACTTTCTGAATTATTGGGTCTGTATTAAAAGTTTCTTGAAAGTAAAAGCACTCTTTTCTGCACTCTGCACTCCCACCCTAACTAATACATCCTCCAGAGACATGGGTGAATGCCGCTTAGAAATCTGGCAGGTGAAGGATAAAGTTGAAAAAGATTTACACAATAAATATGTAGATGAGAAGAGATCATTCTGGGGACACAAAAAAATGGAACTCCATTTAGAGGAGGTGGCAAAGGTCTTTCTTTACATTTCCTCTTTTCATTCATTTAAAATTTTATGTTGCCAAGAAGAGGGGACAGAAGGTTTCATCTTGATGAGCAGAGCTGCAGGACTATGTGCCAATACACCTGGTATTGATTCATGCCAGTTGGGAGAGGAGCTTGGCTTCTCCATGTTTTACTACTGTGGTTTTCTGGGCTGGGCAGCTGGGTGCCTAATAATGATAAAAACTATAATAGTACTTCATAATTACGCACTGCCCTTTGCCAGAACTTGGGTTTAATTACAGTGACTATGACGGAACTGGCAACATCTCACTCCCTGTTGGGGTGCAACACCCGAGGGCCTGGAAATAGAGTCAAGTGGCAACTGCAACCCTTCTCCTGCAGAGCCTCTCCTGGCAATTTACCCAGAGTGCTCTGGGTTTGAAGCTCCTCATTAGAAACAAAGAGTATTTTTAAATTGCCCACGTGTACTTGGCACTGTCAAGTAAAGTAGTGTTTATGATGCAACTCCTGCCCCACATGGAACATAGCATCATGGAATCCCAGGCCTGGAAGGAACCAACAGAGGTAATCTCATTCATTTATTACCCTGCCCCCTGCCAGGAGGCATCACAGCCTCTACATTCTAATAGATGAGCTTACTGATCTTCCATTCTGTTGGGCTCAAGATGCTTTTGTGGCAGCCTGCTTCAGGGGTCAGGAGATTTCACCAGTGCATGTCAATATGCATTTTGTGAGTACCTATTCTGAGTCAAGACACTGTGGAGGCCCAAAGATGTTTAAGGTGTGACTCCTGCCCTCAAAGTAGCTTATCTCCTAGCCGGGGGATTGGTATTGAGGCAGCCCTAACAAAAAGATAGAGGGAAGTCCTCACAGATGAAAGGAAGTAAAACCGCTCCAGATCAAACAATCAGGGCCATCTTTTCTTTGAGAATGAGAAGGAAGGATGAGAAGATACTAAGCAGGGTGGGGAGGCTGGGGGAACAGGATGGAGGGGGAGACTGAGGTGAAGAGCTGGGCAACAACTTCGGGAGGTTCTTGCATGTTTCTCTGTTTTTTGGTGGGAGATCTTTATAGTATATATCACCCCCTGAATTATTAATTTGCTACTTTACTCATATATGCTTTATTTCACCCTATTCAGGAACTTTGTCAATTTTGTTCACCACTATATCCTAAGCACCTCAAACAGTAGCTGGCACATTGTAAAATGCTTAGTAAATACTGGGCTAATGAATAAATGGCCCAGGTGAGGCAATGGCTGTTGAAATTGAGAGGAAAGAACAATTAGAAAAGATAACCAACAGGACAAAGCTCAGAGGGGTACAGAAGTGTTACAGCAAGGAGGCAGTAGCCTGGAGGATTGCTCCCAGGTTCTGGTTTGGTGAAGTGAATGAATGGTGATGTTATCAAAGAAGATAACAGACGGGGAGGAGCAGGTTTTGTGGACTTCTTAGGGTATTTCAGTTCCGATTTGGATGTGTCAAGATTAGATTTAACTGGAGATATCCAAAAGCACTAAGACAGGCAGATGGGAACCTCATTAAAGGTACACTCAGCCATCAGAATGGTTAGACTACCTTAGAGTGCAGCAGAATGACTCTGTACCTACTAAGGAGAGGACTAAGGATTAGATCCTGGGACTCTTCTAAAAAGCCAACACAACTGAATTAGGTTAACTGAAAAAAACGCAATCTGAGAGTTTATAGCCTTAGGGAAACTGGAGTGAGGGGAGACCTTAGAAACTACTGCAAAAGAGATCACTTTATACAAGCGACCCTTGAACTCGATCATACGGATGTCACTGGCGGCCTTGAGAGGGGCACTTTCAGTGGATTAGTAAGGAACATAATTTAGTCTGTACTGGAAGCACGAGTTGAAATACGGCTGAGAGCCAGACAGGGTCTCATTGTTTGTTTTGTTTGGAGGTGTTATAATACGACCATGGGTATGTCTAACACAAAAGTGGCCAGTAAGTTTGTGAATGACAAGGCTTCTATAAGTCCAGAAGGCCTGTCCTGGTGGAGTCAGACTGCCTCAACTATGCTTTTATCCTATTAACCATTTCTAGGGTTGGGGAGCCCTTCCAGCCAAACTGCAAGCAAAAAGTGAGAGACAACCCTCCATCCGATCTGAGTCATGTTTGTGACAGCTGGCAATAGGGATGGCATTACTTGAATTAAACGAAGTGCCTAGGTTCCCGTGGATCTTGGAATTTAGTAATACGCTCCTTGCTGGAGGGATCTAGGGAGACTCATTCACATTTTCCGACAAGGAACTCACGCCTCCATTCAACATTTTTCCTTTCCTTTTCCCTAACAGAGTTGAAACCAGGGACAAAGCGTTCCTCCTCCCACCACTTCAAGGCTGACCTTCCGCCCTCAAGCCCACCGCTGCCCCTTCTCGGACCACGTGACCCTGCTCAGACCCAGTGACTCGCCGCCGCCGACCCCTCCCCTTGGGCCCGCTTTACTCCGCCCCTCAAGCCCACGTGACCTCATATCTCCCATCTGACTGGCTCCTCCCTTACCCCCGGGCCGGACCCGGCCGCCGTCGCTACGGCCCGACTCCAAAATGGCAGCCGCGCACAGAGCGTACCCGAGCGGCCGGACCTCCCTGACTCCCGGGCCGCTTCACTCTAGCTCCCAGCCTCCCTCCTTCGGCCTTCACCTACACGTCTTCGGATTGGCCGCTAGGAATCCCGCCCCTCCAGAGCCCCGCCTGCTATTGGTCACGGTAGGCTGCCCTTCAGAGAGGCGTGCCGCCGCCTCCCCCCGCCCCGGGAGGTATTTTCCATTCCGGTGGGGGTTGGGGGGTGGGGGGAGGGGTAAAGGGTGAAGAGGGGGAGGCGGCCCGGGAAAGGGGTGGGGGCCTGGAGGGGGCATCCGGCGGAGCTGGGGTCCCCGGGCTCCGTCGGGAGGAAGCGAGGCTGCGCTCGCTCGGGCAGTCCCTGAGAGCCGGACGGGACCGGCGGGCTGTCCGGCGGACTCGGTCTCGGTGACTGCGCCGTCCGGGCCCGTCCTGCCTGGCCGCAGGTGCCCCTGGATGAGGCCGCCCCGCGCGCCGCGACCGGTGAGTGTCCCCGCGGCCGACCTGGTTGGTGAGCGCTCCCCGGCCCCCGCGCCGCCGTTAGCTGCCGCCTCTCCGGCCCCAGGTGCTCGCTCCGGGCGCAGTCCGTCTCCAGCCGGCGCCTCCACATCCCGGGCGGAGGCAGCGCCAGCCCTCCGGCCGGGAAGAGGACGACGGGCGGGGGACGGCGGACCCGGGCCGCGAGCCGGGTGCAGACCGTGCGGCGCATAGTGGGAGCTTGCGCTTGGTAGGCTTTCGATGCATTTCGTTGAATTATTTTTCTGGTTGGAGGAATGTGGGGCGCCTAAGGGGAGAGGGATCGCACCAGGGTAGTCGGAGGGCGTTCATGATCAGGGTCGTGGCCAGTCTCGGGGGTCACCAGAGACTGGGGGGCATTTGCGCGCGCTGCATGGAAGAGGGCATCCGTCAAGATACTGGGCTCTGAGGCTCCAATCCGGGGGTCCTCAAGGTCGACGACAAGGTCCACCGGGAGATGAGAGGGAACTGGGAAACTTGGATGGGGGAAGTGGCTGGAGCACCTCCGGAGTTTAACCCGAGGTGGAAAGGGATGCTCAGGCGGGCGCTGGAAGACCCTCTGCAACTACTTGGGGTCCTAAGATTCTTTGGTACTGGAATTTGGGGATTCAAGTAGCTGAGGCGAAGTGACTTTCTGGAGAGGGCGTTGTATTTAAAGAGGGATGCTCAGAAACAGTTTAAGCGCTCATCTTGGCTTGGTTCTGAACTTTGAAAGGCTGAAGGATTGGAGTCGCGAGGTGATTTTTGACATTTTCTTTCGGCATTCCAACCAAAAGGTGGACCTTGGCAGCTATTTCTAAAATGTATGTATGCGTTCTATGGTGTTTTCCCGGTTATTATTTTTGCTGGAAATTCTCAAACTGCACCTTGAAATTCACAAACTGCACCTCTTGTAGCCTCTTCTCCATCTGCTGAAGATCCCTCCTTCAGGTCTCTCCATCCATAGCAGTAGTTTACTTCCTTCCAGTTTAATATTTAGACTGATGTGTACTATTATTACAGTTTGCTAATGACTTTTATTCTATAAGATTAATAAGTAATTCATGGGCTTTCTTTCCCTTGTTTTAAATTGTTTCTTTACAAGGTCATATAAAATTGAACCACAAATTTTATAGAAGTTTAAAATATTTTAACTTTGTTGAACTGGGAAGATGTTTGGTAGGCTAGCAGCAATACGAAAATTAGCTTGATTTTTCTAACAGTTGGGAATTTTATTGTCTGAAGCTTAGTTTAATAATCTTGTATTTGCATAACACTCTTCAAAATGAGTTAAGAGCATAGAAGATTCATACCAGGGTTAGTCCACAGAATCCACCTCTGTGGCAGCCCACGGAGGTTCTTCATGTCGCTTAGAAGAGGAAGCTAAGAATTTCAGAGCTAGATTTTTAATTTTTTCACAATCATATATCTTACTGATTCATCACAATTTATAAAATAAGAGCTTTTTTTTTTAAGGGAGTATTTAAGTATAAGAGAAAATTTTGTAGATCATATTTTCACTTTGATGTAAAATGTAATTCATCCGTTAGAGAAAACATTTCTGCAAAAGGTTGTTAGTTATATTCACTTGGCACCTTCTTAGTTATTGAATAAATAATAGAAAATTAAATTTTTTTCTCCCTATTGCCCTTGAATTTTACTATTTGTCCTTAGGGAGAATGTACTGGCACACAAAACAGTAGCCTAAAATATTGAAACCTAACACCTTTTAACGTTATAATAGCTCCTACATTATTCACCTTCGGACTCATTTATGGCAAACCAGTGGTCAAAAAGTCTTTCTCCTCTTAGCTTTGTTTAGAATGGGCTATTCTCCCATTGTAAAAATAAGGAAAAATAATGCATAATGCCTGCAAAGTAATGGTAATAACTAAACAGTGAGAATAGGAAGCTTGGAAAAAAGATTTATGTGTATGAGTCACATTTCTTTTAGAGCTGGAAGAGTAGAATTTGGATATGATTATTTTGCACATCAGGAAACTGAGACCCAGACCAGTGGAAGGGTCTAAAATGCTAGCTAGTGATGAGCCACGATTGGTGGGCAGGTCTCTGGACTCTAGTGCAGGGTTTTTCTACTTTATCATGTTCACACTGTTAATTTCTAAAGCATTCTGGTGCCCACTATAAGTGGTTTTAGGATTATGGGTGGTGATGTTCCCTTTGAAGGATGGGGAAACTTGGGTTGACTACTATGATACATGAAATGATATACAGTAAGATGAGCTTTTATTGAAAATTTTAAAACAGTATGCAGCATTGTAAGTGCAAGTGCTGATGTTTCCCTCTCATTGTCATCTAGATTGAAATATTAGGTGAACTTCTTAGGGTAGGCTAGTGTTGTATAATTTTTACGCTAAAACTTAATTGCTTAAAAATTTTTCAGTTCAGTAGACTCAGATATTTTAAAAATAAGTTATACAAAAATTATTATTTTAAGTAAGTGGGGAGGTTTTGTTAAAATGGATTTTAGTACCTTTAAAAAGAACAGTAGTAGAATTGCATAATTATAAAAACATGATTTTGATCATAGTTGTAGTAAAGACTAGATTTGTATAAGAACATCATGATCCCTGGCAAATTATATTAACCATTGTGTACCTAAGTTTCCTCACATGTAAAGTGAGGTTAGTAAATATACCCCCTCATGGGGTATTGGTGAGGATTAAAAGTACAGAGTAAGGGTACAACAAATATTACATATCATTTGTAATGTTCATTAGGTATATACGAGCACTTATGTGTCCAATTGTTTACTTGCTATTAGTGAAGTCACTTTGTGGCTACACAAATTTCCTAGATAAATGCATGATCAAATAACAGTCTGCTTTAAGGGACACTTACAGCAAATGATGCCCTCCTTTATTTATTTATTTATTTTTAGTCATTAGTCTGCTCACCTTGGAACTTGAGTTAGATATATCTATCAAGTTATAGTGAGTGTGGCTGTTCTGAATGTCACTGGGAGACCATTGTAGAAGTTTCATTATTCTAGAATTAAAATGTTAACAATTGATTTGCAGATATTCTGTTGAAAATACAGTGAGTTCTGCAGGCCTCCTTGTTAATCTTAGATGAGGAAACCAGGTCTCTGTAAGGCCTTTACTATTTGCAACCCCCTTCTCCCAATGGAATCATGAGAAAACCATTGAACATTGTTTTCTATTAAGTGAATATTTTGATGACTCCATTCATTGAACGCTTAGGTTTTAGTGATAAAATTTGTTTAGCTCCAGTTTTATAGCATTTAATTCTTTTTGATTTGCTGTAGCCCAGATCTCACTAGTCTCAAGAACATGTGGTTTAGCAAATGTGTTTTATGGTGACAGTGGTGGATTTTTCCTCCTGGACATTTTGGAGTCCGTCCTCATCCGGTTCTTCAGTTGATGTTATAGCAGCTTGCCTTCTGTTTGTTGCTGTTTAGTGGCTAAGTCGTGTCTGACTCGTTGAGACCCTGTGGACGGTAGTCTGCCAGGCTCCTCCGTCCATGGGATTTCCCAGGCAAGAATACTTGGGTGGGTTGCCATTTCCTTTTCCAAGGGCTCTTCCCCACCCAGGGGTCGAACCCGCGTCTCCTGCATTGGCAGCGGGTTCTTTACTGCTGAGCCGCCAGGGAGCAGTCACGCAGGAGCTTACTCCTGTGTGGAGGAGGTATTAAGGTAACACCTTTTTTATTTTTACATTAATTTTAATTATTTTTTAAGTTATATCACATATTTTAAAACTGCCCTTATTTTTAGAATTTCATTGAATTGAGCCTATTTTACACGTTTGAGATTAAAATAAGAAATAAATTGTAGCTCAAAAGCATTTTTATTATGCCAATACTTGATTTTGACTGTTTTGTTTTGGATCTCAGGTAGGCATTCTTTTGGTGATATTTCAGATGATAAACACACGGGTCATCCCTTTACTCTGAAGTAACGCTGACCAGCAGGGTGAAGAGTTAAATGGAGTCACCAAAAGTTTCCAGAGTCTTTTTTTTTTTTCCTTTCATTGGTACAGAATTTTACTGTTTGAGAGTGACCAACCCCTAGTCCTCTTTTGATAAATTGTTATAATAAAGATTATGAAATTACTACAATTTGTTGGTCATTTTTGGCCTTATGACATAATTTTAGGAATTTTGGAGAACTTAGACATACAGATCTTTTCTTCACATCTAATCTAATTATGTGAAAAAAATATTTAGTTAAATATGGTTTCAAAAGATATGGTAAATACCATGCTTTAATAAAAAAACAACAAACCATTACTCAATTTTTCATTAAGTTGATTTTCTCCATGTATTTAAAAATAATTATGGTGTTGTGAATTGCCAGTTAGTCATATTGAAAGTTCATGGGTATATGGACTGAGTAGATACAGACGGTGCAAACTACTTTTCTTAGCCTCAGGGTAGATGTTAGAGAGTGACAGGGAAAATGTAAATCATTTGCCTTGCTCAACTTAATGAATTTTTCATCTGAGTTATCCAGCTATCCTACTTTTAAAGGGGGAAAGGGCTTTTGTATCTGGTTAGAGCAGAAGTAATCTTGAAGGGTAATTGGCTGAGTTGGACTGTTGGTGTTGGGCATGTTTGCATCTGAGTAGTGAAAGTTACCTGTCTTTACTCTCCACCTGGTCTTCCCTGGAGGCTCAGTGGTAAAGAATCCGCCTGCAGTGCAGGAAATGTGGGTTTGATTTCTGGGTCAGGAAGGTCCCCTGGAGAAGGAAATGGCAACCCACTCCAGTATTACTGCCTGAAAAATCCCATGGACAGAGGAGCCTGGTGGTCTGCAGTCCATGGGGTCAACAAAGAGTTGGACATGACTTAGCAGCTAGACAGCAACTCTCCATGTAGGTGACAGATTCTGAGGAATGCCCTGAGGGAAACCGTAGTGACAGGATTGCTAAATAGATATAGGGAGAATATATGTCTGCAAGTTCACTAGTAGTATATAAGCATTTTACTTACATGATGGTTCACGTCAAAATTAAATTTGCCTTCCCTTTGGTGAGATGTCATTCAGTTACCGTATCTTTATCAAAGCTAATAAGCAGTGATGAAAATAATTTTGAAATAGTTATTTTTGAAATGAGTTTATCTGCTCTGGGATTGTCTTCAAATAATAACTTCCTTATTTTATTGGAAAAGTACAGAGCTTCCCTTGTGGCTCAGATGGTAAAGAATCTTCCTGCAATGCAGGAGACTGGGGAGGTAGAGTTTGATCTGTGGGTCAGGAAGATTCTCTGGAGAAGGGAATGGCTGCCCATTCTAGTATAGAATTAGCCTGGAGAATTCCGTGGACAGAGGAGCCTGGTGGAACTACAGTCCACGGAGTCACAAAGAGCTCACCATGACTGAGCAACTAAGCATGCATGCTTGCATACAGGAATAATATCCAGTCTTTCTATTCTGAGCCAGAGTCTTCAGTTAGAGGTGGTAATCAAGTATTCATATGTGGTATTTCAAGCAATTGAAAAGGATAGAAGCTTATTTAAATTATACATATAAATACACAGACTTAAAATGGAACATGAAAGATAAAATGATGGAATGAAAATGATTTGGGAACTGAACTTCAGGTCTGCATATGCAGCAGGTAGTCAGAGGAAGAAAGTTAAGAATTAGAGGTTGGATAGAGCATGCTGAAGAAAACTGGGCTTTGGTAGGAGTTTAGCCCTAGCATTGATCCTAGGTTCTATGTATTAGGTGTGTCTTTGTATCAGGAAAACTGCTGAAGGATAAACTTAGTAAACATTAAATATAACCTGTTGGGAGAAGTCCAAGTACTGTAAGAGTTAAAATATGCCTTTAGTCAAAGGGGAGCTAGTTTATCTAATTATTTATTTAGTCTTTGACCTTGGTTATTAACATGAGAAGTAGGCCATCCTTATTACTCTTCAGATGATTGGTGCTGGGACTAATTTTATTTAACATTTTTATAAATGGTTTAAAGACATACTGGCATTGAAAGTTGCCAGATTTGCAGCTGACTCCGTGTGTCGTTCCAAGCAGTTAAAAGCCAAGCCAACAAGAAGAAGCTACCGGAACATCCTTCGATGAGTTTTTGTGTGGCAGAGAACAAGATAATGCATTTAGGAGAAGATAGTCCAAATTATATTTATAGCCTGAGCTGTGACCCAGGAAGGGGATCCAGAAGTCATGGTGATAACTTCCTTGAAGGCATTTATTGTAGTTACTGCTTGGCCACAAAGTCCAAGGAGGAACATGTTAAGTGTTGTGGGGCCAGGTTCTGAAAACAAGAATGTTGTTGTATATGAAAATAATTACACAAGGGGTTACCATTTTTACTATTATGTTCCAGGCCAAGAGATTTGCCATCGTGCTTTGATTTAATTCTGTTTTAACTGTTTTGAAATGTAGGTAGCATTCAGTTTTACCAAAGAGGAAATTTGATTCAGAGAAGTTAAGTAACTTTCCCAAGTTGGCCAGTATGTGGTAGAATTGGGACTGAGGTCCTGGTTTTTTTTTAATTGTTGACCCTGAACATTTCTTGATATATTAGGGGGCAGCTCTTCAAACTTGTCGTCATTTAGGGTTTATGGAATGCGGTTTACTCCTTTCCTGTGGCAGCTTTGGATGTCATTACCAGAAGAGAAAGTGTCCAGATATTTTGAGAGGACTTAAAGAGGTTCCTTAAATTATTGATTTTTAAGAAAAAGTAGGGATGTTTTGGGTTTCCTAAGCAGCTCAGTAGTAAAGAATCCACCTGCCAAGCAGGAGACGGGTTCAGTCCCTGGGTCGGAAAGATCCCCTGGAGAAGGAAATGGCAACCCAACTCCAGTGTCCTTGCCTGGGAAATCCCATGGACAGAGGAGCCTGGCGAGCTACATTCCGTAAAGTTGCAAAGAGTTGGGCATAACTTAGCAACTAAACAGCAACAATAAAAATGTTTTAGTGTACTCTATAGTCTTACTCTTAGTGCTGGCTGCCCATAAAATGTTTCTCCTGTTGACTTTATAACATGCTGGATTATTAATGGGCATTACTAAAGGAAACATTAACAAAAAACAGTTTTGGGGTGGAAGAGACAGCAGAGTAGGAGTCCAGAGACCGGGGTTCTCCCAGTGGTCTGAAAGAGGGGTGTGAAAACATTTAGATAACATTGAAACAGGCATTAATTTTCTTGCTGTGAAAGTAGGAGAAGGCTTGAACTGTTTTAAGAGATGAGAAGGTGAAGAGAGAAATTGTAGTTTCTTTAAATGTGAGTTAAAATGTAAGAAAATATTTTATATTTCACTTATAAGGATGACATCTATCTTGTATAAACTGTTACACATATTTTGTATTTATTGATTTTGGCACCCTCAAAAAATGAGGTTCTAAGAACCAAGTAAATGAGTAAGTAAATGTGAAAGTACTTTGTAAATTTTTAAGTGTTCTATCAGTAAGAGTGATAGAGGAATACTGATTCTCTTGAGAAGGATGAACAAAGAGGATGCTGTGAAAACTTTAGGAAGAGAAAAATACAAAAGAAACAGCAGAAGTGGTGAAGGAAGATGTTCAAGATGAAAGAAAGGAAGTCAATGAATGTGAAGAAGATTGAGCTGTAGTTCTCTTTGTGCCAGTTGATCAAAAGAGTAATACACCTGTAACTGAGGACTTTTTAACCGTAACTTATGATAAGGAAGTAGCTCAGCAGGTAGTCTACACTGGCCGTGTTAATGAGGCTATGAAAATAGGCTAATTGAGAGTTGACCGCTGTCTGTTTCTCCACTTCTATACAGGTTTAGCTAATGACTTTAAATCGTATACGGGTGCTCATAAAAATAAGATAAGCTGGATTGAGTTACTGTTTATTCTAGACTCTTAAAAATAAAAGGCATAGTGTGTTTAAGGAAAAGGGTGAAGTTTGATTTGTCAGAATGAGTGCAGAAGAAAATTAGGGAATCAGACTAGAAGCAAGGTAGAATGGGAACAAAATGCAATATTACAAGTTAGGGTTTTTGTTTTCTTTTATAGATGAGGAAGTGGTAAAAAATAGTTTGGTCTTTTAAAAACAGTTATAGGTGTAATAAAGAGAGCAGCCTAGAGGAGCAGGTAATGGAGACATTTATTCGCGGGTGATGTTCACCGGTGATATTCACTGAGCCCTGGTGGCTCAGTGGTAAAGAATCCACCTGCAGTGCAGGATCAAACCTGATCCTGGGTTGGGAAGATCCCCTGAAGAGGGAAATGTCAACACACTCCTGAGCCTGGCAGGCTGTTCAGTCTATGGAGTCACAAGAGTCAGACACAACTTAGCCACTGAACAACCAACAATACGTGCAGTAGAATGAGTGAATGAGGTGTTTTCTCAGGCCTCTGGTAGGTAAATCACAGTCAAAGATGCCACGTAAGGCTCTATAATTGTCATTCAAGAATGAGATTATGGTGGTCTGAATTTGTAGTAGGGGTAGAAACAAGGGCACTGATTTCAGTGATACACAGGAGTTTTAACTCCTCCAGACTTGGTTTGTGTTTGGAGTTTAAGGAAGTTGAAGATGAGTCTAAGGTTCCTGACTTGGCGGTAGAATAACATGTGCAAGTGAGAGAAGGAAAACACTGAGTTTGCTTTCAGATAAGTAGTTATGCTTTTTAGATAGGTAATAAGTGATCAGTTGGAAATAATGGGTCTAGCTCAGGAGCATGGTCAGGTTTATAGATATGATTTGAAAGGTATAACGTTTGTAGTTGAAAGTTTTGAAATTAGACAAGTAATGACCATAATTCCTACATAATAATGCATGCAGAACAAAAAGTAACTGCCAGTGTTAACACTAAGCTCAAGAATGTAGACATTTTAAAATATTTGTTTGAAATTTTGCCCACCTCTAGTCAAACACCCACCACGTAGCCTTACAAAGAATACATAGAAATATTTACTGCTGGCAAGCCAGAAATATTTTAGTGTCCTTGAAATAGTGTACCACATCCTGTCTGGGCATCCAGCATAACAGGGAATTCGTAGACAAATGCACTTCCTTAATCTTCACTTTAGTCTCTTTTTGGAATCCTGTTTGCTTCCTTGAGCTGGTGGGGCTGTCTGAACAGATACTAAAGCCCGAAGGCTTTTTTTACCTTTAAAGTCTCGCCCAGAGCAGCTCTAATTAACCATCTCTTTACGTCTCTTTCCTGCTTTTCCAGCCCTGTGGAGCTCAAGGCTCTGGCAATAGAATGGCACTCTTAAGAGGGAAAAGTAAAAACAGCACAAGAGAAAGAGCCTTGAAGAGAACTATAATCTTTTCAGTTCTCCCCCAAGGTTCTACTCTCTAATCCAGGGGATGGAGTTGGTGAGTCATTAAGAAGAGATGTCCAAATTCAGTAAAATAAATACATCTATTAGGAGCTAGGTCTTCAAGTGCCGAGGGAATTTGGAAAGAATCTGAGGTGGTTTAGTACTTAGTGGAAAAGATGAGTTTTTGGTTCAGTTTTAAAGGAGGTAGCAAGACAAGGCTGTGCAGCGAAAAGTAAGAATAACACTATTAAAGAGCTAGGGAAAACAGTGTGCACCAAGAAGGTAGGACTTCAAGAAAAGCAAAGGAGCTGGTGAACAGGATCCTTTATCTAAAATGCACAGTTTGGGATGTGGTTCATGAGAAATTAGTGTTAAATGACTGAAAACTAAAATTTGGAGTTAGTACTCCTGAAAGTACATAAGTCGGAGAAGGCAATGGCACCGCATTCCAGTACTCTTGCCTGGAAAATCCCATGGACAGAGGAGCCTGGTGGGCTGCAGTCCATGGGGTCGTGAAGAGTCGGACACGACTGAGCGACTTCACTTTCACTTTTCACTTTCCTGCATTGGAGAAGGAAATGGCAACCCACTCCAGTGTTCTTGGCTGGAGAATCCCAGGGTCGGGGGAGCCTGGTGGGCTGCCATTTATGGGGTCGCACAGAGTCAGACATGACTGAAGCAACTTAGCAGCAGCAGCAGCAGACTTTATGTACTTTACATAAGTAGAAAGTTGAGTGTGAACAGACGGGTATCATAACATGATTTAAATAGCAATTAAGCAATTACGGAAGATGACAACTGTTATATATAGGTTATGATGTAATTATAATGTATGTGGCAGTGATTAATTTATATACCATCCAAATTCCTTATATTTTCTTATTGTTTTTGTATTATGTACTTCTTTACCAGTAGTTCTCAAACTTTCCTGGGCATAAAAATTATATAAAGCTCTTGTTTGAAATATAGATTCATTCTGATACATGTAATAGTGTTTAATTCCTTTCAGTTAGCTGACTAGTGTTTCACTGTATAGATATACTGTGGTTTATTATTATGGAAGAAAGCATTGTTGCAGTTTTCAACTGTTACGAGGAAAGCTGCTTTGAACATACCCGTACAGGCTTCTGTGACACATATATTCCGTACTTTTGGGTGAATACCTAGAAGTGGAATTGCTAGGTGTATGGGATAGGTGTGTTTAACATGAGAAACTAACAGAATGATTTCCAAGGTGGGTTTCCCAGTTTACACTCCTGCCTCTTCCTTTTTTAAGGGAAGAGTTTGGGTACAATTGATGTTCTTCCTCAAGTGTTTGATAGACCTCACCAGTGAAGCCATCTGGACCTGGGAGTTTTCTTTGTAGAAAGGTTCTTAATTAAGGATTTGATTTTTTAAAAGATATGTCTAAGACTCTTCAGATTTTCTATTTCTTTTGGTGTCTGTTTTGGTAATTTGTGTCTTTTGAGGAATTTGCTTCACCTAACTTGTCGAATTTATCAGCTTGAAAAATTAATTACACATTTTATGAAACCGTATTTTCTTTTAATGTAAGATATGTACTGGTGTTCCCTCCTTCATTCCTGGCTATTGGATTTATTTTCTTTTCCCTCCTGATTGCTCTAGCTGGGGTTATCAGTCCTTTCCAATAATCAACTTTTGGTTTTGTTGATTTGCTCTGTAATTTATCTGTTTTCTATTTCATGATTTAAGATTTTTTTATCTTTTACTAATTCCTTACTTCCTCTATACTTTGGTTTTAATTTGCTCGACATTTTCTAGCTTTTAAAGTGAAAACTTAATTGATTTTTAATTTTTTGAAAAATGATCAATATTTAAAGCCATAAATTTTCATTACCATTACATTCAAAATAGTTCCTAATTCCTCTTATAATTTTTCTTTGACCCATGGGTTGTTTCAAAGAGTTTTGTCAAATAATTTCCCAATATTTGGAATTTTTCTGCTATTTTGTTACTGTGTTTTCATTTAATGCCATTGTGATTATAGAACAAACCTAATAATTCGAGGCAACTTAGGCTTTTTTATAATTTTATGGCCCAACAGATGGTATATCTTGGTGAATGTTCAGTGTGTATTTGAGAAGAATATATATTCTCCTATTGCTGTGTGGAATGTTCTCTAAATGTCAGCTAGGTTAGATTGGTCTTTGTAATCTTACATTTTTACCAGTTTTTTGCCTGTTATATCAGTTACTGAGAGCAGAGCTGAGGTTTTCACCTACAATTCTGGATTTCTCTGCTTTTCTTTTCAGTTCTATCAGACTTTGTTTCATGTTTCAAGCATTGTTACAGCACTCTTAGGTGCATACATATTTAGGATTGTTAAGCCTTGTTAATGAGTTGGCCTCCATGTCATGAAATGTCCTTTCTTATTCCTGGTAATTTCCCTTGTGAAGTTTCTGTGTTCTTTTGATTAATGGTATATTTACCATTGTTGCATGATGTATTTTCTCCCATCCTTTAAAAGCTTTTAACCTATCTGTATCATAGTCAAAGTAGGTTTCTTGTAAACAGTGTGTAGTTGCATGTAACTTTTTCAATCCAGTCTGATAATGTCTCTCTTAATTTGGTGTGTTTAGACCAGGAGTTGGTAAAGTTTGGCTGTCAAATCAAACTCTACCACCTGTTTATATAAATAAAGTTTTATTGGAACATAATCATGCTCATTCATTTACCCATTGCTTGTAGTTGCTGTTGTGCTGCAGGTGACAAGGTTAATTAGTTGGGACAGAGACCAAAGCATAAAATATTGTCTGGTTCTTCATAGAGAAAGATTGCTAACAACTACCTTAGACCGTTTACACTGAATGTAATTATTGATAAGGTTGGATTAAAATGTATCATGTTGCTATTTGTTTACTATTCATTCTTTTTTTCCTTGATGTCCTTGTCTTTGTTTGGATGGGTTATTTTTTATCATTCCATTTTATTTTTTCTATTGGTTTATAACATTTTTCTTAAAATTTTTTAGTGGTAGCCCTTGTACTTAAGGGCTGCCATCAAATAATATCATGCCGCTTCATAAGTAAGAATCATACATGATATTACACTTCCAACTTCTCCTTCCCATCTGTTCTGCATTTTTGTCGTACATTTTGCTTGAACCCTGTTGCTGGTGTTTTTTTGCTTTTTTTCGGCAGTTGTACCTTCTAGACCATTATAGGTGAGAAAACTGTCTTTCTTATCTCTCTCATTTTAATCACTTCTTTCTGTGGATTCGAGTTTGTATCTAGCATCATATTCCTTTGGTTTGGAAAACGGTTACATTTCCTTTAGTGTGACATTCTCTCTTTCCCTCTCTCCTCTTGCTTTCTCTCATTTTGCCTTCAGTTTGGGAAGTTATTGTTAATGTTAATAGTTACAGAATTCTAGGCTTTTAGGATTTTCCCCTCTTTTAGTACCTTAAAGATGTTATTTTCCTGTCCTCTCATTTGCATAATTTCTGATAGGAATTCGGTGGTGATTTTTATGTTTGTTTCCCTATATGTAGTGTGTGTTTTCCATTTGGCTGGTTTTATGATTTTTCTCTTTATTGCTGGTTTTCAGCAACTTTATTATGATGTTCCTTGGTGTGGTTTTATATGTTTCTTCTTGCAGTTTATTGAGCTTCTGGATCTGTGGGTATATTGTTTTCACCGTGTTTGTAAAATTTTTAGCCATCTAACTTCAGATTTTTAAGTTCCCAAGTATTTCTTTTCTTCTAAGACTGCAGTCCTACATATGTTCATTTAGCCACTTAATATTAATTCACAGGATCACTGAAGCTATTTTCATTTTTCTTCCAATCTTTTTTTCATTGTAAAAGGTTTATGTTAACCAGTCTTCAAGGACACAGATTTTTAAAAATTCTCCTTTGTCTAACATACTGTTATACCCATCCAATTAAATTCTTCTGTCAGATATACTTTTTTTAAAATATAATTTTAGAATTACCATTAATCTTTTAAAAATAATTTCCACCTTTCTGTTAAGGTTTTTCTTTTTATTATGTCTGTGTTTTCCTTTAAGCCTTTGAACTCTTCTAATAGCTATTTTGAAGTCCTTTTATTAAAATTCTCTTTATCCCTGCCACTCTTGGATCCTGATTATAGATGACCATTTCTTATTTTTTCATACATTTGGTAATTTCTTATGAGATTATGGTATTGAATATTTGTTTTTTTCTTTTTTCCTTTTTTGAGTGTTAAGTTTAATTCTGGCAGGCAGTTACTTTGTGGATCAGCTTGATCTTTTGAATTTTGTTTTCGGGGTCTTTGGGGTTTTGGTTTTGGGCGGTTCTAGAACAGCTTTTAGTTTAGGGCTAGTTTGGGCCCATTACTGAGGCATGTTCCTTCTTGTGTCTCACTTGATTGCCTTATGTGTTCATCAAGGTTTATTCATCCTGGCTGGTGGAAACGGAATGATCCTGGCCCTGTGTGAACTCTGGGAATTGTTAGAGCTCCCTAATCTTTGTTTTTTTCTTAGAAGTTTTCCTCTGAGAGTCTCATAGGTTTACATAACACACATATGCAGATTGGTGTTTAGCCAGAAACTCCGAGGCCTCTTCTGTACATTGTTGAGGGTTTCTGTTTAGTTTCTAGCTTTATGATCATATGCCCTGCAGATCCTGCTCATCTCAGACTCCATAAATTCCGAGCTCTGTAACCTGGACTCGGTGAGACTGTTGACTCTGTTTGGGTTCCCCCTCCTTTTGTTGTTGTTCCAAACAGAAAACTAGGGCAATTTTTGGATTGACCTCATTTGTTTCCCTTCTTTCAGAGGTCATATTTCCATACTGCTTGTTACCTAGTGTCTGAAAATAATTGATTTATGTTTTGTCTAGTTGTCCACTTGTTTGTGTCAGGAGGACAATTCTGGACTTTGTTCTTCCTTTTTGCCTTCATTTTTGAAGGATATTTACGCTGGATGTAGAATTTTAAGTTGGCAGCTTTTTTTTTTTTTTTCTTGTAGCATTTTAAAACCATCATTTCATTACTCTCTTAAGTTGTTTCTGATAACTTAGTGGTCATTCTTACTATTGTTCACTTGATGTAATATGTCTTTTCCCCCTCCTCTGGCTGCCTTACAGATTTTCTCTTTATTTTTGGTTTCCAGCAATTATATTTACTCTAGGACTAGCTAAGCCCTAATACCAAGGAATGGCCTTTCTGAGATCTCTACCAAATGCATGTAATATTCATTGAGGTCCCTCCTCTCCAGCTGCCAGGAATTTGAATGTCTTCCAGGTAGTTGTTCAGCACCTGCTCCATAGCTGTTCTTTCCCCAGAGTTTTTTGTTTGGCCTCATGGAGTCTTGCCTTGTGCATATTCAGCTTAGTCTTGGCAAAGAATTAGGAGATCTCTCTACAGGTTTTTGAAACATTTTCTCACCATAACTCCCTTCTTTCTTGTATTTTCTTTAAATTCCAGTGACTTCAAACATGTTCTATTTTTTCAGCTCAGTGAGATCTCTGTTCTTTGGAGGTTTCCCTTCTCAGGAACACGCAGAAAACCAGGGTGTTCATGAGTCTTTGTTTCCGTCTTCTGAAGAATCACAGTCTGATGCTACCTGTTGTCCAACATCTGAAAATAATACTTAATATGTATTGCCCAGTTTGATGGTTTTTCACAGCAGGAGGTCTAGCCCTGTATCAGTTACTCCATCATAACTGGAAATGGAAATGTAAAATTTCATTTTAATTTTGCTTCTTTTTAAAAACTTTTTTTGTTGTATGGCTTGTGGAATCTTAGCACTCTCACCAGGGATCAAACTCAGGCCCTCAGCAGTGAAAGTGCAGAGTTCTCACCACTGGACTACCAGGGAATTCCCTAAAAACCTTTGTAACTTTTGGTACAGCATATCATCATATTTTAATTTTCAAGCCATACTGAAAGCTATAAAGAAGAAAGTTCAAAAGAAAGGAAGAAAGCTTAACATCCCAAAATGAGGTTTCCATGGTTACCTTTAACCAATTCAGATTTCTTATTGCAAAAATGCACATGGAAAAATAATTTTTTATTAATTAACAAGGGTAAATTTATTAAGCACAATCAACAGTGGAAGAATGTCTCAGTTCAGCCGCTCAGTCGTGTCTGACTCTTTGCAACCCCATGAATTGCAGCACGCCAGGCCTCCCTGTCCATCACCAACTCCCGGAGTTCACTCAGACTCACGTCCATCGAGTCAGTGATGCCATCCAGCCATCTCATCCTCTGTCGTCCCCTTCTCCTCCTGCCCCCAATCCCTCCCAGCATCAGAGTCTTTTCCAATGAGCCAACTCTTCGCATGAGGTGGCCCAAGTACTGGAGTTTCAGCTTTAGCATCATTCCTTCCAAAGAACACCCAGGACCAATCTCCTTTAGAATGGACTGGTTGGATCTCCTTGCAGTCCAAGGGACTCTCAAGAGTCTTCTCCAACACCACAGTTCAAAAGCACCAATTCTTCGGCGCTCAGCTTTCTTCACAGTCTTAACTCTCACATCTATACATGACCACTGGAAAAACCATAGCCTTGACTAGATGGACCTTTGTTGGCAAAGTAACGTCTCTGCTTTTGAATATGCTATCTAGGTTGGTCATAACTTTTCTTCCAAGGAGTAAGCGTCTTTTAATTTCATGGCTGCAATCACCATCTGCAGTGATTTTGGAATATTTATTTAGTGCAAGAGATACTTCATGAAAGATTTTTCTCTAAGGTTATGAAATAAGATTATGGGAAAAAGCCCAAGAGGTTAGAATCATTACATCATAGTCAGCATGCTTCAATAGGTCTCTCATATTAAAAAAAAAATCAAATGTTGGCAAATACTTGCTGTTGTTAGGAGCATAAATTGATACAAGTTTCTAAATGGCTATTTTAGCCCAAGCTTCTGTAATTAATACTATAAACTTATGGTATTATAAACAACAGAATTTTTTTCTTACAGTTTTGAAGTCTTGAAGTTCAGGATTGGGTGCTAGCATGGCTGGGTTCTGGTGATGCGCTTTTCAGAGTTGCAGACTGCAGACTTCCTGTATCTTCACATGGAAGAAACAGAGCTAACTAGCTCTTTGACTGCTGCTTATAAGGCACTAATCCCATTCTTGAGGGCTCTATCCTTGTGATCTAGTTACCTCCCAAAGGCTCCACTTCCAAATATGATCACATTGGGTATTAGATTTCAATATATGAATTTTGGGGAGACACAAACATACAGTCCATTACAATGGCAGTTTGGCAAAAATATATATCCTTTGCCCCCAATTCCATTTCTAGCAATTTATTCTAATGAAATATGAGATGTATATGTATATATGAGTGTATGCAGTATTAATTTCCATGCTATTTATAAAGTTTAAAAATTAGAAGCCTCTTAAATGATTAAATTATGCTACAGCCACATAACCAAATACCATAAAACCATTGTAAATTACGTTTAAATTTGTGTTTAATATACTAAAAAGGAAAAATTGCAGGTGACAAAAATCATGAACTCTAAAGATGTTTAAGTATAAGAAAATATTGTTTTCAGTATTTCAATAGTAAATGAAAAAACTAAGGTGATACTTTTGAGTTTCTTATAAAGGAAATATTTATCTAAATGAATATAAAAAATCCTAACTTTAAGCAGTTAAGTTATAGGTTATTTTCCAATTATCTCTTATTTAATATTTTTCACATTTTTCTACAAGAAGCATGTGCTATGTTCACTCATACAAAAAACTTAATTTTTAAAATTCTGATAAAATGAATGGGAGGATAAGGGCAGAAGGATTTAAGTGATTGTAGTTTTTCTCATCTTAATCATGCCTCTTCTCCACTTTTGCAGATACTTTAACTTGAGCTTTATAAGTATAGATTTAGTGGAACATTTATTTATTCTTACATTATATGTATGGTATATATCCTAACTTTTTCTATTTCAAGGTGGTCTCCCATGTTTCATAGTTTAAAATTGTGGATTTCTATCAAGCACTGCTTTGTACACTTGAAGAGATTAATATCCCTTTCTTCCCCTCCCCCCCCTTTTTTTTAAACTTTTTGTCTTGCTTTCCTAGCCACCTGTTACTGTGCACCTCCTTGCAGATGTGGATACCCGTATGGTATAAAAAAGAAGTCATAGTCTTTACTTTTCTCAGTAAAATACTACATTTGCTGTCTTAGTCCCTGGCTTCTTAAAGTGTATGGACCTGGTGCTCTTTAGGAACTCACTCTAGTGACTCAGCTTCACATTTTTTGCTATATATAGAACATGCTAGAAATCCAGTGGAGAAAGTTAATAACCAAAGAAGAAACAAAGGAATGTTGTGGTTTGTGAATAAAGAACTAGACATGTCTTCCAGGGAGGTACCATTTATATCAGACCTCAGAGAATGACCTTAACTTGGACAGTCTGGTGTCTATTCCTTAGCAGTTGCAGATCCAGAAACTTATTTTGGTCAGGGGAACTGATTTCATGCTACGCTAAATTACTGAAGACTCCTGCGGGAAACAAGCAAATTATTTCTTAATAGTATCAAGCCATAATAGTTTGAGATCACATCTTCACTGTAGGGCTGCCTCTGCAGATGGGATGTGAACAATTCAGTTCAGTTCAGTCGCTCAGTCGTGTCCGACTCTTTGCGACCCCATGAATTGCAGCACACCAGGCCTCCCTGTCCATCACCATGTCCCGGAGTTCACTCAGACTCATGTCCATCGAGTCAGTGATTCCATCTAGCCATCTCATCCTCAGTCATCCCCTTCTCCTCCTGCCCCCAATCCCTCCCAGCAGCAGAGTCTTTTCCAATGAGTCAACTCTTCCAATGAGGTGGCCAAAGTACTGGAGCTTCAGCTTTAGCATCATTCCTTCCAAACAATACCCAGGACTGATCTCCTTTAGGATGGACTGGTTGGATCTCCTTGCAGTCCAAGGGACTCTCAAGAGTCTTCTCCAACGCCACAGTTCAAAAGCATCAATTCTTCAGCGCTCAGCTTTCTTCACAGTCCAACTCTCACATCCATACATAACCACAGGAAAAACCATAGCCTTGACTAGACGGACCTTTGTTCGCAAAGTAATGTCTCTGCTTTTGAATATGCTGTCTAGGTTGGTCATAACTTTCCTTCCAAGGAGTAAGCTTCTTTTAATTTCATGGCTCCAGTCACCATCTGCAGTGATTTTGGAGCCCCAAAAAATAAAGTCTGACACTGTTTCCACTGTTTCCCCATCTGTTTCCCATGAAGTGATAGGACCGGATGCCATGATCTTCATTTTCTGAATGCTGAGCTTTAAGCCAACTTTTTCACTCTCCACTTTCACTTTCATCAAGAGGCTTTTTAGTTCTTCACTTTCTGCCATATGGGTGGTGTCATCTGCATATCTGAGGTTATTGATATTTCTCCTGGCAATCTTGATTCCAGCTTGTGCTTCTTCCAGCCCAGCATTTCTCATGATGTACTCTGCATACAAGTTAAACAAGCAGGGTGACAATATACAGCCTTGACGTACTCCTTTTCCTATTTGGAACCAGTCTGTTGTTCCATGTCCAGTTCTAACTGTTGCTTCCTGACCTGCATACAGATTTCTCAAGAGGCAGATCAGGTGGTCTGGTATTCCCATCTCTTTCAGAATTTTCCACAGTTTATTGTGATCCACCCAGTCAAAGGCTTTGGCATAGTCAATAAAGCAGAAATAGATGCTTTTATGGAACTCTCTTGCTTTTTCCATGATCCAGCAGATGTTGGCAATTTGATGTCTGGTTCCTCTGACTTTTCTAAAACCAGCTTGAACATCAGGAAGTTCACGGTTCACTTATTGCTGAAGCCTGGCTTGGAGAATTTTGAGCATTACTTTACTGGAGTGTGAGATGAGTGCAGTTGTGTGGTAGTTGAGGTTAAAACGTCTGCCTGCAATGCAGGAGACCTGGGTTCGATCCCTGGGAAGATCCGCTGGAGAAGGAAATGGCAACCCACTCCAGTATTCTTGCCTGGGGAATCCCATGGACAGAGGAGCCTGGTGGGCTACAGTCCACGGCATTGCAAAGAGTCAGACACGACTGAGTGACTTCACTTTCACTTTCACTTGAGCATTCTTTGGCATTGCCTTTCTTTGGGATTGGAATGAAAACTGACCTTTTCTAGTCCTGTGGCCACTGCTGAGTTTTCCAAATTTGCTGGTATATTAAGTGCAGCCGTTTCACAGCATCATCTTTCAGGATTTGAAATAGCTCAACTGGAATTCTATCACCTCCACTAGCTTTGTTCGTAGTGATACTTTCTAAGGCCCACTTGACTTCACATTCCAGGATGTCTGGCTCTAGGTGAGTGATCACACCATCTTGATTATCTGGGTCATGAAGATCTTTTTCGTACAGTTCTCCTGTGTATTCTTGCCACCTCTTCTTAATATCTTGTGCTTCTGTTAAGTCCATACCATTTCTGTCCTTTATTGTGCCCATCTTTGCATGAAATGTTCCCTTGGTATCTCTGATTTTCTTAAAGAGATCTCTAGTCTTTCCCATTCTGTTGTTTTCTTCGCATTGGTCTCTGAGGAAGGCTTTCTTATCCCTTCTTGCTATTCTTTGGAACTCTGCATTCAGATATGAATAGTTAGGGTCCAGCTAATCAGACTGTGTTTTCCTGAAGGCTCAAGGCAGTACATTCTTCTTTGATTACCTTATTTTTAGACTTTGTGAAAGACTATATAGCTGTGGGCAAATTTTTTAATCTCTGCATTCTCAGTTGTCTCATCATTAAAATTGTGATAATAACTAGCTACTTCCCAGACTTTTAGTGAGAACTAAAAAGCAAAGTGGCTGTCTGGGGAGGCCTTGCAAATAGCTGTGAAAAGAAGAGAAGTGAAAAGCAAAGGAGAAAAGGAAAGATATAAGTATCTGAATGCAGAGTTCCAAAGAATAGCAAGAAGAGATAAGAAAGCCTTCCTCAGCGATCAATGCAAAGAAATAGAGGAAAAGAACAGAATGGGAAAGACTAGAGATCTCTTCAAGAAAATTAGAGATACCAAGGGAACATTTCATGCAAAAATGGGCACAATAAAGGACAGAAATGGTATGGACCTAACAGAAGCACAAGATATTAAGAAGAGGTGGCAAGAATACACAGGAGAACTGTACGAAAAAGATCTTCATGACTCGGATAATCACAGTGGTGTGATCACTCACCTAGAGCCAGACATCCTGGAATGTGAAGTCAAGTGGGCCTTAGAAAGCATCACTACGAACAAAGCTAGTGGAGGTGATGGAATTCCAGTTGAGCTATTTCAAATCCTGAAAGATGATGCTGTGAAAGTGCTGCACTCAATATGCCAGCAAATTTGGAAAACTCAGCAGTGGCCACAGGACTAGAAAAGGTCAGTTTTCATTCCAATCCCAAAGAAAGGCAATGCCAAAGAATGCTCAAACTACCGCACGATTGCACTCATCTCACACTCCAGTAAAGTAATGCTCAAAATTCTCCAAGCAGGCTTCAGCAATAAGTGAACCGTGAACTTCCTGATGTTCAAGCTGGTTTTAGAAAAGTCAGAGGAACCAGACATCAAATTGCCAACATCTGCTGGATCATGGAAAAAGCAAGACAATTCCGGAGAAACATCTATTTCTGCTTTATTGACTATGCCAAAGCCTTTGACTGGGTGGATCACACTAAACTGTGGAAAATTCTGAAAGAGATGGGAATACCAGACCACCTGATCTGCCTCTTGAGAAATCTGTATGCAGGTCAGGAAGCAACAGTTAGAACTGGACATGGAACAACAGACTGGTTCCAAATAGGAAAAGGAGTACGTCAAGGCTGTATACTGTCACCCTGCTTATTTAACTTCAATGCAGAGTACATCATAAGAAATGCTGGACTGGAAGAAACACAAGCTGGAATCAAGATTGCCAGGAGAAATATCAATAACCTCAGATTTGTAGATGACACCACCCTTATGGCAGAAAGTGAAGAAGAACTAAAAAGCCTCTTGATGAAAGTGAAAGTGGAGAGTGAAAAAGTTGGCTTAAAGCTCAGCATTCAGAAAATGAAGATCATGGCATCCGGTCCCATCACTTCATGGGAAACAGATGGGGAAACAGTGGAAACAGTGTCAGACTTTATTTTTTGGGGCTCCAAAATCACTGCAGATGGTGACTGGAGCCATGAAATTAAAAGAAGCTTACTCCTTGGAAGGAAAGTTATGACCAACCTAGACAGCATATTCAAAAGCAGAGACATTACTTTGCAAACAAAGGTCTGTCTAGTCAAGGCTCTGGTTTTTCCTGTGGTTATGTATGGATGTGAGAGTTGGACTGTGAAGAAAGCTGAGCGCTGAAGAATCGATGCTTTTGAACTGTGGTGTTGGAGAAAACTCTTGAGAGTCCCTTGGACTGCAAGGAGATCCAACCAGTCCATCCTAAAGGAGATCAGTCCTGGGTATTGTTTGGAAGGAATGATGGCTAAAGCTGAAGCTCCAGTACTTTGGCCACCTCATTGGAAGAGTTGACTCGTTGGAAAAGACTCTGCTGCTGGGAGGGATTGGGGGCAGGAGGAGAAGGGGACGACAGAGGATGAGATGGCTGGATGGCATCACTGACTGGATGGCCGTGAGTCTGAGTGAACTCCGAGAGATGGACAGGGAGGCCTGGCGTGCTGCAGTCCACGGGGTCACAGAGTCTGACACGACTGA
Source organism: Budorcas taxicolor (assembly GCF_023091745.1). Classification (NCBI taxonomy): domain Eukaryota; kingdom Metazoa; phylum Chordata; class Mammalia; order Artiodactyla; family Bovidae; genus Budorcas; species Budorcas taxicolor. Next base: position 88,622,835 of record NC_068920.1, read on the forward strand.
GCGACTGCGCTGAACTGAAATAAGGTAATCCAGGTACTGCAGTGCCTACTAGAGAGTTGCCGTTCAGTAGTTGTTGAGATGATTTGTTGTGTTTGAGTTCTAGATTTGCGGTCTGGGAGTTAAGACAGGCACTCTTGCCTTGCTCCCTGCAGGCATTGATAGGAACTCTACTCAAGGCTAGGTGGTGTTGAGGTACTAACAGTATTTGATTTCTAAGAATATTGTTCTGAGTGATAAAGTTAATTCAACTTATTGAAGAACTGTGATGAATCTTTACATAAGTTATGTTCTACTGTGAGATCTAACCATTTTCATATTTTTAAAAAATATTATTGATTTATTTTTGGCTACGCTGAGTCTTTGTTGCTGTGTGGGCTTTCTCTAGTTGCAGAGAGCAGGGGCTACTCGCCAGTTGTGGTATGCGGACTTCTCATTGCAGTGGCTTCTCTTGTTGTGGAGCACAGGCTCTAGGGCACGTGGGCTCCAGTGGGTGAAGGCATATGGGCTCAATAGCTGTGGCTCCTGGGCTTTAGAACACAGGCTCTGTAGTTGTGACGCAAGGGCTTAGTTGCTCCATAGCATGTGGGATTTTCCTGGATCAGAGGTTGAACCCATGTCTTCTGCATTAGCAGGTGGATTCTTTACCACTGAGCCATCAGGGAAGCCCCTATTTTAATATTTTGAGACTAAGGTAAGACTCATTCTTTTAAAGAATACAGTAGTGTTTTCTTCTTAATTTGTCGTTTCTAAACAGCTTGGTGTTTCTTGTAAAACAAACAAGTCCAGGTAACGAATTTAATAAACTGTTTTTACTTGTTGCTGACAACATAGTAAGATTTATACTCTCTAGTTAATATTTCTAATTTATTACATTCATAGATTATAATGTTGGACTTGATCCCATTTCCTTTCCTTCAGATGAGCTTGGCGAAGGCAATGGCAACCCACTCCAGTTCTCTTGCCTGGAAAATCCCATGGACAGAGGAGCCTGGTAGGCTGTAGTCCATGGGGTCACAAAGAGTCGGACACTTACTGAGTGACTTCACTTTCACGCATTGGAGAAGGAAATGGCAACCCACTCCAGTGTTCTTGCCTGAAGAATCCCAGGGATGGGGGAGCCTGGTGGGCTGCCATCTGTGGGGTCGCACAGAGTCGGACATGACTGAAGCGACTTAGCAGTAGCAGCAGTAGCAGATGAGCTTACTGAGACTCCAAGAACCAACCTGAAACTAAGCCAGACTAAGCTGATGCATCATAGTGGGTCTCTGGGACTGTGAGGTGCTGGTACAGCTGGGTCCAGGACAGTGTAGCCCTTGATGAGTTTGTACTCTGGAGGAGATAAGGAGAGCAGCTAGCTCCTTCCTTTAGGAGTCAGCATCCTTTCTTTCATATGGTTGTGAGAAGGTATTACTGAATGCAAGCAGGGAGCTAGTGGTGTCTGCCTGAGTAGCAGACATCCTGAGCAGCTCCCTTCTAAAAGGAGCCCCTGCTTGCCCCTCCTTCTTGCTTAGCCAGAAAATCACAGTGAATGAACAGATGTGCTTTTTGTGCCAGGTACCGTGACTACTCCCTGGGCACTGTGGAACGGCTGGGACTTAACCCCGGAGTGTTAACTGCAGGGCTGAGACAAGCCTCTGGACTCCAGCACACTCTTCTTTTTGCCATACCCCCGTCCTCCTTATATCAGATGAATTTTTTCTTTTCTTTTGAATTACCATTTGACTTATACAGAAGACTTGTTAAAGAGTGTTTTGACATCTTTTTAGATATTATTTTTTAATTGTTATACATAGTACTTTCTTATTTAAAATCCTGGTGTTTTATTATCTCACAGGTGTGTATTGTATCCTCAGCTAAATCCTTGGGGATCTGTGCCATTTTGATCTCTCTTTTTGATTTATTTTAATATAAATTTATTTTAATTGGAGGCTAATTACTTTACAATATTGTAGTGGTTTTGCCATACATTGACATGAATCCACCATGGGTGTACATGTGTTCCCCATCCTGAACCCCCCTCCCACCTCCCTCCCCATCCCATCCCTCTGGGTCATCCCAGTGCACCAGCCCCTAGCATCCTGTATCATGCGTCAAACCTGGACTGGCGATTCGTTTCATATATGATAATATACATGTTTCAATGCCATTCTCCCAAATCATCCCACCCTCACCCTCTCCCACAGAGTCCAAAAGACTGTTCTACACATCTGTGTCTCTTTTGCTGTCTCGCATACAGGGTTATCATTACCATCTTTCTAAATTCCATATATATGCGTTAGTATACTGTATTGGTGTTTTTCTTTCTGGCTTACTTCACTCTGTATAATCGGCTCCAGTTTCATCCACCTCATTAGAACTGATTCAAATGGCTGAGATTGTGTATATGTACCACAGCTTTCTTATCCATTCGTCTGCTGATGGACATCTAGGTTGCTTCCATGTCCTGGCTACTATAAACAGTGCTGCGATGAACATTGGGGTACATATGTCTCTTTCAATTCTGGTTTCCTCGGTGTGTATGCCCAGCAGTGGGATTGCTGGGTCATATGGCAGTTCTATTTCCAGTTTTTTAAGGAATCTCCACACTGTTCTCCATAGTGGCTGTACTAGTTTGCATTCCCACCAACAGTGCAAGAAGGTTCCTTTTTGTCCACACCCTCTCCAGCATTTATTGCTTGTAGACTTTTGGATAGCAGCCATTGCTGACTGGCGTTGATCTCTTTTCTGTGACCCTTAGGGCTTGGAATATTTTAAGCATTCAGTAAATTGTTGATCAATGGGTAAATATGTTATCAATTTTTTAAATACACCAAAATTTACATTTTAATGTACTTCCAACTCGAGAAAGATCAGTATTTGCTACTTAAAGTTTATATCCTTGGAAGGGTTAAGATTGAAAAGAGTTACAAAAGTGCGGTTATCACTTGGAAGAAATTGAGTGTTCTTACAGATAACTGTAATGCTTTAAGAACTAGGAAAAGTTGTGGATGGTGAGGTTGGTTACTTATTTGAGTAAATGACTTGTGGTCATCTATGTTTTTGCTTTTTACAGTCAAAACCTAAGGTCTAATTTTATGGCACCCATCACATATATATCATTACAGAGGATAGATGATATGATAATGATATATATGTGATGGGTGCACTGGACTGAAAGAAACACAAGCTGGAATCAAGATTGCCGGGAGAAATATCAATAACCTCAAATATGCAGATGACACCACCATATGGCAGAAAGTGAAGAGGAGCTAAAAAGCCTCTTGATGAAAGTGAAAAAGGAGAGTGAAAAAGTTGGCTTAAAGCTCAACATTCAGAAAATGAAGATCATGGCATCCGGTCCCATCACTTCATGGGAAATAGATAGGGAAACAGTGGAAACAGTGTCAGACTTTATGTTTTGGGGCTCCAAAATCACTGCAGATGGTGACTGGAGCCATGAAATTAAAAGAAGCTTACTCCTTGGAAGGAAAGTTATGACCAACCTAGACAGCATATTCAAAAGCAGAGACATTACTTTGCCGACTAAGGTCCATCTAGTCAAGGGTATGGTTTTTCCCGTGGTCATGTATGGATGTGAGAGTTGGACTGTGACGAAGGCTGAGCGCCGAAGAATTGATGCATTTGAACTGTGGTGTTGGAGAAGACTCTTGAGGGTCCCTTGGACTGCAAGGAGATCCAACCAGTCCATTCTGAAGGAGATCAACCCTGGGATTTCTTTGGAAGGAATGATGCTAAAGCTGAAGCTCCAGTACTTTGGCCACCTCGTTGGAAGAGTTGACTCGTTGGAAAAGACTCTGATGCTGGGAGAGATTGGGGGCAGGAGGAGAAAGGGACGACCCAGTATGAGATGGCTGGATGGCATCACGGACTCGATGGATGTGAGTCTGAGTGAACTCCGGGAGATGGTGATGGACAGGGAGGCCTGGCGTGCTGCGATTCATGGGGTCGCAAAGAGTCAGACACGACTGAGCGACTGAACTGAATTGAACAGAGGATAGCTGTCTCGAATTACAACCCTCTGTGTTTTAGTAGATTGATTTGCTCTGGGTTTATTTCTTGAGAAGAAAAATAAATTTTATTTCATGGCTCCTTACGATGGTTCAGAGTGGTAGTTATGACAGTCTCAGTATGTGGTCTCAGTCAGCAGTCTTTTTTTTTTTCCCTCCCAGCTTTATTGAGGTATAACTGATGAGTAAAATTTGTATGTAGTTAAAAGTGTATGTGTGTGCATGCGCACTTAGTAGCTCAGTTGTGTCCAATTCTTTGCAACCCATGGACTGTAGCCCACCAGGCTCCTTTGTCCATTGGGATTCTCCAGGCAAGAATACTGGAGTGGGTTGCCATGCCCTCCTCCAGGGGATCTTTCCAACCCAGGGATTGAACCCAGGTCTCCCCGTTGCAGGCAGATTCTTTACCATCTGAGCCACCAGGGAAGCCCGTGAATACTGGAGTGGCTATATATTTAAAGAATACAGCATGGTAATTTGATACACCTATACATTGTGAAATGCTTATTGCAGTCAAGCTAATTTACATTTCCATTGCCTCACATAGTTATCCTCTTTTGCAGGGGGAAACGAAAACATTCAAGATCTACCCTTTTTGCAGATTTCAAATATAGAATACAGTAATATTAACCATAGTCACCATGCCATACAGAAATTATTCATCTTATAAATGAAAGTCTGTACCCTTGTGCCAACATATCCCTGTTTCTCCTACCTGCCCGCCCCCTTCCTACCCTGCTGCTGCTGCTGCTGCTAAGTTGCTGGCAAACACCATTCTACTTTCTGTTTTTATGTATGTCACCTTTTCTTTATTCATCATGTCAGCATTCTTAAAAGTGTTTTTTTTTTTAATATCAAACAGAATCAGTTGAGAAAAATTTGGATAAACCACTGTAAATCTGTAATTGCTACTAGGAAAAACAAGGGACATACCACCCTAATAATAAACAATGTCATTTTTATTTCAAGGACCAAATAAGTATCTAGTATGAATGTGGAATCCTTCTTTTGACTTAATATATGCTCTATTTGTTTCATCTTAAATCATCCTTTTACATGGTGATGTTAAATATTTGTCTTTAGTTATTACTATGTATTAACAGCCTCTATGGTTAGTTGAGGGATAGAATTTGAGTTTCTGAGTTTAGAATTTATATCTTTGTATATCTGCCATATCGTTGTATAATTTAAAAAAATTTAAGTCTCCTGTCAACTATCTCTTTGTCCTCCCATTTCATTGGTTTCCACATGCTCAAAACATTTATTTTGAGCCTTAATTCATGACTAACTAGAAAAGTTCTAAGATAAGTTAAACTATATATTTTTAAAAGCTTTAAAAAAAATCTTGATTAACCTACAGTATAATAGACTTTTTTGGTGGGGAGGGTATTGTTCAGTCAGGTCTGACTCTTTGCGACCGCGTGAACTGAAGCACGCCAGGCTTCCCTGTCGTTGAGTGTCTCCCTGAGTTTGCTCAGACTCAAGTCCATTGAGTCCGTGATGCCATCAAACCATCTCATCCTCTCTTGTCCCTTTCTCCTCGTACTGTCAGTTTTTCCCAGCATCAGGGTCTTTTCCAGTGAGTTGGCTCTTCGCATCAGGTGGCCAGAGTATTGGAGCTTCAGCATCAGTCCTTCCAGTGACTATTCAGTGTTGATTTCCTTTAGAGTTGACTGGTTTGATCTCGTTGCTGTCCAGGGGACTTTCCTTAATCTTCACCAGCACCACAGTTCTAAAGCATCAGTTCTTCAGCACTCAGCCTTCTTTATGGTCCCTCTCACATCCATACATAACTACGGGAAAAACCATAGCTTTGACTCTACGGACCTTTTTTGGCAGAGGGATGTCTCTGCTTTTTAATACACTGTCTAGGTTTGTCTTAGCTCTTCTTCCAAGGAGCAAGTGTCTGTTAATTTCATGGCTGTCGCTGTCTACATTGATTTTGGAGCCCAAGAAAATGAGGGTGTATGGCTATATAAATTTTAACTTGTGTATACATCCATGTACCCACCACCACAGTCAGGATACTAAACAGTTCCATTCCCCCCCCAGAACTCTCTCATGCTGTCCCTTTGTGTCACACCCCAAACCCCTGGCTATCCCCTCGTAGCCCCTGATGATTCACTAATGTCATAAAAATGGACTCATACAGTATGTACTCTTTTGAGACTGGTTTCTTTCACTGACAATAATGCTTTTGAAATTCATCCAAGCTATTGCATGTATCAGTAATCCATTCCATTTTATTGCTCAGTAGTGTTCCACTGATAAACTATACTAAAGTTTGATTATCTGTTCATCTGTTGAAAAACATTTGGGTTATTCCCAGTTTGGAGTGATTATGAATAGAGCTATTATAAACATTTATGTACAGGTTTTTGTGTGAGCACAGATACTCATTTCTCTAAGATAGATACAAGGAATGGGATTTCTGGGTCATATAGTAAGTGTATATTTATTAACAACCTTATAGTAGCTGCCACACTTTTTCAGAATTGCTGTCCTATTTTGCCTTCCTGCTTACAATGTATGTGAATTGTAGTTGGCTATGTATCTTCTCCAGCATTTGGCATTGTCACTCTTTAAAAACAATTTTAGCTGTTATAATACTGTTATGCCTTTAATTTGGATTTACCTAATGGCTAAAATTATTGTACGTCTTTTAGTGTGGCCAGGTGCCCTAGCTGTTTGGCGAACTTTTTGTTCAAGTCTTTTACCCAATTTTTAATTGGTGTCTATGTTTTCTTACTACTGAGTTTTGAGAGTTCTTTACATATTTAGAATACAAATCCTCTGTCATATATGCCATTTGTAAATATTTTCTCCCAGTTATAGCTTGCTTTTAATTTTCTTTATCTTTCATGAAGCAAAAGGTTTAAATTGAAGTCTTAATTTATACTTGTTTTCTTTTGTGGATCATGCTTTGGTGTTGTATGTAAAAATTCTTTGTCTAACTCCATCTCATAACAGTTTTATCCTGCAGATTCTAAAAGTTTTTTATCTTTATATTTTACATTAAGATCTGTAATCCAGTTTTACTTAATTTCTAGAAGATATGAGGCTTAGGTTATATTTTTGCCATGTGTTTTATATGGAAACACAAAAGATTAGATTAAAATTCACTGATTAGCTCTAGTAATTTTCTGATAGAATCTTTAGGGTTTTCCATGTAACAGCTGGATGTCTAGTTGTTACAACACTGTTTTTGGAAAAGTCTGTCCTTAAATTGCCTTTGCTTATAGTTTCCTTTGCCGTGCAAAAGCTTTTAAGTTTAACTAGGGCCTACTTGCGGAGAAGGCAATGGCAACCCCCTCCAGTACTCTGGCCTGGAGAATCCCATGGATGGAGGAGCCTGGTGGGCTACAAACCATGGGGCGCTAAGGGTCGGACCCGACTGAGCGACTTCACTCTCACTTTTCACTTTCATGCATTGGAGAAGGAAATGGCAACCCACTCCAGTGTTCTTGCTTGGAGAATCCCAGGGACGGGGGAGCCTGGTGGGCTGCCCTCTATGGGGTCTCACAGAGTCGGACACGACTGAAGCGACTTAGCAGCAGCAGCGGTGCCCGCTTGTTTACTTTTGTTTCTGTTTCCATTACTCTAGGAGGTGGGTCATAGAGGATCTTGCTTTGATTGATGTCAAGTGTTCTGCCTGTTTTCCTCTATGAGTTTTATAGTTTCTGGTCTTATATTTAGGTCTTTGATCCATTTTGAGTTTATCTTTGTGTATGGTGTTAGAAACTGTTCTGATTTCATTCTTTTACATGTTGCTGTCCAGATTTCCCAGCATACTCATTGAAGAGGCTTTCTTTGCCCCATTGTATATACTTGCCTCCTTTGTCAAAAATAAAGTACCCATAGGTGTGTGAGTTTATTTCTGGGCTTTCTGTCTTGTTCCATTGGTCTGTGTTTCTGTTTTTGTGCCAGTACCATACTGTCTTGATGACTGTAGCTTTGTAGGTACAACCTGAAGTCAGGAAGGTTGATTCCTCCAGCTCCATTCTTTTTTCTCAAGACCTCTTTGGCTATTCGGGGTCTTTTGTGTTTCCATATGGATTGTGAAATTTTTTGTTCTAGTTCTGTGGAAAATGCCATTGGTAATTTGATAGGGATCGCATTGAATCTGTAGATTGCATTTGTTAGTATAGTCATTTTCAAAATATTGATTCCTCTTCCCCAGGAACATGGAATATCTCTCCATCTGTTTATGTCATGTTTGATTTCTTTCATCAGTGTCTTATAATTTTCTATATACAGTTCTTTTGTCTCCTTAGGTAGGTTTATTCCTAGATATTTTATTCTTTTTGTTTCTATGGTGAATGGGATTGATTCCTTAATTTTTCTTTCAGATTTTTCATTGTTAGTATATAGGAATGCGAGTGATTTCTGTGTATTGATTTTGTATTCTGAGACTCTGCTAAATTCACTAATTAGCTCTAGTAATTTTCTGATAGTATCTTTAGGGTTTTCCATGTATAGTATTATGTCATCTGCAAACAGAGAGAGCTTTACTTCTTTTCCAATCTGGATTCTTTTTATTTAATTTTCTTCACAGAATGGGGGAAAATAATAGCAAATGGAACAACTGACAAAGGATTAATTTCCAAAATATACAAGCAGCTCATATAACTCACTGCCAGAAAAACAAACAACCCAGTCAAAAAGTGGGAAAAACACCTAAGCAGACATTCCTCCAAAGAAGACATACAGATGGCTAACAAACACATGCTGTTTTTACATGAGGAACACATGACATAACACACACATGAGGAAGTACAAGCTGGAGTAGATTGCCGGGAGAAATGTAACAACCTCACATATGCAGATGACACCACCCTTATGGCAGAAAGTGAAGAGGAGCTAAAGAGCCTCCTGATGAAAGTGAAAGAGGAGAATGAAAAAGTTGAATTAAAGCTCAGCATTCTGAAAATGAAGATCATGGCATCTGGTCCCATCACTTCATGGCAAATAGATGGGGAAACAGTGGCTAACTTTATTTTTGGGGGCTCCAAAATCACTGCAGATGGTGAGTGCAGCCATAAAATTAAAAGACAGTTACTCCTTGGAAGGAAAGTTATGACCAACCTACACAGCCATATTGAAAAGCAGAGACACTGCTTTGTCAACAAAGGTCCGTCTAGTCAAGGCTATGGTTTTTCCAGTGGTCATGTATGCATGTGAGAGTTGGACTATAAAGAAAGCTGAGTGCTGAAGAATTGATGCTTTTGAACTATGGTGTTGAAGAAGAGTCTTGAGAGTCCCTTGGACTGCAAGGAGATCCAACCAGTCCATCCTAAAGGAAATCAGTCCTGAATATTCATTGGAAGGACTGATGCTGAAGCTGAAACTCCAATACTTTGGCCACCTGATACGAAGAGCTGACTCATTTGAAAAGACCCTGATGCTGGGAAAGATTGAAGGCGGGAGGAGAAGGGGACAACAGAGGATGAGGTGGTTGGATGGCATCACCGACTCAATGGACATGGGTTTGAGTGGACTCCAGTAGTTGGTGAAGGACAGGGAGGCCTGGCGTGCTCTGGTTCATGGGGTTGTAAGGAGTCGGACACGACTGAGCGACTGAACTGAACTGAACAAACACATGAAAAAATGTTCAACATCGCTCGTTATTAGAGAAATGCAAATCATTACTACAATGAGATATCCCTTCACACTGGTCAGAATGGCCATCATCAAAAAGTCTACAAACAATAAATGCTGGAGAGGATGTGGAGAAAAGGGAGACATTCCTTCTTTGGAGGAATGTCTGCTTAGGTGTTTTTCCCACTTTTTGACTGGGTGGTTTGTTTTTCTGGCAGTGAGTTATATGAGCTGCTTGTATATTTTGGAAATTAATCCTTTGTCAGTTGTTGCATTTGCACTGTTTGTGGGAATGTAAATTGATATAGCCACTATGGAAGACTGTATGGAGATTCCTTAAAAAACTAGGAATAAAGCCGCCAGATGACCCAGCAATCCCATTCTTAGGCATATACCCTGAGAAAACCAAATCGAAAAAGACACGTGTACCCCAGTGTTCATTGCAGCACTATTTAGGCTTCCCTGGTGGCTCCGAGGATAAAGCGTCTGCCTGCAATGCAGGAGACCTGGGTTTGATCCCTGGGTTGGGAAGATCCCCTGGAGAAGGAAATGGCAACCCACTCCAGTATTCTTGCTTGGAGAATCCCATGGACAGAGGAGCCTGACAAGCTACAGTCCACAGGGTCGCAAAGAGTCGGACACGACTGAGCACCTTCATACACACCCCAGTGTTCATTGCAGCACTATTTACAATAGCTAGAACATGGAAGCAACCTAGATGGCCCTCGACAGATGAATGGATAAAGAAGTATGGTACATATACACAATGGAATATTCAATTCAATTCAGCTCAGTCACATCCGACTCTTTGCAACCCCGTGGACCACAGCACGCCAGGCCTCCCTGTCCATCACCAACTCCTGGAGTCTACTCAGACTCATCGCCACTGAATTGGTGATGCCATCCACCATCTCATCCTCTGTCGTCCCCTTCTCCTCCTGCCTTCAGTCTTTCCCAGCATCAGGGTCTTTTCACGTGACTCAGCTCTTCACATCAGGTGGCCAAAGTATTGGAGTTTCGGGTTCAACATCAGTCCTTCCAGTGAACACTCAGGACTGATCTCCTTTAGGATGGACTGGTTGGATCTCCTTGCAGTCCAAGGCACTCTCAAGAGTCTTCTCCAACACCACAGTTCAAAAGCATCGATTCTTCGGCACTGAGCTTTCTTCATAGTCCAACTCTCACATCCACACATGACTACTGGAAAAACATAGCCTTGAATAGACGGACCTTTGTTGCCAAGGTAATGTCTCTGCTTTTTAATATGCTGTCTAGGTTGGTCATAACTCTCCCTCCAAGGAGTAAGCGTCCTTTAATTTCATGGCTGCACTCACCATCTGCAGTGATTTTGGAGCCCCCCAAAATAAAGTCAGCCACTGTTTCCCCATCTATTTGCCATGAAGTGATGGGACCAGATGCCATGATCTTAGTTTTCTGAATATTGAGCTTTAATCCAACTTTTTCACTCTCCTCTTTCACTTTCATCAAGAGGCTCTTTAGATCTTCTTCACTTTCTGCCATAAGGGTGGTATCCTCTGCATATCTGTGGTTATTAATATTTCTCCTGGCAATCTTGATTCCAGCTTGTGCTTCTTCCAGCCCAGTGTTTCTCATGATGTACTCTGCATACAAGTTAAATAAGCAGGGTGACAATATACAGCCTTGACGTACTACTTTTCCTATTTGGAACCAGTCTGTTGTTCCATGTCCAGTTCTAATTGTTGCTTCCTGACCTGCATACAGATTTCTCAAGAGGCAGGTCAGGTGGTCTGGTATTCCCATCTCTTTCAGAATTTTCCACAGTTTATTGTGATCCACCCAGTCAAAGGCTTTGGCATAGTCAATAAAGCAGAAATAGATGTTTTTCTGGAACTCTCTTGCTTTTTCCATGATCCAGCGGATGTTGGCAATTTGATGTCTGGTTCCTCTGCCTTTTCTAAAACCAGCTTGAACATTAGGAAGTTCATGGGTCATGTATTGCTGAAGCCTGGCTTGGAGAATTTTGAGCATTACTTTACTAGCGTGTGAGATGAGTGCAATTGTGCAGTAGTTTGAGCATTCTTTGGCATTGCCTTTCTTTGGGATTGGAATGAAAACTGACCTTTTCTAGTCCTGTGGCCACTGCTGAGTTTTCCAAATTTGCTGGCATATTGAGAGCAGCATTTTCACAGCATCATCTATCAGGATTTGAAATAGCTCAACTGGAATTCCATCACCTCCACTAGCTTTGTTCGTAGTGATGCTTTCTAAGGCCCACTTGACTTCACATTCCAGGATGTCTGGCTCTAGATGAGTGATCACACCATCGTGAGTATCTGGGTCATGAAGATCTTTTCTGTACAGTTCATCTGTGTATTCTTGCCACCTTTTCTTAATATCTTGTGCTTCTGTTAAGTCCATACCATTTCTGTCCTTTATTGAGCCCGTCTTTGCATGAAATGTTCCCTTGGTATCTCTAATTTTCTTGAAAAGATATCTAGTCTTTCCCATTCTGTTGTTTTCCTCTATTTCTTTGCACTGATCACTGAGGAAGGCTTTCTTATCTCTCCTTGCTGTTCTTTGGAACTCTGCATTCTAATGGGTGTATCTTTCCTTTTCTCCTTTGCTTTTCGCTTCTCTCTTCACAGCTATTTGTAAGGCCTCCTCAGACGGCCATTTTGCTTTTTTGCATTTCTTTTCCATGGGGATGGTCTTGCTCCCTGTCTCCTGTACAATGTCACAAACCTCCGTCCATAGTTCATCAGGCACTCTGTCTCTGTCAGATCTAGTCCCTTAAATCTATTTCTCACTTCCATTGCATAATAATAAGGGATTTGATTCAGGTCATACCTGAATGGTCCAGTGGTTTCTCCTACTTTCTTCAATTTAAGTCTGAATTTAGCAATAAGGAGTTCATGATCTGAGCCACAGTCACCTCCCGGTCTTGTTTTTGCTGACTGTATAGAGATTCTCCATATTTGGCTGCAAAGAATATAATCAGTCTGATTTCGGTGTTGGCCATCTGGTGATGTCCATGTGTAGAGTCTTCTCTTGTGTTGTTGGAAGAAGGTGTTTGCTATGACCAGTGCAGTCTGTTGGCAAAACTCTATTAGCCTTTGCCCTGCTTCATTCTGTATTCCAAGGCCAAATTTGCCTGTTACTCCAGGTATTTCTTGACTTCCTACTTTTGCATTCCAGTCCCCCATAATGAAAAGGACATCTTTTTTGGATGTTAGTTCTAAAAGGTCTTGTAGGTCTTCATAGAACCGTTCAACTTCAGCTTCTTCAGCATTACTGGTCGGGGCATAGACTTGGATTACTTTGATATTGAATGGTTTGCCTTGGAAACGAACAGAGATCATTCTGTCGTTTTTGAGATTGCATCCACGTACTGCATTTCAGACTCTTTTGTTGACCGTGATGGCTACTCCATTTCTTCTAAGGGATTCTTGCCCATAGTAGTAGATACAGTGGTCATCTAAGTTAAATTCACCCATTCCAGTCCATTTTAGTTTGCTGATTCCTAAAATGTCAAGGTTCACTCTTGCCATCTCCTGTTTGATGACTTCCAATTTGCCTTGATTCATGGACCTAACATTCCAGGTTCTTATGCAGTTTTGCTTTTTACAGCATTGGATCTTGCTTCTATCATCAGTCACATCCCCAACTGGGTGTTGTTTTTGCTTTGGCTCCGTCTGTTTGTTCTTTCTGGAGTTATTTCTCCACTCATCTCTAGTAGCGTATTGGGCACCTGCCGACCTGGGGAGTTCTTCTTTCAGTGTCCTATCTTTTTGCGTTTTTATACTCTTCATGAGGTTCTCAAGGCAGGAGTAGTGAAGTGGTTTGCCATTCCCTTCTCCAGTGGACCACAGTTTGTCAGAACTTTCCACCAAGACCCGTCCATCTTGGGTGGCCCTACACAGCATGGCTTAGTTTCACTGAGTTAGACAAGGCTGTGGTCCGTGTGATCAGATAGGCTAGTTGTCTATGACTGTGGTTTCAGTCTGTCTGCCCTCTGATGCCCTCTCTTAGCGCTTACCATCTTACTGGGGTTTCTTTTATCTTGGACATGGGGTATCTCTTCACAGCTGCTCCAGCACAGTGCAGCCACTGCTCCTTACCTTGGACATGGGGTATCTCCTCAAGGCTGCCGCTGCTAACCTTGGATGTAGGGTATCTCCTTTGGGCCACTCGCCACTCCAGCACCATGCAGCCTCCGCTACTGTCTTGGACAAAGAGTATCTCCTCTCAGCTGCTCGCTGCTCCAGCGCCGCTCATCTCAGCCATAAAAAGGAGTACATTTGAGTCAGTTCTAATGAGGTAGATGACCCAAGCCTATTATTACAGAGTGAAATAAGTCAGAAAGAGAAAGATTAATATAACATACTAACGCATGTACATAGAGGATAGGAAGATGGTACTGATGAATTTATTTGCAAGGCAGCAGTGGAGAAACAGACTTATGGACGAGGGCAGAGGGAAGGAGAGGATGAGATGTATGGAGAGAATAACATGGAAACTTACATTACCATGTGTAAAATAGATGTTTTGCTGTGTGCCTCAGGGAACTCAAACAGGGGCTCTGTATCAACCTAGAGGGCTGGTATGGGGAGGGAGATGGGAGGGAAGTTCAAGAGTGAGGAGACACCTGTGGCTGATTCATGTTGATGTTTTACAGAAAACAACAAAATTCTGTAAAGCAATTATCCTTCGATTAAAAAATAAATAAATTTTAAACAAAGAAGAAGAAATTGCCTTTGCAGACACTTTTGTCCAGAATCATATGGGCTGTATTCCTGTGGATCCGTTTCTCAGCTCTAGTCCATTGATTTATGTGTGTGTTTTAACCCAGTGCCATACCCTCGTTCCTACTGTAGCTATGAATTGTTTGGCTCTTTTAGCTCCTTTGCTATTGTTTTTAGAGTAAGTTTGTCTGTATATACAAAAAAATGTCCTAGAGGGTGGTAGTTTGATCAGAACTGTGTTAAGTCTACAGATTAAATGAGAAAAATTGACAACTATACTATGTTGCACTTTCAATTCATGAATATAATATGAATTTCCACTTAGATCTTTGATTTTTTTAATAGTGGTGTAGTTTTTGGCATACAGATCTTGTACCTGTTCTATTAGATTTATACCTCCGTATTTAAAATTTTGGGAAGCTATTGTAGTGGCATATTAAAATTTTGGTTTCCACTTGTTCATTGCTGGTATATATGTGATTGATTTTTTGTGTGTTTTTCTTATATTTTATAACTTTTATAATTTTACTTATTAATTCCAGGAGGTTTTGTGTAGATTCTCTGAGATTTCTGTGTAGACAATCAAGGTGTCTGCAAATAGGACCTATATTCAACATACTTTCATTGTTAAGTATGATGTTAGCTGTAAGCGTGTCCTTCCTTCTATTTGATTTGGGTTTATTTTGCTCTTTTTTTCCCCTAACTAAGGTAGACACTTAAGATTATTGATTTGAGAATTTTCTTCTTTGCTAATATAAGCATTTAATGCTATAAATTGTCCCCTGAGCTTTGTTAACTGCATTGTACAAATTCTGATGTGTTTTAATTTTATTTGAAGTAAAAATATTTTTTGGCTTTCATTGAGATTTTGTCTCTGACCTATGGATTATTTGTAAGTGCACCATTTAACTTTCCAGTTTTTAGAGATTTTCCTGTTATCTTTCTGTTACTGATTTCCAGCTTAAGTTCATTATAGTCAGAGAATGTATTTTGTGTTACTTCAGTTGTTTTAAATTTGTTAAGATTTATTTTCTGACCTAGGATAAAGTCTGCCTTGATGAATATTCTGTGTGTACTTGAAAGTACACTGCTCCTATTGGGTGGAGTGTTGTGTAAATGACAGTGAGATGCAGTTGGTTGATGGTATTCTACATCCTTGCTGATTTTTAGTCTACTAATCATATAGATCACTTAGATAGAGTGTTAAGGCCTCCAACTATCGTTAGAGATTTCTGTATTTTTTCCAGTTTTGTCAAATTTCACTTTATGTAATTTAAAGCTCTATTCTGTGCATGCTCATGTAGGAGTATTATAATGTTTGTGTTGAATAGACCCTTTTATCATTTTATAATGCCACTTTTTATGTCTTGGAGTTTGCTTTGAAGTTTACTTTATTTGAGATTAATACAGCCATTCCAGCCTTCTCATGATTAATATTTCTGTAATACATCTTTCCCTATCCATTTACTTGTAACCTACTTATAAGTTTTGAAATAAATTTCTTGTAGGTAGCGTATAAGTGGATCCTGTTTTTAAAATCCATTTTATAGTCTGTGTCTTTTAATTGGTGTGTTTAGGTGCTTTACAATTAATATAATTATATATTTGGATTTAGTGTACCATTTTATTGTTTGCTTTCTGTTCTTTTTAATTTTATTTTTCTTTTTTCACCCCTTTCTGCTTTTTTTTTGGCAGAAGCTAAAACAGCTTTTAGTGTTTAATTTAATTTTATTATTTTTTTATTATACCTCATTCTAGTTTTAGTTTGGGTATGTGTGTTTGCTCTATGGATTATATCTAAATTCTTACAGTCTACTTAGGATAAATGTTTTCCCACTTAAGTGGGGTATAGAAGCCTTATTACTGTCTATATATCTTGCCTCTTTTTTTTGTTGTATTGTCATATATTATGTCTGCATACCTAGAAAACTCCATCAAACAATGCTACAGCTTATACTTTTAACCACTAAACATTTTAAAGAATTCAAGAAGAGAAAAAATAGTTTATTGTATTTGCCCATATGGTTATTAATTCTTTTTTATTACTAATGTTCCATTTTTCCCTTGGGGCATAATATCCCTTGTGCCGTTCAGTAATTCTTTCAAAGCTGAATTGCTGGTAGTGAATTTTTGTGGCTTGTCCCTTCACCTGAAGGATATTTTCACTGGATATAGAAATTCTGCATTGACAGTTTTTTCCTTTCAGTCTTTTAAAAATATGCCTTTTCTTTCAGAACGTAATGGTTCCTGTTGAGAAATTCACATCCATTCAAATTGTTCTTCCCCATAAGCAATTAATCACTTTTATTCTGTCTACTTTCAGATTTTTTTCTTTGTTTTTAGTTTTTTTCAGTAATTTACTGTTACGTGTCTGGGCAGATTTCTTAGGGGTTTATTGTGTTTGGGTTCTCTGTGCATCTCAAATCTGTGTGTACATTGTGTCTGTTACCAAGTTTGGAAAGTTTTCAGCCATTATTTTCTCAACTGCTTTTCTGAAGTGAACTCTTTCAACCTCCTTTTACAATGCCAGTGACACCAAAGTTAGACCTTTTAGTATCCCAGAGGTCCTTGAGGCTTTGTTTGTGGTTTTTTTCCTCCTTGTTGTTCAGACCTGATGATTTGTATCAGTCTGTCTGCAAGTTCACTGACTTTCTTTTGTCACCTCCGTTTTGCTTATTGAGCCCATCCAGTGAATTCTATCAGTTGTTTTATTTTTTAAATCTAAAATTTACATTTGGTTTGGTTTCTTTGCTGAGACATTTTCTTTTAGCCTTTTAAAGTGTTAGTTTAATATAACTTAGTTTTATGTTAGTTAATTTATGTAACAGTATATGCTTGTTGTAAAATAGATATATGTGGAAGTATATGGAATTTAAAAATTTCATTGTATGGATGTTACTATTAATGGTCATATAAATTGTTTTTACTTTTTTTTCTGTGCAAACCAACATGCACGTTTGTATATGTATATTCATGCACACACATGTGAAGTCACTCAGTCGCGTCCGACTCTTTGTGACCCCATGGACTGTAGCCTGCCAGGCTCCTCTGTCCATGGAATTTTCCAGGCAAGAGTACTGGAGTGGGTTGGCATTTCATGCACACACATACTCACTTGTATATCTGTAAATTTTTAGAAGTAGAATTCTAGGTAGGCATTATTTTTAATACCCACAAAATAGTTCACATCTTTCCCTATTGAGGTGTAGTGTGAAGATTAGTTTTTGTTTTACACTAGTATAAATTCTAAAAAAAAAAAAAAGCAAAACCCAACTATTCAGTGAAATGGCTTTGCAGAACTAGAATTAGTATGTTAAGTGTTATGAATATGTTAAATTTTTTTCATAATTTGTAAATTGATGTTCCAAAGACTTGATGATAAATTTACACTTATAACTATGGAATTTAAACTCAGGAATAAAACATTTGTGTTTCTCCTGTCAAAGAACAAGAGACTACTGGAAATATTTAGAGACCTGTTTATTTCAAAGGTGTTTGCCCTTCTTGGAGCATTTTTATAACAGCTGCTTTAAAGTTTGTCAGATAATTCCAGCAGCTATGGTATTTCAGTGTTGATGGCTCTTTATTGTACCAAGCAAGTTGAGATTTTCCTGGTTCTTCATATGCCAAGTGATTTTGAATCACATCCTGAAATATTATGAGACTCTGCTGCTGCTACTGCTGCTCAGTCGCTGCAGTCGTGTCCGACTCTGTGCGACCCCGTAGACAGCAGCCCACCAGGCTCCCCCGTCCCTGGGATTCTCCAGGCAAGAGCACTGGAGTGGATTGCCATTTCCTTCTCCAATGCAGGAAAGTGAAAAGTGAAAGTGAAGTTGCTCAGTCGTGTCTGACGCTTCACGACACCATGGACTGCAGCCCACCAGGCTCCTCCATCCACAGGATTTTCCAGGCAAGAGTACTGGAGTGGGGTGCCATTGCCTTCTCCATATGAGACTCCAGATCTTGCTTAAATTCAGTGGAGAATGTTCATTTTTGTGTTTTAGCAGGCAGTGGACCCTGTTGGTTTAGGCTGCGAGTTGCAGCTAGCTTTCTGTGGAATGAGATTTCAGTATCAGTTTGGTTTTCAAAGCCTGTAGTGCTCTGCTCTTTGGATCTGTCCTGTGTGTACCTGCCCATTGGCCAGTTTGAGATAGGTGACTTTGTGTCTTTGTTCGATTCTCAACCTTTTTGGTTTGTTATTTAGGATAAATTCAATGCTATGTTCAGCTCTGGAGTGACCCCAGGTGTTCATAATCAACCTATGGGGTTGCTTTTCTGAATTCCTCCCACTCAGTCTATTTCCCCTACCCTTTCTGCTTCCCTGGAATCTCCCTGAACGCTGCCTACTATGCCTATTCCTGTGATTGTGCCCACATGCCAGGACCAAGTTGCAGGGGAGGAAGGGTTAGGAGAGGGGTTTGCCCCACCCTGTTGAAACCATAGCTTCTGGGATTAAGAGAGGAAGATTCTCTTGCTCATGCTTTAAAGTACCCGTGGCCCCCTGCCGTTACTGCCTCCCTTTTCCTGCCGAAGCCTTGAGCTAAAGGCTGCCATGTGAAACACAGTCTGCATTACTGCCCACTTCCAGGTTTTTCCCAGTCTAGGTGAGTGGTAGGACACAAGAGGGAAAAAAGAAACCCACCTCTGATTCCATGGTACTTTGAATTCTGGTCTTGCCCAAGCTACCTGCTACCATTCAATTTTTAGAGTCTTTGAATAACTGTTCCAGACATTTTGTTTAGATTTGATAGGTATATTCAGTAGAAGGGACAGGGTGGTGTGTTTTTACTTTATCTTAATTGCCGCTGGAACCCTGTATTGTGTACTTTAAAGTAGGTTATTATTTATTCAACGTGTATATTTCCTTATGATTTGAGTGAGGACCATGTGCTTGGCAGTTTACATATATTATTTGTTTAATTCTCTGACACCTGTCTGTCTCTGGACATGAGGAAATTGAGGAGTGAACTCTTAAACTAGGTTCAAAGATAGTAAGTGACAGGCTGGGAATTGAACAGAGGAGCCTAGGTGTGTTCCCAGGACCAGCATCATCAGATCCGCTTGAGAACTTGATAGAAATGATCTAGCCTCACCTCGGGTCGACTAAAGCTGAACTGTAGGAAGGGGGCCCAGTAATTGGTTTTGATGAGCCTCTGTTAACCTGAAGGATGCTCAAGTTGAGGACCATTTCGCTATAGGACTTCACAATACTAAGTACGTTTTAGTTTCTTTTCTGAACTCTTAAGAAACAGAAGTCGCTTTTCACCATTGTTTGAGACATATGGTAGTATGCTGAATGAGAACTAATTTTCTTACTGATGTAAATAACATACAGCTTTAAAATTACACTTTATTATTCAAGTTTACAGTAGTTAAAATATTAATACTATAAATTAAAAAATTTAAATGTGTGTGTATGCCAAGATACCAGTTAGAGGTGATTTTTCGGCCAGTAAGTCACTTAGTCTCTGATAGTTACTATGTTATATGAGAAAGTGAAAGGGTTAGTCTCTCAGTCGTATCCAGCTCTTTGTGACCCCATGGACTGTCCTCAGGCTCCTCTGTCCATGGACTTCTCCAGGCGAGACTACTGGAGTGGGTTGCCATTCCCTTCTCCAGGGGATCTTCCCAACCCAGGGATTGAACCTTGGTCTTCCACTTTGCAGGCAGATTCTTTGCCATCTGAGCCACCAGGGAAGTCCATGATCTGTATTTTAAAGTTTAGGATATTAACACTTATTTCCCTAGATTTCAGGGTAACTTGTTATACAGGTTTAGACTAAGATTGGGTTAGATAAAATGGCCCAAATTTGCAGATAGTTCTATTTTGTGTAATTTTATTTTTCTCACAAAAGATTAAATGTACACCCAAGTTTAATTTGCATGTCCTTATAAAACATTTTATATTTTTTAATTGAAGTATGTAGTTGATTTAAAATGTTGTGTTTCTGGTATACAGCAAAGTGATCAGTTTTTTATATATACATACATACATATACACACACATTATTACTTTTCACATTCTTTTCTATTATGGTGTATTACAAGATACTGAATGTATATAGTTCCCTGTGCTTACAGTAGGACCTTGTTGTTTATCTATTTTCTGTGTAGTAGTTTGTATCTGCTAATCCCAAACTCCTGATTTATTCCTCCCCCACCTTCTTTCCCCTTTGGTAACCATAAGTTCTTTTCCACGTATGTAAGTTTGTTTCTGTTTTGTAAATAAGTTCCTTTATATCATAATTTAGATTCCACGTATAAGTAGTATCATATGGTATTTGTCTTTCTTTACCTGACTTCACGTAGTATGATGATTTCTAGGGCCATCCATGTTGCTGCAAATGGCAGTATTTCATTCTTTTTTATGACTAATATTCCATTGCATCTATATGCCACACCTTCTTCATCCAGTCATCTGTTAATGGACATTTAGGATGCTTCCATCTCTTGGCTACTCTGAATAGTGCTGCGATGAACACAGGGGTGCATGTATCTTTTCCAGTTATAGTTTTCTCCTGACATATGCCCCTCCTGCTGGATCGTATGGCACCTCTGTTTTTAGGTTTTTAAGGAACCTCTATACTGTTTTCCATAGTGACTGCACCAATTTACATTCTCACCAACTAGTGTAAGAGGTGAGAATCATTTCCATGGCAAACCATTCAATATCACAGTAATTCAAGTCCGTGCCCCAGGCACTAATGCCAAAGAAGCTAAAGTTGAATGGTTCTATGAAGACCTACAAGACCTTCTAGAATTAACACCAAAAAAAGATGTCCTTTTCATCATAGGGGACTGGAATGCAAAAGTAGGAGGTCAGGGGATATCTGAAATAACAGGCAAGTTTGGCCTTGGAGTACAACATGAAGCAGAGCAAAGGCTAACAGAGTTTTGTCCAGAGAACACACTGGTCATAGCGAACGCCCTCTCCCAACAACCCAAGAACATCACCAGATGGTCTGTACCAAAATCAGATTGATTATATTCCCTGCAGGCAAAGACAGAGAAGCTCTATACAGTCAGCAAAAAACTAGACCTGGAGTTAACTATGGCTTAGATCATGAGCTCCTTATTGCAAAATTCAGACTTAAATTGGAGAAAGTAGGGGAAACCACTAAACCATTTAGGTATGACCTCAATCAAATCCCTTATGATTATACAGTGGAGGACTTAGATCTGGCAGACCAACTGCCTGGAGAACTATGGACAGAGGTTCATAACATTGTATAGGATGTGCTGACCAAAACCATCCCAAAGGAAAAGAAATGTGAGAAGGGGAAGTGGTTGTCTGAGGAGGCTTTTCAAATAGCTGAGAAAAGAAAAGCAAAAAGCAAGGGAGAAAGGGAAAGATACACCCAACTGAATGTAGAGTTCCAGAGAATAACAAGGAGAGATAAGAATGCCTTCTAAGTGAACAATGCAAAAAAACAGAGGAAAACAAAATGGGAAAGACTAGAGATCTCTTCAAGAAAATTAGAGATAGCAAGGGGACATTTCATTCAAGGATGGGCACGACAAAGGACAGAAATGGTAAGGATCTAACAAGCAGAAAAATTAAGAAGTGGCAGAAATACAGAGAAGAAGTATACAAAAAAGATGTTAATGACTGGCCTAACCATGTGGTCGGTCCCTCACCTAGAGCCAGACATCTTAGAGTGTGAAGTAAAGAGGGCTTTAGGAAGCATTACTAGAAACAAAGCTAGTGAAAGTGACGGAATTCCAGCTGAGCTATTTAAAATCCTAAAAGATAATGCTGTTAAAATGTTGCACTCTATATGTCAACAAATTTGGAAAACTCAGCAGTGGCCACAGGACTGGAAAATGTCCCTTTTCATTCTAGTCCCAAAGAAGGGCAATACCAAAAAATGTTCAAACTACCATACCATTGTGCTCATTTCACGTGCTACCAAAGTGAGTGAAACTGAAAGTCGCTTAGTCCTGTCCAACTCTTTGAGACCGCATGGACTGTAGTCCATGGAATTCTCCAGACCAGAATACTGAAGTGGGTAGCCTTTCCCTTCTCCAGGGGATCTTCCCAGCCCAGGGATCGACCCAGGTCTCCCACATTACAGGCGGACTCTTTACCTGCTGAGCCACAAGGGAATACTCAAAATTCTTCAAGCCAGGTGAACTAAGAACTTCCAGATGTAGAAGCTGAGTTTAAAAGGCAGAGGAACAGAGATCAAATTGCCAACATTCCTTGGATCATAGAGAAAACAAGAGGATTCCAGAAAAACTTCTGCTTCATTGACTACACTAAAGCCTTTGACTGTGTGTGTCACAACAAACTGGAAAACTCTTTAAAGAGATGGGAGTACCAGACTGTCTTATCTGTCTCCTGGGAGTCAAGCAGCAACAGTCAGAGTCTCACATGAAACAACAGACTGGTTCCAAATTGGGAAGGAGTACATCAAGGCTGTCTGTTGTCACTCTGCTTATTTAACTTACATGCAGAGTACATCGTGTGAAATGCTGGGCTGGATACATCACAAGCCGGAATCAAGATTGCCGGGAGAAATATCAACAACCTGAGATAGGCAGATGATACCACCCTAATGGCAGAAAGCAAAGAGAACTAAAAAGCCTCTTAATGAAAGTGAAAGAGGTTAGTGAAAAACTGGCTTAAAACTTCAACATTAAAAAAACTAAGATCATGGCATCCATTCCCATCACTTCACGGTAAATAAAAGGGAAAAAAGTGGAAACAGTGACAGATTTCATTTTCTTGGGCTGAAAAATCACTGGATGGTGACTGCAGCCATGAAATTAGAAGGCGCTTGCTCCTTGGAAGAAAAGCTATAACAAACCTAGACAGCATATTAAAAAGCAGAGACATCTCTTTGCTGACAAAGGTCTGTATAGTCAAAGCCATGGTTTTTCATGTACAGATGTGACATGAAAGACAGCGCCGTTGGACCATAAAGACTTAGCGCTGAAGAATTGATGCTTTTGAATTGTGGTGCTGGAGGAGACTCTTGAGAGTCCCTTGGACTACACAGAGATCAAACCAGTCAATCCTAAAGGAAATCAACCCTGAATATTCGTTAGAAGGACTGATGTTGATGCTGAAGCTCTATTACTTTGGCCACATGATGGGAAGAGCCAACTCATTGGAAGAGACCCTGGTGCTGGAAGAGATTGAGGGCAGGAGGAGAAGGGGGTGACAGAGGGTGAAATTGTTGGATAGTGTCACTGACTCAACGGACATGAGTTTAAGCAAACTTCAGGAGATAGTAAGGACAGGGAAGCCTGGTGTGCTGCAGTCCAGGGGGTTGCAAAGAGTTAGACACAACTTAGTGATCTAAACAATAACAAGTGTAAGAGGGTTCCTTTTTCTCCACACCTTCTCCAGCATTTATTATTTGTAGACTTTTTAACGATGGCCTTTCTGACCAGTGTGAGGTGCTAACTTGTAGTTTTGATTTGCATTTCTCTAATAATTAGCAGTGTTGAGCATCTTTAAATATGCTTGTTGGCTGTCTGTGTTGCTCAGTCATGTCCAACTCTGTGAACCCATTGCCATCAATATGGGAAAACATTTTATATAAATTTACCAATCAGAAAAAAATCTTATTAGACCACATCTTCAGAATTTGTTAAATTAGCCTACAATCCACCTAAGCTTTTGAGGTATGTGGATTAGTTGATTAGATTAGTAGGTTAGTTATGGAACATTTTCTTTTGTGATAATCCCTCTTACTGGCAAAATAGCTGGGGATTGGGGTAGAGTAGATATAAATTCTCTATTGTAGAACTAGGTCTTATAGTTACTATTTATATTAGATTTTTAAGTCTGTTACCCCATGGTATCTGCATTAGCAAGACACATAATAATCACTGAGTACTCTTGTAAGGGAAAGGGGCCCTGCCCTCAAGAAGCTTACAGAGAAACAGTTGCTATTCCAAAAAAAACAGTTACTCTGACAAAGATACGTAGAGTATTGTGAGTGTGGTGTGTTGGAGACAGGCTGGACCTGTGAACTGAGCTGTTAGTATTTTATGCAAAGATGGGCTCGATAAAGGACAGAAATGGTATGGACCTAACAGAAGCAGAAGATACTAAGAAGAGGTGGCAAGAATACACAGAAGAACTGTACAAAAAAGATCTTCATGACCCAGATAATCAGCATGGTGTGATCACTCACCTAGAGCCAGACATCCTGGAATGTGAAGTCAAGTGGGCCTTAGAAAGCATCGCTACGAACAAAGCTAGTGGAGGTGATGGAATTCCAGTTGAGCTATCTCAAATGCTGAAAGATGATGCTGTGAAAATGCTGCACTCAATATGCCAGCAAATTTGGAAAACTCAGCAGTGGCCACAGGACTGGAAAAGGTCAGTTTTCATTCCAATCCCAAAGAAAGGCAATGCCAAAGAATGCTCAAACTACCTCATGATTGCACTCATCTCACATGCTAGTAAAGTAATGCTCAAAATTCTCCAAGCCAGGCTTCAGCAATACGTGAACCGTGAACTTCCAGATGTTCAAGCTGCTTTTAGAAAAGGCAGAGGAACCAGACATCAAATTGCCAACATCCACTGGATCATGGAAAAAGCAAGAGAGTTCCAGAAAACATCTATTTCTGCTTTATTGACTATGTCAAAGCCTTTGACTGTGTGGATCACAATAAACTGTGGAAGATTCTGAAAGAAACCACCTGACCTGCCTCTTGAGAAACCTGTATGCAAGTCAGGAAGCAACAGGTAGAACTGGACATGGAACAACAGACTGGTTCCAAATAGGAAAAGGAGTACGTCAAGGCTGTATATTGTCACCCTGCTTATTTAATTTATGTGCAGAGTACATCATGAGAAACGCTGGTGTGGAAGAAGCAGAAGCTGGAATCAAGATTGCCAGGAGAAATATCAATAACCTCAGATATGCAGATGACACCACCCTTATGGCAGAAAGTGAAGAGGAACTAAAAAGCCTCGTGATGAAAGTGAAAGTGGAGAGTGAAAAGGTTAGCTTAAAGCTCAGCATTCAGAAAAACGAAGATCATGGCATCCGGTCCCATCACTTCATGGGAACTAGATGGGGAAACAGTGGATACAGTGGCAGACTTTATTTGGGGGGGCTCCAAAATCACTGCAGATGGTGATTGCAGCCATGAAATTAAAAGACACTTACTCCTTGGAAGGTAAGTTATGATCAACCTAGATAGCATATTGAAGAGCAGAGACATTACTTTGCCAACAAAGGTCCGTCTAGTCAAGGCTATGGTTTTTCCAGTGGTCATGTATGGATGTGAGAGTTGGACTGTGAAGAAAGCTGAGTGCTGAAGAATTGATGCTTTTGAACTGTGATGTCAGAGAAGACTCTTGAGAGTCCCTTGGACTGCAAGGAGATCCAACCAGTCCATTCTAAAAGAGATCAGCCCTGGGATTTCTTTGGAAGGAATGATGCTGAAGCTGAAACTCCAGTACTTTGGCCACCTCATGGGAAGAGTTGACTCATTGGAAAAGACTCTGATGCTGGGAGGGATTGAGGGCAGGAGGAGAAGGGGACAACCGAGGATGAGATGGCTGATGGCATCACTAACTCGATGGACATGAGTTTGAGTAAACTCTGGGAGATGGTGATGGACAGGGAGGCCTGGCATGCTGCAATTCATGAGGTAGCTAAGAGTCGGACACGACTGAGCAACTGGACTGAACTGGACTGAACTTTGGTGGTATGTACACCACAGAAATCAGAAATGTTGTGTATATAGTCAATTCTGCTACAACAGTACAAATGCATTCCTAAAAATCACTAAGTGTAAGGAAAAATGGGATTGGGACACATTACTCGAAAACTTCCTCAGCCACACATTTCTTTGTTTAAAAAAAAAAGATAACTAAAACAGTAAAACAGTTTTGCATATTAAAGTGAAAATGGTTAAGAAAAAATAAACATTATTATAAATAGGGTGCTTTAACTTGAAAAGCACCCTGTTTGCTTGTGAAGTGGGTGTGGGGGAGATTGCCTCTTGTGAGTTGTGGAATGGTGGAGGGAAGGCGTCTGATACGTGAGGCAGAGGTAACACCTGATGTGGATGGGTGAGGCTCCCGGCAGGAGGTGGGCTGAAGTAGCTGGGAGATGTTGGAGGTGTGTGTATGTACAGGGCTCAGTGCAGCTGGGTGCAGTTTTCTGCATTCATCTAGCGTTTAATCGCGCATAAGCAAATGGGATTCCTGCGGTGCTCTTGTTGTTCCATAGTGAAACAAGGGGAGTGAAACAAGTTTAAGTGTTCTAAACAAATATTAGCGCAGAACTGAGTGTAATGGGGCTTTTTTCCCCCTTCTGAGACCTGGTTACCACCACACCTCTGGAAGTGGAGCTCTTTGGTCCATCTGGAGGAGTCCTGGACGCCTCGACAGAGAAGACCGTTAAGCTGAGGCGTGTTTCGCCAGGTGCAACACAGGTGGAAGGAGGGCACTGCAAGCAGGGTGAACAGCAGCACCTGAAAAACAGGCAGATGGAAGCCTGGCATGCTTGAGAAACTCCTGTGTAGTTCAGCGTTAAAGAAGGTTAGAACTTGGAAGGAAGGAGAGGGAAAGACAGGAAACATAGTTAATAAAACATAATAGTTAGGCAGGGGCCAAATTCTCAATGGCCCTGAATACCACTTTAAAGAATTTACATTTTATCCCTTAGCGGGTAGAGAACACTGGAAAATTTTCAGCTGTGAATTGTAGTTTTCTCTCGCTGGTTTATGTAGCACTCACTGGGACAGAAAGGCAGGTAGACTGAAGGAGACTCAGCTGGAATCTGGGAATCTCGTGGGACAGGGAGAAACTAGTATGGCTCTTTGATAGCCTTGACCCCTTTGAGAGTATTATCAAAGCTGTAGATGCTTACTAGCAACTGTGTCCTTTCTGTGTTCCCAGAAGTCATTACTACTGTAACCCTGTTTCTTGGTTTTAAGGGCTAGGACCTTGAAAGTTAGTCTTCTGTATGGTGAGGAGTCCAGTGAATTTATTAATATAACCAGCTTCCACAGTAGCTAGTTTCACTGTTAGCTTTATTTATATACCGTTTAAAAATGACGTGGCTAATCACTCCTGCAGAAGTTGTATCGTCATGCATTCATTGAGAAATAATTACATGGGCCAAAAGTCTCTGCCCATTGGAATTCCTGTTTTTGTCCAAATTATGTTATAATAAAGGATAACTGTTGTAAGGGAAAAGTAATTATCAGATGAAATTCAGGGGTTAAGATATAACTAGATATATCTAGAGTCTTCCCAGCAAAAGTTAGATTCAAACTATTTTAATTACAAGTCTAAATAAAGGAAGCCATCTAGCCCACCCCTTAAGAAAGTGTATCTTTCCTCACAGGATTCCATAGCATATTTTGATGCCAGTTACCAGAGGATGATACTGATAAACCTCACAATCTGGTTGAGGATACCAAAGATACTCTAAAACTAATTGACAACAAGAATATCAGGATAAAATATATATTAAAAAAAAAAAACAAGTCCTGCAGTTTTCCAGTTAATAAATTCCAGTATTCCATACAGTATTTAGGGTCTGGTCAGCAAGTAATAAACATTTATTAGGAGGCTAAAATGCTGTATTTAAGTTTAGGGAGAACTAGAGGCAAAAATAATGGAAACATTGAGAGACGTCTTAAAAGAATTTTGGGATCTTTGAGACTTTGGAGACTATAATTATTAGATTATGGATTCATGGAGGCCGTATACTCTCTCAGTGTTCTGTCTGTAATACTTAAGATAGTTGCTGCTGCTTTTTTATTTTATTTTTTTGATGAGGCATTGGTGGTTGCTTGTTTCCTTAATTATAAAACTAAAATTTTTCAAAAATAATATATGATTATTGCAGAAAATAATACTACTTGCATGAATAAAAGTTAAAACTCATAATAACCTTAATGCTATTTTGTTTGTTTGTTTTTGCTCCCGTCTCATTTTTATAACTCTTCTTTGATGGTGAAAGGAGTTTGACCATCAAATACCAAGTTCTCACTGTGGACTAGATGCTGTTCAGTTATTATTTATATGTAGTCTCTGAGAGCCACTTTGAAAAGAACCCATGGGTATAGGTGTACAATAAAAATAAAGTGTGTTACAATCAGATGGCCATATTTATGCTGTAGTTCACGGGCCTCCGTCTGCTTTAAAAGGTAGATTCTAATCTCTGCCTCACCCAGACGTTGCCATGTTGTATGTACACTTTTTTTGTACTGTCCATGTTTTCCCTTCACACTCTCAGAACTCGTAATCTTGGTGCCAAATATTACTTCTTCTAGTCCTCAGGATTTACTGAAATAACAATGTGTCCTTTTTCTAATAGAAATAATGCTTTGTTTTCTCACTGAGCCATTTGGCTCTTCTAGAATATGCAGAGAATCTTCAGTGAAGTCATAGTCATTCAGGACAACCAAGTACAGGAAGAGAAGCGCCCTTTTTAAGCATATCATGTTTAGAGTCTTTATTTCCAGCTTTTCAGGTTGCGTTTTCTTTTTATTTCATGCCACCTACCCTGTCCTTCAGCCACCTGAACACACCTCTCCTTTGGGAGGCCAGATCCTGTCCTCTGTCTCTGCCTTAAATACCTTTCTCCACTCAGTCAGCAGGCAGCTGTTCATTTTTCAAAACCTAGCTCCATATCGCCTTTTCTGTGAAGTCTTCCTTGACCCCCTGTGTTGGTTAGGATTAGGTACAGTGGCAAGCAACAGAACCTACAAATAACAACGGTCTAAAGAAAAGATTTATTTCTCTTCTCTAACAGTGGACTATGCAGCACAGGGCTGAAATGACAGCTCTGCTTCAGGATGTCATTCGAGAGGTGATGTCTCCCTCAGGGTGGCAGAATCTCTCAGATTTAACCCTTGTGCTCACCATCCAAAATGGAGGTAGTCTATTTTATGTACTGTCATGTACAGAGGAAAGGAACACAAAAAGGGACTAAGGATATTCATGAGCCGTCTCATAAAATTTCCCTAAAGCTGCCAAATGACGTATCTGCTTGCATCTCACTGGCCCCAGGGAAGATCTGGAAGTACAGTCTGTATTCTTCGTGGCTCTGTATCAGCTAATCGTATTATTATGGAAGAAAGGGAGAACATGTATGGAATACAGCCCGCAGGGTGCCACAGTTGCCCAGCTAGAGCTGGTTGCATTGTGCTTTGTGTTCTGAGCAGCACTCAAATTAGCATTTAGGTTGTATTAGAATTCATGTATCTTCTCCACCAGATTGTGGACTTCTAAAGGCATTCAGGAAAATTATAGCAAAATTATCAGAGACAACAGCAGGCAATGATACTTAAATATCCATGTCAACAAGGGAAACTGCTTATATAGACACTGATTTCTTAGACCTAAGTTGTTTTTTTTTCTTTTTTCGCCATTTTGTAGAAGGAAGTGGACACTGCCAATAGTAGAGGGCATGGCTTCTTTTCAGGAATGCCTCAAAATTAGAACACAGAGTTATTTAAAATGTTGTATATAAACAGGAATCATGCTTTGTTTAAAAAATTTTTACTGAAGTGTAGTTGATTTACAATGTTGTGTTAATTTCTGCTGAACAGCAAAATGACTCAGTTATACATAGATATATATACATTTTTATATATATTCTTTTCTGTTATGGCTTATCAGCATACTGAATGTATTTCTCTGCTATACAGTAGAACTTTGTCCATTCCATATAGAATATGCTTCTTGATGTGCCATGAGTAATAGAATTCCTATGTTTCTGACAAAGAAAATAAATAAAAATGACTAGTGTCAGGCACAATGAAAAATAAAAGGTTGTGTATTCTCTGTATTATGCCATTTCTAAAAATTGTGGTAAAATTTACCTAAGAGTTCCCGTTGTAACCATTTTTAAGACTATTGTTCTGTGGCAGTAAGTACATGCACGTTATGGAGTCATCACCACCATCCCTCACAGGAACTACAGCATGTCTGATGCCTAGAAAATTCTGGATATCGACCTCTATCCCACGAGATACAATGTCCAAATTAGCAATTAAATTATTTTACTAAAATTCTGATTAAACTTTCAAAGTTACATAAATATCAAAGTACATGTCCAGTGGTTTAAACCGAATCTCACAGATACCTTCCCATTGCAGCTGATTGTTTGGTCAGTTTGGCAAGCTGGTGAGTCATACTTCTCCAGCCAACGACCAGCTGTTGATTTATTCGGTTATATGAACCAAGACCAAAGCACCAGAATAGAATAGAGAACCTTGGCTCTGTTTTAACATTTTGTCTTTTTCCTGAAAGTCTGAATGTAAGTTTCCATCCTGCCCCTAGGGTGTTTTGAGTTAGAAGAGGCAGTCTCAGACTTCCTTGTCATTTAAATCTTTTAGTACAGTTACAGAGATAAAATTGACACGCCCGAAAGGATCTGAGGAGAAAAGAACACATTGGGGTGTTAGCTCTGAATTCTTTTAGGGAAATCAGAAATTGATATAGACATTAAAAATCGAAGTGAACAGTAAAGGTCAAAATAGTGGAGGTGTTTTAGAGTAAGAAATAAGTTCGAATAAAATGGGGCCTGATTATGGATGGCAGTGAGTGAAAGTGAAGTACGAGGTGTGTGTGACTATTGAATGTTCCTGAAAGGAAATGAGTCTGGCAAGAAAAGAAGAGAGACTAAGGTGTTGCAGAAATCTAGGAAAGTGGCAATCGAAATTTGGACAGGGTTACTGGCAGTGAAAGTGCAGGAAAAAAGGTAAATTTGAGAGCCATTCTGGGGGGGGGGGTGGGAATCTATTGAACTGAATAACAATAAGTATAATTGTGTCATGTGGAAGAGCAAAAATAAAAATTTTTCTGAGAAATTCCATAGAAATGTGACTGATATCCCATTTTGGGGAAAGTTCTTGAATTAACTTTAGATATGGTGAATTTGAGTCGCGAAGGAGAATAGCCAAGTGAGACAGATTTTTTTTTTAGGCTCGTAGTGGACTGAAAAGTGGGTGGAATGTGTGGTACAAATCCAGCTGTACTCAAGGAGGTGAGAACTGGTCCTGGAAAATAGGATCACTGATTATAACAGTAACAGTGAGAGCACATTTTCTCCTAATTTCTACATACCTGAGAAACTCTTAAATAAGTGTTTTAAATTTATTTATTTTTAATTGGAGGATAATTGCTTTACAATATTGTGGTGGTTTCTGCCTTACATCAACATGAACCAGCCATAGGTATACATATGTCCTCTCCCTCTTGAACCTCCCTCCCACCTCCCACCCCTTAAATAAGGTTTTTTTTGCCCCCAATTAGCTTCATTTCAACTGATGAGACTAGTTAAATAGATGTAATTCATAAATCACATCCAGGACACTGGATTTCTTCTCCCATACTATTAAATAAGAAAGCAGAATCTATGCCTTACATAGAAGGATGAAGAACAGGGACAAAAACATAGATTCTTTCACAAAGGAAAACATCTTAGAATAAATATTGTGGCACAATAATGTCTTGCCAAGGAGCATTATATTCTTAAATTTTATAAGCTACTGAATTAACTATTTAATTTGTTTGATTTATAACATTGAAGTAATCTACTAGTGTATAATTGAATGTTTCATGTTTTCCTTTAGTGGAACATTTAGTTGAAGCTGCTATGCCAAATGTTTGCAGGCTTTCTGTCTCAGAATGGCGCTTTGTGTATATAGCAAAACATTTATAACCATATGGAGTTAAGTAGAAAAAAACCTTGGCAATAAAGTGTTTCTCTTATAATTAGAAATTGCCTTAAGATACAATATGTTACAGTAATGATAAAGGTAATATAGTTGGAGAAATAGTCTACTAGTATAGAGATGACTGGAGTTTCACTGAAGATACTAAGGTGATAGGGTTGAATTCACATCAGAGTGCTACTTTTTTGATTAATATTTTTATAGCAATAGAATTCCCACAATTCCTACCACTGCTTTTTGTCTTCTTTTTATTACATGTTGGAAACTCATCTTCTAAGCTCAGCTGTACTAGAAGTGTTAAAGTTGTATTGCATCACATAATCTATTTCTGTTGGTTATCCTATAAATAGTATTACCGTACACAAAACCATGCCTATTATTATCGGTACTCTTTGGCAAAGGGTATTTCCTGCTTCCCAGTCAGGTGTTATTTACTGCTGATCCCAAATACTGTCTGATAATCAGGTTGGCTTTAATGGAGAGCTCTGTATTTGTTATTCCTTTCTCTACTGATTGTGTTTATCAGCCCCTTCAACCCCCATTTCTTCGTATCTTTTCTAACTCACTGTTCCCCCACCTTTTCTTTAAGAAGCTTTTAAAAATACTTTATTTCTTCTGCACTTTACACATAATTTGGGTTTTATAATATGAAATCAGATTGGTGTTTTTCAAGATCTACTGACTTTTGAAATAGCACTTTTCCAACTAGGTAATTAATACATTACATTTGAAAGTAATATCTTGGAAAAGAGAAAAGAAAACAGGAATACAGAAAAGAAAGAAAAAAATGAAATTATAATAATTGAAAACCACCCAAAATAACTACAGTGGTATTTCCTATCCATAATCTTTTTATTAAAATGTTTGTATTTATGTGTTGAGGTTAGTTTACATACTAACGATATTTTATTACCATATTTATTTTATATCATGAACATTTCCAAAACACTAAATGCTCCAGAAACATGGTTTTAATGTCTATTATTCCAGTCAATGAAAGCACCACAATTTATTTAACTAGTCCTCTGTTAACTTAACAATACAGTTTTCCCCCAATTTTTGCTAATATTACTTGGACTTCCCTGGTGGCTCAAACAATACAGTTTTCCCCCAATTTTTGCTAATATTACTTAGGCTATGATGAATATCTCTTTGTATATAAACCTTTGTGTCTTTATCTGATTATTTTCTTGGAATATATTTCTAATTGTGAAGTCTTGTCAAAAAGTATACACGTCTATTTTAAAGTTTTGATAACATAAAATTTCCTTCTTGAAATGCCATGTGGGTTTATGTCCTCAGGTTTGTAAGAATACAAGCTTCTCAATACCATGTTTAGATATTACCATTAAAATGTAAAATAAAGAAAACAAACTTTGCTGAGTTGATAAGTAAAAAATCTTATATTTCACTTTGCTTTGGATGTCTAGTGAATTCTAAGAATGACCTTTTTCATACATTCATTGGTCAAGTGTTTTATCTGATTTGGTGATTTTTCTTTTTTTTTTCTGGACATATCCTTTGCTGTTTTCTATTTGTGGTGTTGTGCTTTATCTTTTTCTTATAAATGTATTAATACTTTGTCATATGTTGAAAGTTTCTTATGTAACATACCATTTGTCCTTTGTTTATGGCATTTTTTGACATGTAAAAGTTTAAAATATTCAGCCATTAAGTATTTTGATAATTTCCTTTTGGTTTCTTTCTTCAGCATTTTGTTTAAATAGACTTCCCCATCTCTTCTTTGATAGGTTAGACAGTCTCTTATGTTTATTTTTTTATTTATGGTGAGTCTGTTTTTACAGTCCATTGAAATGCTCATCCACATTCCTTTTACGTTGGAAAGATAACAAAATTTTAGATTCAGAATTATAGAGTTTTCTAGTTTAAGAAAATCTGTTAGCTTTATTTTTACTCCCATCTCCTTAAGGGAAAAAAATGATTTAACAATCAATCTACACTTGGACATTTAGTATGGTGATGATTGACTTATACTTAGGCAAGGGAGTGGGCCTTCCATTCAGGTTTCCTGTTGGTAACAGCGAAAAGAGGAGGAACATGAGTTACATGTTCTCATTGTCTGACCAAAGGAAGCAGAGCAATGTTCCTAAGAGAGAAATCTTGGCAGTAAAGTCAGAGGAATTTTTTGTGTGGATCTTTACATGAGGAATGATGTCTTTGATGCCATTTTTATAGGACATGGAATAATAGAAGGCCATTTATTTTATAAACTCTTAGTAAAAGTTAAGGGCATAATATTAAGTTTTAATTCTGGTAAAGTACTATATCTGCAGGAATCAATAACACAAACCACATAGGTGTGTTTCTGGTTAAGTTATTTGATAAGGGGGAGAGTTTAGAAAATGTCTGTGGTTGGTTAGATATTTCTCTAACTCTTTCAGCATAATAATTGAGATTTTTAAAAATTAGATTTTGATTTGTGTGTATTTGTGATTCCAGTTAGAAATAGCAATTGTAGAATGGTTCATACACATTAGATGCAAGTGTTTAACTGGAAAGCGTGACATTTCATTGTGAAAATTAGCCAGTTAATTATTTGACAGGGTCAAGAATTATCTCATATAAGTAGGTTTCCAAAATTACCTGCAAGCAATAACAAACTATTTTTACTTGCTATTTTTACTTCAGACAGTTAAAATGTGAACAGTTTAAGTAAATAGTAAATCTTAATTCATTTCAGATCTGACAGAATATCTAATATTTTTAATAAAGTACTGCTTTCTTTATTATCAAAGAATATTGAGAATTAACTGTACTTCAAATTGCTTAGTTTATCTTTGACACAATTTAAACTTACTTTATCTGTAAAAATAACCCTCATATTTCAGCTGTATGTAGGGCAAGTAAATATCTCTTAAACTGTGCTGGGAAGGTTTTTGTAAGGGAAGACAGGAAGGAGAAAGTTTGTGACAGAATAGTATTGCTATTATGAGGATTTTTGTTGTTTCTTTTCAGGTGACCCTGAACCTTTAGAGTCTAAACTGAACATTAAATCAGCACCTGACTGAAACCTGACTAGTTACATAGAGTACAAGACTGTTAGAATAGTTCAGTATGTTGGACATTGGGAGATTATACCTTAATCACACAGTAGTATGATTAGGACTCAGAATTGTATCTGATGTGCTTGCTACCGGTAGATCTTAAATAACGTGACTCCATTTGTGGAATGCCATACTTATATTTTAAGTTCTGATATTTTAAAAAATCACAGATCGTTGAGGTTAGTTAATGTAGTTGCTTGTAGAGAGAGGAGTCCCTGGGCTGGCTGGAGACAGAGGGTTGCTTATCGTCTTTAACATCTCCCATGAAAGACTCCTTACAACCTTCTTCTGGTTGTTTATTTACATTTTAAACTATTTGAAATACTAATTTTTTTCTAAGAGTTTCTTTGTTTTTGTCTTCCTAAGGATTAAAAAGTGACCACTCAGAATTCTTCCTGGAGAAAGACTCTTTATATCCCTACAACAACCATCTGGTTACCTTATTTCTCCATGTGATATGGTTTCAGCTGTATCTTTCTGTTCCTAAGTTATAATACTGATAACTGTTGATTTGTTGCTCCTTTTGTGCTGAGATCTTAAAATGTAGAGGAAGAGCCAGACATAGAGTCCCTTGACTTTTCTTCGCTGCTTTAAATCCTGGGATCAGTCTTAAGGCAGGTGTTCTAGAGGGGAGTGAGAGTGAAGGAAGATGCCTTACTTTTGTAGCTGTTTCAAGTAGTGTATGCAAATGATGATGAAGATTGAACCTGGGAGAGGGCAGTGGAAAACAGCAGGGAGGCATGACCTATGGGGCTCTCGGGTGGACTGCAGACGCATTTTCCAGCTCACCCTTCCCTAGCAGAAGTATAAAGGCAGTGGTAAGTAGGATGTCTATATTTCTTCCCTTGCAGTTTGAATCTCATACTTCCAAAGCATACAAAAGTTAGAGCTTTGCCTAAAGAGTGAAGAAATGACCTACCAACCCTTTAAGGTCATGTTCATTGTTGCATCTCTTCAGTTTCCACGTGTTTGTTTTAACATGTAGATCTTGTATCCTGCAACCCTGCTGGGTTTTCTTTTCCTTTTTTTTAGGATTCATCCAGTTCAGTTCAGTTCAGTCGTGTCCAACTCTTAGCGACCCCATGAATCGCAGCACGCCAGGCCTCCCTGTCCATCACCAACTCCCGGAGTTCACTCAAACTCATGTCCATCAAGTCGGTGATGCCATCCAGCCATCTCATCCTCTGTCGTCCTTTTCCTCCCCAATCCCTCCCAGCATCAGAGTCTTTTCCAATGAGTCAGCTCTTCCCATGAGGTGGCCAAAGTATTGGAGTTTCAGCCTCAGCATCAGTCCTTCCAGTGAACACCCAGGGCTGATCTCCTTTAGAATGGACTGGTTGGATCTCCTTGCAGTCCAAGGGACTCTTAAGAGTCTTCTCCAACACCACAGTACAAAAGCATCAATTCTTCGGCGCTCAGCTTTCTTCACAGTCCAACTCTTACATCCCTACACGACCACAGGAAAAACCATAGCCTTGACTAGACGGACCTTTGCTGGCAAAGTAATGTCTCTGCTTTTGAATATGCTATCTAGGTCGGTCATAACTTTCCTTCCAAGGAGTAAGAGTTTTTTAATTTCATGGCTGTAGGATTCGTTAGGTTTTTCTATGTGGAGAATCATGTCATCTGAAAATGGGCAGTTTTATTTCTTCCTGCCCAATCAATTAACATTTCTTTTTCTTGCTTTATTGTGGTGGCTTTCACTTCTCTTTTAACCCTAATCTCTTGCTCGGGCCACCAGTGATTTAGAAATCATAGTTGTTAGATTGACTTCTGCCTGGAACACTTGCCTGGGTTGGTGCTTTCCTTATGCAGAGATTTTTCATTACAGATTCAAAATCTTTTAGAGTTATGGGCTTGGTGTTTTTTTTATTTTTTCTTGAGTCAGTTTTGAAATTGTATGTTTTTCTAAAAATCTAGCCTTTCTAAAACCCTTTTTAATTTGTTGGCTTAAAATTCCTCATGGTTTACATCTGTTTGCTCCTTTTAACTGTCTTACAGTGTGTGTGCCTGTAGTTTCTGGCCCCAGGCTGTTACGCTTTCTCAGGTTCTTTAGTCTCTTGCTCTGGCCAGCTTACTTCCTCACAGCACTTCCCTTTAAACCTCTCCGCCCCTGCCACCCTTTTTTCATTTGCAGTTTCCAAACTGCTGTGCACTTCTGCATGTAGTATCAGTAAACATTAAAATGAATATATATTTTTATTGTCTTTTCAGATTACTTGTTTTTAATCTTTTGATAGGTGAGGTTTTATTTCAATTGTTAGCAAACTAAAGGTTTTTCGATTGTCCTATTTAAAAAAAATAAAATTGTATGTAACGTGGTAATATATAAAAGTGAGGTATATTACTTGGAGTTTCTAGTCTATAATTTTAGTCAGAGTGCTTCTCTTGAAATTAGTTTTTGTAAATGGTTAAAAGGTATCCTATTTGTCTTTACTTCTCCCAGTATTGCTCCCAAATATCTTTCTGAAGAATAAACTCATTTCAAGATGTTTAAAATTTCTTTTACTTAGGCCAATTTAAGGATCTAGATAAAAAAACCAGAGAAGTTGTCCTGATTATGGGGCTTGTTCCTCTCTTTTACTCATTCATTACAAGCTGTCAAATTATATGAAGACCATGGATTATCTTCAGGCCTATAATTTGGCATAGAAGGAAGTAGTATCCTTTAGTTTATGTAATAGTGATAATAGAAGGAAAGTGTTATTTAAAAAATCATTTTATTTTAGTCCTTGGAATCTTTGTATTTCTTGTGACACTGAACTACTGGAGTTACAAAATGGATATCCTTCCTAGAGAAGGAATGCTCCAGATTACAATTGCTCACTTACCATTGGTAACTAAATATTCTTTGCAAATTATTAGCAGGACCGCAGTGAGCTCATTGTTAAACAGGCCCCAGTCAGCAATGAAGGCTAACCAGTGTAGTAGCTTGATCCACTAAGTTCCTCAACCGAGAGCTATTTTCCTTTGCAGATATTTGTTTCTAGTTTACTTTTTGGTATGAAGGGAGACTTGTGTATGTGTGTTGGGGGTAGGGGGTTGGCCCTGTGCTCTAGGAAATGTTACAGGCATTTCTGAGAAGGTACTAAATTGGACTTCCGTGGTGGCTTAGTGGTAAATACCTGCCTGCCAATGCAGGAGACTCGGGTTCAATCCCTGGGTTGGGAAGATGCCCTGGAGAAGGAAATGACAACCCACTCCAGTATCCTTGCCTGGGAAATCTCATGGACAGAATGAGCCTAGCGGGTTACAGTCCATGAGGTCGCAAAAGAGTTGGACATGACTTAGCAACTAAACGGCAACTAGTCGCATCCTGCTTTGATGCTTAGTAAACAGTTTTGCTTTTTGCTGCTCTCACCAGCACGTACTTTCTGCTGCCCTGTAGTTTGTATAACAGAAGCTACCTTTTCTGGGCCCTTGTTATATATACTCAGCTCTACTTACCTTTATGTCATGTTATCCTCTTAAAAACCCTTGTAAGAGAGGGGTAGTTCTTTCTATTTTTAGATGGAAAGGCTGAGACAGATTTCACAGCTGGTGAGTGCTTGAATTTGCTTTTCAGGCTTTCTGAAGTGAAAGCACATGTTCTTTGTGTTCTACCACAGTCTGCCAATAATGCTGGCCAGGTAAGAAACATTTCAATGAATAGTATGTTTGTTAGTATATTACATAAGATACTTTCTCCATAGAAAATGTAGCATAACTTACTAGGATTTTATGCCTCCCTAACATGCAGTATATGTATGGTAGAATTTAAATGATGGCAGTGTTATAAACTAAAAAGAAATTTTGAGTCGCCAAAAAAAAATGAATGAGGACTATGTTCCTGGGCCTTGCCTAGTACTGTACAGATTAGCTATGCTTAGTTTAGGTTGTAGATGAGCTATGGCTTCAACTGCTAAGGAATACTGAAATCCCTGTAATATTTCTTAGGAAATAATATAGAATCTTAAATGATTAATGATAAAACTTTCAGTCTGGTAGATTTTGTACATAGGAAAATACTGCCATTTGTGGCATGACCTAGAAGAACTGAAAGGGAGGATTATTTTTAAGAAGAAAGGAAAGCCAAAGGTTCACGTTAGATAGTACTGGTAACAGCCACTGTCTTTTGAGTGTCTCCCGTGAACCAGAGGCTTTACAGGTACGGTTTCTAATCCTCACATCCAACCCATGAGGTAGATATTGTTATCCTCATTTTACCAAGAGGGACATTTAGGTTCAGAAATGTGAAGGGCTATTCTTACTCAACCTCCTCCCCCACTCACCCCCTCAGTTGACTATCTCATGCCTATGCCCTTTTCACTATGTTGTCCTAAGCAAAGTGCAGGCAGAATCACTACAAGTACTCTGTGTTTAAGAATCTGGGGTTTTGATGGTTTGGAGCACCCTCCTGTATTGACACTGGAAATTAGAATTGTGTGAGTAAAATTTAAGAAACATGCAAATTTTAGATATTTTTTTTTAAATCAGAAAAAGAAATAGCTCTTAAATTGTCTTTTGGGGGATTTATTAAGGCAGTCTATATAACACTGTGACTCTTAATTTGATTTAATGTCCATTTTTCCTTCTTTTTTAAGATGTGCTATTGTATTTACCTTAATATGGAGAAAGAAATACAAGAAATTACTAAGCTTCATCTCTTGAAATTAAGCATGTGGTTCCAAATGTATATTTTTTAAATTTACTTAATTGGAGGACAGTTACTGGTTTTTGCCATACATCAGCATGAATTGGCCATAGATATACATGTGTCCGTCCCCCCACCCCATCCCCATCCCCCCTACCACCTCCCCATCCCTCTAGGTTGTCCCAGAGCACCAGCTTTGGGTGCCCTGCTTCATGCATTGAACTTGCACTGGTCATCTATTTTACATATGGTAATGTATATCCAAACATATTCTTAATTGATCTTATATTTGAAAATAGTATTCTAGAAAAGAAGTGAAATTTAGTCATATATTGATAGATCCATTAGTTATAATAATATCAGAACATTTCTGAGTGGTATACAAGCCTACAGATAGAGTCATGACTTTCATAGTAGGTAGGCATAGAATAGAGACACCAAACACTCACAGTAGGCCTGTGGATACACCTTTTGCTCTGGGTTCCTTTGGTCAGTGTTGTTTCACACGTTGCACTTAAAATGGAACAAGCTAGTGGTTTTCTTCTGAGTGCTGGCTTTGTCACATTTTAATATCAGTTCCATCCTTTAATGGAACATTTTGATAAATCACCAAATTGCATATAGAAAAAAATCTCCCAGATGTTAATATGCTATTGTCTAAATCATCTGTAATTTTCAGTTTTGAATTCATCTGCCAAAGAGTTATGAGAGCCTTTCATTTTCCTAGTGGCTTTTAAAATAGTGTTTATTAATTCCCATTGTGGTCAAACTGTGGCTGTATAATTTTAAAACTTTT
The DNA here is from genome assembly GCF_023091745.1 of Budorcas taxicolor. Taxonomy (NCBI): domain Eukaryota; kingdom Metazoa; phylum Chordata; class Mammalia; order Artiodactyla; family Bovidae; genus Budorcas; species Budorcas taxicolor. The sequence continues at coordinate 88,663,328 of NC_068920.1, forward strand.
ATTATGCAGTGTATTGTGTACAGGAAAGACTGTAAAATTGTAAGTGAAGTCTAAAAACTATTTAATAAATAAAAACCATTGTAGCCATTACCCAACCAAAGAAATAGAAAATTAATAGTGCTTTAGAAACGCCCTAAGTGCTTCTCACTAACTCTGTATCCCTCGCCACAAACGTAACCATTTACCTGCTTTTTATATTCTTACTAGATATGTATGCCTATCTCAACAACATATTTTGGACTTTAACAGATAAATTGATTCATAATGTATATATCTTATGTATGATATCTTTCTCTAAGCATTGTCTTTGAGTTTCATAGTATAGATGCAAGTGGGTTATCACTCCTGCTTGTCTAGTAATCCATCATATGGATATACACTCGTGGACTGATGAGGTTTCACTAGGATGTCTCAGTGACAGCCTCAACTGCAGTGTTTCCTAAACTGAGTTTATTAACTCTCTTCAACCTCCCACGTGCCAAAACTGCTGTATCGACTGTGTTTTCTATTTCTGACATCGCATTTCTTTCCACCCATTTACCCAAGCCGGAAGCGCGTTTTTGACACCTTTCTCTTCCACTTTCACCACGTGAAGGCAGTCATTAACCCTGTAGATTTGCCTCCTGATCATTGCAAACCTGTGTCTCCACTGTTGCCAGCCTAGCAGAGTCCCTGCCTGCACCTTAGAGGTGGTCTTCGCGCAGCATCAGCAGCCTTTCCTGTTCTCTTTCTGTGGATTACCGCCCTGCCTCTTCTGCTGCTTCTTGGCCCTCATTCCCTTCACTTGCTAGTCTCTGTTAGCTTCAGCCGTTGTTCATGCCATGCTCCTTCCTGCTTCACGACCTTTGCAAATGCTGCTCCTCTGCCTGTGGAACACTGTCCTAGTAGTCTACAACAGCGTGGAGCACTGTTCATTCTCACTCATCCTTCCTGACAGGATTTTGAAATACCACCTCCTCAGAGAGAAGTCTTCCTTACCATCCCTGAATCTAGCTCATGACTCCCTGTTATCATTAGGACTTTGTACCACTCCCACCTGGCATGACTATAAAATTGATTAACTGGTTATTAAGGAAGACCTTTCCTTTGATTCAGTCAGGGACCAGTAGTCTACAAAGTCTATTAAAGCAAGAAATCATTAAAAGGGGTGCATGCCTTAAGTATTTTACTCTCAGAACATGACTCTGTGTTCATTTGTCAGGCTTTTTATTAGGGGACAAAGGGCTTTTCTTTGAGACTAGGTCCATTAGTTGCCAGTTCCATATTCTTTATCTTTTAGAAACTATACTCATAATATTAATATATCATTTAAGATTTATAGTTTGGGTTTTTTAAGTAGCATAAGAGTTTAGACTTTTCTGATGCATTTGTAGCATTTTTTCTAATTTTTGAGACTATTTTCTTGCCTGTACCTAATTCAGCAACAGAAGTATCTCACTTTTATTGAGTATATCAAAAGTTATTCAACTCAGTGTTCACATTCCCCCATATTTTGTTAGGTTAATTAACAATTAAATCACCTAATTACAATAATAAGTGTAAATGACATGAACATATCTAGAACTCAGTAAAATTCAGCTGATGGGAAGAAGTCTTGAGTATACTAGGTCAGAGGATCCCACATGTACATGCTCTACTATATTAATATGCTATGTATAGTATAATACTGTAACTGAATTATATGACCATTTATTACCCACAAAACAGCAGTTTTATATGGTTGAATATAACATTAAATAACAGTGTAAAAGATATGTAGGCATACAGTTGGATAATGTAGATCATGTCACAGACTAATGTAAAGTATGTTAAAAAATACTTAAAAATAATTTTCTAAAAAACCCCAGTGGTTCTCAGATTCTTTTAAGGGACTAGAGCTGTGACAGCCACGCATCCCTGGGTTTCTGGATCAGCCTTTAATATTAAACACTGTATTTTTTTTCAAGTTATTGAAATGTCACCAAAATATCAATCAAAAAGGGAATCTCCTAAACTGCTTCTTGTACTTGACTTTGGCACAGAAATGCTTCAGTCAGTCCTTGCGTCCCAGTTTTTGTACTGTAACTGAAGAGGTTTCTGTTGGCAAGGTATTATGATTAGTAGCCTAGATAGATTAAACAGTACAGGAGCGGTTTAGTTGGGTCACATGTTTCCTGTCTGCCCACTATGGCACACCATGTAGTCTTAAAATTTGTTGAATTTAATTTATTTCTGATAAAGTATGGATTCAGTTCCACTGGAATGAACTCCTGGGAACTATTTCAGTGACTTTGTTTTGTGGAAATTTTGTAATAGATACTACTTGGCATTAAGAGAGCCATTGACTACAGTCTTTACTTTGTTAATATATATAAATTTTTTAGTAATGGAATTTGACCTCTCATTTTTCATAATTCTGATTTATAGCTTATCCTGTTAATTATCACTTTTCAAGAAAGCTGTTTAACTTACTACAGTATTATAAAACGAATTTAAATTATGATTGTCCTTCAGGGAAGGAATGACTTTTTAGAATTTTGCTTTGGATAGGTTTAAAGATAACTCTGCAGGTATAGAAATGTGAAAGATTGTTAATGGATGATTTCAATCTAGAATCAATACAATCGAAATTTAACACTTTTTCATAAAAAAGCCCTGTGTAACTTTATATGAAGCCATAAAGTAATAGAGTTGTAATTTAGTTCTTAAATGGTTTCAGCTGTATTTCCAAAAATTTAACCAGAAAAACGAAAGAGCCTCAAAACTGACATTGTAAATACTAAGACAGTTGATATGTCTTCCTGATTCTTATATGGACTGTTCTGTGAATCACTATTGGGATTTTCTTCCCACTGTTACAGCCACCCACACAGCATTCCCCACATCAAGAAAAAATCCATTTTCTGTCCCCAAGGAGTATGGAAGCATACTAGTCTTTTAAGTTAGGATATTTTGTCACAGTGGAATCTAGCAGCAGCCTTCCACATTAGAATAGAGAGATCACTAAATTTCATGCCCTGTCTGTGAAACTGAACCAGAGGTTTAGTGTTAGAAACTGCCTGCTGCCACCTGGCCTGTCATGCAGCTTGTTCATACAGCTTACAAAGAGCTGTATGTTAGAATCAGTGGTTTTAAGGTTGGTCACTTTCTAAAATGAACGGTTATTTTTTTAGGTATAATTTGCTTGTCAAAGAAGTATCTTTAGATAGCTACAAAACGTATCTTATAAACATGGAGATGAGAGATTTCTGTACTTTTTGAATATTACTGTTCTAGTTTCTGCGGTGGTATGGCTTATTATCTTACACACACTAGACCAAGGTCAACAAAACTTTTTCTGTAAAAAGCCAGATAGAAAATACTTTAGACTTTGTAGGCTACATGTGATCTTGTTGAATGTTCTTTCTGGGCTTTTTGTTTTTGTTTTTTTTAATCCCTTTAAAAATGTAGAAACCATTCTTAGCTTGAGTCTATACAGAAGCAGGCCACAGGCCAGATTTCCTCCTTGGGCTGTAGCCTGCTGACCCCTGCTCTAGATCAGCGCTGTCCAGTAGAAATATAATTTGAACCATATATGTAATTAAAAATTTTCTGGTGGCCACATTTAAAAAATAAAAAGCAGCAGATGAAATGAATTCTACTACAATATTTTACCAGTTATATCCAAACTTGTTATTTCAATATGTGGCACTAACCACATTTCAGAGACTCAGTAACCACATGTGCCAGACAGCACAGTTCCACACTAGAGCTGTGCAAAGTATGGACCATGCACTCGTGTCAGCCTACAGTTTGTTACCAGTGTTTGACAGGTTAAGTGTAGAAATTAAAAACAAGCATTTAAAATAGTTTATAGTAATTTAACAGTTACTTTATATCTGTTCAATTAGTAAGAAACTTGGCACTTATATTTCATGTCTTTTTTACATTTCATTTTTAAAGCAATTCTATTATATTTTACAAAAGAATCAGTCTATGAAATTAAAAAGAAACTGCTTTCACTAGAGATAATTTAAGAGGCCCCTTCAGTGCTTCTGCACCCAGTTAATGCTGCTGGCTCAAAAACTTGAGGAACCAGTTACCTGCAGTGGTAAGGGCAGAGTATGGAGCTGAAAACAGAACAGTGAGCAGTCTGTGTGTCAGCCTCCCATGCCTCTCACCCTGAGCAGCCTGGAAGTGACTGTTCTTTTACCTTGGATAAAACTAGAGGCCAGAGCTGGGAGGAGTTTAGGAAATTTAGTCCTAACTGAAGTTGGGATATCTTTTGGAAATAAGCGCCACTTTTGAAAAACAGAGACTAAGTGAAAGTGAGAATATTGAAGTTAAGACCTTGCAACTTGCCTTCCCTGTACTCAGAACATGGCAGTCAGGCGTGTATGCCCCACACAGGAGATTGGAGCCTTTCTTTCCGGGATGAGCAGCCAGGAGACCAAGCTTACAGATAGTAACTTTTGAGGATTCCCTAATAAAAAACCAACTCATTGTCTCATCACCTTGTAATAAAGCCAACCAGTCAGCAAGCACCACCCCCCTGCCCCCTATCTGCCCCCTCCTCCCCACCCGCCCAGCGAACAGAGCTTCGGACCCGGGTGTCAGTGCTGATGCATCATCAGACACTTACAGAAAGCCTCTGAAGGCAGAAACAAAGGCCTAAAGATCTAAGGAGAAAACACAATATACTTAGAAGAAACAGATACAAATACTTAAAATGTTAGAAGAACAAAAAAGGAAAACAACGTTTTAAAACTTTGTATCCTTAGAGAAATGAGGTATTCTATCCAGGAAGCTGGAACAGGATGCTATTAAAAAGAACATTCAGAGAACAAGAAAATTCGTCTTGAAAATTAAAACTGTAATACAAAGAACTGTAGCCGCACTAGAACTGTTGGATAGTGATGTCAAAGAAATCTACCAGTAGAAAATGAAAAGAAAGACAATCTTAAAAAGGAGATATATGATAATCAGAAGAGGAATCTAAGTGGTGTAGTGTCTAATGAACTTTAAGGAGGGAGGGAGGGAAGATGATGGAGTAAAAAGAAATTGAAAGGGCCTGGCACAATGAGTGTGAAAAAGGTCCCACACTATGGATAAAGTGTGGATAAAGAAGCTGCAATGTTTCACACAATAAAAACAGGTCACATGCAGAAGACTGGGAACTGGTATAACATTAGACTTTTCAACAGCCAAATTGAAGCCATTAGAATAGTAGAATAAGGCCCTCAAAATTCTGAGGGTGAATTATTTCCATCCTAGAATGTTATCAACTGATATGAATACATTATCTAGAAACAGTGAGGAAAATAGCAGCAGAAACAGCTTAACAAAATTCAGAGTAACTCTCCTTGACCCCTGGGAGTGGAAATCAAGAATGGAGAGAGTGTATCAGGCAGTACTCCTTTTTGATACAAGCCTTGTAGTAGTGTTTGACCTTTGAAACTGTAAATATATGAATTAGGTAAAAATAAAAAGCAACTTTAAGAAATGAGACGGAAGCCAGGCTAAAAGGGGCTAGGATTTTGGAAGAGTATATCTACAAATTCTAGAGTCAACAAAAATGGAGCAGGAATTAGTCCTAAAAATAATAGGGTCAAAAGTGAAATCTTAATATATAAAGAATAAATAATAAAAACAAAACATGTTCAAATGGTGTAAGACTCAAAAAATGCTTACAAAAGATTTTCTTTGCAAGGAGGAGGAAGCAAAATGTTCTGACAGAGTTTGGTAGATTTAACAGTCCCATCTAACATTTTATTAGAACATATACCACCTATCATGCAAATTTCTATGTACTTAACAGTATGCTTTTAATAAAGAGGACTCTTACCATACATTTTACGATTTCAGAGACATTAATTATCTATGTTGGCATTGTCATTATTCCAAGAGCACTGTTAGTTCAAGACCCTTTCTGTAGGAAACAAAAGGGAAGATACATAATTCTTCTTAAGAAAGTTTATTTCTCTTGCTCCTAGTCAGCTTCTTGAAAATGGAAGTATTTCTGACAAAGAGATTTAGTCATTTATGGAAAGATCAGCTCTAATGACTCTTATCACTGTTAAAACTCAGTTTTCCAATACTGCTTCTGAACTGTACAGAATAGTACACAATGAGATAGTAAATAAACATGAACAAAAAATTCTGGGGAAAAAGTACCATAAATATTAAATGTCAAAATAGAAGAAGAAAAAGATTCTGCTGTCATATTGTGATAAAACTGGTTGGAGTTTAAGTTTAGGCTTTTCTACTTCATCTAATGTTGATTTTTAGGTTACTAAATGAGACAATGTGCCTATAAATGTCATAGTCTTACAATAATTTACTTGTAAAGCGCCATGAACTGCTTTAGATTTTTTTTAAAGGAGCAAGAATAAAAAACCCAAACTGCATAGTTTTTGTTTTTAAATTACTATAGTATCATAACTTTTTTTCTGTTACTCTGTTATTTTCAAGTTTTTCCAGGATTAAGAATCGAGACACTTAACTTCTATTTAAACACTGTATTATCTTTCTTTTTTTCCTGTTTTCTCTTACAGTCAAACTACTTTAAAATCACAGAAAAAAGTTATGTCATAGGGTGAGGAGGGCAGATTCGGGATTTTTACAAGTGATTGACCTGTAAGGCTTAGATTGTTAATGAGTGGAGTAGAGTTAGTTGGTAAGTGAAATTAGATTACTGCTTAGAGGTTTTTTAATTAATTTTGATGTATTACACAAATGTGGTCCTGATGATCACTTTTAAGAAGTTGAATGAAGATGTGTTTCAACAATGCAAAACATATTTTCCCTTTATAATACTTGAGGCAGTACCTAAATTATTCAAAGTAAGGAGACGGAAACCAATGTCAAAATGGCCTGATGACTCAGTGGCAAAGAATCCACCTGTAATGCAGGAGATATATGTTTGATTCCTGGAGATCCCACGGATCAGGAAGATCCCCTGGAAAAGGAAATGGCAACCCACTCCAGTATTCTTTCCTGGGAAATCCCATGGACAGAGGAGCCTGGTGGCCTACAGTCCATAGGGTTGCAAAGTGTCGGACACAACTTAGTGATTACCAACAACACATGTGAAAAAGCCACCAGAGTTTAATGAAAAGGGTTTGTTTTCTTTCCTCTGAGTTCTGTATTCTATTTGAAGGGAAGTAGAAGGTGAGGACTTGCTTGAATAACAGTGCCACAGTAGGATCTCATAGCCCTTACCACAGTAATGGGGTGATGTGATGTAAATTTCTGACCAGAACCACTGATGTTTCCCATGAGAAAAAGAGGGGTGGGTACTCACTGCCTTTTTTGTTTTCACACACTCCTTTGATTAACTTATTTTCTTCTATTTTTTGTCTTTAGGTCTTATAATCAATGGATAAAGTGGGGAAAATGTGGAATAACTTCAAGTACAGATGTCAGAATCTCTTCAGTCACGAGGGCGGAAACCGTAGTGAAAATGTGGATATGAACTCCAACAGATGTTTGTCTGTCAAAGAGAAAACCATCAGTTTAGGAGACTCAGCTCCTCAGCAGCAAAGCAGTCCCTTAAGAGAAAACGTTGCCTTACAACTAGGGTTAAGCCCTTCAAAGAATTCTTCAAGGAGAAACCAAAACTGTGCCGCTGAAATTCCTCAGATTGTTGAAATAAGCATTGAAAAGGATAATGACTCATGTGTCACCCCAGGAACAAGACTTGCAAGAAGAGATTCCTACTCTCGACATGCTCCTTGGGGTGGGAAGAAGAAACATTCCTGTTCTACAAAGACACAGAGTTCCCTGGATACGGATAAAAAGTTTGGTAGAACTCGCAATGGACTTCAAAGGAGAGAGCGGCGGTACGGCGTCAGCTCCGTGCACGACATGGACAGCGTGTCCAACAGGACTGTAGGAAGTCGTTCTCTGAGACAGAGGTTGCAGGATACTGTGGGCTTATGTTTTCCCGTGAGAACTTACAGCAAGCAGTCAAAGCCCCTATTTTCTAATAAAAGAAAAATACATCTTTCTGAATTAATGCTTGAGAAATGCCCTTTTCCTGCTGGCTCAGATTTGGCCCAAAAATGGCATTTGATTAAGCAGCATACGGCCCCTGTGAGCCCACATTCAACATTTTTTGATACATTTGACCCATCCTTGGTTTCTACAGAAGATGAAGAAGATCGGCTTCGAGAGAGAAGGCGGCTTAGTATTGAAGAAGGGGTAGACCCCCCTCCCAACGCACAAATACATACATTCGAAGCCACTGCACAGGTTAACCCGTTATATAAACTGGGACCAAAGTTAGCTCCTGGAATGACTGAAGTAAATGGGGACAGTTCTGCAATTCCACAGGCTAATTGTGACTCAGAAGAGGACACAACCACGCTGTGTTTGCAGTCACGGAGGCAGAAGCAACGTCAGGTATCTGGAGACAGCCATGCCCACGTTAGCAGACAGGGAGCCTGGAAAGTCCACACGCAGATCGATTACATACACTGCCTCGTGCCAGACTTGCTCCAGATCACAGGTAATCCCTGTTACTGGGGAGTGATGGACCGCTACGAAGCAGAAGCCCTTCTGGAAGGGAAACCTGAAGGGACATTTTTGCTCAGGGACTCTGCACAAGAGGACTACCTCTTCTCTGTGAGCTTCCGTCGCTACAACAGGTCCCTGCATGCCCGAATTGAACAGTGGAATCACAACTTTAGTTTCGATGCCCATGACCCATGTGTGTTTCACTCCTCCACTGTAACAGGACTTTTGGAACATTACAAAGACCCCAGCTCTTGCATGTTTTTTGAACCATTGCTTACAATATCACTCAACAGGACTTTCCCTTTTAGCCTGCAGTACATCTGCCGTGCAGTCATCTGCAGATGCACGACGTATGATGGAATTGATGGGCTCCCTTTACCATCGATGTTACAGGATTTTTTAAAAGAGTATCATTATAAACAGAAAGTTAGAGTTCGCTGGCTAGAACGAGAACCAGTCAAAGCAAAGTAAACCCTCCTGTCCCCAAAGGGCATTAACTAGATCTGCTTTTATGTGCATCTGGCAGTATACCTATAGCAAGCACACATATCAGTGTTAGGTTTTTCCAGTACAGTATGTAAGCTTAGTGTTAGTATCTGTCAGGCGCAATCTGCTGTTACTTTTACTCAGTAAATGTGGTGCCTATTGAGACAATAGGGGATAGAGCTACAGGTATTCAGTAAGGCTGCAAAAACACTCTGCCGATTTAGCTGACAGTTTGGTTTTTAATGGCTGTAGTAATAACTGAGTGAAGCAACTCTGGGGCATTTGCTAGGAAGAATTCTATTTCTTACTGAAGAACAAATTATTAATATTGAATGAGTATTTGAACAGTATGACTAATGTTTGAAATTATTATTTTTTCTAAGAATTTTTCTATAACCTTCCAAAAGTAGTGATGTTTATAGTTACTGTAAGTCAAGTTTGGAAGTCCAAAAAAACAAAGACTGCCTTCCTTTTAGGAAAAAAAAAAAAAATGCAATTTTCTGGCCACAAGGGCATAGTGCAGTTCACGTAAGTGTTGATATAGTTTATAGTCAGTCTCCTTTTCTCTTCTGCAAAAGGTACTGTTAAGTAAACCAGGTTTTCTAAGTAGTAGTTCTTAAAATTTCAGACTTATAAAAAGTTGGTAGTAGAATTTTATTTAAGGTCTTAGGTATTCATTTTTTAATGAGTGCTTTAACTTAAAACGCCTTGGAAATAGCTGCTGCAAGGTAGGCCTGCGTGTGATTTTTTTAAGTTGACATGCGCAGTCGATTTGCTGGATCGTTAAAGTTGGATCTTTTTCTATGCCCATGATGAGTTTGTGAACCATGAAGAAAGTGAGACGAGAAGATACCTAGACAAGTCAGGTGATACTAACTACAGTGGTTGCTGGTCGTTGAAATTATTGTTAAACTGTAACTCATAATTTGGATGGCAGTATTTATCTCTTTGTTGTAAACTCTCATAGCTGAATTGCTTAAGTACAAGTTATAGAATTTCAGTGCACTTAATTTTCAATGGAAAATCTGAAAACTAAATTGCTGATTTAAAAGGTACTGTACAACCATTGTATCTGTAAATAACTTTACTTAGCACCTTTTTGTCACTTAGAATAGTATGCAGTACTACTTGAGTGAGCTATTTTGGACGTAATACCAAGTTCTAGTGTTTGCTTCTTAGTATTGAACCGAATTTACAGTCCGTCTTAGACATTTTGCACTAAAGTAGTCAAATCCGTTCTTGTGTCTTTCTGTTAACGTGCTCTGTACCACTGGTGAGTGCTCCCTAGTTTCCTTACCTGCTGCTACAGAAAGTTATTTTACATCCCAATGGCTGTTGCCAAGGCCACAAAAAAGAAAAGCTATATTTGTATGCAACACTAACCCTTTGACTGCTAATGTATGTTTCTGCTTGCTGTGCCTTGTTACGGCTGCTTTTTTGTGCTAATAAAGTATGTTTGGTGTTCTCCTTGTATATCTGCTGTTTTATACATTTGCAACAATTTCTCTTGTAAATGGAATGGTTTGGGGTTTTTAAATAAGCATTACCTGGCAACCTACTATAGTTAATGCAGAATTACTGAACAGTCTAATATTGACTTATTCCAAGTAAGCTAACTCTAAATTTAATTCTGTACATCTTTCCAATCATACTCACATATACTGTGGAACAGTCTCTCTCTAGTTACTGAAAATTACTGTATAGTTTAGGTTATAACAAAATGAACAGAGAAATACTGACTAAGCCTATTGATTTCTCTGCTTATAAGTGAAAGATTGAAACTATCAATGACATGTTATAGTAAATGAATATCTGTAGCCTCCTGCATCAGAAGCAAGTTAAATGAAGTCTTGTGAATTAATAACAGTAGCACCATTTCTTGGTTTGGGGACCATTTTAATTAACGATAAATGCCCAAAATGTAGAAACTTTAACCAAAGACTTGTCCATTTTAAAGCAAAATGGGGATTGAAGGGACTTACAATTCCTGTCATTTCTAATACAAGTCCCTGAAGAACAAATACCAAAGTGTTTGAGAACGTCATCCAAACCTACTTTAAAGCATTATGTGCAATTAAGTTGTTATGACATAATTACATTGCATAATTGTTGGGTCCGTTTTCTTGAACTTATAATGTACCTGAAAAATAAACCTCTTGGGGAAATAAAGAGTTCAGACTGATAATTGGAGAAAGACTATATATGCAAGCATGATCTTGTTTTAAAGAGGTAACTTGAAACTCCAAGAAAGCACTTGATGTTTTATATGCTGGTAGGAAATTGATGTTTTAATTGTAGTTTTATAGAAAGTATTAATGCTTTTATGTATTTCAGAAATGTCTTATGTTAAATGGAAATTGTTTTAAATGTGTAAATATTTGAGTTTATGTAAGCATGTATACACTGTGCTAAAAGTCACTTATGTTTCAGTTTGTGTGTAATATTCATATGCAACTTTGGGTTTAAATTTTTTTCTTAAAAAAATTAGTGGCTTACATTTTAAAAAAAGAAAAATCACCAGCATGAAACTGCACCTAAGTCTATATTCACTGTGTCTTTCTCTGAATCCCACTGTAGTCTGTCAACTAAATTTATGTTTTCATGGTTTTTTTCAAGTGCATTTTAATATAAACTGGGAAATTCTTTAGAAGTTTAGAGACTTCATATAGAAGTAATTATAATTAACCCAAAGAAAGATTGCTCTGGTTCATATACATTCTCATTAAGTTCATTATCCATTCATTCATATTCTCTGTATACATATACACATACATACATATGTGTTTATGATGTTAATATTACTTTCAACATTAATATTGACATCTGATTCAAAATCATTTAAAGGCTTTATATATATATATATATATATATATATATATATACATACACACACTCTATCCTTGTACCATTCAGATTTGATTATCTGCACCTGAAGTTTAGACTTATAACCATAATCTTATTTGTAATACCTTGTAAAGAGAAAGCATTCATTAGAATTTTCTTTACTGGCTAAACACAGTAAAGATTCTTTGAAGAAACAGCTTGGTTTAAATATAGTTATTAAGAGTCATAATTAAATTTATATTTCTTAGACAAAAGTTGAGCCCAAATAATCACACCTCACAAACTGATGTGTATTCTTACAGTCCATGAGAAGATTTATATAAGATTTATAGTGGCTTGAGCCATAAAAATTGATACTTGAATTCTAAGACTCATTTTGACAAAATTCAGAGTTTATGAACATTTTAATTTGACATTTTGACCTTGTTGCTGTTCATTTTCATCCTAAATTTTCTCTTGCTCCATATCAGTAAATATTAGTTTGGTAAGTTTTATTGCAATTTGCCTTAGATCCCTTATTTTTATAACAAAGAAAGCTATAAAGTTGCTTTTTGGTAGTGGCAAAGAGTCTGGATGAGTCAGAACTCTCCTTGGAAAGATGCAGAGCCTATGTTCATCTCCGGGAGTGTGTTAAGAGTTAACACAGGGCAGATCACATGAGTTCCTTCATGTTCCATACCACAACATGTACAGTGTAATCTAGATGAAATTAGATAAACAAGCACACTAAAGGCTGACTTAAAGATGAGAAATATTATTTCCAAAGGAAGCAATAGTGCTTGGTGCATAAAAACTCCATATCTAGGCTCATGTTTTATTTCATATTTTTGCAACAGCCAAATACAGAACATAGACTTTCACATTGTGGTATATTTCTAAGGAGGTTTGGGATGGAGTTTTTGTGGGAGGTGGTTGGTGGTTTGGGGCGGGGAGGGCAGGGTGTGGATGAATTGTCCTTACAAAGTAAGGATCAGTTGGAACGACTTTCCATACCCAGGAAGCTTGATTAACTATTAAGACTCATTTCAGCTATTCATTCAACAAATACTCATTGAAGACCCATGTGCGCCCATCACCATTTTAGTGATGGGTACACCCTGGGTTATCAGACAAAGTTATAGGGTCATTGGGGAATGGTGACCTTGAGTGATGAGAAGAAAATCAACAATATCAAAGAAAAGTATTTTGATGAACAATAAAACTAAAGATCTGAAAGCAGGAATGAGCTTTTATACTGAAAAAGAATGCTAGTAAGCCAAGCCCAGTGAGTATGGTGGGAAATGATAGGTGATAACGTTGCAGAGATTGACAGGGGCCTGACCACTTAGGGCTATGGGTCCAAACTAAGGAATCTAAATTTTATTCTGAGTCTGATGGTAATAAGGAGGTGACATGTTCTGCCTTATATTCCTTTAACAGATGGAGAACAAGCTGCAGTGGGGCAGAATTGTAGTCATCTAGGTGAGAGATGGTAAGAGCCTAGATTGGAGTGGTAGTCATAGGGAGGAGTCTTTTGCTGGAAAAAGATAACAGGATTTGGTGATAGGTTGGATGTGAAGAAAGAAGAAATCAAAGATGACTGATTTTGAGCAAAGGATGGTGATGCTATGATTTTAGAATAACATTGGAGGAGCAAATTGGAGAGTATAAGTTAAATCTTGACCTTGGGTATGTTGATTTTGAAATTACTATTAATTATCTTAGGGGAGACATTGGGATGTATGAATTACTATTAGTTATCTCAGTGGAGACATTGGGATGTCTGAATGTAGAGTTAAGGGGGAAAAGAAAATATGGGGCATTGCTATATGAGTAATACTTAAAACTACAGGACAGGATGGCAAGAGCTAGGAATTCTGCAGGGGTTTAGTGTTTCTTTGGAAAAAGTGAAAGTGTTAGTTGCTCAGTCATGGCCGACTCTTTGAGACCCTATTGACTATAGCCCATCAGGCTCATCTGTCCATGGAATTCTCAAGGCAAGAATACTGGAGTGGGTAGCCTTCCCCTTCTCCAGGGATCTTCCCAACCCAGGGATCGAACCCAGGTCTCCTGCATTACAGGCTGATTCTTTACCATCTGAGCCACCAGGGCAGACCCACCAGGGAAGCAAGAGTTTCTTTGGGAGAAGTAATGATGGCAGTACTTACCTTAATTTGTCAATTCAAGATTCTATATCATTAACTTTCATTTTTTAAGCCATCTACTTTCAATAGAGGACTTGTGCTTCAAAAACTTCTCAAATACTGGAATCATAAGCCTTGTATCCAGTTTTAAAACTTCATCCATGTCAAGTTGTCATGTTTTCCATGTCAAGTTAATATGCCTTTTTTTAGTACAAGTGTTTATATGGAAAAGCAAGTTCATTATGGAATACTTAGAAAATACTAAGATTATAAAGAATTGGTACCTCAGATGGGACCTCCCTGGCAGTTCAATGGTTAAGACTCCATGTTCCCAATGCAGGGTGGGCACAGGTTTAATCCCTGGTTGGGGAACTAAGATCCCACATGCTGCACAGTGTAGTCTAAAAACTTTTAAAAATAATCAGGACCCCAGCAAAACCCATATTACCATTTCCTCTACCATCAACCCTGACCTTGACCCTCCCAACTCCCATTTTGTAGAGGTAACTGCTATTAACATTTATTATTTTTCTATTCCAATATTATCCATGCATTTCTAACAAAAGATGAAAGTTTTTGAAATATGGATAAAGATAGATGGTAACATACCAAGAGAGGAAGAGAGCTGTGGACCTTGAATCACTTTTAGGGCATACTCAGATATGGTCCAAATTTTACTCTCTACCTGATTCAGTGTGGACCTAACTTTCTCCAGATTTTTGAGACAGGTCATTCAGTGGTGTGAATTGAATTCAAGTCACTGATGGTTTCTTGAAATAAAATGTCAGTAGAAGATGAGAATCTTCATCTCATAGAACTTTTAAACTAATGGGGACAGAGGCAAGTATATAAATACGGAGTGATGAAAATAGACTAATGAAAAAGTAATTCAGCAGAAACGTTGCATGCTTGATAAGGAAAAGTAGAAAAGTGACCCACTTGGAGGCAGGGTGATTTGGTGTCTTAGGTTTATTTCATCACAAGAATGTCTAAGAAATTGATCGGCAGATAGTGGGGAAGTTAGGGGTGACAGTGTAGTGGTGAGTAGCGACTGACGAAAGCAGGGCGAGGTAGAAGAATCTGTTGAGTGTGACTTTTGAATATACTAGACTGAAGGGTCTGAATTTATCTAGGGTCATAGCAAGGTAGAATTGAAGATTAAGAGATTATGCCAGTAGCCGTAAAATGGATTATAACCTAGAGAGACTGGAGAAAGGATGCCCTGTGAAATTTGCCTGGGTCCCTTAATACCACTGGAATGAAGCTGAGGAGCACATCTGAAAGAAACTGGCACAGGGGCAGGGGAACCCCACCAGTTTTGCTTGCCTAGAAGATGGTTAGGTATGTCATAATTTCTCCAAATGTAAGCAAATTATAGGAAAGCCAAGCTAGTATCTCCCATTTAATATGAATATGTATCCTGTTTTAAAATAAAATATGGATAGTGTATTTTTGAAAGGTACATTTTTAATGGAAAGAAGTAATATTTAGTGGAAAGGTCATCACTCTTAGCTTTATATAGAGAATAGGGAAATTATGTAAAATCTAAACATCGAAAATTTTTTTCAACCTGACAAAAATGCTGAGAACAGGCATCAAAATAAGATTTAAGAGGGAGTTACTGAATTTAAACCCCCCCAAAGCTATTCTAATTGATGGAATTTTTCTCATTTTTAATTTTAGTAAGTGAAGACTGCATCAAGTTCTTATCTTAGTACTCAGGGTTATATTTATAAATGTATAGTACTTACTTTCTGATACTTTTTTCTCTAAGAAAGTATTTCTTATTTTTAACTAGAACCCAAGAGTTTAGGGTATTTTTTAAACACTACAACTTAGCATTACACTGAACAGTCTAATATGTTCTCATCTGTGTTAAAATACATACAATTATGCACTTAATCCTACTTTTTATTGGCTTCTGTTAAAGATGAATTACTTTATAGTTTTTTGTAAACACTTGAATATATTTTTAAAATTGAACTGGAATAATTTATCTAATTTTATAAATATTTTAAGATGCCCTTGAGTGTAATAGAGGAAGTGTTGAATTTTAATGACATTATATAGGAATAGAAAAAAATTTCAGTATATAGTAGTAGTTACAAGACTGAATGATAAAATTTGCAAACTGTATTTTAAAATATCTTTTAGCAATTTCTATCTGAGTAATAATAGGATTAGAAAACTAAAATTAATTTCTAAAATTTGGCTATACTAAATTTCCATCCTTCAAGTAGGTAATCTGAGAGGCAGTATATTGGTGACATGAACAGAATAAATGTTAAGGGTCTACATTTAATCTATGAATTCTGTCAGAGGCTGGGTGATGTACGTAAAATAATCCTAGAGGGGAAGCCATCAGGACAGCCTCTTGGCCCAAGAAACAAGCCATATATAACCTGATGCAGCAGATGAATTATTGTGTAATACATAAGATTTACTTGAGCTGCTGTGTCTAATCCTCTGCTTGTCTTGATATTTGACTTAGAGGGGTTAAGTACTTGTCCAGAGTCACAGAGAGAGTGAATGTTGGAGCTAGGTGTCAAACCTGGGTTGAGGCCAGAACATAAGCGCTTATCAGTGATACCTTAATTTTCTGGATCCTAACTTTGTGAACCAAGTTTCAGTACTTTGTCCCTTATTTTCATGTCAAGGGGTCAACAGATTTTCAACAACTGATAAAAATAGATTCTAAACCATTCATAAAAGTGTTGAGGTAATAGGCCCCTGCTGCTGCTGCTGCTAAGTCACTTCAGTCGTGTCTGACTCTGTGCGACCCCACAGACGGCAGCCCACCAGGCTTCCCTGTCCCTGGGATTCTCCAGGCAAGAACACTGTAGTGGGTTGCCATGTCCTTCTCCAATGCATGAAAGTGAAAGTGAAGTCGCTCAGTCATGTCCGACCCTCAGCGACCCCATGGACTGCAGCCCACCAGGCTCCTCGGCCCATGGCATTGTCCAGGCAGCAGGCCCCTCAGTTCAGTTCAGTCGCTCAGTCGTGTCCAACTCTTTGTGACCCCATGAATCGCAGCACGCCAGGCCTCCCTGTTTATTACCAACTCCTGGAGTTCACCCAGACTCACATCCATTGAGTCAGTGATGCCATCCAGCCATCTCATCCTCTGTCGTCCCCCTCTCCTCCTGCACCCAATCTCTCCCAGCATCAGAGTCTTTTCCAATGAGTTAACTCTTCGCATGAGGTGGCCAAAGTACTGGAGTTTCAGCTTCAGCATCATTCCCTCCAAAGAAATCCCAGGGCTGATCTCCTTCAGAATGGACTGGTTGGATCTCCTTGCAGTCCAAGGGACTCTCAAGAGTCTTCTCCAACACCACAGTTCAAAAGCATCAATTCTTTGGCACTCAGCCTTCTTCACAGTTCAACTCACATCCATACATGACCACAGGAAAAACCATAGCCTTGACTAGATGGACCTTAGTCGGCAAAGTAATGTCTCTGCTTTTAAATATGCTATCTAGGTTGGTCATAACTTTTCTTCCAAGGAGTAAGCGTCTTTTAAGAATCCCTTAATTCCTACTCCAGTTCATTATCTAGGGAGTCTTCTGTTTCTCCAACTGTTTCTAGCACTGCTGCCCCCCTTGCTCCCTCCTCTGCTGTCATGCTGGCTTCTGATAGTGGCCTCAACACTCCAACATCTTTCCAACCTCAGGACTTTTGCACTGGTTCCTCCCTCCTGAAATTCTCACCTTCACTGTCTTCCACATAGCAAGATAGGTTCTTTTCATTCTTTATCTCTTAAGCTTAAATGTCACCTCAGAGAGACCTGATTATGTCATTTAAAGGAGATCACACCCAGAGACAAAAAACAAAACCCAATGAAACCAAAAGCTAGTTCATTGAACAGATAAAACTGATAAGTCTTTAGCCAGATTCATCAAGAAAAAAAGGAGAGGGCCCAAATCCGTAAAATCAGAAGTGAAAATGAAAGTACGACTGCTGTCACAGAAATACAAAGAATTACAAGAGACTACCTACAAATAACTATACACCAATAAAATGGACAACCTGGAAGTCATGGACAAATTCTTAGGTTACAATCTCCCCAAGACTGAACCAGGAAGAAACAGAAAATATGAACAGACCAGTTACCATTACTGAAATTGAATCAATAAAAACTCCCAACAAACAAAAGTCCAGGACCAGATGGCTTTGCAGGTGAATTCTACCATTTAGAGAAGAGTTAAATGCCTATCCTGAAACTACTCCAAAAAATTGCAGAGGAAGGAAAACTACTGAACTTTATGAAGTCAGCATCATCGTCAGAGCTGAATAATACAATATCTGAAATGAAAAATAGAAGGAATCAAGAGCAGAATAAATGAGGCAGAAAAATAAGTGAGCTTGAAGACAGATTGGTAAAAATCACTGCTGCAGAAGAGAATTTTTAAAAAATGGAAAGAAATGAGGACAATCTAAGACCTATGGAAAACATTAAATGTACCAACATTTGCATTCTAGGGTTCTAAGAAGGAAAAGAGAAAAAGGACCCAAGAAAATATTTGAAGAGATAATAGCTGAAAATTTCCCTAATATGGGAAAGGAAACACTCAAGTCCAGGAAGTGTGGAGAGTCTCATACAGGATAAATCCAAGGAGGAACATGCTGAGACATATTAAATGGACAAAAAGAGAACGAATCTTAAAGAAGCAACAAGAGAAAAGATACAAGGGAATCCCCATGAGGTTATCAGCTGATCTTCAGCTGAAACTCTGTAGGCCAGAAGGGAGTGGCATCATGTATTTAGAGTGAGGAAAGGGAAAAACCTACAACCAAGAATACTCTTCCCAGCAAGTCTCTTGTTCAGATTCGATGGAGAAATCAAATGTTTATAGACAAGCAAAAGAGGGAATTCAGCACCACCAAACCAGCTTTACAAGAAATGCTGCAGAAACTCCTCCAGATGGAAAAGAGAAGGCCACGACTGGAAACAGGAAAATTATGAATGGGGGAGCTCACTGGTAAATTATGAATGGGAAAGCTCACTGGTAAAGGCAGAGAGCAAGGCACAGGAAACAAAGCACTTGTACTCTGAAACCTGTAAGATGCTGATGACAGAAATCAAAGATAATGCAAACAGGTGAAAGGACACACTGTGTTCTGGGTTGGAAGACTCAATACTGTCAAAGTCACTATACTACCCAGGGCAATCTACCGATTCAGTGCAATACCTACCAAGTTAGCAGTGACATTTTTCACAGAACCAGAACAAAAATCTTCTAAATTTGTGTGAAAACATAACCACAACAATCTTGAGAAGGAAAAACAGATGGAGGAATCATTCTCCCTGACCTCAGACTAAACTACAAAGATGCAGTAATCAAAACAGTGTGGTATTGGCACACACAAAGCAGAAATACAGAGCAGTGGCACAGGATAGCAAGTTCAGAAATGACACTCACACTTACAGTCACCCAGTCTACTACAAAGGAAGCACAAAGATACAGTGAAGAAAAGACAGCCTTTGTGAGTAGTGCTGGGAAGCCTGGACAGGTACATGTAAAAGAATAAAGTTGGAGCATTCTCTAACACCATAACCAAAAATAAAACAGACTACCTAAATGTAAGACTGGATATTATAAAACTTTTAGAGGAAAACATAGGCAAAACATTTTTCAACATGGATCACAGCAATTTTAGATACACCTCCTAGAGTAATGAAAATAACAAAAATAAACAAATTGCACATAATTAAAAACTTGTGCACAGCAAAGGAAACCATAAACAAAGCAAAAAGACAGCTCACAGAATGGGAGAAAATACTTGCAAATGATAAGACCAACATGAGATTGATCTCCAAAATATACAAACAGCACTTGCAGCTCAATATCAAAAAAAGCAAACAACCCAATCAAAAAAAAAAAATGCACAGAAGATCAAATACACATTTCTCTAAAGACATGAAAATGGCCAGAAAGCACATGGAAAGATGCTCAATGTTGCTAATTATTAGAGAAATGCAAATCAAAACTCTAATGAAGTGTATCACCTCATATTGATCAGAATGGCTATCATCAAAAAATCTACAAATAATAAATGTCAGAAAGAATGTGGAGAAAAGGGAATCCTCTTGCTCTGTTGGTGGAAATGTAAATTGATATAGCCACTGAATGGCTAGTCAGTACAGCCATTGAATAGTATAGCTGCTGCTAAGTTGCTTCAGTCGTGTCCGACTCTGTGCGACCCTGTAGACGGCAGCCCACCAGGCTCCACCGTCCCTGGGATTCTCCAGGCAAGAACACTGGAGTGGGTTGTCATTTCCTTCTCCAATGCATGAAAGTAAAAAGTGAAAGTGAAGTCGTTCAGTCATGCCCACTCTTAGTGACCCCATGGACTGCAGCCTACCAGGCTCCTCCGTCCATAGGATTTTCCAGGCAAGAGTACTGGAGTGGGTTGCCATTGCCTTCTCCATGAATAGTATAGAGGTTCCTTAAAAAAAAAAAACTAAAAGTAGAGTTACCATATGATCTAGTCTGGGCATATATCCAGAAAAGACAAAGCTGTTCTTATTGAAAAGATGGATGCATCCCACTGTTCACAGCACCACTATTTATAATATCCAAGACATGGAAGCAACCTAAATGTCCATCAACAGATGAAGGGACAGAGAATATGTGGGGTGTGTGTGATGGAATAGTACTCAGCCATAGCAAGGATGAGATAATGCCTTTTGCAGCACATGGATGGACCTAGAGGTTATCATACTAACTAAGTCAGATGGATAAAGACAAATATTATATGATATCACTTATATGCAGAATTAAACGTAATGATACAAATGAACCTATTTACAAAACAGAGATAGACTCAGACATAGAATACAAACTTATGGCTGCCAAAAGCAAGGGAAGGGATAATTTAGGAGCTTGGGATCAATAGATACACACTACTAAATATAAAATAAATAAACAAGAAAGATCTGCTGTATACCACAGGGAACTATATTTCAGTATCTTCTAATAACCCATAATGGAAAAGAATCTGAAAAAGAATAGTTACAGATGTTTAACTAAACACTTTATTAAAATATACCTGAAACATTGTAAATCATCTATGTAAATCATACATTGTAAATCATGTAAATCATTGTAAATCAACTAATTCTTTCAATTTAAAAAATACCAAGAAAAACATGAGGTAACTAATATGATGACCCTCCTGTGGTGAATGGGAAAACCCACAGGTAATACACAGAACAAATGAATGCTAGGAAAACTAAGGCAGTTGTTTCACATGGTTGGAGGTAACTCTATCTGTGAAACCACCCACCCTAAGTTTTATGGCATTGAAAGTCATCTTTGTAAAAACTAGAAAACGGTGTCCTTGAAGAAAAACTGTACGACAGTTTATGAGATCTTAGAGAGGTCTGATGTGATTGGGCTTCCCTCACAGCTCAGTCGGTAAAGAATCTGCCTGCAATGCAGGAGACCCAGGTTCGATTCCTGGGCCGGGAACATCCCCTCGAGAAGGAAATGGCTTCCCCCTCCAGTATGCTTGCCTGGAGAATCCCAGAGATAGAGGAGCCCGGCAGGCTGCAGTCCATGGGGTCGTAAGATTCAGACACAACTAAACCACCAACCAGAGAGGTGGGATGTGATGGAGTTAGAAGACTTGGGTTCAGGCTCAGAGATGACCCCTCATGTCACCTCAGTCAAATTACAGTTTCTCTTGGCTTTTGCTTCTCATTGTAAAGGAGTTATCTGCCCATTTCACAGAATCACATTTTGGAAATTATCTCAGATAAGAAATGATAGGAAAAGCACTAACCATTAATTTTTAGAACTCTGGAAGTTGAAAAAAATTTGTAATATGTGACTTAATATAAAGACAGAGATGTACCTAAAACGATTAAGAAAGAAGTCCTTTATCGAATGTTTTTCTTTGGAAGAACTCAAGTTTACTTTAGCTGTGTAGCTGTTGTCAGACTGCCTGGGTTGTGCTTCAGTTCAGCTGCCCACTAGCTGGTAAGCTGCCTCTCAGGCTCCGTTTCCTCATTTCAGGCTCATCTCTACCCCCATTGTGGTGTGGAAATACATTTACTAATCCTTGAGAAACACAAAGCACAGTGCCTGGCACATAGTAAGTTTTCGGTAAATACTGTTTTCTTATCCTTCCATCCATCGTTGATTACATTAGCAGATGTGCAGAACTGGAATCTGGAGCTTCTGATCAAAACCAGTCTTTCTTTTTCTCTGTTAAAGGCTTGACTGAAATGTAAATTCAACCAGTAGTTCTCTTATATACTGTTGGCTTAATGTGGAGTTTTGCTGATGGACATAA
Source organism: Budorcas taxicolor (assembly GCF_023091745.1). Lineage (NCBI taxonomy): Eukaryota > Metazoa > Chordata > Mammalia > Artiodactyla > Bovidae > Budorcas > Budorcas taxicolor. The sequence goes on from NC_068920.1 coordinate 88,685,554, forward strand.
TCCAAATGTTGAAACGTTATTTATAAATCTCAGAAAATTATTAGGGAGCAGATAGGATAAAGAGAACCATAATTCTATTCAAATTTTTATTTCAGTGCTCATAAGATGTTTTAGTTTTCCATAAAGCAAAAGAATTTATCTTTGGGATTGATAGATGTATAGTTATTAAGCATCTGGTTCATGTTTTTATATCCCAGTAGAAATGTGGCAGTACACTTAGAAAAGTTTCAGGAATTATTTTTCTCCAAATGCGCCAGTTTATTTTCTAACCTGGCTATGACTGTTAGGCTTAGGAAACACACACACACACACACACACACACACACACACACACACACACACACAGCATAGGCATGGCTACAGGAAGCCTTAAAACCTGTTGTAGCCATCGTGTACCTCCAATATAGATTATCGCAGTATCATCCTGTGAGAAACCCGTACTGTTGTCGATTGTTGCCTGAGACTTTGAAAGCCAGTGTGGCTGCTTCATGACTGAGGCTTCCGGGGAAATCTCCCTGTCCTTTCTCACCTAGTTTGTTGCCTCCCCACTTGACACACGGTGCTGTGCTTAGACGCTCAGTCGTGTCCAACTCTTGCGACCCCATGGACTGTAGCCTGCCAGGCTCCTCTGTCCATGGGGAGTCTCCAGGCAAGAATACTGGAGTGGGTTGCCATGCCCTCTGCCAGGGGATCTTGCCAGCCCAGGGATCGAACCCAGGTCTCCCGCATTGCAGGCAGATTCTTTACCCACTGAGCCATCCGGGACGCCCAGGAATACTGGAGTGGGTAGCCTACCCCTTCTCCAGGGGATCTTCCTGACCCAGGAATCAAACTGGGGTCTTCTGCATTGCAGGCGGATTCCTTACCAGCTGAGCTACCAGGGAAACCCTTACACAGAGTCATTGCTGTGTATCCCTGTGGGTTTGTGGACGTAGAGACCATACCAACAAGTTCCTAGCTAGATCCCTAGAACCCAGCTCTCCTCGTGGCTCATGGCAGGTGCTCAGGAGATATTTGTTCAAAGAGTGGATTCCCCAAAATTAAGTAGTTTAATATCTATTGTGGATGCATTTATAAAACATAAAACATGAAGGAATTAAAAAGCAAGCTAGCATCGTGTAATTGCTAGTTTAAACTTATGTCAAAACATTAATAAGTCATTGTACTTTATTCTAACCTAATGACTTAATTAGTTTACTGTCTTATAGTTAAAAGTCTCTTAATTTTGAAATTGAGACTTCACCTTTTTAGGCTTTATTGCATCTTTCTGCTGCTTGGGTAACTCTTTGAAACCATAAAGAGTAACTCAGGTGAGGTAACTCTTTGAAACTGTAAAGTCACATCTTTTGATTCTCGAACAGCTGGAGGTTTAGAAGCCAGTTTTGCTTTGAGGTTGCAGTGCCTACCATCTGTTGAGAAGTGAGTCTCAGAGGCCCTGCAATGCATCAGTAAAAGGCAGAAAGTGCTCCCACCTAATTAACATCAAGTATTTCCTGAAAGAGAGACGAGGCGGGGACATAGATACAGCCATAGAGCTGCCCCTCCTGAACGTGTCTGTTTACACATGGCTATCACAGGGGTGCTTTCATTCTCTAAGGCAAAATGTTTAGAATCTTGGGACCTACGCTGGAGCAGTTTCTAACGGAGCATTTTGAAAACTCTATGACACTTTAAGGAATGTCTGAAAGCCATTATGCAGACCAAGCCAAAGAAAGCACTGTTTTGATTTTAATGGTTTGTGACTTCTACTGTGTGTCCTGTCCTTGGGTCCTGGCTGCTCTGACATTGTGTGTAGGCTTCACTGCAGAGGCATTTGTTTCTCTATGTCAGCTTGGGAAGGAAAGTCAAGGTGAAGACAGGTGAAACAAACCACTTTGACCATATCCTTAAATTCAAGCTAAATTCTACCTTAAGTCCGTTGATTCTAAATTCTACCTTAAGTCAGTTGAGTTCAGGAAAGCTAATAATACATAATCAAACCAGAAACATTTTTCAGGAGAGAATAGTTCCAATCTCTTTGAGTGATTCTAGTACTTTCAGTTTAAAAACTTTATATTGTTTGATCCTATGATTATTTTTATTGTGTTACTGAATGAAAGAATAACACTGAATGATTCAAAATATATGTTAATTTGTAAGTTTGGGTTAAATTTAAGTGTTTAAAAATAATAATTGCCTGGATCTCTCAACCTCACATCTTGGAAAAAGAATATCTCCATTCTTACCAGAAGTCTCTGTGTCCAATAAGTGACTCCTTCAAGAAATGATACAGCCCCCACCCTCACAGAAGCTCAGCTCCAGTCTCCACCAGACATTTGGGAGTGGCAGTTGTTTGGGCTTTTACTTGTGTCTCGGTTCTGTTGTCTCTTTCTGAAATCAGAACCGCTTTCTTCCTCTAACTGATGCGTTCAGTTCAGTTCAGTTCAGTCGCTCAGTCGTGTCCAACTCTGCGATCCCATGAATCGCAGCGCGTCAGGCCTCCCTGTCCATCACCAGCTCCTGGAGTTCACTCAAACCCACATCCATCGAGTCGGTGATGCCATCCAGCCATCTCATCCTCTGTCGTCCCCTTCTCCTCCTGCCCACAATCCCTCCAAGCATCAAAGTCTTTTCCAATGAGTCAACTCTTTGCATCAGGTGGCCAAACTACTGGAGTTTCAGCTTTAGTATCAGTCCTTCCAATGAACACCCAGGACTGGTCTCCTTTAGAATGGACTGGTTGGATCTCCTTGCAGTCCAAGGGACTCTCAAGAGTCTTCTCCAACACCACAGTTCAAAACCATCAATTCTTTGGCGCTCAACTTTCTTCACAGTCCAACTGTCACATCCATACATGACCACGGGAAAAACCATAGCCCTGATTAGACGGACCTTTGTTGGCAAAGTAATATCTCTGCTTTTGAATATGCTGTCTAGGTTGCTCATAACTTTCCTTCCAAGGAGTGTCTTTTAATTTCAAAGCTGCAATCACCATCTGCAGTGATTTTGGAGCCCCCAAAATAAAGTCTGACACTGTTTCCACTGTTTCCCCATCTATTTCCCATGAAGTGATAGGACCAGATGCCATGATCTTAGTTTTCTGAATGTTGAGCTTTAAGCCAACTTTTTCACTCTCCTCTTTCACTTTCATCACGAGGCTTTTTAGTTCCTCTTCACTTTCTGCCATAAGGGTGGTGTCATCTGCATATCTGAGGTTATTGATATTTCTCCCGGCAATCTAGTCTTTCCCATTCTGTTGTTTTCCTCTATTTCTTTGCACTGATTGCTGAGGAAGGCTTTCTTATCTTTCCTTGCTGTTCTTTGGAACTCTGCATTCAGATGCCTATATCTTTCCTTTTCTCCTTTGCTTTTTGCTTCTCTTCTTTTCACAGCTATATGTAAGGCCTCCTCAGACAGCCATTTTGCTTTTTTGTATTTCTTTTCCACGGGGATGGTCTTGATCCCTGTCTCCTGTACAATGTCACGAACCTCCGTCCATAGTTCATCAGGCACTCTATTTCTCACTTCCACTGTATAGTCATAAGGGATTTGATTTAGGTCATACCTGAATGGTTTAGTGGTTTTCCCTACTTTCTTCAATTTAAGTCTGAATTTGGCAATAAGAAGTTCATGATCTGAGCAACAGTCAGCTCCCTCACATCATTTGAGCCCATTTCCCTGAAATCCTAAGTTCCCATCAGTTTACGGCAGCAGTTCTCAAACTTTTGGTCTCAAGACTTTATTACACTCTATCAAATTATTGATGACCCACCCAAAAGTTTTGTTTACTGATTTATCTATCAATAGTTACCATTTTACAAATTGAAACATAAAATGTTTGTTTCTTTTAAAAAATTCATTATACATTAAATACATAACATTTTTTGAAAAATAACATATTTTGGAGAAATTGGTGAGAAGGGCCAAATTGTTTTAATTTTGAACGTCTCCTAAATTTCTGGCTTAATAGAAGACAGCTGAATATTCTTATCTCCACTCAATTTATTGTAATATGTTGCTTTGGTTAAGGAATTTGAAGAAACTCTGGCCTTACATAGATATGTAGTTGGAATAGGAGTATTTTAACAGCCTTTTCACATAATTGTGGATATTCCTCAATAATACTAGAGTAAAACTCAGCAGATGACAGTTTCTTAAAGGCGGGTTACAAAGCAGACTCTGCAACTGTATCAGTGAACTAATGGTCTGTCTTCCACTTTGAATGAGTTTTGCAGCATCATGCATGGGAAAAATCTTAATTCACTGAATTATGCAGTTCTTCCAAACATTTATGCATTTTAATATATAATATTATAAAATCACATTCAATAACAGCACCCCTAATCTCATTGATAAATAACTAGGAAAGTTATAATATTTGATATTCAAAATTTTGATTGAAAACAAATTTTATCATTAGCAACAAATCGTTCCAATTATTTACCTTGAAGTAACACTTTCAAGAAAATGTCAGCCAGATAGAAATCTGAGTCACCACAGTTTGTCAGCCATTCTTTCAAATAAAAATGGTGTTTCATTAAGAAGTGGCTAGTTCAACTTGAAACTCAGTCACACAAGTGCTTTTCATGGAAACAACCATTTACTTCGAGAGGCAACAATGTTTTTTTTTTCACTTCCTCTGTTGGCACGCATAATATTAAAAAGATGTGTACTTAAGAGTTGAAATTGAATAAAACATCCTTTCTACTGCTTTATCAAGGACTTTCTTAGGTGGAGCTGGCTCTTTTTGCCAGTGCATAGCAGTACAGAACACAATCATTTCTAGTACAGTTTGGTATCAACGCCTTGATTCACGCAAGGGCACCATTTTTGCCCACCATGGCTTTTGCACCATCAATGCAAATTTTGACACAGTTGTATAGAATAAACCATGAGATTTGAAAAATACCTTTAAAATCCTAAAATTAGGTCAAGGATTTACTGATGCCTCAAATGAAATAATCAGTGGCTCCCAAGGTTAACAGTCCAAGAGCCATGGATTCAAACTTGGATCCCGCAACTCCTTCCACCTTTGCAGTATGACTCTGGAAGCCTAGTCAGTTCTGATAAAGAAGCTAGAAATAACTTTTTGCTATTTGATAAATTAATGAATTTAACTTCCCACATGCTATTCCTCCGGACCCCTTCATAATCATTACTTTTCTTTCAAATAAGAAACTGTAACAGCTAAAACCATTTGTATACAGTTAAAACTTAATCACTTTACATTTGGAACATTCCTTTTAAAAGAAATTTCCTCTAATTCAATACAAAATAATGAGTACCTATCATGCACTCAGTACTAACTAGGCACTTCAGGGAATAAAACAAGTGCACATTCCTACTCCTCAATTATTAATTTTTGCAAAGGCTTACTGCGTGAAACAAAGGCTGTATGGTTAGATGTTGCCTCAGATGTAGGTTATAAGTAATAAAAATAGAGATGTAGGGATTTCAAAGAGAAGCTGATGGATAGAGGAGCTACTCCGAGGAATCCATGGTTTGGATAAAGGTACTGAAGCTGGGGCTTCTCTGGTGGCTCAGACAGTAACAAATCTGCCTGCAATGCAGGAGACCCGGGTTCAATCCCTGGGTCAGGAAGATCCCCTGGAGAAAGGAATGGCAACCTATTCCAGTATTCTTGCCTGGACAATTCCATGGACAGAACCTGGTGGGCTACAATCCATGGTGTTGCAAAGAGTTGGACATGACTGAGTGACTAACACACACACACACACACACACACACACACACACAGACACACACACACACAGACACACACACACACACACACAGACACACACACACAGACACACACACACACACACACACTGAAGCTGGAAACTGGAGCCAGTCCTGAGGGGTTGGAGGTAATCGGGACTGTAAATATTTGTACACAGCCACATCCAGAGCTGGAGAGGTGAAGAGAAAGGGCTGGAATAGCTCTTCTTCACCCTCCTACCCTCCAATTGCCTTTAGTTGAGCAAGGAGACTATTAAGTAAACCAAGACATGGGGGAGGCAACTCTAGAGTGAGTCACAGCCAAAAGGGGTTGTCAAAGGGACAGAGTGAGACTTCCCTGGTGGTCCAGTGATTAAGACTTCCCGTGCAGGCAGCACAGGCTCAGTCCTGGTTGGGGAGCTAAGGTCCTACACACCTCGGGGCCAAAAAGCAAAACACAGAATGGAAACACGATCGTAACAAATTCAATAAAGACTAAGAACAAAAATTTTTTTAATGACCCAGATTATCAGGGCACCATTGTCTGTTGTAGACCAGATGCACTGCTTACATCGCCATCCTAGAAAGAACCAGCTATCCATGTATAGGAAGTGTTGGCAATCAACTTCCAACTGTCAGTCCCTTTAGGGTCGGCCTCAGGTGCAAAAAGCCACTTCTCTGCAAAAAACCTACCTTGCTCAAGGTCATACCCTTCCCAGGACAGTCAATATCCATTAACAGACAGGGGCAGGGATGTAAAAGCATAGCCATTCTAGACAACTCTGCAGATGGTATTCCCTCCAAAGCTCCCTGCTACATTGGCTGAGGGCTTAATGCAAATCAACTCCTTCTGATCCATCCTTCCTTCTCCTTCTTCTCACAGGTGGGATCCCCTGTGAGAATTCTTGCACTCCAAATTCTGCCTCGGTACCTGATTCTGGAAAATCTAACCTATGACATTCTCTCTTGCTGATCAGTACATATATATGTATATATATGCATATGTTTATGTATACGTGTGTGTGTGCTCTGTCGCTCAGTCGTGTCTGACTTTTTGTGGCTTCATGGACTGTAGCCTGCCTGGCTCCTCTGTCCATGGCATTTTCCAGCAAGAATACTGGAATGGATTGCTATTTCCTCCTCCAGGGGATCTTCCTGACCCAGGGATCAAACCCACATCTCCTACACATGTACATGTTTAAGCATATATACATATGTCTATGTATACATATTATTTTTAAATTACTTTCTCCATTCATACAGTATACTACCCACAAATTATCAGCAAACTGTGTTTTCAACCTGTTGGCTTATTTATTCTAAATATAGCCATTATTTCCCTCTAATGAAAATGTTTGTTGCCAAAAAATTTTTATAATGGCAAAATTATTTATTTTCCCACTAATCCCTGTGTAATTTTGGCCCATTTTGGAGATATTAAGATACTAAATATACATAATTTGTTCAGAACAGTGGGGCATTTTATCTGTTTACTCTTGGGTTGGGAAGATCCCTTGGAGAAGGAAATGGCAACCCACTCCAGTATTCTTGCCTGGAAAATCCAATGGACAGAGGAGCCTGGTGAGCTACAGTCCACAGGGTCACAAAAGAGTCAGACATGGCTGAGCGCGAGCACAGTCAACAACTGAGAGTAATTCCCAGTAAGAAGGAAAAATATTCCAGTTGTAACTTCAAAAATATGACATGTGGAAGGTTGAAAGTCACTTTCTAAGCAGTGTGGGGTGTAAGCCTTAGTCTTGACACCTCTGTTTAGTAGCACACCCTGAGGTCCTTCAGCCTCGTGTGCAGGGCAGAGGACCAAGGTCTGATTGCACTCAATCTGTTTGCAGGAAACTCAAGCAAAGTCATGCCCTTTCTGAAAAACCTTCCACCGAAGGTGATGGGCTAGAGGACCCCTAAGGTGGTTCTTTTCTTAACATCCCAGGCCCCAAGTTCTGTGCTGTGTTGTCACATAGGTTATTTGGAGTCCTGAGAAGCAGATTAAACTATGATTTTAAATTTTTATTTTAGGCAAGACTTTTTATATAAACCAACAACAAGCATTTGTGGCAGCCCTAAAATTTGTCATGAGAAATAAGCCTTTCCTTCATGAAGCCCAGGTTGGAGGGCAGCCCTGGGCTGGACTGGAAGCCCAGCAGAAGCATCTTTCTTCCCAGTCTCTTCTCTGCCCTGCCTGGTGACTCCTGCCAGCCTGCTCCTCTCACCACAGCTCCCCAGTATCACTTCTACAGTCGCTGCTCCACTGACTCCCCGAGGCCATAAGACACAAGCCAGATCCCATAGGCTGGCATACACGCCCTCTGTGGTCTGACCAGTGGCCACCTTTCTAACTGCCCTGGAGCCCCCCTCCTACCCATGCACTCTCTCTAGTGGCTCTGAAATCCTCACAGTCCATGAACACACTGCTGACTCTCAGCTCTGCCTCTCTGCACACGTTCCTCTTTCTCCTCACTTGGCCCTCCCCTCTGTCCTGCCACCCTCATCTGCCTGGCAAAGCCCTGCCCCATGCCTCCCTCTGTTATTTCCTCTGACTCTTCCTGGATACCCATCTACTCTGTTTATAACTTCACTACAACCAGGCTTTTTGCATTAGACACTGTTTATTTTTCACACCAGACACCTCACTTGAATGTGATGCCTGAGGAGCAAAAGCAGAATCCAGTTCACCCTTGCATCACCAGCGCCATCACAGGGCCTGATACACACTGGGCCTCAGGCACTGTTTCACATAGAAAGTTGAATTAATGGCTTCCGGCCACTGAATCCCCCACCCAGCTCTGTTGAAAGAATTGTTTTGGTCTTGTGTTGTTTGCCTATTTTCTTTCCTTCTGGCCAAAGCATCTCCAACAAACGGGAGAAGTCTAAAGAGTGACTTCCAGACAAACCATGCGCTAACCACAATGCCCAGCATCTAATAAACAGGGACTAAAATGTCACTAAATTAATGACTGGAGGCCCCCATTGATAGGCGACGCTATGCCTCTCTTTTCTAACTCATTGGCAATTCAGTTGCAGGCTAACAGGAAGGGATACAGTGGAGGGAGAAGCAGGCCTCTCAGTGGCCTCAAGTCATGGCCTGTGGGCGTTACCGTGGTCTAAACGCTTGTGTCCCCTTCAGGTTCCTATGCTGAGATCTAACCCGCAAGATGATGGTATTAGGAGGTGGGGCCTTTAGGCGGTGTGTAAGTGATGACAGTGGAATCCTCATGAATGAGATTCATGCCCTTATAAAAGAGACACCAGAGAGAGCCCTAGCACCTTCTGAGGATATCAGTATTAGTTTAGTTAACTAAAGTAAGATGTGTTCGTGAACCCTGGAAATTGGAGTTGAGTGCTAGTGAGGATACAGCTGTAAGTCTGCAAGCCAGAAGGGACCCTTACCTGACTACACTGGCACCCTGGTCTCAGACGTCCAGCCTCCAGAACAACAAGCAATGCATTTCAGCTGTTTATAAGCTATCCGGTCTCTGGCACTTTGTTAAAACAGCCTCAGTGGACTGAGGCAGGGGACCACCTGCTCATACACCTGGCTAAATATGGCTCCTGGAGGCTTAAAAAGGAAATTCAGCTCGTCTCCAGGACGTAGTATGGTCTGGGCTCTGCAGGTATTAGTTTAGTAAACTAAAGTGAAATATGTTAGCAAACCCTGGGAACTGGGGTTGAATGCTTGTGTGAAGCTGAGGTTGGTAGGGTCTCCCTCATCCACATGTTTCATGGGTATGATTAATGTTTGACTCTTGTCAAGGAGGGCTACAGGGAGGTTCCAAGACGGGCCTTTGACTAGACTAAGAAAAAAGGAGGTGTGGGAAAATGTGTCTGAGAAGCTCATCCAGCACAAACATATTTGCTGCCAAACTGTGAAATTGTTAAATTTATACCACACAAGACTGTTACTTAAAACATCATGGTAAAATTGCCTGCTGAAGCAGAAAAGAGAGCCTTACGCACCTCTGGAAGGAACATATGTGCTCAGGTGTAGACCCCTGCCTCCTCTCCTCCCCTGTACTTAGTATCTGTGTTTCCTAAGACCCTGTGCTGCTCTCTGTCCTGAGTTTCAGCTAGGATATGAGCTTCTATAATAACTATAAACTCTCAACAGAATGCAGATGATAACTAAAGTAAAACAGCTATCTGCAGGCACTGGAGCAGAGAAGGCAATGGCACCCAACCCCAGTACTCTTGCCTGGAAAATCACATGGACGGAGGAGCCTGGTGGGCTGCAGTCCACGGGGTCTCTAAGAGTCGGACACAACTGAGCGACTTCACTTTCACTTTTCACTTTCATGCATTGGGGAAGGAAATGGCAACCCACTCCAGTGTTCTTGCCTGGAGAATCCCAGGGACAGGGGAGCCTGGTGGGCTGCCATCTCTGGTGTCGCACAGAGTCGGACACGACTGAAGCGACTTAGCAGCAGCAGCAGCAGGCACTGGAGAGTGAACAAAAGCAGGCAGATTCTGGTGAGGGGTCCATGCTTGGAGGAGGGGAGTTTTACGGAGTGAGCTGCCATTTTAGACTAGAGCCAGGCAGTCACTGTGGCATATGGGCCAGTGGGAGTGCTGATGGAACAACTGCTGTCTTTCTGGGGAACCAGAAGACTAGATATGGGGGAACCACAGCTGCTAGAAGGGGCTCCGGAAGAGAGAGAGCTGGAGAAGAGATCCCCCAATTCTGTCTGTTCACATCGCTATTGGCTTTGAATCACACATACACAGAACAAACTGAAAGCACTCTGCTGAGGGCAGACAATCTGATTTGGAGGTAGTGGCCAAAAAAGGATGTGTTGCAGTTTGAGTTCAACAAAGATGATTGCCTGCTTCAAAAAGAAAAGAGAAAGAAGAAAGAAAACAATTTTTAAAGAAAAGAAAGAATGTTTATCAGGGTAAAATAACATAATCCTCAGTTCAGTTCAGTTCAGTTGCTCTGTCGTATCCGACTCTTTGCGACCCCATGAATCGCAGCACACCAGGCCTCCCCATCCATCACCAACTCCCGGAGTTCACTCAGACTCACGTCCATCGAGTCCGTGATGCCATCCAGCCATCTCATCCTCGGTCGTCCCCTTCTCCTCCTGCCCCCAATCCCTCCCAGCATCAGAGTCTTTTCCAATGAGTCAACTCTTCTCATGAGGTGGCCAAAGTACTGGAGTTTCAGCTTTAGCATATTCCTTCCAAAGAAATCCCAGGGCTGATCTCCTTCAGAATGGACTGGTTGGATCTCCTTGCAGTCATAAATTAAAATTCATAATGCCCAGGATACAGTCCAAAATTACTCAACATAAAAAGATCCAAGAAAATGGAACCTATTTTCAAGAGAAAAGAATATCCACTGAGGAAAAAGCCTGAGATGAATGAAATATGGAATTAGCAGACCGATTTGAAAGCAGCTATCATAACTATCCTCCATGAAGTAAAAGAAAATGTTCACAATGAAGACAGAAAATTTCAGCAAATAAAAAATTTTAAGATATTCTTTAAAATTATATGTGTATGATATATAAAAACTGTATAATGGCTGAAGTTTTACAAAATCTACTGGATAAATTTAACAGAATGGAGAAAACAGAGAAAAAAGTAAGTGAACTTGAAGATAGATCAATAGAAATAATCCAATATGAAGAATAGAGTTTAACAACTGAAAAAACAAAAGCCTCAGACACCTTTTAGATAATATCAGTCAAAAATATATGTAGTTGAAGGGGAAAAGAAAGAAAATAAGGCAGAAAAAATATTTGAAGAAATAATCACTGGAAATCTCATGAATGTGTTGAAAACTTGAATTTATAGATTCAAAGTATTCAAAGAATATCAAGCATGCTAAGGCACATTTTATAGTCAAGATATTGAAAGCCAAATACAAAGAGTAAACATTGCTGAGGTAGCAAGAAAAGAATAACATACTACATTCAAAGAACAGTTCAATAAATGGCTGACTCCTTATCAGAAATTATGAAGTCCAAGAGAGAGTAGAAGAATATTCCCGAAGTGCTGAAAGGAAAGGAAATCTATCAGCCCTGAATTCTATATCTAGCAAAAATATCCTCCAAGAATGAAGGTCAAATAAGGAAATTTTCAGATAAAACTAAGAGAATTTGACACCAGCAGACCTGCACATAGAAATGCTAATGGAAGTTTTTCAGAACAAGGTAAATGATACCGGCATGAAATTTGAATCATCAGAAAGGAATGAAGCAGAAGAAGTGATTAGGCAGCATTAGAACCTGCTTCCTCTTTTTTGGCCCAAACCCCTCCAGTAGCCCAAAAGTCAGAGACAAGACTTCCAGGTTTCCAAACAGTCCACAACATTCTGTGAAAACTAAATACCATTTTTAGTAGGATGAAAAACATCAAATACTTAGGAATAAATCTAACAAAAAATGTTCAGGGAAAACTGAAACCTACAAGACTGCTGGGGGCAGAGAGTAAAAACGAGGAGGAGACTGTGCTGGTGGAGCACGTCTGTCCCAGCCCCTCTGCCCCAATTTAGAGCAGGGAGCAGGGTGGAAAACGTGGGCCTCAGACTGGCTCTCGAGTGGGGTTACACATCCAGCCACCGAGAAACAGTCTGACTTCTCTCTTGCTCAGTCCATATTCTAAGCTGTTCAGTTGCTAAGTCATGTCTGACTCTGCGAACCCTTGGACTACAGCACTCCAGGCTTCCCTGCCCTTCACTGTCTCCCAGAGTTTGCTCAAACTCATGTCCATCTAACCATCTCATCTCCTGCCACCCCTAATTTGTCTACCCTTGAAACAATTAGCCATAACCATGCGTAAGTGCATAAAAGAGCTACCAGGACCAATTGCTTTTACCAAATGAGTTGATGGGAGGCAGTTTCTACAAAGTAGGCAGGAAGGTAGCTCATTTGGTATCTCGTACAGTAAGAGAAGAATGAAGAAAACTCTCTTGATTTACCAGCAAGTAAATGTTAAGGTGAAACTACATCTTAGGAAAGCCTCCTATTGGGAGGGTACAGGATGTGCTGGTAGGAAAGGGGGCAAAGACGAGGAACAAGATGAGCTGGAGGCCAGGAAAACATTTGGAATCGGCCAGGCAAGATGTTGGTGGGATAATCAGCGGGAATATGCTAGTATTGCCAGGCCAGTTATTATTATTACTAAAACTTCCATAATGATTGATCAAGAGTGTAATAGTAACTGCAGCTTGTGGTAAATGAACAATATACATTTCAGCATGTGTCATTTATCTCCAAAACCACACAACAATGCCATTTCAAAATATTTGTCTGGTTTGGGCAGCGGAGTTTAGAGCTGGGGGAAGAGTACAGCCTGGAGGGTGGCAGACACCTTGCTGTTTATTTCCGGTGTTGGGGACTTGCTTATTCTCCATGACCATTCATGTTTCTAAAATCCCCTCCAGTATCCCCATCCGTTCCCTCTTGGACTCTACAACATTCTTCAGGGGGACTACAAGTACCTCCATTACAACTGAAGAGGAGTGTGAGGCTTAGAGGTGGGGGTAGCTGCTCAGGGTTGGCTCTGGGGGCAGGGCCAGCTTTCAAGTCAACAGCAACAATGTCAGCACAGGCAGCGAGAGCCCACCTCTGAGCCTTGGTCACTCAAGGTTGCACTGTCTGTGACCCCCAGCCCACGGGGAAGTTCCTTGCAGGCTCAGAGAACAGTATGTGCAGATAACTTCTTGCCTCAAACACCTGAGACTCTGCCCAAGGGTTTTGTCTGGAACCCTGAGCACTCTTTGCCTGTGAACAGGTCAGACTGAAAGTTTGAGGGAGTTCATGCTTTTTTAGGGGCACCCACTCAAAATACAAAGAACCAGAGTGGGCAGAGATACCCTAGCTTCCTCTCTGCTTCAGCCTCCTCGCCCTCAATAGGGTGACTCAAGGTGAATTGTACACTGAACTTCAGCAGATCCTCAGCAGGATTGCCTCTCAGTTGCCCAAGCTCAAGGCCCAGAACTCACTGACGTAACCCTGAGTGGTCTCCTCCCTTCCCTGTCTCTTTCCTTCTGGCCTTTTCCATGCTTCTGGGAATCATCTCCAAATAAACAAGTTGCTTGGTCCTGTCAGACTATTTGTAACCCCATGGCCTATACAGTCCATGGAATTCTCCAGGCCAAATAAACAACTTGTACCTAAATCCTTGTCTAGAGTCTGCTTTGGGGGGGCACCCACACTGGGACAGACAGCAATCCCATCCAAAAGTGCTGGACCCCTCTGCCCAGAGGAGTTGGGAGACCCCTTCAGGTGGCTCAAGAAGGGATAGGGAAGGACTGTGAGGTCAGCAGATGGCATTTCAGGTAAGGGGTCGGGCATGAGCCTACTCTGGAGGGTATGTGGGATGTAATGTGGGGGGGGGGGGATGGGCAATGGGAGTCTAGGGGTGGCAGGAAGGAAATCAGGGATGAGACCCTGAATCTTCCAGCAAAGCGGACTGAACCCACAGGCCTCCAAGCAGATGCCAGGGAGGCCGCAGTCACCCTTGACTCAGTCAAGGCTTTTAAGGGCTGGAATTGGAAATGCCATTTTCTGGTTTGCTATTGGCCCAGTATTTCTTGTTTTACATTTTTTTCCTCTGGAATTTCCATTGTCCTTACTCCTTAGAGGAGACTAGACTTTTGTGGGTAGTAAAATATGTCCTCTAAGTTAAATGTCATTTCACCAAGTGCCATCATCACATTTTTCAGCACCTGGCCATTTACATAGCTCTTTCATTTTGCACTGATAAAATAGCCCTTTGAGGTCAGAAAGGCAGAGGCTAGAATTTCCATTTCTGAGATGCTGGCTAATGTCCCCAGTGTGACCCAGCTGTAAGTGGCAACACCTACCAAAGTGGGAGGGAGCTCCTAGAGCCTGGCTTCACTCCTGCAAGATGGAGTGGGGAACTCAGCAGGACCCTGTGAGTGTGGCCCCTCCACTGGGCCCAGTCAGCACTATGACAGTCGTGGGCAGGGCGGTCCCCCCGGGGATGGAGAACCAGTGCCTGAATGCAGACATCAGCGGTCTGGACAGTGCTGGCCACCCTGCTTATATAACATCTGTCCTTTCAGGCTCCCACTGCAACTGGCTAGACTTTCTAACAGAAAGTTCTCTTTACCAAGCTTTCCAAGTCCTAGTTCTTGCAAGTGGTTCTGCAGATGGCAACCTTTGTCTAGAACGCTAGCACCTGACCACTGTCAGTCCTTGCCAAGGGTGGGCAACCTGGTGACTCAGTGGCCAGCTCAGGATCAAGGGTGACCCATCTCAAGTCCATCTGAGCCTCTCAGAGCACAGACAAGTAGCCAACTCTTTGTAGGTTTTGCATTTTTATGGCGCATTGCAGCTTCCAAGTATGTGTTTAGGATATTGAAAACACTTGTTATTCTTTGTGTTAATATGATGAAAATAATAATAATAAGGTAGGGTCAGTCTCCTGGAGGCTCTGTGAACAGGGCTGGGTTTCCTGCCCTCCTGACCTCGGTGAGATAGGCTGCACTGCGGCCACGAAAAACTCTGGCAGAATTCTGTGCCCCTCCCAGGGGTGGTCCCAGATCAAGGAGCAGCTCCAAGCCTTCCTGGCAGGACTGGCAGTGGAGCCAGAAGCAGGGACCCTGCCCCATCCCTGCTGAGTCCAAATCCTTCCAGGTCTGGCCACGTGGCATGGGGCCTGCCTCCTGGATAGGAGAACTAAGAACCCCAGAGGTGGCCTGAGGTCTCCTGCTTTGGGGACTGAGGGCCAGGGGTGGGAATTGATCGATATCCTTTCTGCTGAAACCTTCAGGGAATTACAACCTGTCTTGATCAATATTTTCCTGTAACCTTCTCAATTTCTTTCTAGAAAAGTGAGGATTTAACAAAGGAAACTATGAAACTCCTTTGCTGGAATCAGACAAAAAGGAAGATCTTTAATAAAAGAATCAATAATGGATGTTACACCATTAAGCCTAATTTTCCATCAGGGCACAGATGACATGAGAACTACTGTTCTCTCAGTTCAGTTCAGTCGCTCAGTTGTGTCTGACTCTGCGACCCTGTGGACTGCAACACGCCAAGTTTCCCTATCCTTCACCAACTCCTGGAGCTTGCTCAAACTCATGTCCATCGAGTCAGTGATGCCATCCAACCATCTCATCCTCTGTCATCCCCTTCTCCTCCCACCTTCAATGTTTACCAGCATCAGGGTCTTTTCCAGTGAGTCAGTTCTTCACATCAGATGGCCAAGGTATTGGAGTTTCAGCTTCAGCATCAGTCCTTCCAATGAACACTCAGGACTGATTTCCTTTATGATGGACTAGTTGGATCTCCCTGCAGTCCAAGGGACCCTCAAGAGTCTTCTCCAACACCACAGTTCAAAAGCATCAATTCTTCAGTGCTCAGTTTTCTTTATAGTCCAACTCTCACATCCATAGGTGACTACTGGAAAAACCACAGCTTTGACTAGACGGACCTTTGTTGACAAAGTAATGTCTCTGCTTTTTAATATGATGTCTAGGTTGGATATAGCTTACCTTCCAAGGAGCAAGCGTCTTTTAATTTCATGGCTGCAGTCACCATCTGCAGTGATTTTGGAGCACAAGAAAATAAAATCTGTCACTGTTTCCATTGTTTCCCCATCTATTTGCCATGAAGTGATGGGACCAGATGCCATGATCTTAGTTTTCTGAATGTTGAGCTTTAAGCCAACTTTTTCACTCTTCTCTTTCACTTTCATCAAGAAGCTTTTTAGTTCCTCTTCACTTTCTGCCAAAAGGGTGGTGTCATCTGCATATCTGAGGTTATTGATATTTCTCCCAGCAATCTTGATTCCAGCTTGTGCTTCCTGCAGCCCAGCATTTCTCATGATGTACTCTGCATATAAGTTAAATAAGCAGGGTGACAATATACAGCCTTGACACACTCTTTTCCCAGTTTGGAACCAGTCTGTTGTTCCATGTCCAGTTCTAACTGTTGCTTCTTGACCTGCATACAGATTTCTCAAGAGGCAGGTCAGGTGGTCTGTATTCCCATCTCTTTCAGAATTTTCCACAGTTTATTGTGATCCACACAGTCAAAGGCTTTGGCATAGTCAATAAAGCAGAAATAGATGTTTTTCTGGAACTCTCTTGCTTTTTCGATAATCCAGCAGATGTTGGCAATTTGATCTCTGGTTCCTCTGCCTTTTCTAAAAGCAGCTTGAACATCTGGAAGTTCACAGTTCACGTACTGTTGAAGCCTGGCTTGGAGAATTTTGAGCATTACTTTGCCAGCCTGTGAGATGAGTACAATTGTGCAGTAGTCTGAACATTCTTTGGCATTGCCCTTCTTTGGGATTGGAATGAAAACTGACCTTTTCCAGTCCTGTGGCCACTGCTGAGTTTTCCAAATTTGCTGGCATATTGAGTGCAGCACTTTCACAGCATCATCTTTCAGGATTTGAAATAGCTTAACTGGAATTCCATCACCTCCTCCAGCTTTGTTCATTGTGATGCTTCCTAAGGCCCACTTGACTTCACATTCCAGGATGTCTGGCTCTAGGTGAGTGATCACACCATCATGGTTATCTGAGTTATGAAGATCTTTTTTATATAGGTCTTCTGTGTATTCTGACACTTCCCTGGTGGCTCAGAGGTTAAAGCATCTGCCTGCAAGGCGAGAGACCAGGGTTTGATCCCTGGGTCAGGAAGATCCCCTGGAGAAGGAAATGGCAACCTACTCCAGTATTCTTGCCTGGAGAATCCCATGGAAGGAACCTGGTGGGCTACAGTCCATGGGGTCGCAAAGAGTCGGACATGACTGAGCGACTTCACTTCACGACTGAGTGACTTCACTTCACTTCACTTCTGTGTATTCTTGCCACCTCTTAATATCTTCTGCTTCTGTTAGGTCCATACCATTTCTGTCCTTTATTGTGCCCATTTTTGCATGAAATGTTCCCTTATTATCTCTAATTTTCTTGAAGAGATTTCTAGTCTTTCCCATTTATTATTTGCCTCTATTTCTTTCCGTTGATCACTGAGGAAGGCTTTCTTATCTCTTCTTGCTGTTCTTTGGAACTCTGCATTCAAATGGATATATCTTTCCTTTTCTCCTTTGCCTTTAGCTTCCCTTCTTTTCTCAGCTATTTGTAAGGCCTCCTCAGGCAACCATTTTGCCTTTTTGCATTTCTTTTTCTTGGGGATGGTCTTGATCACTGCCTCCTGTACAATGTCACAAACCTCCATCCATAGTTCCTCAGGCACTCTGTCTATCAGATCTAGTCCCTTGATTCTACTTGTCACTTCCACTGTACAATTGTAAGGGATTTTATTCAGGTCATACCTGAATGGTCTAGTGGTTTTCCCTACTTTCTTCAATTTAAGTCTGAATTTGGCAATAAGGAGCTCATGATCTGAGCCACAGTCAGCTCCCCATCTTGTTCTCTCAGGTGCTTTTCAAACCTTCAAGATCTGAGTGTAGCTAACTGACCACACTTTATTATGATTGCTTTCATCATATTAACACACAGAAATTTTTTTCTCTGTGAATTTTTTAACATCCCAATTGCCATGGGATTAATCTGGAGTTTAGAGATGACATTTTTCTTCTCTTTGGAGAATACTATGAGAAGGGCAACCCTGAATGCTCAAAAGAATAGCTTTTGTCTCTTGTTTTTCCACTAAGGAAAAAGATGTAAGCTGGGAAGCCAATCTTGTTTCACCCTTCACCCCCAACCTATGGGAACCTGCCCTTCTGCCCATCTCAGGTACAGCTGCCTAGACCAGGGGGGGCCTTTGACCTCAGGTTACCTTTCCCAAGGACACTGACTTGTGGCCTGGTTAAAAAAAAAAAAAAAGATCCGCTAAGATGCCTTCTTCAGGCCGTAAGTAGGGGAGACAGAGAGGCTGCTGACATTTTGGAAATGGAAACCAAAGCAGCCGGTTGTGGTGCAGAAAGGGAAGAGAAGGAGGTGATCGCCGAGATGGTCACATACCAGAGGAGGGCAAAGAGGAGCCAGGGGCAGAGGCGGGAGACTGGAGCAGACCACAGCAGCAACTAGAGGCCCTGGGTTCCTGGAAAGACGGGGAGTGCGGCCTTAGCTTGGGACGGCTTTCCCATCTCAGTTCCTGCTCCGTGGGAGCCAGCTGGGTCAAGGCTTCTTTTCCAGGGGTCACCATCCCTTCCTCACAGATCCTTGCACTAAATTCCTCTTCCCTGAGCCAGCTCAAGGTGGGTGGGGAGGTCTCTCTCTGAAACCGGAAAAAGTGTTTAGATCATTTACACTTAATGTAATTGTTGCTAGAGTCAGGTTTCTATACTATCTTGCTGCTTAATTTCTACTTGCTCCTTTTATTGTGTTCTCTTTTTAATCTTTTAGTCTTGTTTTGCATTAATTTTGCATTTTTTAGTAGTCCATTTACCTCCACTATTGGTTTGCTAACTATATCACCTGGTCTTATTTTTTTCAATAGTTGCTCTGGGATTTAAAATATGCGTAATTAATGTATCACAGGGTGTCTTCAAATATTATACTCCTTCCCATATAGAGCTTTCCGACAGTACGCTCCTGTGCCCCCCTCCTGTACTTTGTGCTGCTGTTGGCATATATTTCACTGCTGTATATGCTATTAACACCACAATACATTCTTTTGCTTTAAGTCATTAGTCTTTTAAATTTTTTTAGTGAGGGTAAAAAAGGTCTCTTATTTTTACCCACATTATTTACCATTTCCCAATCTCTCCAGGCCTTTGTGTTGATCCAACTTTCCATCTGGCATTATTTTCCTACTGCCTGAAGAACTTTAATATTTTTTAAGTTCAGGCCTATTGGCAACAAATGCTTGCATCTTTTGTCTGTCTGAAAAAGTCATCATTTCACCTTCATTTTGCAATTGCATCTTTGCTAGATTTAAAATTCTGGGTTGACTTTTTTTTTCAACACTTTAAGATGCATTCCACTGTGTTCTGGGTTGCACTGTTTCTTATAATAAATCTCTGACAAGTTTTATCTTTGTTCCTCTGTACAAAATGTGTCTTTTTCTCTGGATGGTTTAAAGATGTTCTTTTGTCACTGTTTTTCAGAAACTTGATCATATTGTGTCATGGTGTAAGACATTTCTATCTGTAGATTTATAGTTCTCAACGAATTTGGGGAAATTTTTTGGCGATAATTTCTTCAAATACTTTTTCTGTCTACTCCTCTTTTCCATCTTTCTGGAAGTCCAATTCCACGGACACCAGACTGCTTGATATTATCGCACAGGTGATTGGAACTGTGCTCTGCACTTTTTAAATGTATGCATTTTCTTATATGTAAATTAAAACCAAATATAGTTGGTTTAAATCAATGAGACTATATACAAGACCCAGCACCATTTATGGCACACAATAGGTGATTAATAAATACTGTTTTTCATCTCCCCAACCTCACCTCTTTAATTTCTCTCTGTGCTCCTGCTCTTTTTATCCAGTTTACACACTTCTGCCTCCTTCGCTTCTCACACCCCTCTGCCTCTCCAAATTCCTCCCATCCTTCAAGGCACAGTTTGAATCCCTCCACCCTGAACATTTTCCAGGTTACTTTAGGTCACAGTTCAGGTCTAAGCATTCACCTTCTGCCTCCCCAGAATTAAGCATTATTGTATATTGACACGCGTCTTTCACAGTGCAAGGGTGCTTCTGTGTCTTGCCTCACCTTTGATTTTGAATTCCTCAGGAATGAGTACTATAATACTTTTTCCTCCTGCAACATCATCACCGCCTGCTCCAACAGTGCCAAGAGGAGTTTCTCATTGTGAATCACTTGGGACAGAGCCTCCCAAGCATCCTGGAGCACCAAAGACCTCCTGCCCCTGGCCAGCCAGCTCCCTGGGGAAAGAAATTGCTCCCAAGTGACACTGTGATGTTCTGAAGGAAAAAGGACTCTGGAGACCAACCATCCTGGTGGAAATCTCAGCCCTGCCTGCCTCCTTCTCTATAACTGTGGCCAAGTTACTTAGCCAGACTGAGTCCCAGTTTCCTTATCAGTTTCATGGATGCGATGGAGTAAAACAGAGACTTGTATCAAGCCCCTGGCTATTACCTGCTGTCATGAGAGCTGGATTCATGAATGTAGCACAGGGTTCCAGTCTTTCATGGGGTACATGGAGCTGGTAGGCATTCAGAGAATACCTAGACTTGTGAATTTTTGTGCCAGCTATGAACTCATTTCCCCAGCCTGTGTCATGAACTCATTTCCCCAGGCTGTGTCATGAACTCATTTCCCCAGGCTGTGTCTAAGAGCTCTGCATCCCTCACAAAAGCTTATTGTATTTCTTTAGTCCCATCCACACATCTGGTAGCACTTACTGATCTAAAAATGTATCCATCCTTCTTGCCATGTTCACATTTCTGAACTTGGTGCAGCCCCAAGGGGGAAAAACTCGTAAATACCATGCATTAGAAAAATTAATGCCATGCATTTACATCCTTCCAAAAAAGGAAGGTCTAGGACAAGAAGCATAGCCCTCTGTAAGCAGCAGGCACATGGACAGCTCTGCACACCAGGGGCTGACACACCAGCATCCCTGGGACTTGAATCTAGTGGTCTTGCTGGTGGTGGTGGTGTTAGTCACTCAGTCGTATCCGACTGCGACCACATGGACTGTAGCCCACTGGGCTCCTCTGTCCATGGGTTTCTGCAGACAAGAATACTGGAGTGGATTGCCATTTCCTTCTCCAATCTAGTCGTCTTCGGCTAGGAAAACCCCTCCAAAGCAGTGAGGAGGACTTCTAGGGCAAGGAATCCAGAAAACAAGAAGTTCTTTTGACCATCTAGTAAAGGTTTACTTCCAAAGATGGGAGGAGTAGCAAGGAGAAGTCAAGACACAGGACACCTGGTTCTGCCTTTAGATTTCTCGAGTGACCAAGAGCATGTTGCTCAGTGTCTGTGGGTCTCTGCTACCCATCTGTGCATAATCACTTATGTATCCACTGCAGCTGTGATTTTGTGAATGTCTCTGAAATGAGACAGAAGTATTTGTCTATGTGTTTGTATCTGTCCATGTTCTCAATGCCAATTATGTGCTTGGCATGTAGCAGACACTTCACACATGTTTTTTAAACAGATGAATGCTATAAGGTTGAAATTGTAAGCCTCTATTTAGATATGCACTTTGCCCTCAATTACTGTGACATCAAGCAACTTCATCTCTGGGCTCCAGTTTCCTCATTTGTAGAACAGATAATGAGGTCTACACATGATGACTGTGACAATTAAAACAGGAAACCCTCATTTTAAATGGACTTGAGAAGTCCTGAAGGGGGATCTTTCACATGCAAACCACCAGTTGCATTTTATTTTACAATTCTGGGCAGGAAGAAGCTTACCTTACCACTCCATTAGAAGGAAGTAAGGTTTTCTGTTCACCCAATAACAGCCCAGCCAATGAAAAAGTCCAATGACTCAGCCAACGAGAAACTGTCACCATCCTGACCCCTCACTTTCCTTGGATGGACTTTCATTCAAAGAAGCCCCCCTCAACTTTCTCCTTTATCTCTAAAAAGTTACACTCCTCTCCTTTTTTCTCCGGACTTGCGCATGGTTTGCCATAGCTTGCATGTCCTGCATTGCAATTCTTCTGCTATTCCCAAATAAACCAATTTTGCTAGTAAAAATAACTGGCTGTCTTATTTTTAAGGTAGAAATGGTTAAAGGAGATGTCTGTTAACTCCATAAAGGGTACCTAATACAGAGAGATTGCTCACTAACTGACAGTGACCATGGTTATTGTTATATCTACCCCAATTCTGCTTGTTGGTTTTTTGGAATGGCTGTAGGAATTTCCTCTCTTGTCTCTTTTTTCCCCACTCTCCCTCCCAGTATAACGGCAGTGTATGGATTTTCTCACTCAATGGGCTGTCTCTAAAGATCAAACCAAAAGAACAGGCTTGTGTTGTAGTAGATTAGATTTGAGTTCAAGCTGAACAAAGAAAAAAGTTATGAAAAGAGATGGTGAACTTTCCCCAGGAAATCTGTTGGAATATATAGATGTTTTCATCAGTGACTGGCTCCTGTGGTGACCCATATGGGTCCATATGAGCTTTTACTTAATGGCCTCGACCGGCCATGAATAGCTCAAGGAAACTGTGATGAGGCCAGTGGGCTCAGTCAGAGATGCTCTGTGTGTGATCTGCTCCACAGAGACCCACGGGTCTTTGAAGTTACAGAGCTGCTGAGATGCATTAGTGCTACCCAAGGATACAATGAAAGAAGTAGATCCCTGCCTGGTAACCCAGCCAGCCCTGAGGCCTGAGTCTGAAAGAGGTAATAGGGAACGGGCCTGCTAGACCTGTTCTCTCATGAGGCTTTCATGCACTGGGTCTTGTAGAACCTCCTGGCACCTTTAAAGCCAACCTAGTGACAGCCTCACTGGCATGCCAGCACAGCCCCAGTGGCCAGGTCTGGTGGGTGCATGTACCTACAATGACCCCTTCTGTCCTTCTGCCCATTTCACTGTGGGTTGTTTGTGAGGGGAGAAGAGTCACATTCTAGGCTCAGCTGTGTCCTCCAGAGGCTCTCCCACCAGTGCTGGGGACCGCCAACCACCCCCAGGGCCAGTTCACTAAAGGAGCTGGGCCTTTGGTTCCTGTTGGGAGGGTCTGGCATGGGGATAGGTGAAGTAAAGGGGAAGGGATGTTGTGAGTTGTGAGTGGTGCAGAGAAGAGAGAGAAAAATTCTGCTTGTTTCTCAACTACTTCATTAGCTCAGTCAGCTGAAGATAGGGAGGGCTGACCTAGGACAGGTAGGTAGTGTGAAGAGCAGGTTATACTGGGCTGAGCTGAGCTAAGTGGAGTTGAAAGACAGATCCTGCTCTCTTAGAATCCCTTGGGCCGAGGCATCCGTTCTAGGCAGAGATTGAGTTTGTTTTCCTAAAATTGTCTCTGGCAACTGAAGAAGAGAAATGCTTGACTTATGGACAAGACACCCAGGGAGACCATCTTAAGTCCCCAGAAGCGAGTTTCCTGAAGGTGCCCTCACAACCCTTCTGGGCTGCCTCCACTTCCACCGCCCCTGCTCTTCCCTGCTCCTCATTCCCACTCTTCCCCTGTCCTCACTCCTCTTCCCCCAGGGGAATGACTTCATGCATTCTTCCCCAGGGCCTTCCAGACTTCCGCACTTATCTGGCTGCCTTTTACCGTATCCTGATCCCCATTCTCCATTTGTTTTCTCTGGGTCCTTTCCCCTGAATAACTGACTGCTGTAGAGGCGAGACACGTAATTCTTTGGTGTCTCCTAGAATACAGAACTCGGAATAGAATAAATGCTTCCTGAATGAATGACTGAAAGGCTGTATTACCTCAGATCTTAAAATGCAATTCTAGGACTTGTCTGCTGCTGCTGCTGCTAAGTCGCTTCAGTCATGTCTGACTCTGTGCAACCCCATGGACGGCAGCCCAACAGGTGCCCCCATCCCTGGGATTCTCCAGGCAAGAACACTGGAGTGGGTTGCCATTTCCTTCTCCAGTGCATGAAACGGAAAAGTGAAAGTGAAGTCGCTCAGTCGTGTCCGACTCTTCGCAACCCCATGGACTGCAGCCCACCAGGCTCCTCTGTCCATGGGATTCTCCAGGCAAGAACACTGGAGTGGGGTGCCATCGCCTTCTCTGAGGACTTCTCTAGGTGGTCTAATGGTTAGGAATCCACCTGCCAATACAGAGGACATGGGTTTAATCCCTGGTGGTGGAAGATCCCACATGCCTCAGGGCCATTAAGCCCATGTGCCACAATTCCTGAAGCCCGTGCAGCTGGAGCTCATGCTCTGCAACGAGAGAAGCCGCTGCAGTGACAGCCTACATGCCGTAATGAAGAGAAGCCCCCACTCGCCACAAACAGAGAAAGCCCTTGAGTAGCAGTGAAGACCCAGTGCAGCCAAAAAATTTAAAAATAAAAAAAAAATTAAAAGCTTGGGTCATAACAGGTGTATACACTCCAACTCATACCTTAAGGTTTATTACTGAGGAACTTGGGGTTTCTAGGGCTCCAGCTGTGAGTCCTCTGAGGCTGGTGAGGATGGGGGGACCAGGGCTAAAGGCATTAAGCAAATGTCGCAGCCCTGCCACCAATTTATGCGTGATGGAGAATAAGTCATGTAACATTTCTCCATGTCCTTACCTGTTCAGTGGGTCACCACCCACTTGTATAAAGTATTGAGAGCAGAAAATGGGGCAGTTTTGAAAGCAGTTTGGTAATGCTGAATAAATGAAGGAGATTATTATTCTCAGGGGTTCATGAGGGATTCATTCAAAACATCCTTAGTGATTACTCTGCTTCAGATACTAGGAATACAAATACAAAGGTGCCTCAAACCTTGCCCCTGGGAAGCTGGGGAGAAAGACTCAAATACTAACAATGGGATTGTAGGAATGGGGGAGGAAAATGTCTGGGGGGCAGACTGGAGTACATCTGAAGAGACCTTTGGGAATCATCAGATGTCTCCAGGAAGCAGTGTGGAGAGGCAGGAGCCTGACAGAAGGGAAGGCTGAAGGTGTGGAGGGGAGCTGTGAATGGCGCCTCGTGGCTCCAGTGGAGAAAAGCAGGGTGGCAAGGCTGCCAGGGAGCTCAGCACAGATGCTAGGAAGGTAGGTAGCTGAGCTGGGGAGCTCTGCCACCCTGGTGGGGTAGGCCAGGGTGGGGTGGGAGTGCCAGGGGAGGAAGTGTCAGAATGCTTCTGGGACTCCAGCTGGTGCAGCCACAGGCAGGGCCTGGAGTTACTGGGTGAGCAGGGAGGCCAGGCCCTCCAGGTTGCTCAGCACAGATGGGCAGAAGCATACTGCCTGTGTTGTAGCCATGCGTTCTGGGAAACAGACTCACTTGAAGGACAATGCAGATAGTGGAGTGCAGTTTATTACACCAGCAGGCCCAAGGCAGAGTCTCCTCCGAGCCAAGGACCCCGACCAGTTTTTGTGAAAACCTTATATACCCTAAGTGTACGCCAAACCCACCTCCCCAGATTCCATGAAACTAGTCTGAACAAAGGAAAAGAAAGATACAATCAAAGTTAACTCGTGATTCCTGTGCCTTACGCCTAGGTATTTAACAGTGGACAATTATCAATAGACCTGTGGTCATACCCTAATAAGCATAATAGAATGTATGATTCTATTCAGTTACACAGATAATTAGGGTATTCTTTTAGGCAAGGAGAGTCTAGGTATGAGCCCTGGGGCTTTTCCTTCCAGGGCCTGGTTTTCCAGTTGGTATGTCGTTTCCATAGGTACTGGGCATATAGCTCAATGTCCACAGTCCGGCCCAAGATGGAGTCCTGCTTTCAAGACAGAGCCTGTTCTGTCTGTTTCCTCCTTCACCTGGTCCTTCCTTCTCTTAAGAGCTCCAAGGGCAGCCAGGTCAGATTACTCGCCTGCTACTCAAATGTGTAAGACTCTCACCTCTGTGCCTCTGCACAGCTCTCTCTCAGCATGGACTATTGTTAATGGCTCTCACCCTCCAAGTCACTGCTTCCATGTCACTCCCCACCCCGGGGGCCTCCTTGGCCCATGGTGCCCCCATCGTTCCTTTAACACCTCGTAACACAAGTGGTCCTCGTCTTTCCTGTGTCTCCCCTCTAATGTGTCAGTTCTGTGAGGTTGGGGGCTTTGTCTCTCATCCCGACTTGTTGCTGGCACACAGTAGGTGCTGAATAGCTGAATCAATGGCCTGGCTGTAAAGCATGACTTGAAGGGTGCTGCACTTAAACCTGCAGCATCATCCATGAGTTATGGCGGGGATCAGCATCCCCCATAGTAGAAATCAAGAAATCGGGATCCCCTTCTTGGTCTTAAATAAGTATCACATTAAATTTCATAGTAGGTGACAAAGAGAATTGACCACAAAGCCCCAAGGCTGAAATCTGGCTCTGCACCTGCCTCTCCTCACTCCCCGAGCATCATGTCCTAAATCCTGAATCCCAAATCCAGCCAGAGTGGGAAGCTCAAGGTGGACACAGTCCTAAATCCAGCCTGGTCAAGGAAACCCAGCTGGCACAGGAAGGTCTCCGGTAGGGCCTGGGCCAGCTACAGAGAATGGAAAGAACGGGCTTCAGTGGGCAAAAGCTGCCATTGCCTTACTTGGCAACACACGTGTCTTTTTAAATAACAGATTTAAATAAGTAATGCAAACTGTGAAAATCGGTGGTTAAAAATGAAAGAGGAGGGACGGGAATAAAGACTCTAGCAGATGGTTGCCGGGCCTCCCTCTCTGACAGGTGGGACAGATCATCTACACCAACACATCCCGAAAGGTCTTCTCTCTTAGTGGGTGTTTATTGGCATCCCACAGAATGAGCCCTGCACATTCAGCCCGGCCCAGAGCAGCTCTGGAGAGGACCTTGGCCTTGGCTGGGCCTCACCTGTGGCCACAGAGTTCAGTTCAGTTCAGTTCAGTCGCTCAGTCGTGTCCGACTCTTTGTGACCCCATGAATCGCAGCACGCCAGGCCTCCCTGTCCATCACCAACTCCCGGAGTTCACTCAGACTCACGTCTATCGAGTCAGTGATGCCATCTAGCCATCTCATCCTCTGTCGTCCCCTTCTCCTCCTGCCCCCAATCCCTCCTAGCATCAGAGTCTTTTCCAATGAGTCAATTCTTCGAATGAGGTGCCCAAAGTACTGGAGTTTCAGCTTCAGTATCATTCCTTCCAAAGAAATCCCAGGGCTGATCTCCTTCAGAATGGACTGGTTGGATCTCCTTGCAGTCCAGGGGACTCTCGAGAGTCCCCTCCAACACCACAGTTCAAAAGCATCAATTCTTCGGCGCTCAGCCTTCTTCACAGTCCAACTCTCACATCCATACATGACCACAGGAAAAACCATAGCCTTGACTAGACAGAGGCCCCCTCACCAAAAGGGGGGCAAGGAGAGAGAAAATCCTGCAAGTCTAGGCAAAGGCACCATCCAACCAGAGGTGGGGAGGAAAGACTCGACGCTAGCCCTTGGGGTGTCTGAGTCAGCGTCTCACTCACACACACACTCACACACACACACACGTGCTGCCTCTTGCAGTCCTTGGGCCTCTTCACATCTGCTCTGCCCACACCTGCTCTCTGACAGCCAGGACTGTGGGGCCCTTTAAAAGACCCCACCTGGCCCTCTAACTGGTTCACGGAGGAGAGTCATGGGCCCCGAGCTAGACTGTGGCCCACTAGGAGGTGGAGACCAGCCCTTGTCCTCCAGTATTCCCAAGGCCAGTCACAGGCCTAGTGTCCAAAGGGCTCAGGCACAGCCACCTTCATTTCCCAGCAGAGCCATCAGTCTGGGGTCAGACTCCTTCCTGCAGCCGCCACTGAGGGTCATGGGCAGGCCTCCTCCCCACATCCTCCAGCCCCTGGGTGTGTTAGCGATGAAGGTTGGACGCTGATGCTGAGTCAGCACTGGGTCCACAGGGTGTCCCTTGAGGGACCAGCGGGGAGCTATCCTAGGAAGCAAACCCTCATCTCACCTCAGGGTCACCTGCCATCATTAAGCACTTGTTGGGCTGGCCACTGTGCTGAAAGCTTTACGTGCAGAATCGCTGTAAATCCTTACAACACCCTACGAGATGCGCCAGCATCACCCCCATCACTGTCATCTGCATTTAACAGAAGAGGAGCCTGAGATGCAGAGAAGGCCCGGAACTGGTCTGCGGTCACAGTAAGCAGGACGCGGACCCCGCAGCCCTGCCCCACAGTGTGTGCTCCAAACCCCAGGGAAGCCGCGGCCATGCCGCACAGCCTCCCTGACTGCGCCGTCCCTCCGTCACTGGCACCTGTACACAGGCTGCAGGACTGTGCAGGCTCCGCTGCTAGTGCCCCTGTCAAGTCCTTGCCTCTCCCTGAGTAGTTTCTCATTAGTACAATAATACAGGGTTTGCGAGAAAAGCCATCTCACAGGGTGATCGGAGGGAAAATGTGCTAATATGTGTAACAGGCTTAGAACACTGCCTGGTACCAGACACACTCAACAAATAATGAGCCTTGTCCCTATTCTGGATAACATGAGTGTTCCAGTGGAAACTTCCAAGTCCTTGTCTGATCTACAGTCCCTTCTCCACGGGGTCCATGAAATGACCTCCCATATCCACTGTCCTTTTAAAATCTCCCTCCAGCTCATTCTTCCACCTTCTCCTTTTCTCCTCCTTCCACTCCCAACTTGCCATTGAATCTGTTTAATTCATTCTAATGCTTGGAGCCCCAGATCCCTGACTGTGACAGATTGAGGGGGTGGGGGGGGTGGAGAATGGAGGAGCTTGTGTAATAGGACATAAATAAATTTGCACATGCTTCTTGGTTTTTACTTGCAGATTTTTATCCCATCACAGGGCAATCTTTGCTTTGTCTTCTCTGGAATCAGTGGGAGGATGTTTTATTCATGCCCATCTCCCCAGCACGCAGTGCAGGAGGCGCCCAGTGTGCCACGTGCTTGGTTCTGTGAGAGCCGATGTTTATGCCAGGTGCTGTTTGCTCTCAGGGCCTCACACACTCACTCACTGATGCTCTGAGAGCATCTTAATGTCCCCACGCTCAGCAGATAGTAAGCACTCCGATGTCTGGCTAACAAGGAATGGTGCCCAGTCTACACCATTTAAAACCCGCATCTTGGTCTTGGTGACTCATGACCATCCTCTCTTACTTCTGGCCTCACCCCTCTCTAATATTTAGGAAGGGGGTTTCAGTGCAAACTGTCAACGTGATGAACGGCCCACCTCAGCACTGGTAAGACATTCTAGTTACTTTTCCAAGTAGCTGTCTGGAAACTGCAAATCATGACGGCGTAACACATCACACCAAGTCACGGTCAGATAGGCTTGGGTTCACATCCTCTCCTGTTATTTTTTGAGCAAATTCCTGATGTCCTCTGAGCCACAGCTTCCTCAGTGATGGAGCGAGGGTGTGGGCTACCCTGAGCGGCCATGGGAAGATGACCCAGTTCAAAGGTCAGCCGTTCAGTGGGTGGCTTCCTCACTTTTAACAGCCCACCGAGTACAGGCTACTAAGGAAAGAAGAATTTCGAGGGGGGAGGAAGGAAGGATGATTTTAGTGTCTGTCAGGCCTGGGGTGGGACGGGGTGGTGGGTGGAGGCTGGGAAGGGAGCGAGCTGTTTACCGGCACAGTCAACAAATAAGGATCGAGACCATAAAGCCAGGCATTGTGCTAAGTGCTGAGGCAATGAAAAGGAATGTTTATTTATAAGTTATACTCCACCTACTTCCCGAGAGAATTTGAAGGTGACTCAAAGTGAAAACCACATGTGCGGCATGATCAGTAAAACAGAAAATCAAATCCATGGAAATGAAGAAAAGAAACCAACTTGACGATCACCATGCGTCGAGTTCTTGAGTGCCATCATCGTTTAATCCAACAACCCCATTTTACAGATCAGAGAGGCGAGAGCAAAGAGGCAGGCCCAGACCCAACGCAGGTGCAAGCGCAGTGGGCTTGGGATATTTAGGAGCCTGTGAAAATGTTTAAAACATTCTTTTAAAATCAAGAGTCAGAAGAAAAATTTAGGCTGAAGAAAATGTTTTAATAAACAATCTTAATATATTCTTCTTTATACCTTTATACTTCCTATACAATCATAAAATATAATTTTTACTATTTTTAATGGAGGACGGGACTCACAAACGGAAAAGTGCCCCAAAAGTCATCCTGCAGCCCCAAACCTCAGCATGTCTAACTCCAAACCTGTCAGTGAGAGTATTTGTTGTTATTGAGTATCATGTGCAAGTCAACTGTGAAACTAGAGAGAGAGTATGATGAGATAAATAATTTTCAGTTTCATAAAAAGGATGTGTGGTGGGGCACATGTACTTACTTTACACTGTGATTGTAGTTTTCTTATTTCCTTTGTAACTAGTCAACCCCTTCTTATCAGTTCCACCAGGGAGCCAACCCCTACTTGGCTAGGGGGATGGCTAAAAGTTGTCCAATTTGATACATTTCCAGTCTGATTCAGTAACTAAAATTGTCTAAGTAACGGATGACTCCACGGAATCTCAACCTTTGGGAGACTGTTTTGTCTGTCTCCTGAATCCAGTGTGGCAAACGGTTCTGACGAGATCATTGTGGCATCCTGGGAGAAGGTCCCTGGAGCATGCCTGGATCCTCACTGCTCTCTGCTGCCAGGGACCAGCTGATGGACCACTGAGGTAGGATGGGCTGCATCTTGCTTTACAGGGTGCTGTGCCAGGATGCATCAGCGAAGCCTGTGGTCCCCACCAGCTGCCGAAGTGACCACTTGGACCTGTGGCCAGGCCTGTCCTCCGCCACCCTGCTGGCTCTCCCAGTATCTCCTTGTGTGCTGCCTCAGGCTTTCCCACCGACCCCTCCTGCCACACATTCACAGCACCGTGTGGGCACCTCTGGACTTGTCATGGCCCCCACGCACCTGGAGGCAGATAGAATACTAGCCCAGACACTCGCTGTCTCCTTCATACTTCTCTGCACGCCTTAAAAACTCCAACAGATTGTACCCTGACACATTGTAGGGACCATGGAGGGGGCAATGAGCCAAGTGGCAGAGAAAAACCCTGGGGCCTGAACTGTTATCTCCCCATCCTCCTTCCCACAATCTATCAAAAGAGGAGAAACAAGATTTCCTCTCTTCATTTTCTAAACTCTAGTCAGGCAGGCCTAATTCTTGATATGTTAAATGAGAGATGAAGGAATTCAAAAAACCTTTTCTTTGAACAATGACTGCATTCCATCCAAGAATTTTGCTATGACTCAGACAAAAATCTAATTGGAATATACTGAGCTAGTATTCTATCTTTCTCTTACCTCCTACACCAAACATTGCTTCAGTGGGCAAGATTTATAGGATGTGAAAATTCATCGAAAAATAATTTCAGAGTGTCAACCCTGTTGCAGAAACAAGTTAGTTCAACAGGAGAAACCAACTATGGTGTATTAAATCCCCCCAAAAATGTATTCTGTGAGTCCTTTTACGAAGAATATTGAACAACATGATGACACCATTTTCAATGCTTTCTTGAACCTACTGGATCACAGGTTTATTATAAAAGAATATAACTTGGGAACAGCTGGGTGGAAGAGATGTGTAGGGTAAGGTCTGGGGAAAGGACACAGAGCTTCCATGCCCTTTCCAGACGCACCACCCGTCCCCCAAGCCCCCCTGCATGTGCTCACTCAACCAGGAGCTCTCTGAACCCTGGCCTTTTGAGTGTTTAATGGAGGCTTCATCACTTAGACATGATCAATTAAATCACTGGTCAGAAGCAACTGATTCAACATCTAGCCTTTCTCCTCCACAGAGGACAGGAGTGGGAACTTCAGGGCTTACTTTGCAAAACTTCTCCCAATACCTGTTGCTACATGGGCTTCCCTGATGGCTCAGTGGCTAAAAAACCTGCCTGCTGTGCAGGAGACACAGGTTGGATCCCTGGGTTGGGAAGATCCCCTAGAAGAGGAAATGGTAACCCACTCCAGTACTCTTGTCTGGGAAATCCCATGGGCAGAGGAGCCTAGTGGGCTACTGTCCAAAGGGTCCCAAAGAGTTGGACACAACTGAGTGACTAAGCAACGCCTTAACAAAAGTAGACTAGAATATTAGGTATTTCTGTATGAAAGGGGGATCATCAGGTGAGTTCAGTTACGCTACACCTGGTGTTCCTAACAGCTGAATACAGGTTAGACACCCCAAAGAAGATAGCACAGCACTGTCCACCTAGGTGTTTCAAGCAATGTTTAGGTGGGGGAAGAAAGTCATTGTCCTCCTCTCCCACCTTGAAGATCAGGGAGAATGTAAGAAAACAATGATAGGTTGTTTTTGTTTTTTTTTTAAGATTCATTGTGATTCAAAATTTGGGCCAGAAATAGTTTGAGAGTTTGTGCTGGACTTCAATTAAGCTTTATTAAGAGATATTTTTGGAAAAGGCAATGGCAACCCACTCCAGTACTCTTGCCTTGAAAATCCCATGGACAGAGGAGCCTGGTAGGCTACAGTCCAGGGGTTCACGAAGAATTGGACATGACTGAGCGACTTCACTTTCACTTTTCAGTTTCATGAGTTGGAGAAGGAAATGGCAACCCACTCCAGAGTTCTTGCTTGGAGAATCCCAGGGACGGGGGAGCCTGGTGGGCTGCCGTCTATGGGGTCGCACAGAGTCAGACACGACTGAAGCGACTTAGCAGCAGCAGCAAGAGATATTTTAAAGGGTGTGCTAAGAAATGCAGGTACTCTGCATTCATAGGTGGGGGAGTTGGTATTATGAAGAGGTCATTTTCACAAGTTTATGTATAGACTCGATACAGCTCAATTAAAATCCCAATACATATTTACATGTAGAATCTGGCAAGTTTATTATAAAACTCATTTGAAAGTGCAACAGTGAGAAGAAAAACAAGGTGAAGGGATTGTCCTACCAGGTATTATGACTAAATACAAAGCCGTAGTAATTAAGACAGTGTGACATTGGCACAGACATAGAGAAATAGATCAATGAAGCAGAATAAGGGGCCCATGAACAGACCACACATATAGGGATGCTTGATATATGATAGAGGTAGCATTTCAGAGCCCTGGAAAGAACAAACTATTAAAAAAGTGATGCTGAAAAGAGTTATGGAGAAATGCATTCTAAGTGGGGATTAATTCCTTTGTGGGGTCTTTAAGGATCACTCCAGCATGGCCATAGAAATTATACTCAGAGAAGCATATGAAATGAAAGGATTTATTATACTCACGGGTCCAAGAGGAGAAAGGCATGGCAGGCTACACAGGGTCATTTATATCTCAATTTAAAAAAAATAATGCATACAGTATGTTACTTATTTACCAAGCCTAAAAATAGACTCAACTACTAGCTTAAACTACAGTTTACCTTATGTACTTGCATGTTGTACATCAGTGGATTCAACCAATTGGGTATTAAAACTATTCAAGGGAAAAAATTCCAGAAAGTTCTAAAAAGCAAAACTTGAATTGGCCATCCTTCGGCAACTACTTATAGTGCTTACCTTGTGTTTACAACTATTTACATAGCATTTACATTGTATTAGGTATTATACATAATCTAGAGATGATTTGAAATATATAGAAGGAGTGCATAGGTTCTTTGCAAATACTGCACTGTTTTATATAAGAGAGCATCTTAGGATTTTGGTATCTGTGGAGGTCCTGGAACCAATCCCCTGTCAATACCAAGGGATGACTGTATGTGAAACTGCTGTTATTTAACCATTTTTGTGAGGCAAGATGGCAATTTCCTACAGTTTACCCTAGATAGAGTAAAGCAGTGGGAAAGAACTGTTAGAAGTGATGCTGAAAAAAGTTATGGGGAAATGTGTTGTAAAGAGGAAGAGTAAGTCCTTTGTGGGGTCTTTATGGATCATTCCAACGTGGCCATCAAAATCCCCAGTATTTTTAGGGTGCATACACAGATGGTAAAACCATAAAAGTAAGCAAGGTGATCACGAACTGAAAGGTCAGGATTGTGTTACCCCTCTGGGGAGGAGGGAAGGAGATGTGATTGAAAGAGGAGGAGGTGGAAGGGGGACTTCACAGGTACTGGAGATGTTCTAGTCTGTTTCTTGCCCTCACGAGTGGTTACAAAGATATTTGCTTTACAGTTCTTTAAACTATAAATAATTTTATGCATTTTTAAAAAGGGAATAAGAAAAATGTAGATGCCAGTTCTGAACTCAGGGCACCCTAGCCGAACAAGTCTTCTACCCTTGAGTGGCATAGAGAGCAGGCACCTCCTGTTGGATGCCAGGGGCCCTCATTGCAGATTACCTATAACAGTTGCCCTGGCACCATTGGTTTGCCTTGTTTTGTTTCTCCCAGATAACAACTGGTGATACTTTTATTACCCTACTTATAATGATATATTATACTAGATTAGTTATGTGTCTTTTCCCAATGAAGGGTAAGCCCCTTGAGGGCAAGGACTGAGAATTTTCCATGGTTGACCCAGTGAAGCTGAGTGCCTGACACACTGTAGATCCTTGAATAACTGAAAGGATACACTCCAGAGGAATGTCTGGTTGGACAGATAGATGGATGGACAGAGAGCTTACTGGTCGCAGGTCTTTACTGAATGGGGGATTTTATTTTGAGAACTAGTGAAGAGTTTTACAGCCAAACATGATGAATAGAGTGGCTTTATACGTGTAAAAGTGCTAGTACAGTATAGTATAAATGGAGTACGGTATAAACCATACCTAATGATTTAGTACCTGGAACAACACACGCTGTGCTTTGAACATTCAGTGACGTCCCGTCTAATTATGCTGCTAGGACTTGCAGCCACATAGGGCCCCGCTACTTCCTCGCACAGCTGCGGGGCAACTACTCACTTCATATTTACGTAAATAGCACTCCCTGAGTTGTGCAAGAAGAAGGGTTGAAACCCGCCTTTGTCGGGAGGACCATGGAGCAAGGGGCTCAGGGATGCCCCAGGAAGGAGGTTGCTGGAAAGTTCCCCACGTGCAGACTGGTTCCTCGGTGCGCCTCAGTCTTGGAGGCAGTGTGCAGGGAGACAGGTTCCTTCCTCACGTCTCCCCTTCCTTCTGCCTTCCTTGCTGCCAGCTTGCCTCCCTCTCGCCCCCTCCTGTCCTTCTCTTTTCCTCCCTCTCTCCCCTCCGCTTTCCCTTCCTTGACCCTCCTTGTCCCTCTGCCTCTCCCCTCCTTGTCCTTGTCCCTCTCTCTCACTCCCCCTTTCCTTCCCCACCCCTGTGCTCTCCCCAGTCCCCTATTTATATCTCCCATCATCAGTCAGCTGGGCCCAATATAAAGAAACCCAAACATTTTAACTATCCCTCCCTTCGCTCCCCAAGAGACAGCTCTGCCTGTGGTTTTTAGGAGACTGAATTCCCTCCGGGTCCTTCACCCCAAGCACTTTCCATCCACCCACACAGTCCCTGGACCCCTCTGGGTGGCCTGGAACCTGCTCCGCCAAGTGACCACAAAGCCCCCCTTGGGCTTGCCTGGGACCCCTTCCCAACCCACAGCCAGAGAAAGGGCCATTTGTTACTTCTAAATGTCTCCATCCTCAGCTCTATGAGCAAATGCCCCTCCTTTCTAGACCCCATAATAGAAACACAGATCTTGGCTGCCCTTCTCTTCACCCTAAAGAAGGGCTGCTTTTGCAATAAGGGGCATTAGAAAATTGTCATCTGCCAGGAACGCAGAAATGTTTTTTCTCCACAGTCTCTGCCCTGGGCTGATTTGGCCTGATTGACAGGAGAGGCAGAGATCATGGGATGAGGGGGAGGAGGAAGGTAAGGAGGAGGTCGGAGTGAGTACAGAGAAGTAGGAGAAAGAAAGATCAAATTCTAGAATTTTAAAACCGGGGGAGGAGAAGGATGGTCATCTAGTAGGGTGGTCCCAACACACGCACACCAGCCATTCTGCAGAGGAGGAAACTGAGGCCCCAGGGACCAGAAGCGGTCTGCTTCCCTCCTGTCCCACATCAATAATTGGCAGAGTCCAGACTAGCAGGCGAGTCTCCCAACTCTGATCCCAGCCCAGCAGCAGCACCCCCGCTCCCCTGCCTGACTCAAAGCAAAGGAAGTTGACTCTCTTGGCAGCAAAATGAAACCTTTTGATTTACGAGGAATTCTGAGATATCTTCCAGTTGACAGTCTGGAGAATTGCATAAGTCCACACTTTTTGTGGGGGGAGCATTTAATGAAATGAACACATGAGTTATTCATTTTTCATTAAGGATGACATGCAGAGAGTCCATATCTAAGGATGAAAAGTAGGTCCCCGCCTGGAGCCCCACCATCCCATGGTCCCCTGGACCACTTGTCTCAAAACACAAACACTGACTGTCAGATTCATTATCTCTTGTAACACTCATAGAGACACAGAAAGCTAGGGAATATCACTCCAGTATTAGGAGAAAAGTGAGGCTCAGAGAGAGCAAGTAACAAGCCCTAAGTCACCCAGCCAGGAAGTGACAACTAGAATTTACATCCCAAGAGGCTTTGGCTCGGCTTCAACAAGCTCTCCGTGTAGGAATGGGAGGCCTGGGGTCTAATTGTGTAGATGTTGCTCAGAGCAGGGCCTGAGCTGCAGCCACTCACTCCGGATGGATGCTCCAGAGATAAAGGGGCCCTGAGTCCTGGCAAGGGGACCCATGGGCTTTCGTGTTCAGCCAGGCCCAGCTGGACAGTGACTGAGTCCCTGAAGTCTCAGGGTCAGTGGGGCCATGAAGTTGTTGACCGAGAGGCTCTGACTTCACCATTGCAAATCCTCATTCTTGGAGCAGCTTGGCATCTGCATCAGGAAACCCAGCCAGGGCCCCATCTCAGATGCAGGTAAAAGTATGAGCCTTGGAGCCAGTCAAACCCGAGTCTGAATCCTAAGCCTGCCACTCATTAACTGTCAGACCCTGAAAAAGTGCCTCAACCCTCCAGAGCTGAAGTTCCCATACCTGTAATAAGTATGTAACAATACCTACCTCTGGGTATTGAGCTGAAAATAATAAAAGTTATTATTAACAGCAACTATTGGATAGTAATGACAACTAATATGCATTGAGGGCCATTTTTGTGCTCTATGCTAGGCTGAGCATTTTACTACATTACCTGAGTTAACCTTTGATACAACCCTCTGAAGTGTATTATTGTTAGCTCCTATGAGGAAACGGAAGCACAGAGAAGGCAGTAATGCTTGCCCAGACCACAGAGTTAGCAAGTGATAGGATCAGCACTTGCACCGAGGTTTGTGTGCATCCCCAGCCCCCTAGCATGACTGTAAGCAAAGTACCGAGCACAAAGAAGACACTCAAACGGGAATTTCTGTCCCTTCTTTTTTCCCCTAAAAGCCCAGATTTCCACAGTGCCCTCTGGGACCTGCTTTTGGGCTTGCCTACACAGACTTCTCTGGAAGTCAGGAGAAAGCTGGAGATGGGGGATGAGGGGTGGAGGGGAATCTATCATTCCAGGCTCCCCTCCCCTCTCCCCCCAATCCCCCTACCCTGCTTCCTTATAGGGTCTGGCAAAAGCAGCTTCACTCAAGGCCTCTTGTGTTGCTGGAAACAATGCAAGTTTATTTTGGCACCACAAAGAGAGCCCAACTCTCCCACTCTGGATGGCTATGTGGGAAGAGGACCCAGAGAATGTGGCCCAGACCCCCTCAGTTCCCATTACTCTGCAAGTAGCCATCCCATGCAGCTTGGAGAAGGAAATGAGATAAGAGCTTCCTTTCAACTTCCTATAGATCCTAAGATTTGTCTATCCTTTCCGGGCTCCCTCTCCAAAAAGAAGTCACGCTGAAGGCATGGTGCAACATTTAACTACCCACTCTTATCCCAGCCCCTATAAACCCTGTGGGCACTTGGTCTGGCAGTGTCCTCACCTGGGCCTTTGGCTACCGAGGCTGATTAAAGTCATGGACCCTCAGAGTTGCAGGGGATCACCTGGTACAAGCCCCCACCTGGCTTCTATTCACACTCAACCAGCATTTATCCACTCCTGATCCTGGGCCAAGCCAAGAGTACTTTTGCATGTTAGTTCATATTTCAGAATCGTCATACTACTCTTTTTCAGAAAAGCCTTATTTCCACATTTTCACAAAAATGGAGCCCGTGGCTCAGGGAGATGAAGCAGCTGACATAAGACTGTGGAGACAGTAGGTCAAAGATAGACCAGGATGTGGTCTTCCAGCACTGACACCAGCCCCATCTGTCCCAGCCTGAGAGGCGGCCTTCTGCAATGCTCTCCGTGGAAGCTTCATCCAGGCTTGGTCTGAACTCCTCTGGTGTTCCCTGAGAAAGCCTCATTTCAAAGGTTTCCCAGGTGAGCTAAAATCTGCCTCCCTGTCACTTTCTCTCTCAGGCCCTCAAAGTCCTAAATCTAACCTCAAGCAAAAAGGGAAATCCAGGAATCTGCCCTTGGCCATATCTGTTCTTCAGAGATGGGGAAATGGCCCCAGATGGTCCCCGATTCTGTCCCAGGACTAGCTGGGGGTGGGGGGTAGTGTCTGCACTCTCCCAAGGAGACAGACCGTTCAGAACCCTGTATCTGTGGGCCTTCTCAGGCTCTCTGACTGCTCCGCGTGGCTCCGGGTGGGAGTTAGGGAAATCTGGATGTTCAAGGTGCAACCAGGTGAGCCTGCCAGGCAGGTCCCAGGTAAAAGGGATGGATGGGGACTCCAGCCCAGGCCCAGAGAACACCAAGGACCCACCACTGAGTGGACTGTGATCTGTGGCGGGGGGAGAGCCCTTGGGCCCTAGAGGGCACATGCTTCCCACACCCCACACACCCCAGCTTGGCCCAGGGCCAGGTAGGGGAGGTGCTGATGCACCAGCAATAATGGCCCGGATGATAGCTTTCAGAGCTCGTTGAAGGAGGCAGGCAGGGCAAGCTTCATTTTGGTTTACAGATGTGGCAATGGAGGCCCAGGGAACTCAGATGGCTTTCCAAGGCCACACAGCCCCGAATGCAGGACTCTGGGCTCCTTTTCATCTGTCAACTCCAGGAGGATGGGTCTGGGCACAGCCACGAAGGCGCAGATGGGAATAAGTAAGCTCGGCAAAGGGATGGATGGATGGATGGATGGGTTGACAGATTCGGTTGATTAAATCAGTGAGACCTCACCTTCTGAGAGCTGCAGGCCACCGTCTCTACTGCCTCCCGGCTCTGAATAGGAGAGCAGATCTGAGCTTGCAGTTCCCACTAAGGGTGTGACTGAAACACTTATGGTTCCTATTTAAAGCCATACCTCATTCTTCATTTCAGCACCAACCAACAATTAAAGATGATTCAATCAATTTAAAGCAGGCCTCACAATTGGCCTGTCCCTGGCTATTTAAAACCCTCTCTGGGCCCCTGGGGACCTTCAGAACTGGGACTCTCTGTCCTGCCAAGAACAAACTCTGCCTGTCTCCTTCTGGATCTGCACCCAGACCCAGATCTGGACGCATGCAGTGGCTAGGGCCTGTTCCAGCCACCGGGGCCCCTGCGGCCATGTGCCCCATAGCCTTCTGTTGGGACTATCTCTGCCAGCCCAGGCCTGGACTAGCTGTCTGCCAAGGCTTAGGGGTGCTTCTGGGAGGGGTTGGAGATG
Organism: Budorcas taxicolor; assembly: GCF_023091745.1. NCBI lineage: Eukaryota > Metazoa > Chordata > Mammalia > Artiodactyla > Bovidae > Budorcas > Budorcas taxicolor. Next base: position 88,725,233 of record NC_068920.1, read on the forward strand.
CCAGGCGGAGGGAGCAGGGGTAGCAAAGAAAGGCAGGAGCCCACTTAAGAGGTCATAGAAGCCCCAAGGGTACACACTTTTGGTCCTTTGCTGGTTTTATTTGGGCCCTGAGCAAATGTGCCCCTGCCTCCCAGGGAGTGATGAGAATATGGGAACCTGGATTTGAACCCAGACTTGGCAATTGACTACCCAGTCCTGTGACCTTGGCCAGGTCTCATGGGCTTTCTCAGCATCACCATCCTCATCAGTATAATGGGAATTTAAAAAATCTCTCCCAGTCCATCTCCCTGAGTGGCTAAGAGATCCCTGACATCTGACCCTCTTGGCAAACATGATCTTGCATTAGGTCTGGTGCTATGAGGACAGCATGGTGACACTTGGTGTTCATAAGGCACTCTGGGGCCACAGAAACACAACAAATCACCTAGTGCACATGATGACCCCTTTGGGCTGAGGACTCGGTCCAGACTGGTGCAGTCAAGGAGGTCTTCTGGGAGGAAGTGGGCTTGAGCCAAGTTTTGAAGCTTGGACAAGACTGGAAAAAGCCGAGTGTGGCAGGGAGGCTAAACTAGGTAGAGCTGCTGAGAGCTGGTGAACAACCTCCATGGCCGTTTCTCATTTAATCTTCATGATCACGCCCAGTTTAAATAACAGGCCCCTGAGCGATTCAGGCAGCCAGATATGGCTTGGAGTTTCTGATGCCAGTTGCCTAGTGTACTCTGCCCCACTTGCAGAGCAGAGAACATCAGAGATGGGAGAGAGGAAACCAGGGGAGTGGGAAGATGGGAAGATTTCCAGCAGGGTTCTTCCCTCTGGGATTCCTAATGCGTATTCTTCCCAAAGAAAGAAAAAGCACAAAAAGTGCTGAGATAATGTGAGAAGTGTGTGTTGGGGGTGGGGTGGGGGTTGCTGTGTGAGGGGCTGGGGAGCATGGGGTGGTGACAGCCAGCCATCCTTGTCACTGTGGGAGCCTAAGCTGCCCTGACAGGGGAGAGGGGTCTTTCAGGCCCCAAGTTCTGGTGTGTGGGAGGAAATGATAGCCTCTCCTCTGAAGCCCCAGGGATGAGGCTGAGGAGTGAGATCATGTCTGGGGAGGCAGGGGCAGGGACACAGGATGTGAGCGAGCACCCAGGGGAGCCAGCCGCCTCTCTCCCTGAAAGTTTTCCCCTCTCCCCATCCACCCCCACCCCACACCTCCATCCCAGCCTCCCTCTCTCCTCCAGGTTTCATAAGTCAGGTCTGGGTGACCCTTCTAGGATTCTCAAGGGTCTCACAGACCCAGCTAGACTGCAAGCCCCTCAGTGGCATGTGCACAGCCTCACATGTGTTAAGAGCTCAGGACGCGGCATAGAGCAGCGGCTTGGGGGCGGGTGCAGGGAAGGCCTCCAGGCCTCACACTTATTAGCTGCATGATTTTAAGCCTGTCCCGTAACCTCCTTGATAGTCTCTTGTGCAATGAAGGTAAAAATAGGACCTATCTCATAAGGTCATAGTGAAAATTGAATGAGTTAATCAGAGTACAGGCTTACCAAAAATACCTTCATCTGGTGCACCCCAGAGCAGCTAGCACAGGCTCAATGTTTAGCAGTATACAACGTGACAATTAGCTGACTGCTGCAGCACAGAGTCCTGGGGTCGGGTGCAAGTGAAAGCTCTATGACATGGACCCGTGATTTCAAATGAAGGGCAGAGGTTGTCTCGGGAATTTCCCTCCTTTGAGGCCTCAGGAACATGGCAGTCCCCAGGTTAATCTGCCCTGAGGGCCTCACACCCTCATACTGAGGGCAAATCAGGAGCCCCTAGACTCTCCCTGGGGTCTTCCTGGGGAATGTTGGCTCCTGCCTTGTGGTTGGAGTGAGAGAGGAGACTGAGGGATTGAGCTGCCCTCCTCTGGCTGAACCTTAGCAGGCAAACATGGGGGTGCTGGCTTCCTGGGAGGGGGGGACCAAGGAAAAGAGCAAGGAACCCAAGACCGTGAGGATTAAGTAAGGTGGCATCTATCAGTCTTTAGACCATAGCTTCTGAAGTTTTCTGTAAAGGACTAATTTTGAAACTATCTAATCAGTCACAGACCAGAGCTTTTGTAAGACACAACAAGCTTGAAATACTAGAAAAAAAGATGATCACACATTTGAATACTGTGGCATTATCAAATGGCTCTAAAAATTTGTGTTTATTCTGTTTCTGGACTTAAGAGCAACCAGTGACAAACTTACCACCTCCTTGACTGGGTGGCGAAGGGGTTCTAAGAACACCTCAGAGGGCATGGCAACCCCATGGCAATACCCCTCCAATATTCTTGCCTGGAGAATCCCATTGACGGGGGAGCCTGTGGGCTACAGTCCATGGGGTTGCAAAGAGTCAGACATGACTGAAGCGACGTAGCATGCATGCACAATCCATGTGTTTAGAAATCATTATCTATGGTTCTCATCTATGGTCCTGTAGCCTCTGTTTTTGGGGACAGTCCTGATTATTACATATTCTGTCTCCTGGAAATGTATTCTGACTTTTTAAAATGTAGTGTCTGCCATACAATAGACATGTTTCTGAAAGGATGAGCATAAATTCTATATTTATGCAAAGAAATGTGTGGAGAGCTGGGGGCCAAGGCAGCAAGCCCTTCCCAGGGGTGAGGATAGGAGCAGAGTGTCTGCCTGTCTGGATATAGAGCAAAGGCTTCCCCTGGGAGCTAGATGAACAGCAGCTACTATTTTTTGAGCACATAAACTATGCCAGACCCTGAGCGCCAGTAATCTGTTTGCCCACTGATTCTACAAGGTAGAAAATGTTTCGTCCAATTTAACAGGAGACATCTTGACTCTGTGAGTTCCTAGAAGGAGCTGTGTAAGTGCTACATGGCAGCCCAGAGGGTTTCAAAACAGCCCCTCCCAAATGCTGATCCTGAAAGGGGCTCTTAAACATGCACCTTCTCCAGTTCCACACCCTAGATTCTGATGCTCAAAGCCTGGATGGTAACGAAGTGATTCTGATGATGGGCCAGTTCTGGCATTACTATACTCACTGATGCGCAGACCTGGAGGCAACCCAAGAGAGCCCATCTGATACAGAACTCAAAAGTGAAGTCTCTTGGGGCCAAGATGGTGGAGTAGAAAGACACTGCACTCACATCCTCTCACAAGCACACCAAAATCTCAACTAAGCTGCAGAACAGTCATCAGTGGAAAAGACTGGTACCTATCAGAAAAGATCTACAGCTGAAGACATAATGAGGGAGCTGCAATGAGATGGGCAGAAGGGGTGGACTTGAGATATAATCAAATCCCATACACGCCCTTCACCCCGGATGGGTGACCCACAAACTAGACAATAATTATATTACAGAGATTCTAAGACAGGAGGGGAAGGGGCAGAACACAGCTAGATAAATGAAGAGGGGGCGTGGGTATCTGGAAGATAATCGAGACTGACTGGAACCAGCTGAAACCAAGCTGGCTTCGAGAATAGTTCAGTCACTGACCTTTAGCCCATCATACCTTTATGGTCATATTAAAAGTCACTCCCCCTAACGCCATGATGGCTCTGAAATGGACCATAAAACGCCAAAGAGTGGGCAGTGGCCCATTTCCTACAGAATCCCTGCAATTCAGACCCCTTTCTCGTCATGACATCCTAACCCAAAACGGGAGTGATTATAAGCACTATGAAGGACTCTCTGTTAGGACACATGTTAGCTAACTGTGGCAGATTCAGACAGGATGGCTTAAGAAAAAATAATCTTATTTTGAACACTGCTACTGCTAATTCGCTTCAGTCGTGTCCGACTCTGTGCGACCCCATAGACAGCAGCCCACCGGGCTCCCTCATTCCTGGGATTCTCCAGGCAAGAACACTGGAGTGGGTTGCCATTTCCTTCTCCAAAGCAGGAAAGTGAAAGTGAAGTCACTCAGTCATGTCCGACTCTCAGCAACCCCATGGACTGCAGCCCACCAGGCTCCCCCGTCCATGGGATTTTCCAGGCAAGAGTACTGGAGTGGGGTGCACTACATGGCCCCTGATAGGGGATCAAGAGATCTGGCCAGAAAATGGATTACTGAACTGCAATGCCATCTTGCAGCTGGATGTGTTTTGTAAAAAGGAAGGAGAATAAGGGGAGTCCCATATGCTCAGATGGTCATGACCCTGTCTCAAGACCCAGATCTAAAAGACTCCTGATGGGTGTGCCTGGCTCATACCCTCCAAAGTGCCTTCTTCTCCCACAGGGGCCCACTGTTTTCCATAGTCCTTTACAGGTCCACCTCCTCAACGTCCACAACTAGGAACTCCTGAAAGTGAAGTCGCTCAGTCGTCGTGTCCGACTCTTTGAGACCCCATGAAGTGTAGCCTACCAGGATCCTCCATCCATAGGATTTTCCAGGCAAGAGTACTGGAGTGGGTTGCCACTGCCTTCTCCAGAGGATCTTCCCAACCCAGGGATCAAACCCAGGTCTCCCGCATTGTAGGCAGATGCTTTACCGTCTGAGCCACCAGGTAAGTAGTGGCTCCTATGAAAGCCACTGGAACTCCTATGCCCCCCTAATTCTGAGGAAGGACAGTGTTTCGGATCATCTTCCCCTAGCGCCCCATCTGATGTGCTGGAAATCCCACTGTCTTATTCCTCCAGTCCTGTCCTGTATCCTCCGGTACCAGTGCCAATACTCCACGAAGCCGGGCTGCCTACCAGCCTCCTCCTACCAAATTCTGTCCCTTACGGAAGGTGCCCGCGGGGGATGGAGGAACAATGAGTCCACATCCCTTTTCCTGTGGTTGACCTAACTACTTGCGAAGAGAAATTTGGACATTTTTCTGAGGACCCCAGTCAGTTCGCGGAAGAATTCACCAAGCTGACAATGTCTTGAGAACTTACCTGGGGGACTGACAGATCCTCCTTTCTACTTGCTTCACCTTCGAAGAGAAAAGCTGGATCCTTGCTGCAGCCTGGGCACATGCCAGTAAACTGGCAGCCCCAAATCAAGGACATACAATCTACCTTACAAGAGAGAATGCAGTCCTTGACCAAGACCTCCACTGGGGCTACCAGCAAAGAGGCAGAGGGCTTACGCACAAGAATCACATGGCGACTCGCCTCATAGAAGGGATGAAAAGTTGTGTTGTTGCTGCTGCTGCTAAGTCACTTCAGTCGTGTCCGACTCTGTGCGACCCCGTAGACAGCAGCCCACCAGGCTCCCCTGTCCCTGGGATTCTCCAGGCAAGAACACAGGAGTGGGTTGCCATTTCCTTCTCCGTTGTGTTGTTAAGCCTGTTAATTATGATGAAATCAGAGAAGTAACATGGAAAAGATGAGGATCCGGCCCTCTTACAGGGCCAGCCTTTAGAAAGTATACCAGTAGTAATCCTGACACCCACAAAGGGCAAGTCCTAGTTAACACTCATTTTATCACTCAAGCTGCCCCAGACATTAGAAGAAAATTACAGAAAGCAGCTAGGGGACCCCAGACCTCCATGAATCAGCTCATGGACTTGGCCTCTGGAGCATTTAACAATAGAGAAAGGGTTGAGGAAGCAGAAAAGATTCAGGGAAAACCACAAAAGGCACAATTATCGGTGGCAGCCCTAGCCACTGCACCACCAGGGTTATACCCAACCCCTTGTAAAAGCCAACAGCAGGGGCAGGATCTGAAAAATCTGGATCAGAGCCACTCTCCCACCGAGAAGGAACCTGTTCTAAACACAGCCAGAAGGGCCACTGGAAGCTCAAATGCCCTCTGTATGGGAAATGTCCACCCAAATCCTGCCTGGTATGTAAACTAGAGGACTCCTAGAAGCAAGAGGGCCCCAGTCCGGATAGGGGCTTGGGGCTCCCCAAGCCGATGATGACCAAGAGGACTGAAGATTAGGGGGCCCAGGACCCCCTTGGCTCCCAAAGGACACCAGGTCATTTCCCTGAAGGAGCCTCAGGTAACCCTTGATGTGGCAGGTAGAAAAGCTACTTCTTTTTTTTTTTTTCCACTAGATATGGGGCCCCCCTACTCTGTGCGGACTGATCTCCCTGGACCCTTGTCCTCCCCATCCTGAAAGTAATGGGGATGGATGGATGGCCCCAAACCAAGCAGTTCATCCCCGACCCCCAGCTGCTTGCTAGGAAGTTTTACCTTTGCACACAGTTACTACTCCTGCCTGAGTGTCCCGCCTCCTTGCTGAGAAGGGATTTGCTCACTAAATTCCAGACAGTAGTTCAATTCAGAGACCCCCTCAGAGAAGGCACCCACCAGGGCAACAATTGCTCGTGACCATGGGAGCGTGCCTCAGTCACAAATCAGAGGAGGTCTCCTCTCCACCCCACATTTCTCAAATAAACCCCTCTGTCTAGGACACGGAGGTTCCTGGCAAACCCAGCAATCTGCCCTTAGCTCAGATTTCATTAAAACCAATGCTGATCACTGGTGGATAACCAGTACCCCTTGAAGCCCAAGGGCCAATGAGGTATCCAGCCTTTAATAAACCAAGTTTTAAAAACATGGGCTGTTAGGACCCTGCCGATCTCTGTGTAATACCCTGTTCTGCCCATAAAAAGGCAAAGTGGAAAATACGGGTTTGTTTGGTCAAGACCTGAGGGCAGTAATGAGGCAGTGGTCCTAGTTCACTCTGTAGTCCCTAATTCACATGCCATGCTGACCCTGGTTCCAGAAAATGCAAAGGTTTACAGTGCTCGACCTAAAGGATGCCTCTTTTGCACTCCCCTGCAGCCAGACTCCCATATCTCTTTTTGAGTGGACAGATGCAGACCCTCATAACACTTCACCTGCCCCAGGGTTTCAGGGTTTCCCTCCTGTTTGGAAATATATTAGCAAACAAAATAAGAATTACAGCTGGTAAAATGGGTCTCTCCTACAGTATGTGGATGACCTCCTAATTTCTAATCCTACTAAGGAAGACAGATAAAAGCATCATTCAGATCCTTAGCTTCCTAGGGGAACAAAAATATTGAGCATCTCCTCACAAGGCTCAGATTCCTCCCAACAAGTTAAGTACCCAGGATATGTGCTCAACTCTGGGCTTCCTTGGTGGCTCAGACAGTAAAGAATCTGCCTGCAATGCAGGAGACCCAGGTTCAATCCCTGTATCAGGGAAATTCCCTGGAGAAGGAAATGACTACCCACTCAAGTATTCTTGCCTGGAGAATCCCATGGACAGAGGAGCCTGGTGGGCTACAGTCCATAGGGTTGCAAAAAGTCAGACACATCTGAGCAACTAACACTTTCACTTTTCACTGGGAAAAGGAGACTGTAACCAAGGACCAAAAGGAAGCCATTATAACCACTCAACTCTCCCCAACCCCTGGATCCAGACAAAGAGGCAACTGAAGGCCTTTGTGTGGATGGCGGGATTTTGCAGGATCTGGATACCTGGATTCGGGCTTATAGCAAAGCCTCTCTATGAGGCTCTAAAAGGAGGTGATCACAAACCCCTCAACTGGGATGAAAACTGCCAACAGGTATTCCTAGCCCCTGTGTTAGATTTCCCAAACTTACTCTATGAGAGACTGGTGTCCTCACCCAAAAACTGGGGGACCTCCCTAGACCAGTAGCTTATTTCTCAAAACAACTTGATCAGATGGCCACTGGACGGCTAGGGTGTCTTAGAGGAGTGACTGCCGCTGATCTGCTAGTAGAAGTCAGTAAGTAAGTTCTCCCTGGAACAATCACTGAAGTCCTAACCCCTCACCAGGCACAGGAGTCCTAGAAGCAAAAAGGCACCGGTGGCGACTGCTTAAATACCAAGTGAAGTCACTCAGTCGTGTCCAGCTCTTTGCAACTCTACAAACTATAGCCCACCAGGCTCTTTCATTCATGGGTTCTTTAAAGGTAAGAATACTAGAGTGGGTTGCCATTTCCTTCTCCAGGGGATCCTCCCAACCCAGGGACTGAACTCAGATCTCCCGCATTGCAGGTAGACTCTACCATCTGAGCCACCAGTGAATCCCCTACTCCTGTCTCTCATAGAGAGGGTAAAGGGTTTTTACTAAGTTTGGGAAACACAACACAGGGGCTAAATACCAAATCCTCTTGCAAATCAAAACTACAATGAGGTTATCACCTCACAGGAATCAAAATAACCATCATTAAAAAGTCTACAGTAATCAATGCTGGAGAGGGTGTGGAGAGAAGAGAACTCTTTTGCACTGTTGGTGGAAATGTAAGTTGGTGCAGTCACTATGAAAACAGTATGATGGTTCCTTTAAAAAACTAAGGGTAGTGTTGCCATATGATCCAGCAGTTCCACTCCTGGAATACTCTATTTTGAAAACATACATGCATCCCAATGTTCATAGCAGCACTATTTACAATAGTTAAGACATGGAAGCAACCTAAATGTCCATTGACAGATGAATAGATAAAGAAGGTGTGTGTGTGTGTGTGTGTGTGTGTGTGTGTGTGTGTGTGTGTGTGTGTAATGGAATAATACTTGGTCATACAAAAGGATGAAATAATGCCATTTGCAACAACATGGATGGACCTAGAAACTGTCATACTAAGTAAGTCAGAGAAAGACAAACATCATATAATATGGTTTATATGTGGAATCTAAAATATGATACAAATGAACTTAGTTATAAAACAGAAACAGACTCACAATAGACTCACTCACAGTTACCAAAGGGGAAAGGCAGGGGGTGGGGGGGTGGGGAGGTAGGGGTGGGAATAAACCAGAAGTTTGGGATTAGCAGACACAAACTATGATATATAAAATAGGAGAACAACAGGGTTCTACTGAATAGCACAAGGAACTATATTCAATATCTTATAATAAATTATAATGGAAAAGAAAATGAAAAAGAATATATATGTATAGCTAAATCACTTTGCTATATACCAGAAACTAACACAACATTGTAAAACAACTTAACTTCATAAATAAACACATAAAGCAAGCCCTCCCACTTAGTCCCACAGGCATCAAACACTTAAGGTTCGCCAAGTCCTGAACCCAGCAACTCTAATGCCAGAGCCCCACCCCAAGTATTCCTTGCTCGCTCCTGCATGGAGACTATTGAACAAGTTTACTCAGTAGGCCTGATCTCAGCAGTGAGCCCCTGACCAGTCCCTATGCCAAATGGTTTACTGATGGAAGCAGTTTCATACATGAAAGGGTTAGAAAGGCTGGCTATGTAGGTCATAGTCAGCCTGCAGACAATTTTTGAGCTCTACCCTCTTACATTTCTGCTCAAACGGCTGAGTCAATTACCTTGACCAGAGCACTCCAACTAGGAACAGGATTAAGAATCAATATAAATACTGATTTCAAGTATGGTTTCCTAGCGCTACACACCCATGCTGCCATATGGAAAGAAAGGGGACTGCTGACAGCCAAAAATGTGTGTCTCTATTAAACACCAGGCACAAATTCTAGAACTCCTAACAGAGGTCTGCCTGCAGAGGAGGTTGCAGTCATGCATGGCAGGCGTCCCCAAAGGGGCCACACCTCCTTCGAAGGAGAAATGCTCTGGCCAACAAGGCCGCTAAGGCTGCAGCCAAGAACACTCGGTCCTACAAACTGCAGCTTTCAGACCTGACAGGCCAGCCTTCCCAGTGATGCCATCTTATACACCTGAAGAAACTGAGGGGGCTAAATATAGGGGACTGGAAAGAAACCCCTCAGGGTGGCTGACAAAAGATAACAAGCTTCTCATTCCTGGGGCCGAGCAATGGAAAATAAGCACGTCCAAGAATTCTCCCACTTAGGGTGGGACTTCCTATTCGAACTGTGTTCCTGGGTAAGGGACTGTCCCAAACTGTTAAAAATGTCATGGGCTTGCAAGCTTTGTGCCAAAATAACCCAGAAAGCCACCCCATACCTCCACCCCTAACTCAGCCCATACAACATCAAGGAACCTATCCAAGGGAAGGCTGGTGAACAGACTTGACCCAGATGCCCTCAAATGGGAACGAGAATAGTTAGAAGCTTTCCCTGCTAGAACTGAAAAGGCAATAAAAGTATCCAAATTTCTGTTTAAAGAGATAATTTCAAAATTCAGGTTACCAAAAAGTCTGCAGAGCGATAATGGACATCCCTTCACTGCCAAGGTGACCCAACAAGCTGCCTCAGTTCTGGGTATTAACTACTACTGCCTCCACTCTTCCTGGAGGTGGCAAGGTTGCAACAGCAAGTCACGTTCTAAAAAGAACACTCGCTAAACTATGTCAAAAGACTTCAGAAACCTGGGTATCCCTCGTCCCTGTAGTCCTTCTATGCACTAGGATGGGCCCAGAGGAAATTTTGAAACTTAGCCTGTTAGATATGACCGATGGGAGGCCCTTTTTTACTTCAGATTTCTTGTTTGATGAGGAAGCCCCCAAATTGGATGCCCATATTGCTCAGCTTGAGCCAAGCTCAAAGGGCCCTCCAAGAGTACAGAAACAAAGTGCTGCCCCCACCCCTACGAAAGGAAAAGGTCGAGGTCTCCATCCAGTAGGACTTTGTCCTACTAAAAACTTGGAAGGAAGGGCCCCCTGAGGACCAGCTACAGCCACAATGGAAGGGACCACGTCAAGGGTAACTAAGCAATCCAACTGCGGTCAAGCTATGAGAGTCACTAGTTGGGTACGTCTGTCTAGAATAAAGTCTGTGTAAGTCCCAGTAGCAATCAGAGGGACCCTACTGCTGTGTGCTCGTGGAAGACGACACCTACTCAAGAGAACCAGTACGTGGCTTCATGTGGCCAAGGCGGCTTGGTCTAGGCAACCTGGCATTTCTGACCACCATGCTCTTATTCTGCCACTTTTCAGAATCCCCTCACCCTGATAAACATCTTCTTTGCTGGGTCTGAAAGAAAAAATATAGTAATACAATGTCAAAAGCCATAATACTCCTAGTAGAGCTTCTGACAATGGTCTCAACCCAGGAGGAGTGGGGAAAAAATGCTTTATTAAACACATCTAAAATAGTCACTCAGGAGGAAAACTAGTTAATTGTTGGGTCTGCCATGAAAACCCTGGCTTACAATCGTCACTACCGATACAAATAGGTACATACCACAAGAGCTTTACCAGAGTCACAGATTTCAAAAACAAATCTGTGGGTGCCAAAGGGGGAATGTCAGGAGCGGGGAGGGATAAATTAGGAGCTTGATAATAGCATATACTCATTACTATATGTAAAACAGATAAAAAACAAGGACCTACTATATAGCATAGGGAATTCATTATTCTTTAATAACTTGGATGGGTAAAGAATCAGAAAAAGAATGAATATATGTATACATAGAACTGAATCACTTTGCTGTACACTGAAACTAATATAACATTGTACTACCCCAAAAAAAAATTTTATAGAAGAGCTTTGCCAGTTCAAACACATGGAAACAACCCTCCCCCCTCACACACACACACACACACATATATACCAATATGAGCTCAATGGGTGATATTTCCATCAGGCCTGATATCTTGCCACATTTAACTCTTTTTAAAAATATGACATAACTTTTCCATTAATCATGGCTACTTCTGTCATCCAGAAAACCAGTCATGCTTCTGACGTCACTACACTTACGGCTTTCTAGGCTGTGGTGAGCCTCTTTGGAACAATGCCTGGTTGCCGGATGGTAAGATGACCACAATGTTTTGGAACCCAGACCCAAGCTGCATTCTCATGAATGCCTCCTTTCTGTGTGCTCACAGTGAAGCCCAGGCCCAAGGTGCCTACAAGACAGGGATGGATTGGACAAAAAATTGTTGGACTTTATGGAAGGGGTGGGTAAAGCGCTTTTGTACCCACCATCTCATCCAAGCCAAAGGGTGTGGCATACTCCCAGACTTAACTCTTTTCAATATACTATTGGGCCCTTGTCCCCTCATTGAGGTCATGACCTGCCCCTTCTGATCTGGATGGCTGCTTGCTCATTAAAGTCTTCTGTCCGCAGATCTCTCATTGCACCTTCAGGACATGCCTGCATATGTGGCACTCCCCAGAAGGAGGGCCCAAAGACAAGGGCATCCCAGAGGAAATTTGGCCCCTGTGTAACTGCTTATCCTTTTATTAATAATGTATGGCACAAGGGGGCCAGCACACTAGGGCAGTTGGTCCCATTCACAGTCACAGTACATAGTGATACTCAGGACCAGCCCAGGAGGGTCATTGGATTAATACTGGCAGGAACAGGACTGGCAGAGGGGATTGGCAGCTCCATGGAGAGGCTTTACCTATTGTGAGGTAACCCTAGGAAATCTAACCAACACTTCAGAGAGCCTAGCCTGACCACGGGAAATGCCCAAAATAGACTTTCGCCTTCTTTAAGCTCACTGGCCAATGTGGTTATGGACAATAGGTTGGCCTTGGATTCCTTGCTGGCTGACCAGGGTGGTGTGTGGGCAGTCATAAACAAAACCTCCTGTACCTATGTCAATAATTCAGCCCAGATGGAGATGGACATCGGCTACAACCAGGGGTCAGACCCTAACACCATCAGGCCCACACTGAGAGTGCCCTCCCTGTTTTATGTGGTTCCTAAGCTTTATGTGGTTCCTGCCCCTCCGGGGCCCAGTCATGGTCATGTTCCTACTCCCCTTCTTCCCCCTGCCTCTTTAACCTCCTGGTGAAGTTGATGTCTTCCAGGTTACAACAGTTTCATGTCAAAATGATGGCTCTGCAAGGATTCCAGCCCACACCACGGTCCAACTTGAAACAAGGAGCTGTCCTGCCCCAGGGACTCCCTAGGCTAGGCATCCAGAGAGTTTTACTCCCTGACAGGCAGAGTCAACCGCCCTGCTCAGCCCTGAAATGGGTACAGACGACGGCCCATTGCCCTTCCACTTCCCATAAGAATGTGGGAGTAAAATCTCTGTGGGGAGAATGAGACAGGAGCGGAGGCAGCAGGACACAGGTGCTAGATAAATGAAGAGGAGGTCCAGTGTTGGGATTCAATAAAGACTGGCTGGAACCAGCTGAAACCAAGGTGGCTTCGAGAATAGTTGGGTCACTGACTTTTAGCTCATCATACCTTTATTGTAATACTAAAATCACTCCCCTTTATGCCGCAAGAGTTCCGAGAGAAACCATGAAAGGTCAAAAAGTGAGCAGTGGCCCAAGTCCTGGGAAATCTCCACCTTTCCCTGAAAGAACAAGAATATTCCTCCGACTCTTTTAGTATACGAAGCTACACAGTCCCTAAAAAACAAGGACCCCGCGCTCCGGGGCCACTCTCGCTTTCTGAGCCAGTCCGAATTCTGCCTCTGCAGCTCGCGTCCTTCTAAATAAACTGGCTTTTGCTTGCCTCTGGTTCTCTCTTGACTTCTTTCATGCACGAAGCCAAGGACCCTCACTTGGTGGTCTCTCCTAAGGACTCCTGCGAGTCCCAGGACAGGACATTCCCCACTTCTGCAACGGTTCCCCACAGCAATGACAGTTCTGAGCCCCTGGGGCTCCCCAGCACGGGGAAGACGAGCCCCCAGGGCATTAGGCTTTGAAGGCTGGCGGAGCTTGATTTCAGGAGCCCAGGTGTCTGGGGGAAATGCACACCAAATGCCACACGTCCCAGGACAAAAGCAGTCATTTGATAGGTGCTTGGGCCAGACCTACCTGCTGGTCTTGGAGAGTCTCCTGGAGAGGTGGCGACGGCAGCCGTGCACCCGGGGAAGCTTCTTCTACCGCGTGAAGCCAACGCTGGCAGGCGCCATTGCGGAGGCCCCTCCCTCTCCTCGTTAAATGCCCAGACCTGCCCCGCCCAGCCGCCTGCAGGTGCCAGTGACGGGGGCCTTAGGCCAAACAACTAACTGGTGGGCACACAGCCCCACCCATCAGCAACAGGCTGCCTAAAGACTTACACTAAGTGAAGTAATTCAGTCAGAGACAGACAAATATCATATGATATCACTTGTATGTAGAACCTGAAAATGATACAAAGAATTTATTTACAATACACACTCATAGACATAGAAAACAAACTTATACTTACCAAAGGGTTTGGGGAAGAGGGATAAATTAGGAGTTTGGGGAAGAATCTGAAAAAGAATGGATAGAAGTGTATGTATAACTGAATCATTTTGCCGTATACCTGAAACTAATACAATATTGTAAATCAAATATGGGTGTGTGCTCTGTCGTGCCTGACTCTCTGTGACCCCATGGACTGTAGCCCACCAGGCTCCTCTGTCCATGGAATTCTCCAGGCAAGAATACTGGAGTGGATTGCTGTTTCCTCCTCCAGGGAACCTTCCCGACCCAGGGATCGAACCCCAGTCTCCTGCGTCTCCTGCACTGGCAAGTGGATCCTTTTCCACTGAGCTACCCGAGAGGTCTATAAATCAGATATAATAGTGAAAAAAGTGTCAGTCTCTCAGTCGTGTCTGACTCTTTGCAGCTCCATGGACTGTAGCCCACTGGACTCCTCTGTCCCATGGAATTCTCCAGGCAAGAATACTGGAATGGGTAACCATTCCCTTTTCCAGGGAATCTTCCTGACCCAGAGATCAAACCAAGGTCTCCCATATTGCAGGCAGATTCTTTACCGTCTGAGCCACCAGGGAAGCCCAAATCCAATATTAAAACAAAAAACATAAAACTTCCTGAGCCCGCAGCCGCCTCTAGAAGGAATCAATGGTAGATTAAATGATATAGAAGAATGGATCAGTGAGCTAAAAGACAGAATAATGGAAATCACTGCCACTGAACAGAAAAAAGAATGAAAAGAAATGAGGACAGTTCAGGAGACTTTGGGGACAACATCGGGCACACTAATGTTCACCTTATAGGGGTCCCAGAAGGAGGAGAGGAGACAGAAAGAGCATGAGAACATATTTGAAGACCTAATGGTTGAAAACTTTCCTAACCTGGGAAAGGAAACAGGAAGTGCAGAGAGTCCCATACAGAATAAAGCTAAAGAGGAACGTATCAATACACACTGTGATCAAAATGACAGAAACTAAAGATAAAGAGAGATTATCAAAAGCAGCAAGGGAAAAGCATACAAATAACATACAAGGGAATCTCCATAAGGTCATTAGCTGATTTTTTTCAGCAGAAACTCTGCAGGCCAGAAGGGAGTGGCATGATATATTTAAAGTGATGAAAAGGGAAAAAAACCTAAGACCAAGACTACTCTACCCATCAAGTTTCTTGTTCCGATTTCATGGAGAAATCATAAGCTTTACAGACAAGCAGAAGCTGAAAGAATTCAGTACCACCAAACCAGCTTTACAACACATGCTAAAGGAATTTCTTAAGGCATGAAAGAAAAGGCCACAATTAGAAGCAAGAAAATTACAAAATAAAAAGCTTAAATATACAGTAAAGTAAGGAAGTCATTCACACACAAAATTACCAGGGAGGTTAGAAATGAAGCCTTTTTTAACAACATGGGAACATACTTATGTTAAGGGAACAAGAGAGGTAATAAAATTGTATTTATAGTTCTAACTCAACTATGTAACAACAAAAAAGAAGACAGAAGGAAAAATGCAAAAGATTGATGTCAATAAGCTCTAGATGAGGGGATTCTACATGACTTCATTTTCTTCTTTTCAGTTTTCTGTGTTGAATACATACCTTTATAAATGGAAAAGCAATAAGCACTGTTTGTAAAAGAGAAAGTCATGTATCCTGTATACCCCAACCCAGGAGTCAACTTTGATATTGGGGGTGAAGCAGAAATTGCTGGGGTTTTGTTTTCTCCTATCTAAGGGCAGGAAGTGACTATTTCCCACTGGGTTTCCTGCTGGAGTTGGAGGCTGAGGAAAATTCTGACTGAAGACAGGTATAAAAATACAAAACATGCAGGCCTTTTGCGAGTGGCTTCTGCTTATCTCTGTGGCCCCCTCCCTCTTTACCACCTGCTTGAGGAGTCTTCTCTAGAAAGCACCGTCATTACTCTTGCCTCAAAGGCTTGGCCCCTGCTGTCCCCACAACCTGGAAGGCTCTTCCCAATAGCCACCACCTCACTTAACCACCTTTCTGCAGGCATCACCTTAGGTGTCCTTGTTCGCCAAAGGACTTCCCTGACCCCAGCACTGAGGGAGGCCCTCTCAAGCGCTGGAACGAACATCCTGTCCGGCAACAGATGCGTCACTTTGGACTGTCATCACGGCTTACTTCTGTGCTTTCCCGCTGACCTTTATCCCCAGGATTGTTGGGACCTGCCTCTCCCAGAGCGTATTTCTCCCCTGGAAGAAAGTGACCCCCAGATAGTTATTTCTGCATTAAGGTGTTATGGTTCACGCCATGTGCTCAGCAAAACTACCTCCCTGACCTGCTGCAGTGGATAAGACTAGGGGTTGGGGCCCCAGCCAGAGGCGACCAGAAAGGCTGGAGGCGGGAGGGTGTCTGGCCTTTCCTCACATGGTTCACCCACTAGGTAACTCTATACGGAATGGTGGCTAGCTAGGCAATCAGACATCTTCCTGGGAAGAGGGTCGTTGGCATGGAAATCTTTCCCTCAAAGCCACTGACTTTCCTTCAGTCTCCAGCCTGGTCTGGAACCCCCCAAAGGCAGAGCCCTCTTCATCTTCCCATACCTCAGAACAGAAGGCATCTCCCTCTGTCTTTTCCATGAAAACTAGAGCCTGTGTCACAGGAGAGGGTGGCCAGCCACGCTGTCACTCTCTAGCTGCTCACGAGCCACCCTGTGGCCCCTCCTCTGGGCACCCTGCTTCTCCGGGCAGGGTGCGGGGCTTGCTCCCTGTGCCAGGGACCTGGCCCAGCTGGCCACGTGCAGGGAATGGCTGGCACGCACGCTGGACCAAACCCAGACTGGCATGTTCACAGTTGGTTGATGAGTTCAGGGCTCTGCCGTCCTCTCCCCCAGCTTCCCCCCTGCCCAGGGGCACAGAGGCCGAGGCAAACGTGGCCACTCCTTCCTCCCTCACACACTCTCTTCACCAGAGTGAGGGGAGGCATTTGGCACACAGGCTCACGCTGGTGCGGTGGAATGAGCTACACCAGGGAGATGGGGAAAAAATAGAAACATGTTGCTGAGGCTGCAGGAAGTGTGCTGGGAGCAAGGGTCCCCAGAGGACAAGAAGGAGAGGCTTCCAGGATCAAGGAGGGCTGACCCTCTCGTCTGCAGGCAGCATTCTTCCCAGGCCAGCCCTCAGTAGGTCTTGTCCCCACCCCACCCACCTCCCCCACCCTTTCAACACTTTTTCCTTGCTTCCCCTCCCCTCTTTGGGAAACCAGTGTCCTCCTGGTTCTGGAAACCACATGTTCCTGACTCTGAAGGATAACTCAGATTTAAAATATCCTCGTCCCACATCAGAGGGTGTGTCACTGTGCTATGGCTGCCCCCAAGCCTCCTGCCTGGATTAGTGGCTGACACACTCACCCACACCGAGGAACTGGGGTGGGCGGGACAGAGGGTGAGGAAGATGGGTGGATTAAAAAGAGTAGCCCCGGGAAACAAGGCTCCATCAAAGAAATGACTTAGCCTGGGATGTGGAGCGTGGGCTTGCTTTCTCTACCAACACAGGAAGGGCTTGCTTGAGGTAGAAGCTTGGAAGGGAAGATGAGTGGTCAGTGGGACACAGGCTGCCCCCCGTTACCACCTTGGAATATAAACTGTCTTCTCACAGCAGAGGGGGAAAGAGCCCTGGGCCAAGAGTCCAAGGTGCTCTTAGTTCTGGTTCCTGAATGAGCCTTGGGACCCTGGGCAAGTTACCCACTGGGCCTCAGTTTCCCTCATGGTAAACTGGGAATAATCCTACCTATATCTCAGGGTTGTTGTGTGCTCCACAGAGATAAAAGACCTAAAAGACGCAGGCAAGTTAGACATGGGACGCTGTGAGGAGCTGGAAGAATAGCGATCGGGGTGTCTAAAGGTGTCTAGCTGTGTGGCCTTGGGCAAGTTGCTGACCCTCTCTGTGCACTGAGAGGGCTGACTGTCCAATCTCAAATGCAGTTAGGCCCCTCTCGTTGGAGAAGGAAATGGCAACCCACTCCAGTACTCTTGCTTGGAAAATTCCATGGATGGAGGAACCTCATAGGCTACAGTCCATGGGGTTGCAAAGGGTCGGACACGACTGAGCGACTTCACTTTCTTTCCCTCTCATTGCCATTTTCAGTTATGGAAAATAACACCGTTATCTTCACCTTTCTTAAGGGCTCTTTTCCGAGGTACTGCCAGCAGTCTCTACATTATCAATAATGACAACTCAGAGCCAGTACCAAGGCCCTTGCTCTGCGCTCTGCACTCTGGACATTATGCTGGGGAAGCCCAGGGCAGAGTGGGGCAGGTGGGCCCTGCCCTCCTCCTGCCCCTGGTGCTTGCGCATGACCTGTCACTTTCCTTCCCTGCACACCCTCTGGCTCCCGGGGTTGGTTTCCCCGCCTGGTCTGTGTCATTCCCTGACTGCCGGCTCTCCCCCGACTCCCCCCCCCCCCCCACCCGACACACACACACACACAGGCTGCTCCCTGCCCGGCAGGTCACTTCTGGCCAAGCCTGGTCTTGGGATCTGAATGAAACTTCTATAGTCTGGGGCTCCCCAGTGGTTTCTGGGAGAAGTTACTAGAAGTGCGGTTCTAGGAAAGCTCCCTCCTCACCCTCTGACCCGGATCAGACCGAGTCCTGGTCTGCTGGGATGTGCTGTCAGGGAAGGGTCTGGCCATGGAGCTGCTCTGGGAACGGGCATGACTCACGGCCATCTGGTCCAGGAAGACCACACTCTCCGGAAGGGACGACAACTCATAGCCAATGATGCGAATGTGTGACTTTTTCCTCTTCACCTCCCCTTCCAGCCCCTGATTTCTTCTGGCTCCCAAGAGCAACACAGTGACTGTGAAAGGAGTAAAGCTCGGGCGATGCCCCATGGTTGTCCCGTGGGCCCTGGGGCTAAGGGGGTTTCCCAGGCCACATCCCCACCCCCAGCCTCTAGGCCTGGCCACACTGTCTCCATCAGACCAGCCCCCCTAGGGCTGCAGGGTCCTCAAACCTCCCCCTTTAAGCCTGACCTCCTCGTTTGGAGGAGAGGGCTTGGACCAGAGCAGAGAGGACAGCCTGGTGGGACTGTCCCACCAGGGAGGGAGGGACCCTGATGCCCGATGTGCTGCACAGTGCTGGACGGCGTGAGGGGCACGGAGAAGGACCCGTCTGTCCACCACCCAGCCCTCCCCGCCAGGCCCCTTCCCCCTTCAGGCCTTCTTTCCTGCCACAGCCCAGCTGCCTTGGGCACTTGCTGCAGCTAACTGACCGCACGGCCCTGGTCTCTCTGGATCTGTCACTTGGTCCCCGTGTCCTGCCCCTGTCCCTTGTGCCCCCGCCTGTCCCCATCTCTCCTGATGGCTTCGCAACATTCCCTACTGTCTCTCGCACTGTGTCACTCTGTCCCATCCTGTCACCCTCTGGCCATCTCTCCGACCCTCCATGGCCCTCCCCGCCGCATTCGCTGCTCCCCTCTGCGTGGGCTCTGTCATCCACCTTGCAGCAATCTCACGACAATAAAAAAGAAAAAGGGAAGGAAAGGCAGCAGTCGGTTTCCTTCAGGGCGATGGAGCCCTGGTGGCCTTTGGATTCGGCTCCAGGGCCTGGCCACCCCCCTGCCGCAGTTTGCCCTTCCTTCCTCCTAGACAGTCTCTGCTGGGGGACCCTGCTTGTGCACCAGCCAGCGATGCCAGCTCCATTCTATCTCCCACCTGACTCTTCTACAGGCCAGAGCACTGACTCGTCAGCCATAACGCATGCCCTGAGGCATAGCCAAGCACGGGGACAGAAGAGGAACCCACAGGGGCCAGGACACGCTTCCAAGTTCCAAGTGGAGTTGGGTGTTCACTATGGACTGAATGTTTGCGCTCCCTCGAAATCCACATGTGGAAGCCCTAACCCCCAGGGCCCCAGTATTTGGAGGCGGGGCTTTGGGGAGGTTAGTAGCTTTCGATGGAGTCATATGGGCGGGCCCTTACAAGAAGGGGATGGGATTATGCCCTTAAAAAAGAGGAAGAGAGGCCAGAGCTCTTTCTCTCTGCTATGTGAGGACACAGTGAGAAAATGGCCATCTGCAAGCCAGGAAGAGAGCCGTCCCCAGGAATGGAACCAGCCAGCATCTGGCTCTTGGACTTCACAGGCTCCAGAACCCTGAGGAGTAAATGTCTGTTGCCCTAGTCCCTGGTACTTTGCTATGGCAGCCAGAGCTAAGACACTGCTCTGTCCTATCAAGCCCTCTATGGGAAGCAAGCGCCGTACCAGAGCCAAGGCCACCCCACCCCCGTCACTCTCGACCCTCGCCTCAGCTTTGTGGCCTCTGCTTTCTGCCACAGGTGCTCCCTTAGGGATGTGACAAGACCCCTGAACCAGGCTGGGCCTGCCTGAGGGCTGGCCTCCAACCCAGGAGCCTGGAAATCTCACTGGGTTGACTGCAGTGGTCATGGGAGGCCCATGACAGGCCCCTGGGTCAGCATGGGATATTGACCCACTCTGCTCCTTGGGTGGGGGAGAGAAAAGGGAACAGGCCCTAGGGCAGTGCAGGGCCACCCCACCCCTGCCATTCTCCATCACTCTCTTGCATTCTAGGAGCATCTGTGTGCCTTGTCTGTGCCCTCCCAGAGGCTCCTGTCCTCCTGCCTGCCCACCTTTCCCCCTCACCACCCACATCCCCCACCTACACAAGGGCATCACACATGGGCAGCTGCCTGGAGGGTGGAGTGCAAACCCCTCCCGTTCCACATCCAACTGGCCACACGTCATGATGACAGCAGCTGTTTTTTGAACATTAAAGTGTACAGGAAGCTACAGTTTACAGAGGGCTTCCTCCTGCTGTGTTTCACTGATTCCTCACAACAAGGTTGACTCTGTACATAAATTAGAGAGGAGGAAACCAAGGCTCCGGGAGCTGAGTGACCCCACGCTGGTTACACAGTCAACTCAGGGTCAACCCCTTGCTCCTAGAGCTGGGACTCAACTAGCTAGCCTCCTGACACAAAAGTCACTTTTGGCCAAAAGTCACTTTTGGCCAAGACAACTCTGTTAACCCATAGGGACACGTATTATGGTGTCTCTGTTAATTCACAGGGACACTTGCCTTTGGGCCTTTGTTTGGTCATTTACTTGCTGGAAATGCTCTTACCCATGCTTTCTGGTCATTTAAATTATACTCACCTCTCACAGCTCAGCTCCTGCCCAGCTTCACCTGAAAATTTTCCATTGCCATCATGGAACAAGACTTTTTGGAGCCCCATGTTGCATTTGTAATCAGCACCATGGAGTTTGATAAGTGTGGAAAGCCTGCTACTTGTCCTTCAACATTCATTTTCCCCTTCTTCAGTAATGGAACCCCTGAGTTTTAGCAGGGCACATTGCTGCCTTGATGGAAACCTATATTTCCCACTTTCCATGTGATTAGATGCAGTCAGATTCTAGCCAGTTTATAAGCAGAGTGTCATTTACAACTTTTGAGAAATATTCATAAAAGGAGAGATTCTCTTTCTTACTTCCTTTCCTATGTCCTGCCAGCTGGAATGTGAACACAATGGCTGGAGTTCAAGCAGCTGTTTTGGGCCATAAGGTGGATGCCATATTTGAGGATGGCAAAGCAACATGACTGAAAGAACCTAAGACGCTGATGATTATGGAGCTTTACTACAATCCCTGGGCTGTTTACTTCCACATTTTGTTTATCTGCAGGGTTAATTAACTTCCACCTTGTTTGTTGATGTTTTCCAGTCACTAAGTCGTGTCCAACTCTTTGCGACCCTGTGGACTGCAGCCCACCAGGCTTCCCTGTCCTTCACTATCTCCCAGAGTTTGCTCAGACTCAAGTCCATTGAGTTGGTGATGCCATCCAACCATTTCATCCTCTGTCACCCCCTTCTCCTCCTGCCCCCCATCTTTCCCAGCAACAGGGTCTTTCCAATGAGTCAGCTCTTCACATCAGGTTGCCAAAGTATTAGCTTCAGCTTCAGCATCAGCCTTTCCAATGAATATTCAGTGTTGATTTCCTTTAGGATTGACTGGTTTGATCTCCTTGCTGCCCAAGGTACTCTCAAGAGTCTTCTCCAGTACCACCATTTGAAAGCATTTTGGGTGTTCTATTACTTTAGCCAAACACAATCCTACTTGGTACAAAACTACCACCAACAAGTAAGTTCTTATTGAGCACAGGACAAGACAGGATTTTTTAATAAGTTAACATCTCTTTATTTATTTAGTTTGGCCGTGCTGTGGAGCATGAAGAATATTAGTTCCCAGAACAGGGATTGAACTGATGCTCCCTGCGTTGGGAACATGGAGTCTTAACCGCTGGACCACCAGGGGATTCCCAAGGCAGGATTTTTTAAAGCTGTTTTTCCGTTTAGTTTTGACAACAACCTTAAAGCTGGGTGTTAATACTAATTAATTAGTTTAATCTCTCAAATGAGTTTTGTTCACCCTACATCATCTGTTGGTTCTTGCTGCGTACCAGACACTGGGCAAGCATTGAGGCTTCAGCAGTGAGCAAGACAAACTACTTTTTTTCAACGTAATGACCGTCTAACGGTGGAAACATACAAGTAAATGAAAATAACAAAGCAATGTGATGATGATAATACTGTATGACCCTTTTAAGATGTCACCATTTGTAAGACACACTGTACCATCATTAAACTGAGACAGGTCACCTTAATGATTGTTCCACATGACATATGAACCTGTCACACCAACTTCTCATGACTTTGAAATTTTTATTAGCTATGTCAAGGATTTCATAACATCCCCAGCCATAAGTTGCCTTGCTTCAAATGTGACAGGCCATCTTTTCAGACATATGTCATTAACAAAATAGAACACAGATTTATTTATCTGTATCTGCCTTTCCTGTCTCATAAAGCACTTGGTTGTTGGCTTTGGAAGAAGCACAGAATGGTGATTCCTCTGATGATGAATATAGGTTTCACTAATATCAAATTTATGTCCTGCTACTCTGTTTCACGTCTTTCTTCATCCTTAACAACTTTTTGTTCCTTTGCTAAAGCTTCATTCTTGAAGGCAGTTTGAATGGCAGTTAAATTCAAGAAATAAAATTTTAAGAATGCACATAACTCTACTGAAGAGTGCTAGCCAAATTTATGCTCATGCAAGAAGTGATAATAATGTGGGACTGCCACCTGAGAAAGTGATTATAAGATGCTCTTTTTGGGCCATTTCATACCACTTGAAGGGTCTCCATTCCCCAGCCAGGGATTGAACCCAGTGAAAGCCCAGAATCCTAACCACTAACCAACCAGGGAACTCCCCATAAGATGCTTTTGATTATAAGTACAGCTCCATCTCAGAGATGCAGGGGGGAAATGTACATCTTCCAGGGGCTGGAGGAGTGAGGAATGGGGAATGACTGCTTAATACATACGGGGTTTCCTTTGGGATGATGAAGATGTTCTAGAAATAAATCATATGAAGGCCGCACACATAGTGAATGGACCGAATGCCATTGGATTGGTACATTTTTAAATGACTAATGTGGTAAGTTTTACGTTATGTGTATTTTTGTTGTTTTTTTAGCTGCTAAGTCCTGTCTGACTCTTTTGTGACCCTATGGACTGTAACGCACCAGACTCCTCCGTCCATGGAATTTCCCAGGCAAGAATGGAGTGGGTTGCCATTTCCTTTTCCAGGGGATCTTCCAGACCTAGGTATGGAACCCGAATCTCCTGCATTGGCAGGCGGATTCTTCACTGCTGAGCCACAAGGGAAGCCCCCTGTGTATTTTACCACAATAAAAGAGTATGTATTAGATTTGATTAAAATGGTAGCTTTTTTTTTAACAGCATTCCAAGCACTGTCTAAGGACATTACATCTATCAGCAAATATAATCCCAGCAACAATCCTCTACCATAGTTAATGATAATCACTGACACCGATTGACCACCAACCATCAGCAACTCAATCAGGGCCTTATAGGCACTAGTTCACTTATCCTTCATAGCAACCCTATAAAGCTCAGTCACTTCTGCCATAACGTTTGTTTTGAAAATACAAATTTGTTCCCTAAAGACTGGGATATGAGGAAACAATGTGAGCATAATGCAAGTTTCACTTTTGCTCATCTGCGACTTTATCCATGAGAAACACTAGGTCCAGGGTTGGCAACCATGGCCCTCTGGCCAGTGGCCTGTTTTTGTAAATAAAGCTTTATTGGACCCACAACATTCGTCTGATTTATGTCTGGTCTATGGCTGCCTCCACACCACAATGGCTGAGTTAGATCATTGCAACAGAGACCATATGGCATTGCAAAGCTGAAAGTATTTATTATCTGGCCTTTTAAGAACAGTTTGCTGAGCCCTATGTTCCGTGACCCCAGAGAACTGCACCCAGCTGAACGAAGCCACAGAGAAAAAGCACACCAGCTCTCCAACAGGAAAAATGGTCAGTAACCAGACAGCTACAATGCAAGGCCTGAGGGGATACACAAAGGAGGGTCACCAAGACTGAGAGGATCCAGAAAGGCTTCTCCTAGTTGCTGAACCCCCCTAAATGCCAGGCTTAAATTCCAGAGTCAGGCAAGGGGTCAGTCCAGAGGCCTGGTGGCAGGAGAGCCTCCAGAGTCCTTTGGATCCGCCCATCCATAAGCGAATATGATCCCAGCAACAATCCTCTACCATAGTTAATGATAATCACTGACACCGATTGACCACAGACCATCAGCAACTCACAGTCAGAGCCTTACAGGCATCAGTTCACTTATCCTTCATAGCAACCCTGTGAAGTTCAGTCACTTCTGCCATAGCATTTGTTTTGAAAATACGAATCTGTTCCCTAAAGACTGGGATATGAGGGCTGCATTTCCCTGTGGTCTGCCCCTGAATGGGGGGCACTAGCCATCACTCTGGGTCCTGGTCGATCCCCTGACTGAGCCCCTTTCCTTCCCTCCCGCCCTCCCCGCCCCCCACCAGTCTTCCTCAGAGTTGGCTCCACATTCCAGCAGAGAGCAGCCTGTTGGCAGATGTGACCACTTGAATTTGGAGAACAAGAACATTCCAACATCTCCTGGCCGCCTTGACCCACAGCCAGGCTCTGATTCCCCCAGACGTGGTAAGCCCTTTTTCTCCACCATTTGCTGCTTCGTTTTAGAAACGACAGGAACTGAGACCACACAGAAAGACTGCCACTGGAAGGGACGAGAAATGAGTGCGCGAGTCGCTCGTGGCCTTCACTTTCTGCAATTCAGCTAAGCTCAGCAAGTGATAAGCAGCATCCTGAGCAGCAGCAGAGGGTCCATGCTGGGCTCTGTGGAGGAGGCGTGGCACTTAGGGGACACCTCTCAGAACCGCATGAGGAAAGGTGCAGCAGAGGCAGGACCCAAGCTGTGGAGTTGGGCGGACCTGGGTCCACGTCTTCCCTTTGCCACCTACTTTGTGATCTTGGGCAAGTCACTTGACCTCTCTGAACCTCAGTTCCCTATCCATGGAATGAGGATCCAGGGTCTGCTTCCTGGTTCCCCTGAGGATTAGGTGAGATGACCCTTGCCTGCTGGGGAATCCTGGGAGCCACCCTTCCTTTCCTCTCCTGCTTTCGATGGATCTGTTACACTGAGCAGGCGTGACTCAGAGCTGAAATTACAAGGCACCTTTATTTTTGCTGTTACTTGATGGGAGAAGTTCTGTCTTGTGACCCTTCTGTTCATTTTCAGATAGTGAAGACTCACAAAATGCAGTTTTAATTATGAATAAGATACTTAGAACGTCCGGTCCCATGAAATAGCCCATGAATTTAATTCCAAATTACAGTTCCCTTCCCCTGGCTAGATGGTGATGGACAGGGAGGCCTGGCGTGCTGCGATTCATGGGGTCGCAAAGAGTCGGACAAGACTGAGCAACGGAACTGAACTGAACTCCCCTGGCTATCTGCCACCCATCTTAACAGGGAACTGGCTTCCTCTTTCTCCTTTACTTCTTCTCTCTTTGGTTGTTATTTCGGACTTCACTGGAGATGGGCGGGGAGACAAACAAGGAGGAGAGGAAAGGGGCCGATGGGCCTCCCCAGTTCTGCTGATGTCAGCGTTAGTTCTCTGGGCAGCCTTATTAGACAGAGCCTCATAGGAGCCCAAGTGAACCCTGTATTTTTTTCCTTGGGCTGCATAGCAAATTACTGCAAACCAGGTAGCTTGAAACAATAGGAACTTATTATCTCACAGTACTGGAGGTTAGAATTCTGAAGTCAGGTAACAGCAGCTCCCTTCCTCTGGGCAAGAGCCCTTCCTCGTTTCTTCCCAGTTTCTGTCAGTCACCAGAACTCCTTGGCTTGTAACAGCAGCCCTCCGATCTCTGTCTTCATCAGCTGGGGCCTCTCCCTTGACCCCTGTTGTCCTTGTGTCTCTGTGTCTCCCAAATTTAGGGCCTGCCCTACTCCATCATGACTTTGTCTTAAGTTGATATATCTCTAAAGACCCTGTTTCTGAATATGGTCACACACACACACACAAAAGAAGAAATAAATAATAAAAAAGAAGAAAGAAATCCCGTGTCCCATGGGATACATCCACACGTTCTTTCTCCCAGAAGACTCAGCCACTTTAGGTTAACCTCAACTCAGCCCCTCTCCTTCAGCTCGTTCACTGTGCAGCCCTAGCCCTTCAGGTTTCAAGGCAGTCAGGCATCAGTCCCCCTTCCCCAGCATGTGGGGATCCCTTCCCCAGCATGTGGGGATCCCCTCCTCACCTCCCCAAGAAGCTCTGACAAAGCCCTTCTATTGGTTGATATAAGAGGCAGGAACCTTCCACTCCTCTTCCTTGAAAGGGGAGGAGCATAACCTTCAGTCAACAAATTCTTTTCGCCAAATTCTCCTCGTTCATCTCCAAGAGCCTGACTCTCAACCACAAGAAGAACTGTAAGATTTGCAAAGTTTATAAAATATCTCTTTTTAATTTGCATTTTGCTGCGGTGACTCTGGGAACCGATGGCTGTCATCTTCAGAACTCAGCAGACACTTCCATCGTAACATCCCCTCTCACCCTTCTCCAGGATCGAGGAATCGGAGACCAGACAGCCCTTCACAGATGGCCTCCGCGATTGCCAGCCAGGCCTTCTCCAGCAGAGAGAGGCCTTTAGGCTTGGCCCCCAGCCAGGGCCTGCCTGCTCTGGGGCCACCCGTCCGGTTAGCAGAACCCTAACAGTGTGGAGGAAAAGAAGTCCAGTGCACCTGGCACATTCCACTTCCTCCATCTGTAACCTTATACGGACTATTTGCTTCATTGACCTGCATTTTCCTCACTGTAAAAGAGAAAAATAATAAGAATGCAGCCGGGGCTGAGAACCATCGCTAGCCTCTCACACCTCGGGACCAGTGAGATGGCTTGGCTGTTTTTGTTTGCTTTTTAAATTGCTAAAAGAGAAAGCAGCTTTATTTTTAAATGCCAGACTGCCAGGCTGGGGTGATGGTGTCGAATTTCCACACCACCTTTGCCTGCCTCCAGCCACTGCCTCAACGGTCTCGCAGCTGCTCCAGGCAAGCCACGCTCTGGCTCAAAATGTTTCTTTGCTTTCTGGAAAATTCTGTTCCCAGGAAACTCTCTCCTGAGGGAGGACATCTTGCTCTCAGTGCTTTGCTGTGCTGTCCCAGCATCATGAGTTTTGCTCAGATTTCATCATATAACAAAGAATTTTTCAGAAAGACTGGAGGAGCCTCGCCATGGCTGCAGCAGAGGACAAGTGGAAAGGACGCTGGATTTGGGACCCAGGTTCCCCCAACCGAGTTCCGACACTGCCACCAACTAGCTCCTCCCTCTGAGGCTCAACTTCCACATCTGTGAAATGGGCGTGGCCCCAGGGACACCCCACCCCCACCCCACCCCCGCCCCCAAGTTTCTCCCCGCTGAGACATCAGAAGTTGCTTCAAGCTGAATACAGCTGGGCCCGAGTGCCTCCACCTCCGGGCTCTGCTTCCTGGGGCCTCCGCCAAACCCCGGGCTTCCTGCCTGGTGAGCCGCGGGCACAAGGGGCCTTCACAGAGTCTCCGCGTGGTTTTCCTGGGGAGCGGGGTGAGGAGGCGGGAGCCTCGCAGAGCTAACACAAGGCTTCGTCTGTGTCCCAGGTGAGGGAGGGTGGACTGAGCGGCCCAAGGGGACTCTACCTTGCCTCTGGATTTTTCCGTGGACTTTTCCAGAACCTTTTGTTTGATCCTCAAAGAACCCTGCAGCAGTGGAGACTAATGAGGACGATTAGTTTCATTTCACATGTGAGGAAGCTGAGGTGCAGTGAGGCAAAGTGATGCTGGAGGAGACAGTGCATCAGAGCAGTCACGAGCATCAGTTGTGCCACCACTTGACCTTTCTAAGCCTCAGTTTTCTCACCCAAGAAAGTAAATACTCTTAAATGCTCTGGCAGGCCTGCCTGTGCTGTGTGGTGAGGGAGGCTTAGGGGTCACCTCTAGGCAGAAAGTGGGACCCAGGAGCCAAGTCAGTGCAAAGGCAGGACCCAGAGATCTGGGATGGGCCACGTAGTGTTCTAGAACTTTCTCAACTTCATCTCCTATCACCCTCACAACTGCCCTGTCAGTCAGGCATACTTGGCCCTGTTTGGCAGAGAGGGGAGGCTGAGGGTCCACACACACAGCCAGGTGTCAAACTCGGGTTCCTATTCTTGCTTTTCCACTGCCCTGTGCTGCCCCTTTGGAGGAGGGTTTAGCTGGAGGCAAGTCCTGATTCTGTGTTGCTGTTCCCTCCTCCAGATGGCCCCAGGCAGAGGCCCCAGGAAACCAGGGAAGGAAACCGTTGAGTTTGAGAAACCTGTGCTTTGAGATTACCCCTTTTTTCAGACCAGCAGGAGTTTTTACAGAGAAATTTTACAGGGATTAAACAGCTACATACTTTAAAAAAAAATTAATTTATTTATTTTAATTGGAGGCTAATTACTTTACAATATTGTGATGGTTTTTGCCATAAAGAAAATAGAAGAGAAACATTCAACAAACCTCTGGAGGGAGAATGTCTTTCTTAAACTTGGAATCATCGATAAAATCACAAATGAAAGATTAGCAGGTTTGACTACAGAGAAATTACATTTTCTGTATTCAACAAAAAGACTGAAAAGGGGCAAATGGGAAGAAATACTGACAACAAATAAGGGAGATAAAAGATTGCCTCTATTTATTTATACTCTGCCTCCTTCCTAAAAAGTCTTGAGGAGGGAATCTTTCATAAAGAGTACATGCAAACTGATATTTTAAAAATAAGCACAGGGCTGGACTTTTCTGATGAACCAGTTAAGAATTTGTCATCCAGTGCAGGGGACATGCATCTGATCCCTTCGTTCCTGTAATGGAAATAAGATTCTGTCACGGGGCAGCTCAGCCTATATGTTGCAACTAAGATCTGATGCACCCAAGGAAAAATAAAGAAAGGGCCTTATATACAAATACCCGAGGAGCATAAAGAAGCAATTTACATAAAACAAAATTATGACTATAGTAAATGTGTTCATAGAAAAATGTCCAACCTAGCTAATCACCAAAGGAACGCAAAGTTACACAGAAAAAAATTTCAGCTAACACCCAGTGCTCAGGCAGAGATAACAATTACACTTTATAATTCATAAGGAAAATATGGTGACAGATACTCAGAACTATAAAAATATTTGTTTTCTTCAACAAAGTAATCTTATTATTGCAGATTTATGCTAAAGATTCTAAAATATGGAAAATGGTACATGAAGGTATTCACTGCAGCATCAAAAACAAACTCAAAAGAGCTGAAAATTGAAAATGACCTAAATGTCTTAAAGCAGAGAAGTGCTTAACTAAAGCTTGACCTACCCAATAAAATATAATGCAGCTTTTATAAAAGTTCACAGAGGCTTATGGTAAAAAAGAAAAAAAATGCCTACAACAAAATGTTAAGTTTAAAAAGCAGGCTATAGAATCATAGCATTCACAATATATAATTCATAGTATGAGTATTGCTATGTATGCATACCGATATGAGACAAATAGGTCTGCCCCCAGCATGTTTCAGGGCTCAGGGCATGGGGTACAAATGGAGACCACATGGCAAATGCCTAAATATCAAATTATTGTTTATTAAATATGTATGCAATTGATTTAATAATGTAATGTAATTTTAAATTAAATGTATTAAGTTAATTAGGCATTTAAATTACTATAAATTAAATATGACAATATTAAATATTTAAAGTATTACTTATTACATACAAAATTATTAAATAATTCATGCTGACAAATTGTCAAATATTCTCCTATTTTGTGATAAGTTAAGATGCCTGTGGTCATCCCTAAAGCAACCAGTAAGAAAATAATTCAACAGATACAGTTTTGAAAACAAAGAAATTAAAATGGTATGCTATAAGAATATTTAACACAAAAGAAGGCAGTAAATGAGGAACAGAGGAACCAAACAGACATGAGACATATCAAAACCAAACAGCAAAATAGTAGATGTAAGTCCAGTCATATCAATAATAATTATTGTGGACTGAACATTTGTCTCCTCCACAGTTCATATGTTGGAGCCCTAATCCCAATGGGTAAGGTATTTAGAGGTAATTAGGTTTTAAAAAGATCATGAGGATGGGGCTCCCATGATGGGATTAGTGTTCTTATAAAAAGAGAAAGAGAGACCAGTCACTCTGTCTGCCACATGAGAAGGCAGGAAGAAGGCAGATGCCTACACGCCAGGAAGAGGGCCTTCACCAGGACCTGAAAATGTCAGCACCTGGAGCTTGGACTTCCGGGCTCCTGAGCTATGAGAAATACCTATGTGTTGCTTAAGCCACCCAGTCTATGGTATTTGGTTATAGAACCCCAAACTGGGACTCCCCTGGTGGTCGAGTGGTTGAGAATCCACCTTCCAATGCAGGCAACGTAGGCTCAATCCCTGATGGGAAGCTGAGATCCCACGTGCCTTGGAGCAACAAAGCCAGGCACTGCAACTAGAGAACCTCAAGTGCCTCAGTGAAGACCCAGAACAGCAACCCCCCCAAAAAAGAAGCCAGAGCTAAGACAATTACACTGAATCATAGCAGTGTTATTCAAATAGCTCCAATAAAAATAAATGTTCATCAACTAATAACTAGATAACAATGGAACACTAGCCAGCAATGGAGAAGTAATGAGCTACTGACACAAGTTATAACATGGGTGAACCTCAAAATTTTTATGCTAAGTGAAAGAAGCCATACACAAAAGAACGCATATTGTATGATTCCATCTATACCAACATGTCCAAACAGGCAAATCTTATGGCTAGCTGGGACTGGTAGTTTAACACAATTAACTGGAAATGGCCCAAAAGCTTTCTAGGGAGTGATAGACACATTCTAGCACTGAATTATGATGATGGTTGTAGTGATGCACAACTCTGTAAATTTACTAAAAACCACTGAACTGTGAGCTTAACATTGGTGCAGTTTGTGGTATATAAATCATACCTCAATAAAATTATTTTTGTAATATGCTAAAAATTTTTAAACTGTGCTGCAAATGATACCATCAAGAAAATGAAAAGATCACCCACAGAATAAGATAAAATATGCAGAAAGCATATCTCTGACAAAGGCTTGTATCCAGAATACATAAAGAACTCTTGCAATTCAATAATAAAAAGATAAAAGGCCCAACATAAAAATGGGCAAAGGATCAAAACAGATATTTCTTCAGAGAAGATATGCAAACAGACAATGAATACATGAAAAGATGCCCAGTATCATGAGGCATGAGGTAAATGCAAATCAAAACCACAAAACCAAATGAGATACATATATGGCTGAGTCCCTTTGCTGTTCACCTGAAACTATCACAACATTGCTAACCAGCTATACCCCAATACAAAATCAAAAGTTTAAATTAAAAACAAAGCACAAAACCAGATGAGATACCCACTAGGAAGGGTATAATTTTAAAAATGGATAAACAAGTGTTAGCAAGGGTGTAGAATCCTCAAATATAGCTGGAGGGAATGTAAAATGGTGCAGTCACTCTAGCACGGGGGTCCGCACCCTCCTGACTGTGGGCTGGTACAGCTGGAGGTGAGTGGCCAGCAGGCAAGCAAGTGAAGCTTCATCTGCCGCTCCCCATCACTCCCCGTCGCTTGCATTACTGCCTGAACCAATGGTCGCATTGTCTTCCACGAAACCGGTTCTTGGTGCCAAAAAGGTTCCGGGCCGCTGCTTTAGAAAACAGTTTGTCAGTTCCTCGAATTGTTAACATGAAGTTTCTTTATCCCCCAGAAATTCCATCCAGGATAATGCTCAAGAGAAATGAAAACATATTTCTAATAAAAATATCATAATTGCAGTATTTGTTACAGCCCCAAAATGGAAACGACCCAAATGTCCTTCAATGGCTAAATGAATAAATTAAATGTGCTATATCCATATATTGTATTCATCAATAAAAACAAGGAAGTACTGATGTATGCTACATTATGGATGAATCTTGAAAATATTATGCTAAGTGCAAAGAACTCGTCACCAAGGACCAAATATTGATCAGGCAAATCTTTATTTTATTTTTTTCAGGCAAATCTTTAGAGAGAGAATGTAGCCCTAGTGGTTGCCTAGGACAGGGAGGAAGGGCATGGTTTGGAGGAAAATGGGGAATGAATACTAATAGGAACGGTGTTTCAATTGAGGGTGACAAAAATGTTCTAAAATTGGCTGTAGTGATGGATACAGAATTTTGTGGACATACTGAAAATTACTGAATTGTACACTTTAAATGGGTGAATTATATGGCATATGAATTATATCTCAGTAAAGGTGTAAAAGCAAAACAACAGTGTATGCTGGTGTTTCCAATATCACTGCTATATTCCCAGAATCCTCACATTGTTGTTTTCTTGATGTCTTCTCAGTTCTTCCCAAAACGGCCCTTTGGCCCTTTTTGCAACCCTCTCGTCGTGTATTGGAAGGATCAGTGGACAGAGGGTCAGTAGACAGGTGCGGGACCCAGTCCTAGGAGCCTGGCTTGGGTAGCTCGCAGATCCTCTTTGGGGTCCAGTCTCCATGACTTTCCTTTCTGATTTCTCATTCATTCAACAGGTATGTTTCACTCATTCATCAGAACAAACACTTCCTGAGAGCTCACTGTGTTCTGGGCCTGTTCTAGGTGCTGTGACTATTCTATACAGCTGTGACTAGGGCAAAATGGCTGCCCTCCTGGAGCAGGTGGGAGGTGGAAGTACAAGCAAGAACATTACTTCTGTAAGTACACTGCAGAAAGCAGGTGTGTCTGACTCTTTGTGGCTTCCAGGTGGTAAAGAATTGCCTGCCAATGCAGGAGACACCAGTTCAATTCCTGGGTCAGGAAGAACCCCTGGAAGAGGAAATGGCAACCCACTCCAGTATTCTTGCAAAAACCCCATGGACAGAGGAGCCTGGTGGGCTACAGTCCATGGGGTCACAAAGAATTGGACACGACTGAGCAACTGAACACTCAGAACTGGCTCCTTGAGGTCAGAAATATGCCCAGCTTCTCCTCCTGCCAAGACTCATACAGGGAGGCACCTGTAGATCGTGAATACACTTAGTACTTAAACTGGATAACTCCTTGAGTAAACCCTTACAAATAATGCTGTGAGATTCGATTCCCAAAGGAGTATTCCTATAGCAGAAGGGAAGAGACCTTAAGTCAGCTACTCATTCGTTCATTCATACATACATACAAGTGCTTTGAGCATCTTATAGTAGTTAAATCATTTTGTCTGCCAGTAATAGAAACCTAATTTAAACTGTCTTAAGCATAAAAAGGAATTTGTCAGCTAAAATAACTGAAAAGGTACAAGGGTCACTCGATCCAGGTGTGCACGCGGCATCATCAAGCCAGTCTTCCTCTGACTGGCTCCATTCCGCAGTGAGTGCTCCTTTGGTGGAGGCAAAATAGCTGTAGATTGTCCCAGAATCTCATCGTCCAGTTCAATACTGCATGAATAGTGAGCTCTTCCTCCCCTAATTTCCCCTTCTTAGGCTCCCTCTGCCTTTTCCCCCTCGAAGTCCTGCCTGGGCTTCTATTGAATTGAGTTCAGTCTTGAACTCATCACTGCAGTCAGAGAATGAAATGAGCTAATTCCTAATTCACAGGGCCTGGGCATTTGCCATGGGTGGGAGCAGTCAGCCCAGTCTGAAGCACAAGGGCTGAAAGCACGGGAGAGGGTGGCTCTCAAAGGAAGAGTGCTGTTTCCAGAAACAGCGGAAACTGGAGAACAGATGCTTCATAAACAAACAAAAATAACCCATGTCCCCACACACTTCGATACCAGGCCCATCAATTACTGTCTTACTTACATTACTGTCTTACTTGTGTTTGTCATGCATAGAGGACATGGGAGAAAGATGACAAGGGTTTAGAGAAGATGCAGTGGCAATTCAGAAAGTGGGGGATTATCTTCCCATATGGAGAACCAAGGATCACCTCTTGGAAGGGGTAGCATGTGAACGTGACTTTGAAGGATGAGTGGAGGTTTTCATACATATCCATGAGAGAGGGCACTCCAGGCTGGGAGAACTGTGTGACCTAAGGCTTGGGGAAAGTCAGTGATTCAGTGTAGCCAGCACACAGGGCCAGGAAGAGGTGATGCAGCCTCTGAGGGAGGAGGTGGAAGCAGGGATCAGATCTTAGGGGCCTCAGGTGCCAGGGTAAAGAGCTTAGATGACAGTCTAGGGAAAACAGGAAGCCACTGAGGCCTGTGACCGTGGCAGGGATATCACCTGGGACATTAACCTGCTCAGATCCTTTAAAAAGGGGGAACCACAAAGAGCGACCAGTTAAGGGACTGCAGACATGGTTTAAGCAAAAAGTAAGAGAATCTGAAAGTCCCTGGCACCTCCAACCCAGCGTGTCCAAGACAGAAGCCAGCCGCTTGGCTTCCCCATGCCCCTTCTCTGCCCAGGTGTTCGGCCTTAATGAATGGCATCGCCATCCCCATGTGTCGTCCAGGACGCCCCGCTCTCGCATTTCCCCCTCAGTGAACTCATCCACGAAGCCAGTCCATTTTCCCTCCTAAACGATTCTTGAATGTACTTATCTTGTTTCTCTGCACCACCCTACTCCTCAGGCCATCATCATTTGTGGCTTGGATGGCTCCAGCAGCCTCCTACCTGACCCTCCAGCCTCCAGCCTTATCCCCTTTCAACTCTTGGTTCAGCAGCCAGTCATTGGTTTAAATTACAGCCAGCTGGGGACTCCCTGAGGACCAACCCCCTTCAGGATGTGGTTTCCAGCCTCACGTCTTCTGCACCCCCAGCCATTCTGAGCTGTATTTGACTCACCCAGTGGAGCTGCTCTCGTTCCCCTCTGGCCATACACAGGCTGCTTCCTCTGCTCTCCCCCACACTAACCTCCCACCTCCTTTGTTCCTGGTGTAGGAGCTGGAGGGCTGTTCCTGGTGGGAATGAGTTTGGGAGGCTGGGAGACAAGAGACAAGAGTGGGTGGAGAGCTCTAAGTTCCCTGTGGTAGACGTGTTCCTTGTCTGCCTGGTCCTTGCCTTCTCCTAGGAAAAGCAGTGCCCCCACCCCTGCGTTTTGTAAACTGCTCCCCACACTCACCGGTGTGGTCCAATGGGAGCTGCCATTTCACATGGTCTTGCCTCTCTGTCATAGGGATTCATTGTGAGGTGGATGACCTAACTGACCTGGTCCTGTCCCTCTGCAGAAGTTTTCTAACTGGAGCTATGGGGAAATGACCTCTTTCCTTTTCAGCTGTGAGACTGAAAAGCCAGATTGTGGAGCTCCAAGCTGGCAGGTGTCCTGACTTGTGGCGAAAGGTAACATTCAGAGAGAAATGAAAATGACAGGCCAAGGGAGAGGAACCGACCAGGTTCTGGCCACTTTTAAGATCCAGGGTGGTCGTTACCTTGACATCTCATAGAACAGTGCTTCCCCGACTCTCTGTGGGGAACAGTCAGATTTTGTTTTGCCCAATCTTACTATAAATCATAACTTTGGTTAAACACAATACAAAACTTCAAAAAAAAAAAAAATCCTGCACACAGTTTTAAAGCCTCGGTTTCTACTGTTATATTCAACTAACATTAATTTGTCAATTTGTTATAAAAATCTGTCAACACTTGATCCCAATTTCTGTACTCACCTTGTCATGGACTGTATCACGCACCCAGTCTGTGGCCCACACTTTGAGTAGCCCTGCCCCAGAGAACACTGTCCACCCTTGCTGGCCCCAGCTCTGCATTCCAGCCAGTAGCAAGGGGGAAACAAAGGAAGTGTAGGACAAAAAAATTGTTTTTAAAGAAGTAATGCAGTCCAAGGGGGAGGAGAGGTCAGGGAGGGAAGGACTAGGATTTTGGAATTAGCAGATGTAAACTAGTATATATAGGATGGATAAACAACAAAGTCCTACTGTTTAGCACAGGAAACCATATTCTATATCCTGTGATAAGCCATAATGGAAAAGATATACAAAAGAGTTATGTATGTGAATATATATACATATATATATCTTGTACAGCAATCATTTTGCTATATAGCAGAAATTAACACATTATAAATAAACTATACTTCAATTAAAAAAAAAAAGAAGTAATGCCAAAGTTTCACACATCCCTTTCATTCCATTCTACTGGTGAAAAATGTGGTCACACTTAGTGGCAAGGAAGACCAGGAAAGATAGTTCCTAGTTGGGTGGACTTATGCCGTTACTAAAAAGTTCCATTACTAAAAAGATAAAGGGCAGGACGGTTATGGGAGACCACAGCTTCTGCCACACACTCCTAAGAGTCACCAGGAGTCTGCCCTCAGGGGCTGACTCTATGCTTGGGGGTGTGGGAGCCTTGGCTACATAGGGGCTGTATTTCAGGTATCCGCCATTCTCTGCAGCAAACTACCCCAAATTTAGTGGCTTAAAATGACAACCATTTTCCTGGCTCATGATTTTGCTGGTCAACAATGTACCTGGGTTCATTGGGGGCCCTGCTGGTGGCATTGCCTGGGGTCTCTCACACAGCTGCAGTCGTCTGGTGGTCTGATTCGGGCTGGACAGGCTAAGATGTCTTCATACACGCAACTAGCAGTTGTCAATCTTCAGGCTGGGATGCTTCGGTTTTCCATGTGGGCTCTTCAGGAGATGAGCTCAGGCTCACTCACATCCTCGTTTCCACTCCAACCACAACCAGAGAGAGGGCAAACCTCACACAAAGGAGGGTTTCAAGCCTC
The DNA here is from genome assembly GCF_023091745.1 of Budorcas taxicolor. Classification (NCBI taxonomy): domain Eukaryota; kingdom Metazoa; phylum Chordata; class Mammalia; order Artiodactyla; family Bovidae; genus Budorcas; species Budorcas taxicolor. Next base: position 88,762,270 of record NC_068920.1, read on the forward strand.
TGCTTGCACCACATTTGCGAATGGACCGCTGGCCAAAACAAGGCACGTCTCCAAGCTGGGCTTCCAGGAGAGAGAGAGGACATCACTTCTTGATGAGAAAAGCGGTGACGTGACATCACTAAGGAGCATGGGAGGGATGCCGCATTACATCTTCACAAAGAGCCTTCCATGGGAACCTCAGCTTCCACCTACAGGACCAGGAGTGTCCACCATTGTTCAGGCTCTTGTTGGGTCCCAAGGGAAAATAATCCCACCAGTGCCCCAGGGAACCTTTTTCAGGCTTCATCCTGCATCTGAAAGGCTGCCAGGAACCAAAGCAGTCCCCAGAAGCAGAAGGTCTTACTCTGTCTCTCCACTGAGCTGCAGGGCCTCCCGCATGGCACATCTCCGCCCTCTGTGTCTGTTCCAGCCTCCTCTCTGCTGATTGCTTTATTTCTCTTTACTTCTGGCACCGCTCCCTCACAATTTCTGCTGGCCCCAGGCATTAACCTGTGGCACCCTTTCACCTTCTGGCCCAGCTGTTAACCAGCTCAACCTCTCCGTGTTTCCCCTGTTCCAATTCCAGAAAGTATCACCTTGATTAGCTGGCTCCCATCCTCAATCTGGACCACACTGAGGTGGGCAGGTCAGCCTATGGATTGGCTGTCTGGAGCTCAGGTGCCCACGTATCATCCAATCACCTGGGGAAGAGGGGACCTACTACTGTAGGTCCATCTGTGAATCTGAAAAAAGATACAGCTGTGTCCTAATCATCAGAACCTGTGAATGTGACTATTTGGGGAAAAAAGGTCTTTGTATTAATAGATATGGTTGAGATAAAATTATCCTGGATTATTCAAATGGGTCCTAAATTTAAAAACATGTCCTTCTAAGAGATGTGTAGAGAGAAGACAGACACAGAGGAGGCTGTGGGAAGATGGAGGTGGAGGCTGGTATCATGCAGCCACAGCCCAGAAATACCCAGCACCACCAGAAGCTAGAGGACCCAATAATTCTCCCTACTGCACCTGGAGGGAGTGTGGCCCTGACAACACCTTCATTTCAGACATTGAGCCTCCACAATTCAATGAATTTGTTATTGCAAGCCACCAAGTGTGCGGTAATTTGTTACAGCAGCTCTGAGAAACTAATACAAGTACATTGCTCAAAATATAGGTCCCGGGCAGCAGGGCCTCTTGGCAAGACTCTTTTCCTGTGCTGACATAAAGGCCACATAAGCATACACCTCATTCCCCGACTGTCAGGAAGCATTTAACAGGAGGCTTCCTGTGTGCTGTTTTGGATCTGTCAGGAATTCTCTGTTCCTTATTAATTCCTGAATATTCAGGAATTAAGAGGAGAGGCAAGCCTCTCCCAGGGGCTGAGGAATCCAGGCATTTCCTTCGTTAGTTTTTCTATACGGTGATAAGTACCCTCTTCCGTAAAAGTGATTATTTACAACCCTCTCTCTTTCATATGGATGACTTCATGTTTCCTTGATAACTTGTAAGTTTTGATTTTATCTCTGCTGAAAATAGCTATCTTGTAAGACAGTATAAATACCTACACGATGTTGAATAAAACACCTTTGCTCCATCAGAGCTTTGGTCCCCGTGTCTTTCTTTCTCTTTCTCTCTCTCCCTCTCTTTCTCTTTCAGGCTGATCCCCTGGAGCACAGAGGGCCTCTGGGTTCACTTTCCTGCCTGGGTTTCTAAGACCCTCTCGAGAAGGCACTCTGCGCCTTCACCCCATCGAGAGGGTGCCTGAGACCTCTGTGAACAGAGCAAGCCCCGGGTCAGGGACTTTATTGGCTTGCTGCATAAACCAAGGAATATCAGCCTCTTTCTCTCTCCTTTACTTTCTTATCGGTTGACTCCAGACCACCAGGTTCCGGTCCATTAAAGGACCTCAACACCCCACCAGGGAGTGAACCCTTGCACCTTTTTCTTCTAAGACCCGAGACATGCAAGCCAAGACAACTTGCACCCCAGTGTCCTACTGTTCAGCATCAACACACCATGCTTTCAAGAGGCCTCAAGACCAAAAAGATGGGATATATAGCATCTCTTGAGCCTCCTGCATTTGCAGGCAGTTCTTCACCACTGCGCCACCTGGGAAGCCCAACAGAAAACTATTCAGTCATAAAAAGTGAAAGTGAAAGCTGCTCAGGCGTGTCCAACTCTTTGCGACCCGATGGACTATACAGTTCCTGAAATTCTCCAGGCCAGAATACTGGAGTGAGTAGTCATTCCCTTCTCCTGGGGATCTTCCCAACCAAGGGATCAAACCCAGGTTTCCCACATTGCAGGCACAATTCTTTACCGTCTGAGCCACCAGGGAAGCCCAAGAATACTGGAGTGGGTAGCCTTTCTCTTCTCCCTGGGATCTTTCTGACCCAGGAATCGAATTGGGGTCTCCTGAATTGCAGGCAGATTCTTTATCATCTACCATGGAAGCCCACTCAGTCATAAGAAAGAATGAAATCTTGCCATTTGTGACAACATGGATGGATCTAGAGGGTATTATGCTAAGTGAAATAACTCAGAGAAAGACAAATATCGTATGATTTCACTTCTATGTGAAATCTGAAAAGCCAGATGAACAAATATAATGAAACAAAAACAGATTCACAGATACAGAGAACAAACAGGTGGTTGCCAGAGGGGAGAAGGGGTAGGGGAATGAGTGAAGTAGAGAGGGAGATTAAGAGGCGCAAGCTTCCAATTACAAAATAGAAGAGTCACGGGGATGAAATATACAGCAGGGGAATATAGTCAATGATACTGTAATATCTTTCTATGGTGACAGATGGTAACTAGATTTATCATCATGATCATTTTGTTACGTACAGAAATACTGAATTACTGCAATTTGCACCTGGAGCTAATATAGTGTTGTAAGTCAACTTGACTTGAATTAAAATTTTTTTCCCATTCCCTCCAAAAAAAAAACAAAAAAGGTACAAGTTAAGATCAAGATGGAACAGTATTTTAAGAGAATTAACGATAAGGTCATGGAAAGAGTTCCCTTTGGTTGTCTGTCTCTGAAGCACAGAGTCCTGAGCATCCTTTCAGAGGCGGAGGGAAGAATCCAGGGAGCAGGAGAGGAGACAGGAAGAGTCATGTCCTAATGCCAAGCGCATCGTATCTCTGTTCACACAGATTAACAACTCAGAGCATCACAGGAGGTTAAGGTTTTGCTTTTAGCCCTCTCACTTAACAGATGAAGAAGCAGAGGACACAGGAAGGAGTGGCTTCCCCAGGGTCCCCTACAGCTGTTTGCTCCAGACCTCCAATCCCCTCCTCTCCCCATGAGTCCAGGACTTCATAATGTGCCCTTGGCAAAGACAACTGTTTTTTAACCGCCTTTATTCATGTCTCTACATGTTGTAAAATGCCTCTAGGACTTTTCTATTCTTGTGCCCTTTCCCCGCTTCCCTGGACACAGTGGCTCATGAACGCCTTGTCCCTGCCAAGTGCGGCCGAGGAAATAGGAGCGGCCACTTGGCTGAGTGGACAGGAAAGCATGCGCTGAAGGGGTGCTGGTCCTCTAGCCTGGCCAGGACTGCAGCACCCCCACATGACTCCAAGTTCCTCGGCGGCCAGCTGAGATCCCTGGGGTCTATAGTTTCCCACCTTCCTCGCAAGCACAGTTTTAAGTAAGTTCCTGGCAATAGAGTCACTTACACAAGATTTCCTAGACCAAAAAAAAAAAAAGATTTCCTAGACCAAAGATAGGAGAGTCCACCTTCTATGAATTGGCCGGGACAGGCGTGAGGTTGACTGTGGCCTCCAGGCATGCTCCTGGAAGCTGTCCACAGTGCTGCTGCCGGTGGCTTGGGTGATCTCTGCAGACCTGGCACTTCCCAATTTCGTGGGGTCTGACGGTGGCTTCCCTGACCTTCCCTCATCCAGCCCTCTCACCTAAATCCCCTATACACAGGTTTTTAAATCCTGTGTATTTGGGATATCTGGAGTGGTTTCCATTTCTCTGACAGAACCCTGACTGGCACAGATAATGAAGCTATGTAAAATGATGTGTGTGTCATGTCGGGGTCGGATGAATCCCTCTGGAATGTAGAAGTTTCCTCCTAGAAAGTAAAATTTGTTTTTTTAATATATAAAGTGATAAAATGGCCCTTAGGTTTGTTTTTGTTAGTTTTTAGGAGACTTCTCAGGTGTGTGACCTTGAAACCACTAGATTAACATCAAAACTCTCCTTTGAGACTTCTTCCAGGCAGGAGAATCCCTCTTCCCCACCTTCATCCATCCTGAGATCCAAGAGAATCATGGTCAAAAGGGCCAGCTCCAGGGAGGGTCTTCTTTCCCTCCAGGACTGCTGATACACAGAGAAAAAACCAGAAGCCACGAAGCCTAGAGCATTCTCTTTGAGTATGGCCATTCCATTTTATGAGAGCAAGGAGCCAAACGAGTTTACATTACCTGATTTGTATGATCAGAACAGAAGTTAATCAAGTACAAATAATCTTTGAAGACACATTGCAGTTGATATTTGGGGAAAATCATAGTATTTGCTGCCTTTTATTGACACTTTTCTATGTACTGCCTGAAGCTGTTTTATAGATTATTCTGCTCAGATGGTAAAGCGTCTGTCTACAATGCGGGAGACCTGGGTTCGATCCCTGGATCGGGAAGATCCCCTGGAGAAGGAAATGGCAATCCACTCCAGTACTATTGCCTGGAAAATCCCATGGACAGAGGAGCCTGGTAGGCTACAGTCCATGGGGTCGCAAACAGTCGGACACGACTGAGCAGCTTCACTCAACAATGCCAAAGTGAGGATAGCATTCTCCCAGGTTCATAGCCTGAGGCTCAACCAGGACAGCATTCTCCCAGGTTCATAGCCTGAGGCTCAAAGCCCCCTGACTATTGAGCCATCCTCTTTCCAAGGAGTCACTTGGCTTCTTTCACTAGAAAGGGGGAAGGAAGAAACAAGGAGAAAAGAAAAAGGCAACAGGAAGAAGAAATCAGAGAGAGAAAGACAAAGGGAGAAGTGAGGGGGGCATCTGTAAGCAAAAAGCAGGAGAGAAGGCCCAGGGATTATGTGAAGGTAGAGAAACTCACCTCCTCACCGCTTCTACTCAGACCAGGTGTTCAGAATGTTCCCCTTGCTCTTGGCTGTACCGATTAGCCAGCCTATTCAACTCCTGCTTATTCTCAGGCTTTCTGAACCGCCAAGGTGAATAGTAAAAGCTACAACAATCCACTCAGTATAATATCTTACTCCAGAGTGTAGATTTAATCATGCTGGGCAGCAGCCCCAGCCCCTAGACTAATGGGGAAAGGGTATTAGGTTTGCCTTTTGTGCCATGGGGTAGCTGGTGAAGACTGTCTAGGATACTCTCAGTCTCTCCTTCCAGACCCTTCTCTAAGCACCCTCAATCCCACCCTGGCCAAGGTCCCCCTCTGTGTACGTGGAAGGCCAGGCCAGGGCTGGGAAGCCAAAAGCTGGTCCATATCCCCTGGGATCTTAGATTCTCAGAGGTCCCATGAGCCAATCCTTCCATTTTATGAATGAGGAAACGGAGGGCCGGAGAGGTGAGGGCAGAGGCCCCGAGGCCACACCATCAGCGCACTGCTAAGGGCCCCAGCCCTTCCTTCTGGCAGCTGTGCATCTCCCAGGGCCCCAGCGCCCAGCAAAAGCTGCACATGTGATCACAATTACCGTGGGCTTGGCTGGAGCCCAGCCACACCGTGAGCACATCCAGGCCTGGTAGCTGGCCAAGTTTCCATCTCAGTAGAAAAATGAATAGGGTCAAAGGATACATGTTAATCCCAAACACACGAGTGGGAAGGAGTGGGGTGAGGGGGAGAGGCCAGCCAGGATTTCTCTGGCAATGTCAGTCCACCAATAGCTCCTGAGGTCCCCCTTCCCCCTCCACCCCAGGAAGCAGAGCGCCCCTGGCCAACAGACAAAAAACAGGCTGTGTGCTCGCCTGTTGGGCATTGTGGTTCCAGAGCCATCTTGAGATTGCAGTTATAAACCCCGCTGGCTCCTAAGCCCAAGATGGAACTCAGCTGGTGAGACTTGGCCGAGGGCCCCACGGCAGTCACCCCTCCTCCGTAGTCTCCTTTCTTGCACCAAGCATTTTCCACAGCCTTTTGTGTTTCTATCTTTTCTTCAGCATCACTATGCCCTGCCATGGATAAGGAAACTGAGGCAAGGAGGATGGGCCTGAGGCCAGGTAGCCAGAGGAGCTGGGATGGGCTAGAATAGGCCAGTCTGGCCCATAGCCTCCCTCCTGATGCTCCTGAGCTACCTGGGGCGGCCTGGGCTGTGTCTAGGACTCTCCTGCTTTTCCCTGCCACCTGCACACCATGCCCAGCATCTGAAGACTTACTTCATGAGATGTCAGCTTCATCTGCCCCACACCTGCTGCGTGGTCCTGCTGGGGCCCCAAATTCCACCCGAGCTGCCAACTCTTGCCACCTCTAATAGTGACATCTCCCATCCCTGAGGCTTCTACACTGTTTCTGCAGCCCTCGAGACAAAAGTTCCTTCTTCCCTCCCAGACTTGAAGCAGTTGTGAGCAGCACACCACTCCCAGCTTACCTCAACTCCCAGAATACCCATCTGCAAGCTGTGCTTGGTTCTGGCTGCAGAGAAGGCAGGGCGTTTGAATTTTTGATCTGTGGTATATGTGCATCTACCCTCTGGAGGGCTTCTAACAGGTTCAGTAGGTATTAGAAGAGCCACTACTCTCTGCCCTGGGCACAAAGGAGTTAACACTTTGCTGGAACTCTTTTGCTGGAACTTTGTCTGACTCTTTGTGACCTCATGAACTCTAGCCCGCCAGGCTCCTCTCTCCATGGAATTTTCCAGGCAAGAATACTGGAGTGGATGGCCATTTCCTCCCTAGGGGATCTTTTCAACCCAAGGATCTGTATCTCTTGCATCTCCTGCATTGGCAGGTGGATTCTCTACCCCTGTACCACCTGGGAAGCCCAGAACTCTACTGATACCCTGTGACATGTTAAAAAACCCTATGGAGGACAGCAGCCATCAGTTAAATATCAACTGTCTGGTGGGGAAGAGCTGTGGCCCCCGAAGGGTACATTGGACGTTTCGATTATTGATACCTCTGAGGGGGTACAGTCCCCAGAAAATGAGGTCTGCTCCAGAGAAATGTGCTTATTTACACTGACTTCTAGACTGGCTGAGGACAGCTCAGGGCCTGCAGCCAGGCCTATGAGCAAAGGGGTGAGCAGGCTCCAGAGTGCAGCTTCTTGCCGACTGGGGGATTTATGGGCGTCCTGGACAGGCCACGTAGCCTGGTTTTGAGGCCAGCGGCTGGGCCAAGAGGTTGGCCAAGGTTTTCTGAGTCTCTGTAAACAGTTGGGCCCTTAGGGAATAGCTTCTGATACTGTGGGGCAGGGGCCAGGGGTAGTTACCTGGTCTCCCGTCTCCTCCAGAGGCAAGACCACAGCAGGGGCATTTCTCCTGATGAGGCAGGGGCCAGAGCCACGAGGGTGGGATGGGGAGATGGAGCAAGGGAAATGAAGCATTATTCTCAAAAGGCCAGCTCTCTCTTCTTTCTGCATTCCAAACGCCCCAGTGATCACTTTGTGTTTAAGCCAATCTTGCTTTCTCGAAGAAATGAAGAAAGAAAAAGATGTTTTTTCCAGGTCTGATTATAAGAATCATAAGACTAGAAAGATATGGGGGAAACATCAGTCTCCCTCTTCTGCCTCCGCCAGGTACCAAGTGAAGCCTGCAGGAAGGCGCTGAAGTGTGAATAACTTGCTGGGGGTTCAGGGAGCTCCATCAGCAGCTCCTGGGCCCCCAATCTCAAGACACCCCCTCCCATCCTATTCATACCCCCATCGCTGGAGTTAGAGTCCATTTGTTCCTTTCAACTGTCAAGAACTGGACAATGACTAGGAGACTAGGAGCTGGTGATTTGGGTCCTTCAAGGCTCTGAGAGAAAGCAGGTGGGGGAGGGGGGTCTTTATCACCCCAGGGCAACTAGTTTTTAAAATCTGTGCTGTCCCATGAAAGGGCAAACCCCAGATCCAGGGCTGCCCCAGTAGAACTGCTGTCTGAACAGCGCAGCCGGGGGGTCAAGGTCCTAAACAGATGGCGTCAGTCTTCTGGTCTTGCTCTGCCCAAGAAAAACAGAATGGGTGTCCCTTGATTTCCTGTTTGAAAATGTGCTGGTGGGTGGGTGGGGGGATAGTAAAGGAACAAAGGAAACATCTCATCTCTCCTTAATCCATCGGAACTATGAATCTCGACTTCCCCAGGGTGAGGTAGAGGTGGGCTGACGGGGCCCAGGGAGTGGGAATCTGGCAGCAGTGGCTGAGCTTGGGTGGCTCCTGCAAGGCTGACAAGCTTTGAGCTCTGAAACCAGGCCCCAGGGAACCCCCAGTCACCTCACAGCAAACCTCTCCTTGCTCCCACAGCTGCTCACAGCCCATGCCACTCAAGATGACACTTTCTAAACACTGGAGGGAAAGATAAGAAGCAGATGGGAGGAGAAGCCTGGGAGCTGGAGAAGGCCCCAGGAGGAAAGCAGGCTCCCTGCTAAGATAGGCGGAGGCACCAGACCCCAGCACAGGGGCCTGGATGGCCAGAATGCAGCCCTCACCCCGGCTCTGACGGCACGCCGAGGTGGTCCCACACAGTGGCGGGAGCCAGAGCCCTCGGCCTGGCCGGTGCATCTCTGCTCATAACTTGTGCTCTCCTGAGCAGCCCGAGCCCAGGCACTGACCCCACGCCCACCCTGTGCTCAGGAGCTCGTGCAGAGCTGCCCAGAAGGGGAGACGGGAGAGTTAACTTCCCACCAGCGTGGGTTAATGAAGCACAGCTCCCTCTGTGCATTCCGGGACCAGGTCTGGCTCAGGGCCTCGTGGCGCTCAGGACACACCTGGAGAGAGAATGCCTTGCTGTATTACTCCACCTGGAGAGAACTGGCATTCAGCTGGGACAAATTCCCCAGGGATGGCAATTCAGGGGCAGAAGGGGGATGCCCAGGTGTCCCTTACAGCAGACACACAGGGGCTTGGTTAAGTGCAGGTGGTCTGTGTGGGGGCATCTGGGTGACCTGAGCTCTTGACCCACCTGGGGAGTTTTTAGGAAAGTCATCCGATGGTAACAGCAATAGGAATAATGATGGGTGCTGAGGTGCAGAGGTGAGGGGGCACTTCTTCTGGTGGGCTCCAGAGAGGAGTTTCAAGGTCACGCTGGTCCCTCCCTGAAGCCTTCAGAATAACTGGAGCACTCCAGCCTGCTGCCCGCAACCAAAGAACCCCTGGGAAATGGGCTGTTTGGGGTTCGGGGCTGGCAGCTCATTGACTCCTTACCCCCTTGAACTCTCACTTCCAAAGACAATCGCATAGCACACTCTTTAAGGGAGAGTTGCATACCTCACACATCCCATGGGTGATGTTTGGTTCCTCTCCTGCCCAAACAGGGTGAAATAGAGCCTTGGGCTGCTACCCAGCTCAGCTCACTGCTGTCTCAGGGCAGAAACCTTGGGAGGAATCCCAGCTCCAGCCAAGGAAAACAAGAGTCTGGCCTGGCTAAGCCAGGTGGCTTCTTTCTCCCCACCTTCTGTCCCCCGACTGCCACCCTCTGGAGCCAGTGGGCTGTTTGGATAACCCCAGGACCCCTCTCCCACACTGTCTGCAGCCAGGTGTTCAGGCAGCATTCCAGAGCCCTGGCCAGGCCCTGGCCTTTGAGAGAGTGAGACGTGTGAGGCTCTGGCTCCTGGGAGAAAGACCCCTTCAACCTGCCTGCCTTCTGCCTGCTTGGCCTTCCCTGAGCAGGAACCCCTTTAGGGGACGGGTGATTGTCCTCCAGGGAGGAGTTCACCTCTCCCCTCACTCCCGACCAGGAACAACACAGAGTTCCCATTCTACAGGTGAAGAAGAAACTCTCTGATCTCTGCTGTCATCCCCTCCAAGCCCTTCCACATCCCCCCAGGCCTCACCTCATGCTGAAATACTGACTTGCCCGTTGGGCTCGGTGAAAAAAAGACCTTCCCACCTTTGTGGCTTCTGGTTCCAAAGTTTCACCAACTTTCTCTTCTTTGGATAAAGAACCCCAGGGTCTCACACAGTGTTTCCTTCCCTCTGGAACACCGCTGTTCAATAGAAATAAGATACAAGCCACAGATGAGAGTTTATCTGTATTAATATTGTCTAATAGCCACTTTTTTTAAAAAAAGAAAAGTGACATTCATGTTAATGATGTTTTATTTAACCCAATATGTTTACATCAACACAAATGAATATTATCATTTCAACTTTTAATCAACAGAAAAACATTATCGATGTGCCCTTTTACATTCTTTTTCTCATGTTAAGTATATTCATTTCCTGGGGCAGCTTTAAAAAACTACCACAAACAGGGTGGCTTAACATAATAGAAATTCATTCTCTCACAATTCTGGAGGTTGGAAGTCTAAAATCAAGGGGTCAGTGGGAAGTCCAGTGGTTAAGACTCCAAGCTTCCGCTGTAAGAGGGCACAGGATCCTACATGCCGTGCAGTGAGGCAAAGAAAAATATTAAGTAAATAAAATAAAGGTGCAGCAGGGCCACACTCCCTCTGAAGGCTCCAGGAAGAGTCCTTCCTTATTTCTTAGCTTCTGTTGGTTAGTCCTCGGTATGAGGCTGCCTCCCTTCAGGCCTGCTGCCCTCAACACACTGCCTTCTTTCTTTCTGTGTCTGGATTTTCACATGGTCTTATAAGGGCACCAGCCACTCAACTTCGAGTTTCACTTTAATCCAGTTAAATCTCATTTTAAATTAACCAGTTACATCTGCAAAGATTCTATTTCAATAAAGTCACATTTTGACGTTCCACGTGGGCATGAATTTTAGGGGGACACCATCCAACCCGGTGCAATGTTGGATCCAACTTTAGCTGGCCAGTGAAGTCCATGCCCCCTTCCCCATCTGATTTTTGGCTCCTAAGCAGCCACCGCTGTCTATTCTGCTGTCTTTGCCCCTTTGCTTTCACTTTGGTGATGCTTGGGGCAGGACCCCAGGTAACAAGAAACAGGAAGGGGACTTTCATGGCAGTCCAGTGGTTAAGCCTTCACCTTCCCATGCAGGGGGATGCGGGCTCAATCCCTGGTTGGGGACCTGGAATCCCACGTGCCTCATGGCCAAAAAACCAAAGCATAAAACAGAAGCAATACTGTAACAAACTCAATTAAGACTTTAAAAATGTTCCACATCAAAAAGAAAGCAAAAAATAAACAGATATTAATTTTAATTAACTTTAACCCAACATATCCAGAATATTGTCATTTCAAAATCTAATCAATATAGAAAATGTTCGATGAGATATATTCTTTTTTTCATACTAAGTCTTCAAAATACCATCTGTGTGTGACACTCACAGCACATCTCAAGCTAGACAAGTCACACGTCAAGCGCTCCACAGCCGCAGGGGGCTAGTGGCACCCAGCTGGACAGGGTAGCTCAAGAAATTATTAAAAAAAAAGTGAGGCCTATGGTGATGCGGGAGACTCCACTTAGGAGGTCTAGGGGCTCCAGGAGTGGAATTCCTTGATGGCTTCACCACCTCCAGGGTCTCCTGATTCTCTTTCATCTGTGTCTCCTGCTGCTGCTGCTGCTGCTAAGTCGCTTTAGTCGTGTCTGACTCTGTGCGACCCCAGAGACGGCAGCCCACCAGGCTCCACCGTCCCTGGGATTCTCCAGGCAAGAGCACTGGAGTGGGTTGCCATTTCCTTCTCCAATGCATGAAAGTGAAAAGTGAAAGCGAAGTCACTCAGTTGTGTCGGACTCTTCGCGACCCCATGGACTGCAGCCTACAGGCTCCTCTGTCCACGGGATTTTCCAGGCAAGAGTACTGGAGTGGGGTGCCATTGCTTTCTCTAAAGTTAATTCAGAGTTACTGCCAGTCTCTTAAAGCTGCAAATGACCTCTCTCTTTCTTATACACTCACCACACACACACATACACACTCATCCACATATCTTGGGAGTCTTCCAATTGCCTTCTGCTATGCATGGACCTCACAAAAAGTGACTCAACCTTACATAAGAATCTGAGGGGGCCCAGGAGTGTGACTCACCACCTTGAAATTTCCAGTGGGTTACACATGTCTTCTTAGATGATTTTTTTTTAATATATCTTTAATGTTTGTCAAAAAGAAAAAAATTGGTGTGGGAGGCAGATTGGGGTGAGAATCCCGCCTTGGGGCAGGAAAGGCTAGTTATGATGGATGAGAGGGCTCTGGGGCTGAGGACAAGGCCCTTTCAGTGTCAGACCTCAGAAGGTTCTGAGGAGAAAGGAGGTCGCTTCCTCTTAAGACCGCAGGGCATTTCAAGATAACTCGTGTTACAATCACCTCAAATAGCAAGAATCAGCCCTTGGAGTCTCCAGGAAGGACTTTGATTTGGGAAGGTTTGACCAACTTCAGTGCCACTGCTGCCTAAAAAAAGCTGCAAAGCACTGCAGGTCAGGGAGGCCCAGGTCTGGCTATAAAATTCCTACATCCAGTCATACCCCAGACCAACTCAGTCATGTCCTGTGGAGGTGGGGCCCAGGCACCTGTGTTTTCTGTAGGCTTCCCAGATGATTGCAACATGTAGCCAATAAGAAGACCCTGCCGGTGGGAGGGCCTGCGACCCTTTTACACCTGGTGGATAATTCCAGTCCTTGATGCCTGGTTGTTTAGTTGCTAAGTCATGTCTGACTTTTGCAACCCCATGGACTATAGCCTGCCAGGCTCCTCTGTCCATGGGATTTCCCAGGCAAGAATGTTGGAGTGGGTTGCCATTTCCTTCTCTAGGGGATCTTCCCGACCTAGGGATCAAACCCAAGTCTCCTGCGCTGGCAGGTGGATTCTTGACCACTGAGTCACCAGGGAAGCCCCATGAGGCCTTAATGCAGAAGGGGAATTGTTAGTTTACAGTTGGTGGCAGAGTCCCCCAGAGAACCAGCGAGGACCAGGATGTGTCCTTGAGTGTAAAATGTGAAGCCCCCAGGGAATGGCCCGCTTGGGCTGAAAGTGAGGATGGGTGCTATAGAATTGCATCATGAAAAAGAAATAACAGGAATCTGAGAGTTGGGGCTGGCAGCTGGAAGCAAAGGGCACTGCCCAGGAGAACACTGAGGTATTCAACAGGTATCTGCATGAAGCAATGGCCAAGAGTCTTAGAAGAGTGTGACAGGGACTTCCCTGGCAGTCTGGTGGCTAGGAGTCCACACTTGAACTGCAAGGAGCACAGGTTCCATCCTTGGAGAGGGAACAAAGATCTCATATGCCATGGAGCACCACTCCCCCCAGCCCCCAGAAAAAAAAGTATACGGCATTCTGTTTAAGGCATTTGCTGGGTCATGGCATGAGGTACCTCACTTTCCGTCTTCACGCCTTTAGTGAGTGACAGGGCAGAGTACTCCAATGCTGAGGAAACAGGACAGCTGAGCCTGGCTGGCTCCCGCCTCCCACACAGACATTCTCAGAGCTGCCGGGAGCACTGTTGGGGCTGCCGCCACACCTGGTATATCAGGCAGGGGCCCGGCAGGAAACAGATGGCCTGCTCAAAACTCTCTCATGTGAGAGAGTTGAATGAAGGGACTATTTACAGAGGTGTGGGCAGCCTTGTGTGTGTGAAAACAGTGGAGCTGGTACCAGCCCAGCACCGTTCACTCTACCAGGCCTGAGGGGACAGGATCAGAACAGGCTGCCTGACGAGAGTTGTGGCCTTCTGTTTGAGAGGCACAGACAGCTCTCAGTGACCCCACAGGGAGGGAGTCAGAGGGAAGACATTATGGGCTGAATTGTGTCGACCCCGCCCCAAATTCCTGCTGAAGCCCTAACCCGCAGAGTCTCAGAATGTGACTGTACTTGGAGCGAGAGCCTTCACAGCACTGATTAAGTTTAGATGAAGCCATTAGGATGGGCCCTCATCCAAGCTGGCTGGAAACGTTATGAGAAGAGGAAGTTTGGACAAAGCGACACCAGGAACAAGAGTGCAGAGAGAAGACCACGGAAAGGCAAGCCAAGGAAAGAGGCCTCAGAAGAAACCCAACCTGCTGACACCTTGATCTTGCACTTCTAGCCTCCAGAGCTGGCAGAAATATATTTATGTTGTTTAAGCCACTCAGCCCATGGTACTCTGTTATGGCAGTCCTAGCAAAGGAACATAGATGAATGCCCCAACTTTACTTTCCTCCCTCTTTATGAGCTCTGGCTGGTGCCCCCCACATTGTCCAAACCCAACCAAAAGACAGAGGGCATGGGAGCAAGTATGCACCGTCCACATGGGTCAGACGCCAAGGAGGAGAAGGTGGAGCCTGGACCAGGAGCAGCAGACAGAGGATGTCTATCTACCTGGGAGGGGTGCTGAGCCAATTTAATGTATCAGAGGACTAGGTTGGTGTGGTGAAAGTAAGCCACCGCTTGGACCAAGATTGGAAGAAAATAGAAAATCATGATGATATTTGGCAAGATGGTGGCTAATTTTTTTTCAAAATCTCCTTTACTCATATAGTTAGGTTGTTTTCCAATAAAAACAGACAATCCACAGGAGATTTTTCGGAAAAAAACAGCTTGAACTTGAGTCTTAAAAAAAAAATCCATTCAGCCAGTCTGTCTTTTGATTGGAACATTTAGTGCAATTACATTAAAAAGGATTCTTGATAGGTTTGTACTTATTGGGGCTTCCCTGGTAGCTCAAATGCTAAAGATTCTGGATCCCCTGAAGAAGGAAATGGCAGCCCACTCCAGTATTTTTGCCTGAAGAATCTCATGGACTGAGACGCTTGGTGGGTTACAGTCTACGGGGTTGCAAAGATCGAACAGGACTGAGTGACTAACACTTTTACTTTTTTTCATGTACTTATTGCCATTTTGATGATTGTTTTCTGGCAGTTTTTGTAGGGTTTTTTTTTGTTGTTACTTTCTTCTTTTATTGCTCTCTTGTTATCTGATGACTATTTTTAGTATTTTGTTGGGATTCCCTCTTCTTTTTGTATGTGTATCTATTACAGGTTGCCTTGTGGTTACCATGAGGTTTGTATTAAACAATATATATGTGATTAAGTTGATTATCTCTTAAGTTCAAACCCATTCTAGAAATCTTACATTTTTCCTCTCCCACCCCTTTTAATGTTTTTGACATATTTTATATCTTTTATGTGTCCCTTAACCTCTTATTATAGATGATTTTACTACTTTTGTCTTTTAACCTTTCTACTAGCTTTGGAAGTGTTTACTGTATATTTGTTTTCTCCTTTCATAATTTTCCTATCCCAAGTTGTGGATTTTTCTCTTCCACTTAGACAAACCCCTTTAACATCTCATATAAGGCTGATTTAATGATGCTAAACTCTTGCAGCTTTTGTTTGTCTGTAAAACTCTCTACTATCCTTCAATGCTGAACGTTCTTATAAATATTTGGGCGGACAGCTGTTGGGGGGCAGGGATATAGTGGATGAGGGCAGGTAGCTCCCTTGAAATATTACAAGCACCACTGGAAGTAAGGTGGCCAGGTGTCCTGTGCATGAGAGCCCCCTTCTTGCATATGACAAGGGATTCCCTAACCCTGGACTCATCTCAACATGGGGCACACCCAGGACACAATTCAGAGGAGCTGCCCTAAACACCCCTCACTTGTGCCCCCAGAGTTCCTGGGGAGCTGCCATTCTAGACTCAGCCTGGTGCCCCCTTTTGGTCTCTGAGCACCAGGTGTGCCTCCCTACTGGCTGCCAGCGGCCCTCCCCAGCCCTTCTCCCTCTCATGCTGATGCCCTCAGGCCAGTGCTTACCAGCCTGGCCTCTGCCCACCCCTTCCCCTACTCAGCCTTTGGCCCCACAACCTGGGTTTCCCAGATTAGGAGGTGCAGAGTGTTCTCATGGGTTCTCCTCCAGGGACCTTGGGCTGGGCCAGGTGGAGGGGTTCTGAGAACGTATGTGTCTTTCTTACACAGAGCTGACACGTGTTCAGCTATTCCCCAAGCCTCCTTAACTTATACGAATCAATAAGAGGAAACCAATACCACAGGACCACCTACCTCACAAGCCAGCGTGAGGGCTGCATGACAGTCAAGACTGGGGTGCAGAATACATGGCATATAGACATGTCCAGCAATGGGGAGATTACAACCAGATGCAAAATCTAAAAGAGAATGACACTACAGGGACCAAGCAACCCAGCTATGGGACCCTCCAATGTGGGGAAGAGAACACACTTGCATTTTCTGGTGAAACAAGAAGTGGTAAAAACCCATTAGCAGAAAACCTAACTCAAAGCGGCTTAGGCAACCTTACATAACAAGAAATCACAAGGTAGGCTGGCTCCAGCAAGAGTTAACTAGCAGTTCAGTGACGTCACCAAGGACCCAGGTTCTTTCCAGCTTTCTGCCTGTCTATCCTTGGTGCTGTTGTCAGCCTTGGGCCGGTAAGTAGATGGTTAGAACGGTTCCAGGCACAGTATCCAGAGGTGTAAGAGAGATCTCTTTGGAGAATGAGAAATCTTCTGAAGCATTCCAAATAGACTTTCTCCTTGTATCTCATGGGCCAGAATTGGGTCACATGTCCAGGCCTCACAGGCAAGAGGAATGGAACCATCGTGATTGGCTGCAACCAATCAGGACCCAACACATAAAGCTAAAGATAGGCCCAGCTGGGCTGAGGCATAGGGCTGGCTGGGGGAAAGTGGATGCTTGAATTAAGTCAGGTTCTATTACTGAGGAAGATGCTTACTCCAGCTGAGGCCAATTCCAGGAGTTGGCACCCAGCAGGCGCCAAATACTTAGAGTCATTTCCCTTTAAGCATCTTGCCGAAGGGCACAGAGCTATAAGAAGCCTGGCCGGAACTCAAATCCACAGAGAGGAGAACAAAAGGGCTAAAGATAAGCTGAGCTGATTCACAGTCGTCCCCCAGGACAGCCCCTATGAGGAAAAGCCTCCTTCTCTGGGGAACTGGCTATTTCGTCATCCTGCAAGTGAGGGCGACAGTAATGGCTTTGTGGAGCAGGGGTCCCCCTCCATTCCATGCTGACCCCATGCATCCCACCTCTGCCAACATCCCGCCAGCCCAGCTCTCACACCACAGCTGCATTTTTCCACCACTTCTGTACAAAGTAACTCCCCAAAGTCTGACAGTTTTTCCTCTGTCTGTGTTTGATTTATGGCTACAATTACAAGCATTCCTTCACACGGCCCGCATGCCAGCAGGGATCTTCTGCAAGTCAGCAGTGCTGCCATCCCAGCTCCTGGCTCTCACCCCCAGCATAAGTGCTGCAGATGACCCTTCGCTCCATATCCTGAGTCCCCGACCCCACTCCCCACCCCACCCCTCACCCCCAGATGCCTGGATCTGGGCTGCATCAGAGTTGGGCAACAAGTTAGGTGATCTCTTTTAACAGAGACCCTGAAAGACAGGAAAGGCTGCTCTCCCCACCCAGCACCCACCTGGCAGGGGTCAGCAAGCATTGTCTGCAGTCAAGGGGGTGGACTACTTCCCTAACGAGATCTGTACGGTATGTTGCAGGGGGTTCCCATCCTGAAGAACAAAAAAGCCTCCAGTCTATGTTTGACTAGTACCCCAGCTTCACTTTTGGCCCTTTTTGATGCCTCTTCCTAAAGAAACCACTCTGGAGTCCAGGTCTCCGGTTCAAATCCGGCCTCTGCTTCGTCAACAAATTACTTACCTCTCTGTACCCCAAGTTCCTTCTGTAAAATGGGAATAAGGATAGTAGCTACCCCATAGAGCTATTCTTGGATTAAATAGAATTAGGTTTCGCATGTAGCAAGTGTTCTCTCGATCTTCATTTTTATCATTATCATTGTAGGTGTCTAGTTTCTAATCCAGAGTGACTCTTGGGTACCTACCACTCACTGAGCATCTTATGCTGCCAGGCACCCTGCAGTTGTGTGGGATCCCACTCACCTTGGAAGACAGCGCCCCCATCCTGCAGATGCCCAAACCCAGGCCCGAGGAGCTAGGAACTTGTCCAAGTTCTCACAGTCAGGAAGTGGGAAAGCAGAGATTGCATCCCAGATCTGGCTGGGTCCACTCTTTCACTCCACCAACTGTCCTGCCACCCTGTTTTATCTGAGGGATGGTTTTGGAGGACTTTGGCGCAGCTGGAGAAACATGAGGGATGCTGCCCAGTGAGGACACCATGCCACGATCCCAGGGCTCACCAGGCATCCTGGGGCTCCTAAGAAAAGAAGGTGGGGTCTGCAGAACCCTCACTGCCTCCCCTGTCTGTGGCTTTTGTTGTCTGGCACCTGATGCTCTGCAGGGATCCTGGGAAACTTGGTAGAAGGAGAATAGCCTCTGGGCCACTGCAGGGAAGCAGGCTGTGGAATACAACTCCAAGCATGTCAGGGCAGGGAGGTGCGAGTGTGGCCCTCAGCCTGCAGAGGAAAAAAGTTCTCTGTGGCCTTTCCCACCACAATTCTGGGCCAATTGGAGGATATAGATGGGGTCCGTATGCTAGCAGGCGGGGTCACTGAGCAGTAGGGTGTGGCCCCTTGCAGGCCAAGCCAGCACAGCGCCCAGCCCAGCGGGTGGGGGCTGAGTCCAAAGAGGAAAGGCCTAGGGGTTGCTTTTCCTTAGAAGAGGTGTTTCTCCACGTGTCTCCCTCTTCCCACTTGTTACAAGTAGCCCCAGGCAGCAATTCTCCCCCATCCCAAGTCTGCTTCATCCAGATAAGGTGAGCCTGAGTCTGATGCCAAGAAGGCCACCTGGGCCATGCAGCCTGCAAGTTACAATTGCTGCTTCTGGGCTGGCTTCTACTTCCCTGACAGCTAGCTGTGGCCCTGCCGGGGTAGGGAGGCCCTTTGGTCCAGGTTCTGGGCCCTGATTCTGAGGGAAAAGGTGGTTCTGCATTGGTTCCTAGGTTTAGGGTCAAGGCTCCAGCCAGTAACAAAGTGGCCTAGAAATGGTGAAGGACAGGGAAGCCTGGCGTGCTGCAGTCCATGGGGTTGCAAAGCGTCAAACACTTAGTGACTGAACAACTTTGCTTGACCTTTTCCTGTGAGGGCTGGGAGGAGTGGGAGAGATTTGAATCCTTCTGGGTCCTCTGACCTGATATCCATCCTATGGCCACCTCAGTCTCACTGTGACATTAAGAGTGGGTGGTGGCAGCTCTACTAGAAAAAGGAAAGAAGAAAGAAAAAGGAAGGTGGGTTATGT
The DNA here is from genome assembly GCF_023091745.1 of Budorcas taxicolor. Classification (NCBI taxonomy): domain Eukaryota; kingdom Metazoa; phylum Chordata; class Mammalia; order Artiodactyla; family Bovidae; genus Budorcas; species Budorcas taxicolor. The sequence goes on from NC_068920.1 coordinate 88,781,396, forward strand.
CCTTGAGCCTCTGGAGATAGCAGGTTGTGTCTTCGGCCCCTGGGAGTTTACACGCAAAAAGCCCATGCAATTCCTTGACACGTGACTCCCCCCAACCCCGGCCCCAGCCCCGGCCCCAAACCCAGTGGCATTTTAACTTAGCAAGGGAGACAAGTGCAAGAAAAATGGAGACACTGGGGTAAGAGGCTAGGCTGTGGGGACATGGAGAGCAGCGGTGATGGAGAGGTGGCGAGGGCGCATGTGTCCCTAGCCCTGTGGCACTAACAAAGCACCTGACCTTAGCTCAGGCCTTTCCTGTCCTGTGACACAACCTCCTATGACACCAAGGCAGCTCTGACAAACCGCCCTGTGTCACTCAGGAGGTCAGAGCAGGTTTCAGGACTTTTGGGTGAGAATGTGAGAGCCAAGGCCAAGGTCCAAACTTGGTCGGGGTTTGCAGAGCCTCAGGAGCGAGCTTGCAGGTTTGGAGGCAGAGGCTGAACCTGCAGTGATGGGTGACTGCGCAGAGTGGGTGGGGCGGTCGCGGCTCTGGAGGGAAGGCCTCTGGGAACACAGCATTCTCAGGAAACAGCAGTTCCTGTTGTAAATCCTGGCTCGTTGCCTCCGACAGACTTCCTGACTCTGAGCTGCCTGGCCCTGGTGCTGGCACCTTCCCGGCATAGAGCAGGAGCGAGGACTGGCCCCCGTGAAGATCTGCTGAGTGGGCACCTGCCACAGGACCCCACCCTGACTCCCTTGGGAATCTGTTCCTGCTGTGCCGGGGCACTCAGGGCTACTCCTGGGGAGCCAGGGTCACAGCCCCCAAATTGGAACTTCAGGGGCTGCATTCTCATCCCAGCTGACGTGCTGGGGAGGGCGCACCACTTCTCTGAGCTTCGGTTTCCTTGTCGATAAACAAGAACGCTGGATCTCAGAGCCCCTTTCAACTTCACGGTTCTGTTGTTTTTATTCAGTTGCTCAGTCATGTCCGACTCTGTGACCCCATGGACTGCAGCACACCATGCTTCCCTGTCCCTCACCATCTCCTGGAGTTTGCTCACATTCATGTCCACTGAGGCAATGATGCCTCCAACCATCTTCTCCCCATCACCCCTTTCTCCTTCTGTTCTAGATTCCTCTTTTGGAATCAGCGGTGCCACGTATTCCTATGTTGGCTTATGTTTGGGTGTCCTCAAAGCTCCCATGGTAAGAAAGGCAGCCTTTCTGTCTCAGCATGTCACATCTTCCTTGGGGAGAGGCCTCTGCCTTGATAACAGGGGCCGAAGCTCTTTCTGCCTCTGAATTCTAATTCAACTCAACAAACACTGGCTGGGCCGTGCCAGGTGCCTGACTCTGGGCTGGGCATCATTGAGCTCAAGGACCTTCTTTCCAGGAGTTCTTAGTCTAGGAGGGGAGACAGGCAATAAAACCTCCCTGAGATAAGTGTAAGAGAGTGGGTCAGGGAAGGAAACAAATGGCTCGGTCAGGGAAGTCAGGGAAAGTTTGACAGTGGAGAAGTTTCCTAAACTGGGTCTTGAAGGGTGAATAGGAGTTCACTAAACTAAAGCACAGGCAGAGGGAACAGAATGTGCAGACACACAGCGGTGTGAGAGCGTGGCACAGGGGAGAACTGCAAGAGTCTGAAGGGGGATGACAGTAAAGAGGAGAGAAGCACCAGGGATGAGGCTGAGGCTGTAGGGAGGGCAAAACAAGAAGGCCTAGTGAGTGGGCAGCCTAAGGGAACAGAGCTTCATCCTGAGGGCCATCGGAAGCCATAGAAGGGTTTAGGCAGATGACATGAAGATCTGCTTCTCAGACAAAACCTCTATAATATGGAGAGCAGGGCTTTCCTGATAGCTAAGCTGGTGAAGAATCCACCTGCAATGCAGGAGACCTGGGTTTGGTCGATCCCTGGGTTGGGAAGATCCTCTGGAGAAGGGAAAGGCTACCACTCTGGTATTCTGGCCTAGAGAATTCCATGGACTGTATAGTCCACGGGGTCGCAAAGAGTCAGACACGACAGAGCAACTTTCACTTTTCTTCCTGGAGAGCAGATCGGGGAGAGGGTGGGTGCGGGAGCGAGTGGAGGCAGGAGGGCTACTGGGGGCTAGTGCAGGAGCCCAGGAAGAAGCAAGGAGGACTGGACACAGCCTGGCGGGTGTGGGACCAGCAGCCACCCGGGGGCAGAGGCAGCAGGGGCGGACGCCATCACAAGCGGTTGGGAGAAAGAAGGTCCCCAAGGCACCAGCAACTAGTCAGATGTGCTTCGTGTAATGGGCAGGCACGACTTCTGCATACCCAGTGAAGCTGTTCTCAAAGGAAACACACCTGGGTCCCCTGCCACCTTCTCTCACCACACGGTTCACTCGTTGTACAGGAGGCTGAGGGGAGAGCCTGTGACCCCCAGCCTACCCAATCTGACTTAAAACAGCTTTCTGGGTCTCAAACAGCTTCCTGCCTTCTTCTGTCTGGTGGCCCAGAGTTCTGGTTCCCCTGACAAGAGGCAGAAATTCGAGGAGCTGGGGAGAGAGATCAAGGGATCCACCCACAGCCCCACCAGTCCAGCAACTGCCGGTCCCAGGGCTCCTCCACACCCGAGACCTGTGCTTCTCAGTGGGGACAATTTGTCAAGTCCTGAGACATTTAGGGCTGTAGGGACAGGAGATGCAACTGGCATCTAATGGGTAGAAGGCGGGTGTGCTGCTGTACCTCCTGAAATGCACAGGGTGAGCTTTACCACAAAGAATTATCCAGCCTCCAAAGTCAACAGTGCTAATGCTGAGAAACCCTGCTTCAGATGGGGTGTCAGGGTGCCCCAGCCCACAGAAGCCAGCAGGAGCCCAGATGCTTGAGCAGGGCTCCCAGGAAGGTGTCCCAGTGATAAGGACAATCCCGCCAAGAGCAAAAGGTGGCATCTGTGTTCCCAGGGCCCTGATGTGGCTCAAGGGGCAACCAGCCCCAGGTCCCCCAGGGGTAGAGGCACAGCCAGGCCTGGAACCCACCTCTCAGGCCTCCTCAGCCAAGTTCCAGAAGACCCCCTGAGTCCTCTCTGATGTTCAGTACCTGCCTGAGTTTGAGGGGCTCCTCCCCACCACTGGCACCCCCACTCCAGTGGGCTAGGGGAATTTGTTTCCTTCTTTGGAGCTTACAGCATGTTCAGCTGTCTCTGATACTGTGTGCCACAGGGGCCTGAGTGAGCACGGCTCACGTGCAGCCCAGAGTCCACCTCCACACACACACACACACACACACTGAAAGCAGGGCTGTCTCACACACACACACACACACACACACTGAAAGCAGGGCTGTCACACACACAGACACACACACACATACACACACTGAAAGCAGGGCTGTCTCACACACAGACACACACACAATACACACACACATAACACACACACACACACACTGAAAGCAGGGCTGTCTCCAGGACATGTGTCACACACACACACACTCTGAAAGCAGGGCTGTCACACACACAGACACACAACACACACACACAGACACACAACACACACACACACACACACTGAAAGCAGGGCTGTCTCCAGGACACGTGTCTGCCCCACTGTGGCTCACTTTTATTTGTTTATAGACCAAACTGGCCTGCCTTTGCTGTTGGTTTAGTCTAACCCCCTCCTAACTTTGACCCCTCACCGCGACCCTGAAGCCCCTCTGCCCAGCTGGCCTCTCCAGTCCTGAGCCCGGGATGCAGATCCTAGAGCCCCCGGGTGCCCTCCTGAGTCTGGCAGAATCTGCTGCACATTAGGCCACTTGAAGAGGAAATGTGCCATCAGACCAGTCGGGGTTGGAGAACAGGCCCCAGAGAGCAAATAGCAGGACTGTCAGTCTTGGAGTCCAGCTGTGCCCTTTCCACCCTGGGACCTCAGGCAAGCTCCTTCACCTCTCTGTGCCTGCCTTCAAGTCTGTAAAAGGGGGTGGGATAGCAGGGCTGTGATGAGAACGCCCAGCTGCAAAGAACTTCAGAGCGGGGCCAAGCGCTAGGTGACAGGAAGAGCTCTTAACGATTAACGCGCCTTGGTGCTCCTCTGGGAAGCACGCGCACTAGAGTCCTGGCCTCCGGTCCACCGGTGGGCGGGGGTCCACATGGGGGTGAAGCCCAGTCCCCTTTCTGACCAGATCCAAGGTCAGCCTCCCCCACTCACCTCCCAGGGCACTGACCAGGCAAGAAAAGGGAGGGGGCAGTTTTTCCAGCAGAGGCTGTTATTCCTTCTTCTTTGATGGGTACTACTCTGAGGAAGAGTCAAACAGCTCTTTGCTGTAAATGCACTGTTCATTGATGGGGGTAGGAGGTGGGGCTGGGACAGTAAAGCCTGGCTCTTATGTCTGGTCCACAGACAGACTGTGGGCCTCACTTCCGGAGCCTGGATCCCCCTCCCTGTTCTTCAGGCCAACCCCTCTCCGCATGCCAGCCCCACCTTCCCAATCACCACATCCACAGCCCCCAAGACATTTGTGAGCCTGTCTCTGGGCAGAGGGGGAGGGACACCCCCCACCGCCCCCTCTGAGGTTGAGGAGGTCAGACTTCTTTCGGCTCCAGGTTTTCATGAGCTCTATTTCTTTTCTGTCTGTCCTTGTCTATCTGAAATGTACACATTTCTACACAAGTTCAGTCTTCTGCCACAGTCCTCATGAGTCAACACACAAGATTTCTACCCTCCATACCATAACTTTGTTCTATTGCTTCCTACCCTAGGACACAATACTGGGACCCCTTCCATTAACTCCACCCCAGAAGATAAGGTACCTTTTCTCCTTCCCAATTCCCAAGCTTCCTCTCCATCCTCTCCCTCCCCTCCCCAACCCCAGCACAACAGTCCCACTGCCTTTTTTTTCATTTCTCACCTCCGCCCTATGGTTCTGTTTCCTCCCCCAAGCTGGCCCTACAGGAGACTGCCTGTTTCCGGGGTGAAGATACGGTCAAGTCTTTAGAACATCCTTATAGCTTTGATAAACCTAGACAGCATATTAAAAAGCAGAGACATCACTTTGTTGACAAAGGTTTGTATAGTTAAAGCTATGATTTTTCCAGTAGTCACGTACAGATGTGAGAATTGGTCCGTAAGAAGGCTGAGTGCTGAAGAATTGATGCTTTCAAAGTGCTGGAGAAGACTCTTGAGAGTCCCTTGGACTGCAAGGCAATCAAACCAGTCTATCCTAAAGAAATCAATCCTGCATATTCACTGGAGGACTGATGTTGAAGCTGAAGCTCCAGTACTTTGGCCACCTGATATGAAGAACTGACTCATTGGAAAAGACTTGATGCTGAGAAAGGTTGAGGGCAAAAGGAGAAGGGGATGGCAGAGGATGAGATGGTTAGATAGCATCACTGACTCAATGGACATGAGTCTGAGCAAACTTCAAGAGATAGCGGAGGACAGAGGAGCCTAGTGTGCTGTATAGCCCCTGGAGTGGCAGAGTTGCACACGACTGAGTGACTGAACAATGATAGCACAGCCCTGACATCCAGCCAACCAACCTGTGACCAGTCACCCTCATCAAGAGGCTCTTTAGCTCCTCTTCACTTTCTGCCACTAGAGTAGTGTCATCTGCATATCTGAGGTTGTTGATATTTCTCCTGGCAATCTTGATTCCAACTTGTGATTCATCCAGCCCAGCATTTCACTTGATGTACTCTGCATAGAAGTTAAATAAGCAGGGTGACAATAGATAGCCTTGATGTACTCCTTTCCCAATTTGGAGCCAGTCTGTTGTTCCATGTCCAGTTCTAACCGTTGCTTCTTGTCCTGCATACAAGTTTCTCAGGAGGCAGGTAAGGTGGTCTATCTAGTATACCCATCTCTTTAAGAATTTTTCACAGTTTGTTGTGATCTGCACAAAGACATTAGCATAGGCAACAAACTTATTTTTATTTATTTTTTTGACTGTTCCGGGTCTTGGTTGCAACCCATGGGATATTAGATCTTTATTGCAGCATGCAAGACCGTTTAGTTGAGGCTTGCAAACTCTTAGTTGCAGCATGTGGGATATAGTTTCCTGACCAGGGATCGAACCCAGGTCCCCTGCTCTGGGAGCTTGGAGTCTTAGCCACTGGACCACCAGGGAAATCCCCCTGGTCTTTTAAGTGATCTATAATTAATAATATTGTTTTTGTTATTTAGCACTTTCTCATCAAAGGATTCATTTATTCCTTGTAATCATCTGACAAATAAGGCCACGTTTAAGGCTTCTCATGAGTGGTCCCAGTGGGATTAGCAGAAACCTGGGATTCCTCTGCCCACTTCGGGTTCCCATTGCCAATGTTAATTACTTGTTATGAAGGATGGGAACAGGAAGGGGAAAAATTCCATCTTCTTTCTTAGACCAGGGATGTCCTAAAAGCATTGTCTATGGCTATCTCAAAGGTAAAGCCCCCTGCTCCTCCAATCTGGGACATTCCCAAGCTACTGACCTATGGATCTGAATATCTGGTTGCCCAGAACTGTGGAAGCCTGCTCTAGAATGCAGTGACATCTTCTCTGAACTGAAGCCTGGCCCCCACATGGCAGCCTTTCTGTATACCTCCACCCCATGATAAGACTTTAAAACCGCCCTTCCCTAGGCACACCACATGGGACCTTTGGGTCCCGGCTGAATGTCTGGCCTCTTGCATTCCCCACCCCTACTTCATTACCCTAGAACATGGCAGAGCCACAGTGAATGCCTGATAAAAATACTGGCAGCAGAGGAAGGAATCGGCTTCTCTGGCACAGTGTTCTCAGGAGTAGCTGAAGGGAATCAAGCTGCCAGCAGGGACCGGAGCAGCCTCTCCCCTCAGTCTCCAGCCCTGAGTGCAGGGCCAGATGAGGAGGAAGGAGGGGGGGTGGCCAGAGGGGAGTAAAGGTGATGACAGGGATCAAGGTGGTGGGAGGAAACATCCCCAAAGGTCCAAAGCCCACTCTGACTTTTCAACGGGGAATTTCTTCTGTTCCCCCCACCATTCCTCACTCCAACCTCACTTTGCACAATCGATGAATTCCTGAGAAGATGCCAGGAAATGATTTTTTTTGGGAAATCATACCCTATTCTGAATGCCCAGTGGGGAATGAAGTGTTGAAATACATCTTCCATAAATCCTTTTGTAATGTAACACCCCCTCCCTTCACCCCCATTGCCCAGAGTTTCTCTTGGATGCTCCCCCTCTTCCTACACTAACGAGCCCCCCCTCCCCCGCTCCAGGATCACCTGGTTTGGAGGTAGAGGGCAGGCTAGGGAGACCGTCCATCTCAGAGGACAGAAAGGACAGCTAATGAGATGTCTGCCCCCGTGCCGCCAGGACCTTAGCCCTGCAGTGCTGTGAGTCACAAGCGATGAGTCACCCAGCATTGTTGTGTGGATGAGCCTTGAAGGGATCAGTCAGACTTCGGGGAAGTGGACTTTTCTCATCTCCTTTTGGGCTCATGACTGTGTGTGTGTGTGCCTGTGTGTGCATCTGTGTGTGTGCACATGGGAGAGCACGTACACATAAAACCACTATTTCCTAACACATCTGGGGTAAAAATGACTATCCTTCAGTCACAAGCCTGCGTCTTAAGATAACAGGGTCAAGGCTTTACAACATTAGCTTCTGGAACCATCCCTTAGGGATGCTGTAGGGAACTACTCTCCCAGCTCCCCCAAGAAGGCTCCCCTTCCTCCTCTGGGTCACCCCTACCCCTCTTACCAGTCACTGAGCTCCTTAAGGGCAACAGCTGTGGCTCATTCATCTTTGTTCACCTGGCGGAGTGCATTGCATACAATCAGTTCAGTTCAGTTGCTCAGTGTCCGACTCTTTGCGACCCCATGGACTACATACCAGGCCTCCCTGTCCATCACCAACTCCCAGAGCCTACTCAAACTCATGTCCATCGAGTCGCTGATGCCCTCCAACCATCTCATCCTCTGTCATCCCCTTCTCTTCCCACCTTCTATCTTTACCAGCATCAGGGTCTTTTCAAATGAATCAGTTCTTCACATCAGGTGGCCAAAGTATTGAAGTTTCAGCTTCCGCATCAGTTGCATACAATGGATGCTCCCTGAGTACTTTTAGGCCAATGTCCCAAGGCCAGTGCTGACCTTGTCCCCCGCTGTTCCCTACCCAGTTAATGAGCAGAGCCTCTCCCACCTCTGTGGAAGCCTGAGTTCCCCTTGGCGGACAGGGCTGAGAGCAGTGGGTCTCCACATGCCTCCCTGACCCAGTTGGGAAAACCAAGATAGGAGGTGTGTGTTTTATGATCCAGGGAGCATTCTGAAGAACACAAACCCTGCAAGCAGAACTTGTTTCTGAATTGATTGGGGTGTGTTTGGCTACTAACACCGCCCCCTAGAGTTGGCCTCTGAGAATTCAATTTAAAGAATAGAGGGCATCTTAAACCAACGATGACCTGTGTCTCTTGGATTAGAGGCAGATTCTTTACCATCTGAGCCACCAAGGAAGCCCTAAACCAAGGATAAGAGCCTTAGAAATCACCCAAAACGTTTTCTATACAAATGTGGGTACAAGTATAAGTTTTTACAAATAAGAAATCAAACTGTACATTCACTCTTTTTTTTCATTCAACGATATATTACATTCTTCTGTGTTAATAAACTTAGACTTAAAACTTCATTCATTACTGACAGTGCTTCTGTTGTAAGGACATGTCAGGGTTAGATGCATGTTTGACAGCTTATTTGTCACTTTAACATGGAAAAGAACACTAAGAAGGAACACTGTTCTACACACACATGTTGAGTGATCATCTCCATCAGATGGTTATTGACTGTAGCACTGCTGGACTACGGGGGTAGGCATTGGGGTTTTCAAGTGTTTTTAAGCATGTCACCTACTTCTCCCCAAGGAAGAATTGTACCAATCAAACCCTCTCTCCAGCAGCCATGAGAGTGTACCTTCCCTCAGGCCTCCCTGACATTGGGTCCTTTGAGCCTGCAAATGATTTTCAAAGAATCAATCAGTCATAAGTAAAATTTTGCCTCCCTTGCTTGGAATAGACTTCACAGGCGATGATCCAAACTCCCTGGGGCGGGATGGACATGACTAAACAGCTTCTACCATGTGCCAGCCATGAGACACATTTGCTGTCATTTAATCCCAAGAAGTAGATACTATTGTTCCCATCTTACAGATAAGCAAGTAAAGGTTCAGAGAAGTTGAGCGACTTATCCAAGGTCACACAACTGGGAAATGGACAGAATTAGGCTTTGACCTCAGGTCTGAAAACAAGGCCCATGACCTCTCTCCAGATGGCTCCTGGTGACACAAAATAATCTGGCCTTAATCCACACCTTCCAGCCACACTTTAGCCACACCAGTCCCCTTCAAAGGATGTACCCCCTGTGTTAGCATGGCCACTGCCAGATGGCGGAATCAGAAGTGATATTTTTTAATTGCTTATCTGTACTTTCTATCACAGCAATGTTTTACTTATTTACTAAAGAAACAGAAGGAAGGTTTAGTTTTTTAAAAAAATCATTGTCAAGATTCTCTTGGAGAAAAGAGAGTCCCCTCCAGCAGTGTTTCCCAATGTTCCTAGAAACACACCACACACACATACATGCTATGATAACCTGTCTGTAGGTTGGAAGGCTGAGCATCTCAAAAATATCCATGACCTTTCAAGGCCATGAAGGAAGGCTGGGGCCAAGCTCACACACAGTCAATTCTCCTACAACAGGCCACTGGCCTTTGAGGATGTCCTAGAGCTACTGATGGCCTCTTTCTCCCCCAGGGTCCTGACTTCCCTTGACTCTGGCCAGCTGTCTCTGGCATAGACCCCCAAGCAGCCAGCCTCTAGGGAAACTGCTGGAACCAAATGACTCCAGTGGCTGCAGTTAAATAACCAGACCTTCCAAAATAAGCAAAGGAAAGCTGAGGGAGTCAGGACTGCCAGCATCAATGAAGGAGTCAGCTGAGGGCAGCAGAAGGGTGGGTGGGGTAGGGGTGGAGGCAGAGCCTGGGAACATATCACTCAGGGGACCCAGGGGGCAACAGGGGTTGGTCTAAGAAAAGGGTGGAAACTGGGAGACAGGATGGAGGGTGGGATAGGGACTTCCCCCACTATATCCACATCCATATGCATCTACCAGAATGCATGCTGGTTTGGGATTTCTGCAATATATTTAAAGTTTAGAGGACATTTAGTATACTTTGGATGGGTGGAAGGGTCAATGAATAGGTGGATGGATGGAGAACTGACTAACAAAACAAAGCATGCATACATTGATGGATAACTAACAAATAGGCTTGGTTCCTTTGGAGGCCAATAATACCAAGGTGAATCAAGAGTTGTAAAAATGCTCATTGAGTCCCTAATCCAATTCTTGTGAATTCACTCTAAGGAAATAATTCAGAGCAGAAAATTTCTCTGGCCCCAAAAGGCTGTAGCATTGCTTCTAACACAGCAACACCAGAATGGCCTAAACGAGAGACTATCTGGGGCTAATGAGTAAATTACAATAAAATGTTGTATTATGCAGTCATTCAAATGATAACCAGAATGACAGTGTTAAATAAAGTAACCTTATTTCTGAAATAATATTAGGTAATAAAAGGATTTAAAATGTGTAAGTCTGTAGAACTCTGTTACAAATTGGTGGAAAGGAATTTAATGGAAAGAACATTATAGGCTCCAACATTGGAAGATCTATATTAAGGCCCACTTGCATCTCAGACATGGTGCTTCATACCTTTAGCCTCACTTCTCATAATTCTGAAGTGGGGATGATGCACACGTCATTTCCTTGTTGGGAGGCCTGCATTAGCGATTATGTGAGGATGCTTTATAAGCTCTACAGTAAAAGTCACACACTAGTCAATTTCTGGATTGAGATTAGAAGGAAGAGAAACAAATACAGTGATGGGTAGAACTGGTATTCAGAGACTTGCAAATTAAAACAAAAAGAATACAATATCTCACCTATATCAGATTGGCCAAACAAAGAAACAAAAAGCACACACAGAATGTCCTCAAGTCTCAAGTAAATGGAACCTGAACCCCAGCTTGGGCTACCCACATTGACCAGGCAGTGCTGGGTCATAGAAGTACAAAGTGGATCCACAGAGGGGCATCTAAAGACAGAGGGCTCGCTCCCGGGAAAAAAAAACCCAGTAAATTCAGATTCACTGAGCTTGGCATACCAGCAGTGTCTCACTGCCTTCATGGATTTAGGGTGATAGCAAATACAAACGTAGTGTTTGCACTGGCCCAGTAACTTTACAAGAGCTTTCTTATGTGTTAATTAATCTTTGCAACAGTCCCTTGGACTACAAGGAGATCCAACCAGTCCATTCTGAAGGAGATCAGCCCTGGGATTTCTTTGGAGGGAATGATGCTGAAGCTGAAACTCCAGTACTTTGGCCACCTCATGCGAAGAGTTAACTCATTGGAAAAGACTCTGATGCTGGGAGGGATTGGGGGCAGGAGGAGAAGGGGACGACAGAGGATGAGATGGCTGGATGGCATCACTGACTCGATGGACGTGAGTCTGACTGAACTCTGGGAGTTGGTGATGGACAGGGAGTCCTGGCGTGCTGCAATTCATGGGGTCGCAAAGAGTCGGACACGACTGAGCAACTGAACTGAACAGTCCACTGGGGGCTTTCCTGGTGGCTCAGTAGTAAAGAATTCACCTGAGAGTGCAGGTGATGTAGGTTCAATCCCTGGGTTGGGAAGATCCTGGAGAAGGAAATGGCAACCCACTCCAGTATCCTTGCCTGGAAAATCCCATGGACAGAGGAGCCCACCAGGCTACAGTCCATGGGGTCACAAAGAGTTGGATACCGCTTAGAGACTAAATAGAGAAGGAAATGGCAACCCACTCCAGTACTCTTGCCTGGGGAATCCCATGGACGGAGGAGCCTGGTAGGCTACAGTCCAGGGGGTGGCAAAGAGTCGGACAGGACTGAGCGACTTCACTTTCACTTTCACTTTAGAGACTAAATAACAACAGCCTACTGAAACAGGTAATATTATACACATTTTGGGGGCGTTTAGCTGGGCCCAAGACCACCCACTGGTGACCAGGAAAACCAGGATTAGGAACCCTCGCCACCTCTCACACACTCTCCTTAACACGCCTACCTAAATCTCCTGAGATCACCAGCCTACAGTTGCAGACCTGAAGCCATAGCGCAAGCAACTCTGGCTCCACTGCAGCTCTCTGGCCGGAGGACAAACCAGCTGGTCACTCAGCAGTTGGCCATTTTTCGCGGAGAGTAGGTACCTTTGCTGCACTGGAGCAGAGGACCGAGCCTGGACGAAGTCCAGATCTTCACACCCCATCCTTCCTCTTCCCAGGTATCCTGCATCTCCACCACCAGTCCTTGGATTTCTCAGTGCAGTACCCTGACCTTGGGGAGGGAGCTCCCGATGCCAGGTTTTCTCCCATCTCGACGGGATGGACATGAGTTTGAGCAGGCTCCGGGAGTTGGTGACTTGGTGACGGACAGGGAGGCCTGGCATGCTGCAGTTCACGGGGTTGCAAAGTCTTGACACAACTGGGCGACTGAACTGAGACTGCACTCCCAGGAGAAGCCTCCAGGGGGCGCCCTCACCCCCCAAGTGCAGAGGGATTAGGGTGCAGAGTCAGCGCTGGGCACCAAGCCTGGGGTGATGGTTGGAACACAGGAACTAGCTCTGTGACCTAGAGAAATAGCTTGGCTACTCCTAGTCTGTCTCCTCATGTGTCAGAAGGAAGAATGATAGCTATTTTGTTCCCGGGTCTACTTACCACATCGGGTTGCAGGGGCGGAGTGATGGAGGCCCTTGAGCCTGCCATAGGGCTTTCCCTTGCGGCTCAGCTGGTTAAGAATCCGCCTGCAATGCGGGAGACCTGGGTTCGATCCCTGGGTTGGGAAGATCCCCTGGAGCAAGGGAACAGCTGCCCACTCAGTATTCTGGCCTGAGGAATCCATGGGCTGTATAGTCCACGGGGTGGCAAAGAGTCGGAAGGGACCGAGCGACTTTGACTTTCTTTGTCTTTTCAGCCTGTCGCTAGGCGGCTCCTGTCTCAGGGAGGAGTTCTGCGTCTGGACCCTAGGCGGAGAAAAGGACAGGGCTTCCTGGGAGGGAAAGGGAACGGGCCTAAAGTCCCCCCAACAGTATGATCGCTGGCCCGGACCCCAGCTGTTTGGAATTCAGTCCACAGGTATTTCTCAGCTCCGGCTGCACGTAAACCGGTGTTTGTGTGTTTGGGGCCCTGTGGGGAGAGGGAGGGAAGAGGCGAATGGAAGCAGCAGTCAGGTGGCTTGAATGAACCATCGCCCGCTAGGCACCAGGTTTTCATGTTCACTGCCTCCTTTTTTTCCCTCACAGTCACCCCCGAGAAATAAACACGCTCACCTCCTTTTCACAGACGAGGAAGCAGGAGCCGCTCCAGATTTCCCACCTCCACCCGCAGCCCGCACGCCCCCTCCTCAGGACAGTCTGAGTGAACTGAGGGACTGGACACGGGAGGAGAAGCTCTCCAGGGGCTCTCCAGGGCTCAGGTCCCGGCTGAGTCACCTGCCTGGGTGTCCGTTTCATATGGCCTCTCTGCTACTCACTGACCAAGAACGTGACTTAATTCCCCGTGGGCGATCCCACCAGGCACATAAAGAAATGGGTGATGACTGTGACAGAGAAGCTGAAAGCCTCAATTACCCTTCGTGACAGGAACATGGGACTTGTTTATGAAGAGAGAAATTTTTGCCTCATAAATTGCACTTGTGAGGGGTCAGCCCACGCTGCTGGTGACCCTGTTACATCCTTCACAGCCAGAGGCAGCCTCACAGATGGCAGGGATCACCCCAGCCTCACCCCTGCTTATTAAGCCCCAGATTCCCGGTTTGAGAGAGCCCTGAGGGGTCGGAGCAGGGGCCAGGGTTAGGCCAGGAGAAGCAGCCAGAATGTAGGAATATTCCCGGCTCTCATCCTGGCTCTCCTTACAGGTATCAGTTGTAGGGGATGGGCAAAGGAGAAGGTCTTTAAAAGGTTTTCTTGGCGCTCCCACCCCCAGAAATTCTGATGTAATGGGTCCAGCGTGGAGCCTGGGCACTGGGAGCTTAAATGGTGGCTCAGGTAATTCTGATGTACAGCCAAATGGACGGCTAAATAGACCTTACCCCACCCTGCCAACTGATGAATTGAACAGAAAGTTTTTAGCAAGTGCGGGCTGGTGGGGGGACAGGACCAGGAATAAAACACAGTTTCTACTCAGGCTCCTTTACGTGAAGCTGTATTTCTGACTCCCCATATCCCATGGGCAACAGGGACCCTGTGAGGAGGCCTGGGTGCAGGATGTGGTCCCTTGGAGAGAAGCAAGCCCAAGCTTGAGGTGAGCCCAGAAGATGATCTGATCTGTTTGGGAGCTCCCATCAATGCACACAGCCATGGCTCCCCTCCCAAAGCTGTCATTCCCATGGGCGTTCACCCCTTCATCTCTGCTGTCTTGCTCCCCGGACCTTCACCAGGTGTCCTGAATGTCCCACACCCAGCTGCCTGAGGATCCCCTTTCACACCACTTACGAACGTTTGCTGACTTCCTCGGGTTCATACTGAGCACCAGGACTACCAGAGGCAGCGGCCTGGTAGAAACAGGGACATGGGGGGCTACTTCAGGGACATAGAGGTTCTTATCCACAACAGCTGGAATCCATCCATTTGGTGCACTACCGCAGGGGGCACATGCGGAGGTTCAGAAGATTTTCTAATAACTTGTGGTTCTCTGCAGGGAGGTTCCATAGCTTTCCACTTACTCTTATGTATTAAAAAAAAAAAAAAGCCACATTTTCTACAATAAAAAGCCAGTTCACTTGAATATCAAAGCCCCAAACTCTCACCCAATTTTGCTGTCTCTCCTTCCCTCAGCCCAGGGGTGGCTTGGGGGTCTCAGGGTTCGTGTTGACATTATGGCAGAGACTCTGTGCTCTTTAGGGGCTTTCCAGGGCAGGGGATGGGGGTTCCTTGGACTGGACAATATCTCCTCCCAAAGTTGAAATGACAGCAGAAACCCTGTTTAACAAGGCTGTTTACTTGCCCGATATTAAAACTTCTGTGTATTGTTGATTTATTTTT
The DNA here is from genome assembly GCF_023091745.1 of Budorcas taxicolor. Classification (NCBI taxonomy): domain Eukaryota; kingdom Metazoa; phylum Chordata; class Mammalia; order Artiodactyla; family Bovidae; genus Budorcas; species Budorcas taxicolor. The sequence goes on from NC_068920.1 coordinate 88,796,431, forward strand.
TTACTTTTTAAAATGTTTCTTTTTTAATTGAAGTGTAGTTGATTTACAATGTTGTATTAATTTCTGCTACAGAGTGAAGTGATTCAGTTATACATATAAATATATATTCTTTTTCATATTTTTTCCATTGTGGTTTATTGAAGCTGTTGTTTTTTAATAAAGACAGTTAAGAATATGAATTTTCTTATTTTTGTACATGATCATTGATTGCTCCCCGACTCTTCAATAATAAATAAAAGTGTTATATGTCCATGGCACAGTTTCTACAACCCATAAAAGCACTCATTCATTCATTCAACAAATATTTAGCCAGTGGCTCCCATATCACTAAAATTGCTCTTGCCACTATGGACACATCAAGAAATATATTAGCATGGATCCTGCATTCAGAGAGCTGACTGTTCACCCAGAACTCAGAAACTAATAATTATGATGCAATCTGCTGCAGAAAGATAAAAAGCACATCATCCTGCATCTCAAAGACCAGAGATTTCCAGAGTTCACATCTCACTTCGTGACTTCCTAGTACCGATATTATTACTGTTACACTCAGCACTACATTGAGAATATTTTCCCCATATCAACAAATATTTTCAACAAAGTGATTTTAGTGTTTCAAGATGTGAAGGAATCATAAACTCATGGAATCTTTAAAGCTGAAAATCTTTATTCTGTGGGTGTGTGAAGTGGGTTAAAAATCAGGAAATGGTTAGAAGAGTGAATTGTAGAGGCATTTCCTTCCTAGTGGCACACACATTTTGGGAAAAGGAAGGGAAGAAAAGTTAAAACACTGTGTTGGCCAAACACATCACATGCGAGATTTAGCCCCAGCCCCTAAGAAGCCACTCCCTTCCTTGAGCCACAGATGACGGTTCAGAGAACCAGCAGGCTGTGTGCCTGGGGGGTGGCCCTGGGGTGACATGATCAGAACAGCTGATGGTCACTATCCTGTCACACCATGTCCACAAACTAGGTGTTCCACCTTCTCCCTCTGGATTCCTGAATTTTTTGAACAACTGCCTCTATCTTCTCAGCAAAGCCCAAGGGTGAGGCAACCAGTGTTGCAAGCAAACTTTTTCCCTTTCTAAGGGAAGACATCGTGGTCCTTGGAGCCGTAGGGCTGGACCCTTGAACACCTTCAGAACAGGAAGGCTAAACTTGGCCGAAATTCCCTTTCCTCAACCGCAGCCAAACTGCTGCTGTTTTCAACTTTATTTAAACTTTGGAAAGGTCTGGTGCATGTCTTTAGTTGGGAGAGGTTTTTCCTGCCCTTTAATCAGCTCGTAAGTCAATAAGCAGCCCAGGCCATAAAGTTCGTACTTGCAGAAACCAAAGACTAAATCACCATCCGCACTCACACCCAGGGTGGACAGCCTCAGCTTTCAAGAATTTAGTGTTTGTCTTGGAGAAAACCAAAAGCCTGACTGCAACCAAGGGAAAAAGAAAGGCTGCCTCAGCCCCAAGCTCGGCTTCGCCTGCAAACACCGGAGCGAATGTAGTAGCAGAACCGCAGCACGGTTGAGAAACTGTCCAGGGGAACATCTGAGCAGATCTGTTCGTTTGAAAGTTCTGAGATGGTCTGGTTTTGCATTGATCACCTCTCCATGTGTCTGAGGAAGTGAATTCACTAAATCATCTGCTCTTTGTGACTCTGCTTGGTCATCGTTCCCAAGCGATTCCCCTTGCGGAATTGCTTGTTTGAAGCTTTCCAACTAAATTTTAAGCTTTGGGCAGGAAACTTCTGGGGCTTGGGAGTTTGATTTGTTTTCACCACCACCCACCTACCTGCTCACCCACGACTCTTCACACAGGCTCTGTTGCAATGAGATGGGGAAGAAACAAAGTACCTCAAAAGTTGTGGTTCCTGCTTCACTTACTAGCTGACACAGAATAAGTCACTTCTCTGGGGCCTGATTTCCTCATCTGAAGAGTGAGGAGAGCAGTGTCTGCCCTGGGAGGTTGTGCCGCATTAAATACAGGTGATTAAACTGTAAAAGGTCATATAAAGTTGCTTACTATTTATCCTAACTGTTGGGCTTCCCTGGTAGTTCTGACAGTAAAGAACCTGCCTGCAATGTAAAGACCCAGGTTTGATCCCTGGGTCAGGAAGACCCCCTGGAGAAGGGAATGGCAATCCACTCCGGTATTCTTGCCTGGAGAATCCCAAGGACAGAGGAGCCTGGCAGGCTACAATCCATGGGGTGGCAAAGAGTCGGACACAACTGAGTGATAACACACACACATCCTTGCTGTTAAATGCTAGTTACCCACGTGGAGATTTAAACTGTCTCATGAAGGACGTTCATTTCATTTCATTCTCTCCTTACTATTGAGTTGGCTAAAAAGTTTGTTCAGGTTTTTCCGTAACATCTTACAGAAAAACCCAAATGAACTTTTTGGCTGACCCAGTATGTGTCCAACACTCTTCTAGGGGAGAGCAGAGGGCAATTACTAATAGCTCCAGAAAGAATAAAGCTGCTAGGCCAAAGTGGAAATGATGCTTAGTTGTGGATGGGTCTGATGGTGAAAATGTCTGATGCAGTAAAGAACAATATTGCATAAGAACCTGGAGAGAACAGAAGACGAGGGAAGCTTGGTATGCTGCAGTCCATGGGATCACAAAGAGTTGGACATGACTTAGTGACTGAAGAGCCACGATATGTTCCCAAGGAGAAAACATTATAGGAAACTTCTGGAGCAGGAGAATAAACTGCAAAGTGATGGAGCCTGGCCCTGGGCTTGATGCTTTCTCATGAACTCATTTATTCCCTCCACAGCCTCATGAGGTGAGAAATATAATTATCCTCATTCGGATGGAAAGACAGACTCACTCAGAGTGGTTTTCCATTACCTCCTTACTCAAGGTCACCCAGCTCAGGAAAAGTCACAAAGTGTGCTGGTAAACTGACTCTCTGAAGGGGAAAAAACATCTGGCGTATTGGCCCATTGCTCTGGTTTAAGTGCTTCCTCCTTGCCTGTATTCACACTAACTGGCAGTCGCCTGGCACTTGCCTGGCAGTCGAGTGGCAGCGTCAGCACACTCCTGGATGAGCAGCATCTGGAAGCAAACTCAGGTTTCTTGGTGAAGATCCTTTCCTGGGGCCAGAGCTCAGACCCTCTCCTCCAGCAAAGAATCATCTGGCTCTAGGGAGGGACCAGGACTGGCTAAGCCACCTAGTGCTCCATCCCCACATCTACCCAACTAGATCACCCCAGGGCAGGACCTGAGGGCTTGCATTCTAAACATGGACTTGTACGTGCACTGGAGTTTGGGTACTGCCCAGCCCTCATCTGCCAAGAAGGTGATGAGTCCAACCACCCGAAGGCCCCTCCCACTCCTGTCCTCCAAAGGCAGCAGGGGAGCTGACACATCGGAAGAGAGAAAAAGACAGCATCCTGTGTCACCTGTGGCTCAGACAGTAAAGAATCTGCCTGCAACCTATGGACACCTTATCTTTGACAAAGGAGGCAAGAATATACAAAGGAGAAAAGACAATCTCTTTAACAAGTGGTGCTGGGAAAACTGGTCAACCACTTGTAAAAGAATGAAACTAGAACACTTTCTAACATCATACACAAAATAAACTCAAAATGAATTAAAGATCTAAATGTAAGACCAGAAACTATAAAACTCCTAGAGGAAAACAGGCAAAACACTCTCTGACGTAAATCATAGCAGGATCCTCTATGACCCACCTCCCAGAGTAATGGAAATAAAAGCAAAAATAAACAAATGGGACCTAATTAAACTTAAAAGCTTTTGCACAACAAAGGAAACTATAAGCAAGGTGAAAAGACAGCCTTCGGAGTGGGAGACAATAATAGCAAATGAAGCCACTGGCAAAGAACTAATCTCAAAAATATACAAGCAACTCCTGCAGCTCAATTCCAGAAAAATAAGCGACCAATCCAAAAATGGGCCAAAGAACTAAACAGACATTTCTCCAGAGAAGACATACAGATGGCTAACAAACACATGAGAAGATGCTCAACATCACTCATTATCAGAGAAATGCAAATCAAAACCACAATGAGGTACCATTTCATGCCAGTCAGAATGGCTGCTATCTAAAAGTCTACAAGCAATAAATGCTGGAGAGGGTATAGAGAAAAGGGAACCCTCTTACACTGTTGGTGGGAATGCAAACTAGTACAGCCACTACAGAGAACAGTGTGGAGATTCCTTTAAAAACTGGAAATAGAACTGCCTTATGACCCAGCAATCCCACTGCTGGGCACACACACCAAAGAAATCATAATTGAAAGAGACATGTGTACCCCGATGTTCATCACAGCACTGTTTATAATAGCCAGGACACGGAAGCAACCTAGACGTCCATCAGCAGACAAATGGATAAGAAAGCTGTGGTACATATACACAATGGAGTATTACTCAGCTATTAAAAAGAATGCATTTGAATCAGTTCTAATGAGGTGGATGGAGCCTATTATAGAGAGCAAAGTAAGTCAGAAAGAAAAACATCAATACAGTATATTAACGCATATATATGGAATTTAGAAAGATGGTAACGATGACCCTGTATGCAAGACAGCAAAAGAGACACAGATGTAAAGAACAGACTTTTGGACTCTGTGGGAGAAGGTGAGGGTGGGATGATTTGAGAGAATAGCATTGAAACATATATATTATCATATGTGAAATAGATCGCCAGTCCAGGTTTGATGCATGAGACAGGGTGCTCAGGGTTGGTGCACTGGGATGACCCTGAGGGATGGGATGGGGAGGGAGGTGGGAGGGAAGTTCAGGATGGGGAACTCATGTACACCCATGGCTGATTCATGTGAATGTACGGCAAAAACCACCACAATATTGTAAAGTAATTAGCCTCCAATTAAAAAAAAAAAAGACTTGCCTGCCATGCAGGAGACCTTGGTTTGATCCCTGGGTTGGGAAGATCCCCACGTCAGTATTCTTGCCTGGAGAACTCCATGGACAGAGGAGCCTGGTGGGCTGCAGCCTATGGGACTGCAAAGAATTGAGCACAACTGAGCGACTAACACTTTTCTTTCTGTGTCACCTGTGCTGAGATTCTGGTTCTGTGTGTCCATTAGGGGCTGGACCATGGTGGTGAGCTGGTCCCTCTGTCTCTATGATTATTACTGTTTTTCACCAACTCTAAGATGTCGTCACACCATTATTTCATTTTAATTTACCACCAACAAAGAAAGTAGCATAGCTTAACGTATCGTAGTAGCATAGTGTGTGTGCTCAATTCTGTCTGACTCTTTGCAACCCCACGAACTGGAGCCCACCAGACTCCTCTGACAATGGAATTTTCCAGGCAAGAATACGGAAGTAGGTTGCCACTTCCTTCTCCAGGAGATCTCCCCAACCATGTGGGGCCGAGCTCCCACATGCCCGCCTCTCCCTCAGGGCTTGGCTCTTTCAAGCTACCTTATTTTCCAAATCCAAGTTGTTGTTGTTCAGTCACTAAGCCGTGTCCTACTCTTTGCAACCCCATGGCCTGCAGCACACCAGACACTCCAGGCCTCCCTTTCTCAGGTTAATCCGCACCAATTCCCATGCCTCTCCACCCCCGTCCCCACACTGTGGTAACCTCTCGGTGGCCTTGCTCCCCTGGTGAGCGATATTGATGGGAGTGGGGGGCGGGGGGGGGGGGGATCCCTTTTCTCTGTGGCCGAACTGCTATAGGGTGGAGGTTTTTCAGAAGGCATTGGTATTAGGAAAAGAAAGCACAGTAACACAAAGGTTGATTACACCTGGACTTCGTACACTGCTCTGGCTTCTCTTGAGGCTCAGCCGGTAAAGAATTCGCCTGCCAAGAGGGAGACCTGGGTTCGATCCATGGGTTAGGAAGATCCCCTGGCAAAGGGATAGGTTCCCACTTCAGTATTCTGGCCTGGAGAATTCCATGGACTGTATAGCCCATGGGGTCACAAAGAGTCGGACATGACTGGGCGACTTTCACTGTCACTTTGGCCCACTTAGAGTTTACCGAGTCCACAGTAGCACCTTTGCCTCTGCCCTTCCAGGTCATCCCTTCCATTGTCTGGGGAAAGGCTAATAATGCCTTTCCCCAAAGCAATTTTTCAAGTTCGTATTCACTTTTGAATGGTTTGTTGTCATTTTGTATGTATGTGTTGGAAGAAGGGTTCTGGTGGCCGTTTGATGCAGGCAGATTTGAAGAGGAGTCAGTTTATCCCTTTGCCCTTCTAAATAAGCATGTGGAAGGGAGGGCACCTCCAGTTAAAAAGACCCTGGGATTTGGCTCTGCTCGCATAGGAATACACAGAGGTATCTGATGTCAGCCAGCCTGGCTCTTGAATTTGAAGATTAAAAGGCTTTTGTTCCACCTTGAAGCAAACAAAGCTGCCGACCGACAAGGAAACGTTCTGTTTTCCTGTCAGGTTCAGTGACCCAAACACCATCTGCTGTAAGGTTTCTCACCAAACCCGATTCACGTGTGAAGAATTCACACATGGCATGTGTGATAGATTCGGGGTTAGCCTAAGGTCTACTTCTTACTAAGATCATCAATTATATATTCTTTAATGTTTTTATTTCTTTAATTAAATAATGGCAATGTGACCAAGTCCTCTGTATAGAGAACATTTCACATAGACCGTCATCCTTCAGTCGCATCCTGATTACTGACTTCGTGTCTGCATGTCACCTTCGAGACTGCATCCGCATATGTATTTTAGCTCGCTGCATTCAGCGTCTGTTGTAATTTATATTTTCCAAGTGGAGTAAACAGCTCAGTGAGAGCAGTACTGCTCAGACCAGCACCAGTTCCCACTGCAACTCTAAACCATCCCCCCAAAGGCCACAGCTACTCTTTCCTTTCATTCTCAGGATGTGACCACACATCTGTGACAGGGACAGTGTACCCTGTAAATGAAGCATAGCTGTAATACACAGCTAATACACAGTATTAGCTGATACACAGTAGGTGCCCAGAAAATGCTGGGAGGAGCTGAAGTCTCCATTCAGACCAGTCAGATCATTTTGCACTGACCTTAGGCTGTCTGCCTACTTAGCCAGAGTCTTCCACTTTTCCCCACTGCCTTCCCACTGGAGGAGCAAAATAATGCAGTGATGACTCTGTCTGGGAAATCCGCATGGGTTGGGGGAGGGACTTGGATTTTCCAAAAGAGAAGTAGAACTGACTCAAAAAATAGCCCTTGGATAGGATACGGTCTGGGAAAGGAGATTCTGCGAGATGCTGCTGCCATCTAGTGGTGCAAATGCAAATGACAGATTTTATATCAGACCTGAGGGGATCCATAAAAACAACCTGCCTGCAATGCAGGAGACCTGGATTCCATCCCTGGGTTGGGAAGATCCCCTGGAGGAGGGCATGGCAACCCTCTTCAGTATTCTTGTCTGGAAAATCCCCATGGACAGAGGAGCCTGGCGGGCTGCAGTCCATGGGGTCGCAAAGAGTCGGACAAGACTGAGCGACTAAGCACAGCACAGAGGGGATCGATAGGCAACAAAAATCTCAGAATCTTAAGATTCAGACATTCAACAAGTCATCACAGGCAGAGCCAACACATGCTGATTAAGTGGTCCTTCCTGGCCTAGCCTCTGCCGTGCATTTAAGTCTGGGTGGTGGTCCAGCAGGTAAGAGAAGACAGACTCAGGTCCACTGAATATAGGACCCTGCCAAGACAACACCAATTAGGAGAGGACCAGATCCGGGTGGGGGGCAGGCAGGCAGAGGAGTGATGGGGCTTGGACTCTTACTGTAATACACATCTATTATGCATTTAAAAATACATTATTTCTAAGGTTATAAATAATTTATTACGTGTTACAGACTTGATATTCTCTAGGGCAAGGGTTCTAAACCTCAGGCCCACCAACTGTTGTCCCTAGATATACTTCAGGGGTTCCGTGAACTTGGGCAGGAAAAAGAGGACGTCTTTATTTTCAGGAAACTTAAGCTGAAATTTAGCATTTTCTTCAATTATGAGTTAGGCATCAAACCGTGGTGGTATTAGCAGAAACGGTGACTTCATTCACAGAAAATTTTTGAATATTTTCCTATCATTTGTAGTCATTGCGAATGTCTCAAATCACTTACTTATCATGACTTTGAAATTACAGTGATTGTTGTAAGTGCTGGTAGATGTTATTGATGTGAATTAAGAAGCATTTATATTATTAAATGTCTCACCTCTTAAAATGTTTTGGAACCTGTATTTCAATGTAATTGACGTCTTTGAAATCTTTTGTCTTTTACAAATTTGAAGACGTTATTCTGTAAAGGGATCCATGGAGCACAAGAGGTCAAGGCGTGCTGTTCTAGAGGCTCAGGAGCGGGACTGGTGACCACCGGCTGGACTAGTCAGAGCAGGGATGAAGGTCTTCCTTGCACTTCATTAAAAGGGGCCTCACAGAGAAGTTTCAATACAAGCCTTTCCTGAGGAAGCAGAGCCAGGCTTTGCTAAAATGTAAATATGGGAAGGTCTCTATGATTTTTTCTGTGTCCAGTCCATCAAATGGTCCCTTTGGAAAGAATATGAGATGATAACTTGGTCCTAAAGGAAGAATGGTTTAAATCATTTTCATTTTGGGAGCATTTTCATTATATGTGACTTAAAGCCTCTATGAAAACAGAGGACTGACTAGTGATGGAACTGGACTGGCATGGCAGACTCAGTCAGCCTGCCCTTGAGTTGCACTGTTCCCAAGGCCTTGTCAGTGTGCATTGGCAAGATTCTCTTGGTCATAAACAATATAGAAACCAAGTTGGCCAGAGTTAGAAAAAAAGGCAATTCAGTGGAGGCCATTGGAATCCAAGTTAGAATGGAACCACCCTTCTCAGAGCAGCAGCTCAGGCCTCCTCGCAAGAGGTGTCTGGGGACCTTCTCTCTAGAGCAGTTTCTCCAGTTTAAATGAGCATATGAATCATGGAATCTGTTAAAGAGCAGATTCCAACTCAGTTGATCTGGGATGGGCATTTATAAACACCCTCACCCTGGGTGATGCTGCTGGTCCATGGACCACACATTGAGTAGCAAGGGTCCCACACACCTGTCTCCACCACTGTGCCTGCCTGCTGATTGTCCCTCAGTCCAAAACATCAAATCCCCGGGAGAGAAAAGGCACTGGCCTGAATTGAATGGGTATCCAGGCCTATCTCTGAAACTATGGGCAGTATAGCCTTACAGCATGGGTATGTCCACCTTCAAGGAGGGCAGAAATGAGCTATTGCCTGGAGGTCCCACCCTGAGGCAGAGGGAAGTCTTGTAGCCCTGTGACTTCACTGTCTGCTCCTTGCCTGCTCCATCTACACCATCTTCCCACCCAGTGACTTTCTCCAACAGCCAAAGGACAGTTTTGATGAGGTTGTTGTTCATGGGCTCCCACAGCCCACAAGAACGGGTACTTTCAATACCCTTAACCCTTCAGATGTGGTCACTCTACTCCCAGAATCACACCCCATAGAGCTCATAGAATTTAGCCTATGAAGGCCAGAGTCTGCCCTGTGGATGACCCCCTAGTATTTCCCATACTCCAATTCCCCAGTATCTGTGGAGCTCAAGGTCTCTCCCTGAAATCTAGATATGGACACCCGTTGGGTCTCTCCTCTGAGGCTCACCCACCACATCCACACCTGCCCTCATTCCAGCCTTCTTTGGCTATATCCACAGCCAGGGGCAAGGGACACTCAGCCTCTTCTGCCCTGTGGGACTCCAGCCACTCAGGCAAGCCCCACGTACTTCCCTCCACAGGGACACAGTGGCTTCCTCACCTTCCTCTCCCCTCCCTGGGCCTCTTAGCCTTGGCAGGAGTGACGTGTACGTCCTTCCCCAGCCACCCAGTGGGAAGCAATTAGAAATTCATGGACAGAAAATGCCCAGCGCAATGTTTCTGGCAGAGCAAATCAAATTCTCTGAAAGCCTCTGAAAGCAGGCTCTAATCGTGAGGACTGCCAGTACAGCCCCTGGGGCACTAACACCAAGCAACGGGCCTCTTCTAACCCTGGCTCACAGGGCCCATATTTTAAATTGCCATGGTGGGGTTGGAAAGACTACATTTTTCAAAACTTTTTGTTGTTGTTGTTTTTTAACGTTTTTTTGAGTCAGTTTTCTGTTTTCCTTCCTGCTGTTCCATTTCCTTCTTTTATTGTTGCCTTTGTGTTCAAAGAACTCTCTTTAGCCATTCTTTCAGAGTAGACCTGCTGGTGGAAAAGTCCCTTTATTTTCCATTGTCTGAGAACATCTTGGTTTCCCTGCGAGGATATTCTCGCTAGATACAGGATTCTGGATTGAGGGATCTTTTTTGACACTTAAAAACTGTGTGCCAGTTCTTCTGGCTTTCATGGTTTCTGATGAGAATGGGCTGTTATTCAAGTTGTTTTTCCCTAAGAGGTAAGGTTTTGTTTCTCTTCCCATACCTTTAAGATTTTTTTTCTTTGAGTTTAGATCTCAGAAGTTTGACTGTGATAAGTCTCAGTATAGATTTCTTTCCACTTATTATTCTCTTCAGGAGTTTTCACACTCTGGGAAATTTTATTAGCCAGACAGTAGTTTGACCAGCAATTTTTAAAATGTTCATTTTATATTGGAATATAGTCGATTGGGCTTCCCAGGCGGCACTAGTGGTAAAGAATCTGCCTGCCAATGCAGGAGACACAAGAGATGTGAGTTCGATCCCTGCATTGGGAAGGAAGATCCCCTGGAGTAGAAAGTGGCAAACCACTCCAGCATTCTTTTCTAGGAAACTCTATGGACAGAGAAGCCTGGAGGGCTACAGTCCATGGGGCCATGAAGAATCAGACATGACTTAGCAACTGAGCAGTGTTCCCTGCGTTATACAGTAGGTTCTTGTTGGTTATCTATATTAAATACAGCATTGTGGCCATGTCAATCCCAAACTCCCCATCTATCCCCGCCTGCATCCTCCCCACCCCACCCCCAACCCGGTCACCATAAGTTTGTTCGCTAAGTCTGTTTTGGTTTTATAAATAAGCTGACTTGTGTCATTTTAAAAAGTCATTTCATTTATGTATTTATTGGCTGTGTGGGTCTTCACTGCTGTGCGGGATCTTCTCTGATTGCAGTGGGCAGGGACTACTCTCTACGTGCAGTGCGTGGGCCTCTCATTGTGACGCCTTCCCTTGTTGCAGGTCATGGGGTCTAGGCACTCGGGCTTCAGCAGGTGTGACTCCAGGGTCCCAGAGCACAGGCTCAATAGTCACGGCACACAGGCTTAGCTGCTCCATGGCACGTGAGATCTTCCTGGACTAGGGACCAAGCCCCTGTCTCCTGCATTGGCAGGCAGACTATCATTGAACCACCAGGGAAGACCCCATTTGTGTCTTTTTCTTTTTTTTTGATTCCACGTACAAGCAATAGCATACGATATTTGTCTTTCTCTGTCTGGCTTCGCTTAGTATGATCATCTCCAGGTCCATCCATGTTGCTGCAAATGGCATTATTTCATTCTTTTCGATGGCTGAATAATAATTCCATTTTATATATGCACCACGTCTTCTCTATCCATTCATCTCTCCATTCTTTGTAACTTCTATTTCTTTGCAGAGACTTGTTTTTTTCATGCTTGTTTGTGGTTGTTGAAGTATTCTTTTTATCACAACTGGTTTAAAATCTTCATCAGATAGTTCTAACCCATCTAATTCTCTAACAACTGATATCTAACAGAGCATCTGTTCCTTCAGTATCAGCATCTTTTTCCCTTCAGTTGGATGTCTTCCTGGTTCTTAGTATGATGAAGGATTTTTCAACTGACACCTGGACATTTTCCTGTTATGTAATGAGACTGGATCTTATTTAAACCTCATTATCTGGTTTTCTATGACATCAGTCTAGCAGGGAGCAGGTTGGGTTCTGTCTTATCACTAACAGATGGAGGGAGCAGCCCAGACTCTCCACTAGTCCCGTGTTGATGCCCAAAGCCAGGAACTCCTCATTGCTGCTGGGCGGGGCTGGGAGCTTGGGAACTGTGTGGTCCCCACTGACATTGCAGGGCAGGTGACCTATTATCACTGTCTTTTCGTCTTTTTCCTGCGTGCTCAGTGTGTCCAATCCTTTGCGCCCTGGGGACTGTAGGCTGCCAGGTTCCTCTGGAGGAGGTTGCCATTTTCTTCTCCAAGGGATCTTCCCCACTCAGGGACTGAGCCCGCATCTTCTGTGTCTCCTGCTTTGGCAGGTGGATTCTTTTACCACTGAGCCACCTGGGAAGCCCTTGTCACTGAGCAGTGGTGAAATCCTAACCCTCTATTGGGCCTCCTCTGATCCATCCAGCAGGAAGTGGGAGCGAACCCAGGTGGAGGTAGAATTTCAGGCCTCAGTACTGCCTAGCAGGTGGAAGGAATGAAAGTCCCGGCTCTTGGCCTCCTCGGGCAGGAAGGAGGAGGGGCCTCTCATCACAGCCCAGCACGGGAGAAAGTCTGGGGCTCACTCGGCCTCTGCTGGAAGGGCCAGTTTTCCCCAGTGTCTGGCAGGAGCAAAGCAGTCTTTGTCTGGATGTTTTCTGCCTTGTTAGGCTGCTCTTGTCTTCATCCTTGGCTAGAGACAGCAGGTTTTCACAGGGGCTTTTTTATGTCTGTGCCTTTTGTCATTTCTGGGTTGCTGGCTTAGTTAGCTCCAGGTCTGGGAAACATGAGGTTAAAAAAATGAAAACAGATAAGGGAACTCACCACCATATTGTTGCTCAGGCCCCAGAGCCCCTGGCCAGCCTATCTTCTCTCCACCTTTCAGAGTCTTTCTATGTCTGTTTTGTGTATAATGTCCCAGGGTTTTGTTGTGCTTGGAGGAACAGGGAGAAGCGCGTCTGCTTGCTCTTCCCAGAAGCAAAAGTCCTGTAGTTTTTTTTAACATCCAAAAAGTTCAGATATAATGTTCATGGTTTCTGCAACGAATTCCCTGTTGAAATGCTAGCTATTTGGTTTGGTCCTTGATTTAATGGATTCCCTCTTGTGGTAGAAATGTGATTTAGCTTTTGTTTTATTGGAGATGCTACTCAAGAATATTTTTCTGTTCACCTCAGCACCTTCTAGGGAAACCTGGTCAGTGATAAAAAGCCTTTTTCAGGGTGGGTGGTGGGGCAGGGTGAGGAAAATAGAGAAAAGACTCTTTTTTCTTTTTCTCTTCTCCAGGAGGTACTCAAATCTAGACACATAGTAAACACACAATAAATAGCCAATAAGTAAATGAACAAATGGTATCGCTTTTAGCATTGGTGTAGACTGTACTATTTTGAGCAAAATGTAAAAAGCACTGACGTTTGGTCACTCTATCCTTAGGGAAACTTGTTGGGATATACTATGGGTCTAGCTAAAGGAAATGGGCTCTTTTTATACCATAGAGATGAGTATTAATTAGTCTGACTTTTCTGGACCACAGTTTAGCAGTGCCTATCAAGGCTTAAAATTATTCAGCCCTCGGTAACTCTATTTCCTCAAGAAATGATAGTAAAGATAGACGTGGTTTTAGGCACAAAGAGAGACATCACAATGAAAACTTAACACCGCTGATGAGAACATTCTCACATGTTATCTGGTTCCTCAGTGGACAAATGGATCGACATCAGGGTCTATCTGTTCAACAGAATAACCTGCCGCTGTTAAAAATGAAGTTTACAAGGACTACATCAGACAGGAGCATGTCTTTGATCAAAACACACACAAATTGTATAAATGCCATGATTAAAACAATGTTTAAAAAAAAAAACAGAAAAAAAGACTATGAGGAAATACATCATCATATATAACTCTGCTGAATGAGTCCGTTTTTTTCCTTTCTTTATTATTCTGGATTTTCATATTATTATCATGCTCTTCACTCACACTGAAGAGGCCTTATTTAAATTTAAATGGATTGACTTTTCTTTTTGTTTTATTATTGATTCATTTTTATCTGATTCTGTTTGTTTGTGGCTGTGCTGGGGCTTTTCTGCAGCTGTGGAAATTGGAGGCTGTTCTCCAGTTGGTGCGTGGGCTTCCCACAGCGGCGGCTTCTCTTGCTGCACAGCAGGCGTTCTAGAGCACAAGCTCAGCAGCTGTGGCACACGGGCTCAGCTCCTCCACGGCGCGTGGGATCTTTCCTAATCAGGGATCGAACCCATGTCTCCTGCTTTGGCAGGCAGATTATTTACCACTGAGCCACCAGGGAAGCCCTCATATTATTATTTTTTTAATGATTTTATTTTTGGCTCTACTGGGTCTTTGTTGCTGCTCGGGCTTTCCTCCCCTTGGCGAATAGGGGCTACTCCAGTTGCGGTGCTCGGCTTTCTCGCTGCGGCAGCTTCTCTTGTTTTAGAGCAGGGGCTCTCGGGTGCACGGTCTTCGGAAGCTGTGGCGCTTGGGCTCAGGGGTTGAGGCTCCCGGGCTCTGGAGCACAGGCTCAATAGTTGTGGTGCACAGGCTTAGCTGCTCTGTGGCATGTGCGATCTCCCTGAATCAGGGATCGAACCTGAGTCTTCTGTGTTGGCAGGTGGATTCTTTACCACTGAGCCACCAGGGAAGCCCTTCATATTATTTTTAATGAAAATGTAGTATATTCTTCTAATGAAATCCCAGCATTTTGTTCCTATAGCACCAAGAGGGAGAGAGTAAGCTGTGGTTGTGTACATAGTCGAGCACAAAGTAGGGAAATAAAGCTGACACATTAATACATGGTAAAACCCATTATTGTGAACATCAATTACATTTGACATCCAAAGACCCCTGAGTTCCCCAGCTGCAGGCTCATCCTCTCAGAGCATCCCATGGATTCTCCCCACCCGACTTCTGTCCTCAGTTCAGTTCTCCGGTGCCCTCCACATCCTGACCGTGGACTGGAGTGTTGCCAAGCCTCCTATCAGCCCGCTGTCTCATTTCCCTAATCTTCCTCTTGTGTGTGCCTGACATAGCTCCTTTCTCTCCTCCCGGCTGTGGGACTCAGTTACTTTACTTCGGTAGGCAGATCTTTCCTCTTTTTCAGGCCGCAGCTCCCAGGGGCCTCCGTCAATCTCCCAGCAAAAAAGCAAACACTCATGGTACTTAGAGAACACCTCAGACTGGAGGAAGTAACCCCACTGAAGATCCAGGTGTTGAGAAGGGTAAATTGGTTCAAAGAGCCCTACTGTGTGCCCTTGTACAGCTGCAGACATTTTTCCTAAATGGGGTCAGACTGGACCATGTTTGACCATGATTATTTACTCCTGAGAAGTGAGTGCGAGTGATTCCAGGCAGTCTGGGTCCAAGTTGGATGATCAGAGACTGACAGGAAGAGGACAGAACACGGCTTCCACTCGTGCTGATGATGGAGGCCCAGGTGGGAACAGGCAGGAAGCTGGGCCTTCAAGTATAGTATTTATCTGTCTCAGCGGCCCCTGAGGCCAGGCCCTGGATGGTGAGGAGTGAGGAGATTTCCTTGAAAGAATGGACTATTTCACTGCCAACCATCCTAGGGCAGGACACGCAGAGCTTCCCACCTCCCTTTTCTAAAAATTGTATCCTGATTTACTTTGCAGAAATGCCTCATCACCATCAGTCATTTTATGCTACTGGGGCTCCAGACCCTCCCCAGAAATGCAGCTATAGCCGAGGCCTTAGCCCACCAGTCTGTGTGGCATGGCCTTGGCCTCAGTGATGGGTTCAGGGCTCAGAATATTAATGGTTCTGACTGACACAAACTGCTCCCTCTCTGCAGGCTCCATTCTTAGGGTTTTGCAAATGTTACCTGTGTTTCCTCAGTCACTCCACACGAGAGCCTCTTGAGTGATCACATCATCATGATTATCTGGGTCGTGAAGATCTTTTTTGTACAGTTCTGTGTATTCTTGTCACCTCTTCTTAATATCTTCTGCTTCTGTTAGGTCCATACCATTTCTGTCCTTTATCGAGCCCATCTTTGCATGAAATGTTCCCTTGGTATCTCTAATTTTCTTGAAGAGATCTCTAGTCTTTCCCATTCTGTTCTTTCCCTCTATTTCTTTGCATTGATCACTGAAGAAAGCTTTCTTATCTCTTCTTGCTATTCTTTGGAACTCTGCATTCAGATGCTTATATCTTTCCTTTTCTCCTTTGCTTTTCGCCTCTCTTCTTTTTACAGCTATTTGTAAGGCCTCCCCAGACAGCCATTTTGCTTTCTTGCATTTCTTTTCCATGGGGATGGTCTTGATCCCTGTCTCCTGTACAATGTCAGGAACCTCATTCCATAGTTCATCAGGCACTCTATCTATTAACTGGATGTTGGATCTCCTCAGTAAATCCTCTTACTTTCTTATCTTTTCTCTGCGATAATCCAACAATTTGTCTTTTTGTTCTGCTTCCTGGGAGATCTCCTTGACCTTACTTTTCATCCATGGAAAACATAATGGGGGTGGGGTAGGGCAATTTTTATTTCCAGATTCTATAGTATCACATTTTTTGTTTCTAGATCCTCTTTCCAATTCTTCCTTTCTTATGGCATCCTGATTATGTTTCCTGGATGTGATCAAGTCTCATATCTCAGAAGATACAGATCATAATTGCCTTAATTGTCTGCTCCCCCCTGTATTAATTCAGTTTCCTCAGTGTTCCTTTTCTCAGCTTGTTTTGGTCACTGTCTCTCTCATGTTACAGGTTTCCCCTGAACTGATTTACAATCGTAAGTAACCTATTCATATTTAAGTGTGACACTAACAAGTTGATTGGGAGCCATGGATGTCTGGGCAGGCTCCATTTGGTAGTTATCTGTGTGGGGGCAGGTGGCCAGCCTGGTTTTTCATTGGGAACCCAAACATGTCAGTAATTGCAGGTCTTCACACAGGGGGCACTTCAGTTTCTTCAGGGAATGGACTTTGCATTCACAAGGAACACAAGCCTGGCCCCAGGCTATCTGAAGCTTCGCGATCACGTGCAGAAGAGCCTTTCACTCTGCTTTTGGCATGGTCCCCTCAATCCCCACACTTCACTTGGCATTCCCAAGCCGAGAGCATCTCTGGCTTACCTCCTCAGAGCCAGGCTGCTGTGTTCTGAGGACAAGGGGGCTAGCTGGATGCAACAGGCCGGGCCTGGCCGGGCCTATGCCCTCCTCTCACCCCTGCCTTTGGCTACCGCTTCATGCCTCCCCTGGTGCCTGGTTCCTTCAGTTCCTGTGCTCCTAGATTCTAGGGCACGAAGAAGCTGCTTTCCTCAATGCCGCCCTCATTCTTTCCTGTCAGTCCACACCCCCTGCCGGCTCTCCACCCTCGGGTCTGGCAAACCCAGGTCACTGAAGGTGGAATTTGTCTTTTTTTGTATTTATTCTTGATTTGAGATTAATTACTTGAGATGGAGATACAGGTGCTTTTATTCCATCATCTTGCAGTTGCCATTTATTAAAAAAAAAAAATCCTCTTCTAGTGCTTTCTCAAACCTGCACACCTCCAAAATGCCCTGGGGTGAAAAAGCAGGCTTGAGGCAGCTGTCCTTTGTGGTCTCCATCTCCACAGCCCTGGACACTGGTGGCACCTCTCTTCTCTTTTCTAGATCTTTCTAAGGAAGGAGGCACAGCTAACGGCTTGAGTGCCTTCTGTGTGCCGACTAAGGAGGTCTGGGAGGTGGTCTGTTTCCCCCTCTCTAAAGGGGATTAGCTGAGGACCAGTGAAATCACTGGGAGGCCAGGTGAGTAGAAGACTCCGTTGGTCTGATTTCTGTTTCCACGCTTTTGTGTCCTTCACCATTGCATTCAGTATGACCCTTCATTTCTTCCCTGAGAATTTACACTCACTCATTCATTCAGTGCTTTGATTGAGGAATATAATCAGCAGGGAAGAGAGAGTTTCCTGGTGGTCTAGTGGTTAGGGTCCAGTGCTTTCACTGCTGTGGCCCAGGCCCCATCTCTGGTTCGGAAACAGAGCCCACAAGCTGCACAGTGGGCCAAAATTTTTAAAAAATTAAACAATTCAGGTTAAAAAATAAAGGCAGCAGAAAAGACACTTGATGCCTGCCCCTAAGGAGCCACCCACTTCTTCCCAGCCTCTCCAGACCCTACTCTTCAGTGAGACGGGGCCCAGATGCTTCAGCCAGGCTAAGGAACAGGGGGCACTGACTCTGTGTAGCTCGTACCCTGTGCCGGCCATTCGCTTGATGTTTTATATATATTTTCTCTCACTTTGTTAATACTTTTAACCACTCTGTGGGTAAATTTCACTATGTTTTTAGATGAGAAAGTTAGAGAACTTTAACAGCATAGCAGGCCTGGGGTTTCAACTCAGCTCTGCCTGAGTTCAAAGCTTGTGGTGTTATAAGTCGGCCTCTCTCAGGTGTATTTGTGTATTTGTCTCTATTTTAGAGATAAAGAAATTAAGGAGCAGAGATGTTCCTTATACAACCTGAAAAATCGAGGCGGGCTGGGACAGCCAACACCTCACATAGGGGAAAGGAGATAAAGGGGCCGTGATGGGTAATTGCGGGCCAGGCAGTGGTGGGGGTGGGGGCGGTGGGGGTGCACCCACAGGGAATTTCCTATGAGGAAAGGCAGGCTAACCATATAGGCCAGTGTGCAACAATTTCAAAGTGCAGCCAACTGGGGAGGAGGGAAGAGGTGTCTGCCTGGTCTGTTTAACTGGGTGACTCTACCTTGTAGGAATCTGCCTCTTCCTCTCCAGCTGCCTCACTTCCTAGCTGCCAAATACAAGGTTCTTTCAACCATGGGTCTGCTCACTATATCCATCCAGAAGGGCAGCTCTGGATGAAGAGGGGCAAGACCCAGGGGTCTCGGGCAGGGGATGGGAGTCAGGGAGGCAATGGTAACTTCTTCCTTTGCTCTCCTTTCAACTGGCAGAACAAAGTGTCATTTCCAAAAATCCAGGGGCGACTGTGCTTCCTGCTTGGGCCAAGGGTGCTTGCAATAACGCTATCTAATTTAAATTTTTTGGCTAAGAAAAAACAGTCCCCGAGACTCAAAGAGAAAACACTGTATTTTCCTAGACAATGTCGTCATACTCTGAACTTGGCCAGAGAAGGACGGTCCAAAAAGTGCTTTCATGCAGAGGCAAAAAATGGCTACAGAAGGAAAGTGACTGTGAATCCTAGATCTACCCCTGCAGAAAGGAACAAGGTAGTGCCAGAGAGGGTCCCAGCCCATGGGATGGGTCCTACCTGTAAACGTGGGCATTAAACCAACCAACCCTTTGGGTGGTAGGACAAGCCTATGTGGACAAAATCAACTGCTCTTTCATCAGTTTTATTGGTCATATATCCAGAATTCATTATATAAATCTTTCAAAATAACCAGTTATTACAAGAATAGTTTACAATTCAGCTCTGATTGCACAAATACTTGACACAGGAAACCAGTTTTACAAATACTTATTTTTCTTATAAGAATACTTTAGTACAGAAAATAAGTCTATATATCTTACAGCAAATTTTATGCAGTTGTTTTTTTTTTTTAACCCATTCAACCATCATTTCAGGTTTCCTATCACAGCATATCCATCACATTCCATAAACCAACTTATAATCTGCAGCCACTTCTGATTTTGAGTTACAATTGAGATTCACACTGTTAAAGAGTTTTTAGGCTTCTTTTTCTGCTGATCTGAAAGAATTCACGTATTCAGGCAGAAGAGGTAATTTAAACAACATTCCTTCTAGGTCTCGTGTGTGTCAGGTTAATCACTGTGCTTGGTGAAGAATTCACTTTTCACTTAGGCTAGACTGGCTGGTAGTTCACCTCTGCAGTATCAAGCAGAAGGGATAAAGTCCTTACATTCTTAAGAGTTTCTAAACTGCAAAAACAAAACCCTAGAAACAAGAGTTAAATACAAATACTTAGAAAGCTAAAATGTTTGCTAATGATGAGAAGTAGAGAACACTTTTAGAATTGAGGTCTCTCCTTGGTTGAAGAAGACATAAAAGATAGTGTAAGGAGGTGGCAGTAGTATTATAAAATACTGAGAAACTGAAAAAGGTGAATCACTTAGGTCAGTGGTGTGGTGTTCCCAAAGTCCCAGGAGATACAGAATCTTAGACTCTGGCTAGCTCAACTATTTGACATTCTTCTGATCTGTGGCTTTGAATAGCCTAATAAATACTCCCTTGACCAGAACAATACTGACCACGTTCCTCTGAAGAGACAGGACACCCCCAGGGGAAACATTTGGCATTCATTCCATTCCTTCAGTTACTGAAAAGTGTGTCCAGTTAGCAAAAGCTTGTCTTACTTTCCAGGTAGCATGAATTAAAACCAAGAGCCTAGCAGCATTCTCCATCCAAGTTCCTGAGTGCTCAGCTCCGATCATCCGATATTCTTAGAAGGATTTTTTTTTATCAAGCCCTTGTCCAATAAGATATTTAACAGTACTTGGGGACTACAGTAGGTCCCATTTCTCTGCTTTTTTATTTCTCTTGATTTCTCTTTCTCACCCCAGTGTAACAAGTTGCTACAGGTTTTTACCAAAATACCAAAGCAGTATTTTGGAAATGAGTTATTTTGCATTACGGAAAGTGTCCGATCACATTATGATGGGTCAGATTTGCATTTAACTGGGAGATCGGGTCTACTGAAGGGATTTTGCAAATTCAGCATAGTCGATGTATCCATCATTGTTCTTGTCATCGTCTCTCAAAACACCATCTATTAAGTTGATCAGCTCATCTTCGTTCATTGGTGCCTGCTCACTTCCCTCCTGCAAGGTACAAATCACACCATAATGAGCTGCATCTTTTACTGAAAGTGCCTGGTTAATGTCCAAAATAAAATGTCCATAGACTCCTTCAAATGTAGTACTTCTACTTCTTGGAAATCCACAAGCCACATGTTAGATCCAGAGTCAATTCACAACAACCCAATTGAAAAATGATATTTGGCAGTTAAAAGGACAAGGCAATCAAAGTAGGCCCTTGCTGATTTGTTTTAAAAAATACTTTTCATTCTTTTTTCATTACCAAAGTCATACATGTTCATTGTAGAAAGCTGGGTCTGGCTTACAGAGAACTCGGAGTTTCATAGATTCCAGGACCCACAAATCTATCCTAAAGAAAAGCTCACAGCCCAGGCCATCCCACAGGTCAGCTCTGCTAAAGTGGCGAGAGCCCACACTAGACATCTCGGGGTCAGGACAAGAGGAAGAAGGCATTGCCAACCAGTAGACCCCGTTACAGTCTCTGAGGTGAAGGCACTTCTGCTCCAGAAGCAGGTGTGGCAGGGCTCACATTGCCAAGGGCTGAGCTAATGCTGCTCATATCTGTGGCCAGTTCGTCCTCTGTCACCTCTCCCATGTCCCAACCCTTTCCTCTCCTGCCCACCACCATCCTCGCCTCCCAAT
This sequence comes from Budorcas taxicolor, assembly GCF_023091745.1. Taxonomy (NCBI): domain Eukaryota; kingdom Metazoa; phylum Chordata; class Mammalia; order Artiodactyla; family Bovidae; genus Budorcas; species Budorcas taxicolor. Next base: position 88,817,669 of record NC_068920.1, read on the forward strand.
TCCTCTCTCAAAGCCAGTCTTTGCTAGCATCCATCAGTCTGCCTCCCACAGCAAACACTGCATTAGGCTCCTGTGCAAAGCCACTGGTGCTCCCTGCTACCTTCAGAGCAAACACAGCCCGGCTCGGCTGGCAGCCGGTGTGAGCACACGCTCCCCCCCACCCCCACCTTTGCCTCTCCTCCTCTCTTGAGATTACGTGTGGTCAAGTGGAACAGACGTTAGATACGGAGGCATAAGATCTGAGTTTCAGTCTCCTCACCTCTCAAATTAGAGATAATAACCAGGACATGACCACCATACTGTATCTCCCAAACCCTCATCATCAAATCCCTCGATCCCTTGGCCCAGACAGGCCATTCTTCCCAAGTGATGTAGCTGTAGTCCTGCCTTTTGAATGTGGTCTGCCTTTCAGCTAGTTCTCAGACCCTGACACATGGTGGGAATGCCAGTGGCACTCGCTAAAGATCCGAGGCAGGCTCTGGGGCCCTGCCTCAGCTGGTCACCCTGTGTGAGAAGGCCCTCTGACCAGGAAAAAAGGCAGAGCAGGAGGTGAGCGGAAGAAGGAGAAGCAGAAATAGTGCTGCACGGGGACAGGGGAAGCCATCAGGAGCAGGGACCGAGTCACCAGAGGGGCCCCTCCAAGGTGCTGCCCCTGGGCCTCTGCCCGACCTACCTCCTTATGAACATGAGTGATGGCCGTGGAGAGTTCTAGGCCGTCAAGCAGATTGTTGCCGTCATAATCATGCATTTTGAAATAATGGAGCTGCAGCTCTTGTGGGGACATCTCCGCCTCTGGTTTGTTGATGACACCTTCGAGATGCTCCATGATATGCCTAAAGACCAACAGTGAAGCTCAGACCACCTGGCAGCGGTGCTGGGCTGGGATCCTGCTGAAATCTTAAGGACTCTGAAAAGTTCAAGATCTTCAAGTATGTCCATCACAGAAAAACTAACAGAAACAGTGGCAGACCACTCTCCAAGAAGATAGACATAGGCAAGGCCATGAAAGGAGTAGGGGAAAAAAAAATCAAACAGTTCATCTGTTATGCTGGCAAGATTATGGCTGCTTTTTCCTTTTTATTATTAGAATATGGTCATAACATTTGGGGGTGTGTGTGCATGTTCAGTCGTATCCGACTCTTTGCGACCCCTTGGACTATAGCCCATCAGGCTCCTCTGTCCATGGAATTTTCTGGGCAAGAATATTAAAGTGGGTTGCCATTTCCTACTCCAGGGGATCTTCTGGACCTTGGGACTGAACCCATGTCTCTCGGGTCTTCTGCAATGGCAGGCAGGTTCTTTACCTAACATTGTTGGGGGAGGTATTAATGTGTTTTTTTTCTTAAAGCAATTTAAGGATAATAGAGCAGGGACTGTAGGCAAGAATGTGTGAGGCTAACTGGCCCAAGGTAAAAGTTCCAACAAATGATACAATGTTTGAACATGCCAAGAAAAAAGAAAAAGATCTTGTCATAAGCAAGAAACCTGAGCTCTGTTTTGGACTCTGCCACTGCTGCTGGTGTCTGTGTCTATCTGCCTGTCTGTGCTGAAAAAGAGAGACAGAATGAACTCAGGAAAGCCGTTCATCCTTTTTGGGTCTCATCTGTGATGTGATGGCAAAACAAGAACACCTGGACTTACAGGTGGCTACAAGGAATAAACACCATGCTTGGAAAAATGTCAAGGGGTTAGACAAATAGTAGAAGGCAAAGGGGATGGCGTGTGCCTTTGGAGCTGGCTGCAGCTGCAGACGGGGAGGCCCCTGGACCACAGCCCTGGCTGAATACGTACTCTTGGTCATGCACTGTGTTCTTATCCAGGCCCATGCTGCCGTGATGGGAGGAGCTGGCCCCGGGCTGCTCGGCCCTGGTACCTGGGGCACAAAAGGCCCAGAGCAAGCCACACAGGAAGGGGATTCTGAGCAGTCGCAGAGATCTCATGGTCACCGGTACCTGGGAGGTGGGGAACAAGAAGGTGAAGACGAGAACAGCAGAACTGAGGTTCTTTCAAGACTTGACACATCACACTCCTGGGAAAGGGAGCAGGGCTGGGGAAGAGAACTGGCCAGCTCCACCACCAGACTGCAGGATGACCTCGGGCTCTCCAGGTCCCCATCACTCAAATGGGCTGGTGGGTTCATGACCTTTCCTGAAGCCCCTTCAGAATGCCAAGCAGCTCAATGAGAGCTTACCGGGATCTGGAGAGCACTCCTGCCTACGAGCAGCTTACAGTTTGATGAGAGAAATACTTCCTGCCGAGAGCACTAATCAAGGCAGAAAGTGAGGTGTACTAAAGAAAGATGAAACCCTCTGAGAGTTCAGAGGATGAAGTGTCCTTTGGGCTAGAGAAAGCCAGAGGTTAACAGACAAGGGGACACTTCAGCAGGTCCAGATAGAGGGGTGTGCAGTGGACGTGCAGGAACTGAAGGACGAATGGAAGGTGTGAGTAGAAGGATAGGTGCAGACAAGTGGGAGAGAAACTCCAAGTGGGTGAGTCAGACTTGAGCTTAGAGGGTATGAAGTGGATGGAACAGTGGGCAGCAGGCTGCAGAGGCTGACCAGGCCATGCTGGAGGCAGCTCTGCATGCTAGGCCAAAGAGGCTGACATTGCCTGGGGATGAATGGGAGCCACTGAGGGAGATGAGAGCAGAGGTTATTTCAGAATGGCTCATCTGGCAGTGCAATGGGGAAGGTATTAGGCAGAGTGAGCCCAGAGACAGGGGTTCGGGGAAACAGTGGGTGGGTTAGATCAAGGCCCATGGCAGTGGACATTATCCCCTGCCTCGTCCACCTCCCAGGGCTGTGAGGGAGGCAAAGAGTTGAGCCACGAGAAAGAGCACCAGGGAGGAGAGCTCCACAGGGATTAGGTCTATCTAGTACTTCTTGGGTTTGGCTGGACTTGGAGTCGTAGCCGACAAGGAGAAACAGTTGGCTACACAGCAAGCTCCCCGAGGGCAGGAATGCCTTGTTCCCACCTATACTCCACCAAGGCTCAGGCAGCCTTACCTGCTATTAAACTGAAAGTCCTGATCCTTCCAGGGCTTACAGACTGACCTCTATAAAAAAAGAACTTGAAGGACAGCCAGGAGACCTCTCCTCAGAGGTGTTCTGGCCCCTCTCGGCTACCCCAAGAGGCTCTGGAGGGTGACACCCTAGGAAAATGCCATCCCACAATGTTTAGGAAAATTTCCCAAACCCGCTTTGCTGGATATCAGCAGTATACCCTCCCTTTTAAGGAGACAATGGTCCCTGGGATATATAACTTCTAGGTGTAAAAAGAAGCATCGAGTCTCGTAACTGAATAGGGACATCAAAATGCAACTGTCATATTTCACAATAGAAAAAGACATTCAATATACACCAAATGAAAAAGAGCAGGCTACAAAAGTCTGTAAAGAATCATTCATTTTGGGGAAATTCCCTGGTGGTCCAGTGGTTAAGACTCGGTGCTTTCACTGCTGTGGCTCTGAGTTCAGTCCCTGGTTGGGGAACTAAGATCCCACGCCATGTGGTGCAACCAAAAAAAAAATAAATTCATTTTTGTAAAAAACAAAACAATGTATGTATATTTCTCATACACAGAACAAAGACTAAAAACTAGTAAGAAAGATTACTTTCTGAAATATGAGATTAGGAGTGACTTTTATTTTTCTTCTCTTTACTTTTCCATTGCTTCTAAAATTTCTATTATAAGCATGTTTTTTCTTTACAAATATATATTTAATGCAATTCATCCCATAATTTTGTTCCAGTTCTATATGGATGGAATGAAAAGGGGGATTCGGGTTGAGTCTCATCTCTAGAAAATAATTCAGGAACAGCCAGAAACTACATCCCAATTTTACCAAATAGAAGTGTCCAGACACTGATGAGGCCACTGCCCTTCTAGCTGGTACCTGAAAACAAGGTCTTAGGTTACTCTCTGCAAAGACTGCCCCAACCAGAGAAGAGCAGCTTGTTCTGACCACACACTGCAGTTCTGGGACAGGAGGGACCAGAGGGGCAAGCCTTTAAGATTCATAATGCATTAGATGTCTCTTTCTCCAGCAAGCCTTATTCGACTCCAAGTCTGGCTTAGAAGGTCTTCCCATATGCTCCTAAGTGGTTCCCTTCAGAAAGGTCCTGTCTGTTGCTGACAACAGCTGTGCATGCGCCTGTGAACACGTCTGATGACCTCTCGGTACCCTCTGCTGGACTGGGCTCTGTGAGGCTGGGGACTGGATTCACATTCACAGCACTGGGCACAGTTCCTGCACAGAGGCTGGAGGTTCTCAGCCTTCATGCCATGGTCCTTGGGAGCTGGGGGGTTATCATCCTCACCCATACACTGCCAGGTTCTGATGTCAATGTAACTGAGGATGAAACTTGGTTTTGGCACTATCTATCAAATAGTAGAGCTCAGTGATCAACAGACCCGTGGCACCATCTCTGAGAACCATGTGGTTGGACACTTAGTATATCAGGTAGGGGTGGGGGGTGGGGGAGAGGTTCTATTGGAATAACACCAAAAAGCAACCAAGTGCTTGGTAATACAGTAACTTTGAGTCCAAATTATCCCCTCTTCAAAGGAGATGGGATAAAGGCCAAGAACCATCCATTTGGGGCTTACCCCATTTCGGTTTGCTGTGCCTGGTTTCTAACCTTGAGACCACCACAAAAGCCAAATCTGCAAACACAGAAGAGAAACTCCCCCTAGCAAGTGCTACAAGAAGAACAGGGAATCTGACTGCCACCTGACAAACCATACTGCTCACACTGAAAAGGAAATATTAGCAACCCCTTCCGCCGAAAGAACAAGTTGCATCATCCACACTCCAACTATTTAGCTCAAGGCCATAAGCAAAGAGCTTGGCAGATAAGCCCCAGGAGTTCCTGGGTTCACTGGCCTTTCAGAAAGTGTAAAGGCTAGGCTAGAGAAAAATCCAGAGGAGGAGAGATTTCTGAATTTGAGACATCCTTCACAGGAGTTCTGGGGAGAAGCGCCAGACCACTGATGGCAGCCGGCTCCCACAGGGCCTTGACTGTAACAGGGCTTTCCTCCTAGCTCCAGCAGCCTCTTCCAGTCCTAGGGCATTTGTCCCCATTTGTTCCACCTGTCCATCCGCCCTCTTCCTTCCAGGCCCAATTCAAATGTCATCTCTGTGTTCTCTCAGCCAAAGCCAACTGTTCTCTCCTCTGACCTCAGTCTGCGTTCTCTCACACTCACTTGGCCTTAACATGTGATCACCTGCTGTTCTTTTATTTTTCTCTTTCCCTCCCTCTGTGAAAATGGGGAAGCTATTTTCTCTGTCTCTCCTTTACTCCTTTAGTGAACTGATAACAAAATACTGAGCTCACCTGGAACAGCATGCCTTCACTCTGTATGAGGGCTCTGGGTCCTGGAACCCAGATGTGTTGTTCCCTATCACAGAGGATCTGACCTAAGCTAGAAAAATAACTTCCCTCGGGAGTCCTCCCAGCAGTGGTTTGGCCTGGCCCGCTCTCATTGTGTCCTTAGTCTTATCAGCACCAAAAAGTTTGGAGTCAGCCTTCCTCAATGAGTTGTAGGCAACTTTTCTCTCATGCTACCACCCTCAGTTAAGAATCAAACTCAAAGTAGCCACACATCCTGTACCCAGAGTTGATATCAAAGAAAAACTCTGACTGGTACTTCTCCATTTAAAACTGCCATGGTTCTGGACTGAAAGTAAGGAAAGAACCAAGTTCCTAGACAAACCCTACATGGGCTGGGGGTTGAGAACTGGTTCTGGAGAAGCAGGCAGTTAATAACTTGAGCTATTTGTTCATTTGGGAGGGAGCTGCCATGCTTCATTTATACATTTAAGTAACTGTTTCCTCGGTTTCCCTGGTGGCTCAGCAGTAAAGAATCTACCTGCAATGCAGGAGACATGGGGTTCAATCCCTGGGTGGGGAAGATCCCCTGGAGAAGGAAATGGCAACCCACTCCAGTATTCTTGCCTGGGAAATCCCATGGACAGAGAAGCCTGGTGGGCTACAGTCCATAGCGTTGCAAAAGAGCTGGATGTGACTAAGCTACAACAACAACTTCACCAAACAGCCTGGTGCTGCACAAGGTTCTGAGGACAGGCATGTCTGAGGATAGGATAATCTGTGTGACAAGAACCAGACAGGCCCAGTGGAAAAGACCAGTAAATGGGATAGCTGTAGGGTATGGCAATAGCCCCAACCCCCACCTAGGTTAATATGTGAAGGATGATTTTTTTCAATTAAAGGATAGCACTTTAGGTAGAGGGAACATAAACACCTAAGCCTAGAAGGAACTTGGTCCAATCTGGGAACTAAAAAGGATTCAATGTGGTTGAAGACAGTATAGTGGAGATGGATGAGTTAGTAAAGTAAAAAAGAAGAAAGGTCACCAAGGGCATTGAAAGCGATGTTCAAGAGCTTGTAAGCGCAATGGGGATCCACAGAAGGAAGATCAGGGGATGGGGGGAGGGTTCTGGTGACCGTGATCAGATTTCGGTTTTAAGGCCATCTCTCTGGCTTTCCAATATATAACAAAGCACAGAGGATGGAGAAGGGGCACAGGGGAGAGATGATGGTGGCCTGAACTTGCTAGAGCAGAGGATCTGGGCGTGCAGAAGTCGGCGTATCCAAGAGAGATTTGTGATGGATTCGATGTGGATGGGTAAAGCGTGCAGGATGTGAGAATGACGTGCAGGTCTCTCCTTGGGCATCTGGGTGGATGGCGGTGCCATGCTCACACAGGGGATACAAGAGAGGAATACCGGCTTCCCCGCCTCCCTGTTCCCCTGGCACAGCCTGGCCAAGCTCGGCCCCCGTCAGTGTTTGCTGTCTCTTCCAGAGAGAGACGGGGTACCAGCGGCAGACCGACAGCAACGACTCGGGCCCGCGCGCAGGTCCACCGCAGGTCCTCCAAGAGCGTGGAGATCGACCCCGGCCGGCCCATCAGGTTTTAAAGCCCCTACGGCATATGCCCCGGGAGGGAGGCTCTGCTCCTAGTCGGCTAGCTTCCCGCTGCGGCTCGGGGTCCGAGACCCCCACCCAGGCCGCTCTTGCCTTCCAAACCCTAGCCAGAAGCCCCGAGACCCCCCGAAGGAACGTCAGGATCCCGCCCCGCTGCAGACTCCTGAATGCCGCCCCACGGAACTCCTCCTCCAAGGTCGGGCCACAGGGCTCACAGGCCGCAACCGGATCGCGGGAGGCCCCCGGTTCACTCACCCTCGCTGCCACCAGCTGCCACCAGTTTTTCCCCAAAAGCGAAGCCCTCCAGCATGAGCCTCGCCAGCTCCCGTCTTCAGTACGTTTTCCCTCGGCTCCGCCCCCGCCCTGGCCCGCTGTGCGCACGCGCGTCCCTTTCTGCCCGCCCATTGGCGCCGCGGGCCCCGCCTCTGATCAGTGCCTGATCCAGGCCTCTGGGGTGATTCCACGTGTAACGGCCTCAGACCCAGTAAGGGCTGGGCGGAGGCATCTCTTCTGTCTACCTTCCATAGGGCGACACTCGGTTGGATCCTGGGTTGGACCACCTGAACCCCCAAGTCCGTAGGGGCTAGGCAAGCCCGGAAGTCCCCAGGAATGTAGTAGGTTGATGACGTTGTATGGCAGATGCAACTGGCCTCCAAACCGACTTTCAGCTCCACCACCTGCTCCATGTTTACAGGTTCCTGGGTTTCTCTGACTGCAAGTTAAGAAAAAATATAATAGCGTGAAGAAAAAAATTGTTGCCTGCCATTCCAGTTCTGTCAGGTTCAAGCCATTAGCCCCTGCAGTTGCTCACCAACCGTGGGCCCTGGGACCAATTTTAGGATGGAGAAAGACTGAGCGACTTCACTTTCACTTTTCACTTTCATGCATTGGAGAAGGAAATGGCAACCCACTCCAGTGTTCTTGCCTGGAGAATCCCAGGGACCGGAGAGCCTGGTGGGCTGCAGTCTCTGGGGTCGCACAGAGTCGGACATGACTGAAGCGACTTAGCAGCAGTAGCAGCAGCAATGTACTTCAGGTATACTTAGATAGGTTAAGCTGCATCTCTAAGGAAAAAATTCAGGTAACCCTAGGAAATACAGAACTGCTGTGGGCTCAGCCAGGGATTGAAGATAATGCAGGGACCTGGTTGAATCATGTTGGGAGTCTGGAAACGGAGAATCAAGCACCCAGGCTTCCTATCTTTTTATGGGTTGGCAGAATGAAGAAAGAAACATGGATGGTGAAAATATTGTCTAGGATCAAGTACCACTTTCTAGTTTTAATAGCTCAGAAAATTATTTCCTCCCTTCTCTGACCATTGTGGCAAGATAGCAGCGTCTTAGTTGCTCAGTCATGTCCATCTCTGTGACCCCATGGACTGTAGCCAGCCAGGCTCCTTTGCCCATGCGATTGTCCAGACAAGAATACTGGAGTAGACTGCCATTCCCTTCTCCAGGGAGTCTTCCTGACCCGGAGATTGAACCCAGGTTTCCCGCTTTAGAAGCAGATACTTTACCACCTGAGGATAGAGGACACCCTATTAATCCCAGACTCCTCCTTTCCTTACTCTGAAGTTTGAGTTAGTTTGATCTAGTTCATTTTTCAGCTCTCCCTCTGCCATCCATCCATTCTTCCACCTGGTTGTTTATTCATTCATTCAGCAACACTTCTTGAGTACCTCCTAGGTACTAGGCTCTGTGCTAGGAGTTAACCTGAGAAATGAGTACAAACAAGAAATGGTCTCCTTCAACAAGTTCAGTGTCTGATAGATGGATAAAGCATTTCTCATTCTATTTATCCAACACTTCCACTTTTTTTGTGGATCTTATCCCGTGTCATCTCTCTCTTGAATCACCGATTGCTCCCCATGTAATAGACCATCCCCAGGATCATTTCATCTTGCTGTGGTTTCTTCTCCACTGCATTACTGAAACTGCAGTCTCCATGCAAATTCAGTGGTGCCTTCTTTGTTTTCACTCTCCCTCTCAGTACTGTTTCTCACTGTCAGTCATTCCTACTTTGGAACACCTTCTTCTCTTGTTTTTTGATGCCATGTACCCTTGGTCCTCCTCATACCTCACTAGCTGTTCTTTCTTGGGTTCTTTTCACTGACTTCTCACCTACTTCTCAACCTATAAATAGCGGGGTGCTTAGGGTTCTATCCTTAGTCCCCTTCTTTGTCAACCTATCCATTCTGCTTATGTGATTTCATCTAATCATGTGGTCTTAGGTGCCATTTACAAGCAGATGACTCCAAAAAAAGATTTCTAACAGTGACCTCAAGCCTGTAAGTCCTGACTCCTCAAAGTAACTGCCTACTTGCCATCTCCACAGGAGTGTCTAACTAGGATCCCAAACTTAACTTGGCCCACTGAAATATTTTCACCCCCAAACATGTACCTCTCTGTTTTTCCCAGTTTAGCAAATGTCACTGCCATCCATTTAGTTATTCAAGCCAGATTCTAGGAGCTACATTCCCCCCCACCCCCAGCTTTACTGAGGTATAACTAACACCCAGGAAACCATCATCCGCTACTTAAACTACTGTGAGAACTTCCTTATTGACCTCCCTTGCCCCATTTTAGTCCATGAGACATTTGTTTAAGCCATTTATAGAGTGTTCTAGAACTTGTAGCTGAACCCATTCCTTACAGGCAAATAGCTTGTTACTAGAAGTAGAACATAAAAACCAAATACTAAAATGTGGAATTGGCTAACTGAAGATTAAGGTAGCCAGTGGTGAAGACTCTCTATTCCATATTGGAAAGTTAGTGACCAACATGTTAAGTAGTAAAGAATTGAACTGCTGTCACTTGCTAGACCTTGGAAAAAACCCACACGCTAACCAAAGTTGTATTATTGGAGAAATCTCAGGAACAATACAGAACACTTGAGAGTGTTGCCTTTTTTTCATCCTTTTTAAAGTAGCTTTCAGCAAAGTCCTTCAAGAGAGTGGCAAATCCAGATTAGAATGGATTTGAAAGCAGAGGTTAAAGAAAATAAGGCCTTGGTGAGAGAGGAGGACTTGATGAGGTGCAGCTCACAACCTAAACTAGCTGAGTCTCACAATTTGGAGCCTTGCTGGGTTGAAATAAACAATTTTCTTTGAATATCCAAGTTGAAGTCGGAAACAGGGAAGAGGCAGCTTTATCAGGAGATAAGATAGAGGCCCAAGGGAGCAAAGATGGACCACAGGTGGGGACCAGAGGTGGCTTCTCTACCCGCTTTGTTTTGAATTACCTCCACTGCAACTGAGCACACAGAGACCCTGTAAGACTTAAATATTCTTATTCCTGGTCTTGCTTGTTTTCCAAAAAGAAACATTTGAGGTATACACAAGAAACTAATAAAAGAGAACAGAGGTGAGAATAAGACCTCATTTTATATCTTTTTGTATTGTTTTCATTTTTAAAAAGTCAAATATATTACCTATTTGGGGGGCCGGGAAATATAGTTTTTAATTAGAAAACCATTTGAAGACTTTAGATAAGTTATATGATTGTGATTACTCATGCATAAACTTGACCAGAAGCTTAACAAATGATGGAGGGAGTCATGTATCCCTAAAATCTCAAGCCTGGTCAACGGTGGTCATCCTTGTTAACAAGGGAAGAGCTGCCAGATTCCCTACAAGAACCTGATACATGGTCACGGAAGACACCCCTTGTTTCTGTCCAGCAGGCCTGGACTGGATGTGGCTTACTGACTGGGGTCTACTCTTCTGTTTTTTATTCTCTTTTTTTCTGAAAAGAAAGGAGTTTTATTATTTCTTCACATTGTGCATTGACTGTGTTTCCCTGCATTTTGATTTGGTTTCCTTCTTTAGAGCTTATTGATGCACGGTTGTTCAGGAAAAAACACACTCCTGTTTTCGTTTACTCGTACACACAATACTTCTGACAGCAGGTGTGTGGGGTGTTCTCCCCACACTAAACAATTCTCTGCGACACCAGCTGAGTGTTCTACAATGCAATTCAATCATGACACTAACTGAAGTTAGTACAGTCCCCACAGGGAAAGGACTCAGCTGCATAAGACGGCTGCCCACTTCCAATTCCAAGCTCAGTAAGTAGGTCCCCAGGTTACCCATGACTTCTGTTGGACTCGGCTACAAATTGAAGGTTCCCATGACTCCCTCCTGAGACTTTATCACTTGCTAGAACAGCTCACAGAACTCAGGGGAACATTTACTTGCATTTCCCAGTTTATTTTATAGTACAGGTTATCATAAAGGGTACAGATGAACAGCTAGATGAAGAAATATGTAGAGTGAGGTCTGGAAAGGCACGAAGCACAGGAGCCCCTGTCTCTTTGGAGTTGTGGTACCCCACCCTGCAGACATGTGGATATACTCATCAACCCAGAAGCTGTTCAAACCCTGTACCACTGAGATTTTTACGAAGGCTTCCCCATACAGACATAATCAATGATTAACTCAATCTCCAGTCCTTTCCCTTTCTTGGAGGCTAGTGGGTGGAGCTAAAAGCTCCACCTGTCTAATCATGGCTTGGTCTTTTGGTGACTAGACCCATCCTGAAGCCATCCAGGGGCCCACCAAGGGTCACCACATTAGAACAAAGGACACTCCAATCACCAAGGAAATTCCAAGGGATTTAAAAATCATCACGAACCAGAGTGAAAGGCCAAATATTAGAACAAAGATGCTCCTAATGCTCCTGTCACTTATGAAATTACAATGGAATTACAGCTCTGTGCCAGGAACCAAGGGCATATATATATACATATTTTTTTCTATTATTTCACAATAGTACACACAAAAGTACACGTACAGAAAAGCATACAGCTCAATAAGCTTTCGGGAATTGAATGCCCCCATGTAACCAGCACCCAGATCAAGAAGCAGAACATTACCCGCATCCTAGGAGACCTGCCTGTGCTCCCTTCCAAGCACCACCCTCTCCCTGACAGGCAACTGCTATCCTGACTTTTGCTAACACCACAGAGCGGCTTTGACTTGTTTCTGTTTGTTCTATAAATGGAACCACACAGTACATCCTCTTTTTGTCTAGAGCTTCCTTTACACTGCACTTTGAGATTTGTACATGGTGTGTACATCGGGAACATTCATCCTCATTTCTGTATGCGCTCCCTTTTCCCTTCTACCATCAGTGGACGTCTGGGTGGTTTCCAGTTTCAGGTGGTTTCCAGTTTCATGATGCTGCTTCAAACTTTGCAGAACACGTTTTCTTGCACACCTGCTCACGTCCGTGTCAGGTATTCACCCGGCTCAGAGTGAACGCAGGTGTTCAGTTGTACGAGACCGTGCCAAAAGTCTTTCAAAGTGGCTGTGTCAATCTAGGCCAGCAAGAGCATATGGTGTTCTATTGGTCCCCGTTCTCTCCAACACTTGGTACATCCCATCTTTCTCGTTTTAGCAGAAAATGAACTTGGCTTAAATCATCCAACCATGAGAAGCTACACCTGAACCTCAAAGAGGGTCCTACAGAGTACACAGAGAACCTGGACTCTGTGTGGTAGGCAGGAGCTGGCTGAGACTCCTGCCTAGGATTACCTCCTGTAAGGAGTGAGTGCCCCACCCCCCACCCCCCAGGTTAAATATGTATGTGGGAAAGAGGGGGTATGCGTAGGCTTTAAGTAACCCAAGAGAGACACCAGGCCGACACTGGTTAGTTAGGGTGGGTGGTAGCCCAGTTTCCATTTTCAACACCCTTCTCTCTTGTCTATCTCTACAATAAAGGCTAAAATACATTAAACACTCACTTCCCCATCTTTTTTTGCAGTTAGATGACCAGGGAGCACAGTTCTGGGCAATGAAACATAAGGGGAACTTGGGAAATCTTTTGTTTTTCTAATAAAAGAGACAAGTGCAGACCTCTCCCCTTGCTCCAGTTGTGAATGGGGATGTACAGCCTAAGCCATGGAGGGAAGTGGGAGAGGATTTAGAAAGACTACCCCAATGCTCTGGGGCCACTGAACCAACACCAGCAGCTGCTTCCTTCCAGATATCCTCTTAAGAGCACAGGACTCCTATTTGTTTAAGCCGCTCTAAGACAGTTATTTGCAGTCCAAAGAATTCCCAAGTGACACAGAGGCCAAGCAAGATGTGGACTCAGATGGGAACTGGATTTGTCTATGCGAGGTCACTGCTGGCTCAGAGACCAGTTTACGTGGAATTCTGGACAGCAGCCAATGTACAGTGGGTGGTGAGTGCCTGGCAGGTAAGACTGCGTATAGCAAGTGTGGGCAAGCCTTTCAAGTTTGCCTGTGAGGGGGAAAGGAAAGTAACTGGAGGAGGACACAGGATCCAGAAGGGCTGTCTTTAAGGTGGAGGACCTTGTGCATGTCGAAATCATCTTGAGAAGGAGCCCAGCAAAGACGATATTGAAAAGAGCAGAGTGGAAAAAACTGAAAGAATAAGGTTATTGAGGAGGCAGGAGAGAATGGATATAAAGCTCAGATGAGTGTTAGCCTGAAATTTGGGTATGCTGAATTGCTTTTGTTGTGTCCAACTCTTTGCGACCTCATGGACTGTAGCCCACCAGGCTCCTCCGTCCATGAGATTCTCCAGGCAGGAATACTGGGATGAGTTGCCATTTCCTCCTCCAGGGCATCTTCCTTACCCGGGGATTGAACCCGCATGCATTGCAGGCAGATTCTTGACTGCTTGAGCCACCAGGGAAGCCCACTAGTTCTGGGAGTGCTGTGACTGGGGGAAGGGCAGGCAGCTGGGTCAAAGTTTGAAACTATCATTGTGAAACTGGGACAGCAAGCTGCCTAGAAGAGATAGAAGACTTTCCTGCCTGACTTGAAAGCTCAGTTGGAGTTAGGGATCACTCATTTAGAATGGTAATCTGCATAATTATTTAATTCTATACAATGGTTAATGTACACTTTGTGAATTTTAATAAAAAAATTTTTGTTGCATTTAAGTTACACATGGATATAGCTAGAAAAAAAATTAGAACAGAAAGTTGTCTGATAAAAAGCCAAGTTCCTCTCTCTCAATCACCACATCTTCCCATCTTGCATGCTGCTGTTTATTACCACACCAGGGTTGAGTGGGGGGCTGGACTGGAGAAGAGTAAGCGGGATAAGGAAGTTCTTACTTAACAGGCCCAGTAAGTCAGCTCTTCCTTCCTCCCTCCATTTGATTGATTTTTAATGCTGAGTGCTTTCTTGTGGCTCCCCTGCTGGACCCTTCACTGAAGGTGCCCCGACAAGAGGACAGCACTCTCTTTTGGAAGACTTGGGTTTCTCTGGTGGCAGATTGTAAAGAATCTGCCTACAATGCAGGAGAGCTGGGTTCAATCCCTGGAGAAAGGAATGGCTGGCTACCCACTCCAGTATTCTTGCCTGGAGCATTCCATGGACAAAGGAGCCTGGCGGGTTACAGTCCATAGCGTCACAGAGTCGGACATGAATGAATAAGATTTTCACTTCCACCTCTTTTCTGGTCCTCTCTCAAAATCTTGTTTTCCCTGGTAGTCCAACAAGCACTAATTTGGGCAGAATCCCTTTAAAAATTATCCCAATCTAGTTCAAGAGCTCATGACTTGGGTTGGGTTTGAGAGGAGACCAGGGTAGAGTACCCACTTTCCCTTGGGTATTTTCCAGGAGACAACAATCCCCAGGGGGCCCAGTATGAAACCTGAACAATGAAGAAGTGATACTGAGCGTGATGTCTAGGAAGATGGGCCTGAGAGCATCCTCAAGCCCTCAGTCCCTTGAGCCCCAGCATGGTTCAGCCAAGGGAGGCAAGAATTCCAAAGTCCTCCAAGAAGGCTAGCGTGAGAGCAAAGCACACTAAATGAGACCTGGTCACTTGTTGTTGTTCAGTTGCTCAGTCATGTCTGACTGTGAGCCCACTGACTGCAGCATGCCAGGCTTCCCTGTCCTTCACCAACTCCTGGAGCTTGCTCAAACTCTTGTTCATCAGGTCAGTGATGCCATCCAACCATCTCATGCTCTGTCATCCCCTTCTTCTACTGCCTTCAGTCTTTCCCAGCATCAGGGTCTTTTCTAATGAGTTGGCTCTTTGCATCAGGTGGCTAAAGTATTGGAGCTTCAGCTTCAGCATCAGTCCTTCCAATGAATATTCAGGACTGATTTCCTTTAGGATTGACTGGTTTGATCTCCTTGCAGTCTAAGGGATTCTCAAGAGTCTTCTCCAACACCACAGTTCAAAAGCATCAATTCTTTGGTGCTTAGCCTTCTTTATGGTCCAATTCTCACATCCATACATGACTACTGGAAAAACCATAGCTTTGACTAGATGGACCTTTGTTGGTAAAGTAATGTCTCTGCTTTTTAATATGTTTTCTAGGTTTATCATAGCTCTTCTTCCAAGGAGCAAGAGTCTTTTAATTTCATGGCTGCAGTCACCATCTGCAGTGATTTTGAAGACCAAGAAAATAAAGTCTGTCACTGTTTCCATTGTTTCCCCATGTATTGGCCATGAAGTGATGGGACTGGATGCCATGATCTTAGTTTTCTGAATGTTGAGTTTTAAGTCAGCTTTTTCACTCTCCTCTTTCACCTTCATCAAGAGGCTCTTTAGTTCCTCTTCACTTTCTGCCATAAGGGTGGTGTCATCTGCATATCTGAGGTTATTGATATTTCTCCCAGCAATCTTGACTCCAGCTTGTGCTTCTTCCAACCCAGCGTTTCTCATGATGTACTCTGCATATAAGTTAAATAAGCAGGGTGACAATATACAGCCTTGATGTACTCCTTTTGCTATCTGGAACCAGTCTGTTGTTCTATGTCCAGTTCTAACTGTTGCTTCCTGACCTGAGTACAGGTTTCTCAAGGGTTAAATTCTCAAGGGAAGTTTTTTTTTTTTTAAACCAAATAAAGAGGTTATAACAGGACATCCTCTATTTCCTTGTGCATTTCTGCAGTTTCATTTCTGGTACATACTTTCACCACAGGTATAGCCCTTTCAGAGTTCTAACTTTACATGAAAGCACCAGGTCTACCTCTTTATTCTTGTTAACCCAAGGTCTTTCTACCATTGCTCTGCATCCATTAAAACTCAAAGTCCAGTAAACGCCCAGGGAAGCCTCTGCCTCAGCTCATCCAACATTCCTGCATCCTCCACCCCCGCTGCCCCGCCAATTTAACTCCCTGTTAACCTTGGGACCATCAAGAATGTTCCCTACTTTCTTGTGAGCTTAGCTATCCAATTAACAGAAAGCTTAATTTATTTTACAAGCATCTTAACGTGTTTTGGAAGAAACAGAACTGAATACATTTATGGAACATACTCACATTCATGAAGAAAAATATATTCTAGAATAATTGAATACAAATGTTTTAAATTAGAATATGTGACAATAATATCTTGAAGATTATCTTGAATAACAAATACTCCTTGTGGTATTCATAAAAAAAAATCTTAATATTCATTGGGTATTTTCAAGAGTGCTCTTTAAGTTTTGGATAAATCACACATTGACAAATTGGGAGTAGCTTGGACATTGAACTAACTGATCCTTCCATGAACTGACCTTTAGGGATCTGGGCTGCTTCCATTTAGCTTTTAGTACTTTTTTTAAAGTACAGGTTAGTTCAGTACACTGCATTTTTTTTTTTTTTTTGGTAAAATGTTGACACATGCCTGCTCAGAATTAATTAACTTGACTATATCAACTGATTTACTTGGTGGATAAAGGTAATTCATAAACCAGTTCCTACGCTGACTCTTTTTCTACCTTTCCTCCCAGATTCCCACTGTTATGGTTTAATCTCCTCTAAGCAACATTAGGGCTTCCTAGGTTGCTCTGCGGGTAAAGAATCCACTTGCAATGCAGGAGACCCAGGTTTGATCCCTGGATCAGGAAGATCCCCTAGAGGAGGGCATGGCAACCCACTTAAGTATTCTTGCCTGGAGAATCTCATGGACAGAGGAGAGTGGCAGGCTACAGTCCATGGGGTCAAAAAAGAGTAGGAAGTGACTGAGCACGTACACAAGAAACATTAATGATTATTTCCTCCACCCAACATCTCACACAGTTTTAATAACAATAAATGAAGGGATGGATGTGTGAATGAATCAGTTAATCAAATTTTTTTTCTTATCTACTTACTGTTTTTTTCTCTTCCAGTTTTATTGAGATATAAGTAACATAGAACACTGCATAAGTTTAAGTTGTACAGCATATTAGACTTACATACACCATGAAATGATTATCACAATAACTTTAGAGCATACACCATCTCATATAGATGCAAAATTAAATTTTAAAAATGCTTTTTTCTTGTGATGAGAACTCTTAACAACTTGTCACATATACAGCAGTTGTATATCATGTTGTACATTACATGCCCAGTGCTTATTTATCTTATAACTGGAAGTTTGTAGCTTTCGATAAGCTTTCTAAATTTTACTTTTTACAGTGACACTTTTTGACCTATACCTGAAATTCTGATTATTATAAATACACTGAAGAACGTAATGATAGAAATAGGGAAAAGAAGGAAGAGGCAAGAGAAACATTTTTAAATGTTTTAAACTGAGTATATACTTCTTTTTTAAAAAATATATTGCAGGAATTGAATATTGAAAGCAAAAAGAGCTAAACTGTAGGACACAGACAATATTAAAACTGACTTCAGAGATGAATGAAAGGGAATTATAAAACCCAGATTGGAGGGGAAGGCTTCATAGGACAGGTACAAATTGAAGTGAATAACCTGGGTATTGACTCAGGAAACAGGGATTCTTACAAGCCATTAGGTAAACAAACCCAATAAACTATAGGTTATAGCCTGACTAGTCACATTATAAAAGTCCTTTCATATAGAGGGCATTTTCTATGATGATCATTTCTGCCTTTCTAATAATATTTAACTTTACAAAATTCTAATTGATATGTTACTTTCCAGCATCGAAGTTACTGCATGAACAAAGGTAGTTCATCGTCTTGAGGAGTTTTCCCAGCCATAGTGTTTACTCCAAGATATATTAGCTCAAACCCTCTGCTTAGTTATCAACTGGTTCATTATTCTTTGTAAGTAATTAAAATAAGTGTTCTCAGGATCAACAGTACACTCAGACCACCCTTGACATGGATAAAAGGAATGTGCTAAAGCTAAAGGGACTTCTTTGTTGGTTGTTGTTATTATTTATTGTTATTTAGTTGCCTAGTTGTGTCCAATTCTTCGGGATCCCATGGACTGCAGCATGCCAGGCCACTCTGCTCCTGTTCCTTTATTGGTTGGTGCAGGGGGATGTTAATTAATGGTACTGTATTTTCATAGAGTAGATAATCGCAGATTTTCATTTGATCACTAGCTCCTCTTTCCCTCTGCTGGTGCTGCTGCTAAGTCGCTTCAGTCGTGTCCGACTCTGCGCGACCCCATAGAGGGCAGCCTACCAGGCTCCCCCGTCCCTGGGATTCTCCAGGCAAGAACACTGGAGTGGGGTGCCATTTCCTTCTCCAGTGCATGAACGTGAAAGGTGAAAGTGAAGTTGCTCAGTCGTGTCCGACTCTTCGCGACCGCATGGACTGCCGCCCACCAGGCTCCTCCGCCCATGGGATTCTCCAGGCCAGAGTACCTCTTTACCTCTAGACATCCCGGAAAGTCCTAGGCTGCGGCTCTACACATCGACCTCGGAATCAGGGTCCCGAACAACGGCTGACAGGAGGTTTGGCAAGGGCTCTGGCGGTGTCTTTGAACTTGAACCTGGACCCTTGGCCCACGTCATGGTCATCCACATGGTCCTCCTTTGGCCCTGGCCCGGGCAGGAAGGGCCTCCCTCGGCTGTGAGGCCACTGAGGAAAGGACTTCATTTGACAGAGGATTCTTTTTCAGAAAAGGGTAGTAAAGGTATGAGTCTTTCTGATCATTCTAGCAGAATGTCAGGTTTTAGGGGCTGCCTTGCATCCAAAGAACCATGCAGAATGTTTATATGAACCTGTCTGTATTGATTGATGGCTTACCTTTTACTGTCTGGAGGTAGAGTGAGTGAAGAGGAGGTGAAAGCTGGTCCATTTTACATGCCATCCTTTGGGTTTACTACCAGAATTGCCAAGAGGATTTTAATAAACAACTTTCTCCCATCCAGTCTTAACAAGAGAGTTCACTGTAAAATGCTATGGTGTACTGTATTTTGTGGAAGGTCTTTATAAACTTGCCCCATATCTGCTCAGAATGTTTCAAGAATGCTCACATACCCTTTATTCTTTTAAGCAAAATCTTTCCTCTGGTGTTCTGAGTGGCTTTGGGGAGGCCAACCCAGAGTCTTCCAGAGGTATCAGTTAACCTGCGACCTGTGTGATGGATGGAGACAGTTCAGTTCAGTTCAGTCACTCAGTCATGTCTGTTTCTTTGTGACCCCATGGACTGCAGCATGCCAGGCTTCCCTGTCCATCACCAACTCCCAGAGCTTGCTCAAACTCATGTTCATCGAGTAGGTGATGCCATCCAACCATCTCATCCTCTGTCATCCCCTTCTCCTCCTGCCTTCAGTATTCCCCAGCATCAGGGTCTTTCCTAATGAGTTGGCTCTTTGCATCAGGTGGCTAAAGTATTGGAGCTTCAGCTTCAGCATCAGTCCTTCCAATGAATATTCAGGGTTGATTTCCTTTAGGATTGACTGGTTTGATCTCCTTGCAGTCTAAGGGACTCTCAAGAGTCTTCTCCAATACCACAATTCAAAAGCATCAATTCTCCAGTGCTCAGCTCTTTACGGAGAAGGCAATGGCACCCCACTCCAGTACTCTTGCCTGGAAAATCCCATGGACGGAGGAGCCTGGTAGGCTGCAGTCCATGGGGTCACGAAGAGTGGGACACGACTGAGTGATTTCACTTTCACTTTTCACTTTCATGCATCAGAGAAGGAAATGGCATCCCACTCCAGTGTTCTTGCCTGGAGAATCCCAGGGATGGCAGAGCCTGGTGGTCTGCCATCTGTGGGGTCGCACAGAGTCGGACATGACTGAAACAACTTAGCAGCAGCAGCTCTCTTTATGGTCCAGCTCTGACATCCAATACATGACTGCTGGAAAAACCATAGCTTTGACTAGATGGATGGACCTTTGCTGACAAAGTCATATCTCTGCTTTTTAATATGCTGTCTAGGTCGGTCATAGCTTTTCTTCCAAGGAGCAAGCATCTTTTAATTTCATGGCTATAGTCACCATCTGCAGTGATTTTGGAGAACAAGACAATTAAGTCTGTCACTGTTTCCATTGTTTCCCCATGTATTTGCACTGAGGTAATGGGACTGGATGCCATAATCTTAGTTTTCTGAATGTTGAGCTTTAAGCCAGCTTTTTCACTCTCCTCTTTCATTTTCATCAAGAGGCTCTTCAGTTCTTTTTCGCTTTCTGCCATAAGGGTGGTGTGTCATCTGCCTATCTGAGGTTATTGATATTTCTCCCTGCAAACTTGATTCCAGCTTGTGCTTCATCCAGCCCAGTATTTTGCATCATGTACTCTTCATATAAATTAAATAAGCAGGGTGACAATATAGAGCCTTGACATACTCCTTTCCCAATTTAGAACCAGTCCATTGTTCCATGTCCATTTCTAACTTTTGCTTCTTGACCTGCATACAGGTTACTCAGGAGGCATGTAAGGTGGTCTGGTATTCCCATTTCTTTAAGAATTTTCTATAGTTTGTTGTGATCCACAGTCAAAGGTTTTGGCATAGTCAATAAAGCAGAAGTAGATGTTTTCCTGGAACTCTCTTGCTTTTTTTATGATCAAATGGATGTTGGCAATTTGATTTCTGGTTCCTCTGCCTTTTCTAAATCCAGCTTGAACATCTGGAAGTTCTCAGTTCACATACTGTTGAAGCCTAGCTTGGAGAATTTTGAGCATTACTTTGCTAGTGTGTGAGATGAGTGCATTTGTGTGGTACTTTGAACATTCTTTGGCATTGCTTTCCTTTGGGATTGAAATGAAAACTGACCTTTTCCAGTCCTGTGCCCACTGCTGAGTTTTCCAAATTTGCTGGCACTGAGCAGATGACCCATAAACTGGAGAACAATTATACCAAAGAAGTTCTCGCACTGTTACAAAAGTTCTAGGACCTACAACAGGTTTCCCAACCAGGGGATTCGGCAAAGGGATTGAGAAGCCCCAAGGAATTTGACTTTGGAGGCCAGTGGGATTTGATTACAGAACTTCCACAGGACTAGGGTAACTTGGAGGGCACAAACAAAACCTTGTCCACAGCAGGACCCAGGAGAAAGGAGCACTGACCCCACAAGAGACCGAGTCAGACTCGCCTGTGAGTGTCCTGGAGTCTCTGGCAGAGGCGTGGGTTGACAGTGGCCTGCCATGGGGTCGGGGCAGTGAATACAACACTGCTGGCATAAATCCTCTTGAAGGAGGTTGCCCCTACCACAGTTTGGCGTCAGGCCAAACAACAGGGAGGGAATACAACCCCACCCATCAACAGAAAATTGGATCCCCACTTTCAGTCCCTCCCATCAGGAAGCTTTCGCAAGCCTCTTATGTTTATCCATCAGAAGGCAGGCAGAATGAAAACCACAATCACAGAAAACTAGCCAAACTGATCACGTGGGTCACAGCCTTGTCTAACTCAATGAAACTATGAGCCATGCGGTTTAGGGCTACCCAAGATGGACAGGTCATGGTGGAGAGCTCTGACAAAACGTGGTCCACTGGAGAAGGGAATGGCAAACCACGTCAGTATTCTTTCCTTAAGAACCCCCTGAACAGTATGAAAAGGCAAAAAGGATGGCGACACATCTATGGAAATACTGGGGATATACAAGGAAGTGCGGCCTGGAGCAGAGCTGAAATCACTGCAGTCTTCCAGCAGCCTGGAGAGCAGAGGATTCTGGCTCTCAAAGTCAGGAAGAATGGCTGCAGCTCCAAGGCTGGAGCCCCAGAGGCAGGAGGGGGCCAGTAGCGCCTCCTGGGAGAGTTGCCTGGGTCATAAGGAACAGCTCCTCTACTCAGAATATCTTCTCCCTGCAGATTCAGCTGGGCTTGGGCTTGCCCAGGGCTCAATTCATTATCTCCTTATCTTTACAACTTTCCACAGTTCACAAGCAAATTCTTTCTGAGTTTCTTAGCTGAAATCCTTGGGAAAAAGAATCTAGTTGAGGCCATCTTTTTGTGCCAAGTCATCATTACAGCTGATTGGTCCATGGGTGGTCTGGCTTCCTTTGAAGCAAGAGTCTCCACTTTGGTCTCGGGGTCACTCATATCTAAACAGACAAGGTTCCTTGTCATGGAATGACCTGCTGAGGCTCATTTTGGGGCTATGAATGAGTGGGGCAGATTCTCATGGAAGGGAGGAGAATGACTGATCAAGCC
This sequence comes from Budorcas taxicolor, assembly GCF_023091745.1. Lineage (NCBI taxonomy): Eukaryota > Metazoa > Chordata > Mammalia > Artiodactyla > Bovidae > Budorcas > Budorcas taxicolor. The sequence continues at coordinate 88,839,898 of NC_068920.1, forward strand.
TGAAGCAGCCTGGATGGTAGTCTCTCAAAAGTCCTCTGGGGAAGCATCTCCTTCAGCTTTTATTCCTGTCAGGGCCCACATACATGCTGGGAAGGAACAGGCCTCTCGCAGCCCACTCTAAAACCCACTTGTTTTAGTTTGGATCCTTTAAAACTGGAGCAAAACTTACTAAGATTTTATTGGGAGATCAAAACAAACACTTAGGTGAAGAAAGCATACTGCCCTAATAACTAGCAAGTGTCATATCCTAATGCAAAATTTCCTCAACCTTATTACAAACCAAAGAAAGGCTTTGTCAACTACAAATTGGCCCTTACCGAGAGCATTGCCAATGACTAAACAACAAGGCATTAGCCATCTGCCTCTGCTGAGACTGAACCCCAGGCTGCTATAGCTGGCGACCTTCAACAACCCCTGAGAGAGGCGCTCTGCTCCAGGGAATCTGTTGGGTTAGATAGTTGGATGTTTTTAGGAACAGCTTTTATGATCGCAATCCTTGCATCTCCTCATATCTAGAGAAGCACTAAACCCCTTCATGGTGAGATCAGACCCTCATGACTTACAAAAACCTTTTGTAAATTGAGTGCTTCATGGTATTGGACTCCCCCTTCACCCAAACTTCATATATTGACTTTCCCCCACTGCCACTTTGGAGCAGTCTCTCAGAGCTATCTGAGATGCTGCCTCCGGGGCTGCAGTGCTCACTTTGCCCCAAATAAAACTTAACTCACAACTCTCAAGTTGTATATCTTTTTTAGTCGACAGCTTAATTCTTAATTTTGGCCTGTTACACTGGCAATATCCATTGTTAGGAGGGTACAGAAAAAGTGTATGAGAGTACAGGAAATGTATATGAGAGTATACATATACAAAGTCTTAAAAAGGTGTGGAAAATGAAGTATTTCATGCTATATCAGTGGGCAAGAAATGTCATAGCTATCACAATTCCAGCCCTCCAAATGTGAATTTCTGAGCCATGCCAACAAGCAGCATCACTCCCTACAAGAGGAACTAAAGGATGTCACAGTCATCAGTGGTTATAGCTCTCCATGTGACCTAAGGGAATTCATGAAGAGAAGAATATATCTGTAAAAATGCAGGGTACCGGTACTAAATAGGCGAGATGCAGGTGAAAGGAATAACTTCAATAATCCCAGATTCTTGCATCTTCCCATACAGGCAAGAACACTAAATTTCTTAACTTGATATCTATTTTCCTTACTCAACAATAATCTTTGATGTTCAGACTGCCTGCCTGCTTTGTTGCAAACTTGTGTATAGCCTGACTCCCTCTCCTGCCTCTGGGAAGCAGTCCCTTAGGGCTGCTAAGATGCTGTCTCCCAGGGAGTCCTCAACATTCCCACCAAATAAAGGATTTCTCAACTTTCAGATTGTGACTAATTTTTTAGTTGAGGTGGTCCAACTCAGTAATTTCATTCATAGTGGTGTGGGTAGGTTAGTCACTCAGTCGTGTCTGACTCTTTGTGACCCCGTGAACTGTAGCCCATCAGACTCCTCTATCCGTGGGATTCTCCAGGCAAGAATACTAGACTGGATTGCCATTCCCTTCTCCAGAGGATCTTCCTGAGCCGGGGATTGAACCCAGGTCTTCTGCATTGCAGGCAGATTCTTTACCATCTGAGCTACAGGGAAGATATCATTTGTAGGAGGGATTTGAAAATTTACCTAATACTCCCTAGTGTGAAACACAAATGCAGCCCTTTGGTTTTATATAACTGATCTCATTTCCTCTAAAGCTGCTATCTTGGTGGAAAGTGAGAAAAAACTAAATTTGTCCGCTCCACTAAATCACAGTTTAATTAAATAATGTAACCTGTCCCTTTAGATCCTCAGTCTATCCTGGTAACTTCTCAGTATCTCAGCTTTTCTCTTTTCTCCTATTCCACTCCAAGATAGTTTTAGGTATATAGGTGATGGGAGGGCTTACATATCCTTACGGTGGTAGGGAAAAGGCTCTTTGAAGTTCATGTATGTTACAATCCCATTTTAGTTATTAACAAAAAGGGCAAGTGTGTTAAAGAAAAAAAAGGTCTGGAAAGGTATACTGCAAAGTCCTATCTTTGAATTATCTCTGGGAGGTGGGATAGCCCTGGGCCACTACACTCTTTTACATTTATGCATTAGTTCAATTTTATAAGAAGCATGCATTAATTAACTCCATGTTCAAGGTCAGAAGGGGCGGCCATGAGGAGATACCCCTTGTCCAAGGTAAGGAGCAGCGGCTGCATTTTGCTGGAGTAGCCGTGAAGAGATAGATACCCCACGTCCAAGGTAAGAGAAACCCAAGTAAGATGGTAGGTGTTGCAAGAGGGCATCAGAGGGCAAACACGCTGAAACCACAATCACAGAAAACTAGCCAATCTGATCACACGGACCACAGCTTTGTCTAACTCAATGAAACTAAGCCATGCCACATGCGGCCACTCAAGATGGGTGGGTCACGGTGGAGAGGTCTGACAGAACGTGGTCCACTGGAGAAGGGAATGGCAAGCCACTTCAGTATTCTTGCCTTGAGAACCCCATGAACAGTATGAAAAGGCAAAATGATAGGATACTGAAAGAGGAACTCCCCAGGTCGGTAGGTGGCCACTATGCTACTGGAGATCAGTGGAGAAATAACTCCAGAAAGAATGAAGGGATGGAGCCAAAGCAAAAACAATACCCAGTTATGGATGTGACTGGTGATAGGAGCAAGGTCCGATGCTTAAAGAGCAATATTGCATAGGAACCTGGAATGTTAGGTCCATGAATCAAGGCAAACTGGAAGTGGTCAAACAGGAGATGGCAAAAGTGAACATCAACATTCTAGGAATCAGTGAACTAAAATGGACTGGAATGGGTGAATTTAACTCAGATCCCATTATATCTGCTACTGTGGGCAGGAATCCCTTAGAAGAAATGGAGTAGCCATCATGGTCAACTAAAGAGTCCAAAATGCAGTACTTGGATGCAATCTCAAAAACGACAGAATGATCTCTGTTTGCTACCAAGGCAAACCAGTCAATATCACGGTAATCCAAATCTATGTCCCAATCAGTAATGCTGAAGAAGCTGAAGTTGAACGGTTCTATGAAGACCTACAAGACCTTTTAGAACACACACCCAAAAAAGATGTCCTTTCATTATAGGGGACTGGAATGCAAAAGTAGGAAGTGAAGAAACACCTGTGGTAACAGGCAAATTTGGCCTTGGAATACGGAATGAAGCAGGGCAAAGGCTCATAGAGTTTTGGCAACAGAACGCACTGGTCATAGCAAACACCCTCTTCAAACAGCACAAGAGAAGACTCTACACATGGACATCACCAGATGGCCAACACCAAAATCAGACTGATTATATTCTTTGCAGCCAAAGATGGAGAATCTCTATACAATCCGCAAAAACAAGACCAGGAGCTGACTGTGGCTCAGATCATGAACTCCTTATTGCCAAATTCAGACTTAAATTGAAGAAAGTGGAGAAAACCACTAGACCATTCAGGTATGACCTAAATCAAATCCCTTATGATTATACAGTGGAAGTGAGAAATAGATTTAAGGGTCTAGATCTGATAGACAGACTGCCTGATGAACTATGGATGGAGGTTAGTGACACTGTATAGGAGACAGGGATCAAGACCATCCCCTTGGAAAAGAAATGCAAAAAAGCAAAATGGTTGTCTGAGGAGGGCTTACAAATAGCTGTGAAAAAAGAGAAGTGAAAAGCAAAGGAGAAAAGGAAAGATATAAGCATCTGAATGCAGAGTTTCAAAGAATAGCAAGGAGAGATAAGAAAGCCTTCCTCAGCGATCAATGCAAAGAAATAGAGGAAAACAACAGAATGGGAAAGACTAGCGATCTCTTCAAGAAAATTAGAGATACCAAGGGAACATTTCATGCAAAAATGGGCTCGATAAAGGACAGAAATGGTATGGACCTAACAAAAGCAGAAGATATTAAGAAGAGGTGGCAAGAATACACAAAAGAACAATACAAAAAAGAGCTTCATGACCCAGATAATCACGATAGTGTGATCACTCACCTAGAGCCAGACATCCTGGAATGTGAAGTCAAGTGGGCCTTAGAAAGCATCACTAGAACAAAGCTAGTGGAGGTGATAGTACCAGTTAAGCTATTTCAAATCCTGAAAGATGATGCTGTGAAAGTGCTGCACTCAATATGCCGGCAAATTTGGAAAACTCAGCAGTGGCCACAGGACTGGAAAGAGTCTGTTTTCATTCCAATCCCAAAGAAAGGCAATGCCAAAGAATGCTCAAACTACCGCACAATTGCACTCATCTCACACTCTAGTAAAGTAATGCTCAAAATTCTCCAAGCCAGGTTTCAGCAATATGTGAACCATGAACTTCCAGATGTTCAAGCTGGTTTTAGAAAAGGCAGAGGAACCAGAGATCAAATTGCCAACATCCGCTGGATCATGGAAAAAGCAAGAGAGTTCCAGAAACACATCTATTTCTGCTTTATTGACTATGCCAAAGCCTTTGACTGTGGGGATCACAATAAACTGTGGAAAATTCTGAAAGAGATGGGAATACCAGACCACCTGACCTGCCTATTGAGAAACCTATATGCAGGTCAGGAAGCAACAGTTAGAACTGGACATGGAACAACAGACTGGTTCCAAATAGCAAAAGGAGTACATCAAGGCTGTATATTGTCACCCTGCTTATTTAACTTATATGCAGAGTACATCATGAGAAATGCTGGGCTGGAAGAAGCACAAGCTGGAATCAAGATTGCTGGGAGAAATATCAATAACCTCAGATATGCAGATGACACCACCCTTATGGGAGAAAGTGAAGAGGAACTAAAAAGCTTCTTGATGAAAGTGAAAGAGAAGAGTGAAAAAGTTGGCTTAAAGCTCAACATTCAGAAAACTAAGATCGTGGTATCTGGTCCCATCACTTCATGGCAAATAGATGGGGAAACAGTGGAAACAGTATCAGACTTCATTTTTTCGGGCTCCAAAATCACTGCAGATGGTGATTATAGCCATGAAATTAAAAGACACTTACCCCTTGGAAGGAAGGTTATGACCAACCTAGATAGCATATTGAAAAGCAGAGATATTACTTTGCCAACAAAGGTCCATCTAGTCAAAGCTATGGTTTTTCCAGTGGTCATGTGTGGATGTGAGAGTTGGACTGTGAAGAAAGCTGAGCGCCAAAGAATTGATGCTTTTGAACTGTGGTGTTGGAGAAGACTCTTGAGAGTCCCTTGGACTGCAAGGAAATCCAACCAGTCCTTTCTAAAGGAGATCAGTCCTGGGTGTTCATTGGAAGAACTGATGCTAAAGCTGAAACTCCAATACTTTGGCCACCTGATACAAAGTGTTGACTCATTGGAAAAGACCCTGATGTTGGGAGGGATTGGGGGCAGGAGGAGAAGGGGACGATGACAGAGGATGAGATGGCTGGATGGCATCATGGACTTGATGGACATGAGTTTGAGTGAACTCCAGGAGCTGGTGATAGACAGGGAGGCTTGGCGTGCTGCAATTCATGGGGTAGCAAAGAGTCGGACATGACTGAGTGACTGAACTGAACTGATGCATTAATTTTATAACTGGAAAAAAGAATAATGATGTTTTAATTCCAGTAAAAAAAAAAAGTACAACAAAGGATGTTAGGTTGGAAATTTTTATTGACATGCTAAGATATGATAGTTACTGATAGTCAAAGTAAGGTGTGAAAAGTGAAGTCGCTCAGTTGTGTCCTACTCTTTGCGACCCCATGGACTGTAGCCTGCCAGGCTCCTCCGTCCATGGGATTTTCCCGGCAAGAATACTGGAGTGGGTTGCCATTTCCTTCTCCAGGAGATCTTCCTGACCCAGGGACTGAACCCGGGTTTCCCACATTGTAGGCAGACGCTTTACCATCTGAGCCACCAGGGAAGATGTTAGTAAGGTGTGAGTGGACCACAAAAATGCAGATCTTCAAAAGAAATGTCAAAATCTGGTTACCTGTCTCTTGACCCCTCACTCAGAGAGAAGAGAAGAAGAGTCAGAAGAAGGGAAGGTTTCAGGGGGGAGGTTTTGGGGGTAGGATTTCTTTGGGAAAATCTAAGGAGCCACCTGCTCCCTCGCCTCAAGTCTAGTGAGAGGGGTCTCAAGGGGACTGAGCACTGCGGGAGCGTGACATGGCCTCTGCCACGGGGCACATACTCTGCTCAGGTCCTGGCTGGCCCTGGAAAATTAAGCACCCTTGGCAAAAAGAAGTGCATCTGGGCGCAAACTGCTCTACATTCTGAGTGCAGATCAAAGGAGACTAGAATCCTGGGGACTAGATGAGGAAGAGGCAGAGGCAAGGTCCACCCCCGGTGAAGCCTGACCAAGAGGGTGACCTATGAGGAAAAAAGAGACTTAGCAGTTAGGGGCCAGGAGGCAGATGCTCAGGCATAGGCTGTGGGAAGCAGAGGGACAGGAGGAGAGGGAGCTGGGTCTGAGAAACCCAGCATGGGAGTCTCCCAGGACTCCATGAAAGCCCCCAGGAGTCACGTTTAAACATTTGCCAGGGACCTATGGCAGACGGTGAAGAAAGCTGAGCACTGAAGAACTGATGCTTTTGAACTGTGGTGTTGGAGAAGACTCTTGAGAGTCCCTTGGACTATAAGGAGGTCCAACCAGTCCATCCTAAAGGATATCAGTCCTGGGTGTTCATTGGAAGGACTGATGCTGAAGCTGAAACTCCAACACTTTGGCCACCTGATGCGAAGAGCTGACTCATTGGAAAACTGAACACAACCCTCCCTGAGGCTGCAGACTACCCACCTGCCATTGGCCCTAGCTTTGGGGAAGTAAGATAGAAATCTTATCTTTGAATGAGGATTTAAATACTAAGTAATTAAGTCTTTATTTGTGACCCTTGGACTTTTAACAAAGGGTACCCAGAAAAATTTACAAGCTTAACAGGATTTTTACACATGGCCAGGAAAAGACCATCCTAAACCCTCACAAAAGCCATGGAAGGGATGGACTTATGCTAAGTGAACTAAGACAGAGAAAGACGAATACTGTTATGATATCACTTATATGTGAAAGTACAAAATAAAACAAACTAGTAAATCAAAGAAGAAGCAGACTTACAGATAGAGAGAAGAAACTAGTGGTTACCAGTGGGGAGAGGGAAGGAGGGAGGAGCAGGACAGAGGTAGGGGATTAAGAGGTATAAACTTCTATGTATTATGTATAATAAGCTACAAGGCTATATAGTGCAATATTTTATATATTATAATTTTATTTCCAATATTTTATAATAACCATAAAGGGAATATAACTTTAAAAAACTGTGAGTCACTATGTTTTATACCTGAAACATAAAATATTATATATTTTGATATAGTTGATATATATATATCAACTATACCTCAATTTTTAAAAAGGCAATGGAAGACAAAAATAAAGTGGCTTTGATGAATACAACCCACAAGTTCTGTGTGTTCAGCACACTGGTTATAAAAGATTCTTTTCTTAGAAACCACTCTGCCTTAAGTTCCTAGATATACTGAAACAGTGCCATTCAGATGTCAGCAAGAGCCCCTCATTCTTTGGAGGTCTGGGTAATTCCACAGTTTGGAAACATTTGAGCTTGTCCAATAATTTCTCTTCATTCCTAGAATTCACTCACCTGAGGTGCCTCTTATTTCCTTGTCTGTTTTGCCTTCTGCTCTTTCCTCTCATCAGCCTGGATGCAGAAATAGCATCTCTTAGCATTCCCTCTTGGAGAAGGCAATGGCACCCCACTCCAGTACTCTTGCCTGGAAAATCCCATGGACGGAGGAGCCTGGTAGGCTGCAGTCCATGGGGTCGCTAAGAGTCGGACAGGACTGAGCGACTTCACTTTCACTTTTCACTTTCACCCATTGGAGAAGGAAATGGCAACCCACTCCAGTGTTCTTGCCTGGAGAATCCCAGGGACGGGGAGCCTGGTGGACTGCCGTCTATGGGGTCGCACAGAGTCGTACATGACTGAAGTGACTTAGCAGCAGCAGCAGCAGCAGCAGCAGCAGCATTCTCTCTGTAGAAGAATCTCCTCACACAAAGAGTAGTTGTAAGTAGTGGAGACTTAACCGAAGTTTTTCCGTCTCTTCAAAGTGTAAATGTTTGATGGTCAAGGAGTTTTCTTTAAGTAAAGTTCAGTTGAGTTCCACAACATTTATGGAGTGACTGCTGTTACCAGGTCCTGTGACAAATGCTGGATACACACAGTAAGTGATAGTCTCTATCCTCAAGATACTTACAGTCTAGCTGGAGAGAGAATGTAAGAAACACAGTGAATGCCTGGCAGAGCCCATGTTGCCGTGGCAACACACAGTGGGCGAGGGGAGTACACAGTCTGATGTGAGGATGGGGGAGCCAAGGAAGGTTTCCCTCTGTGATGAAACAGGAGAGTAACCAAGTAGCAGATTGGAAAGAGAATCAAATACAAGCTTGAGAACAAAGAAATATAATAGGTGTTTAAAAAACTCAAGGGTTGGGTTTAACAGCAGTTTGGATACATGAGAAGAAACAATCAATGAATCAGGAAACTTGGTAGAGGAAGCTACCTAGAAGGAAGAAGAGACGACAAGGCAGAAAACACAAAAGCAAACACAACAGACACAGAATACAGAGAGAAGCTCTTATTTATATCTAGCTGGGATAAGTCTACTTGGAGCTGAGAATGAGCAGGGACAATTTTGAAGATAATTAAGAATTTTCCAGAACTGATGAAAGAAGTCAAGCTCAGAATCAAGAAAAGCAAAAAACCCCAAGAAAAGTTAACAAAATAAATCTATTCTTGGCACATTAAATCTGAAAAAAAAAAAAAAAAGATAAGCAGAGGAGAAAAAAAGATTATTTCCAAAGAAGAAACAGTTAGAGAGGTTGCTCAACAGCAACAATGGAAACCAGAGAACAATGGACTGCCTTCTAAGTGCTAAAAGAAAACTGCTAGTCCAAAATTCTACATCTAGCTACAAGGTCCTTTAAGAATAAACATGAGCAGACATTTTTAGACAAATAAAAACTGAGTGATTTACCCACTAGCAGAAATACTGTATTAATTTTCTACTTTTGCCTAACAAATTACTATAACCTTAGCAGCTTAAAACAACATCCACTTATTATCTCACAGTTTTGTTGATGAGAAGTCCAGGCAAGGATCAAATAGGTTCTCTACTCAGAATATCACATGGCTGAAGTCAAAGTGTTGGCCAAGGCCAGGGTCTCATCTGAGGCTCTAGGTCCTCTACCCAGACCTTGTAGTTGAAAGCAGAAATGAGGTCTAAAAAAAGTCTAAGATTTGAAAGTATACAAATCATATTTTCTGATACAATGCAATGACACTAGGAAAAAATTTTAAAAACTCCACATTTATTTGGATATTAAGAAGTGCTTTTAAATACCACATAGGTTAAATAAGGTGTCACAAAGAAAATTAGAATAATATTCATGGGGAACAGCTGATAAAGGGAAATTTATAGTCTCAAATGCATATATTAGAAAATAACAAAGGTTAAAATTAATGAGCTAAGATTCTATTTCAAAAAGTTATTTTCTATTCTAGAAAATAAAATATTGGATACCATACTAGTACTCACAAAGATTTACTGCCTACCTCTGGGCATTGGAGTCAAGTTTAGCTGTATTTTCTGCACCAGTCAATGAAGCGTTTACAGAAGTGTGATACGTCACACCTAGGCAGGAGTTTTACATACAGTTTACCATGCTGTCTCTCTTCCCTCTGTCATAAGCGTTGTCAATGCTCTAGACTGACTGTTCTGATAGCTTGAGTCACACTGTGAAAACAATGTGGAAAAGAACCCAGCCAATCTGGATGGAACAGGCAGCATGAAGGAGAAGTAAACTGTGTTGGTTGAAAGTCCTGAGATTTTTGAGTGATTGTATGTTAATGCAGCCTAGCTTCCCTGGTGGCCAAAGAATGGTGGTAAAGGACACGTGGGTTCGATCCTTGGGTTGGGAAAATCCCCCGGAGAAGGAAAGGGCAACCCATTCCAGGATTCTTGCCTCAGAAATCCCACAGACAGAAGAGCCTGGCAGGCTACAGTCCATGGGGTGGCAAAAGTGTCGGACATGTCTTAGTGATTAAACCACAGCTGGTGGGTAGGGCTAACTTCTCGCCCCAGGATGGCAGCACCTGGGCAGGGAATCAGTACAAGGCAGGCTGGGAGGAAGCACGGACCACCCCTCTTGGGAGGGGAACCACCACTGCAGTCGTACAGGCTGACACAAAGCTACCAAGAAGAGGCAGGAGTCGCCTGGGAGACCAGGGAACAGAACAGATGGGGCTGACGGGAGAGAGGGATGTGCACGGAGGGAGGCGCTGGTATCCAGACCATGAAGTGGGTGGGTGGGGACAGGAGACACCCAGAGCCCTCGTCTCCCCAGCATGGGGAAACGTTAGATTTCTAGGATTCTAACAACACAGCAGAGGGGAGGGGGAACTACATGAAAGCAGTCAAAGAGTATAAGCTTTCAGTTATAATATAAATAAGCACTAGGGATGTGATGTAATGGCGGACTACAGTCCACGGGGTCGCAAAGAGTCGGACACGACTGAGCAACTAAGCAGCAACAAGGGATGTAATGTACAATATGATAAGGACAGTTAACACTGCGGTATGCTACATATGAAAGTTGTTGAGAGTAAACCCTAAGAACTATCAAAAGGAAAAAATATTTTTTTTTCTTTTGTATCTCTGTGAGATGATGTATGTTCATTAAATGGATGTATATAAGTCAAATCATGATGCTATATGCTTTAACTTTACACAGTGTTGTATTTCAGTTATATCTCAATAAAACGGGAAAATAAAATAAAATAAGCATAATTACTAAGTGCCTAACATGCACAAACACAAGAATTCATGGTTTTGAAACTTGCTTTTCTATGGTCTCTTTCCCTTACTTAATGATCACCCCCTAGATTTTATGGCAGCTATAAAGGGAAAGACTGACCATGCAAGTCAGCCTCTGGCAGAATTCACGTCAACATTGTAGGAGGGCTGGCCGGGCTGGCCAGTTCACAGCGCTAATAATTAAGACATGAGTTACATCACGGACTAGAAACGCTATGAGCCAGTAATTATGCTAATAAGTAAAAGTTGGATTCTGTATATGAGAATTTGGGCTACAACTACAGAAAATTGGGAAGGCAGTTGCCATTCTGTTCTACATCACATACCCTGAGGTCTGGGTGGATGAAGGGACTGTTGACTCAAATTTAGTATCTTTAGGGTTCCTGTTGGGAACCCCAAATGGTAAACACAATAGTATGAAAGAAGAGGCTGGAGTAATAGGTGGGAGGACATCTCCTCCCCAGGCCGTCTGTCCCTCTAGATGACCTAATGACTCATGGGCACTGTGATAGCTAGTATAAATAGCAATGGATTTGATGCGGGCTTCAAGGGGATGTCAGAATAATCATACAGAACACATCTTTGAGTCAGTGCATAGAAAGAACTGAACATCCTGACAGCTTACTGTTGACACTGACTTGACTTTTCTGTTGCAGGAAACTCTTGCCTGGGATAGTAAAAGTTGTAAATATCATTTTTTTTTTTTTGCAGCAATTTCAAGAAGAAAAACATATAAAGGAACTTTGCAATTTTTTAGTTTGTATCCAATCACTCTCTAAGACTGAAATCCATGCCTCAAAACCCTCCCGTTGCCCTGCTCAATAATCCTCAACTACTACATGATGATTCTTGCCAATTCCCAATCAAGCTACCTGCACTGGAAGAGCTGCCTTCAAATAGACCCCAACGCTTCATAAATCCCAACTCTGCCTCCTCATTCTAGATGCTGCTATGCTTCTGCAGAGTTGTGTTCTCCCTTCCTGTGATGAGAACAAATTTGGCTTTACATTATCACAGAGCTCTTTTGAGGGTATTTTCAGGGAGCCACCATTCAATTGTCAAAGCCCACCAAAATCGGATGGAGACACCCTTCACCACTGGAGCGAAAAACCCTTGATTCAAAAATAATGTGCTCCTCTGAGGCGCTCAAGCCCCTTGGGTGTCTTCCAGACATCACTAGTGAGGGATGTAAGGCTTGCCCTGGGCCCGAGTTCCAATTTCTTAAGTCTCTTTTTTATTGAGCTCCCCAAGTGCTGAGTCTGTTTTGCCTCCTATCAATTAGGAACCCTTTTTAGGAATTCTTTGATTACCAGACCATATTTGGAAGTTTTTTTCTCCTTGGTGGATATCTACCTTATCACTAATCAGCCAACTATTTGTCTATATCAACCCTGGTCATTTATTGTTGTGCATCTACAAGAATAGAGTTTATGGTGAAGAGGACAAGTGTGGGTCCCAATAAGTCCATCCCTAAGCCCGCCCAGGGCAAATTTAGTCTCAGGATACTGATCAACACCTTATGAGAACATTCTTCAGACTCATTTTGTCTGTGAGAGTTTGGATCAACAGAGGTCTCCATACACCTTTCAGCTGCTGAGAGCTGTAAATTCATCAGCGCTTCAATTGGATAAGGTCGAGCTGTGAGGTCAAGGGCCCCAAGCTACAGGATGCACAAGCAGCTCCCCACTGACATTCCCAGGCTGTCTTGGGGGTTCTCTTAGTGTAAACCTCAGTTCATGTCTTCCTTGGGCCCAACTTCCGCTTCTTACTGGTATTTATGCTATTGCCCAAATATGTGCACTTATCTTTCTAAATAGCATCATTTTACCAAGGATGCTTCGGAATTACAGTGACCACTGTAAGAACTCTGGACATGAACAAAATTATCCACTTGATAAAGTTATCCACTTGATAATTGTCTTTGAAGGAAAAGGGAACACAACTGAAATATCCAACGGTCTTTTTTTTTATTAGCATGAGGAAGAATCCAAAAAAATTGGATTCTAAAATCGCCTCCTTAACAGATTCCTTGGCCAAAGCAAAAGAAAAATCTGAACTTAAAACCATGTGTCTTTTAGATCTCCCACAAATCACAACTCAAACACACTATTCCTCTTCCTCTATCCCACATTCTTCTACCTCCTACTGCCCCATCTCTCCCTCTGACCCACTCTTCTTCCCTCCTAGCCCACCAGATACCCCAAACCTTGCGTGCATGTGTGTAAGTCACTTCAGTTGCATCTGATCCTTCGTGACCTATGGCCTGTAGCCCACCAGGCTCCTCTGTCCATGGGATTCTCTAGGCAAGACTTCTGGAGTGGGTTGCCATGCCCTCCTCCAGGGGATTTTTCTGACCCAGGGATCAAACCCGCATTATGTTGCCTGCATTGGCAGGTGGGTTTTTACCACTCCAGAAGTTCTTTACCACTAGCACTACCATGGAAGTCCAACCCTATCCTTACTTATCTCTTCAAGGTAAACCTTCTTCAGCACAGAGAAAACTGCCAATAGTGAATTTAAGCTCTGGTTCCATTCTCAGCTGAAAGCCATTGTCAAAGACTTTCCAAGGCCTAGACAAGATAAGGAGAACAGTGGAGAGAAATTCAGATTAGTTTGAGGGACATATAATCCAGGGTGACCAGATATATACCAATTAGTTCATATGTTGCAAAAAGTTCAGTGAAAAGGTCAGAACCTCCAATGATGACTTAAAAGACCTTGACTTGAACAGGAAAAGGAAGTGACTTAGAAACACTGCAGATGTGAGTCAAGGTCTTTTGGAAGCTATTCTCTGTCTTTTCTGTGAAAATAGTGTGTGCTCTGATTCAGTTCTTCAAGCCAAAAAAAGAGAAGTCTGATGGAGACTTTAGGGATAGGTTCTTTAAAATGTAGTGGGAGGGTTCAGTAGTAAATCTTGAAGCAGCTGGGACCCTGGCTCTCCCTCTCATCTTTTTTATAAATTGCCTCAAAGCAGAAATAGGGGATTTAATATGCAAGCAACAAGTAGGGTGGGAAATAGGCCCATGGCCAGATCTCCAAAACCTTGGAAGAGCTCTATTTAAAAGAGCCCTAGAACTAACAGACTAAAGGGAAAAGAAATTAAAAAAATTATCAGTGAAGGTGTCCAGTTTCCCATTCTACCTGCAAACCCACAAGGAAACACTTGTCTAAAAATTAAAAGGCAATCTTACAACTTTGACTGATTTCATCACAATAACAACAATCTTGAATCTGAGCACTATTATATAAATTTTCCTCAACTTATAAAGAGGTTATATTCCAATAAACCCATCGTAAGTTGAATATATTAAGTCAAAAATCCATTCTGTAAACCTACCATCATAGCTTAGCCTTGATGCCCTTAAACATGCTCAGAATTTACAATAGACTATGGTTTGGCGAAATTATCTAACACAAAGGATCTAGTGAGGATCTTACTGCATTTTGCTAGCCTGGTAAAAAGATCAAAATTCAAAATTTGAAGTGTAGATTCCACCAAATAGGTATCACTTTTCTACTGTCTTAAAGGTGGAAGAAGTTGCATCATCATAAGCCGGGGACCTGCTGAAACAACCCTCTCCTTGGATTCAACAAACTATGTGGTCAGGAATCTATCTGATAATTCTCACCACACCTTCCCTAGGCCCCAGCACTTAACCATCACCCTGTACTTTTAACCAAGGATTGTTCTTTTCTCCTTTGTGACATTATACTCATTAACTGAATAGCAAGGGATTTACTGTGTGAATGGAATTGCCACATTAAATGCTCTCCTGATGGCCTCTTCCTTTCAGTCCCCGAGGACCTCCCTGTTCATAATGAGGTCCTGGCTAAGGTGAATATTGATTTACCAGTACTTTTGGTGGTAAATCAAGCATAGACTGCAGTTCTCCTGTGGGCAAACAATTCCACTTACAGTTTACTGGAACTAAATGCACGGTGTTCAGTTCAGACTGACCCACCTAAACCTCTATGCAAATTTGCCCAACAGCCTTTAAAATAAGGCACTAAGGAAGGAATAAAACTAATAGTCAAAGGCCACAAAGAGAAAGGAGTCTTCATACTTCATCCCAGTCTTTGTAATGCTCATATTTCCCCAGTCAAAAAACCCAGTGGGCAAGAGCATAGATTCACTTATTAATAGTTCCCTGGGGCCATAAATATTAATGTCACTCTCCATTTCCCTTTAGAACCAAACTCAAATACTGTTTCATCCTCAAGGTCTAAGTGAACTGGGCATGTGGTGGACAACTGTGGAACACAATTGTGCTTTCCTTGGTGTGCCTTTAAGTTAAAAGTGAATACCTGTCTTCTCCAAGAAAAATCAACATACCTGGACTGGTATGCCTCAGCCTCTGATGTGCCCTCCTACTTTTCACAAATCCTCAACCAGGGCCTCTGGAGCTTTAACTTGCCCTGTGATCCTATTCTTAGCCAATATGTAGATAATCTTTCTTGTTCCAAAGATGAGGCTGGCTCTGAGGCTGATGCATCTGTTTACTTTTAGCTCAGAGAGGGCATATGGGTTTCAGAGAGACGTTAACAATTTGTTAGAGGACAGTGCACGACCTAAGATAGGATTTATCCCATGAGATAAATCTCTTACTCCAGACAACCAGCTGTGCAAAAGCTTCCCAGCCAACTAAGAGATAATTATGAGGATTCTTGAGATGAATCCTCATAATGGCATCACTGACTCGATGGACATGAGTTTCAGTGAGCTCTGGAAGTCGGTGATAGACAAGGAAGCCTGGCATGCTGCAGTCCATGGGGTTGCAGAGTTGGACACAACTGAGTGACTGAATTGAACTGAGTCTCACTGGCCACTGTGGGCTGTGTTTCCAAGTTTTCTTATGCTCCCACACCGTTATTTGACTTACCCAAGTTCCTGGTAACCAAGTCTTTTCTCTGAGAACAAACATAAACTTATTTTTTAGTTCAAATGAACTGTTCAAAACCCTCTTACTTTGGGCCTAGTGTTATGTCAGTCTCTCAGTTGTGTCCAACTCTTTGTGGGTAGCCATTCGCTTCTCTAGGTGAATCTTCCCAACCGAGGGATCAAACCCGGTCTCTGGCACTGCAGGCAGAATCTTTACCGTCTGTGCTATCAGGGAAGCCCAACTACAAGTCAGTAAGAGATCTCACCGAGACCTTAACTTCATGAGAATAAACACTAGTAGCTTAGCTTCTCTGATGATCCAGTGGCAAGAACTTCCCACTCTGCGCAGGGGCAGCAGCTAAAGGAACAGTCTCCTACTGGCTTGGCTGTAAGAGTCTCCTTTAAACCAGACGGTCCCTTGTGCTGTACCATCTTTGTTGCCCCCTGAAAACACACATTTCTCATTAAGTCGATTTACCTCCTGCTAACTTCCTTCCCTTCTCTGAGATGCTGCAAAGATTGTCTAGGCAGTACTCTCCCTCTCTGGTAAGCAATGAACTCAGCTTCCTTCACCTGATCAGCAAGTTATTTTGGCAGCATTTCTGAGCTGGCAATGACAGCATTCTTTATCAGGATGTGTCTTAAACTCTCATTTGGGAGATTCCAGATTATTAAAAATTAATTAAAAACAACATCTACACTTATATTTGCCACTGATTTTGTAAAATATTACTGATTGGATCATGGTTGTTCTTTGTTCTTGTTTCTGCAGCCTCTTACTCCCATGAGACAGTGGTGACTATTGGGCTAGGGTCTTGACCCTTCTGGAAAACAGCTCTAAGGGGGTCCAGCACGTGTTTGTGTTCGTTAAGTTTTCAACATCCTGCTATGTTCCTCCTGCCAGTGCCCCAGGCCCACACAAATATCGGTGCTCCCGTCAAAGAACATGTTAGTTGCTTAGTTGTATCTGACTCTTTGTGACCCCATGGACTGCAGCCTGCCAGACGCCTCTGTCCATGGGATTCTCCAGGCAAGAATATTGGAGTGGGTTGTCATGCCCTCCTCCAGGGGAATCTTCCCGACCTAGGGACCGAACCCAGGTCTCCTGCATCAAAGACAGATTCTTTACCATCTGAGCCACCAAGAAAGCCCAAATAACAGTTTGACCCCAACATGATCTGAACACGCATGCCTCAGATAGTTCCCTGGAGTCCAGCAACCTGGGGGGCAGGCTTAGCAAAGGATTGGAGAGAAAAGAGGGAGAAGAGGTTTTCCTTATTTTGTTAGGATTCCTCTTATCAGCTCTGCTTTTCTTTGGCTGCCCTAGGGCTGACTCAGGAATGCCAGACGGGCAAATCACAGGGTGTCCTCAGGCCGCCTCCATCCAAAGGACACACACAACTCTCTCCAAGTGACATCTGGTTCTGGTGACGAGCAAGGGCAGCCAAAGGGTAACCAAAAGGAGTCTGCATAAATTGAGTAAATGCCAAAGCCACCCCCTTTTCCTCCATCTATCTCCTCATCTCTAGAAGCTCAGGTCAGACCCTAGAGCAGCAGTCAAGCTGAGGAATTCTGCCTCCCAAGCAAGGAATGGAGCTGCATTTGGAACCTGGAGAAGAGGACATCTAGGGCTTCCCTGGAAAAGGCAATGGCACCCCACTCCAGTACTCTTGCCTGGAAAATCCCATGGACGGATGAGCCTGGTGGGCTGCAGTCCATGGGGTCGGCAAAGAGTCAGACACGACTGAGCGACTTCACATTCACTTTTCACTTTCATGCACTGGAGAAGGAAATGGCAACCCACTCCAGTGTTCTTGCCTGGAGAATCCCAGGGACGGTGGAGCCTGGTGGGCTGCCGTCTCTGGGGTCGCACAGAGTCGGACACGACTGAAGCAACTTAGCAGCAGCAGCAGCAGCCGCAGGCTTCCCTGGTGGCTCAGATGGCGAGGAAACCGCCTGCAGTACAGGAGACCTGGGCTCAGTCCCTGGGTCGGGAAGATCCCCTGGAGAAGGGAATGGCTACCTACGCCAGTATTCTTGCCTGGAGAATTCTATGGACAGAAGAGTCTGGTGGGCTGCAGACCACACGACGGACCCACTAACACTGAAGCAGTAGGATATCGGCGGGGGGCGCAGGGAGGCTGCCTTCAACAGACGCCCCCTTGTGGCTGCAGAGACAAAGGGCCCAGACGCCTGAGCTCCACTTCACAAAAATTTCCCACGGGTTACAGTTGTCCAGAAGCACGAAGTGGCGAGTCTCCTGACACTGAAAGTGGTCAATCTCACTCCCAGGGTTACGTATCAGGCAGGGGCTGGGGAAGAAGGTGTGTGCATCTTCTAGCTCTTAGAGGTCTATACTCAAAAGCTTGCTCTGACTCTCCGGTCTTCTGGAATCTTCGGTCTGTGCCATGCACTGTCACTTAAATAATCCTGTTTTGTCGCTTTGGTCTTGCGTGATGCCCTCCATCCCCACCCTGGGCTGTACCCGGAAGCGGGGCCACCATAAACGGGTCTCAAAGGGTTGTAGGTCTGCCTCCCCCGTCTACGCCGCCTGCCTTGTAATCCTTTGAACTTAGTACTCACAGCACAGGGCTAAGTCCTGCTAAGAGCTCGGTACAGCTTTGATCAAAGTAGTCTTTATACACTAGAATTAAGAAATAAGTAAATACCAAGTTGGAGAAATGGCTTAAAACGTCTAAGAAATCCAGGGCAACAGGATTCTGCAGAGGAAAAGGCCTGCCAGCTGGGGTGGAGAGACAGGTTGAAAAGAGGAACTCCACTCTGAAGAAAGAACGTACAAATCGTTCGCAGGGGAGGCATCCCGAGAGTCGGGGGCCTCGCAACGAGCGGGTTCTCCAGAGCGTCCCGGGGTTGGCGCGCAAGACTCGCGCGGCCCAGCAGGGCGGGAACCGGGCGGCTGCCGGTGGCTTCCCGGGGAGGCTCCTTCTCCGAGTTGGGAGCTACCGGTCGGGGGGCCTCTCCCCGGATTTGTGACGTGCCGGGGCAGCGGTGGTGACGGGGCCACCACACAAAGCAGGGTCGTCGGGGCGGGGGTCTCCCAGGCCAAGAGCCCCAATGGGATGGGGAGGGGGTGGGGAGCGAGGCGCCCCCGGGCGCCGGGGCTCGGTGCGGTATTAAAGTGAGCGCCGAGTCGGCAGCGGCGGCGGCGGCGCGGGGGTGGCGCCGGTGCGGCCGCGAGCGCCTAGCGCGCGCTTGGCTGCTCTGGCCGCGTTGGCGGCCCGCGCGCCTGGCTCGCTGGGGCCGCGCCACGCCCCCGCGGGGGTGGAGCTGCGGCCGGGGGCGGGCCCGCTGCTGGCGGCGCCCGGGCCCAGGGCGGGGGTTGTGGCAGCAGCTGCAGCAGCGGCGGCGGCAACGGCGCCAGGAGCTGCTGCTGCAGAGGCGGAGGCTGCTCCTGGACGCGTCCGGGTCGCGCAGCCGGAGTCCCAGCCCGGAGGTGCCGGGCGGTGCGCTGGGTGCTGCGGCTGCTGCCCGCCTGCTGCTGCCCGGGCCCCCGCTGCCACCCGGGCCCCGGCCGCAGCTCGCGCCCCCGTCGACCCCGCCCGCGTGTGTGCCCCAGCCGGGACGCCGCCCCCGGCCCGGTCTCCACTTCTCGGCCGCACCTCCCATGACTGCGCCCGCTCGAAGATGGCTGCGAAGGGCGCGTACGGCTCCCACCTGAAGATGGAGAGCGAGCTGGAGCGCTGCCGCGCCGAGGGCCACTGGGACCGCATGCCCGAGCTGGTTCGGCAGATGCAGGCGCTAGTCATGCTGGGCGGCGGAGGCGGCCGGCGAGGCAGCCCGAGCGCCGGGTTCACCTCTCTGGACACCGGTGAGTAAGGGAAGGGGCCGGTTCACAAGCGCGGAGCGCGCGAAAGGCGCCGCCTCCTCCAGGAAGCGGGCCCCGACTGCCTGGGGCGGGAGGTGGCTGCTTTCGGTATTACTCGTCCTGCGTTGCTGATGTTAGGAACAGCCAGGGTACTTGGGAAGGTTCTGCCCCAGGAGAAAACTCACGTGCAGGGTGTTTTGGGGAAGAGAAACGGGTTTTGCTGTCTGCCGTTTCCGATTTTGTGGGCTACTCCGACTACTGTGAAATGGTGGTACCAACACATATCAGCTCAGGGCGTGGGCTGGACCCCTGCGCTACCCCTTCAACCCCCATTCCGGTTCCTAAGCTCTGTCAGGTGAAGACTGTCTCTCTTTGCCCTCCCCTTCTTCCCCTGTCAAATTGACAGTGAAGCTCTGCACAGCCAGTACGGTTGGGGGCTTCACGAGCGCCAAGGTGGAGTGGTGAAGTGGGAAAGAGGACTGGTTAAGCCTTAGTTTCCTCTTCCATGTTCTGGTTCAGGACGCCTCTAGCCCTGCAGTCGGTGACTTTAGCAGTAGGGCTGGTTTGGCTGGGCTGGGCTCTTGTGCCGGGGCGGGAAAGAAGCCTGATGTGTCGGTGGGGAGCACCCCGCCCCAGTCTCCAACCTCGAATCCTGTTCCTCGTACCTTCAGCTCAGCCCAGCGAGCCCTGCCTGAGCCCTCTCTGTGCTCAGCCAACTTCAGAGCCTTTGTGGAAGGAGGCAGGAAGTAAATCAATACAGATATAAAGTTTTAAGGACTGCCCAGCCCGTGGAAGGCTCTGTAAGGAGACAGAATGATAATAATAATATCAGTAAATAAGTAACTTGCTTACTTACTGTGTGCCAGTGTCTAAGCCCTGTAATCAACTCGTTAATTTCTCCAACAACCCCATGAAGCAGGTACTCCTGTTTGCCTTTTTCAGACAAGGAAACTGAGGCACAGATTACTTAAGCAACTTATCATCCAGCCAGTAAGTGGTGGAACCAGGTTTTGAACCCAGGTTGGTTTTTTTTTTACAACTTATTTATCGGCTGGGCAGGGCTTTCGCTGCTGCCTGTGGGTTTTCTCTCGTTGTGGAGAGCTGGGGCTGCTCTCTAGTTGCGATGCACCGGCTCATTGCAGTGGCTTCTCTGGTTGTGGAGGAGGCTCTGGGCACAAGAGCTTCAGTAGTTGCAGTTCCTGGACTCTAGACCACTGGCTCAGTAGCTGTGGTGCATCGGTTTTGTTGCTCCGCGGCATGTGGAATCTTCCTGGATCGGGCATGGAACCCGTGTCCCCTGCATTGGCAGGCGGATTCTTATCCACTGTGCTGCCAGGGAAGTTCCTGAACCCAGATTTCTGAGTACTCCTTTTAACTACTTGCACCATTACCTCTCAAGGATGTATTACACAAAAACCGAGCTTGAAGACCTGACAAAAATGGATGGGACGCAGAGGGGTGATCAGAGGGCAATTGTGTGTTAGACTGTGGAGCTCAGAGAAAGGGGAGGTTTCAGGAAAGAGCAGAACCGGTGCTGGCCTCTAACTGGTGTTGGGAAAGGCAGAGTATTGTTTCCTGGTGAGGAGGAAGGATAGATGGACACTGAGGGAGCTAGATGGCAGGGATGGACAGTTGGTCTGAGACTCTCAAGTAGGTCTGAATGTGGCAGTGAGTTGCATTGGCCAGAGCTAAAGATGCATGTGGAAGAAACTGATGGGCATCTGTCTTCCAGGGAAGGATTGATAAATTTCAGGTTCCCTCTGTCCCCTGTGTAGGGTGATGTGGTAGGGTGGGGCTGGTGAGGGTGGAAGGGAAACTGAGCCATGCCAGGGCACTGGGGCCTGGACAGTACATGGGAATCTGAATGTGGTTGACAGCACCACAGAGAAACATGCTGGGCCCACGAAACGAACCGGGGCCTCCTGGAGGCTCCACAGGGCTGTGCTTCCTAAGCCGTTCTTCAGACATCTCAAGGAGGTTGATTAATTAAGTCACTGGTATTGCAGGACAAAAGAGTTTGGGGAATCCCAAAAGCTAAGACATTAGGCTTAATAGATTCAATATGGTTAAACTGATGTTTTAAAACTGTAGGACTTCTCAGAGCCTTTCATGTGCTCACCTGCCAGTGATATTCAAGCCCAGATTAGAGTATAAACACATTTCTCAAATGACCATATGCTATGAAGCATTATTGGGAAGCACTGGCATGGCATAGTTATAAATGGTATGTGTAGTTATAAAGTGCTTCTATTTGAACAAACTTTTTTGGTAAACAGCCCAGTGGGAAGGCAGGAATGATTGTCCCCACTTTAGACACCAAGGCCCACAAAGGTCACATAATGAGTAGTATGTGGCAGAGAATGTGTACCCAAACATGAGTCTCACCCACCAGGTCTACTAGGGACAGTGTGAAGCCTGGCTGGGCTTCACAGTGAGTACTGGCCAGCCCAAAGAGGGAGGCTGGGGGCAGTGGGGTCTTTACTGCCAATTTTGAGTGATCTTCTCCCACTGTTAAATCTAGATACACTTATTCCAAAATGCACACACACAGACACAGACAAGGAAGGAAAACAAGTGACTTCCAAAGCCCATGTGTAGGGCATTTTTGGATTGTCTGCTGTTTTGGTTGTTTCTCCACTGAGTTCCTTGATCACTGGAAGGACTAGCAGCCTGTTTTTTTGAGGTGTTGGGACTGACCCCGCCCCCCTGCAGCTCAAAAGGGAGATTCTTAAAAGTCCCACCTGGTCGATTAGATTGTTACAGACAAGGACCAGAAGCATCAACATAATGACATAATTTGGGAGACGGGAGGAAGCTGAACCCCGGCTGAACCCTGCTTTACAGACTGAGGCCCCACTGTATCTGTGGGGTTTCCTCCAGAACCAAAGAATAGCTCCCAGAGCCTGGGTTTCACTCCAGGCAGCAGGAAGGGAAGACCCAGCTGGAGGGGGGCCCTCTTTCTGGTCAGAGATGAAGGAGTGAAGGATCAGGAGATGCTCCCCCCAAAGGGGCCCTTATACCGCCCTTTCCTGTCCAGGGAGATTGCTCCCCACCACCTGCCCAGGGGGAAACGTGTTGTTACTGTTTGTACATTTTCTTTCAAACATATCCGGTTTAGATTTGGTCAGGATGCAGCAGGGGAACCCCAGAGTGTGGCTAACTGTAATGGGGTTTGTTCATATAGAAACAAAAGACCCATCCAAGTGGTTAAAAAAAAGAAAAAAAAAAAACCTTTATTATGAAAAATTTTTTAAACATCAAAAAAGTAGAAAAATGAATTTCATGTATCCATCAACCAGTGTCAGTAATCACAAACTCATGAATAGTCTTGTTTGAGCTGTACCCTGGCCCATTTATCCCCCACATTGCTATTTCAGTATTTATTTATTAAATAATAACTCTTGAAAAATAAAACTACCATATTATTATTGCAGCCACCTAAATTCTGATATTCTCTTACTGTACTGCCTTTAGTCACTTCTGCCACACTCTCCATTCAGCTTGAGTCTCTTAATCTGTAGTTATCCCGCTTTTAAATTAGTGATTAAAAAAACCTGGCGATTGTTCGGAGCTGTTTTTTTTTCAGTTGAAGCTAGAGGGAGTGTGTTTGAGGCAGGTGGCCTGTCACGAGTTGTGCCCTCTTCCTCCTCTTGCTGTGGTTGGAAGGTCCCACCCTTTGCAGTTCTGTGAAGTGAGCAGTTGCAGAGACCACTGTGTCCCCTTTGGACCAGGAGGGAAGGGGCTGATCTGAGCACCTGGCCCGCTGGCTGGACCCAGCTTTCCTGACTGAACTGACAAGTGGAAGAGAAGGGAGCTCTGCCCTGAAAGTATGGGTTCTGGGGAGGAGGCTGGCATCCTTGAAGTGGGTCCCTATGACCTGTCACCCATTGAGAGGCCTGGAGAGGGGCAAGAATGGAAAGGAAGTTGGCCCCAGAGGCCTCCAAAACAAGGTGGGAAGACTGGGGGGCCACTAAGTAGAGGCTTCCTTTGTGCCTCTGCTAAGGCAGAGGGCTGCGCTGGGCTGGGCTGCCAGAATCAAGAGCCAGGCTGTCAGAGTCTGTGGCACTGTCTGTGAGAAAGGCCTTTCTCATGCCCTGGGAAGGGAAAAGCTGGAACACTTAACCCGACCTGGGATAGGGAGTAGATGTGAGACACTAAAATGATAAAGAGCAATTTGTTTTACCTTTGGAGAAGGATAGGAGAGCCTCCATCTACCTCTATCCTTATTTAACAACTGAAAACCTAGAATAGCCTTCAGCTCCATAGACTGACCACTTGAGGACAGTGGGATGGAAAGTGTGGAGCAGGGAGGAGAGTCGGACAAGGAAGAAAAGAAAGTAAATCCCAACATCCACTTTGACTGTCTAAGTGGAAAAACAGAGACTGAGCAGGGAGTGAAGAGGGAGGGCAAAGGTTCTGGAGAAGGACCCGGAGTGTTAATTTACAAAATAGTCTGTAACTCACAAGTGCGTAACAGTAAGAACTGTTCTTACTCTTGACCTTGGAATTAGCTTTTGACCTACTGTTTACAGCTCCTTAGACTGTTCTTCATTTCCAGACTATCAGAGGCTCTGCTCTGCGTGGGATGTGGGGAAGACAGACTGTTCTTTGGCTGCGTTACGTTATGGTGGGTTGTGACCATAACAGTATTGCATCTCTATTGTCACCTATAAAATGAGTATAATTTCTACCTTTCAGAGCTGTGCAGATTAAATGATACTAAATGATAAAGTACCTGATACTCAGTACGTGCGTGCGTCCTTAGTTGTGTCCGACTCTTTGCAACCCCATGGACTGTAACCCATCAGGCTCCTCTGTCCATGGGATTTTCCAGGCAAGAATACTGGAGTGGGTTGCCATGCCCTCCTCCAGGGGATCTTCCTGACTAGGGATCGAACCCGCATCTCCTGCGTCTCCTTCATTGGCATTCTTTACCGCTGAGCCACCAGGTATTCAATGAGCCCTCAGCAAACGTCAGCCTCCTTTGGCAGTAAAAGGCACTCTTGTGTTTTAGAGTAGTGCTTCTCAAGCTATCTGTGCTGAAGGCTCAGTTTTATGTTCTGGATTTGGGGTTTTGTGTGTTTTTTTAGATTCTCAATCTGTTGTGCTCTGATATTTCCTTAAAATATATAAACTGATACCCACTCACCCCCAGTTTTTTAGTATTTGATTCAGCAGTTATTCTGTTACATGATTATTGGTGTTTCTAAACATACTTTATAAATTTCTGCACTCACCTGCAGGGCTGGGTCAAACACATGCACAGACCTACCCCAGCCCATGGACCACACTTTGAGCAGGATGTGTTTCGAGGACAGTTTCATTATTTTGAGGAGAGGTAATCACTGCAGCTGGTGATTGCAGCCATGAAATTAAAAGACGCTTACTCCTTGGAAGGAAAGTTATGACCAACCTAGATAGCATATTCAAAAGCAGAGACATTACTTTGCCGACAAAGGTCCGTCTAGTCAAGGCTATGGTTTTTCCTGTGGTCATGTATGGATGTGAGAGTTGGACTGTGAAGAAGGCTGAGCGCCGAAGAATTGATGGTTTTGAACTGTGGTGTTGGAGAAGACTCTTGAGAGTCCCTTGGACTGCAAGGAGATCCAACCAGTCCATTCTAAAAGAGATCAGCCCTGGGTGTTCTTTGGAAGGAATGATACTAAAGCTGAAATTCCAGTACTTTGGCCACCTCATGCGAAGAGTTGACTCATTGGAAAAGACTCTGATGCTGGGAGGGATTGGGGGCAGGAGGAGAAGGGGATGACAGAGGATGAGATGGCTGGATGGCATCACCGACTCGATGTACATGAGTTTGAGTAAACTCTGGGAGTTGGTGATGGACAGGGAGGCCTGGCATGCTAAAATTCATGGGGTCGCAAAGAGTCAGACCCGACTAAGCGACTGAACTGAACTGATGGGCCCTGGAGAGTATTTCAAGATTGAGGTTTGCCTGGAAGGACTTGGTTTCTTGTGGCATGAAAAGAAAGGATCCAGGGAGCTCTGGGCTGGGCAGTTGAGTGGCTGAGGCAGGACCTGGTGGTCCAGCGGCTGGGCTGCAGACCTGGGGCGGGAGCTGTGTGCCCAGGTGCTCCTGGCAGCAGAGGGGCGGGACCAGCGCAGGAGGCGGAGCCTGGGAAGGGTTTCGGTTCTCAGGAAAATTGCGTGTGCACTCAGTCCCTCCATCTTCTCCAGGTCTTTGCGACCCCATGGACTGTAGCCCTCCAGGCTCCTCTGTCCATGGAATTCTCCAGGCAAGAACGCTGGGGTGGGTTGCTGTTTCCTCCCTGGGAAGTAGCAGGTTCCTAACTCTGCCTCAAGTTTTACACATTAGAAGGGGACAGCAACTTGCCTGGTGGCCCACAGCTCAGAAATGCTGCTCAGGCACCCAATTCTAAGCAGCTCACTTCCCTTCCTGCCTGAAGATTTTGGAAACGTAGGATATTTCCCTTTATTCTTGGGTTGGTTTAAATTTTATTTTTGATTGGACAATATATTCACATGGGTCAATCTTCCAGAGGTGACCAAAAGAGTGAAAAGCCTCCCTCCATTTCTGCCTCTTCCCCATAAAGCAGCAGAGTTAGCAGATTTATGTTATTCTTTTGTGTATTTTTATGCATAAATGCACAGTGGCCCACTGTGTGTGCTCCACTTTCTGATCAGTGTATCTTGAAGTTCATTTCATAATGACCCATACAGAACTTCCTAATTTCTTTATATGGTAGTACAGTGTCCCTTTGAATGAATGTATCTTGCTTTATTTAATCAGACTCCTCTTTATGGACATAAAAGTTGTCTCTAGTTTTCTGCTATTATAAACAACATTGCAGGAATGGCCTTATATGTCAGTGGTTTTACACATGTTTGAGGATGTCTGTAGCCATGGGATTGCTGAGTCAATGGAATGTGCAAGGAATAATTTTAACATATGTCACCAAATTGTACTTTATAGAGGTTCCACCAACTTTTGCCGCACCAGCAATGGATGATAGTTTGAGCCATCATTTTTGCCCATTTTGTCCAAATGTTAATTTTAGAAACCATGAGGTCGATAGCAAAGAATGGGCTTGTAGGCTGTGGCATACTCAGAGGGCTCGTGTCGTGTGGCAGCTTTCCCGGGTCTGGACTTCCGGGGTACTTTCTGTAGGGCATCTCCCTTATGGAGAAAGACTCTTACTCAGGGACAGGCAATTGTATACCCGTGGCTTTGAGTTGTGAGCAAACTGCAGTGGTCCTGAGAGTAAGGAGTGGGTGGCTTTCTGAGTAGGTCTGAGAATGCCATCCTAGCAGCAGGAAGAGCTCTAGAGGACGTGGGACTGAGCTCACCTTCCTGGAGGCATTTTGGATCCACATGGGAGTCCCCAAGCCCCACGGCTTCCCCATGGGGGAGCGGCAAGGATCTGTTTCACTCAGCAGCTAATATTTATTGGGCGCCTATATTCAGTGGTCCTTGCTCTATTCAAAGGGACTGGGCCACGAGCCAGTCACACCGAGCACAGCCACCTGAGGCTCTCCCTAAATCACCGTCAACCTCAAACCCTGCACCCTGAGCACCTGGCTCCCACCTCACCCAGGTTGCCTCTGATGTAAGTAGGAATGTGGTGGCCCCAAGACTGAAGTTTTCAGTGCTACTGGGGAGACGGCAAATTAAACCAAGCAGTATAAAATCACTAGCCAAGTAGTGAGGTCTATAGACGAGCTAGCGTATGTGAGAGAACTCCAGAAAGTGCCAGGTACTGAAGATGTTCAAGGATTTGCCTTGCTACACCAGTAAATCTGCTTCCCACCTTAGCTCTGCTTGGCTGTTGGATTATCCCAGTCCCGTGCCATGTTCAGTCACTTTGTTTGTCTCTGACTCTCTGTGACCCCATGGACTGTGACCCACCAGGCTCCTCTGTCCATGGGATTTTCAGGCAAGAATACTGGAGGGGTTGCCATGCCCTCCTCCAGGGGATCTTCCTGACCCAGTGATACAACCCACATCTCTTACGTCTCCTGCCTTGCAGGAGGATTCCTTACTGCTGAGCCACTGAGGAAGCCCAGGTTTTCCCAGGGTCATGTTCAAATACCTTGAAAACAGAGAAAACCAATTCTGGTTACATGGAAGTTAGGAGCACTAAACTCCTAAAATGTGTAAGCCACCATGCTTATTTTCCTCTTCAGTTGTTTGGGAAACCTTCCTTCTTGGTGTAAGAACTTATCACTGTGGAGCACGGATATGATTATGTCATTTTAAATTCTGAAATTCCAGAATTTGTTCCAAGTCCTGGGAACTCCACCTCCTCAACCGCTACACAGCAGAAATTAAACCAAAGGGGGCAGTTTGTGCTGTGACCATGGTAGAATGTCTGTGTTTTCTCTTCAAAGGCTGGTTAAAGTTTGTGGAATCTGTGTCTTTATTTTCTTAGACCTGGACCATTCATGTGCCTGGTGCGGGAGTGCTTGGGTGCGTACAGTCTTCACACTCTCCCTGGTAAGGGGACTGCTGCCCTTGCGTACCGACTCTTACTCCTGCCCTGTTTTCCAGATGACTTGGGGAAGTTGCTCCTGGCTGAGGCCCTCCTAGAGCAGTGTTTGAAGGGGAACCATGCCATGATAAAAGACTCCATCCCTCTGCTGGAGAAGAATGAGCCGAAGATGAATGAAGCCAGAAACTACCTGAGCAGCATCCTTAACCACGGGAAGCTGCCGGTAAGCGGTTCTGCCCTTTACCCGCCAAGCTGGGGGCTGCCTCTCCTCTCTTCTCCCTCCTGTCTGCTGTCCAGCCTTGCCGGGGTCATTTGATTGCTGGAGAAGCATGTATCTCTTAAGGGTCAACCCAGTGCCATTCAGTACAGTAGCCACTAGCCACAAAGCTCATCCAGATTGAGACGTGCTGTGAGTGTAAAACACACAGTGAATTTTGAAGACAGTACAAAACAGAGAATATAAAAGATCATTAATTATTTATATTGATTATATATTCAGATGATAATATTTTGAATGTATTAAATAAAATATATTATTAAAATTATTTTCACCTGTTTTTACCTTTTTTAATGTGACTAGAAATTTTTACTAGAAAAACCTAAATTACACTTGTGGCCCAAGTTGTATATTTCTATTACACAGTGTTTGGTTGACCTACTTTGTCCCTGATCATTTGGCCTGTTCGAGGGTCTCAGGGAAATAAAACCTAGTAAGCCTACTGTCTAGTTGGAAACAGGCAAATATGCTGTTGTCTAGCAATGAAAGCACTCCATAACATGGCAATCCAGTTTCAGTCCACATGCATTTATTGAGCACCTGCTGAATGCAAGGCATTGAGTGATATAGAGGGAGGTACAGTCCCAACTTTCTTTAGACCTTTACTGCTCAAAGCATGGTCCACCCGCCTATAGTTTGGGTATTATCTGGGAGCTGTTAAGAATGCAAAATCCGGGGACGTCTCTGGTGATCCAGTGACTGACTCTGCACCCCCAGTGCAGGGGCCCAAGTTTGATCCCTGGTCGGGGAACTAGATCCCACATGCCACAACTAAGAGTTTGCCTGCTGCAATTAAAGATCCCACGTGCTGCAACAAAGACCCAAAATAATCACATAAACAAACATAAATATAAGGGAAAAAATACAAAATCTGATTCAGAATCTGCATTTAAGAAAGCTCTCTCGGTGATTCTCATGCACTTTATTTGAGACTGTTCTCAATTCCAGTGTATACTGAGCTGTAGTAGAAGTATTGGTATGTCATTAGAGACCCACAGAGGAAGTAATTTTTCAAGAGATATTCCAAAGTAGTATATTTCCTGACTTAAATATTTACCTCAGGGAGGCTGCAGGGCTACTGAGAAGATAGTCCTATTAAAAAATTGTTCAGGGTGGACTGTGATGCATGCCACTGGAGTAGCTTACAAGGGGAGGCAAGTCTTAGGGGGACAGTCCCTGGGGTGAGCTGGGGCAGTCAAACTCGGGCTGATGGTAGTTCTGAAACTGGACCCATTTGGGGGCTGGACCTTGAAAGGGGTCAGGATATGGACTTACACAGATAGAACAGGGCATTCTAAGCTACAGGAAGCAAAGTATGATGCAAAAGTTCCTCTTAGAAGGATTTCCTTAAAGTATGTCAATTAACAGGAGCATCAGGGAATGGCTTTAATTAGGTATAAAGGGACATTGTGGCCAGAGAGTTGGGAGTGAAATACCAGGCCAGGTAGTGGGTGTTTTCTGTAAGCGGTGTGGGGAAACTGTCTTGGGAGTTTAAGGTTACTGCCTTCAGACTCCTTGACAGGGATTACTGTAGTCCTGGGAGGTTTTGTCCTGGATTAAAATAGCTGCTTGACCCTGAGCCTGTCCCCTGATCTTCCAGGCCTTCCAGTTTCTCATCTGCCCATCAAAATGGCTGAACTTGACTGGTAGGTCTCAAGTTTTTCCCATCAAGACCCTTAAAATTTTTTTCTTTCCGGTAGACTTTTTAATTGTATATTAAAATTTTCTTTTTAAAAATAAAAATGACTCAGGCTTATTGTAAAAAAAGTCCACTAAAATTAAAAAAACTAATTTGCATAATAATAGGTCCGTGTTCCCACTCCCATCCCGAGTTGAGCTCTGGCCATCACTTGCTGTGAGCTCCATATGCCTTCTCTATGTTAATAGTCACACAATACATGTACACATGTATGGAGCTTTCTCTTTTCTTAGCGTTATAGGGTTCTGACTTGTCAAGTTGCTCTTGTGCACCAAAAACTCACTTGATGCTATCTCCGTGCCAATACCTCCTTCTTTGTATTTGCCGAATAGTGTCCACATGTATTATTGTGAAAACTGCTTTATCTACCATATCAAATTTATTCAGTACAGATTTTACCATGCTTTATTAACCAGAGACAAAGATGGGCACTGATGACATTGAGAAATTCACTGTTATATGGACCAAGGCTAAAATCTCCATGTTGATCAGGCAAAATAAAATATTAAAAGTAGTTTGTGGGATTCTCTGTCTTACCCCAAAGGCAAAGCCGTGACTGGGGTGTGATATTTCTTGGCAGCAGATGAAATCTCAGGTGGCTTCCCATGCATTCTGAGGCGTTCTCATGGGGTGAGGAGGAGAGGTGGGTCTTGGGGCACCTCCTCTGGGTAGTTTGGAACCTTCTGCCCTCAGTCGCCTCCGAGATCCTGAACAGCTCCGTGCTTTGGAGGCGGGTGAAAATGAGCCATTTGTCCTGACTTCGGGTGTCCAGTGAGTGCCAGGCTTTGCCCCATCTCATTGGTGCCTCACAGTAACCTTCTACAGTGGTATTTACTGTTATTCCCATTTTCCAGATGAAGAAACTGAGACCTAGGAGAGGGGAGTCACGTAGCCAAGGACCGCAGCGCAAGTCTCGAACACAGCCTGTCTGACCCTGTTCCCATGTTCCCATGTTCTCTGCCATTTTCCAGTGTTGTGTCCCGAGTGCTGGAGTAGAAATTAAATAATGACTGAGAAACCGGGACTCATGTGGGTGGCGATGTTGTGGCTTCTGCTTTTAGAGATCTCATTTGGCATCTGTGAAGTATTTCGTCATCTCTTCTTCCTCTTACCTGAGTGTACACATGAAGTCACTCTTCCCTGTTTATTGACAGACAGTGAGGCACAAAAAGGTTTGGTGACAGGCCTGATCTGTCCAGTCGAGGGACTGTCCCCCAGACCCAGTGGCTTCTTGCAGAGCATCCTTCCCTGGGGCCGAGGCTCTGTGGTTCCCACACTGTTGAATTGACAAGCCAGGTTCAAATTCAAAGGCGTGGGTCCCAAAGAGCATAGCCAACTTGTCATTCTGCCAGGAAAGTACATTCACAAAGCCCCCAAACACAACAGCAGAACCATACCATTTTCTATTACTGTCAGTCCATAAAAGAACAAACATCTTAACATCAAAACACAAGACAGATATGCTTAAGAATTAGGCCCTTCTTAATTCTTAAGAATTAAAGGCAGCTTTTTAACTAGCATAACTTTATAAAACATTCACCGCATTGTCCTTAATTTTCCACCAGCTTGGTGGAAGCCCTGTTGTAAACTGTTATTGGTTCCCCAGGAACCACTCCAAGCTAAACCGTGTCATCTCGCCCTGAAACATGTCCTGAGCTTAGCTGCCCTTTTCCTTCTTTACAGGAGAACAGAATAATAATAATTACTCATGGCCTGTGTTTATGTAGCTCCTTTCTAGAGAAAAGTTCAAAGCTCTTTTCTGGACTTCGTCTACTTATGCTCTTGGCTTCGCTGTGACGGGAGGTGATGGGTGGCTGTTATTATCTCGCCCTCAGTGATGGGGAAATCCAGGACAGAGCAGGGAGGAAATATGCCTCTAGGAGGTGTGTGATCTGTGGCCCTGACCCAGGGCAGAGGTGACCTACTGGGGGAGACTGGCAAATCCCCTTGAAAAATTCAGCCTTTGAGCAGGTCTACAGTCAGCAGGTCAGGCATGCAGGGGGCCCAGTGGGTCCGCTTGGTGGAGACATTGTGGGAGGTCAGCAGAAGGGAGCTCTCCGGTAGCCAGGGAGGCTTCTAGGAGGAGGTGGGCCTGAGCAAGGCCCCGAAGAAGAGTGGAGGATCTGCATAGACTGAGGGGAAGGGAAGACTGTTATAGATGGGGCTTGTGTGAGCAGCACCAAAGGAGGAACGTGTATTGGACCAGTGAGGAAGGGGATTTGGGCTTTGCCGTGTCCCACTTCCCTTTGTTGGCTTCTGAGACGGTAGTAGGTAGTGAGGAGTGGTGGATGCTTCCCCTGGAGTCATGAGTACCCGAGACTCTGATCTCCCTACAGGGGGTCAAGGGCAACACCTTCCTGTTGGTGACAGAGGCCAGGAGTGGGGACCAGGACTGTATCTCCCGGGAGCTTCGTGGACAGAACTGGTGCTCCATGGTGGGGTGGTGCCCAGAGCCTGGCCAAAGGGGTGGTGGGCTGGCTGAGCACAGACATGGAGGTGGAGGGCTACAAACAGAGGCCTCAGAAGGTGGGAGATTTTAGAGCAGTCTGGGCCCACGTCCAAGGCCAGGACTCTCAGGCAGGGCTGACCAGACCTGCTTGGAGCCTGAGGGAGTTCCCAAGAGTGAGCATATGGGGCGGAGATCTGAGTGTCAGCAGCACTTGATCAAGTAGGGGAAAGAAAACAGGCTTGAGTGCAGGCACTTGATTCTGATAAGAAAAGGGTGGGGGCCTCACAGACCTTCGCTCCTCTGTCTTCTGGCCACGTTTGTGGCTGTTTCCGTCTCCCCACAGGGGTCCTGCTGCTGCGGGTGAGGGTTTCAGCTTCAGGCCCCTCACCTGCAGGACTCTTTCCAAGGCCTTTCACCTGGTTAAATATTTATACATATATGCATCTGTCTACCTGTCTGTGTAGATGGGGCTTTCCAGGTAGCACTAGTGGTGAAGAAGCCACCTGCCAGGGCAGGAGATGTAAAAGGTGCGGGTTCGATCCCTGGGTTAGGAAGAGCCCCTGGAGGAGGGCATGGCAGTTCACTCCAGTATTCTTGCCTGGAGAATCCCCATGGACGGAGGAGCCTGGAGGGCTACAGTTCATAGGGTCACAAAGAGTCGGACGTGACTGAAGTGACTTAGCATGCACGCACATATATAGAGAGGACCCACAATTATATAAGCTTTAGGCCCCACAAAACTTGGCTGGGTCTCTGACTCCCTGCTTGTGTTAAGAGCAAGTGCCTGAACTGAGTGCCAGTGCCTGCCTTGGGTGAAGCTTCTGGGAGCTTCAGGAGAAAGGATTCAGGGCCAAGTCTGTAAGCCACTTGCAGTCTGGTTGGGGGCATAAGACACACACACACGACACATTTAGGGACTCGTGTGAAGCTATCACCAAGAGCCACAGTGTAGGCCAGGGACCACAGGTGTGCAGAGAGGGGAGCTGTCCACGTATACTTAAGGGGTGGGAAGGCTTCCTGGAAGAGGAGAGGTGTTCTGAGCAGGGTCTTAGGCAAACCGTTAGGGCTCAGAGAGGGGCGCATTCATCCCTGGGTACCTGGTGGGGGTGGGCCAGGGGCTTTGCGGCAGGAACCCATTGATGTGGTCCTTGTCCTTTCAGCCGCAGTATCTGTGTGAGGCCATGCTGATCCTGGGCAAGCTGCACTACGTGGAAGGCTCATACCGAGATGCCATCAGCATGTACGCACGGGCCGGCATTGACGACATGTCCATGGAGAACAAGCCCCTGTATCAGATGCGGCTGCTGGCAGAGGCCTTTGTCATTAAAGGTAGGTGTGGGCACCAGCCGGGGCTCCCCTTCACTGTGCCCAGGTCATTACACTCTGACCCCCACGTCCCTGGAACACTGACCGGCCAGGTGGTTGCCAGGGTAACCAGCCACACCACTGGCTGACTGCAGGTATGGGTTAAATGTCAGGTCAGAAGGCTTGGGTAACCCGCCCTCGCTCTATTGACAGATAGGAACCCAACTGTGTGCCCTCGGGCATATAGCTCCTCACCTTTCTTGGCCTCCGTTGATTTATCTATAAGACAGGGGCGTAATAACCTGCCCTCACAGGGTTACCATGAACAAGAGGAATCAGTTGTGTAACCAGGTTGGGAAAGGCTTAAAAAATGTGCCACCTGTCGTCAGGCTGGCACCAGTATTGATATTGGCTACAGGTCAGGTGCTTGATGGCAGAGAAACCTGGAATTGCTCAGGTATCTGCCACTCTCCTGCTGTGAGCAGCCCAGGGGGGTGGTGCTGGGATCCTGCGATGGGCGGGTCAGAGCCACCTCCCAGGGTGAGTAGTGTTCTGGTGGGGAGCTAGGCACATGGGCTTAGTAATGTAGGAATTTCATGGTGGGGGTTGTGGATGCCCACGTGGGGAAAGAGTGCCCTTGACCTGAGCTTGCAGGCATTACATGGTAGTGAAAGCCCTACCCCAGACTTGGCACTGCAAATTCCTTCTTCCCTGGATCCTTGAACCCTGGGGTCACAGAGCCTGAGCAGTGGCTCTTGGTGGCAGTGAGGGTCGCAGGAACCTGTCTGTCCAGACTGTTGCTAGGATTCTTGGATGGTCAGTCTTCTCTTTATTCCAGCACAAACCAGCCCCCAGAGTCTAGAAACACATGTGGCCCGGTGGGGATTTGGTGCCTGGTATTGGCAGAGTATTTGTCACCTTCTTTTCTGTTGTAGACGGGGACATTCTGCCATCTTATATACAGGGAAACTGAGGCCCAGAGAGGGAAGGTACCTCGCCCAGAGTTACCCAGAGATCTGTGGTGGAACCAGGATTGGAACCTCCACCTCCTGTTGGCTTTGGACTGTGATTCCCCACTCTGAATCTTCTGTCTCCTTTGGGTCCCGGAGGACTGACTAGTCTGAGCAGGGCGTAGCCTCCTTTGAAAGCTGTTTGTCCACCCCCGAGTCCCTGGGTCCCTTTCACCATTGAGAGACTGTTAATGCCCTCCCGGGAAATTGCTGAGATTTTCACCCCAGACAGACCCAGTGCCGGGCTGTGAGAAGCAGGTGCCCGTCTCGGGGGGTCCAGTGTGGGGTCTTCTCCATTGCTCTCTTGTCCCCTTCTCTGCACCCCTGGCACAGGCTGGGGGGGGTCTTGGGGGGTCGATCTTCATTTGGAATTTGGTAACCACTTCTGCCACCAATTCCCCGAACCTAACACCCTTCCGCAGGGCTCCTTTCCGGCACTTTTTCCTGTAGACCTGGCTCGGTACCTACTGCTCCCTGTCTCCCGCTTTCTACTCTTTCCAGCACGCCTCCAGCTTCTTGGGGGAACACAGGCCCGGTGGTCAGAGGTGCTGCAGGGGAGGTAAGGAGCCGGGTGTCCCTGGCGTGGGCTGCTCGATCACCTGGCTGTGCTGGCTCCCCAGCCCCCACTGACTGCACGCGGCCTTGTGCTTGCCTGCCTCCTCTCTGCCTGTCCTCTCTGTCCTGTTGCAGCACCTGTACCCTGCTGCTTGGCATGCTGAGGTTCACGGGACCCTGTGTGTGCTTGAGACTGCACGTGGCCTCCAGAGTGTGCATGGTGTTGGTTTTCCTGGGTCTAGGGGATCCAGCAGGGTTCCCCAGCAGAGAGTAGGGGGTGGGGATGGCTCATCATTGGTCCTGACTCCATCTGTGAGCATGGGGCTTGTGCGAGCCTGCCAGGCTGCCAGAGCAAAATGTCATTGACTCATGCTCAGTCGTGTCCGACCCTTTTGCGACCCCATGGACTGTATCCCACCAAGCTCCTCTGTCCATGGGCTTTCCTAGGCAAGAATAACTGGACTGGGTTGCCTATTCCTCCTCCTGGGGATCTTCCTGACCCAGGGATTGAGCTATTGTTTCTTGAGTCTCCTGCATTGCAGGCAGATTCTTTATCATTGAGCCACCTGGGAAGCCCCAACATAGACTGGGTGACTTTAATAGGAGTTTGTCACAGTTCTGGAGGCTGCGAAGTCCAAGATCCATGTACCAGCAGCGTTGGTGTCTGGTGGGGGCTCACTCCATGGGTGGCGGGTGGCTGCCTTCTCGATGTGTCCTCACGTGACCTCTCCTCCCTGTGGGCTCCTGGAGAGATCTCTTCACCTGCTTATAAAAGCTCTAATCCCATCATCAAGCCCCCACCCTCATGACCTCATCTAACCCTAGTTACCTCCGAAAGACACCGTCTCCAGGTACCACCCCATTTCGGTTAGAGCTCCAGTGGATGAACTTGGGGCCCACAAACATTCAGTCTGTAAGCAGAATGGTGGCGGCAGCATGCCCCAGAGTTCAGCAGACAGCAATCTACATTCATTAAACCCTCACTCCATGGCAGGCATGCCCTCCTTCAGTCTACACAGTAACTCGCCGAGTAGGTGTTCTCTTCATTCGTGTGTTCTAGACCAGGAGTTGGAGAAGGCAGTGACACCCCACTCCAGTACTCTTGCCTGGAAAATCCCATGGATGGAGGAGCCTGGAAGGCTGCAGTCCATTGGGTCGCTGAGGGTCAGATACGACTGAGCGACTTCACTTTCACTTTTCACTTTCATGCATTGGAGAAGGGAATGGCAACCCACTCCCGTGTTCTTGCCTGGAGAATCCCAGGGACGGTGGAGCCTGGTGGGCTGCCATCTATGGGGTCTCACAGAGTCAGACACGACTAAAGCGACTTAGCAGCAGCAGCAGCAGCAGCAGACCAGGAGTTACAAGCAACGAGGAGAAGGGACCCTTGTGGATGTCCCTGGAACTGGCAGAATCAGGATTTAAACCCAAGCAGCCAGATCCCATAAACACTCTGTGATGGTGCTGCTCAGAGTCCTAGACTGAAAGGAATCATGGAAATGATATAGGTCAGTTCTCAGGTAACAGATGAAAAAGGCTGGCGGAAGTGAAACAACTTACCTGGACATCAGTTAGCTTGTGTGTGAACCAGAATGCCCTCCCTCTAGGCTGCCTCTTTTCAGCCTTTGTCAGCAGATGTTGGGTGGCCTCCTACAAAAGCCTGACGTGCCTGCTCCCCAGTACTCTGCCTGACCAAGCCATTACAGCCGGGCTTCTGTACCGTCTTGCATTGGAGTCTGCTCTGTGGTTCCACCTGGTCCCTTCCTGTGGGGCTGGGAGTTGGGTTCTGCAGCCCACCTGCCTGGAGGGAAGGGGGTGAGGCTGTGTGCCGTAGTGGGAGGGGCCTGAGCGCCCTGCCTGGAGGCTCAGTGGGGCTGTAAGTGTGGGTGTCTCAAGAGGAGGCTCTGGGTCTCTTCAATCACGAGAGACATAAAAACACACTCAACTCACCTGCTTTCCCCTTCAAAGCAGAGGGACTTGGCAGTGTGTCCTCTGGGAGGTCACTCACCAGGACTTGACCTTGCTCTGAAGTTGGGGGGACATGGATGAGAACAGAAACTTCTTCCTGATTCTCAGGGAGGGCTTCAGACACCATCCCAGGAGCTTGAGAGAGGGGGCAGCTGAAGCAGTTGTGGTTTTCTCTTGCTTAAAGTGAAGAAGCCTTGTGTGCACATACACGGATATTGCATGGAGTTGGGGAGGGTCATATCTCCAACTCCTCTAAGGGGAAAAAAGTTATTGTCTATGTCAAATTTAATCAGAAACAATATGAAAACTACAAACTTTTCACTAAGATAGAAAAATAAAACAGCTTCACTTCCCTGTCTGAATGAACTGTTCCCCAACATCACACCTGGGATCAGACTGACCTGATCCTGCCAGGAGCGGAGGACTGGATTTTAGGGCCTCACATGGGCCCCCAGGACATAGGCTGGGCTCTGTCAAAGCCTCTGGCTTTAAGGAAGGACTGTCTCTCCCCAGGTCCTCCAGCTCCTCCTGGCTGCCGAGTTGATGGGTCTGCCCCACAGAAATAGGCCTATATTGTGGCCAGCTGCTCCCAAGTCCCCTGCTGGCCCGGATGGAGCTGAGGGCCCTGTCCCTTCCTGTCGCAGTCCCCCAGTTGGTCCCTTCTCCCCTAGTCTTCCAAACTTCTCTGGTTATCTGATTTTGTGGTATACCCAGAAACGTGAGGCGTGGGCCCTCCCGCTCTGGACCCTGACAGTATGATGGGGGCAGGGCACGGGGCTGCAGGATTATCACTTGCACCACCCAGGACCTTATTGGAAGTGTAGACTCAGGCCCCACACCAGATGTACTGAATCAGAACCCGCATTTTTAACAGCATCCCCAGGTGATGTGTATACACCTTACAGTTTGAGAAACAATGCCCTGGAACTCTCGTTTAATAAATATTTGTTGGCTGGTGGATTGACCTTCAGTTCATCTCTAGAATGGAAGGGAGTTTTTCTGCTCACTCTTTGGATGCAGAAACTGAGGCTTGTCCGCAATTGTGCAGCCTGTGAGTAGCAGAGCTTGGACTGGTGGCCGGTGGTTGTTTCCCAGGCTCCCATGGCTGACTAATATTCTGTCATACTAATGTGTATGTTCTGCGTCTTCCTTACCCATTCATCTGTGATGGGCGTGTAGGTTGTCTCCATGTCCTGGCTGTTGTGAACAGTGCTGCTGTGAACACAGAGGTACATGAGTAGACACCTCCTTTTGATACCATTCTGGTTGGTTTGGGGGAAACATCTTCCATTTACTTTGGATTAAAGATAATCTAGAAGAATTTGGTGTCGAGGCTCTTCTCAGAAGACCTGTCCTCAGTACCGCCCATCTTTGCAGAGCCCTGCTGGTTTGATTCTGCGTGCTCGTGGCTGTCAGCTTGTCTTCCTACGAAACTTGAAGCCCCTTGAGGATAGAGGGTCATTTCTTCAACATTCCTAGTCTTCTCTCCCTCTTCTCCCTTCCCTTCCCGGACCACATGTTTCTGATAAATGAGGTCACTCCTGGTGCTCAACATGATCTAGAAAGTTCTGTCCCTTCATCTTTTCTTAGGCCACTGTCCTCGCCAACCAACCCCATTTTTGTTCCTCTACATGTAGGTAGCACCAACACTTTCTTCCAGACACAGTTCAGGTGACCCCTCCACCAGGAGATCCCCCTGATTGTAGCTGCAGACTACAGCATTCTCTCCCTCTGTCAAGCTCGTTTGGACCTTGGCCCAGTCTCCCCAGTTAGAGATCGGTTTGCTTCTCCTGCCAGGGGTCTGGTGTCTTGTCATTGTGCCCCTGGCCCAGCTCCCACTGGAGAGAGTAAAATTTGCCAGCAGTTGATTCAGCAAGTGCCCGCTGGGGGTGCCACGATGGACACCTTGGGTCCCTCCTCTCAGAGGAGTGGCAGGTAGGTGAGCAAAGCCTGCTGCTGGTGTGCTGTGCCCCGGGAGAAGTGGCCGCTCTGGAGGAGGCCTGCAGCGTGCAGCGGCCATCCAGCGCTGGTGAGTCATAAGCCGCCTAGGGCCACACTTTCCAGCCCTGCCTGTGCATCAGCAGGCTGTAGTGTCAGTGAAGTCCACCATTTGGGAAAAGCAGGAAACAGGAACTCCCAGTGGTGGCTGGTCTGTAGCTTACTCCCATGGCCTGCTGGGCAAGATGCCAGGCTTGCTGCCCGGCCGTGGTGTCCTGGCCACGTGGCTGCCCCCAGTTCTGTGGGCTGCTCTGCCTTGACATCTTGGTGGGGGTGGGAGGGTCGGTCTTTGAATCCCCTTGGGGGCTACAGCTCCTCAGCTGCCCGTCTCCAAGTAGGAGAATCACTGATGCCCAGGGAGAACTTGTTTGACCCACTCTGTTCCAGAGAGGGGAGTGAGTGAGACCTAGCAAGTTGTGGGGCCTTCCCAGGTGAGCTGGCACGTGAGGCTGAACTTTAGGATGGATTAGCTGCAGATGGATGGAAGAGGTGCCTTCCAGGTAAAGGAAAAATCCAGAGGGAGGCCCTGGGGAAATGGAAGTGACTTATTTGGAGTAGAGTATAGTCATACCTTTCTGGACTTAAGAGAGTGTGTGGGAGGGACTGGGAAATGAGGGGGCATCGAGAGCCTGGCAGGAAGGCTTGTGGTATCCCTTTTGCTGGTGTTCCAGAATTTTGGCCCTAGGTGGCCATACCATGGGGTGTGGCACAGCCTGTTTCCCATAAAACTGGGCTCATCTGTTGGCCAGCACCCTGTCTGGGCCCATCTGGAGCAGTCTAGGCAAAGCCATTGTGGATCCACGTAATGAACTGTCCTCTTTTCTGCTGATCTGAGTTCTAAGGGCATCCCCAGTTCTCATGGACATGCATGATGCTTCAAGGCCTGTTCTTTTGACACCTTGAGCCTTACCCAGTTCAGCCCTGAAAGCCCCAGGGTCGCTGTCCACCTCTCAGCAGTTCTTTGGCAGATGACTGCCTTCTCTCCTCCAGCCTGTGTTGCTTCCTATTCTCTGGCCCTTGCGGCAATGATCCCCCATTTCTGCGGCCATGTGTCCTGCCTGAAACCCTACAGACCTAGTCACTGCTGCCTAGTTTGGGGCTTGTGGACCCCTTGAAAGCCAGAGGTGCCTTGTGCTTTAGCCAAGCCAATCCCTTTGCCTCTTGCTCGCAGTCCAGCACCAGGGAGGCTACTCTGGGAGGTTTATCTCCTGGCCAGCTAATAAAAGGATGACCTGGCCATGGAGGGAGATAGCCCTGGTTCACCCAAAATACTGCAGTATGATGCTAAATTGTGAAAGTGCTGTGAAAATTTTAAAGTAAAAATGTAAAAAACATTAAGTAGCTGTGAGAATTATCTTTTCCTCACTCCTCAAGATTTTTTTTTCTGTTCATTCAGTCTCTGAAACCGCCAGCTCTTCTGCTCTCTCCTGGGATTTTATGGCTTTGTGTGTGTGTGTGTGTGTGTGTGTGTGTGTGTAAGTTCAAGCTTATGCACACGTGTCCTTTTTTTAAAAAGTAACCATTTATGTCTGCATGCTCACTCAGTAGGGTCCCAAAGACTGTAGCCTGCTAGGCTTCTCAATCCATGGGATTTTTTTCCAGGCAAGAAAACTTTGAAAAAATGAAAGAACACCAGGCAGCTCCTAGGGTGGGATATGGTGGGGATATTTGGTTTGGGGTTTTTTTTTAGTCCTGGTATGGCAGGAATTAGCTGTTTATTTTGGCTTCCTTCTTCAAGGGGCGTGGGCCATCTGCCTTGTGGGAAACGGGTCAGCCCTGGCCCCAGACTGTGAGCCCTGGAGGGAGAGGCTGGCCTGCAGATGGAGACGAATGAGCAGTCTGGGCGTCTTGCAAGGGGCTGGTGTGTTCATTGTGTGCTCACCAAGACTTTACTGAGGTCCTGCCTGGGTTGAGAGATACAAAGCAGGGCAGGAAGGTGGGCGGACTCACAGAAGGGAGACGGTGGAGCTGGGAGTGAAGGAGTGGGTGTGGTCTCCCTGCATCATCTCCTGATGGCCCATTCCTCCGTCGTTGGAGGCCACCCCCGAGAGTAGTTGGTGGGGGTGTGAAATGTGGACGGGACAGAGGGGTGCATTTGAGAAACCAGCACTGACACCATGGCCCAGCTGTGCCAGGGTAGACGGCTGTCATTCAGCCATTAGATACACATGTGAAAGGCAGGCCCCCATGGGTGGCCAGAAGCCTGAGATTTGGGAACCGCTGGCGGGTCATCGAGGGTAAGTAAGGAAAGACGTGTGGAGTCTGGGCTGAGAGGACGGATGGTGTTGAAGCCGGAAGACCTGGGTCTGGCTGGCACTTAGAGTGGAGAGGTGTTGGAGGGAATCTCTTTTCCCTGAGTTAGATTTCCTGTTTGTCATTCTAGGGAAGGGCTAAACCCCTACCTAAGAGATCATTTTGAGCATTACTTGAAATGTTTTCTGAGAGCACATGCTCTGTTCTTCAGAATATCGTCAAATTTAATGTTCACAGCCAACCTATGAGGTGGACACTGTTAGCGACCTTATTTTGTGTTTGGGGAAACTGAGACTTAGATCTCTGTAAATATTTTGGGGTATATTCTTCCAGTCTTTTTTTCCTGTAGGTTTATATTTTAAAGAAAAATAAGTTCATGCATTCATGTATTTTGTAACTTGTTTTTTGAAGTTAATATTTTATAAACTAGTTTCTACTATATGTGTACGTTAAAGTAGCACATAGCATTTCATTGCAAGAATCTATTGCAGTTTAGCAAATTTATCTCCTGTTATTGAACCTATAGGTTAAGTCTGTCTCTCTCTCTCTTTTTTTGCCATTATAACAATGCTGTACTGGATATACTTAAAACTAAATCTTTAACTTTTTTGCATACATTATCTTTTTAAGGATAAATTTCTAGAAGTAGAGTGAAGTCAAAGTATATATCAGTCACTTTTCAGAGACTGATACAAGTCAAATTGGCTGCTCTTCTTTTCTTAAATTTTTTCAATTGGTAAAATATAAAATTTAGCATCTTAACCATTAACAATCTTTTGGCTGCAGTAAAATACACATAAAATTTATTATCTTAACCATTTTTAAGTGTACAGTTCAGTGGTGTTAAGTACATTCATGTTGTTGTGCAACCAATCTCCAGAACACTTTATCTTGCAAAATTGAAACTCTGCGTCCAGTAAACAGCTTTCCATTCGCCCCCCGCAGCCCCTTGCAGCCCCCATTCTACTTTCCGTCCTTGATTTGACTACTGTAGGTGCCCTGTAGAAGTGGAATCATGCAGACTGTCTTCTGTGACTGGCTTATTTCACTTAGCGTGATATCCTTAAGGTTCATCCGTGTTGTTGCATATGACAGGACTTCTTTTCCTTAAGGCTGAATAATATCCCCCTGTATATATATCTTACATTTTCTGTATCTGTCCATCAGTAGATGCTTGGGTTGCTTCTGCCTTTTTGCTATTGTGAATACTGTTGCTATGATCATAAGTGTACAATATCTCTTCTAGACCTTTTTTTTCAATTCTTTTGTGTATATACCCAGAAGTAAAGTTGCTGGGTCATATGGTAATTCTGTTTTTAATCTTCTGAGGAATGACCGAGCTGTACCACCTTGTATTCCCACAGTTGTCTGCTTTTGAGTGTGATTTGTAAGAGCTCTTCCCAGCCTGGCCTTGAGGCTTCCCCTCTGAGGGCTGGACCAGTCCCTGGCATGTCTTCCTCTCTGCCATCCTCCACCTCCATGGGGTGTGCCCTTCCTGCGTGCCCTGTACTCTTTGACCAGCTGGGTAGGCAGGAGGGAGGGCTCCACATATCTGGAAAGTTCCACTACAGAAAGCATCATGTTCTCCATCTCCACATCCAGAACCCCAGGCTCCAAGGGCGGGGCTTCTTGGAAGAACTGCCGTCCAGGATGGGATGAGTCACTCAGACTGATGAGGCCAGGGCCAGCCTGTGTGTTGAACCCAGGGCTGTGCCAGGGTCAGTTTGCCTCCAAACGGAAAGTTTGGAGTTCATGAGAAAGCAAGAGTTCTTCTTGAAAGAGGAGCTCCGCTCTCATAGGACAGGGTGTTTTCACAGAAAGACCCCTCTGCTAGTGGAAATTCAGGAGGTAGTACCCAGTGCTTCCTGGTAGCCCCTGGCTTCTTGACACTTGACAGGGCTGGGATCCACTGGGATCTTTGGGGAGCAGGCTCAGGAGCAGCCTGTCTCTGTCTTGGACCTAGTGTGGTCTCACACACAGGGCGGAGGGTGAAGAAACTCGAGGCCTGGAGTCCCTGGTATATTTCCCATTAGATATTCATAGACAGGAAAATGGACCTTCATTTGAATCAAAGAGCAAATATAAGGCAAAGAAGCCTGTTTTTATGGACAGAACTCAGTAATTGGACCGTGACTCTCACTAGGAGGAGCTCCAGGAAGCTTTTTGGTCTTCTGTATGTTGGAAATTATTTCATACACCACCACTTCAATGACTATATCCCCTCTAATTTGATCTTCATTAGTTCCCTAGAGTCATAATTGCTGCCTTTAAAAGAGGAATATTTTTATTGTTTTTAGATATATTTTTATACAGTTCCTAGGTCTTGAGTGTGTAATTTGATGAATTTGTAACCAACAGCCCAGTAAAGACAAAGAACATATTCATCACCCCAGAAAATTCCCTCAGGTCCTTTGCCTATTGGTCCCTTCCCCAATCCCACCCCAGGCAATGATTGCTTCTTTTCTATTAATACAGGTAATAATTTTGCTCTTGTTTAGA
Source organism: Budorcas taxicolor (assembly GCF_023091745.1). Lineage (NCBI taxonomy): Eukaryota > Metazoa > Chordata > Mammalia > Artiodactyla > Bovidae > Budorcas > Budorcas taxicolor. The sequence continues at coordinate 88,883,961 of NC_068920.1, forward strand.
ATGACATATAACTGAAATCATAGAGCCTGTACTTTTTGATATCAGGCTTCTTCTGCACAATTATAAGTTCTGAGAGATTCATCTGTGTTGTTTATTTCTGAGTCGTATTCCATTGTATAACTATGCTACGGTTTGTTTATAAATTCAGCATGAACTGTTTTTTAGAGAGGGAGAAGCTTCACCAGGCTCTGCACTCTGCCTGAGTGAACGTGCACATTCCTCTATGCATCCTTCCACTCACTGAACACCAGGTCTTGCTCTCGCTGGGTGCAAAGATCAACCAGAAATGGGCAGAGGAAAGTTACAGTGTAGGGGAAGGGCACACGCAGAGGAAACACAGCTAAAACGTTCTGCTGGTTCTGGAGTCGAGAGACTTCCGAAGCCTTCAGGGAAGAGGTGGTTTCGCTGTGAGCTTCCAAGGAGGATGGATTTAGAATTCTGCAAGAAGCACAGTGGAGAGGCCCCTGCTAGGAGCTGAAGGAACGGATGAAGCGTAGGGAAGGTAGCAGCCCCGCAGACAGATGCTTTGTCGCGGCCAGCCCCCTGGGGTCTTGGAACTGGCAGCCTGAACCTGCCAGGCAGCTGGCATCACCCATCCCAGTTCTGGGCCCAGAGGTAAGGCAGTAGGGAACCCAACCAGTAGCGTATCTCTGGCCCGGGGCGGGGAGGACGGGCACAGGATGTGTGGAAGCAGACCCTCTCTGTGTCTTCTGGAGTTGGCTGTGCCCTCCAGCCATCTGCGCTTGGCTTCCAGGCCAGGTGTGAACAGTTTCTGTGTCCCGCTGGGCTTCAGGGAGCATCGGCCATGGGTCTCGAGAGGAGAGGCTGGGCCAGCACTAGCAGTGATGCGGGGGTCCTGCCTTCTGGTTGCGTCTCCTCCAGCTCACCCTCTGTTCTTCCTCCCCCGTCAGTCCTCTCCTGGTTCTGAGTCATTTGGCAAGAGGCATGTTGACACTTGGTGACCCGGGTAACTGAGTCTTTGTGTCGAGCAAGGGCCTTCACGGCCTGTGCCCAGTGTTTCCCAGACTGAGGCACCCTGACCTTTGAACCAGTTCACACCCCATCCTGGCAGAGGGCAAGGTCACTGAATCCATATGGGTTGACATCTAGCCAAGAAAAGCAGTCATTCCTTACCTTGTGTTTGTAGAGTACTCTGTGCTTTGTCAGACATGATCGGGCTTGTTGTTTGTTCAGCCAGCCAGTGCTTGCATCGTGCCTACTGTGTGCCAGGTTGTAGAAAGGGGAATGTGATGAGGCCTATGCCTTTAAGGAGCCTACAGTCTGGCTGAGCAAACATGTGCACAAATAAATAAGTATAAAAAATGGTGGGGCTGAAATATGTAAAGTATAGACCAGGAGAGATGGTTGATTATACCAGGGCGTACCAGGAGGAGCTCCACAGAGGAGGTGGCACTCGGTGGGGCAGAAGGTGAGCTGTAATTTTGGGTGGACTTTGGGGGTTCTTACATTCGAGGCAAGAGGAACAGTCTGAGCAGTCGGCATCTGGGAGCAGAGGCTGGGTGCGGGTGCAGCAGGTCCGGTGTCCTAGTCAGCTCAGGCTTAGAACAAAGCACCACAGACTGGCTGGCTTGTACCCCTAGAGACACTTGTTTCTCATAGTCCTAGAGGCTGGAAGTCTGAAATCAAGATCAGGTTCTGGTGAGGCCCCTCTTCCAGACTGTTTGTTATTGATTTTAGTTGCTAAGTTGTGTCTGGCTCTTTGAGACCCCTGACTGTAGCCTACCAAACTCCCCTGTCCATGGGATTCTCCAGGCAAGATTACTGGGGTGGGTTGCCATTCTCTTTGCCAGGGGATCTTTGTGACCCAGGCGTCAAACGTGTGTCTCCTGCATTGGCAGATGGGCTCTTTACTGCTGAACCAGATTGCAGGCTGCCAGCATGTTGCTGCATGCTCACATGATGGAACAGTTGAGGGAGCTCTCTGGGGTCTCTACAGACTCCAGCCTCAGGACTTAATCACTTCCCCAAGGCTAGCCTCCTCATATCATCACCTTGGGCTTTAGGTTTTCAACCTGTGACTTTCAAGGGGACACAAACATTTAATCTATAATGTGTGGTGAGAGACAAGGCTAGGGAGTTGACAGGGATGAACCTTGGAGGGTGTGGTACAGAGAATCAGGAGTTTGCTATAGCAGCAGGGACCCTTGTAGGGGTTGTAAGCAGTAGAGTTTTAGAAGGATCACCCTGGGAGCCATGAGCAGGATGGATGAGAGCCTGGAGGCAGAACTATGAGCTGCACGTGACAGGAAGGCAGTTTATCTCTTTATCTACTCAAGATATAAAGCCCGAAATTAGGAGATAAGAGAGGGGGAGGGGAGAGGAGGTTTGAAATGTTAAGTGGTCATCAGTTGGATGTTAGGGCCAAAAGCAGAGAGTGGAGGATTCTCTTCTTATCCCTTCCTTCAGTTAGTTCATCTTGAACACCTACTACGTGTCACATACTGTGTGGGCACAAAGATGAGAACGACCTGAGTTCTGCCCACTGAGAACCGCCATCTAGGGCAGCTGTCTCTAGTCAGGAGTACAATTTAAGCAGACTTTGACCCCTCCCCTGCCTCAAGGGAGAAGCAGGGGAAGTGATTTATTGGTGCATACATTGGAAGTTTTCAGGGTGTAGTTCTTCAGGCAAGGTGTTCAAACTCTTCAGGAATCTGCCCTTTACCATCAAGTCTCATCTCTGCTCTGTGTAGACTTCATTTTTTTTTTTTTTTAATGACTAAGAGTTTAGTCAGTCTTTTTCCTGTCTTAAAACAACAGATAAAAATATAGTTGTTTTCCTTCACAGCTTTCTCTTCCTGGTTTCTTATAGTTTCGGGATTTTTGTTTTTGTTTTGACTTTAGAGTGGCTCAGAGGTTAAAAGTGTCTGCCTGCAATGCAGGGACCTGGGTTCGATCCCTGGGTTGGGAAGATCCCCTGGAGAAGGAAATGGCAACCCACTCCAATATTCTTTCCTGGAGAATCCCATGGACAGAGGAGCCTGGTGGGCTACAGTCCATGGGGTTGCAAAGAGTCGGACACGACTGAGCGACTTCATTTTCACTTCACTTTTCTTATATTTAAAATTTGGTAAGAAAACACACATGTATAAAATATACCATCTTAACCATTTTTAAGTGTACCCTCATGTTAATGACATTCACATTATGTTGCTTCGTTTTAAGGTCAGCTTTCCCTAACATTTCCAGTCTGACCTCTTAGCTGTTCAACAAGCCCAGTGGAAGGGGTGAGAATTCTGGGATGGGGTCCTCTTGGCCCCACCTGGCCACGTGCACACCCTAGCCAATCACTGTGGGCTTGATGATAAGTCAGCCTGGATCACGTGCCTGCCCTGGAGGTGGGATGGGGTCTTTACCCTGTGAACCATGGGGGCTGAGGCTGCGGGATGGACACTCAAAGGGAAAGTGAGGTGCTGCTGCTGAAAGAATGGGAAGTGAATGCCAGGGACACAAAAACAGCAGATTCTCCTGCAGGCACATAGGATCTGAGCGTATAACGTAGGCGGGGTAGAGATTGGTTGGTTCCTCGAGAGGTCTGTGTGTAAGTGCTGTATAATCGAGCAGCTACCATGTGCAAGGACTGGCACTGATACAGTCCAGAGAGACTCATTTGCTCAAGTCTAACTACTGGGGGAGAGAAGAGTTGGATGTAAATAACCGCTCCAGGATGCAGACATGGAGAGTGCCTTGGGAGGGTCAGGGTTGCTTTGTGGAGTGCTGTCTGGAAGGCCAGGCAGGAGCTGAGCATGCGGGTACCACCAGTGTGGTTCCCCACATGGGGCACGGGTGCCTGCTGTCTGCCCACCGCTTGATGCCAGCCGCTGCTAATACCATTCTTGCTTTAGGCCTTTCCCCCCACTCCCCGGACCTCTGCTTCCCACTGGCTGTTCCAGAGTCTCAGATGAGGCCCCCCTGGGCCCCTGAGAGGGGCCTGGAGTTGGGCGCCCGCACCTTCAAGCAGGGCAGGTCCGAAGTGCGCCCCTCCTCCTGCAGGCCTCTCCCTGGAACGCCTGCCCAACTCCATTGCTTCCCGCCCCCGCCTGACTGAGAGGGAGGAGGAAGTGATCACCTGTTTTGAGAGAGCCTCCTGGATCGCTCAGGTGTTCCTGCAGGAACTGGAGAAGGTAAGCTGGAAATGACAACCTCGTCGTCATCACTGCCCTCTGCTGAGCACGTGTATCTGTGCACCACCCAGCCCTCCAGCCCCGCCAACTAACCCCATAGGTTATGCTTGTGCAAATTAGAAAAGAGGGCCCTGCACCCATCCTTAAGATGCTCTGGAAACTCCTTATAGTATCCTGATCCTGTTAGCTTGAGACTCTTTACTGCCAGAAAACTGTTTTAATAAATAAGAGTCCACGCTGTCTATGGGGAGCCGGCAAACTCCTTGATGAGCTCAGCTCGTATGACCAAATTTGACAGCCCTGTTTGAGACAGCCCTCACAACAGCTCTATGAAGTAAGTATTATAGTCATCTCTGTTTAATAGATGAGGCTTAGGTTAGTCTATTTGCCCACTCCTGTCCCCTTGGAGGGCTTTCCTGGGTGGCTCGTGGTAAAGAATCCACCTGCCACTGCAGGAGACACAGATTCGATCCTGGGTCCGGAAGATCCCCTAGAGGAGGAAATGACAACCCACTCCAGTATTCTTGCCTGGGAAATAGCCCCACAGACACAGGAGCCTGGGGGGCTACAGTCCATGGGGTCTCAAAGAGTTGAACGTGACTTAGCGACTGGTCAGCACCACCCACTCCCCTTGGAGGGGTGCAGTCAGGCCAGACGCTCTTCTCGACTCTCAGGTGCTCTGGGAGTCCCTCACTGGATCCCCTGGTGGGGAAGAGGCCCATTCTTAAGGCTGCAGAAACAGGACTCGAGTGTATTCACCGGCACAGGTCCATGTGGAGACTTGAGTTGACCTCTGCCAAGGTCACATGCAGTGTTTTAGAAGCTCTTCACATTTGAATTACATATGGTTTGGAGGAAGCATTCAGGAAAAGGAGAAAATCACCCATTCAGTAGAAGCCTGGCCTTTGGACTCTGTAAAGGGGACCATGTAGGCGATGAGCTGTAATGGTGTTCAGGGCTGGAATCAGCACCCCGGGGACTCTGGGCTCACAGATGGGCCTCGATAACTGGTTATGTGGGTCCAGGGAGGGCAGGCCGTGGAACCCTGTGCATTCTCGGCAAGACTGGGTATGCCTTCTAAGACCCAGCGCCATCCTCTGAGGAACTAAGAATCCTTCTTAAACCTATGTCAGTTTTTGAAAAATAGGGTGGATGGCTCGTTAATTTTTTTTCCCCTTGGATCAGAGAGGAAGGTGGCGTGAAGGCAGGCCCTCCCAGAGCTGAGCTTAAGTGACAGCTCAGTTAATAATATAGTTGTTTCTCAGCTTCCCCAGAGACCCGGGCTCAGCCATCCAGCTGTTCTGAGGTATGTGACAGGACAGTGCAGTGCCTGGCATTTGGTAGCCACTTGAGTACTTGTTGAATGAATGTACCAATAAATACAGAGCCCGGAACGTGTAGCTGGCCAGACTTGAGTCTGCAATCATGGCTCAAGCCAGCTTTGTGTTCTCAGGCACTTTCTGAGCCTCAGTTTCCTCTGAAGTGCAAATAAAACCAGCGTTGGAGGGCTGTTGTGGGCATCCGGCATTTGCATGCAGAGAATGGTTTAGACTTATTTTATTTATTTATTTATTTTTTCTGAAGGGTAGTGTTTTATTTGACAGACAGCATGGGCTTCATACATATCCCTTATCAATGCCTTTAAAACCAAACAACTTTAAAATTTAGCAACAGTTTCTCCAAGTACAAAAATACACATTTATTACATAGGGTAGTAAAATTTGTCAAGGTATACAAAATCAAAGCATTTTAGATAAAGCATTGGTCTAATATATTGTAGATTGACAGAGTATAATAAAATGACATGTAGTCTGTCTTCAAATCATACAATGTAATACTTAGTGGGTAGGAAACCATCCACTCAGTTTAAAGCATAGAGGATGCTGAGGTTCTTCCATAACCATTACTAGTCTCTGTGTTCCCTTAGATACTCCTGTAACATTTCATGTGAATAATTAGTATTGCTGGAAAGTATTATATTGTAGACTTATTTTAAGTGGAAGCAGATCAGGTTGCGTTTGGTCTGAATACTGCGCTACGTGTCCCTGAGGTGCCTGGGGGCTTGGGAGGTGCTGGAGCCGCTGCCCCTGCCTGGACTGACCCTGGCCCCAGCCCCTCAGCCTTGGAACCTGCAGACAGCAGCTCTCTCTGTGTCTCCCTTGCTAGGTCACAAGTAACACCACATCCCGGCACCTGAAAGGCTCGCACCCGGTCGACTACGAGCTCACCTACTTCCTGGAAGCCGCCCTCCAGAGCGCTTACGTGACGCACTTGAAGAAGGGGTAGGTTGCTGGCAGAAGAGCAGGACCTGGTCATTTCTTCCCGTCCTGGGAGCTGCTCACGTTGGTCTCGCTGAATCAGGTCCCCCTTGTCTCTTGGACATGTGTGTGTGGACTCCCTGGAGAGGACAGCGTGGGGGGGTGGGTTGGCTTGTTCCCGCCTTGTCAGATGAGCATGCCCAAGAGCTTGGGAGCGGGGCCGGGCTTCAGGAAGCTGCTGAAGCAGTGAATCCTGCACGTGTTGCGGGATGGTCGTCTTTAGAAGAGGAGGTTCTGGGAGCCGATAGGGTATGGGAAGAGGGAAGGACAGTGAGCCAGGCGGTCTGGCTGTGGTTGCTGTCGCCCGAAGTGTCGGCTGAAGTCATTTTGCTTCCCTGAGCCTCATTCTTTCCAAAACATAATGGAAAAGGCAATTCCTGCTTGTTCCATCTTTCAGGGGGCTGTGAGATACCAGGGGAGATGTGAAAGTAAAGGCTTGGCATCGTTTTGGGGGGTGCAACTGCCTGCAGATGAGGTGGCAAGAAGCTCATTCTCCTGTGTGTTGACTGGAGGGCTTGGGATGCACAGACACGGGCCGAGAACCCCTTTCTTAGTCTCTTGCTCCTTGGGGTTAAGAAGGGCGCCCTCCCTTGTGAAGAGCCTGGTAGATGTTCCCACCTGCTGGGGGTGGGGCTGGGGGTGTAGGTGCCAGGCCCAGTGTGGTGTTTCATGGTGTGTTGGGTGGTGGTGGAGATGGAGGAAGAGGCGACCCAACCAGGAGGGTGTGTTGCTGGTGGCGTTGGGTCTTTGGCGGTTCTACAGGACTCAAGCCCTCCACCAGGCTGAAGACTGGCAGATAGGGGTCTGGGCTTCCTGCGCCCCGAGTCCCTCAGCATTATTACCACCTTCTGCAAACACTGTGGGCTGGGGCCATGAGGACATTCTGGCAGGCAAGGGGACCTGGGGGAGTGGGGACTCGTGTGCTCAATGGAGTTGGTCACTGTGCAGGTTGGGTGAACACCTCGCCTTTCTCAAGCCTCCCAGGTGGAGGTGGGCCTGCCACACAGGTTACCTCCTCCCCACAGGTGAGGAAACAGGGTCAGGATCAGCTTTCGTTGCTCTGACTGGCTGGAGTCCTGTGAGGCCCCTGTGTCATTTTGGGTGTGATTCATTTTGTTAAATTCCACTTTATTCATTCTTTTCACATTTTTTGAATAGAAGACTCTTACACAAGATACCAGAATAAAAAGGTACAGGGGACAATAAGTTTTCCTTCCCTCTCCACCCCCTGCCTCCTGGTTCCTCTGTAGGCAGTGTTCCTAGGATCTCGTGTCATTCCAAGAAAGTTAGCAGCGTTCCCAAGTGGTTATATGCACGTAGCATTTTCTTCCTTTTTAAAATGCGTATTCTCCATTTGCCTTTTTTCACTTAAAATGTATCTCTTGGAGATTGTTCCGCATCAGAGCTGCCTTTTCTTCACACTGCTGGGTGGTATTTGTAGTACCCTGTAGTTCAGATGTCTGACTTCAGATGTCCTCAGTTTACTGGGAATTGGTTTACTCAGTTCCCGACTGAGGAACAAATAGGTCACTTCCAGACTTGGGCTCTTTTCAGCATATGCCAGAGTCCAGAACAGAACCGTACGGGTGCATTATTTCAGTGGGAGGGACATTCTGGATTAAAAGGTAAGCATTGGTCATTTCACTAGAGATGGCCAGCTTAGACCTCATGTATGTGTTGGTCGTTCAGTCGTGTCCATCTCTGTGACCCCATGGCCTGTAGCCCTCAAGGCTTCTCTGTCCATGGAATTCTCCAGGCAAGAATACTGGAGTGGATTGCCATTCCCTTCTCCAGAGGAACTTCCCAACCCAGGGATCAAACCCTGGTCTCCTGCCTTGCAGGCAGGTTCTTTACCGTTTGAGCTACAGGGAAGTCCTGCTTGAGCTACAGAGATGGCCAGCTTGGACCTCGTAGGGATTTCCATTCCTGTGCCACCAAGATGTGTGGGAGAGGCTGCTTTGTAAGCTCTTACAGCGCAGTACAAGCTTTTTTAAGAAAAATTTTATTGAAATATAGTTGATTTACAGAGTTGTGTTAGTTTCAAGTATACAGCCAAGTGCTTCAGTTATACATATATGTACATGTATTTGTCTATATTCTTTTCCTTTACAGGTTAATACAAAATATTGATTATAGTTTCCTGTGCTATACAGTAGGTCCTTATTGGTTATCTATTTTTTATGTAGTAGTATGTGTATTTTAATCCCAAATACCTAATTTTTATCCCTCCCTCCCCCAAAATGAACAATTTATTGGTTACTCCCTCCTTCCTAGTTTATATAAGTAATATGTTTATGGTGGAAATTTTGAAAAATACTTAAAAATATAAAATAGACAAATTAAAAATCACATATCCAATCTTCAGATCAGAAACTGGCGAATTATGACCTTTTGACCAGTCACCTGCTCTTATAAAGTTGTTTTAGAACATAGCTCTCCCGTTGGTGTAGATATCTTCTAGATCTGTGGCTGCGTTAGAGCATCTACAGAGTTATATGACTCCAAGCCTAAGATATTTACAGTGTGACTCTGTACAGGAGAAAATTGTCTGGCTCCCGTACTCCAGATAATCACTATTAACATTTGATATATGTCTTTTCACATTTTCCTATGTATAGATATACAGGTGTATTTTTTCCTTTTTTTTAAACAGCAACAAAACAGTATCATAATTTATAGTACGCTGCTTCGTAGCCTGCGTTTTCCACTCAGGGCTTGGTTGCAAGCCTCTTTTGTGTCCTTGCTCATCTCTTTTCCCTATGAAGTTGCTCCCTGTGGGGTCAGGGGAAGATGGCCAGGCCCACACCTGCAGGTGGGCTTAGGACTTGGTGGGCTGTGTGGCTGGGACAGTCATCCTTGAGCTGGGCTTTGAGGGAAAGGAGATTCCCAGAGACAGGAGGAGTCTGGGTGGGACAGAAGATAGGATGGGGCTGAGGATTCTAGATGGGAACTTGGGACGCTCCAAGGCCAAATACACTTGGGAAACAGTGAGTTAAAGACTTTCCAGACCCTGTAGGAACTCCAAGGAGCTTGAACGCAGCTGGTAAATTTTCAGGAGGAGGCAAAGGCACGTAAAGTTTTCAGCTTGGTTTGACATGGAGCCCTTGTTTGGGGTGGGACTCTGAGGGGGATCAGCTGGATGGAGGCATGGTTTCTGGCCCAGGCAGCTTCTCCATCCAGTCCCATTAGAGCCACATCCCATTTGGGGTGTTGGAAGCGCTAAGCTTCAGCGCTTAATACCTGGAAGAGAAGGAAGCAGAGTCCTTGCCCAGAATGCGGAGCAGGCGGTGGCGAGGCTACTCCCCGGAGGCAGAGGTGGCTGAGATGGCTGGAGGTGGGCCTGGGCCTGGGGAGAGGTGGTCCTGCCCCAGCTGGACCCCAGCCTGAAGGAGATCTGTGTCCGCTCCCTTCTCCCTGTCCCGCCCTCCTGGTAGAGGCAGTGGATTGCCCCACAAGTCCTGTCCTCCAAATGGTAAGAAATGGGAGACGGTCCCGGCCAGGGACACAGGCTCCCTCCTTGCTCTTTCCTCATACGTGAACACCCAGCCCAGCACCCTGTTTGCCACAGCTGCTTAGAAAGTCATTAGCATTTATTTGTATTATCTTTTAGAAGCACTCCACAGCTAGATGGGCTGCTGCCTCAAGCTTTAAATTTACACTTAAAAAAATTCTCAAGTGCTAGGCCAGGGAGGTGGTGGTGTCCCCATTTGGGATGCGAGGAGCAGGAGGCCCAGAGAGCCGAGGCAGTTTTCTTCCCAAGGGTGGTACTGGCCTGGGTGCCCCTGGGTGCCTCACACCAACCAGGCCAGGGAGGTGGAGCCATTGGGTGGCACCCTGTTTGCTCTAGCTCCATCCACCATCTGCTTTTTTGTTCTTCTTTGATTACTGAACCTCAGTTTCAGTGAGATGGTGGCCTGGCAGGCTGGTTCCTGTTTTTACTGCTCAGGCAGCTGCCACCTGGCTGCTTCCCTTTAGCAGGAGACTGTTGTCACCCTGTTTTTGCAAATAAAGTTTTATTGGCACATAGCTACACCCATTATTTGCGTATTGTCTCACCCACAGAACTGAGTAGTTGGGTTTGAGACTGGATGGCTAATCCTAAAATATTTATTCCCTGGCCCTTTACAGAAAAGAGTTTGCTGATGCCTGCTCTCTGCTTAAAAATTCCTTCCTGTCAGGGCCTCTCGCAGGAGAAGAGGTGCTCTTTTCCTGTAGGGGAGCCCTGTGGAGCAGATGAGTAGATTTTTGGGAGAGGGAACAGTTCTTGATGGCTCTGCGATGGCACCCCACTCCAGTACTCTTGCCTGGAGAATCCCATGGACGGAGGAGCCTGGTGGGCTGCAGTCCATGGGGTCGCGAAGAGTTGGACACGACTGAGCAACTTCACTTTCACTTTTCACTTTCATGCACTGGAGAAGGAAATGGCAACCCACTCCAGTGTTCTTGCCTGGAGAATCCCAGGGAGAGGGGAGCCTGGTGGGCTGCCGCCTATAGGGTCGCACAGAGTCGGACACGACTGAAGCGATTTAGCAGCAGCAGCAGCAGCAGCAGCAGCATGGCTTGTGGGAGCTTAATTTCCTGACCAGGGATGGAACCTGGGCCGCAGCAGTGAAAGCGCCAAGCCCTAACCACTGGACTGCCAGTGAGTTCCCCAGGTGGTTCTGATTTTAGTGTTCTGTGCCCTTCATTCATTCATAAGAAATACCCCTCTTGCTAATACATGCCACGTATTAAGTGCTGAATTTGTGCATTGCTTGCTTGTGCACTTTGTCCTTCCAGCGCTCCTCTGGGGTGAGTACTGTCACTCACATCCCCACTTCACAGATGGGAAACTGAGGCACAGAGAACACAAGTGACTTGTCCGGAGCAGAGCTAGGACTGTGTGTGCCGGTCTTGCCTCGCACCATCAACCACCAGGCTACACTGCCCACAGCAGATACCCAGGTTCAGACCCCATGGCCACCCCCCGAGGTGCTCACAGCCTGCCATGTGTTCCTGCGAGTATGCCCCTACTTGGTGTGCATGGTCTCAGCTTCTGGTTTGAAGAGTCGGTGGTCGTCAGAGCAGGGCTAAGGAATGGGGAGCCACTCAGTGACCCTGAGTGAGTTCTTCTCTGAGTGAGTTCTTCCTCTGCCCCCACCATCACCTCTAACAGGGGTTTGTCTCGCATCCCATGGTGTGAGGGTCCAAGAGGAGAGGGGGAATGAAAAGACACTGGCGTATGGAATTCAGAGCACTGTTAACCCCCTCTCCACTGAGGTCCCCTTCCCTTCACCCCTCAGGGCTGCCTGCTCCCTTCCGCATACCAGCTTCTCTGCTGGTATGATGAGGTCAAGGTGAGCATCTTGGACAGCCAGGAGGGAAGGAGAGAACCAGCAGTTATCAAGCACATGCTGTGTGCCAAGCTGGACCATGTGCTCTGTGAAGGAGGTCATGTGACTCCCGGGGCCAGGGCTCAAATGAGCTTGAGTCAGTTGCTTGACATCACACCCTGGGGTTCCAGCTTCAGATTTGAGTGGCATGGAAACCCATGCCACTTAAGGTTTTGGGGGTGTCAGAGGGCAGCCTTGGCACTTGTGGGGTGTGTGGGAGAAGGACAGGGTCCCATTGATCCTTGCTGTGCTGAGTCAGGGCTCCGCTTCCTTCTCTGGGACCCTGAGTCACATTCTCAGAGAGCGGCTCCTCTTCCGGAACCCCTGCTCCTCCCCAGAGTTGGCCTGCTTCCTGCCCTGTCTTTGTTCCGCACACTCAGGCTGTGTGTGTGTGTGCGCGCGCATTTGCCCATTGTGGGCAGAGGCATTAACCAGCCACCACCCCTCCAGGAAAGCCAGCATCATTTCAGTTCTTTTCTGAGGCTGTCGCTTTGTTCCCCTGTCTTTGTCCTCTGCCTCCTGAAGCACAAATTTTGGTCCTTAGAGCCAGGATGCCAACTCCCCCAACCCCTGCTCCACCCTGCCTCCCACATATAGACAAATAGAGACTGAATCATCATTTTTCTCCCAGCGAACAGCCCGAACTTTTGAAAACCTGAGTGTGAGGAGCAGTTCTCAGGATGCGTGGCAGCAGCGCGGTCCTTCCCTCTCTGTTTCCTGTGAACTCATCCAGCCCAGAGGTGACCCTGGAATGTGACAAAGATAAAGTAGTCCTGGGTGCCTGGGTGGGCTTTGAATAATGTCTTTATAACTTTCTTCTTGATGGTCGCTGATACTTGTTGAATACTTACTACATGTCAGGCAGAATGCTGATGCCTTTACATGTAATCCTGTAAAGTTGGAACTAGTAATATCCCCATTTTCCTGAAAGAGAGGTTAAGGAACTTGCCCAAAGTCACAAGGCCAGCAGGTGGTGTTGCCAGCAAACCTGGTGCTGAACTGTGTCTGTCCCACCCACAGCCTGGCACCACACTTGAGAACCACGGTCTTAGCTTAGGGTGCAGAGGCCGGAGGTCAGGGGGAGATGGATGCAGATACCTGACACCCCTGTCACCGTCTCTGGGGCAGCTCTGGAGAGTCTTTTAAAGGGCTCCAGAGCCGTTTGCTGGTGGTTAAATTCACTCCCATTGCCTGGGCTCTTGGGGTGTTTGGGAAGGGTTGGGAGAAACCCTTTGCTGTGTTGAAAGAGGTCACAGCCCAATAGGGGAAAGGTGGCTAAGATGGAAAAGCCCTGAGGAGAGACAGCAGCTCCTCTCCCAGCTTGCTTCTGAGAGCCCCCTGTGTGCCGCCCCCAGCTGCCGGGCCGGACGAGGTCTGTCCTCACGGAGCCCGCGTCTGAGCAGGAGCTGTGGGAGCCATGTGTGGGTGGTGGACAGTGCCCTGTGCTGGAGGAAAAGAAGGCAGGGAGTTGGGCGCCGCCTGGGACAGGGTGGACTCTAGGGAGACACTTTGTTCTGACAGGCTGGGTGGAGTGAAGTCCCTGGAGCTCCGGCATTGTTTGGTGTTAGAGGACGTTCGTTAGGGCCTAAAGAACAGGAGGAGGTGGTGGTATCTGCTTCTCAGACTCTGGGCTGGAATCTGAGAGCCGGAGCTCATTCCCGTGTGGGCGTGGTGTGGACCCAGGCTCCAGAGGGTCAGAGGAGAGCCTGCTGAGAACGGGGTGCCCAGCCCCAGGGGCCAGATGACCACGAGTAGTGCTGGCTCCCAGGGCCTGGCTTGTTGAGGATTGAGGATTGATCCCTCCAGTTGAGGATCTGCATAACTTAAAGGGTGTGGTGCTCTCCACTGTGCAGTGTGAGTGGTGTTTGCTTGGCCTCCAGACAGTGCTTTTCCTTTAATCCTGAGCTTCACTGAGGCCTGGGCCTCCCTCATGCTGCCCGCTTACTCATTCAGTGTCTGAGGGACATTCATTTTTTCCAAGGGCCTTGCCCTATTGATCCTGCAGTTAATTTCCCCAGCTGACTCCTGCCCCTTGCTCTATGACTGATGGCAGAGTTCCTAATTGACCTGGGACTGAAAGTGCTGGCCGGAAAGTCCAGAGTTGAAGGCCCCTCTCAAGGGGCAGGGACCTGGGTTACCTGGGTTCCACTTCCCCCTCGCTGCCACCAGAGGGCAGCCGTGAACTCTGGTTGGAGCCTCACCCCAGGCAGTTCTGTGGATGACAACTGCCAGGAGGAGGCATCTCTCAGTTGGGGGTTGGTGAGCCCAGGGTCTTGGCTGTGGGGGAGGCTTGGTTCTCCTTTGCATGGAGCAGTTCCAGGAGTGAAGCAGCAGGGGGCAGCTGAGGGTGGTGCAATGCCAGGGAAACTGTTGGTGACCCTGACCTCACTAAAACTGGGTCTCTGAGCATCTCCCAAGAAAAGAATGTGAGCTGACTGGGCTCCTTCCCCCACAGTGGGCAAGGGGCCATTTTCTCCTCGGAGTGTTTTTTTTCCCTTCCTTCTCCCTAGACGTACAGAGCTCATTCTTGGCTCAGGTCTGGGAGCCAGCTTGGGTTATGTATGTTGAACCAGGTGGGCTGAATGTGTTGTGCATGCTCTTTAAAAAAACTTTTCAGTTGGTTTTTTTTAATCACTAAAGCAATATTTGGTTTTGTACCAAAACCAAACAATAGAGAAGGGAATGTGCGTTTTCTAAGGGAGTTGCAGGGCTTGGCAGGCTGTGAAGCCTTATGAAAACACTCTCCCTTTTACTGTGTGTGTGTCTAGGTACCTTAGAAAACCCAGCCTGCTGTTGAGTATAACCCAGTGAGGGATGTGTCCAATCAGCAGTGATTTAGTATTCTCATCAGCCACCCAGTATCTGCAGTGCTGGGAGAGGGCAGGAGACAGATGGCTCAAGGGGGCATCCAGGGAGCAGAGTCACCCAGCAGCGAAACCCAGGAGAGCCTCCTGGTGGTCACGGAAGAGACCTTTAGGCAAAGGGAGAACTCGGAGGCCCGTCAGAGAAGGCACATTCTTCCAGCCTCTCTCAATGCACGGTCTTTACTTATATCGTTCTTACCCACCGCCCATCCCCCACCTCGCTAGACCGGTCCCCTTGCCTGGATGTCCTCAGGGCCCTGCCCGGAAGTGTCACAGTCTTTTTCTGGGGTTGGGAGGGAAGAGGAGAGCGTTAGTTTTTGAAACTGATGATGTGGTTCTGTGGCAGGAAGGAATAGCTTGATAACCATTTGAACTTCACCTGACCCTGCCTTCTGCTTCAGCCCTCCAGCTGTTGGGGCCTGGCTGTGCATTTCTGGGTCTTTGACCAGAAACCTCTCATACGTGATTAGCAGTGCCAGCCCTGAAACGGAGACTTCCGGCCGGAGCCGTGCGTACCAGAGCCTGTTTAGGTTCCATTCAGTGGTGATTCCATGTATTTTCTCATTCCCTGCTTCTCATTCTCCCCCTCAAGAAAATTTGTTGAGCGCCCTACTGTTTGCAAAATATTTTGCTAAGCTCTTGAATAAATCAGGGGCGTGACTAAATGTATAGACCATGAGCACCTTACGTGCAAGCCCATAAATGAGCTATTCATTCATCATTCAGTCTCTTAATTCATTCCCCCTGTATTAGTTGGATGCCTGTTGAGAACAGGATAGTTGGTATTCAATATCCAGTTCAGTTCAGTCCCTCAGTCGTGTCTGACTCTTTGTGACCCCATGGACTGCAGCACTCCAGGCGTCCCTGTCCGCTACCAACTCCCGGAGCTTGCTCAAACTCAGGTCCATCGCGTCGGACAATATCCAGGTACTTGGTATGCAGTGAGCCCTTTGAAAAGACTTCGTCGAGGGAGTCCTGGAGTTCAGATAGCCAGGAAAGGGAAGTGTAACTATGCCAAGTCAGAACACTGTTGTCTTTCTGGAGAGTCTGGTTAGCTAGAAGGGAGTGAAATCTGAATCCCTTGGTGCCTGCAGGGAGCCCACCTTTTCCATTGGGTGAGTGATGGCCTAAAAAGGCAGGCATCTTCAGGGCTTTCATCTTCCCTTTGGAGAATGAGGATGGATTTATTCCACAATAATTTCTTGAGTGCCTCCTGTGTCCCAAGCATTGAGCTGGTGCCCGGGAATATGAAGCTTCCCTCACCAATCTCATTAGAAGTTGCAAAGGCTGGATGAGATAAAGTGCTTTGCAAAATCCTCCCCACTGCCTGCTGCTGACCAGGGGCCCCAGGGAGCTTGCCACCTCCTTGTGTGGCCCACTTGCAGGCTGCTCTAAGACAGGTTGTTTCCATTAACCCATGCCTGCACACACATCTCCTCTTTCTCTCTGCTCCTGACCAGCCAGGGTTTGCTTGAGTTGGAATTCATGGCCTCCTGGTTTGTCTGCGTGCAGCCTGATTCTGGGCCAGGGTTTGTTGGAGGCTCCTGTTTGGACATTGTTAAAAGTGGCAGCTTTGCTCAGAAAGGTCAATGTGAGAGATTGGAACAAAGAGATCTTTCAAACTGGCCTCTCATGGGGTTCAGAAAAGCCCCAGCTCTACCTGGCACTGGCAGTTTAGACCTGTGACAGGATTATTCAGGCTGGTGGGAGAGACCCCAGCTTGTTTCCCATTTCCCGGAGGGGTGAGCTGAGGCAGAGGGGCATTCCCGACATTTCAGAACAGGTTAGCATTGGCCGGGAGCCTGGGTCTCTCCCTGTCTAGCTCTGGCCACCAGAACCTTGGTCGGTTTTTCTCTTTATCTGAATTCAATAAAAATTGGAACTTACCCAAAAGATGCCTAAGGGTGATTACTTTGCTAAAAAATTCTCGGAAGCTTATTTAGGTGCCCAGTTCCCTTACAGATTTGAAAACAGTAAAAAATATACAACTTTGGGAGCACAAGATCTTGTTAAAATACAGTGCTCATTCCTAAATTGTGAGTGTATTGGGAGAAGCAGGATCCCCGGGAGACTGCATTTCTCCCGAATCCCCAGGCAGTGCCAGTACTGCTGACCTGGGAGTGCTTTCTGAGTGTTGATGATTAGAAACTACAGGCAGAGGGAGGACAGTCCTTGCCTGGCAGTGGGAAGAAGGGGTCACAGTCCTTGTTGGCTCTGGCCTCCTGGAAGCAGCCTGGGCCAGGCTGCCAGGGAGGAAGCTGGCAGGTAGCTCACAGAGTGGAAAATCACCCACAGGTCTGGGGTGCTCCCGGCTTCCTCTGGGCCACAGGGGCCCTGGGGAAGCCCCAGGGTCCAACCCTCCTCAGCCTGTGGCCATTTGGCCCAGCTGCTCCAGCAGAGCTCTCCCGCAGACTGAGTTCCCAGAGCCAGCCGTTCTCTCTCTTCTGAGAATTCATGCAAGCTTTCTCACTCTCCTAGTAATGGTTGCCGTGTGGTTTTCCTTTCAGCTCCCCCTGCTATCCCTCTCTGGGTCCTTTTCCAAGGCAGAGTCCTCAGCAGGCTTGAAGGGCTTCTGCTGCAGACTCTTGCTTCCGGGCTTGTGGGGGCTCCCAGCCTGTCCCTGGGTGTGGCTTGCCTATCAGGGAGTCCTGTTCTCATGTCCCCTGTGGGGGCGGGGCTGATGGAAGGAGAAAGATGGACGCAAAACTGGAGGATCCCCTTGGGTACTTCCTTCCTCTCCCTTTACTCATTAGCTTCTGAACTTCCGTGCAAAACAATGTCGCAAATTAAAACATAAGTAATGTGACCTTTAGGACCCAGATTAGAAAGGAAAGTAGGGAAAATAGCTAATATTCAGTAAGTCTATACCGCATGGCTGGTGTCCTCCGGGCTTCACATACATTTATCTTCCTGACAGCACTGTGAGCAAACGAGGAATCCTCCAGCAGACAGGGAGACGAGAACTCAGATTGGCTACCTCGCTTTCCTAAGATTGCAGGTTTAGGATCTGGCTGCAAAGCCAGGGTTTCCATGTCAGGTTGTTCCTCCTGGAACCTGATTGCTTAGCATAGGAGAACTGGAAGACATTGAGGAATCTTCTAAACCAGTGGTTCTCAAACTTGAATGTCATTGGGACCCTCTTGGAAGTTTGATAAAACATGGATTGCTGGACTCTACAGCAGAATTTCTGATCCAGCAGATCTGGAGTAGGGATCCTCAGAATTTGCATTTCTAACAAGTTCCCCTGATGCAAATGCTGCTGGTCCCACCTCAGTACCTCTAGTGGTACACAGATGGTTGTAAGTGATACACAGACTAAGTTTTTTAAGTACTTCTGGGGAAAAAAAAAGTACTTCTGTATGTAGTATTCATTAGCAAAAAAGAAATGCGAAACCTGAAGCCAAACAGCTTGTACACTAAATCCATGATTTCAGGTATGTTTGATGAAGGTGGGATGTCTACTGAAGTAAAAAGAAAGAAGATGTAAAGAAAAGTATGGCACAGAACGATAACACTAATGGTGCACAGCTAGTAGCCGAAAGTGTAGATGTGGCTTGTAGATGATAGGAGCCTGGGAGATGCTGTTTGAAACTGAAGGTGTGATTTTATAGAGAAGACGGCTGCGCACAGCCCGCAGAGGTGAACTCTACTTTCAGTAGCAGCCCCCAGACATGAAGTTTCTAAGGACCCTGTGGTGCCCTGTGCTTCGTGCCCTTTCTGGCTCTTTAGAAGCTCTAGACAGACTAGGGAAGATTGCTGAGATTCTTATTCTATCCCGCAGGTCTTAGTCTCCATTCTCAGTCTTACAAACAGGGATCTGAATTTATAATGTTGCTTGCTTGCTTGCTTGTCGGAAACCAGAGGTTCCCAGAAGGCAAGGAATTGAGCTTCTGTCCTTTTAGGGCTCCAAGCTCAAAGTCCCCAGGAATCTGTTTCATGCAGGAGGGACTCACGTGACTGCCCGAGCTGTCACCTTTGGCTTTTTACCCTCTTTGATTTCTAAATTTGCTGGCCTATTGATTTTCCGTGTGATCTAGAGAACCCCCCAGAACAAGTGAGGGCATTTGCTGAGCACATGCTATATGCCCAGGCTGAGGTCCAGGAACAAGACAGGAACCCTGCCCTCAGGGGGTGCACAGTGCGAAGGGGGTCAGCCTGTAAATGGGAAATGACCACAGTGCCATGCTTGCTTCGAAAGAGGACTTAACACGAGGCAAGAGCTACACAGGAGGGCCTGGGAAGGCTGCAAGGCAGAGGTGATATCGAAAGTGATGTGTAAAAACACAGGTTTTTTTAAAAAAAAGATGTGTAGGGGAAGGGCTCTTAAAGGCAGTGGGGGAAGCCTGTGCCAAGACTTGACATAGGGAACTGTGGACAATTGTTCAGAAGGGACTCAAGTGGTGAGAGATGACATGGGAGAGAGGCAAGGAGCAGGCCTGACAGCCTCATGCTGAGGGCCTCAGCTGAATTCTGTAAGCCTGTGGGGAACCAATGAAAAGCGAACATGGAGGGGAACAAGATGTCTTTTGCATGTCAGGTGGAGTCCTCAAGGGACAGGGGCAGCAGTTTTTCAAACTCAGGTCACACCCATCAGTGGGTTGCAAAATCTGTTTAGTGGGCTGCTGCAAGCATTTTTAAAAAGGGGAAGTCGCAGGAGATGTAAAATAGAACATATCAGAGTGGATTGCCTTGTGTGTAGTAGAGATAGATAATAGATCAAGAAACGTACTTCAGTTCTATGTAAGCAGTGTGTGCATATATATAGGGTTGCAATGTCAAGTGTATTTCTTACTATGGATCACACTTTAAAAAGCTTAAGGCACAAAGGCCTGACTGGAGTGGGCGAGACCAGCTGTCGCTGTCATCTAGGCCCCAGGTGATGTAAGGACTGAGAGGTGAGGACGGATTCTAGTGTAGACCAGATGTGGAGGGTGAAGATGGAGAATTTGGGGCTGACCTCAAGTCTGAAAGTTTGACACCAGCCCAGAGCACTTGGGCCAGAATGATATCTTTGAAGTAACCCGATCCTTTTTTTTTTTAATTGGGGGTAATTTCTTTACAATTGCGTGTAAACCAGTTGTTGTGTTGGTCTGCCATACATCGACATGAATCAGCCATAGGCATACCTATGTCCCCTCCCTCTTGAACTTCCCTCCTGCCTCCCACCCCATCCCACCACTCTAGGTTGTCACAGAGCAGCTGGTTGAGCTCCCTGGATCATATAACAAATTCCCTCTGGCTATCTGAAAGACTCAATCTTGGTCCCTTTCTGATGGTGAACCGGAGGCCTGGGTTTCTGGAGGGCTGTAGGAAAGAGGAAGCCTTTGTATCTTTGATCAGTGAAGTCCTGGGCCCCTAGGATCCTGGTGTTACAATTCTGACCTTTCTTACCAATTACTGGATGTTGTCAGATAACATTCAAATGGGCAGGCTCCTCCTAGCATCCTCAGGTCTGATGAGGATGTCTTTGTGGGAACTAGGCTGGTAATGACCCTGCTTCTGCTGTCTTCCCACTAGGAACATCGTGAAAGGCATGAGGGAGCTCCGGGAGGTGCTGCGCACTGTGGAGACCAAAGCAACTCAGAACTTCAAAGTGGTAATGGAGGAGCCCCAGGGCTGGGTGCTGGCTCTGGCTGGTTTATCAGGGCTTGATTTCAGCAGGAGGCTGCAGAAGTCCTAGCAGGCAGCCTCTGAATCAGGGATGACCATATGTCGCGTGCAAGTGTGCACGTGTTTATCCTCTCCCTGTCATGCTCACGGCAGACGTTGCTAGTCAACCGCAGCATTCTTTTCCTCCAAGCCTGGGACACGCCCTCAGCATCCTTCTCATCACAGCACTGTGCAAAGCCCCTCACGTTAGATCAGTGCTAAAACCTCCTGACATCCCTTCCTAGCACGGTGGTGTGCTAATTCTCAGGCTTTTGTTTCTGATCTTAATAAAGAACTTTGCCTCGCTTTCCTGCCCCACTTCAGGCCTGCCCTCTTAGGCTTTTATTCACCCCGAATCAGAGCCACAGCTGCTTCTCACTCTACACTTCTCTGTCAAATATCAGGAAGGTGTCTGGTGGAGAAAGCTGCTTGTATCAGGGGGCCTTATGCTCTGCAAGGGCCTGTGAACACTCAGAGCCATGCTGGGCTCCGTGGGGCCAGAAGGAGGAGGAAATGTACCTCTTGTCTAGAGAAGAAAGAGGACAAAAGATGAAGTGGGAGCCATCAAAGGCCAACGGAAGGGGTTGGGGCAGCTCAGTGCTAGAGGCACAGAGAAGGGAGGCGGCTCCTTGGGGGTGGAGTGGTGGGCCTCCTGGCGGGGCAGCACGTGGCCAGCAGGCAGATGTGGCCGGGCCGTGGGTGGAGGGTCCAGCAGGACAGAGCCAGCGTGCGCCTGCATCTGAGTCCCGCCCTCTCTGCCAGATGGCCGCCAAGCACCTGGCGGGGGTCCTGCTGCACTCCCTGAGTGAGGAGTGCTACTGGAGCCCCCTGTCTCAGCCTCTGCCTGAGTTCATGAGCAAGGAGGAGAATTCCTTCATCACGCAGGCCCTGCGGAAACCTCACCTCTACGAAGGAGACAAGTAAGCCCTGTCTGCTCGGGGGACCACTCCAAACTCAGGCCACCGTCCCTGGGCTTGGGTGCCCAAGGTGGCCCCTCTCTCTGTTGTGGAACTCTCCTGCACTTTCTGCCAAGCTCCCTGCCAGGAAGACTCCTTAAAACAGACAGGAGCCGAGTAGACTAGAGAAGGCAGGGCTCACGGTGGGTGTAGGGGGTCCTGTATGGCTTCCAAAGGCCAAACAATTATTTGAGGAGTCCCTGCCTTCATGCACCATCTGTCTTGTTTGTGCCAGTAATTGGAGGCGGGGTCTGTGAGCTTCTTTCCCACTCTTCTCTGCAGCTTGCCGCAGCCACTCGCTACAGGCGGCACTGGGGGCTGGAAGGGGCATCCCCACCCCCACCCCAAGAGCACTGCAGTGTTCCCCGTCCACCACAGCCTTTCAGATCCGTGACTCTGGGGCGTGATAAAGAACTGCAGGCGGAGTCCGGTGCCTGTGAATTATGCAGGGGAAGGCCACCTTACGAGGGCTGGTGCCGACTCCGGGGCAGAAGGGCCAGCGGGGCGGGCCAGCTGTGCTGCTCGGTGAGGGCCGCACTGCAGCCAGACCGCCTGCTTTGTCCTCCACAGCCTCTACTGCCCGAAGGATAACATTGAGGAAGCCCTGCTGCTGCTCCTCATCAGCGAGTCCATGGTGAGTGCCAAGGCGCTACCTGGGCCTCCAGCCTCCGCCCCATGGGGGAAGCTGCGGGGCTCAGGCTTAGACCACCAGGTCCTGGCTAAGGTCAGTCCCCCGTGGATGCCACTGCAGCAGGCTCTGCTTGCCCCCCAGCGGGATGCGGCTTGCTTATGAGCTTTAGGTGTGGTGTACAAGGCTGCCTTTGGGGGCCTGAGGCCTGCCCTCCAATGACCAGGGACTAAGCTGACAAGTTCCTACCTCCTGCTTCTGGAATTAAATGGTATCATCAGCTTGTCAACAGAATGTTGCATGAACAGCTCAGAGCTGGGTCTGTGGTGATGGAGGGGAGTGGAAGGACCATGTAATTTTCATGGCAGGAGGCCTAGATTGAGGCTCCAGCCCTGCCACTCAGTTGCTGAGGGCTCTGGGCAGATCACCTAAGCTCTGCAAGCCTCAGCGCCTCCCCTCTAAAATGACAGTAACTCACGGGGTGAGATGCCTGTACAAGTAAGTATTCATGTACTTGTGCCAGTCGTTTTTTAATCTTTATTGAATTTGTTGTAATATTGCTTCTGTTTTACATCTTGGTTTTTTTGGTCACGAGGTATGTGGGATCTTGGCTCCCCAACTAGGGATCAAACCCTCACCCGCTGCATTGGAAGGCAAAGTCTTAACCACTCGACTGCCAGGGAAGTCCCATGCCACTCTTAATTCAGAGTATCATCTACTTTGTGCCAGGCCCCTTTCTGGATGCCAGGAAAAGAGCAGCAGACAAAATGGAGATGACTCCCTGCCCTCATGGAGCTTACATTCTAGTGAGGGAGGTGGGCAGTAAACAAATAAGTCTTCAGCTTTCCAGGGTTTCAGGGCCTGAGTGCTGTGCAGAAATAAGGCGGAGGGGGTATGGTGTGAAATACTGTCTAGATTTTTTCAGAAGACCTCTTGTCCTGCCCCAGGCAGACACACACGCACACATGCGCGTATACACACACCCATGCCTGTGCCGTGGAGGCTCAGTGAGGCGGAGAGATGTGTTGGGTAGTCCAGGAGGTGGTGAGATGACGGCTGTGGCCCGAGGGGACTGGAGGAGGGGTGGGCAGGAGCAGCAAAGTCGTGTCCTCTGATTGAGGGGCCCCTCAGAGCTTATGAGCTGGGGACCCCTGGGTTGAGAACTAGGTTTCTAAAAATGATGCATCTCAGAGCAGTGACTGAACGTGGAGTTTAAGAAACCAGGTCCCCTAGACAGCCAGAAACAAATGTCTCTTTGGACACCTGGGCCTGTGTGATGCCAGGGTTTGTTTAGAGAACTCTGGTCAGTGGGTTGTCTCTAGCTGAGCAGGTCCCTCCTGCAAGTAGATGGGGGGTAGGGAGGTGGGGGTGGGGTCACTGGATTAGGGGAGAAAGAGTGTGTATCCTTCCCTAGCCAGGTAGGATCCATTCAGATCCGAGAGTGCCCAGGAAGGGGTGTGGATATTTGGATCCCAAGAGCAAAGTGGCCAGGATGTGGTCCTGAAAGATTTGCAGGGCATGTGCTTGAGTGGGGGCATCTAGCTGGTTAGCCCGATGTGGGCATAGTGGTACCAAGGCCAGATCTGGTTCTCATGGGAGAACAGTGCAGTTCGTACAGACTGAACCCCAGTTTATAATTATGGACCCTCAGCCGTAGACCAGCATCCCCTCCCTGCCCCCTGCACACACCTCAGCCATCTCAGCACCTACACCATCAGGTAAGACTGCAGGGAAGTCACCTGCCTTGGGAAACACAGGCCATTATTTTCACTTTCCTGTGCTGAGGGTTACAGTATTGTCTGCAGGTGGGACATCAAAAGGTGAAACTGGAAATGTTTCTTGAGTCCTTTCTCTGCCAGTTTCCAAGCTGATCATCTCTTCTAGTAGGCACTGTGTTGAGCCATATGAAAAGTAAGTTTCATATTGTTTAATCTAATATTACTATGTTCCCATCTTACAGATATGAAAAGTAAGGTCCAGGACAGATGTGTGTCTTGGTCAAGGTCATTTGTTGTTCAGTTGCTAAGTCGTGTCCGACTCTTTGGGACCCCATGGAGAGTAGCACACCAGGCTCCTCTGTCCTTCGCTATCTCCCAGAGTTTGCTCAAATTCATGTCCACTGAGTAGGTGATGCTATCAAACCTCAACCTCTACCACCCCCTTCTCCTTTGCCTTCAGTCTTTCCCAGCATCAGGGTCTTTTCCAGTGAGTCAGTTCTTCGCATCAGGTGGCCAGAGTATCAAAGCTTCAGCTTCAGCCATCAATCCTTCCAGTGAATATTCAGGGTTGATGTCCTTTAGGATTGACTGGTTTGATCTCCTTGCAGTCCAAGGGACTCTCAAGAGTCTTTTCTAGCACCACAATTTGAAAGCATGAATTCTTTGGTGGTCAGCCTTTATGGTCCAACTCTCACATCCATATGTGACTACTAGAAAAACCACAGCTTTGGTCAAGGTCACATACTGTAACCCTCACAGCCATGATTCAGATCACGTCCGTGATTCACTGACTTGGTTTTCTCATCTGCAAAAGGGCCAGGCGGATAACTTTGAGAATCAAGTGAGACAGGGCTTGGAGAGGGCTTTGTAAACAGGGCCTTGGCTGTCTGTGTGAGAATGGTCAGTGTTTATCTCCCTGGCAGGGATAGAGGCTGGACTCTGTCTCTGCAGAGGATTTCCTATGGCCGTTGCTTGATCTGGGTGAACCAGAATCTAGATGCCTTTCCATTAAAGCGATTCCCCCTAAACACTCCAAGTAGAAAATGGCCTTTTATTAAAATATGACCCACGCTTGGAGCCGAGGTGGTTTCCCTCCCAGCAACTCTTTCCCTTTTGAGGGAGGGTATGTTGCTCACTGGCCTGCACAGGCGACTTGGTGGGGATGTGGTGGAAATTCCCTGAAGCATGCGCAGCAGAGGAAGTGTGCAGACGTTGGGTGCTCTGTGGCTGGAAGGAGGCACTCTTCGAGGCTGGCTGGTTGGTTTCCTCCTCCTCACACCCAGCCTGTCACACGTCTAGAAGTTTCAGACATCTTGGAGGAGGGTGTTGGCGATGGAAGTAGCTTTGATGTCTTATCTGAGGGTTTTCCACCTGGGGATCAGGATCTGGCCGCTGTGGCTCCAAGCGGTTTCTGAGTGACTAGACCGCCCCTGACTTCTCACCTGCCCTGGATGTACCCCCTCCTTCCCCACAGGTCACATTCTCCATCAGGTATGGGCACCCCTGCCGTGCTCCTGCTCTGACCCCTTAACTGACCACCTGAGGCTCAGCCTGACCTCCATGTACCAGCAGGGTTTTCCTCATCTCCCTTTAATGCTGGCTGGGTTTGGCTGGAGGTGGTCGGGAGAAACTTCTAGAAGCAGATGGCTGCCCTGCCGGCTCCTTGGGTTATCCCAATCCCTACAGGATTCACTAGGCTACAGCAACAGCTGTTCCAGCACAACCAGCCCAAGAGACAGAGTCATCACAGCTCTCCACCTCCAGGTCCCCGGTGCAGCTGCTTCAGCAAAGGGTGTTTGCAGATTTCCTCGGCCCCTATTTTGTGGTTTGGAACTCAGAGGAGTATTCTGTCTGAGTGCAGGGCTGATAACGTGGGTATGGTTTTTGTGGCAGGCTGAGTGCGATCAGAATGAATAGGGGAGCCCTTGTCTTGCAAGAGGTAAATAGAAACCATACAAATGCTATCATAGAAATGCATGGGGCGTGAGTTACAACTGGCTAAAGGAGACTTGTGTTTTGTACTCGGGTTTGAATTTGGGGGTCCAAAAGCGCATTTAAAATGCCTACCCACCTACCCATCTATCCACCCACCCACTCTCCATGCATCCAGTCTCGTCTGAGCAGCGATGATATGGCATGCGTGCCCAGCACTGGTGACAGAATGATGACAAGTTAAATCACAGCCCTTGCCCAGATGTCCTCCTACCTAGTGGAACATGCATCTAGGGACTAGGAGGAGCGCCTGGCCCCCCAATCAGAAGGAATTAGCTCAGTCTGCTGAACCTCAAATGCATATTCTGGGTTTTGAAGAACCCATGTGTCAAAATCAGCCTGATTTTCTCACTGGGTAACCAGAGGGTATAGGACTCTGTCATTTCTAAAACCTTGATCTCAGGCATGAAAATGTGTTATAGCAAACTGAAATCCTCAAGCCCCTGTTTCATTCAGCTAGGGGAGAAATGGCTACTGGTGTCAGGCTCCTGGGAACTGAAAGAACACAAAGGCTTGGGTTAAGAGAGGGTGGGTGGGTGGATAAGTCTCTGGGGCCTGGGATCCTGAGGTCAACAAACTCCATGCCCAATGGCAGGCAGCCAGCCGTTTGAATCTTGAGTTGGCCTTTCACAACCTTTATAGCCTGGACAGGTTTCTTACCTCCTTGATTCTCTTGTTTTCTCATCTGTAAAATGGGACTAATAAGGTCTCTTTCTCCACTGGGTGGATGAAGTACAAAAATGAACCCCGGTACATTGTGGGTGGTCAACATGTTTTCGTTTTATCCTAACAGATACCTGGTTCTGACTCAGTAGTTTTAGAAAACATTTAGGTTCAGTTCTGGTTGGATGGTAAACCAGTTTGAGGATATCATTTTTTTTTTTTTTTAAGTGCTTCCCGGACTTGATTCCATTTGGAACTCTGCAGATGAGCACAGATTGTTCCAGCTTCTGGCACCTGGTTTGCTCGGACATGAGTCCCTGTGTGCTGCAGGCTGTGAGGGGAAAGGGCTTGTTAACCACTGCCAGCTCAGAATGCTCGAGGCAGTGGAGATGGGAGAGCCTCACACCCTCGCTGGCAGGAAAGCTTCTGCTGCAGAAGCTGGGGGCTGACAGGGGCCTGGCCAGGATCCTGTGTAGATGAGATGTGACACAGAATGTGTTATTTCTCGGTTCTGTGGGCTGGCGGCTCTTGAGACAGTGGTAACGATGTCTGCTGGTGGGGAGTGCAGCAGGAGCAGAACATGACCGCATCCTCCAGGGAGGGACAGGCGCAAATGCCACTGGGAGACTCCTTTCTAGGGTGATGGCTGTGGGGGGTGAGCAGCAGGCCCTGAGGCGGGGTCCTTGGCCGGCCAAGAGGCTGTCCCTGAGAACGGGGCTGATGTGGTCCAGGGAGCTTGTTCTCTGCTGAGAAGCAGCCCCTGAGACCTGAGTGAGAAGCCCAGCCTCATGTTTTGCTTTGGTGCTTCCCAAGCAGAGCCGCCCAGGGCCTCTGAGGGTGTGGGCGGGGCTGGCTGATTCTTCCTAAGAGACACCTGGAGGCAGGGGATGAGTTGGGGTAAAGTCAGAATGTCTGGGTTCTAATCTGGGTCCTAAACCCCCTATCTGTATGCCTTGAGTATCCTCCTTGGTCCCTCTGGACCTCAGTTTTCTCATCTGATAAAAAGGACAATAGAATAGGGGATGGTCGTTGTCAGCATTATGTGATAATACTTACAAAGTACAAGTTAGTTCCCTTTCCCTTTACCCTGCTTGTGTCCAGGATCAGAGGAGAAATGGGGCTGTCAGGGCTGTCTGTGGTCAGGGCTGTCTATGGCCCTGCAGCCAACAGAGGTTGGGAACCAGGGCTGGCCAAGAAGCCCATAGGGCCGCAGGTACTTAGGGCAGTAGAAGCTTGTCCTAGACTGGCCATCAGAGGTTCAGCCTTAACTCCTGGAGACCTCGCACAAGTTAGCAAAGTTCCTCGCACAAGTTCCCATCTGTAAAGGGAACACCGGCAGTTTCATCCTGCCCCTCCATGGGGTTAGTATAAGATCATGGCAGTGATAATTCAGCCTCTAAAATGTGTGGCACCCACACGAGGGTTGGCTGTTTGAGCAAGAACCATCCTGCCTGAGGTGTCACGCCACTGGTCCATCTGGGGCGTGACAGATGTGGGCGTTTTCTTAAGGCGTGATGTTTGCTTCATGGGTACATGTCCAAAGGCCACAGTGGGTCACACTGGATGATGGAGGGGTGGGGAAGAGCATGTTTCTTTGACTTTTCCTTTTCTGACCTGCTTGGTCTGGGGAGACTGCCCCTTGGAAGGATAGCAGAGCAGAGGGTCCAAGGCTAGGTGCTGGGACAGGTGATGAACCCTGCCTGGGATGAAGTACATGAAGTAAACAAGAGCAGGGCACCCCCCGAAGTGGAGGAGCCTGACTGAGGTTTTGCAGGGGAAAACTGGAGAATAGCCTGTCATTATCCCAGACTAGTAAGGAGTGGGTTGATGAGAAGAACATTTCGTTTCCATACAGTCCATGACTGTCACTGCATCTGACGTGCAGGACGTCCTTGTGAGGACATTTAAATGGTGGAAGGGAAGTATGTGAGGGGGCCAAGGGTGAGGCAGGCAGCTGATGGAACTGGGTGCAGAATTGTGGCCTGTAGGAGGGAGCTCAGTGGAGGAGGAGGGAGCAGGGCAGCTAGGGCGCCCTGGGCGGGGACTCAAGACCCCAGAAGGTCTGAGGCCCTGTGCACGGAGGCCTGCTCTGGCCCCTGAGCTGCACGTGAATTCACCCTGTCACCAGCGCCCCACCCCCACCCCTGTCCCGCACTGTGGCTTCCTTTTTTCTTTTCTGGTTCTCCCCCACCCCACCCCGTTGCCATGGTTACATACACAGGCTACCCAGCTGCCCTGCAAACCCTGGAGCGTTTCACCGCAGCCCTGCCCCAGAACCATAGCAACTGCTTGCAAACTTCTGCTTTTGGGTTTCCTTTGGGGACCCACACTTCCCTCTTGGCACAGGTGCCAAGTCCTGAGGACCCCTGGGAAGATGCCTTTCCTACTGTCTCCCTGTTGAGGTGGGAGGGAGTCCTCAGACAGAGGAGATGCTGCTGTGATTCCCTCATCCGTTCCTGTCCTTCTAACCTAATGCTTGCCCAGAGCTTAGGAGTCCACGCCTTCTTCCTACCAGCCACACACATTCAGAGACACTGTTCTCTTAAAGGTCAGGGTCCAGGGCAACAGGAGGAAGTTTCCACACGAGGGCCAGAATCTTTCTGTTTCAGATGTCACTTGAGAGTGCTGTGTGCGGGCCTGTGCTGGGGCTGGGAGGCTAGAGATGAGTGAGATGCATTCCTGCCCCGAGAACTAATGAGCGAGGGGGGCATGTGGGGCCCGGGTGTGTGCCTAGGGTTGGGAGAGGATGTGAGGTGGGCAACCTCACCTGGAAAGACAAGTCAGGGAGAGCAGCAGAAGGAAGGGATCCGCAAATTGAAAACTTAGATGGGCCTTGGTGAGGGGAGGGAGCTGCAGGAAAGGACCTGGGAGCTAGTGGAGAGAAGCTGGCCAGGGCTCCTTGGCAGCCACAGAAAGGAGGGAGGTTGGAGTGGGGGTCTGGCAGGGTGCCAACCAAAGCTTACTGCTTACCATCCCCTACAGTAGACTGGGTCCTCGACCCTGGATGCATCCTGTAGGAAGGCCACCCCTGCTGGCTGCCTGCCCTGCCCCTTCCATGAGGATCCCCTCTCCCCCCAGAGTTCTAGGTCAAGTCCACTCGCTGCGGGCACAGGGTACTGCTGCTGTGTCCTTTTCCATAGCCCCTCCCTGAGGGCAGGGACTGTGACTCCCCTCTTCTCAGTCCCAAACCTCCGGGCCCCATCCCACCATAGAGGCAGCCCCCACTCTGGGTGGCTAAGAGCTGGGGAGTTGCTGGAGGTGGAGGAGTGGGCAGGTCCATGGCTGGGCACAGAGTGGGTTTTGTGTTCCTTGGTGAAATAGCTGCTGCCAAAGCTCTCCTTAGAATCTCTTCTCTTCCTGTTAGTGCCTGTGTGGGTGGATTTCACTGGGAAGGAGGGGGACTTCTCTGGCACTTTCCCTCTCCACTCCTCTCCCATAACCCTTTGGCATCTGAGCGGCTCTTGTTTACCAGCCTGGCACTGGGACTCAACCTTTCTGGGGATCTTCTTCCATCCCAAGCACCCTCTCCTGGGGCAGTCCATGCCCATCGGGGTGGTGGGCAGCCCTGGCCTGTTGTGCTCGGAGGAGCAGCCCCATCAAGGCCACTGGGCTGCCTTACTGAAAAGCCCCCATGAGTGAGTCATGTCCTTGGGTCTTATAGGCATTTTGGCTTCTAGAAGCCTCTGTGGGACTGCACATCAAGCCTGCACAGTGGGACACGTCCAGAACCTATAATCCAAAGACCACTGAGCTTCTGCCTCTGTAGCCATCACCTTTGGGAGCCCCAACCCCTGCCCTGGAGGAGGCAATAGTAGTCTTGCATGGAAGGAAGTTGTGAGGACCACCTATGGACACATCATTTGAACCTGACCAGCAGGATCTGGGTTTTAAGGGTCAGGAGGTCTTTTTTATGCTGTCAAAGAGGTCAAGTCCCTGGGTCTGAGGTCCTTTGTGGGGTAGTAGAGGAGAGTGAGTCCCGACTCACGAAAGGGGGTTCAGCCCTTTCTACAGAGGGAGGGGGTGTTGGGAAGGGACCCCTTTGGTGGAGAGGAGGCAAGAGGTGGGAAGACTCAGCGGCCAGCGGGAGCGTCTGCCCAGAACCCAGCTTTGGTTCTGCTCAGGCACAGCCCTCAGAGAGAGAGTGTGTGTGTGTGTGTGTTTATGATTGGAGGAGACACGGGGGGCCCAGAGCATCCCCGCCCTGTCAGGATCCCCATGACCCCTGTTTGGCTTCTCCTGAGCGCTGTCCCCAGGATGTGAGTGTACAAGAGTGGGTGGGACCACAGGCCGCAGAACAAGTGGGTCCCCAGTTCCTGGTGGGGGGATTTCTAGCTTGGGTTTACAGAGCCCCCCTTCAGATTGTTCAGACTCACCCATTCCTAAAGCACGTTTTCTCTTGCCCCTCCCCTCCCTGAGCAGTCCCCGGCAACTCTGAGCTACTGGACTCGTGGGTGCTGGTGCCAAGCACAGGGACCTTGGGTTGTAGGGAGGTTTCTGAGAAGGACAGAGAGTTCCATAGTGAGAAGTCAGGGATAGGGTCTGGGCCGGACATGGGGGTGATGGGAAGGAGGTATAGGGGTCCTTATCGGAGGAACTTGGGGGCACCTTCAGAGGAAAAGGGCGTGGAGGGGCCACCGCCCAAACTCTAGTCCTGTGAGTCAAGCCACGGAGCCGCCCCCCAATCTTGTCAGTTCCCAGTGTTATCTGAAGGTTGTCCTGTGAGTGGACGATTACACACACACAAAGGACTGTCCCAGAGGACAGCTGGCCTGTACCCTCGACAATGCCAGTGTCCTGGAGACAGAGGAGGGCCGCGGGACTCCTAACAGTGAAAGGAGGCACAAGAGACTTGGTGCCCAGGATCCTGGCATGATGGCTCTTCCATGAAGGCATTGGTGGGACAGGAGGCAAGATCTGAATATGAGCTGCTCTTAGGAGATAGAGGGAACAGTGTTCCATTTCCTGAATCTGGCATTTCTGTTGTGGTTATAGAAAGAATGTCCTATTTAGGGATGAAAGTCCAAGTTGCTTTAACTGGCTACCATAACTACTGCTGCTGCTGCTGCTACTACTGTTATTAAGAGAGTCAAAGCCTCTGTGGCCCATGTTACCAAGTTGGGTTTACTGCTGTTGTATTACTGTTCTTGCGACTTTTCTGTAGGTTGGACAGCTTGCAGAATAAAACACTGAAAATCAGAAGCAGGGACTCAGGACTGCTCCATCAGCCCAGCCTGGGCTACAGGTGGAGGGTTTGCTTGCTGTTGTGGTGGTGGGGAAAGGCTCTGGCTGGCTCTAGGAGTGTGGCCTGGGTCAGCAGCGAAAGGGTGAAGGTCACTGGGCCTCAGAGGCAGGGGCCTTGTGGAGACAGACACCTGTTTATACTCTGGCCTCACTCTTTTCTAAACCATGTCTCCCCACAGGCCACTCGGGATGTGGTGCTGAGCCGGGCACCGGAGCAGGAGGAGGACCGAGCCGTGAGCCTGCAGAATGCAGCAGCCATCTATGACCTGCTGAGCATCACGCTGGGCAGGCGGGGCCAGTATGTCATGCTCTCCGAGGTACAACCCCCTCGACTGTCCCTCCCCTGCTGCCACTAAGGGCTCCAGCTCTGTTCTTGGGAGACCCAGTGCAGAGAGGGGCTGCCCTTCACTGGCAGGGTGTATCTGTTTTTTCAGATGTTGTCATGTGCCTTTTCCTTTGAAAGAGCACGTGGTGTTGTATAGCGAAGCCCAAGAGGGTAATTATCCACCCCTCCGGTTCCCCTGGCGGTGATGCTGGTGTTCTGTGACTGCCTTTCCTGGAGGGTTCTGAGCTGAGAGTGTTTGGGAGCCTGGATCCCCCTCCCACCCCCTCTAGAATGGGCACCCCCATTGTACTGGGCAAACCCTACTGGGGCAGTGCTCCATGGGCTGGACCCAGGCGGTGGTCCCGCTCCAGGATGTGAAGACCAGGGGCACAGAGCTGCCCCTCTCTCCTGCTCTCCCCCGCCAGCCAGGGTGAATGGCGTGTGCACATATTTAGCTTTCAGATCCGGGCTGAGGTCAAGGGTGGCTCTAGGGCCCTGGGCTTAGATGGCCCTCTCAGCAGCAGATTCTCTGTCCACATGTTTGGGAGAGCTCCCGAGAGGAGGGGCAGTGACACCTGCTGAGCCCTTGCTTACACCAAGGCACCACGGGAGGCGCTTCCAGAAGACACCATCTTTAGTATCGAGAGATAAGTGGTCTCCTAAGTTTGCCAGTGAGATGGGCGAGGCCCGGTCAGGTGGTTCTGCCCAGGTGCAAGGAAGTGTGTTGAGTCAGCATGGGAGACCCAGGCCACTGAGCTCTGCAGGTCCTGTGTGTGGCCCTGTGCCCCTCACCTCTTTCCCCGGCCCACCTGACTGGGGCCGCGCGGTGAATCCTGGCCTCGTGCGCTGGCCTGCCTCTGCTGCCGGGAACCACTTCTGTTGGTTACTGTCAGGCCTCACAGACAGCCCCTGACTTGGGGTGGCCCAGATCAGAGGGCCAGGGAGCAGATGGTTTTTCTTGATGGTTGGCACGAAGAGCAGAAGGAAGCCTGTGCATTCGGGCATCATTCTGTACACGGGCTTCAGAGTCAGTAAGTTTGTTGCTTACTGGCCCTGCAGCTCTGGCAAATCAATCAAATCTCAAGCTTCTTCATCTGTGAAATGGGGATAATTAGAGAAGCTGCCTCACTGAGTTGTTGGGAAGAGTAAAGGAGTTCATCCATGTAGAAAGCTGAGGATGGTGCCAGGCATAATAGTGAGAAGAACTGTCAACTATTATTTTTATTGGAGGTTCACATTTTGAAAGCGCTTTCACAAATCTCATTTCATGCGCTTTTCACTGTCGTCCTGATGTTCACATGATATGGTGGAGGGAACCCAGGGCCAGAGAGGGTGAGAAACTTGTGCCAGGACACGCAGCATGCTGCTGGTAGAGACAGGCTACCCCTGGAGTTCTCTGAAGGAACCAGGTGTGAGCTCTGGCTGCCTCGAGTGCAAGTGGCTGGAGCAGGGATTCCCCTGGAACGGTGTGGGTTGGCCAGGGCAGGGAGGACCCCTGGAGGGAAAGTGTTGACCGGCTCCCTCTTCGCAGTGCCTGGAGCGAGCCATGAAGTTTGCGTTTGGAGAATTTCACCTCTGGTACCAGGTGGCTCTGTCCATGGTGGCCTGCGGGAAGGTAAGGCCCAGGGCACGCTGGGGGCTGCACACTCCCCCTCAGAGGGCGCTGGGGGCTCCACTGTCCACTCGTCCCTCTCAGAGGCTGGCAGAGGCTGGCAGAGGCTGGGGCAATGATTCAGAAATATTGTCCCGCAATGTATGTTAATCTCCAGGGAATGAGGGGCACGAAGGGTGGCCCACAGACCCCCAGGGTGAACCTGGTGTCTTATCTGTGAGTTATGACGGGGCCAGGTGTGTAGGTGTGAATCTGTGGATGGTTTTCTCTGAGTATGTGTGCACACCCGGGGCGTCGCAGCATTTCTGCCTGTGAGCCGGTTGGTGTGATTGCCTGAGACAGGCATGGACGTGGGTTCCCAGCGAGGGGAATGGTGTTCCATTAGGGGCTGCATCTCTTCTCACCTGGGAGTGTGGCAGCAGGAAGGACCTTCTTGCAAATCCAGAACTTCCCTAGGAGGGAGGGATTGAAGGGTAGAGCAGAGCAGAGCACCCCCCTTCTCCCAGGGAAGTGTGTTGGGAGCTCTGCGAGGTGGACGTGCTGAGGTGGTCAGGAGGAGTCCTGCCCGGAGCAGGGCTGATCTTATCCAGGTGTCCGGAACTGTGTTTGCCTTCTACCACCCTCTCCCCAAGCCCTGTCCCTGCACCCACTGGTTTTCCCTCCCATGAGAATCACACTTACATAAGCCTCTATTCTCAGCAGTGACATGAAAGGAAAACCTTTCCGGAGCTGGGTGCTGAGGGTGTTGGGGCTGAGGATGCTACGAATGCAGGAAGTAAGGAGGCTTGAGCTCACAGATTGTTCCAAGAGCTATAAACACCCAGAGCCCATTTGTGGGGCTGAGGGAATTCCTCCCCCGCCACCCCCAAGCCATTTGTGCCACCTGCTCTTCTAGCCCCGCAGTCGTCTCCAAGGAGGGTCCTCCTGGGCTTGCCAGCACCCTCCCACCGCCCCCACTGAAAGGACGGTGTGCTTGCCAGGGTCTGGTGGGGAGAGGGGGAAGAGCAAGTCCTTCTTCTGACAGGTGGGAAGGGGCTGGAGAAGTACAGCCAAGAATCGAGCAGGAGCCTTCTCTGCACCCTTGTTACCTTGCCAAGCATTTTTCTTCCCAACCTCTTCCCCTTCCCTCATCATCTTGGCCACCTCACAGGGCATCCTGTAAGTCATGACATGATGTACCCTGGCTGTGTGCTCAGCAGGGTCTTGTTGAGGGTCAGAGGGAGCTCAGAACACAGATGGGTTGAGGCCTAGGGGAGGAACAAGGGGGGCTTGGGCTTGTATGGAGCCTGGGTAGGTAGCTGATGATGACATCTGACAGCTTCTTTCTGCCTTGAGGAAACAGAGACAGAGCCTCTAGTCTGAGTATGGTCTGGGAGGAAAGGACCAGGGCTAGGTCTCCACCCTTCTGTGGGTCGTGGACCACTTTGAGATGCTGAGGAAAGCTGGGGACCCCTCCTCAGAAGAATGCACTGCTCTCAGAAGTTAGCTTTAATTTCTGGAGGTGCTCCTGCAAGGCCCCCGTTTCAGGAGAAAATGTCACACCAACCTGGGAATTATGGGGTTTTCAACACCCTTACTGAAAAGAGCCAGGCTCAGAGAGGTTCAGACGTAGCCTAGCACACCCTAGAACCTGGGGAGCCAGTGTCATGGTCTGGCTCCTTCCCAGAACAGCAAGGTAGACACAAGAATGGGCTTACAGGGAGGAGGTTGGAGAGATCAGTGAGTGCCTCGTGCATGAGGCCCCACAGGCTGGGTCACACCTACACCTGGGCCTAGTGCAGCAGGAGATTGCTCTGGACACAGGCTCTCCATCCCCACCCCTCAGGAACCCTGCACACTGACTCAGCCTGCCTGGTTGGCCCAGGCAGCCCTGGGAAGAATAGCCAGACCTTGTCCTTTGCCAGGAGCCTAAGGTGGGAATCCAGGTTATGTCCCTGCAGTTGTGTGCAGAAGGTGAGGCCAGGCGGATATGAGTATATCCGGCACCTCCACCTGCAGGAAGAGAGGACAGGTTCCCTGGCATGATTTAGGTCGCTTCTTCTCTTGGTCTCCTCAGCGGCTGCGTTGCTAGGTAACCAGCATGACAAAAAAAGAAAGAAAAAAAAAAAAGAGCTGGCAGCTCTGACTGAGGAGTCCTCAGATGGCTCCTTAAATAGCAGTGTTTCCTGGTCCGGGTGGGGGTGGGACGCGGAGGGTCAGGGTTAGAGAAGTCTGTTTCAGGGATGCTGAGGTCAGCAGCCAGGGAAAGGGCAAGGGCTTGCTGGGGGGCTGGGGCAGAGGGGGCCACAGTGAGGGGCGGGGAGCAGCCTTCAGAGGAGAGGGTCTCGGGAGAGTGGGGTGGCCTGGCGCCTCCTGCCAGCCCTTCGCTGGCCTCTTGCCCCAGCCCACACCGAGAATCCCCCTGCCCCTCAGGCCCCCAGCCTCCCAGCTGGTCGTATGCTAACACTCTCTTGGTCTCTTACCCTCCTCTTTCCTGAGAGAGCAGTGGGGCGGGGCTTTGTCCTCTCCACCCAGCCTTTCTGTGAGTCTCTTGCTCCTCCCAGCAGGGACCCCACAACTCCGAGTGCCACGCTTGACACGGAGCAGGCCCGAGGCTGAGGCACCTGAAATCGGCCTAATGAGCCCGAGGCCAGAGCCCAGGGAAGTCTCACATCTGGGCTGAGGAAAGCTCCCCTTTCTCCGCAGGGAAAGGAAAGGCAGGTAGAGAAAGGCGGGGATCCAGGGTGGACGCAGACCAGTGGGGCCCCAGGTCTGCGTCCACTAGTCTCCATACTGTGCTGTGGACAGAGAGCCTTCCAGAGTCCCCCTGTCCCTCACGGGGCCTCTGCAGTAGCCAGGGAGGATGAAGCTGACTAAGGTGGCGAGCTGGGCCAACAGTAGGGCCCAGCTTGTGGGAATTGTCGTTACACACATGTGCACATGTGTGTGTAGGAGGGAGACGGAAGCCTCCTCTCTGGCCAAGGCAGGCAGGATAGGGCAGTGGTTACAAGCTTAAAGTCAGACTCTTCAAACCCCAGCTCAGCCGTTTATCGTCAGTGTGGCTTCAAACACATCACTTCTCTGCATTTCACTTTCCTCATCTGTGAACAGGGACAGAGTGAAACAGGAGGGAAGGGCGCAGGGACAGCCTTTAGGATGTGACGAAATAGTTGGAATAATCCTCCCACTCATTAGCCTGTAGAGTTACCCAGCCCGTAAAAACTAACCGTGCCGTATTTCAAGGGCGCTCTCTCTTCTGTCCCACACTCTGTGGAGTGTGTTTCTCGCTATATAAATCCACTTCTTACCTATCACTTTGTTTCTGTCACTGAATTCTTTCTGTGATGAGACATCAAGAACCTGAGCTGCATTAAGTCCTGAGAACCAGGCGTGTGATCTCAGTTAAAATACCATAGGTTCAAGTCTCAATCGAGTTACACAGTTTCAATAGCAACCTACCTCACAGGAGAGTTGTGAAAAATAAATGACGTCGTATTTATAAAGCACTTAGAACAGAGGTCAGCAGACTTTCTGTAAAGGGTCAGAGAGTAAACATTTTTTACTTTGTAGGTCAGTCTTCGTGGGAACTATTCCACTCTGCCTTTGCATCATGCTAGCAGCTGTAGGCAATACTCGTCTGAATGGGTGTGGCCGAGTTCTAATAAAACTTTATTTACAGAAGCAAGCAGAGGGCCACATTTGGCCTGTGGGCTGGGTTTTACTGACCCTCCACACTTGGCCGTCCTCAGCATGTCTGTGGCCCCATCTCCATGGCTTCTTCTCTGACAGCCTTTTTGCTGCTCCCGCCAGTCTCCATGTGGTTTTGTCTTCTTATCACCTGTAAAACCTTGTCACCTCTCAGAGATTTGAGAGAGTTTCCTTCTACCTCTAAAAGTCCTGTGGTTCACATGTGTATTCCTTCTGAAGAGTTTCCCTGTGTTTTCCTCCTTAGCTCTTGTTACATGACCTCTGGCAAGGGTCACAGCCTCCATTTTCCAGATGAGGAAACAGACCCCGGGGGGACTTGCCTGCCGCCGCTGCCTGGGCTCCTTCCAGTGGGCCTCTTCCTGGCTTGGGAGGAAAGGGGTGCAGGGTGGGGGCTGGCCCTTGGGGAGTTGCCCCCACTGAAGGCAGGACACACCCAGTCTGCTGCAGCCCAGGGCTGTGGCTGACCATGTCGCCGCCCTTCCTCCTACAGTCATCCTACGCTGTGTCGCTGCTGCGGGAGTGCGTGAAGCTGCGGCCCTCGGACCCCACCGTGCCCCTGATGGCCGCCAAGGTCTGCATCGGGTCCCTACATTGGGTGAGTGATTCCGGTCGCAGGGCCCAGGTCCTGGCAGCTTCCTGCAGGAGAGTGGCAGCAGGTGGGTGCATCTTGCTGTGTGTGGAAGGGGTGGGGGAGTGGAGAATTGCTTCTGAAAACTCCAGCCTTCATCCCGCAACTCAGGATGATGTCAGGTTTGTGCTTCAGCCTTGACTGTCTCCAGGGAGCCAAATGTGGAGTCAAAAGACAGGGTGCCCCCCACCTGCCCAGCACAGGGGAAGTGAGCAGGACCTTGGAGTTACCTTGGCTAGCCCACCATCCAGAGTCGGAACCAGCTCTGGGCTGGATGGGAGGGTGGTCTCTCTGTCAGCCACCTCCTTCCCTCTGGACTCCAGCACCCAGTCTCTGCCTTGTGCTCGGCTGCCTGCCTGCCGCTCTCTGCTGAGGCGGCTGACGAGCTCAGCATTCGCCCTCTCCCCACAGCAGCTTTCCCTCTAGGAGGTCAGCAGGGGGAGTGGGGAAGGAGCCCTGGCCCAGGAGCCCAGAGCGCCAGGCCTCGCCTGCCGATCCCCTCGCCCTGGCTCCCTGGCTGCTGCCTCGGCCTCGGGGACCTTGCAGCAGCGCCTCTGCCCAGCTGTCTGCTCTCACTGGGAGCTCCTTTGCCCACGTTCCTGGCTTCCACAGGCCCACATCAGCCTCCTACGTCCAGGCCGTCCTGTTTCCACCTTCTTCAGCAACTAGAACAATGCAGCGTCTCTCCCACGTGTTGGCTTTCAGCCCCACCTACATCTCTCTTCAAGCTCAATAAGCCTAGTTCCTTCATTGGCCCAGTGTCTCCCAAAGGGGGAGCTTCTCCCATACATGTCCCTCCCCTCCCTGATGTCCTGACACCCCTGCCTGCCCTTGCTGTCGAGTGCCCAGCTTGTTCCAAGGCAACAGGGGCTAGGTTCCAGGTGCCTCTGGCAGGTGCTTCAGAATTAGCAGCCTCTCCAACCCCTCCAGCTCTGGGGAGGGAGATTTTGCGTTCTAACCCTTCCCGCTAAGTATGCTGAGGACCCTCTGAGAGGGCCTCCTGCCTCGCCAACCCAGTGAGCCTCATCCTGGCTCTGCTGCAGGGACTGGCTCCCTCGGATTGGGGGTGGGGGCCGGGGAGCAACACCTTTCCCTCTGTTCCCTGGTCCTCGGGTACCCGTGTATGACGTTGCGAGTGTGGCCCTGCCTTGGCCCCACCCGACTGTGGGAGATGGGGGAGGAGAAAGCATGGCTTTGGGCCCCAGGCTTTATGATGTCCTGTAAGACTGATCTGTAATAGGCCCTCAGCATTTGGAGGAGGCAGCGTGATGAGGGGGGTAAGAGTTTCACTGTTGTGTGGTGTAAATGACGGAAGTCAGGAGAGCGCTGGACAGGTCAGGGAGGCCTCCAGGAGGAGGGGGCCTTGGATGGGGCTCAGAGGTGGTCCCTTGCATCCCAGCTTGCTTTCCTCAGCCTCATGGTTACTGGGGACGTTGCCTGTCCCCCCAGTGTTTTTCGGGAAGACTGTTGGCATCTCCCACCCTAGAGGATAGGGGCGTGTGGGTGCCAGCGGCGTGAGGACCCAGGCTGAGCACAGCAGCGGCAGGTAGTCATGTGAGCCGGAGCATGCAGAGGGTGAGCTCGCTGGCCCTAGCTCACAGTCCTGTGTGTCCCCAAGGCTCCAGGGATGGGCCTCAAGTGCACCCCTGGACGAAGCGCAAATACCCACCTCGCCAAGGGCGGGTGGGGAGGGCATCTGTGCTCCCAGGGGCTGCTGGCTCTGAGACGGCTGTGGGTCCACCCAGGCAGTGCCGCCCTTGCCAGGAAGCCCTAAATTTAGGTCTTCCCGCCGCGGAGGAGCTGTTTCCCTCAGCAGTATAATGACAGTAATTATGTGCATTCAGATTACATGGTAATAAAATTAGGATCCAGTCAGTCCAAATTGAAATCAGATGAGTTGGGAGCAAAGTAATCAATGACAACATAAATAGAAAAGCCCAAAAGGAAACCTCAACATGCAGACTTGACATCCGAAACGGGGAGGAGGGTGAGTGAGCCATTTAACCTCGGCTGAGAAACGTGTTTGGGTTTGGGGGGCCGGTTTGAACTAGAGTTTAAATCAGGTCCAGGCTAGAGCGTGGTCCTGCTGTAGGGCTGGGGTGGGCTCCTGACAGCCTTCCTTGCTCTGGAACCTCATGTTCTCTTACCTTCCCTAAAGCCCCATTTATACCTGCCTTGGACGCTTAGCATGATGCATTGCATTTCCTGTTGCATATGTTTCTTGAAGGCAGGAACTCTCTCTCCTCTTTCTTGAAACTGCAGCCCAGAGTTCATGCCGGGTCCTGATTGGATGGATGCTACTTGGCAAGGAGTTCTGCCTTGTAGGTACTTCCTTTCCATCTAAACAGGAAGCTTCTTCACATACTGTGTCTCATATCCTCAGCCCTTTGCCCCCACAAAAAAACCCTGCACACAGGAGGTGTTCAGAAATATATAGATTGACTTTGGCTCCAGCCAGCCAGGAGGGACAGGTGTGGGAAATCTACATTTGGTTCATGGGCCTGCCTGCTCCCTGGGTTGGTGCTGGTCCGAGAGCAAGCTGTGGGTGGCCAGGGGCAGCCCGTTCTCCTAGGAGGCCAAGGGAAGGGCGGCCCACGCTCTCTGTCCTCAAGACTATGAGCAGGAAGAATGGATCTGACAGGCAGGCGGAGGGGCGCTGGTGCTGGTGGCAAGCACAGATCCTGAAAGGCGTCTGATGCCACCTCCGTCTCCTGCCTTCACAACTCTTCTGACTCACGTCAGCCCCCAGCAGGCCCAGCCATTACGCAGCCAAGCCCCATGAGCAGGGGATGGAGATCTGGGGGTGGACAGGTTGGCCCAGGTTGCAGGAAGGGAGGCTGAAACTGGGACTTGGAAAAATGAGTTGTGCTGGGTGAAAGCGGACGAGGTGGTCATGTGCCCAGAGGTGGGCACCTGTTACCCCATGTCCTGTCCTTATGCCTAGGGCTAATGTCCCTGTGCCCAGAGCCAGTGTGGGATGCTCCGGGCTGGGCCTTGAGAGCAAGACTGCCCAAGTGACAGTGGGTGAGGAGGGGCCTGGGCAGAGGGACCTGTGATGTCCCAGGGTTGAGAGCACTGGTCCCACCATTTATTCTGAGTGGAGAAGGATGTCGTGTCCAGGCTCTGACCTGGTGACAGCAGTGGGGCAGCCTCCTGCCTCAACGTGGCAGTGTCTTGCCAGGGTCCCCAGCCAGTTATTTGAGGCAGGAGAAAGAGGAGCTGTAAAAATTTTTTCATATCCCTGCAAACAAAATTAGTTCAGATTCATTTAATTTAAAAGATTAAAACCTTTCTAGGTGGCTAGGGGATGGGGGTGTGTGTGTCACACATGGAAGGGGAGGAGGTTGTGGAACTGGAAAGGTTTTAAAAAGTCTGTGGTGCTGTCCCTCAGCCTCTTCCCCTAAGGGGGTGGATGGGGTAGTGGAAAGAGTGCAGGCTTTGGAGGCTGAGAGGATAGGGTTCAAATCCCTGGCCTCCCACTTAGCTGTGTGACTCAAAAGGGTAAGTAATTTGCCCTCTCTGTGCCTTATCAGTAACCTGGAAATCATTGTATCTACCATTACAGGATGGCTGTGACCCCCCAGAGTTTAGCAGTGTCCTTGCTTAGCACGTGGGAGGTGCCTGGTCAATGGTAACCATCCCTGTGCTGGCCCCTTTGAGACAGTAGCCTCTCTGAAAGGATGTGCCTTTGTGGTTT
This sequence comes from Budorcas taxicolor, assembly GCF_023091745.1. Classification (NCBI taxonomy): domain Eukaryota; kingdom Metazoa; phylum Chordata; class Mammalia; order Artiodactyla; family Bovidae; genus Budorcas; species Budorcas taxicolor. The sequence goes on from NC_068920.1 coordinate 88,925,453, forward strand.
TGCCTTTGTTTTTTGAGATTCAGAAAGATGGATTAAGTGTTTTGGAGTCCAGTAAGAATGCCAGCTGTCCTGCCTTGAGCTTGTGGAGATAAGGAAGAGTACCTGTTCCTTCCAGGAAGAAAAAGTGTGTTTTGGGGAGAGCAGATGACAGTAGCTCCTGGACCCTGTGGGAAGCAGCCAAGGTCAAACTGGAGGTGCTGTTTAAACAGACCTTTGTGGGCTCAGAAATGACCTTTCTCTGGTTCCATGGGCAGGAGGAAGGGGTACAACCAGTTTGGCGCCTGCGAGATGAACCAGGCAGCCTGAGAAGGAGCAAAGTGTACAGGCCAGGAGCCTGGCTGTGCGGGGACCAAATTGGGAGGACTGGAGATAGGCAGGAACTTGGAAAAACACGGGAACGCTTTCCTTCCTTACAGAAAGCAAAAGCACAGGCGCAGAATGCTACATCCTCCCTTACATCCTTTTCCCCAAAGGGTCACAGGGGAGAAGAATGAAGACCCGCAGAGGGCAGCCAGGAATCGGGCAGCTCTGAGAGACCGAGATAGCGACTCAGAAGACCTGGGCTGAAACCTTACAAAAAGTTCTCCCATTGACTAGCAGGGTGACCTCAGATGAGTCCCCTAAGTGCCCTGTACCTCTCAACCTCAGCTGTGAAAAACCCTTCTGTCAGGTGGCCACCGTGCTGTGACGCTCCAGTGGGCACCCAGCTGCTCTGGAATTGCAAGGGAGGATGGGGGGATCTCCTCCTGGGTTTTGTGGCAGAGTTACAGCTAAAAGAGGTGTTACAAAGCAGTGCAGGGGGACTTCCCTGGTGGTCCAGTGGTTAAGAATCCGCCTGCCAATGCAGGGGACAGGAGTTTGATCCCTGGTCCGGGAAGATCCCACGTGCCACAGCTATTGAGACAGCACTCTAGAACCTGTGTTCCACAAGAGAAGCCACCACAATGAGAAGCCCTCTTGAAGCAACAAAGACTCCGTGCAGCCAAAAACAAACAAACAAAAAAAGCAGTGCGGGAGAAAGGTTGAAAGCTTTGAAAACCCCTCACCGGAGAAGTATTTTGATGAGCAAGGAGGGCGCAGTGCTGTAACCTGAGCAGATCTTACTGAAGCAGGGGCCGCAACTCTAGAGCCATTAGCTGTTCCCTGTGGAGGCCACAGGAGGAGGCATGTGGGGACTGGGAAGGGCAAGTGCGGTATCAGATGGCTGGCTGGCTGTAGATGGGCAGGTTCTGGGCAGCTCAGTCAGCAATTTGCTTTTCACATCATAGATTGAGACCGACTACTGGATTATGAAATAGAACCCTAGCTAAAGTACCCATGAATAAATATATTAACACTATATATTATCATATTTAATAAAAGTAATAGTATTTCTCTTCATTCATAATCATCACTTTGACTCCACATGCAAAAGACTTTTGTGGTAGGTAATGGAGATCAAAAGTGACGTCAGCCACGTGAAAAAGTGGTACACTGAAGCCTTGTGGGTTTGATTTGAGACAAATGCTGACACCACGCTCAGAGACCATTTTAAACTATGTGGGCAAGGCTGGCAAGTACTGGCCAAGGATGGCTACTAACCTGGAGTCAGAGTGGACCACAAGTTGGAAAACTAAGGATGTATGTTGTCACTTTTTGAAACTAAAGGCTGGTGAGCCCTGTTAATCCAGAATATGATATACATGAATTGCAGAGTAACTTTTGCCTATATGCCAGTAATTGCTGAACTTCATACCTGGCACCCTCTCTGCGTGGGTTGCAGGAGAATAGAAGTTGGCATTTGCCTAGGAGAAGGACATGCACATGAGAAGAGTGTATATACATGGAATGCAGGAGGCTTCTGAGTTCTATTTATAATTCTTATGCAGGAGGCCTGGGTTCGATCCCTGGGTTGGGAAGATCCCCTGGAGACGGGAAAGGCTACCCACTCCAGTATTCTGGCCTGGAGAATTCCATGGACTGTATAGTCTGTGGGATCGCAAAGAGTTGGATATAGTTAAGCGACTTTCACTTTCACTTCTTTATAAAAAAAAGCTCACTCCCATTTGAATGGGGCATAGTGATGCCTGAAGACAGTGTAGGAGACAAACCACATCAGCATTGTGCATATTTCAGAGGAGGCAAGATGCTGTTTGCTCACTTGCCCTTTCCTTGGTGCTTCCTGTCACCTCTGCCAGGAGGCCTCCTACGACAACCCCGGCCAGGCAGTTCCCCCTGTTGCATCGTCCATGGCCCCAGGCCAGCACCACACAATGGAGCCTTAATTAAGGGCCACCCTGTCCCATGGGGTCCTCCCCCATTAGAGATTCCATGTGTGCTTCATCCAGACATCCTGTGCCTGTGACGCTGGGCCGCCCCAGCCAAGCTGCAAAACCCCCGTGGAGATTTGTAGGGAGGAGCAGTTAGGAGTTGGGAAGGGGTTGGCCCTAGCTCCTCATTTTGCAGATGAGGACCTCTGGGGCACAGAAAGGAGAGGAGGTGACTTGCTCGAGGTCCCATATCTGTCAGGGGCCAAGCCTGTGTCGGGGGGCTTGAGTGAGTGAGAGTTGCTCAGTCATCTGACTCTTTGCAACCCCATGGACTGTAGCCCACCAGGCTCCTCTGTCCATGGGATTCTCCAGGCAAGAAGACACGTGGGTTGCCATTCCCTTCTCCAGGGATGTTGAGGTCTTGCCCGGTGCTCAGCCTGGCTCTGACTTCAGGCCCTGCAGCTCTCCTGCATCCTGCTGGGCCATGTGCTCCAGGAGGCAGATCTCTGCATCCACTGCCCTCAGTCCTCCCGGCAGCCGAGGCTGGGCAGCAGGCAGCTGTGAGGTTTGCTAAGATGCCTGCTTCCCCTGAACCCTGAGACCGCAAGCCTGAGGGTGATATAGGCCCAGCTGTCAGCTTCCGTGTCCTTCCAGTGACCAGTCTGCCAACCTGGAGGCGGTCCACTGCTTGAGGTCCATGGCTTGAGCTCGACCACGTGGGGGCTGGAGAGCTGCCCTTGTCAGCGTTTGTCCGGGCTCTGGCTGCGCTACTGGAAGCCACCCCCGACCCCCCACCATCGCTGTCTGGGCTCTCAGCTCACCCACTCTACCTCTCTTGTACTTCAGGAGTTTTTAACTCCTCTGTTTCGTGGGTTCTCTGCTCCGTCAGCCTTTTCTTGCACATAGCTCCCAACAGCTGTGCCCTCAAGGTGTACTCAGCCCAGCTCGCCTCTCCACAGGTAATGGCCTCTCTCTCAGGCTCCTCTAATACACCAGGGAAGGAGAGCCTACCAGTGCCCCTAGCTATGGCCTGCAGTCAGGTGACGAGATGCACAGAGCTGTCCCTCTCCTGCCGAGGGAGGTGGACCTGGGCAGGGACAGGCACACTGGTTGGGGTGTCAGAACCCAGCTTAACTTGGTGGGCCCTTCTGGGTGGTGGAGGGGAGCCCCCCACAAGGGACCCTGGCCTCTGGGTGGCAGTGGGGCTGTGGGTATGAATCTCCTTGCTGAGGGCGGTACCAATCATTCTTGGTGACACTGCCATACCAGCCATGTGGGCAGATGACATTCCAGGGTTGGGCGAAGGGAAGGGGCCTCTGGAAGGCCTGTGAGTGGGCACAACTGAGGCCCCCAGCTGTCCCCTGCTTTGCAGCAGGCCTGCCTGCTGTGTGGGTGCCCCAGAGGGCTCGTGAGGGCCGCCTTGTGTGCCCCTCTTTCATGTCACATGTGGTGTGTGATGTGTGTACACGTGACCTGCACCAGTTGGTCCCTTTCCAACTGGAACAGTCCCTCCTGCTCCCAGGACAAAAACAACCCCAGGCCTTTTTCCCCTGAAAAGTTACAGCGCCTGGTGTCGGGTAGCGAGCTCACAGCCAGAGAAGGCATGGTGGCCTGCCTGCTCTGCAGGGTGGGCTATCCCAGGGCCTGGTCCCCAAGCCCTACCTGTACCCCACCCCCACCCCTGCCCGCTTCCGACTCCCTTGTCTCTGCTGATGAGCAGGGCAGGGACAGCCACAGGGGCCACGTGACTAAAGAGGCGGCCGCAGACTCTCCAGGCTCTCAGAGCAGCTGTGGGGAGCTGGGGTCTCTGGAGCAAGGCAGACTTTCTCTGTGAGAGGTAGCATCCCATGACCTGGAACACAGGCCCCTGGATGGCGGAAAGGGTCCAGATTGTTGCAGGTGGAGGAAATAGCTATCCTTCCATTCAGTGGCTGGGTGGCCTCTGAAAGGCGCCTGGGCGCAGTTCCAAGGGTCCCAGGCTGGGTGCCTGTGAACAGCTGCCCCCCCCAGTGACCTTTGCCTCTCCTCTTTGCAGCTAGAGGAGGCAGAGCGCTTTGCCATGATGGTGATCCACCTTGGGGAGGAAGCCGGGGAGTTCCTGTCCAAGGGCTACCTGGCACTGGGTCTCACCTACAGCCTGCAGGCCACCGACGGTGAGTGTCAGGGCCCGGGAACCTCTGCTCGGGGTGACTCGGGCCTCCTAATCTTGTCCCATCAGTGTCCACCCCCCAACACACCTCCATTGACTCTTCTAGGATGGGTGTGCAAACATAAAAACATACACATGTGCAGACACAGACACTCACACACTGATGTGCATGAGTGTGTGCATACACACACACCCCCAGTTCATTTCTGCTTTTGCTGCAACTTTGCCAGCCTCAGATACGCCCTCTTCATGAACCCAGTTCTTTCTCCTTTCAAGGCCCAGCCCCAGTTGATCTCTGCCCCTGGAACTCCTGGGGCATTTGTGCCACCAGCCCTGAGCCCACAGTGTCTTCATTCTGGTTCACCTTTACCCGCAGCATGACTGCCATCTTTTGGGGTCTTTTAAAATCCCCCGATGCATGGCACAGAGCTGGGTACACAGCAAGCATTTAGTAAATACTTGACCTGAGCTTGGTGCCTAGGTTCCCCTCCTGCCGCCTGGAGCCTGCATTCCGTCCCCACCCCCACCAGCTCCACCTACTTCTATATCCTTGCAGCCTGAAGGAAAGGGAGCGATAGGTCCCCACCCAGGCCAAACCCAGAATAGTCATCAGCCCCCCACACTCCCCAAATGCCAGCTCCTGGAAGCGGGCTTCAGATGCCCACACAGCGAGAGGTAGGAACAGCTGGTACTTGGACAAGGAAGGGAGGAGGAAGGGTAAGATCCTGGTGCAGTGCCAGCTCTTTGTTCTTGAGTGACAGTGGTCACTTTGAGGTGTCAGTGAGGCTCTGATAGGGAACCCTGGGGTCCCCACACACTGGTCAAGTGAGGGAGTCGTCAGTCCCTTGATCAGAGTCCAGAGACCCTTCCTTTGTCTTTAATCCTCTAGAAGCAGGGCTGCTCTGTGAGCTTGGGACCCCTGACATCTATCCCTGCCTGGTGCTGCCAGCAGCATCCTGACCTAGTCTGGCTGGAGCCTGTGACCGTCATTTTAAAGCTTCTCAGGGGGTTCAGTGTGTAGCTGAGGCTTCAAATGCCTATCCTACTGCATTTAAAGCTGATTTAATTTACCAGGGGGGTATCTGGTTTGGGTTAAAGCAAGAAGCCTTGTGGTCAAAGTGCAATAGAGGTTTCTGGTGGGCCGGTGGAAGAGGAGGTTGTGTCCAGTGGGTACAGACCCTGTTAGGGATGATCAGATGTTCTGGAGATGGATGGTAGTGATGATTGCAAGACATGGTGAATGTACTTAATGCCAGTGAATTGTTCACTTGAAATTTGTTAAAATGGTTAGAAAAGAAGGAGCCTCATGAGTAAGGAAGCTTAGGGAGGCACATGCCAGGACAGAGGTGTAACTTCTCCAGAAGCTCCAGAAACTTCTCCAGAAGCTCGCGCCTTTGGAAGGATCAAGACGGCCCATGCAGCAAGGAAGGCAAAGGGGTAGAAGGACCTGTTGTGCCAGGAAGTGTGCCTGCCGGGAGGCTGGGGCCAGGGGGACATCTGCACCCCTTCCCCCGGTAACCAGGGCACCAGTCTGGAGCATTTGCTAGACAGAGTCCCGGTGGGGCCTCTCCCGCAGAGCTCCATGCCCCGGGTGGGGCAGGGCTGGGCTGGCCCCCCTCCAGCAGCCCCTCACGGCTCTGTCTCTGTCCTATCTCCTGCAGCGACTCTGAAATCCAAGCAAGATGAACTGCACCGGAAAGCGCTGCAGACGCTGGAGAGGTGAGGACGCCAAAGGGCAGCATTGCCTGAGGCGGCTTGTTCTCCTGTCTCAGGGGACCCTCTGGTGTGACAGGGCAGAGTTTTCTGTCTCCATTTTGTTGACAGCAAACTGAGGCTCTGAGAGTTCGCACGGGAAGCAGGGAGAGGCCTGTGGGCTTGGGTGGTCTGGTTGAGCATTTCTGCAGTGGTGGAGCTGCCCCCAGGCTCAGCTCCCTGGTTCCGAGTTCAGGGGACATGAGAGAAAGCAGGAAAGCACCTTGCACAGTAATCTACAAGTAGCCGGGGCTCAAAACGGGGATCTGCCTCCTCCCAGCCCCTCCCCAACCTGGGAGCTGGGAGGCTCCCTCCCTCAGCCCTGAGAGCTTCCCTTAGAGCCCAGCGTCTGGGAGGGAGCCTTAGGTTTGGGGGTGGTGGGGGAGAGGCACAGAAACCCTTCCCCCAGGCCCCTCCTGGGAGTCCCTCTCCACCTCAGCGCGACCCTACCTGAGCATTCCTCCCCCTCCCTCCTCTGGCCATTGTAGGGCTCTTCCCTCTGAGCCCTGCTCCATCTGAGCATAGATGGCAGGGGCTGGGTCGGGGCCTGCCCCAGACTCCTTGTGCCAGCTTCCTAGGAACATCCAGCTCCCCTCTGGGGCAGGTTGTTCTCAAACCCAGGGAGGAAGGAGAGTCCCATTCTGGCCAACTCCCTCTGAGCCCCAGGATCAGGGGATAGTTCCTTCCTTCCCCACTGGCTCTTCACTCCCAAGGCTTCCAGCCCAGAGAGGCCATCCAGCCCCTCTATCCTCCGGAGGTCTTCACTGTCCCACGTGGAGAGGGCAGGCTGCAGGCTCTGTACAGGCCCCAGCCAGGCCAACAGCTGCCCGGAGGAGAGGGGCTTCCCTCACTCCTAGTCCCACCCTCCCAGGTATCCCCCACTTCAGCCAGAGCCAACCCTCTTGGCAGGCACCGCCCCAGCCTGGGCTGCCCCTGGGCTTTCCACCCCAGCCGTCATGTCCCACAGGGCACCCTCCAAGGTGGGGCTGGCAGAACCTCCAGCATTTGGCCCTGCTAAAAGCACCCAGCACAGGGCTGGAATACTGGAGACCCTCATCACGCTGGTTGTCGACCCTTGATGGTTGATTCACTGCTCCCCTTCCCAATATAGAGCCCAGCAGCTGGCGCCCGGCGACCCCCAGGTCATCCTGTATGTCTCCCTGCAGCTGGCCCTCGTCCGCCAGGTGAGTCCTCCCAGTTCCTAACACCCAGGTCTCTGGGGGTGCTGATCTCCTCCTGGCCCTGCTGCTTTTACCAGCGCTGTGACCTCTCTGAGCCTCTGTTCCTTATCCATTAATGTAAGTGCCTTCATACTCCACCTCAGAGGACCCAGGCAAGGATTAAGTCAGTTACTGTGGTAAAGCCCCTGACCTCTGGTGGGCACACAGGAAGGGCTTGTTCTCTGCCCTCACTCCCCCTGCAACACGTCCGTCTCCTGAGAAGTTGACAGGAGGCCTCAGTAAACATTTGTATCCTCACCTTCCACTGAGCTTTCCCCAGGGGGCTGGGGGAGCAGAGAGAGTGTCGCGCGGAGCTGCTTCTGTGTGACACAGAGCTTCCCCTGACCACATGGACGCCACCGCCAGGCTCGGCCTCTGGGGCCTCCTGTCTGCTGACCACCTCGATTCCCAAGGCTCTCCAGGCCCACCTGCCTTCCTTCTCTGAGCTGAGCTGTTGGTGCTGAAAGGTCTGTTGAGGGGCTTGAGTGAGGTCAGGTAGTCACCCACCCAGCTGGTTGCCTGTCAGAAAAAAAGGGAAGGTTCCCATCCCCCAGGCCCCTCAGAGCCTCTGCTGTCAAAGGGGCCCCTCAGGCTGGTGGCCTTGCTCTGGTGAGTGTGGACACTGGGCCACTCAGGGACTGCAGACAAGCCTGCTGGACTGGGGCTGGGCTCTAGCCTGGCAGAGAGGAGTCCGCAGAGCCCTCTGGGTGGTGGCTGCTCGCGGTCGGGGGATGGGCAGCCCGGCTGACGAGTGCTGCTGTCTTTTCCACGGGTGCGGGCCAGCCCTGCAGCTGACGAGGAGGGTGCCGTTGGCCCCATCTGACACCTGAGGCGCTGTGGCTCTGCTGAGCTCAGGAGCTGGGAGCTGGCTGTGCCTGCACGGTTCAGCTTCAGAGCCCACTCTGACCTAGTTAAAGCAGCCCTGTGTGGCTCTAAGTATCCTGTTCCCCTGTCCCATTTGGAAGCAGGCAGTTGGAGCCTTGTCCACCAGCCTGGTGGTTGCTTTTACGGGTCGGTGTCAACTTCTGGCCCCTGGTCTTCTCTTCAAGGAGCCATCCTTCCAGCCCCTCATGGCACTTGCCCCCGGTTTCCGACTCCCAGGTCCTAGAGCAGGCGCTGTCCACCACTGTCTCCAGAAACATCAGTCTGCTCTGGTGCTCCCTGGAGCGTGGACACAAAGATATCCGAGACCAGTTTATTTTTAGCCCTCAGTTGGAGAACCAGTACTTTCCTTGCCAGTCCAGTTCCTGATGAACCTTCTGTGATGCATTTTTTAGTATCTTTAATTATTCAGTCACCTCTGATGAATGGTGTCTGTCCTCTGGGAGAGATGGCTGGGCCAGGCCAGTGGAGCCTGGTACCCCGTGTCCTTGGGGCCCCCAGATCTTGGTAACCTCAGGGGGTTGAGGATCTCTGAATGGACTCTAAGCTAGTCCTGCCTACCTGGGTCTCTGAGGCCCTCTGCGCCATCCTGCCCAAACCATGTCTGGCTGCTCAGACAGTGAGGGCTGCGGGTTTGGACACCTAGCCCAGGATCATGCTGCTGGAGCAGCCTTGGGGTGGGGGGCATGGGCAAGCTGAGCCAGCGGTCACACTGACCTTAGCTTCCTCCTTTACTTTCCGTGACCTTTCCACAGAAGGAAGTCCCCATGGGAGAACTCTGGGCCTGGCAGTAGTGCAGAGACCAGGTGGAGACCAGGCAGGGGTCAGGCACGCCAGGGCCCAGAGCCCCCAGCTGACCTGTGTACTGTAGACCCCTCCAGGAGCATTGGAGATGTAGGTCTGAGGTTTGGTCAAGAGCAAGATTTTGGAAAATGACTCTGACGTTCCTGGGAGGATGAGGCCCTGGCGTGGATAGTGTCTCGAATAGCTGACAACCGCTAAGCCTGAGCCCCTGAGCAAACATGTCTCTTTGGACTGGAAGGAAGGCTCTTAACCTGTTCATTCGCTGCCTGGGCTTTGGGGGCTTGAAGAGGGAAATTCGCATTTTCAGACGTGTTCTGTGCCCAGCAGGATGTTTTTCCTACGTTGTCTTGCCCTCTCAGCCCGTGTCGTAGGTAGGACTGTTATCCTCATTTTGTAGCGTAAGAACTGCGGCTCAGAGAGGCCAAGTCCTCTGCCCCGGCGCCAGCTGGGAAGTGGCAGAGCTGGAATTCACATCCCGTCTGACCCCAGGCCTAAGCTGTTGCCACTGAGTCCCTGAGTAGGAGGCAGCATGTGTCTGTCAGCCCCAGTCACTGCGAGAACGGGTTCAGAGGAGAGATTTGTAGCCAGTGGTCTGGGTGGCCTCTCACAGTCCCCCTCCTCCAGTTTGGCTGGGGCTTCCCGACCAGTCCTTCATGACCCATTGTGGACCTGCCCCTCTTTTCTCTCTTCTGTGAGACAGCACTGACATGGAACAGCAGACTCTTCTTGCCATGGTGTTCACGGGTGTTTCCTCATCAGAGCCCCTGCCTGCCCCACAGTGCCTGCGGTCTCACTTGGGTCTGCTGCGCCTCGTGGGCTGGCACCTGGCCCCGGAGTCCGGGGAGCAGGCTGGGCCTTGGGGAAGGTCGCTAAGCCGGCAGTTTTCTCCGGCAGATCTCCAGTGCCATGGAGCAGCTGCAGGAGGCTCTGAAAGTGTGCAAGGACGACGCCAATGCCCTCCATTTGCTGGCGCTCCTCTTCTCCGCCCAGAAACACTACCAGCACGCCCTGGACGTTATCAACATGGCCATCACGGAGTACCCTGAGAACTTCAAGTGAGTTCCCTGTGGACGCTCTGGGCTGGGGCTGGTCGGGCACACACTGGGAGTCGAGGCGGGCTGAGGACCTGTGGGCTCGGAGCCTGGCTCTGGCGTTTTGTTTGGTGCCAGGAGGCACCGTGTGTGGAGGAGGAAGCTCTTGATGGTGACTGCAGGCTCCACGGGGGGCTGTGTGGACCACCAAGGAGACTGTGCTCTAAGATAACATGTCCGAGCTGCTTCCATCCCGCCCTGCACTGTACATTTGAGCATCATGGGGACACTAACTTGTGTGACTTAACCATAACCCTGGCGTAGCCAGCCAAGGATGGTTTCTAACAGTGGCTGGGCTGATAGAGGCCATGTGAGCTGGCCCCTACCTCCAAGAAGGCCACAGGCAGTCGGGGTGAAGATTTATATCCCCCCAGAGTGGTCCTGGCCTCTCCCTCTATCCTCGACTCCTCCACAGCTCCTGCTTGCCACATCACCCAGATGCCTGTCTCTAGGGAGCAGGGTTCACACTGCACGTGGCCCCAGTGGTGGTGGGTGGGGCAGGACTAGACCCTCTTGCCCCCACCTATACACAGGGGACCTGCTGCCATCCAACCAGGACCCTGGGGAACAAGAGCCTCACTGACTGGCTGAGGCAGGAGGGTGCGTTGCCCCTTGGGAGGAAATGAGGGGGAGGTCATCTTTTGATTTCTGCCCTCCTTCCCCGAGACAGGTAACATAGGGTGCTAATAAACCCTGTTTCTCTGAATCCCCTGATCCCAGAATGAGGGGCCCTGAGCACCCCCACTCCCACTGTGCTCAGGGTTTGAAAGAGAACCCTTTGGAACCAGCCAAAGGCTGTTGTCTTTAGACAGCAGAAAGGAGTGTGGTCCTGGTGCCCTGAGAGGTGACTCACGCTGGCAGTGAAAACAGTTCCACAAAGAATTAGGGAAATTGGTGGGTGCCACAGCTGAGATCAGTGATCGAGAGGAGCTGCAGGCACCCCGGCCCAGGGAGAGTCCCTCCACGTGGAGAGCCCAAGCACTTGTCTGTTTACGTATAGTCCAGCAGAGGCAGGACTGACCCTTGCGCCAGGGGCTCGGGCTTTCCTGTGCCTTGGGCCTCCTTCAGAAGATGCCACGGTGGCTTTGCCTGTGGACTTTGCTGGGAGTGGCTTCGTCCTCACCAAGTCTTATGAACACCAAGGACCGGCTGTGTGGAGCTGGCCTTGCACCATCTCAGCTCACACCTGACCAGGGGCAGCTGGGACCCACCTGGGCCAGAACGGCGGGGTCAGGAGTCACGATGCTCTGGGCGGGGGTGGGGGTGTTAGTCTGGACTAGGGTCAGCAGAGCCCAGGTAGTCCCAGCTGCTCCTGGTCAGGTGTGAGCCGAGATGGTGCAAAGCCAGCTCCACATAGCCTGTCCTTTGTGTTCACAAGACAGCCCTGGCTCTTGGCCTCCCTTCTATATTTGAGAGATTATTAAAATTGAAATCAGTTCACTTGAAAAGGCAAGTCGCCTAGGGCATGCACCACGTAGATAGAACCGTGTGTGGACAAGGTGTAGTTACCTAATCCCAAATACAGTACACCAAGACCTACTGTTTAGAAGTTTATTTTTTACTTTTATAAAAATACAGGAAGGACAAAGGTCTTCCTCTTCTGGTACCAGTTAACCTGGCTTTTTCCCAAGCTCAAGACTATCTGGCAGGGTCAGACCCGTGGCCTGCTGCCAGCCATGTGTGTGCGTATGTGTGTGTACGGGCGTGCCTCTGTGTGTTTTATTGTCAGTTAGGCTTCTGCGGAAGGGTTAGAGCAGTAAACGGGTTAGAGTCCTTATCCAGCCCCTGGCTCAGTGTGTGTCACAGAAGAAACCAGAGGCTGGGCCAGGTGTCAGACGTTGTCCTTTATCCGAGTGAAATCTTCCATGTGTTAACAGATGGCGACCGAGCAGATGGGCGCAGGGCTGTCCCGTGGAAGCCGCAGAAGGGGCTGCACACACTGCTCCCTTGGGCCCCCGATCCCGTGCAGGAGCTTCTCATGCCAGTGTCGCCCATCTGACTGCGCGCGTCTCCTCCTAACCCCTGGGCTGGATGCTCTGTGCTGGCAGAATCCCCTCCCTGGCCTGATGTGGCGAGGCCAGCGCCACTTTTTGAAGTCGGCTTGACACTTCCCGTGTGTGAGGCAGAAGCCCACCTCGCCTGTCTTGTTTCACGCCCTGGGAGGTGTCTCCTGCCCCTCGCCATCCTCTTCCTCCTCGCCGCCCCCACCACCTACGCCTGGTTCTCGGGCCGAGTGCGAAACCGTCTCTTTCTGGTCCTCCAAGTGCACTTCCACCACCCCCTTCTTCTTTCCTCTCAGCTCACTCAGGTGCGGACTCTTTCCCCAGGAAATGCTTCAGTCACTCAAAGTGTCTTGGAGAGGTGGGGCCAGGGGTGGGGCCTTGCTGTGAGGTTGGTGACTTCCCCCGGAGCCCCGTGGGTGGCCTTCTGGGCCCCCAAGAATACCTGGACCCGAGCTGTGACATTTGCGCCTGTGTGCCTGCATCGGGAGAATAGAAGCCAAAAAAGTGGGGAGCCCCGGGTGGAGATTGTGCTGGTGGTCAGCACGTATGGTGGCTGCCGCTCGGTGTCAGCCGGGTCCCCGCTTCTGCAGGCAGGAGCCTTCAGCCTGGGGCAGCCTCTGCCCTGGGAGCAGAGCCCCTCTATCCAAACACCGCAGGGCCACTACAGGGGCCTCAGGCCCTCTCGGGCTGGAACACACCTCTGGCGTCCCAGCCCGAGGAGGTCCCATTCCCAGAGCACAGTTGGGGTTCTTGTGTTCCTCTGTCACCACAGAGAAGCCTGCTGTGGAGCGTTGGGGGCCCAGAGTGTCCCATCTCCCCTGGTGCTTCTGTGAACCTGCCCATCCACGGAGAGAGGAGGTTCTTATCTCTGAGCCACCGTGTGCCCCTCACATTCGTGACCATGGGGAGCTCCCCTTTGAACTGGGCCAGCCCTAAAAGGCTACAAAACTAACTGAACAAAATATAAGGGGCTTCTGGCTTCCAGAACTATGAGACAGTATATTTTTGTTGTCTTAAGCCAAAAAAAAGGGAGGGGGGGTGTGAGGAGGGAGGGACAGTGGGGTATGAGGGGGGAATAGCCACCTACCACAGCACTGTGGAGTGACCTAGGGTGTGACCGTGGGTCTTTGCAAATAATTCAGTGCTTCTCCCCACGGATGAGACCCATGGACTAGCAGGAAATGTCACTGCGCCCATTATGGTCAGGGATCACTGGAGAGTGTCACTGCCCTTCAGCTGAAACTGTAGCCTGCTCTTCCAGCTGCTCCCTGCATTGGGAGCAAGCTGTGTGCGGCTCCAGCTGTTGCCACGGCAGTTAATTAAACCCCTAATCCAATAAATCTCAGTGCAGCCAAACAAAAAAATCCGCCCCCAGTGATGGGGTAGATGCCCTGACCTCAGCATTGTCAATAAGGTCTGTCCTGTGGGCACTCAAAGACCAGGTCTGGGTGCCACCTGGCGCCTTGCCGGTTCCAGTGGCTGAGACCTTGCTCTTCCTTTGTGCAAAGTGAAGGAGAGGCTGGCAGGTGCGTGTCGGGTGGAGGAGGGCTGGCACAGGGGGATGCTGGGGAGTGGAATAGACCCTTTCCTCTTGGCTTGTCCCCACGTGGGAGCCGCAGCAGGTCCCTGGCTGCCACTTAGCTATGCTCCCTCCAGCAGCTTGCTCCTCCTTCCCATGTCCCCTCCTCCTCAGCTGCTGAAAGACTGACATCTCTCCTGCCTCCCTCTGCTTCCAGGGTCTATTGTGAGATTCAAACAAGAGAAGATCTCACAGTCAGTTTACAGCCGCGTTCAAGGGCAGCAGAGGGGGAAGGGGAAATGGTCCACAGCATAAGGCTGTGATGGGGGGCTCAAGGAGGGCAGCGCACGTAGTGGGCCAGGGGAGGGCGTCCTGCACATGAGGGTCAGTGGAAGCTGAGAATAAGTGTTCCCGGCTCCCTAGCGGCCACCAGGAGGTCACCACTTCCAGGACTCAAGACTCCTGGAGAAAATCCTAGCCTTTGTGGAGCTGACTTCAAATTCAGGGATTAGAAAACATAGCAAAGGGGATCTTTATTTCCGTGCTGTGGGGTGACCTTTAGTTAATGGAGCTTGAGTTTAAAAAGGCAGAAACGTGATGAGGCAGTGGCTGACGGCCCTGCAGGGACAGCGTGAACCTGGCGTGACGAGAACCAGACACCCGAGCAGCTTCCTGAAATGCTGAGGGCTTTCCACTAAGCCCTGGACACATGTGCTGGCCAGGCTGCCCCTGGCCAGTCTGCAGGGGGCCTCAAGGGGGCAGCAGGCTCCCTATTTGGACCTGGGTTCCAAGCCAGGCTGGGCCTTGGAATTCGAGAGGTTCCCCATAGCAAGCTCAGAGATGTCTTAGCTGTTTTCTTCTCCCTTCCTGGGCTTGGGAGGCTCAGCTAGGGGAGTCAAGGGAACAGGCTACTGATAAGCTTGTTCCAGAAGCCATGGGCTCCACAGGGTGCTGGTTTTAGGTAACAGATTCCTTGCGCTTTAGTCAGGCTGCTTGTAGGGAAGGTCGCCATAGCAACCAAACAACATTCCTGGGCTAATGATGGGAGCTTTCCAATAACCAGCCTGTCAGTCATTGCTCCCACCCCAGGCCTGGCAGCCTGCCAGACCGGTTTTGAAAGCCCAGGCTATTGGGCTGGCAGGAGAGGAGCAAACTGGGTTTGCCCTTCCCCTCCCCTCTTACCACCCCTCTTAAGTTTCTGCCCAGCCCAGGTCCTGTGGGCCTTGGAAGGTCCTAGGGGAAAGGTTGTCTGGAGCCCTAGGGAGCTTTCCCCAGAGCAGGAACTATATGGCTCTCTCAACAAGCCAGAGCTCGGCTTGCCACTTGTAAACAAATGGAACCAGTCACAGCATCTCCCCCAGGAAACCGGGGCTGTTTTGGAAAATGTTTGAGCTGATAACTAGGCGTTAGCTGGGGCCAGACCGTGACTGAATCCCGTTACGGCCAACGTAGGCCTCAAGGGCACCCTTCGGATCTCCACCTGGCCTGCCTCACCTTTGTTGCAGGTGGCATGTGATAAACTTTGAGTTGTGTATTCCACCAAGCGGAAGGGATCAGAGTCCTGGGGCTTCCGTTAATGTCTTTGACTTAAACCCACTGTGTTTATTGGGTGATTCTTATTAGGGACTTGGAGTGGATCAAAAGGATGCCTAAAATACCAGCACGCCAGTGAGGGGCTGGAATCAAAGGTATGAGCACAAACATAGTTTATCACTTCGCCAGGTTCATTAAACATTCTTGGCTGCCACAGGCCCCGATGAGGACAGCAGCCTTGGGGTGAACTTGCAAGGCCATGTGGTGGAGGGAAGTGTTAAGCCAGGCGTAATCGCTGGCACCGGCTTGCTCTTCCCCAAAGGTCAGTTCCTCTTCGGCTCAGCCAGTCTGACATTCAGCATTTCCCTGCGCTGGTGGCTCTGGGGAGCCTCCTAGGACCTCACTGCATGTGACATGCAGCCACCGAGTCTTCCGTCTCCCTGCAGTCCTCTGCTCACACTCCAGCTAGAATGATCTCTGTTATTTTGTTTGGGGAAGAAGAAAGGAAGGAAGGAAGGAAAACAGATTTTTCCAGAAGGAATTCTTTGTTTTAAAGTAGTTTTTAGCTCTTTGCTTCCTGAGTCTCACTGCTGTCAGCATTTGCTGGAGGCGGGTGCTGTGGCTGGGCCCTTGGTTTTCGAGCGGGAGTGGCCCGGCCTCTGCAGGTGGGAGAGGACCCAGGAGGCACACTGATACCCATGAAGTAGGGCTGCCCTCTGCAGTGGGTAGTCTTCAGGTCCCCAGATCATCTCACTGGGCAGCAATTACAGACCAAGGTGTTTGCGTCTTGGTTTCTTATATTGAGCTGGGAGCCAACTTTTGTTCCAGTTAAGGATCCTTCTGGAAGTTCTTCCACCCCAGAGTGGTTATGGAATGGCTTCTGTGTGGTTTTCGTTCATATCTTTCATGATCGAGAATGTGCCTTTGGGGGCGTCGCCTGAAGGTAATTGGAACTGCTCCCCGAGAGCTGAGGGAAGCCAGGCCTGAAGGCCCAGCCGCTCAGCGTCAGTCAGCTCAGGTTAGGCCTCCGGTGCCATGGGTGGAGACGGCTGTTCCGCGGGTGGGGCAGAACTTTTGAAACAGAGGTGCTTGCTCCTGGAGGTGAAAGCTTGTGGGGCTGTTGATTTTAAAGGTTCTGAAAACTTCAAAGTCAGATCATATTGACAATGAACTCATTAAGAGGTAGACTGGCTGTCTCCAGCCTTTTTTGCACCAGGGACTAGTTTCGTGGAAGACACTTTTTATACAGATTGTGTTGTCGTGGGGGGATGGTTTCAGGGTGATGCGAGCACATTACATTTATTGTGCACTTTATTTCTATTATTATATTAGCGTCACCTCAGAGCATCAGTTATTAGATCTTGGAGGTGGGGGACCCCTGAGGAAGAGGATCAGTGTGAACCATAAAAGATTAGGGAACATGAGTCAATGTAATTCTCCAGAACCAAGGAAAAATGACTGGTTTTTAGGGCCGAGAAAAGTTACCGTAAGTGTCCCTCTCGCTTTCAGGGAGGTCTTTTAGAGCTTTGAAATAATGTCCTGAAGAGCAAGTGTGTGAGCTGAATCAGTTAATTGCTCTGGTGGAGTCTCTCCCAGAGGCAGGGCATTTAGAGGACCCTGAGACCTGTGTCCTTCCGCACTGCCATGGCCAGGGTGAGAGCCACGATCACAGCCCCAGTGGGGGTGAGGGAGTGGCCGCTCCTCCCCTTCCCCCTGCCCTGATCCAGGGCTGGGAGTGGGGCCGCGGAGCCTCACCTCCAGGCCTTCGATCCTGCCCCTGCTGGCCCAGCCCCAGGGGCTGCCCTCGTTCCCTCGCCGTGCTTCCAGATTCTGCCCAGCCTCAGGGACTCCCCTCGGTCTCCACTTGGCCTTGTAGCTCCTGCACTCAGAGCTGACCCACTCACTGAGTATCTGACTCCCTTCTGCTTCCTTTCCTTGGGTGTGTTGCTCGAGCTTCCCTGAGCATGTGGAAGCACCCTGGGGACAGAGGACAGATGATGGCCTGTCTTCTGGCTCCTCTTCCTCCCTGCCGGGAACTGACAGCTGGGCATCCAGCACATACGTAGACCTCCTGAAGGGCAGACTGAAGGGGTTGTTTTGTTTGTTCTTTTGGAAGGATGGAGGAAAGGGAGGGAAGCAGGGAGCTCATGGGGATGTTGACTTCTTACAGCCCTCAGAGTGCGCTCACACCCCCTTACCCTGTTCTGTCATTGTCTTGGTTTGATTTGTTGAGTTTTCGGTCTTACCCTCCTACTCTAAAGAAACTAACTGGAGAGTTAGCTGGTCTCTCCAGGTCAGATAGCTGATGAGTGGCAAAGCAGGGACTAGAACCCCAGCCAGCTGATTAGCTGAACAACCCTGCTATGCTTGGACCCCAAGCACTTCAATAATAATAAAATAGCAACACACCCAGTGCTTGGCTGTGTGCCAGGCATTGCTCTGAGCACTTCCCACGCATTCACTCAATTTCCTCACAACCTGGGAGGTGTAGAATCTGTTGTTAACTCCTGTTTTCCAGGTAAGAAACAGAGGCAGAGAGGGCATGCGTAAGCAGTTGTGCATAACCAGGGCTGGGTAAGCAGTGAGGAAGGGCACGTGTGGATGAACGCTTTAGGAAGGGCGAGGCCTTGCGTGTGCCTTGTTGCTCCTAATAGACCCGAGGGGGTAGTGATACTGTTGTCCCATTTTACAGATATGAAACTGAAGCTCGGAGGAGCTGAAATGACTGGCCGGGGGTCACAGGGCTAGAGGAAGGGAAGCTGGGATTTGAACTTGGGTCGTCAGACTCAGGCCCCGTTTTCTGGGAAGAGACCCGCTTCCCACCGAAGCCCACGCTGTGCGCAGGCTCTGGCCTCCTGGCTGAGGAGTTAAGACTTTCCAGAGGTGTGGCTGTGGTGACTCAGAGAATGGCCTGCTTTTTCCACTCGATTATGTGTTTTCTATAAAAATAGAACTCTTCATTAAAACAACGCAGCATGGCCATCAGCTGGAATTACTAATTACTGTCCTTTAAAGAGATAATACCCCCTTTCGTGCCTTCCCCATACCTGCCACCACCCTCCCCCGTCACAGAGGACTCCCATGAGGGCCAGAAGCCAGAGGCCGGGGCCAGGGAGACACACATGGGCAGTGGGACCGGGAAGAGGGGAGAGTTTCCGCAGGCTGCTCTGCAGCTTGGCTGGTCATCCTGTCCATCCCCCTCCCCTTCCAGGCCTCAGTGAGTCCTCGTGACTCAACTTTCTTCTGTTATCCAACAATGATTTGTTGAATGACGTTAGGTGAGGCACTGGGCATATGAAGATGAGAAAGATGTGGTCCCTGCTGGAGCACGGAGCCTGGTAGGAAAGACCAGTAATGATGGAGAGGTCTCAGGATAACGGCTGACCTTTCTTGAGGAGTCGCCATGCAGCGGAGCCGGCTGCCTTCACGGTTTCTGTTGCCTGTAGTCCCGCCAGCAGCCCTCTGTGATGATGCTGTTACTGCCCTTGTTTTACCAACAGCCGGTTAAGCTCAGAGAGGCCAAGGCACCTGCTCGGAAGCAGCAGGGCCTGGCAATGGACCCACGTTGTCTGAGGCCAGAGGCCACGCTTCAGTACGACGTCCTCCTATTTGCTGGGCAGTAAGTCAGAGGCGGCTCCCTCAGGTACACAGCAGTTACCATGTCCAAGTCTTTCTTACTGCATATGCTGAGTATATTTTACAGGGAACTTCTTTCAAGGAACATGGAAGTAAAAATGGGGACCTGTTGTGCTTGCTGCCCACACAGCCCATGTCCTTCCCTGCAGCCAGTTCAGTTCTGCCACTGCGGGTGGGGTGCTGGGGTGAGCAGCAGGGAGGGAACGCAGAGGAGGATGACTGGAGACCCTGGGTGAAGGGAATGGACAGGATGAACTCTGACCCCAGGACAGTGCTTGTTGGCTTAGCCAGAGCCGTTGTCACAAAAATATCCCCCATTTACAAGATAACGTTTTGTTTCTAAGAAAAGTTTTTGGAAAGGCTCATGCTCACCAAGTTCTAAGGAGGACCACTCTAAGCAGTGGAAAGAAATGATTTGTCTTGGCCTCAGGTGGGAATGGCTCCAAGTCTTGATCCTCTTGACAAATAATTAGAAGGCTGATCCTGGCCCAGGAGTGCAGGCCAGGCAGAGGGCCTGGGAAGAGAGGCGGGTGCTAGGCCCACCCATGCTTTCCCCTGAGAACCTCCATCATCAGCCCCTGGCCAGAGCGACCAGAAAGACTTACAGAGGCCGTGACCTGTGGCGACACCCAGGGATGCTGACCTCACTGGTCTCTGTCTTCCCCCACTGGAGGAGGGCTGGCCCAGATGCAGACAGAGAGACTGACTCTGCAGGGCCGAGACTGGTCATGGTTCAACAGGGACTGGCTCTGTTTAGGTCCAATGAGTACCTGTCTTTGACCCCAGGTGCTGACCTGTGCAGGTGACCCGGAAGGGGGCCATCAGGGACTGCCACGACTCTGGTGGTCGTCAGGAAGGATGTGAGTGCTTAGAGGATGGGCCGCAGCTACGCTGGTCTCCTGCAGCCCTGGCAGCTTCACCCCTGCGGTGGTGTCTACACTGCCCCTTGCGCCTTCGCCTTCCCCAGAGAGCACACTCACTTTCACATCTGCCTTCAGACGCTGTGGCGGCGTGGCGAAGGCATTCGGCCTTAAAAGACCTCACTGTTTATTCTACATCTTAAAAAACAGGCAAGGGCTTGCAGGAAGCGGGGGTCACAGCCGAGGTGGTTTCGCTCAGTCTGGATTGGTGTGGCTCTGTCCAGCCCCTCTCATCCGTTTCCTTTCTTATGCCCATCTTTCATCCCACCTGCCTTGCTGAACAAGCTGTGAAGGTCTGGGGCTTTCTGAGAGCCTTCGAAGGCACCTGGCCTGGACGCTGATTTTCGGGGCCTTTCAGACCTGCAAGTATAAAAGGATCCCCAGAGCCTTGGGCAGGCCCGCGCTTGAGGAGTTAGTGCAGCTGCGGGCTCCTCAGCTGCTGCTTCTGGGTCATCACAGTTCATCCAGCAGGAGTCTCTGGGGCAGACGGGACAAGAGACTTCACTCCTATGTCACAGGTTTGGAACCTGGGACATGCCAGGTGGGTGGCAGTGCAAAGCTGGGACTTTGGCTCGGGTTTCTTACTCCTGGGCCAGTGTCTGTGCACTGGGTGACGTCACAGGGCAGGGTCGGGACAGCAGTGGAGCCGTTCCTGGAATGGCTCATGTCAGGGCGTTGGAGGGCTGCTGGGTTCCAGTGCCCCAGCCTTCCTGCCTCAGAGACTCCTCTCTGTTGTACTCTTGGCTCTGCCTGGGGGACCCTTCTCTGGGATGAAGACCCCCGTCACATGGCGCCAGATGCCTTTGTGTCACGTCCCGAGCTCCCCATTCTCCCCAGGCCCTGGGACATTTTGCTTCTGGACAGCTTAAAATGGAATCGGCTGGCACTCTGCCTGTTGGCTGCGTGAGTCCAGCCCTCGCTGCAGTTCTGAGGCATCCGCGAGCAGATTCCCCACCTGCCTCCTAGCTGGGAGCCGGCAGCGGGAAGCGGTGCCTTCAGAAGTTGGCTCCGATTTACTGTGGACCATGAGACCCAGAATGCGGCTGGAGGGTTGTAACAACACACACGCATCCTCATAGTATTAAGCTGAACAGACACCGTGTGCTCAGCTCTGTGCCAGGCACCAGGGAAGCGAGGAGGATGCTGACGTGGAGGGAGGCAGGGTCTTGCCCTACAGGCACTCGTCACCCAGGCGGGGACGCACAGCAAGACCCAGGACAAGATAGATGGTAGTTTTACCATCTCTACGTAGGGCTGGCTGCTGAGTGTTCCCTAGAGTATCTGAGATTGTAAATGCTTGATGTGAGTGTTTCTTCACTGTTAAAAGCATAAGCCTATGTGGAAAAAAAGAAAACGTGTACACACACACACGTATAAATGAGAGAGAGTGATTTAAATGCTAACTGAAGGTTGTCCTAAGCAGAGAAGGGCAGGGGTGATCACACTTCTTGGGGGAGGACTAGAACTTTGGATTAAAACTGTGGTTTTTTTTTAAGTCTCAGAATCGTTTCTTCAGATGACATGTTAGACTCATTCAGTGTATAAAACAGGTATGGCGGGGGCTGGGCTGGTTGAAGGGAGTGGGGAGCCAGGGCTTGCCCCCTCTCTTCCCAGCCCCAACTGCCAGCAGCCTCCCCACGGCTCCACCCAGGAAGCATAGAGTCCTGACGAGGCTGTGGCCCCACCATCCATAGTGGCACGCTAGGGCCCTGCCAGCCTCCTCGTACCACTGCTTGAAGAACTGGGCCACCCACCCTGGCACACAGGAGGGAGAGAGAGTCCTTTGCTCCAGCAGGACCAGTAGTTGGTTGTCCTAGAAGAGTGGCAAGGAATGGGTTGGTGTGCTGATCCCTGTTAGCCGACGAAGAGCGTTTGGCGGTGCCCACTGTGTGTGGATGCCCATGTGCCCACCCTGGGGGTGAGGCCCCCATGGGGACACACAGGTCAGAGGGTGACACCTGCTTAGGAGCTGGCCACGTGTCAGGGGAAGGGGGAGCCTTGGCAGGGGCGACGACGTGAAACAAAGCATGGATGAGCCGGGGAGCCTGCCCTGTGGTCCAGGGTGCCACTGATACCCTGTGAGCACCACACAGGTGCCCAGGGTCACGGGTAGCAGTGGCAGGGATGGAAGGTGGCACACAGAGGCGTTCT
Source organism: Budorcas taxicolor (assembly GCF_023091745.1). Lineage (NCBI taxonomy): Eukaryota > Metazoa > Chordata > Mammalia > Artiodactyla > Bovidae > Budorcas > Budorcas taxicolor. The sequence continues at coordinate 88,947,362 of NC_068920.1, forward strand.
GACTGACGTCATGGTCGGCGCAGGGCAAGGAAGATGGTCCTGCTGGGAAGTGAGACCAGGGAAGTCTCGGGAGCTAACCTGGGCCTCCAGGGATCTGGGACTGAGGGATCCAGCCAGAGGAGGGCTGTCAGAGCGCTTGCCCCAGCCCAGAAAGGATGTGGTTGGGTTGAGAAATTCCACTCTGGGTCACTCATGCTAATGGAATGTCAGCAGCCGTGAGGAGAAGAGCCTCTGTTGGTAGAAGTCGCTGTAACACCAGCTCAGCTTTCGGCCACTTCTGTTCCGGGCACATGGTGTGGTTGGATCCACCCCACGGACCCCTGCCGGCTCTCAGGGACACAGCCAGCGAGCAGGAGGGGGACGGGCCCTGGTGGGGAGGGGCATGCTGCAGAGAAGGCCAGTCTGGGGACATCTGGGAGCAGGAGTGCCGCAGGACTGGGCTGCCCAAGGGACTGTCTGGGGAACCAGCTCCAGTCACCCTGCCGTGGGGACTCTGCTGTTCTGGGTATCCCTGCCCCCTGGAGAGCTTTCACTTGCACCAACACCTGTTCTAGCCACAGCCCAGCACGGTTCTCCTCCTTCCCCCAACTCTCAGCCACATCCTACCCCACGTTCCTTTTCATCAAACACCAGTCCCAGCAAGACCCCCTTCATCTGTGCCTTTCCTTGTTCTGAGTCTGACCCAAAACACCAGCCCTGGCTTCTGTGAGCAGTTTGTCATTTTTAGCACTAATTGTCACCTGGAAGGCCAAGATTGTGTCTTCATGTTCCTAAAGCAGAGGCTCCTAATACTTGTGGAGTGTTGGACCTTTCAAGAATCTGGAAAAAGGGACTGGGGGTGGCAGGACCAGTGTCCCAAGCACCTCCCACCAGGGTACCGAGACCACGGATTTGCCCAGAAGCAGTTTTGTGAATGAAGGAGGCTCACCGCTCACCACCTGAGGAGAACCAGGAGTCACAGCCTTGTTTGGGCCTCAGTGGCTCAGCCAAGTTCTCCACAGGTTGCCAGGCAGCTGGTGTGCGTCAGTGTGGCTGGCAGTACCCATGGTGAAAAGACTGCAGCGTTTCCATACATGTTAGTAAATAGCCACTGCCTTGGCCCTCATCAGGACCCTGGACTCCCCAACAACGAAAGGGTGGGCACTTGGCACCACCCTGGCCATGCTGAGCCAGTGCTCCGATGGTCTCTGCTGTTGTCTTGGGCAGAGCCGAGCAGCTGCCCACCCCTTCTGTGGACCTGCCTTCTGGTGGGACCAGCCCTTTCCCTCTTCCCAGCCTCTCTCAGGACCACATCCCCACTGTTCCCCCTGTTCTTACCCTAGAGGACTTCAGGTTTGGGGGCGTTGAAAGAGATTCTGTTGTTCCTAAACGGTGACTGAATAAGACTTCGTGTCACTTTCATCTTATTGAATATATGAGGAGAACTGGCGACTTTAGGGTATTCAGTGAAGATAAAGGAAAACCTGATCATCCTCAGGTGTTCAGGGTCAGGATACAGTTTGCATTCAAGCACCTGTTGCATGCTGGTGAGGAGGGAAAGCAGAACCCTGCCCTTTTGTGACCTTTTCACCCGCTCCTTGCTTAGCCTCATTCCTTGAGTCAGTTTCCTTCTGGGTCCGTCTCTGATATAAGGCCTGGAGAGCGTGTAAGTAAAAAGATAGCCATGTGTTCGGTGAGGAGGACACTGCAGAGCTGAGGGTGTGGGGGGCGACCGCTACCACGGCAGGCAGTGCTTGAGAGGTGGGCGGGGTGGACCATGGTCGGGATAAGCCATAGGGATGCTGACGAATGCAGAGGAGTGCTCTGTGCTTTGGCAGAGAGGATGGGGAGCTAGGCAGAGAGAGAGCACGTGATCCAGGGATACGGCCAAGGCCACCGTGCGTGTGGGCACTCTGCCTCCTGAGTGCTGGCGAGGTGGGCTGGTGGGGCAGAATCCCCTGGGGTTCCACCCTGGGAGGAAAGCCAGGGGAAGGGGCCCCCTCAGGTGTTCTCACTGCTCTTCTCCCTCCCACAGCCTGATGTTCACCAAGGTGAAGCTGGAGCAGATCCTGAAAGGCCCAGAGGAAGCCCTGGTGACCTGCAGACAGATGCTGCGGCTGTGGCAGACCCTGTACAGCTTCTCCCAGCTGGGGTGAGTGGCGGGTCCTTCCAGACGGAGGTGGGAGGTGGTGGTTGCCAGGGCAACAGTCCACAGCTGAGTGGCATGATGCCTGATTGGTGAGAGGGTGGTGAGGATGTTTGAATGAGGGCATGGGACTTACTTCTCCTGGGGCCTTTTACGGCCTGCCCTAATTTTAATCTTTTGACAATCCTCTGTGAAGGACAGAAAAAGGCTCTCTAGGAAACTAAAGTTCAAGGGGGTAAGGAGGAAGATAAATCATTATTAAGCACCTCCCCCATCAGCTGGTTTTATCTTATCCACTGTCATAGTTTATCCTCACCCCAGGGTTCTTAACCTGAGACCCAGAGACCTTATATAACGTATCTGAGCCACTGTCCTATGAGTGGTAGTGGTTGGGCTTAAACCTGTGTCTCCTGAACCCCATCCTGTGGAGCTTGTCACTTCTTTCCTGGTTCCATCTGGAAGCTGGGAGAGGAGGAGGAGGAGGAGGAGGAAGCTGAGTTCCTGAAGGGCCCCCCACTCACCTACCATCTCCACACATCTCATCTCCTGCTCCAGTCCCCAGCTCTGAGATTCTCCTTGACCAGAGCAGGGCACTCTTACCCAGGCTGAATCTGCAGAACGTCTCTGCTGAAACCTGTCAAGACACCTGGGCTCAGCTTGTGCAGCCCAAGCAGAAATGGGCTTCGTTTCTGATCTACTCTCCTTGTCTGGCTATGTCATCTCCCCACCGCCTCAGGGGACCCCACTCTGGTGGGCACTTGTCCTTTCACTGGGACTCTGGGAGCCTCGCAACCTCTTACAATCCCCAAAGCAATGTGTCTAAAGTTGGAATTCACAGAGGAGGCCCCAGGATAATCTGACCGAATAAAATCCTTGGGCAGGGTAGGATCAGCCCTCTCTTTGCAGGCTTTGGGCCTGGAAGATTCCAGGGCAGAGCAGGGCAGTGGGTGGAAGCTGCCAGCAGGCAGCTCTGGAGTGAAGGACTTTTCAGAAAGGAAATGGGGAACCACCTGGCAGCTGGGTGCTGTGGAGAAAGGGCCAAACTCTGGTGTGTGGGGGGCCCGCCTTTGGATATCCCTCGTCCTGCCACTCACCAGCTGTGACAGGCAGGCGGGTGCATGGCCTGGCTCCACTTGCAGAGAAGAAGTGCCCCAGAGCTGGCAGAGTGCGCCTCTCAGCCGGATGGCTGGCTGCCTGCTCATCTAGGCGATGGTGGCGGGGCCCCTCTGAGCTACAGCCTTGTCTGCATGTGCAGGGCTTAGCTTGTGGCTCCCCTCCAGGAGCAGCAGAGCTGTCAGATTTGCCTTGGGGTCTTTTCAAGCTACCACCTTCACCCTCACCTCTGGGGGACCCCCCACCCACTCAGGGTAGAGCAAGGCTCAGCCTGGCCAGCTAGTTGGAGGCAAACTGTTAGGAGCAGAGAGTCAAATCCAGTCCCCTCCTGGCTTTCCCAAGGATAGGGTGTGTTCTTTCTGAACCTGAAGCCACAGAGCAAAAACATGTCACATCTGGGCTGGGGCAGTCCAGGATCAAGGCCAGAATTCACAGCCTGAAGGTCTGGGCCACCCCGCCCTGCCAGCCCCGCCTCCCATTCTGCACCTTGGCCTTCTTCCTCTGCTCTGCCTGGCCCGGCCCACACGGCCCCTTGGGGAGCCCCCCGTGCCTGGCCTCTGGTGTCCCAGTGCAACACTCTCCATCCGGGTCTTTGTTAAATGCTTAGAGTGAACTTTCTCCTCTTGTCCGGCTGTCAGGTTCTTCAGGGTAGGGGCCTAGGACCAGGTGGCAAGAGGTCCCTGAGCTGAGCCGTTTCTGGAGCCCCTGGCATAGCCCCCTTGGGAGCAGCAGCTGTGTCTCTACGTGGCATGGGAGGGGCCCCAGTCCACATCCTCGTTCCATCCTCACAGCAGCCCTGTGGTGTTGACATTCTCATGCTCATTAACTCCACACAGTAACCATTTCAAGAAAAGAGAAGTAAGATCTAGAAAGGTTAAGTAGCTTTGCCAAGGGTCACACAGCTAAGGAGGGGCAGCCCCCAGCTTTCCCCCAGGGTCTCTGGCTCTTTCACCCTGGTGTGCCTCCCCAGAATGAGAGGTGGGCATGCAAGGTGGGAGCCAGCCCTTTCCCACTGTGTTTTTGTGGATGGTTTCCTCTAATGCCCACAAAGATGGCTGTGCACCCAGAGGCCCGAGCTCAGTGTGAACCGGCATTAAGATGGAAGGATGCCCTGGTGTTCCTTGTGGGTCCACTCTGAAGGGAGGAGGCCTCTGGGCCCGCTTCCTCCTCTCCTGCCCTTTCAGCCTCAGTCCTCTGAGACTCCGCAGTCAGCAGGTTAAGGCCACAGCACCCTTGGCAGGGTGCTGTCGGGGGCTGTGTGTGCCCGAAGATGGGCATAACCTTTCTGAACTGGCGGCTCCCCCACACCCCACTCTTTAGAAAAGAGGAGCCTCCCTAGCCATGTGGGAGCTGCAGGGACCTGGGGAACTGGGGGACGTGTGATAAGACGGCCACACTGTTTATCTGCCCCCGAAGGGCCCCCTCCGCCTCCTCCAGGGCCACTCTGGCAGTCCAGGGTAAGGGACCCTGAGGCAGGGAGTGGCTTCTGGGCCTTCTGTGCCTGGAGGGCGGGCTGACGGGCAGGCTGGTCCGCAAAACCCCGACTTTCCATGGGAGCCAGTTCACGGCCCCTGCTCTGTACCTGGCTCTCTGCTGGACACCTAGAGGACACAAAAGGTAGAAGAGGGATTAGATGGACAGGAGGGTTTCTCCTCCTCAGCGCGTGTGTGTGCGTGTGTGTGTGCATGCGTGTGTGCGCGTGTGTGTGTGTGCGATCCTTGGTGACAGAGAGCAGGGAGGGAAAGTAGCCGGAGGGCAGATGAGCAGCTAGAGGGAGGCGGGGACCTTGGACTGGGTTCTAAAGGCAGTGAGTGGTTGGGTAGATCTCGAGAAGCGAAGGAATGGCCTTGGTGGCAACAGCATGAGTAAGCATGTAGCTCTGGAAACAAAATGTGGTCACAGTAGGGACTAGTGAGGAGGCTGATGGCCTTGCAGGCGCACAACCTGTGGACGAGGAAGGGAGCAGGCAGGAGGCAATCAGGAGTAAGGAGGGAGCAGGCAGGAGGCCATCAGGAGAAATAGCTTATCAGTTCAGCTCTGGGATGAACCAGATTCTAGAATCCTGAGCCTGAGCTGTGATCTGGCCTGCTGCTCATCTCCATCCTTCCCAGTGATCTTTAGTACCGCTCTCGGGTCTGAACTCTCAGCCCCAGAGCCTACCTGGCGTAAGGCTCCCCTCATTCTCCCTGCTAGCCCTCCAGCTCACTGGGGCCTGGCGCCCCCTTGCCTTCCAGGGGCCTGGAAAAGGACGGCAGCCTCGGCGAGGGCCTCACGCTGAAGAAACAGAGTGGCATGCACTTGACTCTGCCCGATGCCCATGACGCAGACTCTGGTAAGAACGTGCCCCGTGGGCAGCTGTCCACATGAGCCCACGGCTCCCTGTCCCAGCCTGAGCATCTGCCCAGCCTGGTGGAATCCTTCCTGCCTCTGACTGGCTGCTGCCCAAGGTCCTGTGCTAAGGAACTGCCCTCGGGCCTCTTTAGGGCCCAGCGTGGCAAGACAGCTGCTGGTCCAGGGGCAGGAAGTAGGCAGATGGCGTAGGCAAGAGAGAGACCCCATCCTCTGTGTGGGAGTGGGGAAGACTGGGGTGGAGAGATGGCTGTGGAGCACAGAGGCCGTCTCCCCTTAGGCTGAAGCTCAAGGCCAAGAGGACTTCCCTGGTGGTCCAGTGGCTAAGCTCCACGCTCCCAATGCAGGGGCCTGGGTTCAATCCCTGGTCAGGGAACCAGATCCCACATGCTGCAACTAAGAGTTCCCACAACGAAGATCCTGCACGGTCAAAGAAATAAATGTTTGTTTTAAAAAAAAAACAAAAACGCTCAAGGCCAAGGTCTGCCATGATAATGTCCTCAACAGATCAAGTCAAGTAGAAGGGAAAGGCTGAGCTTCTGTTTCAGCTTAAATCTGACTGTAGTTTCCTGGAAAAATTCATCCTGACATCCATGGCTTGTGAAATTCAAACCAGTTTAGAATCTGCAAACGTAACATGTTTTAACCCAGGACCTGATTAAAGCGAATACCTTCCTCAAAAACACAAGCAAAATCAGTCACGGGAATGAAAGTGTGAGGGAGGTGTATTTGGTGTCATTGCTCACCTTTTCCACTTCTGTGGCCGTGAACCACCTTGCGCCTTTGTTGTCAAGAGATGAAGCTGATTCCCAAAGCCACACCCAGCACCTGATTTGAGCTGAGGAGCGACGGGCTAGACATAGGGCTGCTGACTGCAAGGAGGCAACGGTGCCGGGGAGTGTAGCGCCTTTGCAATTAGAGAGGGAAGAACTCTGGACAAAGTTATTAGGACTCTATGAACACTTGCCTTATAAACTGAAGTCATCTGTGGTTTGCCCCAAGGTCTCCTGAGTTTATTGGAGCCTTTACTGCCTCAGAGAGAGAGAGAAAAAAAAAAAAGTGCTTACATTTTACCTGCACATAAACTGTAAATGTCAACAGCTTGTACATCCTGAACAGGGACCCAGTGTTACTCAGGACTGCCACGGGGAGAAGTTCTCCAGAGGGCACACGGTCTGGCCCAAGCTGCTACCCAAGAATCCTTCACAGCCCAACCTCCAATGGGACTTTTCTATAAAGAAATAATAGGCACCTGTGAAAGAAAGTGAAAATATAAAAAGGAGAAAGGACAATTCATCCACCATTCCACCATGCGTGTGTGCTAAGTCGCTTCAGTTGTGTCCGACTCTTTGCGACCCTATGGACTGTATCCCACCAAGCTCCTCTGTCCATGGGCTTCTCCAGGCAAGAACAGCGGAGTGGGTTGCCATGCCCTCCTCCAGGGTACTTTTCTATAAAGAAATAATAGGCACTTGTGAAAACAGAAAGTAAAAATATAAAAGGGAGAAAGGAAAAGTCATCCATCATTTCACCACTCAAACCTTAATAAGTGGCCTTTCAGACTTTCGGAAACATTCCTGTATTTTGTTTCTCGTAAAACTGTGATCCTCCTCTTTCGCAGTCTGCTGCTTTTTCACCAAACTGCATAACGTCACCATCTTTCTGCATCAGTACCCATAGTTATGCATTGTTATTTTAATGACTGCATTGTCCAATATGATTATACCCTCACTTATTTTTAATCAGTCCCCACGGGTGGACATCGAGATCATTTCTGTCTTCAGTATCCTGGGCATTGGTAGAATGCCCACCACTGCCAACATTCACGGTGTCCTTCCTTAGGGACTGACTCCTGGAAGTGGGCTTACTGCCTCATTGCCCCTCAGAAACGCACCCCCTCTCTCTTGCATGGGTGAGGGTATGAGATGGGCCCCTGCTAGTGGGTCTGTGCGCTGTTCTGCGGCTGCAGGGCCGGGCCACCCTGCTGTGACTCTGCATTCCCTGCCACTCCTGCAGGGCTGTGCAGCCACTGTCACCAGGCCTGCAGCTCAGCCTTTCCTATCTTGCTCTACAGGCTCTCGGCGGGCATCATCCATTGCTGCCTCGCGGCTGGAGGAGGCCATGTCAGAGCTGACCGTGCCCAGCTCGGTCCTGAAGCAGGGCCCCATGCAGCTGTGGACCACGCTGGAACAGATCTGGCTCCAGGCTGGTGAGTGCTCCCACCCGGGCCCCCTCTGGCTCCTGTGGGTCTGCCCTGGCAGCCCAGGTGGGAAAGCTGTTTCTTGAAGAAAACCCGTTAGGACTGAAACCCCCAAGAACTCTTGGGAGAGCTAGAGCAGAAGTGAGGTGTGCTGGCCCCAAGAAAGCAAGACCTGGTGGCCGAGTTCATGGCAAGTAGAGGGCTAGAACTCAAGGACCGCCATTCAGGTTATGATCTCTCTTGATAGCTAGTGGGCACCACTGCCACCCTGGAGTTGGAGGGTCTGTTAGTGTTGAGAAGGCAGGAGGTTCCGAGTCCCACAGCTCATTTACTGTCCTGATCTGAAATGAGCTAGTGTGTGTCAAGCAGGTAGCACATACATCGTAGGTGCTCGGCAAAGTTTAATTTGCGACCCTATGGACTGTAGCCCGCCAGGCTCCTCTGTCCATAGGATTCTCCAGGCACGAATACCGGAGTGGGCGTGAGAGGGGGATTAGAATGGAAGAAGAGAGAACCACACCAGGGGATGTGCCTGAATGAGATAAAATGGTAGCAGCAGCAGCAAAAGGAAAAGGAAGGTGGTAGAGTGAGTGGAATCCAACATGACCCCTTGACCCAGGCATGAAGCTCCTCACCTGGTACTGATTACCCTCCTGTCGCCCCTCCCCCCGCACCCCCCACCCCAGACAGTGTTGATAACCCCCGAGGAGAGAGAGAGAAGAGGCAAAGGAGATACTCCCCTCCTGGGACCTGCGGATTCTGCAAGTCAGAGTCAGAATGTGCTTGTTGATTGAGGACCTACAGTTCCCCACTGGTAGCTTCCACATATGGACACATTAGTATGCCGGACGCCCCCACTCTCCCCTCCACAGGATCTAAATCTGGGGGAAAAAGTTGGACAAGGATTCATAAAAAGACTAGACCGGGAAGCACGTTAATAATGCAGATATTGCCCCAGTTAGCATATCAGGCTCCCTTGGGATGCTAGGGATGCAGGGGCTGTGCTCCAATGTCACTTGTTGCAACTGAAGTAGGAAGAAGAACTTTGAAAAATCCAGAGGGATAACAAGCTAGGCTTCCTCTGAGGCAAAGATGCCCTGTCATCTTCTAAGACGTGGAGCTCTTAAGAGCTCCCGATGGGCATACTGGGGCCCCACCCCCACAGGGGCCTGGGGTAGAAAGCTTCACCCTCCAGGGGTTTCACCAGCTTCAAGGAATATTTTGGCAGTGCACTGAGGAGTGGTCGGCTTTGGGAGGTGCACACTACCTGCTTTGGAACTCCCAAGGCCTTTTGTGTTAATGGTCTGTCTTGTTGACTCATCTTAGCACAGAACAGCCGTTTCTGCATTTTACAAGGCTGCTTGCATCTCTGAGAAATGCTGCTTTCTGCTAGGGTGGTAGTATGTTCTGGTAACTCCAAGTGAGGTTAAAGGCCTTCCTGAAGCCTATAATTAGACTTGGGAATTTTGGTATAAGCAACATCCTTCAATAATTTGCACATTAGCCTTTCTTCTCTGGACATTATCCTAGATATTTGGCCCATGGGGAACTCTGAGAACAAAATCTGGATGCTTGAATTGTGGTGCAACGTGAGGGTTAGGCTGTGTGGCATTAGGAGACAAGCTTGGGGTGTGTGACCCATGCAGAATAGCAGTGGCTTCTATAAGGTAAACACTTCTCTTTCCTTGTGTAACAATTCAGAGATGGCAGCCTTGACTAGGATGACAGCTCTGCTCTCCTGGTCCGGGGACCCAGATTCCTTCCATTTTGTTGGCTTTGCTTTTAATGCAGTGTCACTCTTGTCCTTGTGATCCAAGGTGGCTCTCCACCACATTCACATTCCAAGGCATAACTAGGAAGGGCAGGAGAAGGGCACACTCCGTCCCTAGAAGAACACGTCCTAGAATCCGCACACATCACTTCCCCTCATGATCCACTGGCCAGAACTTAGTCACATGACCACAGCTACCTGCAAAGGACTCTGAGAGGTGCCATTATTCTGGGTATACATGTGTCCCACCAAAAATCAGGGGATCTGTCATTATAGAAGAAAGGAGGAGAGACTGGTGGGTAGCTGCCATAGGCAAAAAGGGAAGCAAGAAGGTATCCTAGGTCTTTCATTCTGAGCGTGGGAGGATTCTGGAGAATCCTCACTGCATGAGGCCCTCCCCTCCCTTGGCCATCATCATCACCAGCAAGCATGTGCTGAGCACCCCTTGAATGAAGGACTGCCAGGAGCAGATCACCCTAAGCCTCCACACCCCCACCAGACCCAAGCTACAAGTATTGTCATCAGCAACCCCCATGACCACCCCCACCCACCCAGCCTAATGATTCCTCCAGCTGCACCAGATTTCCAGGAAGAGAAAACTAACCCCCTTTATCATTTTGGAATGAGCTAATCCCTCAGTTTGGCTCAAGATTAATTGCATCCCAGTCTGTCTTGGCAGTAAGTTCCACCATTAACCCACATGTAGGTTGGGAAATGTATCCCTCGTCTCCCAACTGTCCTCCTGCACCCCCCTCCCCCCACCGCCACCCCTTTCAAGACTCCTTCCTATTCCAGTCTGAAGTGAGAAGCCTCAGGAGGGTTTCTGCCTGAGAGATGGGTTTCAAAAGTGTTGCCTCTTTCAGTGAGTTTCAAAAATGTCTCCTCTTTGGCGGTGGATTTGTGTGAACATGGGAGAATCACCCAGCCCCATAGATGCTCCAGGAGCATGAGTGTTGGGAGGTGCCTTCCAGAAGGGCAGGAAGACCCAGCTTCCTCTCACTGCAGCTCGTGTCTCTGGAAGCTAACAGCATGCTAGAGAGGGCTGTGGGTGCAGAGAGGTCCCCTTGGGGACCTGGGGGTCCCCTGGGGGTCCAAGGGCTCGCAGGCAGCTCTGGGCATTCCCTGTGTCGGGGGGAAATCGGCCTGAGTCTCAGCTTCCAGATGGCAGATCCACACCATCTGGGCGCTGGTGCCCTGGCTCTTTAGATGGCCTCGAAAGTGGATGCTGCCCCCGCTGTTGGCCAGGCAGACCAGGGACCTGGGGTGGGGCCTAGGGCGGCGTTTACAGTCAAGGCAGAAGCTGCGTCTGACCCTTGGTCCAACGGGCTCCCCCGACTTCCGTGTTTCCGTTTCCTCCTCGTTTCTTCCCTTCTCTCCCTCCACTCTCCCTTCTCCCTCTGGCCTTATATGCCCTCTTCCCGCATCCTCACTTCCTGTGCTCCTGCTTGTCCTTCTTCTCCTCTCTCTGTCAACCCCTCCTCCTGAGTTCGTGAGGAGAGCTCCCAGGACAGGAAGTCGGGCGCCCAGGCCCACAGGGCCTTGACGCCATGTGGCCTGAGTCAATGCGTCACGCACCCCTGGGTCCCAGGCCAACCCAAAACGTCCCTTCAGACCTCTGGATTCTCTGTTACTGTCACAGCCATCCTCCCTTCAGCTGGTCTTCTCTCTCACTCCTCCCCTGCCCTCCCCGACCCTTCCTTCTCCTTTATTCTGGGCACCCATATAGGGAAGTGCTTATTTCCTTTAAGGGATAACTTTTGGAGACACCTCCCCCCTCCCGCCGACTTGGAGCTCAAGGTGGATTCTTTTTAGGGTCTAATGTTATCTCCTGCCCTGGAAGGGCTCTGCCCTTTTAGCCTGGGTGGCCCCCCTTTCTTTGTGGGGTTTCCGGGGTGGGGGCCTCTAGGAAGCCATCTCACCTGGGGAGGTGCCTCCAAGGCCTCAGGCCTGGCTCTGGGCCCTCTTTCACACTGCTCCTCAGGACCAGCTGAGGAAAGCCCTCCTCCCAGCAGAGAGGGCTCGGAACTGGCAGGAATGACTGGGAGACTGGAGCCAGCTCTGGGTGCAGGGTTAGATCAGGATGCCTCAGAAAAAAAATAATAAAAAGGACTGTTGCAAAGCTCCAGGGAACAGATGTTTTCCATTTGGAGCCTGCTGAGAGAAAGCACAGAGGGGGGTGCGGGTGCAGAGAGATGGAGGGAAGAAGAAAAGCCGAAACACAGGAGAGGAGGTCAGGGCCAGGGTAGGAAGAGAGGAAGCCGAGAGAAGTGGAGACCAGGAGGGAGGAGGAGAGAGAAAGGACCAAGGGGATCAGAGAGGAGCCTCTGACACAGGGGGCTGCAAGGACCATTTGCTGGAGGGATGACCTCGACTATGAGAATCCAAGGAAAACCCAGTGATAGTGGGTGCATATCCAGCTCTGGCCAGGGGAGACTGGGCTGGGTGTGGACACCTTGGGGCCCTGGTCACCAGGCTGGGAGGTAGAGGACTGGGCAGTGGGTAGGCACTGTGCCATAGGGCTCCTTCTGCAGCCAAGGCTGGCTGTCTGGGGAGCACCATGTTTGGTAAAACAGCTGCCCAGGGAGGCTGAGGCTAGACAAAAAGGGGTACATTTGCAGCCCTCCGACCTGAGAGGGTCTGTGTGCAGGTCCAGGATCCCACCCTGGCAGTGGGCCTGCCAGGGGCCGTCTGGCCCTCGCCTCTGGCTCTGTTCTGTGGCATTTGGTCTCCTGCCTGACTGGTGATGAAGTCCATCAGAGCAAAGCAGCTGTACCTATTTTTCAGGGCATGTCCTCTGTTGTGTGGCTGGGACAAAGCCCAGGGCCTGAGGAAGGAGGGTGCTGGGGAGCCTCGTAATTGAAATCTGTTGATGTGCAGGCACTGTGAGGAGATCCCAAGGGAGGGACGGGGGCCACCCTCCAGAGACAAGGCTCTGGAGTCAGGGCAGCAAGTTGTAAACAGCTTAATGAGCTGGGCCAGGACCAGGCGGGCAGGTGGGCCAGGCCCGAGGAGGGTCTGCTGGGACAAGGTCCAGGGGAGGAGATAGCCCAACTCTCCTCTGAGCTCAGCTCCTGGCGGTGGATGAAGCAGCCCAGGGGCTGGTGCAGGACAGGCCTCCCCACCCCCACCACTCACACTTCCTCCCTCCTTTTCCCCTCTGGCCCTGGAAAGACCTGCCCAGCCCTCCAGACCCAGCCTAGCTTGGCCTCCCTTCTCCTCTCTGTCAGGCCAAGTGCCCCTGTGCCTTCAGGCCCCAGCTCAGATGCCACCTCCCCCAGGAAGACTCCACTGATCAAACCAGCCCAGCCGGCCCGACCCCATCTTAGTGCTCCAAACACTCAGCCATGACGCTTGTCACTCCGCTGCCCTGGTCACTCCAGTGGTTTGGTGGCTCAGCTGCTCCCCTTCCCCTGCCTCCTGTCTTTCTCCTCGTGGGAGGGCCAGGCACATGGTCGGTCCTCAGCAGCCGGATGCTGGACGTAGCTGTGAAGGCAGCCAGTGTGGAGAGCCCAGGCGGCAGCTCCGGTTCAGGCCATCTCTGAGGACAGGAGCCTGTGCTGTTCTCCCACCTCATCATGCAAGCCTGGCTCCTCTGAGCTAATTCTCTGATTCTCCCATGTTCTCATCTCCAGGAAAGGAAAAGAGTGCCCCGCTCAGAAAGCCTTCTGCAGTGTTCACACTGCTCTGACTACCCAGCGGCTCTTAGCCTGCATTCACGCTGGGTGCCCCGGTGCTGTGTGCACAGTCAAGGCTGGTATTAGGCCTCCTCCTGCTGCTTGTTAGAAAAAGAAGGTGGGCTGCCTGGGCCTGGGTTGGGTATTCTACCTCTTTCTGGTAGCTTCCTTTGGAAGGTCTGTTATCCACCCCGACCCCCAGACCTCATCTGAACCAGTGTGACCTCAGCTCTCGGCCATTGCCAGGAAAAGCTCTTGGCAGAGTCACCAGCCAGGCTCTGCTTGCCCTTCTGTGTTCCCTCCCATCTGTGTGGGGCACCAGCCCCCGAGGGGGGCACCCAAGCCCAGGCTGCCACAGGAAGTGGGCTGAGTGGGCTGCAAGGCAACTCCAGGGCACTGCATTTTAAAAGCACCTGTGGTGGGTGTGTGCCTGCACAGTGTGGGTTTGAAATGTGCATTTGTGTGAGCTGGGCCGGGATTGGAGAAACTGCCCTGTTTTCTCCTGATGTGGAGCCAGAAGGCACACTGGTTGTGGGAAGATCTTCCCTGCCAGTAGGTTGAAAGACGTCGTTCCTCCGTGTGATGGAAAGCCCTGAATCTGGAGGGAGGCCGGGAGCTGCACCTTCTACCAAGGGGCTGGGGTGAGGTCCTCCCTCTATCAGCCTGGGGCGTGGGAGAGAACCTGCCTCCCTCCCAGATCTATGAGGATTAAATAAGAGAAGATGCTTGCCTGGCCCAGGGTCCACAGTCAGCTCTCAGTATGTGCTGGTGGCTTTCTAGCTTCTCGGTGTGAGCCCCAGCCCTGCCCCTTCGCAGGCACCCTTGGGACTTCCTTCCTGTCCCATCTTTGGCACGTGGCTCTCCTCGTCCTGGTGATGCAGGTAGAGTTAGCTCTCCAGTCGGTTGGCATCCCTGGGGAGCCACCTCATCTGCCCCCCACCCTGTCCCCAGACATGTAGTGAACAGATGAACAAGTGATGAACAGGATCCAAGCAAATACTTAGCTGCAAGGGACCTCACTCATGCCCCCACTGCCAGGCTCTGAAGTCAGACAGCCCAGTGTGAACCCTGGCTCCATCACTCTCTCTCCTTGTGGCCTTAGGAGAGTTCCTCAACCTCTCTGTGCCCGTTTCCTCCTCCCCGAAGTGGGTAATAGAAGTGACGGTTCTGTAGGGTTTGGGGCATGTTGGCAGAGTTGGTCTCCATGCAGGATGTGGCATGAACCTGACCCAGGGTGAGCACCCAGAAACCACTGCCTGGTGCTACGGCCATGCCCCAGAGTGAGCCCATCCTGTGCTGTGTCTCAGGGGGCTGGTGCCTTCACCCAAGCCTGGCTCCTGAACTCGAGGGGCTGACGGTCGGATGTGGGAGGGGGCCACCGCCTCTGACTTCCCCCACCGCCTCACCTGCCCTTCTGGTTTCACAGCCGAGCTGTTCATGGAGCAGCAGCACCTCAAGGAAGCAGGCTTCTGCATCCAGGAGGCAGCGGGCCTCTTTCCCACCTCGCATTCGGTGCTCTACATGCGGGGCCGGCTGGCCGAGATGAAGGGCAGGTTGGAGGAGGCCAAGCAGCTGTACAGCGAGGCGCTCACGGTGAATCCCGACGGCGTGCGTATCATGCACAGCCTGGTGAGTCAGCCCGCACCCCCTCAGATGACCTCAGCGCCCCCTCCCTACCTCATCCCCTCCCCTGCCTGCAGTGCCCTGGTATCTGTGGGAGATGGCTTTCTCCTTGCCCTGTTGGGAGAACGGAGACCTTCTGGCAGGCCACTCCCCTGCAATCCCCTGCCTGAGTAGATGAAAAAACCTGGGAGGGTTGGCTGATTCTTTGTGACTTCCTCTTGGTGTGTTTCTGTAAGGCCATCTAGCCTCAAGGGTTTTCAGTGTAGGTACTCTGAAGACTCTAGACAGATACCAAAATGCTTTTTTTATCATCCCCAGGCCCTGCCTGATCACGGGGCTGCCTCCTCCATTTGAGAGGAGCTCTGTGCCTCCTTGTGGGATTCAGGCAGTGTCTTGGGGTGGACTGTTGTGTCAGGCCTGACTCAAGCACACATAGAGAATGGCCTCAGGGTGCTAAGAGGGGCCAACGGCCCCTAACCTTAGGACATGGAGGCCAGGGTGTGGGTGTCCAGGGTTCAGTGACTTTCCTGTGGGAAGGCTCAGCAGCTAGGAGGAGGAGGTTGGTTTTTTTTTTAATATAAATTTATATACTTTAATTGAAGGTTAATTACTTTACAATATTGTATTGGTTTTACCATACCGGAGGTTGGTTTTTTTGCCCTGGCTTTGCTGGTCTTTTCCTGGGTGGTCAAGGGCAAGTCAGCCCCTTCTCAGTTCAATTCAGTCGCGTCCGACTCTTTGCAACCCCATGGACTGCAGCACAACAGACTTCCCTGTCCTTCACCACCTCCCAGAGCTTGCTCAAACTCCCGTCCATCGAGTCAGTGATGCCATCCAACCATCTCATCCTCGATCGTCCCCTTTTCCTCCTGCCTTCAATGTTTCCCAGCATTAGGGTCTTTTCCAATGAGTCAGTTCTTTGCATCAGGTGACCAAAGTATTGGAGTTTTGGCTTCAGCATCAGTCCTTCCAATGAATATTCAGGACTGATTTCCTTTAGGATTGACTGATTTGATCTCCTTGCAGTCCAAGGGACTCAAGAGTCTTCTCCAACACCACAGTTCAAAAGCATCAATTCTTTGGCGCTCAGCTTTCTTTATAGTCCAACTCTCACGTCCATACACAACTACTGGAAAAACCATAGTTTTAACTAGATGACCTTTGTTGGCAAAGCCCCTTCTCAGGACCTCAGTTTTACTTACCTGTGCAGTGGGGACTCTCTGGTCCAGGGAATGTCTCCAACAGGCGGTCGAGAAGAACCTAGGGAGGACTCTTTCCTTGCCATCCTTATCTGCTTTCAAAGAGCAGGTATCAGGATGAATGTAATGACCTAGAAATGGACAGGCCTGCATGTACAGTGATTTCTGAAGTATGATTTAGGAGCCCATAGTTACAACACATTCCGGGTCTGGGTTCCACCTAGATGCCCTGCTTTAAGAACTCTCTGTGGAGCACAGCTGTGAGGGTGTCACTGATGTCTGCCCCATGGACAGCACAGTAGCCCCAGGGGAATGGCTCCAGATGGCTGAAGGGTTATCACTGCCGCAAGGGGTCTGCTTTTTTCCTGAGTAGAATGGTTTAACTCTTGGCATAGTCCGAGGACAGACTCGTGAATCATCTGGTGAGGATGCTGCCCAGAGAATGTAAATATCCCATGGAGGAGGAGCTGGATCAGGTCATCTTTATAAGTTCCTTGCTAACCCCAAGAGTCCTTAAAAGCAGGGATTCCCATCTCAGCCTGATCTCTTGATTCCTCGCTAAGGCCCACATAGCAACATCTCAGCCTGGTTCAGGTTCCCTGGCGCTGTATTGCCTTCCAGTCTGCTCAGCAAATGTTTGTTTCTTGCAAAGCACATTGTCCTTCCCCCTGCACTTCAGACATTAGCTTCTCTGATAGATGCCTCCCCCAAGGTCACATCCAGAAACTTGATTAAGGAGCCAGAAGATGTGGGCGCTGTCATCAGGCCTGCAGCCAGGCAGACGGCTGCCTGCCCCTACGGTCGCGGATATGAGCCTACTGTCTCAGCCCTCCTGGAAAACCCAGCCAAATCCAGTAACAAGTACAATTTTGAAGCAACAGTGTACCATTTTTCATTTATGCTTATTATTGTTTGTAGCTGTTTTCCTGAAATTGAGGCAGTTTCCAAGGGTGGGTTTCCATGGTAACTGAGTAGCTGTCCAGAGTGGCTCCCTACAGATGTTTCTGAAATGGCCCCTTTTCTCTTCCCGGGGTGCCTTGCTGATTTGATGCATTCTGAGAAAGGACTGCCCCCTGTGAAGTTACAGGCAACCAGAGGGGCACTGGCTGCGTAGGCAGCCTATCCCCTTTCCACACGCTGTGTTCCTGCCAGCATCCCACACACATGCATAAAGAATAGCAAATTTCAAGTCTGGGGAAGATTTACTAAGCACTCTTTTCCTAAAGACACATGAACGCTTTGGTGTATTGGTCTCCAGCATTCCCTCATCTCAGTGTCTTCCTTGTCCTGTCCTGAGACTCAGAACATCTGGGATCTAATCCTAGCTGTGGCCCTAATTCACCTGAGTGATCTAGGAAAAGACACACTTGGCTTCCACGACTCTAATGTCTCCTTTTATAAATGAATAATGACCTTCATCATTCCTAGACCAGCGGTGTTATAATCAAATGAGCTGATACATGAGAAAGCACTTCTGAAAGTCTGCCGTGCAGTACCAGAGAAGGCAGAACACGGCACGCACGCCACACTCTCTAGTCCCTCGCCCAAGACAGACATCACTAATCAGTCACAGCACTTTTTCCCACTGAGCACAGATGGGATCTTGGGATCTTATTCACCATGGTACTGCATAATGGGAGTCACTCCCCGTCGGTCCGAGTCAGCTTGGCACTTATGTAAGGGAGAGCGTGGCCGAGAGGGGACTTCCTAGGAAGCAGGGATGCTGAGGGAAGGCATGGAGCCTGGCAGTGACTGAGGAGTCATCAAGCCCCTGAGAACCTCCCAAGAGGGGGCTCCTTTGAGGTCGCCTGACCTTAGTGGCAGGCGGGTCACTCAGCCTGGCCGCCCACTGCCTCACTCTCCCTACCCTCCGCTTGGCTGAGCCGGGAGAATGGATGCTTCAGTGCAGCCTGTCTCACTCCACGTGCAGCTTGAAGCTTCAGCCAGGAGCGGACAGCCATGACCATATCCTTGCTGCCTGTGTGGGTGGCGCCCCACCCTCTTCTCTATCAGGGACAGGTTCTGGGGGTGAGGGATTTCCTGGCCCCTCTCCTGCCGGGCTGCCCTGCTCCTCATTGGCCCCTGTTCTTGGTAATGCTTCTTTCTTGGGACAGAGCTCCAGCTCCTGCTGCCCCATCTCCCCAGAACCCTTTCCTCTTCAGGCACCCCAACCACAGGAGGAAACAGCCCTGCATGAGCTTCGGCTCCTGTGATGTAATTCCCAGAGATGTGATTTCTGAAGCAGTCCTGGCCTTGCGACCTGGCCTGTTCTCTCTCCAGATGCCCCTGGAAAGCCGGGAAGACAGTGTTTCTTTTTCTCTTTTTAACCTTTTATTTTGTACTGGGATATAGCCGTTAACAAGGTGGTGATCGTTTCAGGTAAACAGTGAAGGGACTCAGCCATACATACACATGTATCCATTATCCCCCAAACTCCACTTCCATCCAGGCTGTCACATAACATTGAGCAGAGTTCCATATAGTAGGTCCTTGTTGGTTATCCATTATAAATATAGTGGATGTATTTGTTCACAAATATAACTCCCTAACTATCCCTTCCCCCAATTCTCTCCCCCAACCTCCCATAATCATAAATCATAAGTCAGTTCTCTAACTCTGTGAGTCTGTTTCTGTTTTGTAAATTCATTTGTATCATTTCTTTTTAGATTCCACACATCAGGGATGGGGAAGACAGCGTTTCTGTCATCCATCGTCCTCTATGAGAGCGGCTGATGAATTGTTCCCCTGCCTCCCCAGGCGGCTCAGTAGGAAAGAATCCACCTGCCACGCAGGAGCCACAGGTTCAGTCCCTGAGTCGGGAAGACCCCCTGGAGAGGGAAATGGCAACCCCCTCCACTGTTCCTTTCAGGGTAATCCCATGGACAGAGGACCCTGCAGTCCACGGGGCCAAAGAGTTGGACGTGACTGAGCATGCACTCAAGCGTGCTTTCTCTCCCCGTGGCTCCCAACGTGGCCGTCTTTAAGTAGACTTGGGGATCAAGAGCATGGCCATGATCCCAGAGAGCTTCTTGCCTCCCCCTCTCTCTAGGCTGGGGTGTGCCACTTCACGACTTAAGTCCTCAGATTCCCTGAGGCAGGGCCTGAGTCAGCAAGAGCCAGGGCTCTGTCCCACCCAAACCTGAGGTTCTGGGTTGGGCCTTTTGCAGGTGCTCCAGGAATCCAACCAGAAGGCTCTGCTGAGGTCAGAAAGGTAAACTCTGGCTGCACAGAGCTCCTCCCACCGCCCCCCCGCCAGGGTCCTGTCCCTGATCCTGGAGGGGGCCTGCCTGCACAGTCTGTTTGTGACCCCATGGACTGCAGAATGCCAGGCTTCCCTGTCCTTTGCCATTTTCCTGGAGCTTCCTCATACTCATGTCCATTAAATCAGTGATGCCATCCAACCAACACATTCTCTGTCGTCCGCTCTCCCCATGTACACATATTCTATCTTGACTCACTACAAACTCATTGTTTGAAAAGCCAAGCCATTTTTGCCAAACTTAAAAAAAAGTGTTAGTTGCTCAGTTGTGTCCGACTCTGCAATTCCATGGACTGTAGCCTGCCAGGCTCCTCTGTTCTTGGGATTCTCCCGGCCAGAATACTGGAGTGGGCTGCCATTTCCTTCTCCAGGGGATCTTCCCAACCCAGGGACTGAACCCAGGTCTCCTCCGTCTCTGCACCGCAGGCAGATTCTTTGCTGCTGAGCACCTGGGAAGCCCCAGTCCTGGAGGGTAGGACCACACACGAGAGGTTCAGCCCTGCTAGCCCCTGGGTTGTGGGGACACTTGGAGATTACATCTTCTTGCTGGCTCAGTTTTTCTTCTATCAAATGGGGATAATAATGTGACCTCCAGGGGATAGTCTTAGGGCTCAGATGATGAAAGGACAAGTCAACATTGGGTATATTTTCGGTGCCATTCACAAGGCAGGCCAGGTGGCAGGAGCCCCACCTTTGAGCTGTTTGACATCACTGCCGTGGTGGTGGTTCTTTTTGCTTTTAAGCTGCATGAACTGTTTGTGTGTTTTGATTAATCCCTTGTTGGTTACATCATTTGCAAATATTTTCTCCCAGTCTGTAGGTTATCTTTTTGTTTTGTTTATGGTTTCCTATGCTGTTGTGAAAGCTTTTACCTTTACCTTTTTCATTTTGAACTTGGCTCCCAGGCCAAGTTCAGATGCTCTTGGTTTGCAGAGGGGAGAGGATGCCCAGAGTCAAGTCTCGGACACTCACTGTAGCCAAGTTCCTCTGTTCTCTCACAGCACAGTGAGTGGCTCTGGCCAAGGCACAGAGGTGCAGCATGTCAGCCCCAGCTGCCCTGTGGATGGGACGAGTATGCACACGGCGAGGCCAGGCTGACCTTGGCTGAGAGCAAGGGCAGCTGGCCCAGTGGGCTAGGGTCTGTGTTGAGAGACGAGGGGGACTTGAGACCCCCTCTTCTGGGTGAGGCTCTGTAGCTAAAGGGGTGGCTGGGCCCTCAGGCTGCTGGAGAGGAAGAACTGGGAAGGCCAGACTCTGGAGAAGCCCTGCGCTTGGGCCCACAGTCTTGTTAGGCTGGGTTGATGGACGAGGTGGACAGTACCATAACACAGCAGGGTCTCTGGTTCCAGGCCCCATGCCTGCTCTAGGTTTCTCCCTCCTGACTGGCTTCCTAAGCTGTGGCAGGGGCTGAGAGCATCCAGGCAGCCTGAGGAATGGGAGGACCCAGAAGTCTTACGCTCTGGGGGGTATGTGTGGGTGGGTGTGTGTGTGTGGGTGTGTGTGTTGAGTTGTTGCACACACAGCACCTCATCCGCAGAGTCTGAGCCTCCCCCCAGCTCCAGCGGGCAGGAATATTGCTTCTGTTTGACAGCAAAATTCAGTAGGAATGTCTTGCTGACCATTTGACCCCCTGGTGCAGTAGTTTTATTGAGTTTTCTTCCTGGCCCCTCCCCAGGGCTGCCTGAGGTCTGCATTCCCTGATGGGGAAGTGGAGGGGAAGGGAGGTGCAGGGTGTGTCCCCTCAGCCTGGGCCTCCTGTGTCCAGCGGCCCCTCCCCAGCCCCCTATGCCCACGCCGGTGCAGCCAGCACACAGCCTGAACCCTCGCCCCAGGCTTAGGAAGGTGGAGGCATGTCCTCTTGCCTGCACCCCAGGACTTTGTAGGCAAACCTTAGGTCCATGTGTGGACTTCTGAAGTCCACACCAACCCTGATGAGGAAGTGGACAGGAAGCCTTCTGTCAGTGTCAGACTCAGCGCAGAGCCATGGGTGGGCATTGTTGGCTTACTTTAACCCCAGAATCAGTGGTCAGGGGAAAGACTCACACGTCTGGAGGATTCAGCAGGGCTCAGCCCCCTCCCCTTGTACAGAGGCCAGCACACCCCAAAACAGGCTGTCACCAGCCCCTCAAGCTCTGCCTTCTGCTCAGAGGGCAGCATCTGCCATCACTGCCCATCAGTGTTCTCATCTGGAACCCAAAGTCCGGAGGCCTCGTTGCAGTCTCCTGACCTGGCCCTACAGGCCTGGCTGTGCTCTGGAGTGGGCAGAGCCCCCACCCAGCCCAGGCTGAAACCAACCCCAAAAGGTCCAGCCCCCTGCCTTGAACCTGGGACTGGGAAGGGCCCCTGCCCAGGTCGCGACTTGCCCTCTCACCAAGCCAGTGCTTGTCCTTGAGCCTGACTGTGGCCTCTGCAGACAGCACCAGGAAAGCCTCACTGTGGAGCCCCAGGAGGGAGGGAGCCACCTCTGCTGCCCCGGAAGCCACCCCCCACCACCACACAGCTGGGCTCTGAGTGAGTCTGGGGGCTCGCTCTCTCAGCAGGGCCTCTTCCTGTGAGAGTCCTGGGGAGCTCATCAGCCAGGCCTCGGGTGGGTCTAGAAGGAGTCGTGCCCTTCCCCACAACAGGAATGTAGGTGGGCCTCCTGTGGCCCTGGAGCTGCCCAGCTCCAGGCGGGACGTGGCCGCGCGTGGGCTAGGTTCTCAACGGATTCCTCATTCCCAGTCTGGTTGGACAGGTTGCGGCTGACAGACCTGGAAGAATTTGGAGTGCAGGAGAGGGCCTGGGCTTGGCTGGAATGCGGGCCTCCCTGAGGGGCGTGTCAGCAACCCCTCGCCCCCACTTCAACCCTGGGATGATGGAAGGAGCCTTCCTGGAGCTGCCTCAGAGCTGGTCCTGCCTGGGGCTCCTTCCTGCAGCCCCAGGGTCCCCAAGCAGGGGGCTCCAGGGACCAGGAGGCTCCAGCAGCCTCCAGCTGATGCCCGGCTTCCCAGCTGGAAAGGCTGTGACAGAATCCCAGGAATGTGCCTTGAGCTCAGAAAGAAAATTCCCAAAATAACTTCTATAAATACTTGAGGGGAAGGATGGGGAGGGAGCGCTTGGCCTGGCCTGCAGCTGGCCTAGCCCTGGGGCTGCTTCCCAGGACCACCTCCCCCACACAGCCAGACCTTCCTGCTGCCTGCCCCCACTCGGGACAAGCACTGCATTAACAGGGTGACACACGTGCAGTGGCAGTTCTGACAAAGGCCGGTGGGACCCTCCCTCCCCCTCATCCCCACCCCAGGCTGCAGCTCCTGACCCCGCCCTGTGCCCTGTGTCCTAACAGGGAGGGGCCCCTCAGAGTCACTGTGCACTCCTGAGGCCAGGCCCTGCCAGCCCTAAGCGGGTCACTAAGTACATAAAGGCCTCCAGTGCGTCTGCTTTTGCATCCAGGACCATCCTCCTGCCAACACTCTTTTGAGCTGCAGTCCTGTGGGAAATCACAGAGCAGGGCAGGAGCCAGGGCTCCTTCAGTCTCTTTCAGTCTAAGAGGGGTGGGTCAGGGGTGGCATTCAGAGCCCACAGTAAGGAGCATGGTGTCAAGGTGGTGGTGTGAGCAGAGGGTGCCCATTCTTGGGGAAGACTTCCTGGAGGAGCAGCAGGTAGACGAGATGTGGCCAGAGGCCCCCTCCTCCCTGAGATCCAGGGAGGGAGGGAAGAGGAAATGGATGATCTCAGGAATTTCTGGAGACTCCCCACCCCCTACTCCACCCCCGCCCCATAGCCCTGCCCCTCCCTGAGCTTCCCTTACAGGCGTGATGCTCCACCACATTCAGCAACTTGCACTTTGTTCTAATCCCTGTGTGGGCACAGCTGTGGCATTTGCCAGGCCAGGCGTCAGGCTGAGAGTCACGCAGGGGTCTGGTCTTCCCCTCTCAGCGCAGGATGGGGCAGAGTCAGGAGGGGTATCTGGATGGAATTGAAATACCGGTTCTGTGTTCCCACCACCTCCCTGGAGACCTGGGGATGCCGGGTGCTGAGAGAGTGACTGACGGCAGGCCCTGGGCACAGTGCCGGGCTCAGGGCAGAGCAGGTGAGACCTCGCACCCTCATGGAGCGGGGCCCCGCCCAGTTGTCAGGCAGCAAACAGCGCTGAGTTGCTACCAAACATGAACCCGACGGGCTGGTGTCTCAGGCAGGTGGCAGCAGATCCTGTTACAGCCGTGGGCCTCCGGGGCCCAGCCTGACCCGGTGTCTCCTTTCAGGCTCTCAGGTCAGCACCCCAGGGTGGGGGGAGGTGATTCAACCCCACCCCAGCCACAGTCTCCTCCATGGGGAGCCTGGCCCTCCAGAGAAACCCCCTCTCTGCACCCTCCCTGCCACCCCCCAGCCCAGGCCCCTCTGTTCATCCTGGGGACACTTGCATTTGCTGTCGGCCCACCGAGCAGCCCACTCACAATTTCACATTCATTCTTGCAGAATCCTCACAATAGCCTGCGAGGTAGGACTGCTCTATCTGCTGGTTTCCAGACAAGGAAACAGCAGCTAAGAGAAAATGGGCCACTTGCCTGTGGTCACAGCCCCCGTCAGTGGCAGGGCTCGATTCTGACCCAGCCAGGTCTTCCGGCTCTGAGCCCTGTGTCCCCCTCTACACAGAGAAGCTGGCCCCAACCTCCTGAACCACGAGTAAAGCCAACACACGACACCCCATGCAGCCCTTCCCAGACACCTGCACACTTGTTGAGATCAGGGGTTTTCAAAATCATTTTTTACTAGACAGCCCTCTTTTCAGACAGGAATCTCACATGGAAGCTGGACATAGCAAACGTGTGTGTAAACACCACTGCGGCCCCGCCCCGGGCGGCCCACTGGCCTTCCCCATCTGTCCTCTGTCGCTCCTCCGTGCAGAGCACTCCCGGGCTCTAACCTTCCATTTTTGGTGCTTAATTTTGGAGTCTGGCGGCCTGTCGTCTTGCCTTCCTGCCCTCCTCCCTGTGGGCCCTGTTCTATCATGCGCAGCTCGGGGTCCAGATCCCAAGGCCATGCAGTCAGAGCAGCTTGGCCCAGAGCCCTCCTGGACACGCTGAGCACTGCTCTCTGGTCTTGGGCAGCCCTGAGTCAGCACTGCTCTCATCTGTCCAGATCCAAGGGCTCTGCTAAGGCTCCATCCTGTGCCTGGTTCCCCATCCTCCCCCATCCCTGTGGTCCCCTGGGGACAGCGTTGCCCTGGGTTGAAGTGCTTCCCTTTCTTCTGGCCCCCTGGATACCTGACCTCCAGCCAGCACCTCTGACAGGCTTTTCTGAGGGCTTCCTGAGCACCATCTTTCACTCTTGGCTAATTGGTTGTGTTCCAAGCCCTCGGAGGACTTTCTGAAACCAGGCATGTGCGTCTTCCCCAGTGGGTCTCCATAGCAACAGAGGGCCTAACTCTGGGGAATGCGGCGAGGAGGAAAATGTTCCAGCTAAAAATGTACATGGCCGTCAGTGGGCGGGCCCGAGAGGGGGCTCCAGGCACACAGAAGGCAGCTCTTGGTGCCCGGCTGTCCAGGAAGTCAGTGTTTGGGCTTTACCTCACAACTTTGAGCGAGAGGCTGGCCCTTGTGCCACCTTTGAAGGCTGGGACACAGGTTGGTAGGATGGTGCAGAGCAGTCTTTCTGAGACTGGAGGTTGAAAGGGGACCCTGGCCCCTCCTCCTGCTCACCACCCTGTTCCCCCACCTCCCACACCCTTCCCGGTGTGGGTGGACATAGAGGGGACAGTGTGCCAGTTTCACTTTGCTTGAAGGCAAATAGCAGGGCCACGCTTCCCAGGCAGCCCTGACCCCTTCTCAGAGGCCCTCCTTTCACCCAGCATCTGTCCCTGATCCCCAGCCATCTGGGGTCCTCACCTGCCAGGCAAGGCAGGGATGGGCTTGGGTCCCAGGAAGACAGGCCCCTGATGCAGGCACAGGACCCGTCCATCCAGCACAGGCTTGAGGACCTCACAAGCCTTGGTTTCACGTGTCCCTGGGGAGAAGGCAGTGCCACGGTGCAGCTTGGGGTCTCAGGGTAACAGACCCGTGGACTGAGAGCTCACATATGCCAACGATGTTCAAGTGCTTTGCCTACATGTGGTGTCAACTTCACAGCAACCCCAGAAGTGGGCACACTGGTCTTTCCCATTTTCTAGTAAGGGTGACCTGCTCAGGAGCCCTCAGCTGTAAAGGGGAGACTCAAAGCCAGGCCTGCTGACCTTCAGGGCCATCCGCTGGGACCAGGAGGGGACAGAGCTGCCCCAGTGGGTGACCTGGGAGGCCGGGCTGGGACTGACACAGGGAGGGTTTGCATAGGTCAGGGGCCCTTGATAGTGCCTGAAATGCAGGGTTCCTGACAGCCACGACTGCCCCTCCACCAGCACAGCCTCATTCCCCGCACCCTGTGCTTGCTCCCCAGGGTCTCATGCTGAGCCGGCTGGGCCACAAGAGCCTGGCCCAGAAGGTGCTGCGGGACGCCGTGGAGAGGCAGAGCACCTGCCATGAGGCGTGGCAAGGCCTGGGCGAGGTGCTGCAAGCCCAGGGCCAGAGCGAGGCCGCTGTTGACTGCTTTCTCACCGCCCTCGAGCTGGAGGCCAGCAGCCCGGTGCTGCCCTTCTCCATCATCCCCAGAGAGCTCTGACACTGCCCACAGCCACAGGGATGGAGGGAGCGGCCTGGTGGGGGGCAGGCAGGCGAAGGCGAGGAGTAGGGAGCAAGGTCAGGGGAGGTCCGGGGCCTCAGGGAAATACAACTCTAGGGAACACGTCTGCCGGCTGCAACCCTGGTTCTCCTCGCCTCCCCCGCCTGACCCTGCTCTCCCTCCAGGGCCAGTGAGGACTGAGAGCTGCTCCTCTGGAGCAGGATGGACCAGATTTGCATCAGAAACAAATCCCTTGTTCGTTGGGACTCGGACATCTTGGTGTCTGTGAGCAAGGAAGTAGCTGGCAGGCGCATCAACAGAGGGCCGCTCCCCAGGGTACCTGTGTATTGTTTAGGCGTACAGTCAGAGTCTGAGGCTTGCATACCCCCGTACCTGTCTGGAAGCCCCTGTACTGTACCTGCCTTCAACATCCCTAACCCTGGGTTTCCCAGCTTTGCACAAGCTCTAGTCTCAAACCTCAGCTCCCAAACACCAAAGATGACCCCCACAAGTTGCCCTTTGGCTGGCCCGAGAGAGTTCTGGGTTCCTTCCTCAGCCCCTTGGAAGACCGTCGGCTTGAACCTAAGTGACTGAGAGGCATGGTGACTGGACTGGTTCCCTGAGAGCTAGTGGGGGAGCCTCCCAGCTGCACGTCACCGCCCTCCAGGCCTCTGTGCCTGAGGGAGCTCCCTGGCCCTGGTCTCACACCCCACGCTAAGGTCACCTCCAGAGTGGCCATGGCTGGAGGGTTTGCTGGCAAGCGGGAAGAGGCTAGGCCTCTGGGGCCTTTCCCAGGTTTAAGTTAGTGGGCGCTGCCTGGCCTGGCCCTGCCCTTTGTCTGATGAGGCTGTCGGGCCCTATTATGCTTGTCCCCCTCTGTTGCCAAGTGCCTTTAAGGCCTCTGGTGTCTGGCCAGGGGAACTGGGTTCTGGCCCTAGCTAACCTTCCATTTTTGCCCACCCCATCTCTCTGGAAGCATGCCTCGGCTGCCTCCTTAGGCCCTGGGCTGTAGCCCCAAAGATACACACATGGCTGCTGGACTCAGCCCTTCCTGAATACCTTGCATCAGCACCTCATTCCTTCAGGGCTTACCTTTCTGGGCAATGGGTACAACATAGATGCCTCTGGGGGTTATGATACGGAGACTGGCCTTAACACCTTTCACTAACCACAGCCCATTCTTCGCTGACTCAGGCTCTGCCCTGGCCATTTGGTTTCCCCTGCCTGGGGCCAAACAAGGAAGGTGACTAGAGACCCCAGGAGGAGCCAGACCCTCCTCTCTAGTCAGGCTGGGCTCTGTGTACATGACACCCTTGTCTACAGGGGTCCTAGGGGCAGGGGGCGGGGGGTCTTCCCTGCTGGCTTCCCTAGCCCTGCTGCACAGTGCTCTTGGAATTCTCCCCAGGAAGTCAGCCTCCACAGGCCCATCAGGGAATTCCCTATGCGCACCTTGAGTTCAGTTTTTAAAGCTCCATCTGGTACGTTCCTCACTTGAAGGTGTGTGGAAAGGTTGGGCAAGGGCTGCCCAGGTTTGTCAGAGCCAGGGCTGTTCCTTGGAGGGGAGGGGCTGTAGGAGGACACCACCCTCCCCAACCTCCTGGCCTGGGCTCAGCATTGCACACCCCCCAGGTGCTACCAGGACCAGCCTATACCTCCTTGCCTTCCCGTGCCGGGCCAGGGGACACTAACACCACCAGATCCTTCTCCTACCTGGGTGAAGGAGCTCTGTGTGTGTATGTATGTGTATAAATATATATATATATATATATATATATATGAGATAGAGATCTATTTTTATTCTGAAATTCTGTTGGGAAAAAATTCAACAAGAAAAAGCAGATGCCATTGGTCCACATTGGGATGCCCAGAGAGGTGGGTAGTGAGTCCGTGGTAATGCGAAAGGCAAAGCAACACCTGCATTTTGACTTGAAGCATTCATTCCTGATGGGAGGCCTTGGAGGGCCGGGCAAGTTGCTGACAGCTCAAAGGTCTTGAATAAAGAGACCCATGAAGGGAAGGCTGGTTTGTGTGAAGCAGTGTGTTCATGTTCATTTATCTACCAGTTACCCCCGGCCTTGAGTGAGCCCTGGAGAGGAGGCCAGGGCAGGGCTGCACAGGTGGGGGCGGGTAGAGGGAGGGGCCCACTGAGGAGGTGGTGATGGGGGCCTGAGGTAGGCGCCAAGGACTGTGGTGGGCGTGGGAAGGCAGAGGGGTCCTGGCAGGGCTGGCTGGAGTGGGCCTTGTTCTGGCCTGCCACCTGCCCCTCAGGCGGGCTGGGAGAAGCCAGGGCTGGACTTGCCGCCTGAACAGGAGAGACTGCCCTGAGGGCACAGCCAGGAGCATCTTAGCACCTGGGGGAGAACACAGGAGGCAGGGGTGTGTGGTTAGGGTCCAAGCCACACCCAGATCAGCCACCAGCTCTGAGAAGTCCAAACAGGTTCTCTAACAGATGTGATGCCGCCTGTGATACATTACTCCTGTTATAAAAAGTGCATCAAAGGATGACGACAATTTACACAGAAGCCCTGCTTTCTTAGTGCGCCCCCAAGGGATTATCTGGTAAGACACCCAAGGCTGCACCCATCCACCCTAAGGCTTCCCCCTGGCTCTCGGGGCTGGCCTAGACAGAGCTGCCCACTCAGAACCCTGGCCTCCTCCACCCCGCCCCTCAGCCCTGTGGTCAGGTCATGGTTTTGCTATTCTGGTGAGGAAGGGCCCTTCCAGGAGCTGCTGGGTGCCCAGCTTCGATTTCCCTCTGGTACTTTTTAGAAAACACCTTTAGTCTTTAGTGGTTTAACAATTAGTATCAAATTGCTAGTCTCACAGCCTCACCCCCAGCTCAGGCCCCCTGGGTGAGAATTAAAAGCCTGCTACAGGCCACAGAGGGGGTTTCCCTGGTGGCTCAGACCGTAAAGAATCCACCGGCAACGTGGGCGACCCAGGTTCAATCCCTGGGTCAGGAAGATCTGGAGAAGGGAATGGCTGTCTACTCCACTATTCTTGCCCAGAGAATTCTATGGACAGAAGAGCCTAGTGGGCTACAGTCCGTGGCGTCACAAAGAGTTGGACACGACTAAGCAACTAACACTTTCCCTTTGCATCTAGGCTATAGATGGTGTCACTTGCCTGCCTGGCAGAAAGATCTAGAAAAGCTAGTCCTACCAGGAAGAGAATGGTAGGAATCTGGAGAGGGGTGGGGAGTGGAGGCTTTCCTGGCTCTGAGGAAGGCTTTGTTGGTCAGATGTTGTAAAGTCAGGCAGTGATGGAAAGCCAGGCATTCCCTGACCTCTAGTTACAGGTCCACAGACCCCTCATTCACACTTGAGCCATCCCTGGAGAGGGAGGAGCCAGTCTTGTATCCAACCCATCACACCAGAACAATGGCTGGAGTTCTGGGACAAGACTCAAGGTCTCACCGTCACAGGCATGAACCTCTAGCCCACAGCCGTGTAGTGTTAACAGTGTTTATCTGCAGGCACAAGTATGAATGGAATTTCAGCCACCACCACTCAGACTTCTTTCTGGTACCAAAGTGCTCATTGTTGTAGACACACCCCCTACCCTACTGGAGCTCTCAGATGTTGTCACTGTGCAAATATTTCTTGGCCTTGCTTGGGAAGCATCCAGCTAAACAAATCTCCCCCAGCCCATGCTGCCAGCTTTTGACGACAACCCACAGTCAGAGAGTCTCAAGCATCAGTGACGTGTCAGACCAACCCACATGGTGCCGACTTGGGTTCTGGAAGTTAGGGAGGTCCTACTGGGAAAGCATCCCATGCCAGAAATTCCTTGGAGTTTTCATCAAGCTTTCAGTTGCAAAAAAAGCAGAGACCCACTGAAAGTAGCTCTAGGAAAAGAGGCAAGGGGGGTTTCCTGGAGCCCTAAAGCAGGGACTGCAGGGCACAGATCTGGGGCCAGAGCAGCTACGTATCTGTCTTTGGTGATGGAGTCAGTACCCAGAGTGAGCTCGAAGGCCCAGTGTACCCCTGGCTGGCCCCATGCCCTTGAGAAGTTACCAACCCTCTCTTTGCCTGTCTCCTGATCTGTAAAGAATAATCCTAGAATAGTGTCTGTTTTGTGGACTGTCCTGATGATTAGTGAGAAAAACACAGAAAGAGCCTAGAACAGTGCCATGATAACCACTGGATACCTTATGATGACTTTCCCTGC
This sequence comes from Budorcas taxicolor, assembly GCF_023091745.1. Taxonomy (NCBI): domain Eukaryota; kingdom Metazoa; phylum Chordata; class Mammalia; order Artiodactyla; family Bovidae; genus Budorcas; species Budorcas taxicolor. The sequence continues at coordinate 88,977,475 of NC_068920.1, forward strand.
CCCCGCCTGCTCCCTCCTCCTCTCCCTGCTAGCTGCCTTTGCTCAGAGATGCTCCCAAAGGACTGCATTCCATCCACATACCCTGGTTGCAGCCCCTCTACACAGCTTAGCTTAGATTCTTGGGTGTGAGGATCCTGTTGGTCCCACTCATTTTTCCATGGGCTTCTAATGACAATCAGCTGTGACCAGGGGACATGGGCCTCCGGACACGAAATCTGGCTGCTTGCGCAGCTGGAGCTCTGGGTGAGCAGTAACAGGCCCCTTCTGAGACCCTGCATCAGCCCATTAACTCCCTCAAGCCCTCCTGGGCCCTGGGTGAGATGGCCCTGGGACCTGGGAGGTCCCGCTGGAGAAGGCAGACAACAGAATTGGCACCCACCCTTGCCCTTCCCTATCATTGCCACTTTATGGTACACTGTGAGGCTCCTGTCCTGGCTCTTGATGACAATGACAATCCAAACATTCTCCTTGCACCATACTGGTATAAGGCACTTTACTTATCTGTGAACTCTGACATTGCTCCTCTGGTAGTCAGCAACCTAGGGAAGTGGGTTTTGTCCCCGTGAAAGGTGATGCGATTATGGTGCCTCCGCTCACAGCTTGGAACACAGCCAAGCAGAGCGTAATGTCCCTGCCCATGGAGCCCGCCCCAGCTCACCGGATGGGAGAGAGGCAGGCAGCGCTGTCACCGAGGCAGCAGAATGACCCCTTTGGGATCCATGGAAACATGTATCCCCAGGAATCCTCTGCTGAAGTGTCACAGGGGCAGAACTCCCCCCCCAACACCCACCCCATTTCACCAGCAGCTGCAGCCTATGGCCCAAGACCCACACTTCTAGGGGAGAACAACCCATGCTGCCTGCCGCCCTCGCCCTTTCTGCAGCCAGGGAGGTGGTTTCTGAAACAGATCACTCAAGAAGCTGGAAAGTCACCCAAAAGCAAGAGTGTTCTCAAGACACCAGGCAAACCAGGAACAAGAAAAGGTCACCACAGGAGCTGTGCATCAGGTGATGTGACCCCCCTGGCCTGCCCACCAGCTGATTGGGCCATGGGTGGTTTCCAGAACCAAAGTTCCTCCTCTGTGCACCGGCCCACCGCCCAAGAGGTGGCAGGGGCCCCCGGCGGAGAGGCCCCCAGCCTGCCGTGACTCCCCCTCCTCCCTCACACTCTCACCGTCTTCCCCTCTTAACCATCTCTTTGGAATTTGGCAAGAAGTCAGCCACTGTCTTTTAAAAACGTTTTTAAAAACGTTTCTCCCCCACCGTCCCAACCCGAACCGTTTGAGAATAGGTTGCATAAATCATGCCCCTTTACCCCTTAATAATTCAGTGTGTTTTTGTGAAGAACAAAGGCTCTTGTCTTATGTAACCACAGCACAGTTAACGAAGGCATTTACCCTGACCCAGTATTTTCTCTCCTCTCCCATTCATATGCCAGTTTGTCACCACTGTTCTTTGAAGCACTGTCTTCCCCCAACCCAAGATCCCATACTCCACTTAGCTGTCATGTCTCTAGTTTCCTTTTATCTGGAACAGCTCCTCTCCCTTTCTTGGCCCTTCATAACATTGACAGTGCTGAAGGCTGCAGAGGGTCTGGCCTCTGAGGTGTCAATGTGGTCGGAGAAAGAAGCAGTTTGGGGACTTCCCTGGCAGTCCAGTGGTTAAGATTCTGTGCTTCCATTACAGGGGGCATGGGTTTGATCCCTGGTTAAGGAACTAAGATTCCCACATGCTGCATGGTGTGGCAAAATCATAAATTGTATTTTTTTTAATGATACAAAAACACACTAAAATTAATTTTAAAAGAAAAGGCAGTTCATGGTTGGAGCAGAGGTTGAAAAGCAGCAGAAGCTGCAGTTCAGAAAAAAAGGCGAGGAGCTGGTTGGAGCCTTCCCAGGTGGCACTAGTGGTAAACAACCTGCCTGCCAGTGTAGGAGACGTAAGAGACACGGATTCGATCCCTGGGTCGGAAGATCCCCTGGAGGAGAGCATGGCAACCCACTCCAGTATTCTGGCCTGGAGGATCCTAGTAGGCCAAAATCCATCGGTCACAAAGAGTCGGACACAACTGAAGTGATTTAGCACAAACACACACACGAGCTGGCTGGAAGAGTCAGGAAGATTAAAAAATGCAGAGCAGGTGAATCTCTGTAAAGACAGAGAGCTCCAAAGAGAAATGGATGCCCATTTTCAAGGGGGCAGAAAATGATGGAAGCCCAAGAGCTTCACTGACTCTGTCCCAACCTTTCCAGCTCCTGCAGCCTGAGGTCAAGATTCCCATCTGAATCCTTTCCCTGGTCCTTGCAATGACCCCTCATGACTTAAGGGACCTTGCGTGTGTCTCTTCCTGGTGGTTCTGCCCATTCCCAGAGAGACACACTCTCCTCTCAGTGTGCACCTGGAGACCAGCCTTTGGGGGGCATGTGCCAGGGTACCCACCTTTAGGGGGAGGAGCTCTGACCAGAGGCAAAGGGGCACAGGTGGGTGTGGCAAAAGCCCATCTTGCAGAAAGTCAGTGCAAAAAGGTGAGGTGACTTGCCCAAAGACCCCCATGCTCCAGGGCAGTGGTCGACATGCAGGCAGTCTGCATGTGAGAACCTCGTCTACTGCATTCTTCCTGGGACACCTGGCAACCAGAGGAGGAGCACATGTATGCTGAAACGGGCCAGAGCAGGCGTGGGGACACCACGGCAAAGACCAGCTGGCCTCAGGTGTCAGCTCTGATGCCTGAGATGGATCCCTTCGCTGTGTACAGATCACAGCATAGGTGTATTCCCCAGCTCCCTGTCCCCAGGTCCCAACAGCCCTCCTGAGTATATCATGGCTGTTCAAGGGCCTACCGTTGTTCTTAATTCATTGTATTCTCTTAATAAAACTGTATGTATGCTTAATCTCATTTTATAAATTACTTTAGAGGGACTTCCCTGGTGGCCAGTGGTTAAGCATCCGCCTGCCAATCTGGGGTTCGATGCCTGGTGGGGGAATTAGGATCCCACATGCCGTGGGGCAACCAAGCCCACATGTTGCAACTATTGAGTCCTTGCAACACAACTACCGAAGCCTACACGCCTAGAGCCCATGCTCCACAATGAGAGATGCCATCACAATAAGAAGCCCACACAACACACGAGAAAATAGACCCCACTCACTGCAACTGGAGAAAGTCCATGCGCAGCAATGAAAAGCTCATGCGCCATAATGAAGACCCAGCACAGCCAAAAAAAAACACATATCTTCACCATTAGGATCTTCATCTACACTATAGATACATGCATCATTAAACACAACTTTCCAGAAGCTTCATTTTCATTTCCATATAAGATGGGGCATATTTAAATTTTTGGAATAATGTGGCCCCTGGAGCCACATATTAGAAGCCACATATTATTTACTTCTAAAAATATTAGGGGCATTGTCTACCCACCCAACCCCCATTCCCCATAATGTAACTTTTAAGGTGACTTTTTTTTACTTTTAAAAAATTTTTGGCCAGGCTTCACAGCTTGTGGGATCTTAGTTCCCCAACCAGGGATTGAACCTGGGCCCATGGCAGTGAAAGTGCCAAGTCCTAACCACTGGACTGCTGGGGAACGTCCAACATGACTGCTTTTTAAGTGATCTTACAGAGCTTGTTTATAACATCTAACATCTGCAGTCTTAAGGTCAACCTTCCAGGAATGATTTCTAAAATCAGTAATAAATTTTTTTACCTTCTCTTTCAAAAAACTTAATTCATTTCAGATGACTTTTGTCAGTACCAAACACCAAAAATGGCTGAGGTTATTTAGGCTAACAGTCCTTCCCCAGACAATTCTTTGTGGTTCAAAATAAAAGGAACTTCCATAATATAAAAGACGTTATGAAACAGGAAACGCCTAATAGCCAAAACAATCGGACAAAGGACAAAACTGGAGGTATCATACTCCCTGACTTCAGACTATGCTGCTGCTGCTAAGTCACTTGAGTCGCGTCAGACTCCGTGTGACCCCATAGATGGCAGCCCACCAGGCTCCCAAGTCCCTGGGATTCTCCAGGCAAGAACACTGGAGTGGGTTGTCATTTCCTTCTCCAATACACGAACTATGCTACAAAGTTTCAATAATCAAGATAGTATGCTAGCACAAAAATCAGACACACAGATCAGTGGAACAAAAAGAGAGCCCAGGGACTTCCCTAGTTGTCCAGTAGCTAAAACTGCCAATGTAGGGGTTTGGGATCCAATCCCCAGTCAGGGAATTAGACTGTACATGCCATAGCTAAGAGTTCACATGCCATGCAACCAAGATCTGGCACAACCAAATAAATAAATAAAAATTAATATTTTTAAAAATAGCCCAGAAATAAATCCACAAACTTACAGGCAATTAATCTAAGACAAAGAAGAATATACAATGAGGGAAAGACCATCTCTTCAGTAAGTGGTGCTGGGAAAAGTAGATAGCTACATGTAAAATAATAAAATCATAACATTTTTCCCATATTTACAAAAATAAATTCAAAATGAATTAAAGACCTAAATGTAATACCAGAAACCATAAAACTCCCAGAAGAAAATGTAGGCAGAACACTCTTTGACATAAATTGTACCAATATATTTTGGGTCTGTCTCCTAAGACAAAAGAATTAAAAGCATTCACCTGAAACTACCACAACATCATTAATCAACTATACCCCAATACAAAATGCTTTTGGTGTTAAAAAAGTTAAAATTAAAAACAGGATCTTAAGTAAAAGCTTTCGTACAGCAAAGGAAACCATTGACAAAATGAAAAGATAGCCTACTGAACGAAAGAAAATTTTTGCAAATGATATGACCAATAAGGGGTTAATATACAAAATATATAAACAGCTCATATAACTCAACATAAAAAAATAACCTGATTAAAAAGTGGGCACATACCCGAATAGACATTTCTCCAAAGAAGATACACAGATGGCCAATATGCACATGAAAAGATTCTCAATATCGTTAATCAAAGAAATGCAAATTAAAACCACAATGAGATATCACCTCACACCTCTTAGAATGACTACTATCAAGAAGAACACAAATAGCAAATGTTGACAAGGATGTGGACAAAAGGGGACCCTCCTACACTGTTGGTGGCAATGTAAATCGGTGGAGCCACTGGAAAACAGTATGGAGACCTCTCAAAAAGCTAAAAATAGAACTACCACATGACCCAGCAATTCTCCTCTGCATATATATCTAAACTGAAAAAAAAATTAATTCAAAAGGATACATGCACTCCAACAGCTAATTGTAAATAGCATTATTTACAATTGCTAAGATATGGGACTTCCCTGGTGGTCTAGTGACTAAGATTCTGAGCTCCCATTGCAGAGGGCCCAGGTTCAGTCCCTGATCAGGGAACTAGATCCCACATGCTGCAACCAAATAAATAAATAGATAGATAGATAGATTTTTAAATTGCTAAGATATGGGAGCAACCTAACTGTCCATAAACAAAAGAAAATGTTTACACAATAGAATACTATTCAGCCATAAAAAAGAGTGAAAATTTGGCATTTACAAAAACACGGATGGACCTGGAAGGTATTATGCTCAGTGAAATATGTCAGACAAAGACAAATACGTATGGTATCACTTATATGTGGAATCCAAAAACTAACACAAACTCGTGACTGTAGCAAAAAAGAAACAGACTTACAGATATGGAGCGGCAACTAGTGGTTACCAGTGAGGAGAGGGAAGGGGTAGAGGATTAAGAGGCACAAACAATGGTGTATAAAATAAATAGGCTATAAGGATATATAATATGACACAGAAACTGTAGCCAATATTTCATAATAATTGTAAATGGAGCATAACCTTTAAAATGGTAAATTATGATGCTGTACACCAGAAAACATCATATTGTATCAACTATACCTCAATAAAGTACAGTATTCAGTAAGCATCTGTGTGTTAACACTGTAGTAGGCATTGGGAAATTCACCCATTCTTCAGTAGATCCCAGCTCTTACAATCCCAGAGCCCACAATCCAACACAGGCCTCAGGCAAGGATAAGCAGATGACACCACCCTTACGGCAGAAAGCAAAGAGGAACTAAAGAGCCTCTTGATGAAGGGCAAAGAGGAGTGAAAAACTTGGCCTAAACCTCAACATTCAAAAAACGAAGATCGTGGCATCCTGTCCCATCACTTGATGGCAGATACGTGGGGAAACAATGGAAACAGTGACAGACTTTTATTTTCTTGGGCTCCAAAATCACTGCAGATGGTGACTGCAGCCACAAAATTAAAAGACAGTTGCTCCTTGGAAGAAAAGTTATGACAAACCTAGACAGTGTATTAAAAAGCAGAGACATTACTTTGCCAACAAAGGTCTGTATAGTCAAAGCTATGGTTTTCCCAGTAGTTGTGTATGGATGTGAGAGTTGGACCATAAAGAAGGTTGAGCGCCGAAAAATTGATGCTTTTGAACTATGGTCTTGAAGACTCTTGGGAGTCCCTTGGACTGCAAGGAAATCAAACCAGTCAATCCTGAAAGAAATCGATCCTGAATAGTTGTTGGAAGGACTGATGCTGTAGTTCCAATACTTTGGCCACCTGATGCGAAGAGCCGACTCATTAGAAAAGACCCTGATGCTGGGAAAGACTAAAGGCAGGAGAAGGGGATGACAGAGGATGAGATGGCTGGATGGCATCACTGACTCAATGGACATGAGCTGGAGCAAGCTCCAGGAGATGCTGATGGACAGGGAAGCCTGGCGTGCTGCAGTCCATGAGGTCACAAAGAGTCGGACACGACTGAGTGTCTGAACAATAACACCACCCTGACTTTAGCCCAGTGAGACTGATTTGGGGACCCCTGACCTCCTGAACAGTAAGAGAATAAATCTGTGTTGATTTAAGCACCAACGTCTATGGCAATCGTAACAGCAGCCACTGGAAACTAACACACATAATTTTGTTAGTGAGCTCCCTGGGCATGGGGGTACTCTGCAGTCCAGCTCCCATGCCCAGCCCAGGAGGGGCTGGTGATCAGAAGCCTGAATAGCTGTGACTGTGCCCCCTCCCAGGCTGCTCAGTTAAGTGGGGGGGCACAGGTCCCTGCCTCTCTGCCTCCCGCCAAGCCCGGAGATGTAATGTCACTAGGCCTGAGCCCTGCTTGCTGCCTACAGTTCTCAGGGACTAAGCTACACTCTGACCCAAAGCAGCCACATTGCCACCTCCCTCCGCTGCTGGATGGGCCTCTCTGAGCCCCTCTCTCTCCTCAGAAGGGTGACGTCCTATTCTGCTGGGCTCTGATACGGCCAAGGGTGTCATCATTAAGGCAACGCGAAGACCTGCTAAGAAATATCCTTCACGTGTCCACCCCATGGGCCTCCCCTTCCTCTGGCTCCTCCTCTTTCTGTCCCTGACCCCTGTCGCTTACTTGCCACCCTCAACATCCAGGCCTCTGTCAGCCCTGGCTCATCCAACCATCCACAGTCACGTCTTCACCAGGGAGATTGCAGACGAGCCGGGCCAGGATCTGGGTCTCTGGCAGTGGCCCCCACAAGCCTACCCAGCCCCTGTGGTTGTCAATCCAGCGCTCAAATCCCTCCGTTTCTGCATGCCTGCAGCCCTGCCCTTGGGCCAAAACCAAAGATCTGTCAGGAACCCAGCCTAGAATCAGGTTGGCAAGAGTGACTGGGTTCAGGCCCTGCTCACCTCTCTATGCAGAACAGCCTCCATTAGAATGCTCCAGCAACCTGCTTCACTCAGTCCGGTCCAGCCCTGCCCTCTCCCCTCAGGACTCAGCCAGACACCACCATGGACCAATCTCTTCTTCTGAGCCAGAGTGTGACTTCTCAGGGCAACGGTGGCCCTGTCTTAAACCTTTGCAGGTTGGAGGACTACCTGCGGCCCCACCTAGCTGCTGCTGCTAAGTAACTTCAGTCATGTCCAACTCTGTGTGACCCCACAGACAGCAGCCCACTAGGCTCCTCTGTCCCTGGGGTTCTCCAGGCAAGAATACTGGAGTGGGTTTCCATTTCCTTCTCCAATGCATGAAAGTGAAAAGTGAAAGTGAAATCGCTTAGTCATGCCCGACTCTTAGCGACCCCATGGACTGCAGCCTACCAGGCTCCTCCATCCATGGGATTTTCCAGGCAAGAGTACTGGAGTGGGCTGCCTTCTCCGGCCCCACCTAGAGTTACTGGTGATTGGTGTTTTCACACTGTCCCAGCAGATATTCTCAATCTTGGCCAATCACTGCAGTCACCTGGGTGTGGGGATGGGACAGGGGAAAAAAACTACTGGGTCTGAATCCTACCAATGAGTTTGATGATGGCTGGCAATTGCCAGGCTGTGAGATTTTTAAAGTCTCCCCAGGGGATTCTAAAATGCAGCTTAGAACAACTGATATGGAACTTGTGGAGTGTGTTTTCAAGATAACAGGGCTTCCAAAGTGATTCTAGGCTTGGGGACTGGAGCCCAGGCAGCTCGTGCTGTTTTGAGGTGGGTGGCACCGAGCAAGTGAGAGGTGGTGCTGGAGGCAGGGCCGGTCACCTGAGCAACCTGTGGCCCTTGGTCTCTGGGTCTGGAAGGTGTCCTCTGTGGGCCTAGAAAGCAGTGAGGGTGGGGGCGTTCATAGTGGGGATGAGGAGGAGGGAAAGAGGAGAAGAGAACAGAGGAGACAAGCTGTCCCCATCAGTGTGGTGACTTCTGACATGCTCTGACTCAGGGCGGAGGGAATTTCACAGGGCAACAGCAGATGATATTTGCAGCGAAGACGAGCCATTCCCTTCCATTAGGTTGAAGCCAAATTCCCAGGGCAACTGGGGTATGTGAGTGGGAGGGGAGAGACCAAGGGATGCTCAGGGAAGCCAGGGCAGGGACCTCGAGAAGCAAGCATCACAGTGGTCCATGCAGGAGGGCAGAGGGACCCTGGAGAGAAGGCCACTCGGGGATGTGGGATAAACACCACATTCCCTTCCATCTCTGGGCTTTTCTAACTCAGTTTGGACCTGTCACTGGATGTGCACAATGGCTGTAGCTGCTAGATGTTAATATCCTGTCTCGAAGCTCAAGCTCAAAGTCAACCCAGATCTGTCCAGTCTCTCCATGTTGGAAAAGACAGGAAGAGGCCCTGCTTTTCAAACACTGTCCCAGTTTTAGGCTCGTGGCAGGAAAAAGCCACCCAGAATCCCTCCGGGCTATTTGCGAAAGTCTCCCGCTACCTGTATGAAGTACTATTTAAAAGGCCAGAAGCTGTCAAAGAGGGGAAGCAAACCCTGCTCTCCTCACTGCCGGGTGCAGCCAGCCCTGCTGCTAGTACCTAGGGCACAGCTTCTGTGATATCACCCGAGTCACAGAGGAGGCAGAGAGCTGTGTCACGGACAGGGGGCAAGGCTGCTAGAGAGGACAGTGCTGGGATCCCCCCGGCTCCAGACAGACGATGGAAGCCACAAGAGCCGAGGGCAACGTTAGTGCAGACTCAAGACTCAAGGGTGTCCAGGTGGCCCTGCAGAATGTTCTCTCGCCGTTCCACCTCCACCTGACGTCCCGGCAGACCTCCCAAAGCCCCTTCTTGCAGACCAGGCAACAGACATGCCCCGCTTTTTATGCTGAAAGGGTCTTCATTCTCTTCTAGAACATAGGAGAGCTGCCCTCCACCCCAAATACACACATGACATAGCTGGGCCCTTGCAGCTGTGTCTGTCTGCCCCAGAGGCCGAGGCCCTCCTGGCCAGATCTGGAGGGGCCAGGGCGGACCCCTGACCCAAACTGGCCAACTAGATTCTCTCTCCTGGGAACCCAGCAGGGGAATCAGGAGGGGCTGGTGACCTTCTTTAGGGGGTGACATAAACAGAAAGCTGTGTTAGGCCCAAGGCAGCCGGCCTGAGGGAGAAACAGCGGGAGGCTGAAGGAGGGAGAGGACCCATTCCCGCTCACACCCCGGCTCACACTGCTGTCTGGAGATACCCCCACAGACGTGCAGCACAGCCTCCCTCCTGCCCCTGCCAGCGTGAGGGCTCCCCTGACCTTCCACCCACAAGCCCCCGAACAGATGTGATCACCGCTCACCTCGCTCCTTCTAGAGCCCTGCCCCCACTGCCCTGTGCACCAGGCACAACCTGGCCCACTGCTCCTGGAGAAAACGCCCTCCATCAGAACCACCAGTGCTACCTTCTGATCCTGCAGGGGCCTCTGACCCACTTGGAGAATGAAACTGCCCCGTGGCCATCTGCTGATCAAAGTGGGGCAAGAGCAGCCACCCGAGGCGGCCGCCTCATCCTCCAAGGGGCCATTTTCTGCTCTGAAGGAACGCAGTGCAGGGAGTTTCTTCCATAAAAGCAAAACGTGGATAAACCCAGATGGGAGATGCAGGCCTCCCCTTCCTTGTCCCCAACGCCTACTTTACAATGGTATTTATAAGACTAGAGAAGTGGGTTTTTCTCAATATAATAAAATATAAGGATTTATATTAGACTTTCTTTTTCTTTTAGTTTAAAAGATTCCTTCCTATTACTGACGAATGACTCTGTAGTCCCCATCCTTCCTTTCTCCTGACATCATTTCCCGAGCCCAGGCCCTGGCTGGAGTCCCTGAGTGGGACTGACTGCTGGGCCTGTGATCTGCGCCTTGCCCAACCCCCTCCTGCTCCGCCTGCACCCTCCACTCTAGCTGGGCCTGTCTCCCTCTGTTCCCCCCCAGCAAACATCTCCTCCTGCGTTTCACTCAAAAAAGGGCTCCTTGCCCTCCACCTTCTTCCCTCTCCTCTCTGCCTGTCTCAGGCTCCTGGTCCCAGGGGTGCCAGCCAAGCTGCCGGCCGCACGCAGCCACCCTTCTCCACTGGGGCGGTGCTGCCCTGTCTCTGCTCCGAGCGCCCGGGCAGGGTCAGGATCGCTCCTCCATGCACTGGCCGCAGTGATCTCGCAGTTTCCTGAGCCTAGGGTGTGTCTTCCCAGTGCGACTGCCGTCCACATGGCAGCCACCCCTGAGCCGTACACACAAGGTAACCAGGAAGAGGTTCTGGGCATGGTTCTCAAAGCCTTCCTTGAGCCAGAAACTATTCCAAACTACCTTTCTGGCTTTGTCTCCCCTTTAACCCACCCTAAATTCAGTCACATGCTTCGTTCATCTTTGTCTTCACCCCCACTCCCCACCCCCAGCACAGCGCTTTGCCTGGAGCATATCGTCAAAATATTTTTGTTAACTTGAAACCACAAATGCTCATCAGGCTGAAGCAATACTGTTCTTTTCAGGGAGATGAGATAGAGAAAAAACTATTGGGTTCCCGTCAAGTTCAGGATGGCCCTTGTTGAAGCGTCCAGGAGTCCATGAGGAATGACAACCTCAGTGCAGGGGAGACTCAGCTAGAGAGCCCAAGGCGGCACAGAGCCCAGCGGACATCTCAGGGCCCGTCCAGGTGCTGTGAGAGCAGTCCAGGGACCCAGCCTCTGGGGACACAGCCTCTGACAATACACAGAGAGAGCATATAATTTACTGTTCAAACCAGGAGACTTCTGAGAGGGAACTGGACGTTTTGCTGGAACTATTCCAGATAAGTGGGCTGGGCAGTCAGGCCAGGCAATCGAATATGGTCTGTGGTCAAACTCTCCTAAAGAGGAGACAAAATAGAACTTAGTAAAACTCAAGAGTTGCTTAGGGCCAAGGTGGGGTTTATTTATTTTAAAAGCCAATTGTGTTATTGAAGAAAAGGCTGTGTTCTCGGCCCATTTTGGCTATGGTGCGGGGCTGCTTGGGGAATTGCGCTGAAGCTGTATATGCTCCTGGGCCCGGGGTTTTCTGAAAACACAGCAGAGAACAGGAAATGATGATATAGTGACACCAGAACCTAGAGCCTCCTGAGCTTGGCTGTGGACTCAGGCGTGGCTGGCAAACCCCCACAGAGGGAGACGAGGGCTGCACTGGTCTGGGCTGAGGCCTGTGCACCTAAGAACTGGAGCCTGTCCTCGGCCCCTGTCCCAGGAGGCCTGCTCCTGTCCCCAGCTCTCCACAAGGCTGCAGAGGTGCTGAGAGAAGGTCAGACAAGCAAGCGACAGCCCAGGGGAGGTGGGCTCACTCTCCCCCACACCTCAGGACATACTCTCTTTGGGGCACCCCATCCCTGCGAATCCAAGCGCCCCCAGTGACTTCACGCTAGTGGTCATGGGTCTGAGAGGATGGATTCTGAACCTGAACAGTTGACCTCAGAAGCCCAAACTCCTGCGTTCCCATCATCTTCCCCAGTACAGAGTGACGTGCAGCACCACCAAGGCGCGTGGACCTCAAGCTCAAGGGATGGGTGAGTTCTGATTTTGAAAAGCCCTGTTTTCATTTTGATGAAATGCTTGAAAAATTCAGTTCAGTTTAGTCATGTCTGATTCTTCGCAACCCCATGGACTGCAGCACACCAGGCCTCCCTGTCCATCACCAACTCCCAGAGTTCGCTCAAACTCATGTCCATCGAGTCGGTGATGCCATCCAACCATCTCATCCCCTGTCATCCCCTTCTCCTCCTGCCTTCAATCTGTCCCAGCATCAGGGTATTTTCCAATGAGTCAGTTTTTCGTATCAGGTGGCCAAAGTATTGGAATTTCAGCTTCAGCATCAGTCCTTCCAATGAATATTCCGGACTTATTTCCTGTACGATTGACTGGTTTGATCTCCTTGCTGTCTAAGGAACTGACAAGAGCCTTCTCCAACATGACCGTTCAAAAGCATCAACTCTTCAGCACTCAGCTCTCTTTACAGTCCAACTCTCACACCCATACATGACTCTTGAAAAATTATTCAACAAATTATTTAAACAAAGCTCCTCTTATGTCATGGTAAGATGCCAATGAATGTCATTCTCATGTCAGTGTTGTCTATGCTGAGGTGCACGCAATATTCTTGAATACCCCCAAAATTTTATCTTAGAGAGACAACGGTACCTCTATGTATGGTTAAGGAAAAGGTCTTAATGTCAGACAGGCCTGGATTCAAGTCCTAGTCCTATCATGAACGGCTCGATATGACACATGGTTCTTACTCCTCACCCATCAAATGAGGTTTTGAGGTTCACGGGGACCCCCAGGGACAGACAGCACCTGCCAGGCTGGCAGCAAGTACCGCTCCACACACCAGTTACTACCACTATTATGAGTCCCTATTATCACCAGCTTGTCACTGCCATCCTTCCCTGCAGTTTGCTATCTCTGCAGGAAGCAGTGAGAGTACAAACAAGATTACCAGAGCGGTCAGCCCAGGGTGCATGAGATCAGCTGCCTGCAGAAGCTGCTTTAAATGACAGGATGTTTCCCTGGCCAAATGCAAAGGGGCAGCTTGGGAATCTAATCAAGTCCTGGCCAGACGTCAAAGGAAGCTGAAGCCCTTATTAGTGCTCTTAATGAGGAAGCTGCCTGTGTGTGGAGTCCAGGAAGGCCAGTGCCTGAACAGGAGGTTCGGGGGCCTGGACCCCGAAAGGCCATCCTTCAGGAAGCTGCCGGCCGCAGTCCTCAGACCTTGAGAACATCCGGCTCTGTCCCCCAGCCCTGATGTCACTGCTACCAAGCATAATCCACTGTTTTTTGGCCTCCTTCCGAGTTTCCTACTAGGGGAGACGCTCCACGGAGCAGTGGCTCCAGACACCAGCCCCCTTGCTGGACACTTGTAAAGGAATACCACCACCTTCCGGCTTCTCCATCAGTCTCTTGGGATTTTGGTTAGCAAGACTCCAACTTCCTGAAGAAGCTCAGCCGCGTGAGCTTGGATGAAAATCTGTTTGGATCGTGATCATGCCACTAGGGTGTGAGGAGCTGCTGGAGGGAACCACTAGCCTCCAGCTGTCTGTCTGCTTTTAGTCTTTCCGGTGAAAAGTGAAGTCGCTCAGTCGTGTCCAACTCTTTGTGACCCCATGGACACCAGGCTCCTCCGCTCATGGGATTTTCTAGGCAAGAGTACTGGAGTGGGCTGCTATTTCCTTCTCCAGGGAACTTCCCAACCCAGGGATTGAACCCAGGTCTCCCACATTGTAGACAGACGCTTTACTGTCTGAGCTACCAGGAAGTCTTTCTGGTGAGGCCTCCCCAGTCTTCCTCCAGAGAAAGACCCAACTAACACCTCCAATCAGGCTACAAACCAGTGAGTCTGGGGAACTTTCAGACTGAGGAACAACAAGGCCACAGGAATGAAAACTTTAAATAATTAAACAAACAACCCAAGCCACTTTCATAAGCTCCATGTTGTGCTTCCGCCATCTTTCTTGGTCTCCTCTAGGCCTCTGACGGAGAAGGCAATGGCGCCCCACTCCAGTACTCTTGCCTGGAAAATCCCATGGGTGGAGGAGCCTGGAAAGCTGCAGTCCATGGGGTCACTAACAGTCGCACACAACTGAGCGACTTCACTTTCACTTTTCACTTTCATGCACTGGAGAAGGAAATGGCAACCCACTCCAGTGTTCCTGCCTGGAGAATCCCAGGGACGGGGCAGCCTGGTGGGCTGCCGTCTATGGGGTCGCACAGTCGGACACGAGTGAAGCAACTTAGCAGCAGCAGCAGCAGGCCTCCGAGGCGCTCACACCCTCCCAGAATCTACCTCCGTGTATATCTCCATGGACTTGAGCCTCTTTCCTGTCTGTCCTGAGTCCTTGGGGGCAGGGTGATGGGTCAGGACTCAATGGTCTCCTTTGGTTCAAAGATAATGTTTCTGCTGTGACTTTGTTCCCAGAAGGCACACACAGAGAGCAGGGCAGTTCTGTACGGGCCCACTGCGGGCCTCTATTCGTTAGAGGGGTTTCCCCACAAAGCAGCCAGGACATAATGTTGATGGCTAATCACTGTGCTGGCTGTTCTCAGCTGGACTCATAATTCATGGTCTTTGGGCCTGGAGTCACTTTGAGCCTGAAGCTGGCTGAGGGCTTATCTAGTGAGCTCGATACTCTGCTGCCTTATCGAGCAATCTTAATGTATATATACTAGAACTGTGGGGCTTCCCAGGTGGTGCCAGCGGTAAAGAACCTGCCTGCCAATGCAGGAGACATAAGAGACGCAGGTTTGATCCCTGGTTTGAGAAGGTCCCCTGGAGGAGGGCATGGCAACCCACTCTAGTATTCACGCCTGGAGAATCCCCTGGACAGACGAGCCTGGTGGACTAGAGTCCACAGGGTCACAATAAGTAGGACACAACTAAAGCGACTTAGCACACACACTTGCACACCAGAATTGTATATAACTCTTCTGCCCCCATCCCATTCGCAATGCCCACTCCACCCCCCACATCAGCCACAAAACCTACAACTGTGTCTGTCTTTTAGGACACTTACTGAACAGGCAGGCAAGAATCGAGGTACTCTGGACTGAAAACAAGAAGTTACAGAACTTGCTGAAGGTATTTTCAAGTCATAATGACCTGGTCCTGGGCCTTCATGCTGTAGGAAAAAAAAAGTTTTTGTTTCATAAATAGTGATAGCTGATATATTTTGATGCTTTACTTGTCTTTTATGAATAAACATATGAATCAGAGTGATATGGTAGAAAAATCCCTGGATTGGGACATGGAAGATCTTGTTAAGGTCTCCCCTGGCACTAGGCACTGTGGGAATAATACCCACTTTTCCTGCTTTACCTGCCTTGTGGATGACTGTGAAGACTGCAGAGGAAATGACATGTGAAAGTCTCCCCTCTCCCAGGCCCCCTGCCCACACCAGCAGGTCTCACTGCATTCTTGTCCCTTTGCTGATGGTGACTTACTGCTCTGAGCTGTTAGTTTTATAAAACACACTTATTCCTTCACACAAATGCAGCATATGTTCTCTTAGTCCCCCCAAAAAGTATTCCTAGCAATTCACTGCCCTACGTACAATGCCATGAGATTAACATACGTAGATTGACACAATTTTAAAAAGACAAACAGCTCAGTAGAAAAGTTAGCAAAAGGCAACTCACAGAGAGGAAAGACAGTGAGGAAACCTCAAGTGAGGGGGGCGGAGCTCTAAGGTCATTAATAACAAACTCACTGGAAAAGACCCTGATGCTGGGAAAGACTGAGGGCAGGAGAAGGGGACGACAGAGGATGAGATGGTTGGATGGCATCATCAACTCAATGGACATGGGTTTGAGTGGACTCTGGGAGTTGGTGATGGACAGGGAGGACTGGCGTGCTGTGATTCAGGGGGTTGCAAAGAGTCGGACATGACTGAGCGACTGAACTGAACTGAAGTTCTAATTAAAAGAACAATGAGATATACTTTTGTGGGGTCAGGAAAGAAAGAAAGAGATAAAGGAAGGAAAAAGGAAGAAGGGAGGGAGAAGCCAAGACCTTTTGCGGGGGTGGGGGGGAAGGGGGGTGGGGGCTGGAGCTCAGGGCACGCACAACTTAGCTTGCAGGATCTTGGTTCCCAGAGAAGGCACTGAACCTGCGCCACCGCAGTGAAAGCCCTAAGTCCTAACCTCCAGTTAATTCCCAAGAAACCAAAACTTTATCCACAGTGCGGATATTCCTACATGACTCTGGCAGAACTGTTAATTTGATTAGCCTTTCTGAAGCATAATTTGGCAAGCTTGAAACAGCTTAAAAACACATATACCTATCCAAAGGGAGAGAAAGAAAAAAGGAGTCTGGTTACTCCTGATTGTTGCAGGAATCCAGAAGACAAATAATGAGTCCTGAGCCCAGATATGGCAGGAAAATGAGTACAGCCCAAACGCCACAGTAGATAATGTAGAGAAAATGTTAACCTTTTTTTCCTTTCTAGCAATTCACTTCTTTTCCTCTCTCATTTTCAAATACCAGTGCTATTTGACAGAAAAAAAAATCTTTCTGGCATGATGTTTTAGATCTGTCTCTGAATGACGCAGGAACTAGGGGAAGTAGGTGGGGGTGTAGACTGGCCAAGAGCTGGGCATTTTTGAATGGGTGAGTACATGCAAGTTCTATGTGGTATATATATTTGAAGTTTTCACAATACAAAGTTAAAGACAATATATATTTGTTATTTTGACCCAGCAATTCCATTTTTAGGAATTCTTCCTAAGAAAACAATTGAGAATGTGTACAAATATTTGGTCACAAAGACATTCCCTACAACATTGTTTCTAAGAGTTGAAAAATCAGAAATGAAAGAAATGACTAATGACGTGTGCCTGGTTAAATAAATTATGATTCTTCCATCCAGCCATATAAGCTGATGAATGTCTATGGACATAAAGTCTACTCTCAAATATCATTAAGTGAATGCTCCCAAATATTGTTAAGTGAACAATACAAGCTTTAAAAAATGTGCATTAAAAAACTGGGAATGGAATGTTCACCGACAGCAGTTTTCTCCAGGTGGTGAGATGCTGAGTAAAAATAATTTTTTTTTTTTTTTTTTGCTTATTGGCTGCTTCTAATTTTTCTATGATGGACTTGAAAGTGTTCTCGAAATAAGAAAAGAAGTTATACTTAATGCATAGATAAATGAATATGGGAATTGGGTAAGTGAAAAAGGGGGTAGGGAAAAAAGATAAAATGAGCAGAAAGATTAGAACAGAAATGTATCCCGCAAGATCCTTGTAACACATGAGACTGAGCCACAGGTTAGCCCAATGGATTTGGCCGAATAAGCACCCAAATGTGGCCCCTCTGCACGATTTAAGAGCAAGGCTTTCAAAACCCTGTTTTCCTTCTGTGGCACAGCAGCACAATTAGAGGTGCCATTCTCAATTATCCGCCACAAATGAAGTCTGTTATTATCAGCCAAGCACAAGTCTGATAATCAAGGGCTGTGTCTCATCATTTTACAACTCACGGCAGAGAGATGAAACAGCAGTGTCTTCAACCTGATGCATCTGTGGGACAGAGACCGCTGTCAGGGCAAGGCTTCTTCACTAGAGAAGTCTGAGCCACCATAAGCACACAGGATAGAAAGTCAGGGGAGTCTGGACAGGAATGGTTTGCCCAGAGTCCCCTTGGTTTGGCCATAATAAATGCAAGTTCTCAAGCTGGAGTGGCAGCTGGGGCAAAAGATGCTGCTGAGGGTGTCACCACTGACTCCATGCCTTTGACAGCCCATCCATCCATCTGTGGGATGGCTAAGAAACACTGTGAACACTGCCCTTTCCCCACAAGCCTCATGTGGCTTTCACTTTTAAGCTTCTACATCATGAGCTGCTTGAGAGTCCAGGTGCCAGGCCTGGCAAAGCCCTGATATGTGCCCATGCCATCCAGTGGCCTTCCTGCATGTGCTTGGCCATCTGACTTGGGACAGAAAGAAATTACTGCATGCTATTCCCCCCCGCCCCATGTGTCACAGGGGACCTCTTAAGTGGGGAACATTAAGGAAGTTGATGCAGGCCCAAGTTCTAATTCCAGAAGCCACAGGAATCCTGTTCTAAGTGAGAAGTAATGATCAGGCCAGGGTCCTGCAATGGGTGGGAAGCAGCTTCAACAGAGTTCCTGCTTCTGCCGCATCTGAGGATGGTGGGCAGAGTGGGAAGAGCTGAAAGGAGAGAAGAGAGCTTGGTCCACGATGGCTCTGAATGTGAAGAGAAATGGACATATGGTATGAAGACATACTATGGCCTTGATCTTGAACTTCTTGACTTATTTGGTTCCAGTTCCATGCACCATAATGCTCAGTACCATTGCAGGCATCTGCTAAAGCTTTGCCACCACCACCTCCAACTCTCCAGGGCTGAGAAGATGGGACTGGCTTGTGTATACAACACTGCTCAGGAACCGAAAGGTGCCAGGTACCTCTGAAAGGTAGATATGTGAGGGTAGATGAAGTTATCCCAAGATGTGTACTGAATTAAGTTCTCCAAAAATCTATAAATCCTCTGAGTTTTAGGTGTGTTTCATTATGCTGAATGCTGAATGATGTTCCCTCAAAATTCTTAAGACCTGCGGATTTGGAGTTCACAGTATCTCATAGTGTGACCTTGTCTGGAAATAGGGTCACTCCTGACTGTAGCCACAAAATTATAAGACGCTTGCTCCTTAGAAGGAAAGTGATGACAAACCTATTCAGCTTATTAAAAAGCAGAGACATCACTTTGCTGACAAAGGTCCATATAGTCAAAGCTATAGTTTTTCCAGTAGTCATGTACTGATGTGAGAGTTGGACCATAAATAAGGTGAGTGCAGAAGAATTTATGCTTTTGAACTGGGGTGCTGAAGACTCTTGAGAGTCCCTTGGGCAGCAAGGAGATCAAACCAGTCAATCCTAAAGGAAATCAATCCTGAATATTCATTGGAAGGGACTGACGCTGAAGGTGAAGCTCCAATACTTGGGCCACCTGATTCAAAGAGCTGACTCATTGGAAAAGACCCTGATGCTGGGACAGATTGAAGGCAGGAGGAGAAGGGGGTGACAGAGGATGAAATGGTGGGACGTATCACTGATGCAATAGACATGAGTTTGAACAAACTCAGGGAGGTAGTGAAGGACAGGGAAGCCTGGTGTGCTGTAATCCATGGGGACGCAGAGTTGGACGCAATTTAGAGACTGAACAGCAACAGCCAGATATAATAAGTTAAGATACGGTCATTACAACGGACCCTAATCCAATGCTTCTTGGTGCTGGGAGGTGTCAGTACTTAGTTTTAAGCTATTTTCCTTTTAAAGTCATAAAGCTAAAGGGAACCTAGAAAGAGCACATGGTCTGTCTCTACTGATCCTAGGCACAAACAATTTTCAATGAATCATACTTGAAAAGAGAAAAAGTTAGAGATAAAATAAAATGTATAGCCCCAAATGTCTATATATATATATATACACACACACACATGCAAAACACAAGAAATACACAACATAAACTGAAATTACTAGACATGGTGGTAAAGATGATCTCACCCAAATTTGGTGGGGTGGATGGTGTGATAACTGGACCACACTGCCCAGAAGAAAAGAGGTGCCCCAGCAAGGAGGGGAGAGGGCACATAGAGGAGCTGGACATGCCTCTGTGGGAATTCAGGAGGAGGCATGTGGCAGGGTGTATCCAACTCAGGAAACTCTAGAATTCCGTAAGAATACGTCTAAAGGTTCAGAGGAGAAAGGAGACAAGTATGCTGGTGGCTAGGGTAGAAGTAAACTTGGCGGGGGCCAAAAGTTATCCACGTTTGTGAAATTAAGAATTGACAGTACTGGGACTTCCCTGGTGGTCCAGTGGCTAGGACTCTGTACTCCCAATGTAGGGGGCCCAGGTTCAAACCCTGATCTCACGTGCTGCAACTAAGACCCAGCACAGTCCAATAAACAAATGAAAGTAAATTTGAAGAATTGATGGTATCTCTAAAGCTCCATACTTCTTAAAAAGCCCTAGTACATCTGTAGTTATATTTGAAAGGTTATATTTTTCTGTATGCAGGTCAGAAAGCAACAGTCAGGACTGGACATGGAACACAGACTGGTTCCAAATAGGAAAAGGAGTATGTCAAGGCTGTATATCGTCACCCTGCTGATCCCCTGGAGAAGGAAATGGCAACCCACTCCAGGACTCCTGCCTAGAAAATTCCATGGATGGAGGAGCCTGGTGGGCTACAGTCCATGGAGTCGCAAAGAGTCAGACACAACTGAGCAACTTCATTTTCACTTTATTTAACTTATATGCAGAATAGATCATGAGAAACGCTGGGCTGGATGAAGCACAAGCTGGAATCAAGACTGCCGGGAGAAATATCAATAACCTCAGATATGCAGATGACACCACCCTTATGCCAGAAAGTGAAGAAGAACTAAAGAACCTCTTGATGAAAGTGAAAGAGGAGAGTGAAAAAGGTGGATTAAAACTCAACATTCAGAAAACTAAGATCATGGCATCTGGCCCCATCCCTTCATGGCAAGTAAATAGGGAGACAGTGGAAACAGTGGCTGACTTTATTTTTTGGGCTCCAAAATCACTGCAGATGGTGACTGCAGCCATGAAATTAAAAGACGCTTACTCCTTGGAAGGAAAGTTATGACCAATCTAGACAGCATATTAAAAAGCAGAGACATTACTCTGCCAACAAAGGTCTGTATAGTCAAAGTTATGGTTTTTCCAGTAGTTGTGTATGGATGTGAGAGTTGGATCATAAAGAAGTCTGAGCGCTGAAGAATTGATGCTTTTGAACTGTGGTATTGGAGAAGACTCTGGAGAGTCCCTTGGACTGCAAGGAGATCCAACCTAAAGGAGATCTCCATCCTAAAGGAGATTAATCCTGAGTATTCATTGGAAGGACTGATGTTGAAGCTGAAACTCCAATACTTTGGCCACCTGATGTGAAGAGCTGACTCATTTGAAAAGACCCTGATGCTGGGAAAGACTGAAGCCAGGAGAAGAAGGGGACAACAGAGGATGAGATGGTTGGATGGTATCACCGACTCAATGGATACGAGTTTGGGTAAACTCCAGGAGTTGGTGATGGACAGGGTGGCCTGGCGTGCTGTGGTCCATGGGCTTGCAAAGAGTTGGACACAACTGAGCGACTGAACTGAACTGAACTGATTTTTTCAAAAATGTTACCTACAAGTGAACTCTTTGAGAACACTGACACTGGGGCCTGTTTTAATCATCTTAACTTTCAGATTCCATTCAAACAGACATCTATTTGGCTTTTTTTCAATGTGACCATGTTTACTAATTATTTTTCTACTCCTCACGGGATTTTAAGCTGAGTTTTTAATCAAATTAATTCCTTAATTGCAGAAATAACTGAAATGGTTCAGCATTCTTTCATAATGCTAGTACTTTTTTTAAAAAGGTTTCTTGATGTGGACCATTTTTAAGTCTTTATGGAGTCTGTAACAGTATTGTTTCTGTTTTATGTTTTAGTGTTTTGGCTGTGAAGCATGTGGGACTTTAGCTCCCCAACAAGGAATCAAACCCCCACCCCCTGTATTGGAAGGCGAAGTGCTAACCACTGGGCCACCAGGGAAGTCCCCATAATGTTAGTTTTAATGCAGAGAGTATGCCGTGAATCTGCTCTCCCTTCTTCAAACTTCTGTCAAATGCGACTAAGACAGATAAATCACATAACACTCATTTGTGTCTGGACAGACTCTTTCCTGTTTATCTGATCTTTTCCTATTCTTTATAGGCTTGTCAGGTTTTAAGAAATACAGAAACCTCTTGAATACTTCTGACATCAAATAAAAGAAACCCATTTTTTTCATTTGACATTGTAAGATTTTATTTCTACTGCCAGGAAAGATGCGTATCTCTCATTTTTCATTTTATATGCAACTGTGAGAAATAATTGAAAAGAATCTGCTCAGCAAATCACTGTTGGAAGTCCCAAATCATATGAATGACCGAGTCCTAATTAAGTAGCAGTAATGGCATTATCTTTATTAAAGTAACAAAATATATTTATGTTGACCATTTCCATGGCTCCTTTCTTCAAACTATTTTTCTGACTTTTAAAAATTGTATTTTGAAAGATTATAATAGCAATGCAAAAGAGAGAAAGGAAGCAAACACCCACCCTTAATCACAACATCTCAGCATAGCCACTAAAAGCATTTTGCTGCATTTCCTGTTTTTAATAACATAACTTTTCTTACATGACTTTCATCATGATAGATATACCAAACTGCAACCTGCATTTTTTCATTATGCATGAGATCAGGGATCTCCCCTGCTCCACACCCATTCCTTGGAAAAACCGCCTTCCATGAAACTGGTCCTTGGTGCCAAAAAGGCTGGAGATTGCTAAGTTAGTTCATAAACATTTCTGGTGCTATTTTATAATGTTAACAGTAATTATTTTAATGGCTGTAAAATATTCCTCTGTGTAGATATGTAATATTCTTTTAAAATTATTTCCTTCTCCTAGCTATGAAATTGTTGCTATCTCATCATCTTGCTATTATAAACAATCCCTTGATATTCTTTGCATAGATGAATATTATTGTAAATAAATTATTACTTTAGGAGAGTTTTCAAACAATGAAATTAATTGGCTGAAAGATATAAACAGTTTTGGTGGCTCAATACTTTGGTGGCTTTGCAAGGGGTTGTATTCTGTATACTTCCACCAGCAAGAGACTAGAAAAGCACTGATGCTATGGTTCATAGATACTGGGGAAAACAGACTTGGAAAAACAAAATCTTCCTTACTCCTCCTTACCTTAATGGGAGTATTAAATAAAGTCATCAGTATTCCCTATATGTTCAAAGAAGTTGTGCAGAATATCTGCCATCCTTAACGCCCAAACTGTGAAATGCATTCAGGAGGGAACAAAGTTCATGCAATTTTTCTGCAGGTCAAGAATTAAAGGGACGGATGAGGGGAGGAGAAACTGCAAATGGCAAGTTCTACTTTGTCTGCTTTGCTTGGGTAAGAATGACTATGGTTTGTTGCAGTTTGTTTTCTACTCTTGGAAAAAATCCTGGGGACTTCCCTGGTAGTCCAATGGTTAAGACTTCATGCTTCCACTGCAAGGGGTGCAGATTCAATCACTAGTTGGGGAAATAAAGATCTCACATGCCTGCCATGCAGCCAAGAAAAAAAAAAAACTTGCTATGAGGGAACTGTGTGTTTGCATTGGATCTTGGGATCTGCAGGACTTGGTCATTATTATCATGGTGCTAAAAGGAAATGGTGACTGGTACAAGTTTCCAAATACAATTTTTTTGTGTGAGTACAAAAGGGCCCTTTTTACTTTTGGTAGAACATAGCTTCTGGTGTCTATTGCAAAATGCTCACGCAAACATTCCCCTCAGTCTTTCCTACACACAAAGCAATTCTACTGATCCAGGTGGCAAAGAGTCAAACATGGCTGAGCATGCATGCATCCGCCCCAGCCACAATCAATTATTATTATTATTTCATCAATAACTGAAGTATCCAGTAAGTATACAACCTTATATTGGTAATCTAAAGATTAGAAACCATCTTCCAACAGGGTTCCAAATCCCTTTGCGACCGCCTCTCCTGAGAGGCACCTACACCTCTGGGACAACGTGTAAATTCATCTACGGAATTTCTGACGTAAACGAAAAGGCTGTGTGTTTTAACAAGTGCTAATGGCTTGTCCACATGGAGGGGCTTTCAGGCACATAAGATCCTAAAGTATTTTAAAATTCAAAGTAACTGTCCTTTTTACAACTAAAAAATGGCGTAGTGACCTGCCACCTTTTCACCTGGTTCTTCATTCTTTTGATAGGCTGCCCCTGGGGATTCTAGGTATAAATGATTGACACATTTCAACGAGCTGGTTTTCACAGATGATGGAATGAAAGGAGGAGGAGATATACTTGTAAGTATCCACCTTTTATAATTTGCCTTATTCTCTAAAGGGTTTAAAGTGACTCAGTGAATGTCTGTACGTCGTCATGCTGTTTTGCACCTGATCTGCAGGTCAGATTTCTGGTGACTGTAGGTTTCATGTGTACCAGTGGTGAGGCAACCTGTCCTAAGTCAAGAGGGCTCAAGTGACACTGTGATCTTACACATAATACATTTTAAAAGAGTGATACATTTGTTTAAAAAAAAATGCCCCCCAAAACTGAAGAGAACTACAAGTGACATTATATCTCTGGAGGGAATTTTTTAAATTTTTAAGGGAGAAATGGAAAAGGAAAGGATACAAAGATGTCGTTTGTTGATTCAGCACATTTTTGAAGCACTGTACTAGGAGCTGGGGGCATCAGTGAATAAGACAGCCCCTTCTTTCATGGAACTTACGTTCCAGAAGGTAATTACAAACTCTGATCTGACGATATAAACATTTTACATTTTAAACTTGTGTAAATATGAAAACACAAAAGTAAAAGCTAAAATTCCTGAAAAACTTCAGCAAATGCAAGCATTACTATTTCTTCACTATAGAGTGTATACAAAGCAACAAAAAAAGAATGTTAGGAACTTCCCTGGTGGTCCAGTGATTAGGAATCTGCCTGCCAATTCAGGAGACACAGGTTCAATCCCTGGTACAGGAAGATTCCACGTGTCACAAGGCAACCCTTTCACACAACTACTGAGCCTGCACTCTAGAGCCAATATACGCTCCAACAAGAGAAGCCACAGCGACAAGCTCACATACCACAACTAGAGAGCAGCTCCTGTTCCCCGCAACTAGACCCCGCGCACAGCAATGAAGATCCAGCACAGCCAAAAAGAAATCAATAAAACTTTTAAAAAAGCCTTCCAGTGCAAGGGGTGCGATCCCGGGTCATGGATCCCACATGCCAAAAAAAAAGGAGACATAAAACAGAAGCAATACTGTAACAAATTCAATAAAGACTTCAAAAATGGTCCACACCAAAAAAACCTTAAAAAGAAAATGTTGTGACTCCACCTAGTAGATAACTAGGGGAAGAATGTGACCAGAAAGTGTGCAAGAAAAGCCACAAGGAACTAGCTAACAAATAATTAGAATGTGTAGCCTCAGATCCTATGGATTAAATTAAAATAATGAGATATCATTCTTTTACTATCAAATTAACAATGCTAAACAAGATTTATACAGATTTCTTGAAATGGATACTCTTTTAACTGCTGGTAGAGGTGTAAATTAATGTAATACTAAGGATCAAGGCATTGATTTCCAGAACATCTGGGATGATATTCTCCTAGCAACCATCATTTCTTCACACCGAGTGCCACAATCTCCCACCATTGGGATCAAAGCAGTTTGCTCTCCGCCGTTTACCAGTTTGTGGATCTAAACTAAACCCACAAGTCTGCTCTGGGAATGCATGTTTAGGACAGACATGAATCACGGCCCTGGGCTAATTCTATATCTTGGAACCTTTTCCATGAAAGTATTCTTTTCACTTTGGTGAAGGACAGGATGTTCCAAGCTGTGAGTCACTTTTATTTATAAAACGGGATGGATGAGGTGACATCAATGAAAATGGCAGAATAAGGATCTCCAAAAACCTTCTCTTCCATAGAAAGCAATGAGAACAAAGGCAAAAGCTGTCAGAACCAACAGCTTTGTGCTATTTCACATACCAGGCTGCTTACCCTTCAGGATGCCTGCTGCCTAACTTGGACTAAAACCCATTCAATTTTAACTGTTTACTAATAATAAACAAATCATTATTCAACTCATGGCATTCATTGAAAGCATGCATTTCAAAGGAAATATAATATCACCCAGTGTGTGAGGGTAAGGGAACTGTCTTGACCGCTTACTGCCAAAGCCAATGCATTTATTATCACTCCTCCCTTGTCAAATAAAAAGGCACAACTACCTCTTCCACCCAGACACACACACCGCTATACACACATATATACACACACATACAATCAAGAGAAGAGATAACAGTCAACAGAGATCATGTATATTGAGAGAACGTGAAGCAGTTTGGAGGAATGGTCCTTGACGTGGCAGGGTGGAGAAAGCTGAAGCCTGGTGCATGGAGAGGGCCTGCTGATGAGAAGTGGGCTGCTTTCCTCCACAGAATCCAAGAAAAGCTCAGGAATTTCAGGCCTTAAGCATCAGTGAAGTGCAGCAGGGTTGACTGAGCTCTTTTCTCTAGGTCCCTACTTACCTACTTTCAGCAGTCAGGCAGCTGCCCTTTCCTCATCCCTGTAGGAGATGAAAGGTTTCATTTCTGAAGAGATTGAGCCATAGATCTGGATCCAGGATCCCAGGGGATGGGAAGACAGGGACCTTTACTGAAAACAGGAATTGAGAGAACCTCCAGACATACAGCCGGCCAACAGGCACATGAAAAGATGCTCAGCATCTCTAATTATTAGAAGCTCCAAACCAAAAGCACAAGGTATCACCTCACACTGGTCAGAAAGACCATCACCAAAAAGTCTACAAATAATAAATGCTAGAGAGGGTGTGGAGAAGAGAAGCCTCCTACGGTGCTGGGGGGAATGTAAATTGGTACAGGCACTATGGAGAACAGTCTGCAGGTGCCTTCAGAAACTAAAAATACTCCACAGAAGACATACAGATGTCTAATAAACACATGAAAAGATGTTCAACATCACTCATTGCTCAGTGCAGGTCAGTCGCCCAGTCGTGCCCGACTCTTTGCGACTCCATAGACTGCAGCACGCCAGGCTTCCCTGTCCATCACCAACTCCTGGAGCTTGCTCAGACTCAAGTCCATTGACATGATGATGTCACCCAACATCACGTGGATGACGTGGTGATGCCATCCAACCACCTCATTATTAGAGAAATGTAAATCGAAACCATAATGAGGTATCACCTCACACCAGTCAGAACGGCCATCATCAAAAAATCTATAAACAATTAAGACTGGAGAGGATATGGAGAAAAGGAAACACTCCTGCATTGTTGGTGGGAAAATAAATTGATACAGCCACTATGGAGCATAGTATGGAGAGTCCTTAAAACACTAGGACTACAGCTACCGTATGACCCAACAATCCCACTACGAGGCATATACCCTCATGAAACCATAATCGAAAAAGACACGTGTGCCAGTGCTCATCACAGCACTATTTACAATAACCAGGACACGGAAGCAACCTAGATGTCCACTGACAGATGAATGGATAAAGAAGCTGTGGTACATATACACAATTACTCAGCCATAAAAAGGAACACATTTGAGTCAGTTCTAACAAGGGAGATGAACCTAGAGGCTATTATACAGAGTGAAGTCAGTCAGAAAGAGAAAAACAAACATCGTATATTAACACATATATATGGAATCTAGAAAGATGGTACTGCTGAACTCATCTGCAGGGCAGCAGTGGAGACGCAGACACGGAGAACAGACTCATGGGCACAGCAGGGGGAGAGGGGGGACGAATGGAGAGAGCAGCGCTGAGATGCACATATTACCATACGCAAACAGACGGCCAGTGGGGAGTTACCACCCAACGCAGGGAGCTCAAACCTGGCGCTCTGTGACCACCTAGAGAGGCGGGACAGCATGGGAGGCGGGCGAGTGGCTCCAGAGGGAGGGGACATACAGAACACCTATGGCTGACTCATGCTGATGTACGGCAGAAACCCACACAATATGGTAGAGCAAGTATCCTCCAATTAAAAATAGAGAAAATTTTTTAAAAATGCCTAGCAGAATGCTTGGCAAACAGTAAATCAGCAAATTCTTCGGATATCTATTTTGAAAAAGGCGTTTTCAATATTTAAATAGACTCATGGGAAAACATGGGACAATGACTCTAATGTATACTTTGATAACAATTTGCAAATTCATTAGATCTCATTCTTTAGTACTCTGTAGATAATCACTGAGCAATTATTTAGCAATAAAGTCACGTCTTACTTAAAGGAAAAAAAACCCTAAAACTGTGTTACCATATGATCTAGCAACCCCATTCCTTGGCATTTACCTGGAAAAGAGGAAAACTCTAATTTGAAAGGATACACACACCCCAATTTTCATAGCAGCAGTACTGACAACAGCCAAACATGGAAACAACTCAAGTGCCCATCAACAGAAACTGGATAAAGTAGATGTGATAGAAATACAGTGGAGTATTATTTAGTCATAAAAAATGAAATCCTGCCATTTGCAGCAACATGGATGGACCTAGAGATTATCATACTAAGTGAAGTAAGTTAGAAAGAGAAAGACAAATACATATGATATGTATTTAGATTCTTACATGTAGAATCAAAAAAATAATACAAGTGAATCTATATACAAAACAAAAACACAGGAAACGGACGGTTATCCAAAGGGGAGAGACGGAGGGTAAATTAAGACATACAGGATTAATAGATATAAACTACTAATACTACACATAAAACATATAAGCAACAGGATTTACTGTATAGCCAGGGACTATATTCAATATCTTACAATAACCCATAATGGAAAATAATCTGAAAAAATACATATATATAATGGAATCACTTTGCTGTACACCTGAAACTAACACAATATTGTAAATCAAATGAAGTGAAAGTTGCATCTGACTCGTAGCAACTCCATGGACTATGTAGCCTGCCAGGCTCCTTGTCCGTGGAATTCTCTAGGCCAGAATACTGGAGTGGGTACCCATTCCCTCCTCCAGGGCATCTTCTCAACCCAGGGATTAAAACCAGCTCCCCTACACTGCAGGCGGATTCTTTACCAGCTGAGCCACAAGGGAAGCCCAAGAATACTGGAGTGGGTACCCATTCCCTTCTCCAGGGGATCTTCCCAACCCAGGGATCGAACTGGGGTCTCCTGCATTGCAGGCAGATTCTTCCCTGGTACCAGGGAAGCCTGTAAATCAGCTATACTTTGATTTAAAAAGATTTTTTAACCCCCCTAGACCACCAGGGAAGTCCCTCAGTCAGCTTTTCAGTTTCCCACACTTAAGTATTAGTGAGACCAAAATTTTTTCATCTTTATTGGATACCTGAATTTCTTATTTACAAATGGTCTATTCACTGTCTTTATCTGTTTTACTTTTCTATTTCCTATAAATTATTAACAGAATTTAAGATAAGCCATTAACTATTTATCTGCCATGTATGTTGAAAATACTTTTCCTAATTTGCATTTGCCTACTTTGTTTACAGTTTGTTTCCGGGTGTACAAAAAATTCAAAATTTTATGTAACAAACCTGAGGCTTCTTTTCCTTTGCAATCCACCCATTTCTGTTGTCTCAGAAAATCTGCCTTATCCTAAAATTAAATATGTCTGTGTATGTGTCTGTGTTAAAATGTTAAGTCATTTTAGCCATGTCCAACTCTGCGACCCTGTGGACTGTAGCCCACCAGGCTCTTCTGTCCATACGATTCTCCAGGCAAGAATACTGGACTGGCTTGCCATGCCCTCCTCCGGAGGATCTTCCCGACCCAGGGATCAAACCCACATCTCTTATGCCTCCTGTATTGGCAAGCAGGTTCTTTACCACTAGCACCACCTGGAAGCCCAAAATTAAATATATGCTAATATATGTTCTTCTAGTTTTATAGTTCAAAAGTATTTAATTCTTTATTCAATATGGAATTCACTGTATGTGGTAGGAAGAGTCTAATATTTACAAGTTATTTAATCATCTAGCATAAAATATCTCTCCTACTGAGTTGTCATACTTTCTTTATCAAATATAGAGATCTTATGTATTCTGGAGCCTGTTTTTGAGCTCAGTTCAGTCATCTCAGCTCCTCTTTCAGATGTTCACTGTATGTCTCCCCCCTCACACTGCTAAGTTTCTAGTTACAAATAAATAACTAAAGTCCATCCAAACACCCTGAAATAACTTCATAGTTTCTCATTCTTCCCTTTTTATTTTTTGGCATCCTACTGATTACTTATCTAAAATAGTTAATTTTTATCAAACACATGTACACATATTTGAAAGTTTTTAGAAACAGGAAAGAATTTTTACATTTTTGAAAAGAAAGAAACTAGGTATACTTTTCTTTCTTATTAATAATACAGTGATCTACTGAATATCTCTGATGGTTTTAATAATTAATTCAACAAATACTATGCACTCTGTGTGAGCCATTTTCCTAGATGCTCAGTATACAAGGCAAGAACAGACAAAAATCCCCCCCTTTGTGACGTTTGCGTTCTGCGGGGAGACAGATGAAAACGTGGTAAGTAAACTTTTAGATGCAGTGTATCAGATGGCGATGAGCACTATGAAGAAAGACAAACCAAGAAAGGGGGACAGGGAATTCTGAACAAGTGACTAGGGATGACCTCAATAAGAAGTCATGTGAATCAAGAGCTAAAGAAAGTAAAAGAGCCTTTACTTTTCTTCTATAACTTTACAAATGTGTTACTTACATTGCCACCCCCAGTGTATCTTCAGATATATTTTAAGTATATCTTGAATCAACACATTAATCATTCATTGCCTTTCTACTATGATGAGTGAAATGTTAATCTTGACATCTCAAAAGGAATCACTGCCTATTTTAAATATCAAATTCATCATGAGTTTATGGTCTATCAATATACTTACAGGAGTGAAGCAGCCTGTTGGAAACCTTTGAACCGTAGAACGAAATACGAAGCTCCTATATTAAAAAAAAAAAAAAAGATACGATTTTCCAAACATATTTTTAAATGTAAGGATCTTTAACATATTCTTATTAAATATTTTAAAATGCTAATCTGAATATAATGGGCATAAATGAGGTTTAAAAGTCATTAGTGTTGGCTGTTAAGTATGTAAATAGAAAGGCATGAGTGAAATTAGTAAAAGCAACTTAATCAGTACTTAGTTACCTGGAAGCTTGCTTGGGAACTGGTGGAGGAAGCAGCTCGTATTGCCCTGGCGAAAGCTTAACTGACTACACAGAACAGACAAGGACACCAATAAAAGATTAACAGAGGTCCCAAACTCACTTTGTTATCTATCGTTCATATAATTTATTTTATGACCATACCAACATTGTATCATTTATTTTCTACTTTAAGAATGGAAAAGGTATATTTTCAAAGGTAGAGCTTAAAAACACTTAACAGATACTCGCTTTACGTGGTGAATTTTATGACAGTACGCCTGCAGTGGTATGTAGAAAAATGTTGTACAATTAATCACATTTTAAGTATACTTGATTCAACAAATCCAATCGACCACAAAACAGTGAGCCTGCTCTGCTGGTAAAGAACTGCAAGGAGTGGCGGGAAATACAGGCCATGTTCTCATAATACATAAACAATTCTAACATAAAACACTATAACCAATACTAAAAGTTAAAGACTGGACATCTGGGGGTAGAGAGAGATTAACCCAACTGGGTGACGCATAGCTAATATCACATGCTCAGTGGTGAAAAGCTGTTCCTCTGAGTCCAGGAACAGAATAGGGGTGCCTAAGTCTCCATTCCTATTCAACATAGTACTGGAAGTCCTAGCGAGTAATTCTGCAAGAAAAAGAAATAAAAGGTATCCAAATTGTAAAGGAAGTAGTAAAATTGTCCTTGTTTGCAGATGACATGATCTTACATATAAAATACTCTAAAGGACTCCCGGCTTCCCAGGTGACTCAGTGGTAAAGAATCTGCCTGCCAATACAGACATACAGGGTTGATCCCTGGGTTGGGAAGATCCCCTGGAGAAGGAAATGGCAACCCACTCCAGTATTCTTGCTTGGGAAATCACGTGGACAGAGGAGACTGGTGAGCCACAGTCCATGGGTTCACAAAAGAGTCCATGGGTTCACAACTTAGCAACTAAACAACAAAGAACCCCACCAAAAAACTGTTTGAACTAATGACAAAATCAGTAAAGCTGCAGGATACAAAAACAACACAGAAATCAGTTGAGTTTATATACTAATAATGAACTATCTAAAAAAAATTAAGAAAACAAGCTCATTTACAATAGCATCAAAAATGTAACGTAGTTAGGAATAAACCTGACTAAGGAGATGGAAGATCTGTACACTGAAAAGTATCAGACACTGATGAAAGAAGCTGAAGACACAAATAAATGGAAAGATATACCATGGTTATGGATTCAAAGAATTAATACTGTTAAAATATCTAAATTATCCAAAGCAATCTACAGATTCAGTGCAGTCCCTATCATAAAACAGCATTTTTTCAAAGATATAGAAGAAATAACTCTAAAATCAACATAGAACCACAAAGGGCCCCAGATAATCAAAGCAATCTTGAGAAAGAACAAAGCTGAAGATATCACACATTCTGATTTCAAACTATACTGCAGAGCTATGGTAATCAAAACAGTATGTTACTAGCATAAAAACAGACACATAGACTAATGGAACAAAATACAGAGCCCAGAAATAAATCCAGACAGAAATAGCCAACTAATCTTTGACAAGGGCACCAAGAATACACAATAAGGAAGCTATAGTCTCTTCAATAAATGGTATCTGGGAGACTGGAGATCCATGTGCAAAAAACAAAATTAGACCCTTCAAAATTACTGAATGCTTAAGTGTAACATGCTGCTGCTGCTGCTGCTAAGTCACTTCAGTCATGTCCGACTCTTTGTGACCCCAGAGACGGCAGCCCACCAGGCTCCCCCGTCCCTGGGAT
The DNA here is from genome assembly GCF_023091745.1 of Budorcas taxicolor. Classification (NCBI taxonomy): domain Eukaryota; kingdom Metazoa; phylum Chordata; class Mammalia; order Artiodactyla; family Bovidae; genus Budorcas; species Budorcas taxicolor. The sequence continues at coordinate 89,010,306 of NC_068920.1, forward strand.
TCTCCAGGCAAGAACACTGGAGTGGGTTGCCATTTCCTTCTCCAATGCATGAAAGTGAAAAGTGAAAGTGAAGTCACCCCCTCAGTTCAGTTCAGTTCAGTCGCTCAGTCATGTCCGACTCTCTGCGACCCCATGAATAGCAGCACGCCAGGCCTCCCTGTCCATCACCAACTCCCGGAGTTCACTCAGACTCACGTCCATCGAGTCAGTGATGCCATCCAGCCATCTCATCCTCTGTCATCCCCTTCTCCTCCTGCCCCCAATCCCTCCCAGCATCAGAGTCTTTTCCAATGAGTCAGCTCTTTGCATGAGGTGGCCAAAGTACTGGAGTTTCAGCTTCAGCATCATTCCCTCCAAAGAAATCCCAGGGCTGATCTCCTTCCGAATAGACTGGTTGGATCTCCTTGCAGTCCAAGGGACTCTCAAGAGTCTTCTCCAACACCACAGTTCAAAAGCATCAGTTCTTTGACGCTCAGCCTTCTTCACAGTCCAACTCTCACATCCATACATGACCACTAGACAGCATATTAAAAAGCAGAGACATTACTTTGCCAACAAAGGTTTGTCTAGTCAATGCTACGGTTTTTCCAGTAGTCATGTATAGATGTGAGAGTTGGACTATAAAGAAAGCTGAGTGCCGAAGAATTGATGCTTTTGAACTATGGTATTGGAGAAGACTCTTGAGAGTTCGTTGGACTGCAAGGATATCCAACCACTCCATCCTAAAGGAGATCAGTCCTGAGTATTCATTGGAAGGACTGATGTTGAAGCTGAAACTCCAATACTTTGGCCACCTGATGTGAAGAGCTGACTCATTTGAAAAGACCCTGATGATTTTCAAGATTGAGAGTAAGAGGAGATGGGGACGACAGAGGATGAGATGGTTGGATGGCATCACCGACTCAATGGACATGAGTTTGGGTAGACTCTGGGAGTTGGTGATGGACAGGGAGGCCTGGCGTGCTGCAGTTCATGGGCTCGCAAAGAGTCGGACACGAGTGAGTGACTGAACTGAACTGTGCACTTTGGTGGAAATATAAAATGGTATGGCCATTATGGAAAACAGTATGGAGATTCCTCAAAAATCAAAAACAAAACTACCATATCATCCAGCAGTCCCACTTCTGGGTATATATCCAAAGGAAACAAAATCCATATTTGGAAGAGATATCTTCAGTGTACATTCACTGCGGCATTATTCACGACAACCGAGCTATGGAAATAAACTAGGTGTCCATCCACGGTTGAATGGGTAATGAAAATGTGATATATAGCCCCTTACTGTATATATTATGTTGTTCAGCCGTTAAAAAAAAAGGAAACCCTAGCATTTGCAACAACATGGATGAACCTGGAGAGCACTATTCTAAGTCGAATAAGCCAAACAGAGGAAGACGAATACCATTTTGTAACACTGATGTGTGGAATATGAAAGGGTTGTACTCATAGAAACACAGGGTAAAATGGTGGTTCCAGGAGCTGACAGATGGCGGAAATAGAGAAATGTTGGTCAAAATACAAACTTTATTATAAGATAAATAAGTTCTGGAGATCTAATGCACAGCACAGTGACTACAGTTAATAATACTGTATTGTACACTTGAGAATTGCTGGGAGAGTACATCTTATGTGTTTTTATCACACACACACACACACAATGGTAACTGTGTGAGGTGATCGATGTGTTAATTAACTTGACAGTGGTAATCATTTCACAATTTATACATATATCAAATCATGTTGTACACCTTAAATATGTTCAATTTTATTTGTCAGTTATACCTCAGTAAAGCTGGGTTGGGGGGAGAAATAAATAAATCTAACTGGGTGATATAAAGATGGTAAAGACAGCAAGATTTGAGTATGCTTTAAAGAAAGGTAAGACTTCCTTGAGCGGGGCAAGGGGGAGATCCTAAGAAGGAAGAACATTGTAGAACAGACTGTCTCTCTGCCCATTGTGAAACTTGTTATAAACTACCTGGATAGCTCCATTATTCCTGGGTCTGTGGATGTCAGCCCAGAGTAAGAGAAGTAAGGGAGAGTTAGGAACTGGTAAGTATAGAACTGGTAAACTGGCTCTGTGAAGGGAGGGATGGAGAAAAAGAAAGAGAATGAGAAGCCAGGGGAAGACAGATGGGAACTTCCTGTGTTCAAGGAGTTGGCAGGGAGGAGTTGAATCCGTCTCAAAACAGACACTCTTCTTCCACCCCTATTAATTTAAAATCAGATTTAAAAATACAATACTGCTCTTGTTGGAAACGAGACGTTCATATCCTGGTGTTATCTGCCTCATGTAAGTTCACCTACTGTATCTGATCCTACAGCTATCTTTCTTATATTAATACAGAATTTTGACTGCAGAGGCATTTTCTGTGGATTCAGTGATAAGAACAGTAAATACAAATTTTATGATGAAATAGACACAATGTCCTAATGCACCTGTGCATTGTTAATTGCTCACTTGACAGAATAAACATCTAGGGAACATAGGTATTTATTATTATTCTTATATGCTGGAAGCATAGAAATGTATTTTAAGCAGGGGGCTTTCTTGGGGGGCACAGCATTCTACTTCTTGATTTTGATGACGATGACACAGGTGTTTGCTTTCTACTTACTTTACACTGTGAATGCATGCTTCATGCTCCTTGCTCTCTGCCCCCTCTCTCTCCCACTCAGGCACCTTATATACACATATACAGGAGGAGAAGGAAGAAAGAGAACTGAAAGGTGAGGGGGAAAAAAACTTTAAAGCCACTCTTCATTCATCTATACTCAGCAATTGCCTAAGATTTTTTTCAATGAAGCAATCATGGAAAAACTCTTAGCCTTACTCTAGAAAGGAATACTGGTTATCCATAGCTTCTTTATTTGTCCTGCTTTACTTGGCATTGGCCACTCTTTGCTATTCAATATAGCTGCGGGAGGACTAAGACTTTTCCAGGAAGTCTTAAATACTCAGCTGCCTTACATAAGAGATTGCTTCTCTGTTCTTCGCTGAACATGTTGCAAGCTATCTGGAGGGCTCCCTTGTCCATATATGTAAAGCATGTTTGCATGCATGCATTTATATACAGTAAGTACATTTTACTCTAATTCCTACCTATGCTTCTTCATTCCTCACTTGTAATGTAAGGCTCAGAGAATCTAGACAATATGCCCATAAAAACAGCTACTCCTAGTTAATCAATGTTTCAATCCATGCTGATTAGGCACTCAGAAATCCTGCAGTAGCTTGGAGTCACAGAAAAAGACAGGAAGCTATTAGTGTGGATATGTATTTCAGTTGTGTTGTACCAACTCCAAGGTCAGAAAATTGGGGTAAATTAAAAGAGCCAACCCTACTCATTAGGATGACGGAGGAAAATGCTCTAATTTCATTCTTTCACACGTGGTTGTCCAGTTTTCCCAGCATCAATACTAAAGACACAGTCTTTTTCCCACTGTATATTCTTGCATCCTTTGTTGTAACTTAATTAACCGTAAAGGCATGGTTTTATTTCTGGGCTCTCTATTCTGTCCCATTTATCTATGCCATTACTATACTGTTTTGATCACTGTAACTTTGTAGTATAGTTTGAAATCAGAGAGGGTGATAACTCTGGCTTTGTTGTTTTGCCTCAAGATTGCTTTCACTATTCAAGGTCTTTTGTGGTTCTATATAAATTGTAGGATTATGTTCTAGTTATGTAAAAAAAAAAATTCATGGGTGTTTTGACAGGTATTATATTAAATCTATAGATTGGTTTGGGTAGTACAGACATTTCAACTATATTAACTCTTCTGAACAATGAACATGGGATATCTTTCCATTTCTTTGCATCATGATGCATGGAAAAAATTCAAAATATATTTCAAAGGAAAAAGAAAAGTTCTGGTTTCTGCTAATGGCAGGCTAGGTTATTTGGATGATGAACCTTCCCACTGTAGACAACTACTAGAAATGAGGGACAAAATATACAAAATAAACAAGAGCTTTTAACGAGATATGAAACTGATAATAAAGTCATAAGGAATATAAGATCCCTACACCAAGAGATGGGCTTCCCAGGTGGCGCTAGTGGTAAAGAATCCACCTGCCAAGACAGGAGACATCAGAGACTCAGGTTCTATCCCTGGGTCAGGAAGATCCCCTGGAGAAGGGCATGGCAACGCACTCCAGCTTCTTGCCTGGAGAGTCCCAGGGACTGAGGAGCCCGGAGGGCTATAGTCCATGGGGTCGCAAGAGAGTCAGACACAACTGAGCAACTGAGCAACAAAAACCAAGAGATAGCAAGAAACCAGAGATACAAATGGCCTAGTTTTGCTCAAAGGATTTAAGCTGGTCCAGACTAAACTCAGCAGAGGAACAGACCTGGATTTGAGTGAACTTTAGAGCCCTAGAAGAATCCAGAGGCCAAAGCTTGGATCATCGATGATGGTGATCTGGTGGGAGTCCTACCCACAGAAACTGGAGGCCCAAAAGGGAGTTTCCTGAAAGCCACCCTCCCACCTCACCCCAGTGCTAAGGGGAGTACAGCAAGAGATGTCTTGGTGCTACGCAGAACTGAGACAACAGGGAGAAACCCATCCTTGAAAGAGTATGACCGTGGGCTGGTTCCTTTCATGGATTCTGGTCCAAATTCCCATCACTAGAGTGACCCAAGAATATATAAGCAGTGTATTTCAAGTGGCACCACCCTAAATATTAGCAGAAACCAAAAACAAACTTTCTCTGAAGGAAAAACACTTTCATCTTAGGGAATCCAAGGAAACAACCTTTCAGGGGCAATGAACAATGCACAGTCAAAGATAATCACACATCCAGGGAAACAAAATGATGAAGGCCCAGTCGGATTTCAGAAATACAAGCAATCAATTCATTCCATGCATTCAACAAATATTAACCAATCAGACACTATTCTAGAGGCAAAAATGTTAACAGTGAACAAAACAGATAAGTATTCAGGCCATCATAAAGCTTTACTCTCATGGGAGGAGGCAGACAACAAATAATAAATGCAAACTGTAAATAAATTATATAGTATACTGATGGCTCTAGGTTCTTAGGAAACAAAAGAGGAGGGCAGGAAAGGTCGGGGTGTCAGATGGCCAATTTAAATGAAGCTCATTGAGAAAGTGACCCTTGAACAAAGATTTGAAGATGGAGAGGGAATAAGTCACATGGATATCTGTGATAAGAGCATTCTAGATGAAGGAAGATCCGTTGCAAAGACATGAGGTTGGATTGGGAGTAGCAAAGTCAAGAAGCAGCCTGGAAGAGGCCATTGGTCAGGACCAGAATGAGGGGAGACACAAGAGTTGAGGTCACAGATGAAGCCAGTTCACCATCAACCTGCTGGCCTTGAAAAGAGCCACTCAGAGATCACACCCACTGTTACAAAGAGTAAACCTAGAAGTTCTCAATCAAATTTTTTTTTTTTTTTACTTCCCTCCTTCCCCAGGGGACATTTGAACAATGTCTGAAGACAGTTTTGGTTGTTGCAACTGGGAGGTATGCTTAGTCACTCAATCGTGTCCAACTCTTTGCAACCCCATGGACTGTAGCCCACCAGGTTTCTCCACCCACGAGGATTCTCCAGGCAAGAACACTGGAGTGGGTTGCCATTCCCTCCTCCAGGGGATCTTCCCAACCCAGGGATTGAACCTAGGTCTCCTGCATTGTAGGGCAGATTCTTTACTGTCTAAGCCACTAGCGAAGAACAACTGGGAGCGGGGGGCTGCTAACTGGCATCTAATTATCCTGAAATGCTGTTACACATCCTACAAAGCATAGGACTTCCCCCTACCACAAAGAATTATCCTGTCCAAAAAGTCAACAGAGCCAAGGGTGAGAAACCCTGAATTTGACATAAAACAGAGAAGTCAAAACAACAACTGGATATACAAGCCTGGAGTTCAACAGAGAAGTCTGGGCAGGAGATAAACATTCGGAAATCACAAACAAACAGCTGGTGTTCAAAGCCTTGAGACTAAATCAGATCAGCAGGGAGGGAGAGCAGATGGGGAAGAGGTATGCATGCCTGGGCCTCCAAATGGAAGAAGGCAGGAAGGAGGGGCTGAACAAGCCAAAAGGCTGAGAAGAGAAAAAAAGAATGAGGATTGAGGAGGAGGTGTTTAGGATTTGGAAAGAAGAAAGATGTGAGAGAAACCTACCTCAGGAGAATGGGAGAGTAAACAGATTAGGGACTGAACGACAGCAATTCTGTACCCATGGGTGGTAAAGAATTGAAAATGGGACTAGTCATTCAGCTATACAAATGCAGGGTCCAAGTGCACAGAGAGATCTGACCAGGGTTGTGACTTTGCCAAACAAGATGAGCCATCAAGAGGTCAAGGAATCGAGGCTGTGTGCAGGGAGTAACTCTAATGAGTAACTATGGAACTTAAGCTTTGAAAGGAAGGAAAATATCAGCAAGGTGAGAGGCAATGAAAGGTGGTTGTGTAAGCAGATAGGGTCTTGGACAGACACATGCTGCACACACATGCACACACTTGCACAAGCTCGTCCAGAGCCTGTGGATGGTGGGGACACCCAAGGCATGACAGTGATTCGAGGCCTTGAGAGCAGCAGCAATAATTCTTCCTTCTCTGCTCTTTGGCTTGGTTGTATCTTTTGGTTCAACATCTACCAAGAGGCAAAACCATTTTTCCAGTAACAGCAGGACCAGTGGATTGTAGACTGGGGGGAACAGAAAAATTGTGGAGGCTGGGATGCCAGAGTGAGGAAGGCAGAAGATCTGGGGACAGTGATCATAGCGCAACGCATGCAACTGAAATTAAGGATGGCTGAAATGATTGGGGTCAAAAAAAAATCTAAGGAGGGAGTGGCTGAAGTGAAGAGTTCAAAACACTGAGAAGCCAGATTGTTGGAAAATCATCATCATCTCTGAATGTACTGAAATTATGACAGGAGTAGTGGAAAGAGTGGCAGGGAGCAAAGGAGCTATAAGGTCGAGGAAGTAACCCAGGGGTTAGCAACACTGGGGAAAATCAGGTCATAAAACCACATACTGTAGAGACATGGTCCCACTTTTGAATATTTGAATATACATGCTAAAATAAAAATATACTATTTCTCTGATGAGAAAAAAAATGATTGTAAAAATTTTAGGTGCATATCAAATACTCTTTGGAAAGAGCCAGATATAGATGAGTATATACACAGACATGGGGCTTCCCTAGTGACTCAGCAGTAAAGAACCCACTTGCAGTGCAGAAGACTGCCTGCAATGCAGGAGACGTGCGTTCGATTTCTGGGTTGGGAAGATTCCTTGGAGAAGGAAATGGCACCCCACTCCAGTATTCTTGCTGGGAAATCCCATGGACAGAGGAGCCTGGCGGGCTACAGTCCATGGGGTCGCAAAGAGTCAGACACGACTGAGTGACTGAACAACCACTGTGCACAGACACACACACGTGAAAATATAAATATAAACACACAGATGATTCTTCGATACAGATTCTCTAGTTGAATCATATGCTTCAGAATAAAGGTGTTAAAAATAGTAAAAACTTTCTTACAAATAAAGAACAGAATTAATGAGGTATAACGGGACTATTCTATTAAGAATTATGAAGCCCGAGAATGCTGATCTTAGTAAATAACAATAATGTATACTGTATCTACCACCTTGAATTCAAATGACTGTTTTACTGAGTTCTGCCATTAAAAAATCAGAATTATGAATTTTATTGGTGAGTAAACAGAGTTACATCTGAATATCTCTCCTCTTGTGAATATGTTATCATATACCTTTGAAATAGAAAATTAGGAAAACATTTGATTCTTCTAGTTTCTGGAGCTCAAGCCTTTCTGGGAGGTGGAAGAGAGAGGAGAAAGAAAAAAAGGAAATAAGGAAAGTATTTTTAGAACATTTTATCCATCCCTCTGGATAAGCCAAATTCTTTTGGTCTTCTAAAGCATTAAATTTTGCCTAATACCAACCATCTATTTTTTCTTCTCTCAGCAGTGGGCCTGTGTCTACCTTCAGAAACCTAAAAAAGTCAGAAGAGAGGAAGCAGAAGGGAAGTAAATGGTGGAGGAGGCTGAGGAAGAATGATTTTTGCATAGGATGTGGCCAAGACAATTTCACATATCGCCTAGTTACCTGATACCAAGCCATAAAAGTCTATGTATAATTCAGTGCTTGTATTCATCCACTGAACCGAACAGGACAAGATTTACCCTGTGCACATTCATCATTCTGTCCTGTTTCAAAGCCATAATTTGCAAAGCCTTAGGAAAGGTTCATTGCTTGGACACAACATGGGTTCATTTTGCTGAAGATTTCTTGTCCATTCTAATAACCACAACCCCTTCCATTCAATTCAACCTCCACGTGGCAATGCATCGTCTCAGATTATGATCATACTATCCTGATAAGGTTGTAAAGACTCATACATATTATTAGCTCCTTTATAAATAGAAGATATTATGGCCCAAAGTCCCAAATGACAAAGTCCATGTCTCAACTCCACCCTTCTTGTGAAATGCCTCCTTTGGGTTCCACCCACTGAAACCCTGCCCCTCATTCAAGGCCAGAGGCACGAGGTAGACTGAACTGAACTGAACTGATATATATATGTATAACTGAATCACTCTGCTGTCCACCTGAAACTAACACAACACTGTAAGCCAACTATGTTGTTCAGTCACTAAGTCATGTCTGAGACTTTGCAACCCCATGGACTGAAGCACGCCAGGCTTCCTTGTCCTTCACTGTCTCCTGGAGTTTGCTCAAATCCATTTCCTTGAGTGGGTGATGCTATCTAACGATACTTTAATAAAAAATAATAACAAAATAAAATTGGGTCAACCATAAAAAAGCACTGCCTTCTTTATAAGCTATGCACCTTGGAACCAGTTACTTCATCCCTATTCACCTCAGTTTTCTCATCTGTAAAATGGGGGTGACATCCATCTTGCCTATTTCAGAATGCCTGGGAAGAACTACTAACAGAATATACGTGGAAGCTCACAGTAAATTATTAAGAGCCACAGGAATGTTATATATTATCCAAGGTCCAACTTCAGTCCTACTCAATCCAGGGAGCATTCTAGCCTTTCAATCCCACCTTCACTGAGCTCTCTCTAGGCCTTTCCTGCAACACCATTTATCTCAGCACTTGATCTATTTGCTCTTGTATTGTTACTTAAATATTTCTATGTCAGAAACATCTTCCCTTTACAGAACCTAGCCCAGGGCTATAAGCAGCCATGCTCAGTATCCTTAATGTGATGCATGAACTGGTAGAGCTTAGAGTACAACCTGACTCTACTGATATCACAATGCTCATTTCTGCAAGAAATTCTTGCAAAAGCTTTCCTATGGTGTATAGTCATATTCACACTCTAATATGAGGACAAGTCACTGAAAGGCAGTTTTCTCTTTAAGAAAAAGAGGACACACCATATCAACTGCTTGAAGAGACCAGAAGCATGGCCCCATCATAGATAAGACCCCAAGTCAGGGGAATCCTACCAAGAGTGCCTAGCAAGGAAAAAAAAAATTCCCATGTCCACGTTAGGCTGAGAAGGGAAACATCTTGCTGGACATATTTGCAAGTGAAGCACGCTTTGTTTGATTTCTGGAAGAAATAAGGCATCCTATAGATTTTCAATTTCTCCTGGGGAAGATACTAAGTATAGAGAATATTTTCCTCTGGGCCTCTTGATAGCTTTCCCACACAAAGCCAACTGCTACTAGCACTTTACCTGATCTCTGTAAACCAGCATGCTGGGACTTGACCGTGGTTTGTCCTTAAATGAGTAAGTGGCCACTTGCTTCTTTAACAAGTCCAAGAAGTCAGGAGGCATGTACTGGGGAAGGTCATTTAGCACCGGATCATTTCTTTGCAAAAGAGGTGGTTTTTTCCTTCCTTCATTTTTAAAATTGTAGGTTGCTATCACTGGATTTAACAGGGATTCTTCAATAAAAGTTTTCAAGTGGTAAGTGCCAGGATTAGGAGTGTTCTGTGGAGAATTGATATCATTTTTCAAGTTAGTATGTAAATTGGTAACATCTCCTAAAGCATCATTCTTTCAAAGGTCACTCCTAAGTAGCATTTCTCTTTGTTTTACTTAGAGAAATGTTTTAATAAAATTCCATCAAGCAAACACTCCCCACAGAACAACATTTCAAGACAATCATGATGACTTCCTTTCTGCGACAATTGCTTAACTATAGCAAATGGGTTATGGCCATAGATAAAGCTTTAACTTTTTAAAAAGTAGCCTCAAAGATACTTAAATTTGAGATTCTATTTGACTATCAATGTCAGGTCTCTCATGAGAACCCTCTGGATAAGTTTCCTGACTAAATAGAAGTTATCCTACTTCAGCTTAGTGGATAGATACCACGTGTTTCTTTCTAACCAAGTGGGAAGCTATGGGATAATAACACGAGATTGAGGATGAACTGGCAGAACATATGGTCTAATTAGTCCAATAAGAGGTTTGGGACTTTCAAATCACAACCACAGTATGGCTGAATGGCCAGGCCCGACAGTTTAGTCACTGCTGCTTTTGTGACCATCTTCCCACTGAGCACTCGACTCAGTTATACCATTAAAATTAGTTCCATTCCAAAGAGGCTTTGGTCCCTAGGGCCCCTCTGTTATGGAAAGGTGTGAATAGAAAACATTTCTGCCACACAGAAATAATGTATCTTGAGAGAAGGATCCTTCTGGTCATCTTTCTTTCCTATATCACCATCTTGCTTTCACACATTGACCATGTTAACACAAGCTATCATGGGCTCTTACTTTTTGAAGAAGTAAGATAAAAACTGAAGTCAAACACCTTTCCAGAATGCCTAAGCTTAGTTGGCTTTATCAAGATAACCTGTAGTGTAAAACACCTAGACTCCTATAGTTGTTTTACTTCCAAGGTTTACTGCATTCAAACTTTAGTTTCTCAGTCATGTGCTGATACTAAAATTATCAATATAAAACAAGCCCAGGTAGATTTGAACAACCATTGTTTCCTTAAAATTAAATATTAGTGATTTAAAAGGTCAGACTCAAATACTGATTCAAATAGGAAAGGATGAAAATACACATACCGTTAATGCTGTTCTCCACCATCCTTCTCTTTCAAAAGATGATGACTTCTGGGTTGGTTTCTATTAGTAAACATAAAAATGTACTTATTCATTTGAGAAGTGATCACTAGAAGTTAAATATCACTTATAAAACATGTACTTGAAGAAACTGGTACTGTATGAAACTGGTCACCCTGAATGAAAACAAGAGCTCCATAATCAATTTTGCCTATAATATTTCCTTAAATTGCTATTTTAAGATCTTAAGTGCTTTTTAAGCATCTAAATTTCCTTTGGGTGAATTAGAGTAATAAACATCCCCATCACAGGACAAGATGGTTAGATGGCATCACTGACTCAATGGCATCACACACTTGATGGAGTTTGAGGAAGCTTCAGGAGTTGGTGATGGACAGGGAAGCCTGGCATGCTGCAGTCCATGAGGTCGCAGAGTCGAACACGACTGAGCAACTGAACTGAACTGAACTGAACCGTCCCCATCTCACCAAGATGTCATAAGAATAATTAGGTGACAAAATTTGGTGCTCTTAGGAAGCAAAGCGGAGAAGGCAATGGCATCCCACTCCAGTTCTCTTGCCTGGAAAATCCCATGGACGGAGGAGCCTGGTAGGCTGCAGTCCATGGGGTCGCTAAGAGTTGGGCACAACTGAGCGACTTCACTTTCGATTTTCACTTTCATGCATTGAAGAAGGAAGTGGCAACCCACTCCAGTGTTCTTGCCTGGAGAATCCCAGAGACAGAGGAGCCTAGTAGGCTGCCGTCTGTGGGGTTGCACAGAGTCGGACACGACTGACGTGACTTAGCAGCAGGAAGCAAAGCGGAGAAGGCAATGGCACCCCACTCCAGTACTCTTGCCTGGAAAATCCCATGGACAGAGGAGCCTGGTGGACTGCCGTCTATGGGGTCACAGTCAGACATGACTGAAGCAACTTAGCAGCAGCAGCGGGAAGCAAAGAGTTATGTAAACCCAAAATTGTTTAATTGTTATTATGATTTATGGCTCAGGGAGCTCAAGGTAAAAATGTATAGACATCCAATTAATGTAATATTGGGGCTCAAATTCCTGGCCATATTGCAAATGTTGAAAGTGCCATTTTCTAGATTTCCATATGCTATGACTTGGGTTTGAACTCCAGCTCAGCGACTATCTAGGTACACTAGGCAAGTTAACCCTCATGAACCTCAGCTTCCTCTTAGGAGGACAAAAGGCACCAGAGCTGGCACAAAAATAAGGCATCATGAAGACCTGTACCCACAACCAGGACTCAGTAAGTGGTGGCTTTTATTTTTAATACCTTATCTGCCAAGTTAAGAAGAAAATTATTTTGGTGCTTCACTGTCAACAGTGAAGACAACAGAACGCAGTTGCTTAGTTTTTTCCTTTTGTTATTTCCACTAGGGAAAATCGTTAAAATACTGAGTTTCACTTTCATTTAGAATGCTTTTTTATTGCTATGAAATACAGGTCATCTCAAGCAACAAGGCATTAAAAATAATAATCTAATCAGTAAACTGATATAATTCATTCTTCCTAACATATATCCATGTAAAAGGAACTCTGGGCTTCAGTTTTACTATGAAATATAGGCATTTCTCTGAAAAAGCATTGCTTCATATGCACTGCTAAGTCTGAATTTCTTCCTATACATTCCCTGTATTAGATTTATGTTGAATCTTCTCTGTTGCACATTTATAGTCACAGAAATTGAACGTTTTCAGGCAAGTTAAGACAGGCCTCCACCACTACCTCAGTTCAGTTCAGTTCAGCTGCTCAGTCGTGTCCGACTCTTTGCGACCCAGTGAATCGCAGCACGCCAGGCCTCCCTGTCCATCACCAACCCCCGGAGTTCACTCAAATTCATGTCCGTTGAGTCGGTGATGCCATCCAGCCATCTCATCCTCTGTCGTCCCCTTTTCCTCTTGCCCCCCAATCCCTCCCAGCATCAGAGTCTTTTCCAATGAGTCAACTCTTCGCATGAGGTGGCCAAAGTACTGGAGTTTCAACTTCAGCATCAGTCCTTCCAGTGAACAACTAGGACTGATCTCCCTTAGGATGGACTGGTTGGACCTCCTTGCACCACTATCTAGGGCAAGGGAAACGAAGCGTGAAGAAGGGAGAAGTAAACATGACACATCTGAAGGAAGGTACCTGGCAGCTGCTGTTTTGTTTAGCCCAAGACAGGTGACCTCAACTTCCCCTATCTCCCACTTCATATTCACTTTAGGGGTGAATTACTTTACACAAGTTAGCTAAACATCCCTTGCCCAAATTTATTTAAAAACTAAACAAGACAGTTATGTTTTATAAATACTACAGTAGGAAGCAAGGCAAAAACATGTCCAATTGCCCAAGGAAGGAAAAACCCACTCTCTTGGCAGATGGTGGGGGAGGGAGGGAGACGAAGGAATCTAATAACCCTGTAAAAGCAGTTGTCCAGCGCAAGTTAGCAGTAGGTTAAGACGAGGGTGGCAGGTGGGAAACAGGACAGGAAACAAAGGACGAAGGGGAAAGATAAGTGAGAGCTAGGCAGCAGAAAAGCAAATGAAGGGCACTCAATGATCAGGAAGAAAGGACTGCAGGCGTAGGCAGGGAGGTAGGAAGCGGAGGGGCACCAGGACCCAGGATCAGAGACAGCTGGTGTTTTTGGCGGAGCCCAGCAAGGGGAACAGTGTTTTGAGAATTGAAGGCAGGGAAGGCAGGCGGTACCGAGGCCAAGGCAGAAGCCCCATGCCTCAGGTCTTCCTTACTGCGGTGGAGGTGATGGCGATAGATTGATCCATTGCTGCCTCTTCACTCTAGGCCGAGGCTGCCGTTCGGTTGCCAGGAGGCGCCTCGGGCCGCCGGCTCTCGAGCATGCGCAGGAGACCCGCCAGTAGGTTTGGCTCTGCTGGTGGGGGAAGCGAGGCAGGCACGCCCTGGGACGAGACCGTCACGCACGTGCATGGTAAGAAAATCTCGAGGGCTCAGGAGTCACCAAGAGCCTGCGCCAAGGAGGCTTGTAAAGGAGCTAGAGCATCCCATGATCTCCATCTGCCCTTTCCCAAATCACCTCCATGCTAGGAGATAGCATGCTTAAGGGAAAATCAACCTTAGCATCCGCTTTCTAAGATTGTTTCTAAACTCCTCCAGAAGGAAATTTCTGGGTGTCACTGCTTTGAGAAGTGCAGTGAGCTCTGGATACAATTCTGTGAAACCACGGACCACCCTTTACCCTCTGTATAGACCCTTTTCATTGTCAGCCTATCTTGGCTGTAGCTCCTCAACCTATACATATTTCCATCTTTAAAACCAAATGTCCCCTCAACCTTAATAGTTCGATTACCTGCTGTGTTTCAAATACTTCACATGTATTTAATCCTCAATATAACCCTGTGAATTAGGTATCAATCCCATTTTATGCAGGGGGGAAACAGGCTTCCTTGGACAGTTTAGCACAGCAGACTCTGCATCACACACAGTGGCAGAACCAAGTTCAAATCCAGGCCTGACTCCAGTGCCCGCAATGGTCCACTATACCATGGAGTTTCTGGCTCCTGTCACAAACTTTCAAGAGTAGTGTAGATTCATCTCTTTCCTCACCTGCCCCATACTTCCCTGAAACCGTTACTCTGACATCATACACCTTTAAGTTAAAAACTGCACTTAGTAAATAAACTAGCCAGTTATTCAGTTGCCAAAACCAATGGGGATTCCTCAAGCTCTTAGCAAGCTTGACTTCAGTTCATCACTGCATCGATTCCTTCTCCATCCTTTTTGAATCCCTCTTCTCCCTTACCAGGATTTGTATTTGCTGATTTATTGTCTATAAAGAGGTGAAATATATTGGAACCCACATGGGATAATCATGATTAACTTCACTGAAAGCTTGAACAGTCTTAGCACAATGCATTCAATAATTATTGCCTTTAGAACAAAAGCAAAATTTACAATCTAGTCTCATCTTCCCATTAGAACCTCCTGATCTGAGGTACACTTACAAATCCCAAACATGCCGCCCACCGTGTCTCCCCAAACGCTGACCCTTCTGCCTGAAGTGCTATTCCCTTCTTCATGGTCTGGCAGCCCTCAAGGGTCAGCTCCTCTAAGTCTCTTGAAGCACCCTGTGCCTTCTTTATTGAAGACTCACTGTGACAAACCATGTCTCCCCTAATTGGAAACATATCCAAGCCCTTTCAACACAGTAAGTTTTTTTATGTTAAAACCAGAAAATGGACTATAGCAGCACTTTTCAAATGTGCACATGAAGTATCTGGCAATGTTGTTAAAATACAGACTGAGATTCTCTAACAAGTACTCACAGGTAATCGTGTGGGTGACTTTTCTGGGTTGCAAGAGAGGACACCATTAAACTCCTAAAATACTGGGGCTATTCAATAAATTCATTTAACAAAGCCTTAAAAACAGCCCAAGGGCAGGAGGAGCCAGGCACCAGGTTTGAAATAAAAAGCTGAAGTTGTAAGACCAAGAGACAAGTAAAATACAGAACTTTCACCAAAAGTGATTAAGCCAGTTCATTACTGTGCCTCATTTTACTTTCTTATTTCGGCTGAGCCTGTAAAACTGGCTCAGCAGACTAGGGACTGGTACCCTAGAGACTGAATACAATGAAAGGTACAGAGAAGTCCAGAAACCCATAGAAGGTATGAAATATAAGGGAACACCTAGATGAGAAAATAGTTTTGGGTATTGCAAAAATAGAAACAGCATGGGTCAATGATTTCAAGGACTTTGCCAATAAAACAGACTAAGTATGTAGAATAAACAAAATGTCCCCTTAAGAAAACACTGTCTTGTACAGTATACTGTTTGATTTTCAGGTTACCATAACAGCAGTTTTAAAGGGAGGAGGCCGTTCTCTTTGTGAATACAAGATTACACTACGTAGAGATCAACGGTGCCTATGCTATGCATCAGATTTTTAATAAAAATTCTAGATAAAATACTTCATATTGTAGAATCATTTTTAACTGCACAGTGATAGTTTTGGTTAACTTATCTGAAAGCAAACATGCTACAGATTGTATTGAGAAAAAATTAACAATTACTATGATGCTTCTAATATAAACCACGTAATATGGTTAAGACTTAAAAGATAAGGTTTTTTATAGTTCTGATTTAAGATTATGTAATGCTTAACTGTGTGACTTTTGTTAAGACTACAAGAATATAAAATTAGCAGTGTGATGCGCCCAAGTAACCAAAAAACATGTTTTCCCCTTCCACCTTACCACCTTACTTCAAACTACTGGAACTAGAAAAGCACCAATATTAACTTTGCCTAATTCCCTCATTTTTTAAGGATTGTAACTGATTAACAGCATATAATACAATGCAAATACTAAGAACTGTGCTAAGTGCTGTGTGTGCGCTCAGTCATGTCTGAAGCTATGCTAAGTGCTTTACCTAAGATTATTACAAAAGCCAAGTTAGAAACCACCTGGGTAAATTACACCCATTTTACATGTAAGGTAACGGAGGCTCAGGTAGTACTGACCTCAAGGTTATACAGAACAGTGATCTGACTACTGCTTCAATAAAACTCCAAAGCCCATGTTTAATACTCTGGAGATTACTGTGCCTCAATAGCACATGAAACTTGTATCTAATGAAGGTCTTCCTACTTAATCACCTGCCTAATATGTAATAATACCCTATTAGGATGATCAATTCCTGTAACTTCCCTTGTCCTATTTAAATCATGTCTCTTTTCCTTCACGACCATCCAGTTTTCCGTTTTCTGGCAAGGTAACATTGGTATTAAACTAGTCAACAATGCACAGTAACCTGTCAAACAAACTGCCCTCAAGGAAATTAAATGCCTTGTGGCTTTAACAATCAAGGAACATACTTCAGTGTTTTCATCCTGGCTCTGGTTTGCTACAGATTTAAAACTAATTAGAAAAACAGAAACCTTGATAGCCACCTTTTGTACAAAGAAAGCAATAGTCTAGAAGCAAGGAAAACTTCTAAATAAAACAAAGTTTAGTTACTGTCATGCCACTACCGAAGATATCGGATTTGTAAAACATGTTGAAGATAGTTAGGCACAACAGAAAATTCTTTGTTTTATGTAGTAGAATTAAAAAACACTATGAGCAAAAAATTAGAAAACAGGTGAAACAACTACCCCCTGCCCCAATTTGGATTTTGGGGTTTTAAAGCCCAAATATTAAAAAAAATCATTACATGGCTTAAGTCAATATGGATAAACAAAGCCAAAGCTGAAAATTACAAAAGTAGGCAACACTGGATACCTACCTTATGTCAGTCCCCATGCTAAGTACACTCACACCAGAGTTTTTAATCTTTCAGTTAAACCTTTTGAAGGAAGTGTCACAATCTAAAAACTAAATACAATCTTAAATAGTAAAAATAAATAAATTAAATATCTAAATTATACCAAGTAGAAGAAATTACACCCCCAATTTGACTGTCAAAATTGTTCAACATCAAATTAATTAAATGACTCAGATTCAGAGCAACAGTTGGGTAAATTGTAATTTTTTTATTGGAAAACAAATATACAACTTGGAATGGATTTGAGGCAAATTGTGCCATAAGCAGATTTTCTTTAAGTGGCTAAAACAAAGTTTAAAAAGCAAGTTAACAAGAAAAGAAAATGTTTCTGGTATAGGACCAGCAGTACAAAAAAATAGTGTACGAGTACCTGGATAAAACACCCGTTTTGCAATAGTGCAACTTTTAAGTACATATTGTTGACTGTCCGTAGTCCACGCAGAGTTACAACTCCACACTTCAACAACAACATGCTGACAGTTCCTAAAGAAAACTACTCAAAAAAAAAAGGCATAACCCAGATGTTCCCTCATTTGACCAACTCCATCTAAGTTTAGATGTGCAGAAGGGCTTAGATATATCCAGAGTAAGCCACATGCAACATGTTACTTGATCAATTTTCTAAAATAAGGTTTCAGGACAATGACAGTAAGATAAGGGAAGAAAACATGGAGGAATGAAGTCCTAATTACTATACATGCATATTTTTTTTTGACAGTAGGGGGAAACCTTTTACAGATAAGTTACAAACAAAGAAAAGGCAAATAAACAATTTTGTACAAGAAATTTAACACATTCTGTACAATGTCTTCACTTTGCTGTCATCATTTGTACAAACTCTGAAAAAGAAGAAGTATACAAAGATGCTGAGTCAATGGCAAAGTCTGACAAAACCAATCACATTTACTCAACTACTGAGCAATTCCCACTCCCCTGTCTTTCCTCAAAATTATAAAGTACAGAGGAAAGCTAATTTACTGCTAAGGCTGGGTCCTTCATGAATCAAAAATTACTTATGATTATCAACAAATAAACCAATTATTGCTTTAGTTTATCATATGTAATACTTCTGAACAGAAGCATGTATAATTTCAGACTTAAAGCTAATTGGAGGAAGGAGAATCCAATGAAAGACATTAAAGTCACCTTAATTTTGAGGATCCTGAAATAAGCTTTTAAAACTGTTCCACAATGGTTACCAAAAATTGTTTTATCCTAGTTTGGAGTGCAGTGCTTCTTTTAAAAGGGTAGGATCTGACAGTAATGCACAGGATAAGGCTCTGACAGTGGAAAGACTTACCTTCATAGTTTACTTGACCATCACCATCAATATCTGCTTCCCTGATCATTTCATCAACCTCTTCATCTGTTAACTTCTCTCCAAGGTTTGTCATCACATGGCGGAGCTCTGCTGCACTAATATAGCCATTACCATCCTACAAAAAATTTAGTGAAATGTCTGAGCAATATTACAGATGTAATGAGCTAGATAAGAAGTTTATTAAACTTCACATTCAGGAGCAAAATATACTTTAGAAATCCACACAAACCTTTATTTAACTATTTCTTAGTTTCAAAGTCAATACCTCTTCTGCCACAAAACTAATACTCTCTCTCTATATATATATATAAAACTACTGGGCTTCCCTCATGGCTCAGTTGGTAAATAATGTTATTACGAAATCTCCTACACTAAATTCTTAGAAAGCTTCTGCTTGATATTAAAGTATGTTGGCAAATAATCACAAAAACAAATCTTCAGAGATTAAGAGATCCTAATAAATTTAAAAATCCTCAAATTAAAACGGAACAAATCCAGTTTCAAATACTTACCTTATCAAACACACGGAATGCTTCTCTAATTTCTTCTTCACTGTCTGTATCTTTCATTTTTCTTGCCATCATTGTCAGAAATTCCGGGAAGTCAATTGTGCCATTACCTGCAATGGTATTGGTTGAAATATTACAATATTTGAAATACTGAAATATTACAATAGAATTTAAATGCCACTTCTTCAACGCCCTCTTCTCAAACCCAGAATTAAGAAGATGTACCATCAGCATCTACTTCATTAATCATGTCCTGTAACTCTGCTTCTGTGGGATTCTGCCCAAGAGACCGCATTACAGTTCCCAATTCCTTTGTTGTTATAGTTCCATCACCATCCTTGTCAAATAGTGAAAAAGCTTCTTTGAATTCTGTTTGAAAAAGAAAACACAATCCAAATGTACAGGTTAAAAATAAAGTAACCTAAGCGAAATGTATTAATCAACTCTCAAAGCAAAGATATTATATGGAGATAGGACCTGAAATGGGATTTTTATTCCTGAAGGTGGAAAACCTTGTGGTATTTCAAACTTTTTAAGCTAATCATATGCTCATACTGATCTACCTGGGAGTTTTTTCCATCTAAAATCTCACAGGGAACTACAAAATCTAGACTAGATAAAAGTCAAATTATTGTTGAAAAAGCAGAACCAAAAAACCCCAAATGTCTGCCTTCTGTATTTTCTGTGGAACACAATTCTAAATTGCAGATCTAACCTACACTCACAGTAGAAAAGGACCAAATATGTTTATTTCTATACAGCAACTGTACTACTTACAGTAACCTTAAAGTCAAAATTAAGTCCATTTAATCACTTACTAAATCAAAAACAAAAAACTTTAAACTTTAGAACAACATGCATTAAGCTAGTTTCCTTTTCTGGAAGACAGAAGAGACTATCACCAAATAATCTGTAATGATGTTAACAATGGGATGATAAAGGGATGTATGGCCAGTTTTAACTGTTATTATCATTGAAAACAAAAATAATTTAGACCTCTCTTCAGAATATAAATTCCAAGCTTGCAACAGAATGAAATGTATTATTGCCTAAAATCTTTAAGGTACTATTGTGAAATGATGTTGTTTTTATCAATAGTTCACTACTAGATTACATGGAAAGCTACTAGAACAGTCTAGGATACCCAAATACAGAGAAACTAGAGATTTACTTTAACAGTGCAAGAGAGCACATTAATAAGCTAATAACAAAGCGAGTAGGAGCAGAGATATTAGGCTCAATCAGCAAGTAAATACAAAAACATAAAGCAGAAACTAAAAGCAGAATTTGGAACTCAACTGCCTGGGCTTAAAAGAATTCCAGCTCTGCTGCTGCTGCTGCTAAGTCACTTCAGTCGTGTCCGACTCTGTGCGACCCCATAGATGGCAGCCCACCAGGCTCCCCCATCCCTGGGATTCTCCAGGCAAGAACACTGGAGTGGGTTGCCATTTCCTTCTCCAACGCATGAAAGTGAAAAGTGAAAGCGAAGTCGCTCAGTCGTGTCTGACTCTTCGCAACCCCATGGACTCCAGCACACCAGGCTCCTCCATCCATGGGATTCTCCAGGCAAGAGTACTGGAGTGGGGTGCCATTGCCAGCTCTGCTACTAACTAGTGATTGAACCTTGGGCAAATTTTCCACCTCAGCTTCCTCATTTTTGTTACTTAAGGCTAACTGTACCTTCCCTTGTGGCTCAGCCGGTAAAGAATCCACCTACAATGTGAGACCTGGGTTGGGAAGATCCCCTGGAGAAGAGAAAGGCTACCCACTCCAGTCTTCTGGTCTGGAGAATTCCATGGGGAATTCCTCTCATAGGCCAAGGGGTCACAAAGAATTGGACATGACTGAGTGACTTTCACTTGTTCACTTGGTACCTACTTCCTAAGTTAAATAATTAATATAAGTAAAGCACATTGAACTATGCCTGGCAAGTACTTAAATATCAAGAAAGAGATGATGTCATTTTCCTGTAGCAAAACTACAGAGGAAAACCTCTCTTGACTTTCACAAGCCCTTTACTTTCTACCTTATACTGCCAAAGGGTCTCACTATTTGTCTCTTGCATGTAGATCTGACCAAATTTCTTCTTTTCTCTCTCCTTGGCCATTTCATCTATGCCCACTAATGATGAAGACTTCAGTTAGTCCACTCATCTCTCTCAACGTAATACTTTTATTTCTGACATCCTACAGGACATCTCCCCTAGCTGACCTCAGGGAAAACTTAATGAAAATGAATTCCATACACAGCAACCCTAGGAATACAAGCGAGTTACCTTAACTCTTTTCCCCTGAAACAAGGCCTGCTGAATTCTGCTGCTGAAATACTGCCTGATTCTTTTTTCATCCCTACATCCAACATTTTGGTTCATGACCCCATCATCTTTTATCCAGACTATCACAATAGCCTCCAAATGGGTTCTTTATTTAAAATTACCCACACAAGTACCTGAGTCCTATTACCATTTTGGATTATCACACTATTTTCTTCTGCTTTGATTCTTTTAATTGTTTAGCTTTAGACTAGTATCACTGTAGTAAGTGCTACTTACTCTCAGTGCTAAACAGTCCACTCCATTTAAATGTTAACTTGTTTTCAGAGAAACTGTCCCGATATTAGAAGCTTAGAACCAAACTACTGACTGATCTTATGAAAATATGCAATACTAACCTAGACCAATTCAATGACAAAAGTAAATCAGTAAGTCCTGCAAACAGCAGAATTTGATTAAAATATTTCTACTTTACCCGAGTTTTTTTAAAAACAGGATGTACATTAGCATCTATCACCTAGTAACTTGGCCTCCAGGAAAATTACTTAAGAGATTTATATTTAATTACATTCTCTGCTATAATACAGGCATCATTTAACACCATTATGTACAAAAATCCCCAGATATAACTATCAGACATAATCATTTTACTAAATGACTTAATTTCAAAAAGTATTTCTGAAAGATGCATGCTACACATTTATGTATGTTCTAAATTTCAAGAAGTTTAAGAGGCAGAAATACCTGTAAAATCCTGAAATAAAAATAAACTGAAAAATCAATTCACCTGCTTTTATAGCTCGCCACCTGTGCTTCAGAACTTGTTTAATCTTCATATATAGAAGCATATCATTTTAAACAAGTAATTCCCAGGAATGACTTGAAATATAAACCTAGGAGTCAAAACTCCAATACACAGTAGAACAGTTCTCTTCAATATAACTGATGGAACCTCCCAAAATCTATTAGAGTTTTGCCTAAGTTGAAACTTTCAGAAGTCATATATTATTACTCATTTTAGATTTTCATTAGCAACCACAGGATACCTTTCTAATTCTGTTTTACATAAATTCACATTATTATTAAAACAGGTTATCGTAATTAAGAAAAACCTAATGTCTGTTTACCAATTTCTATTTATTTATAAAATTCTGAACTTAATGATCCTTTAAAGGCCATGTATTTAAATCCTTAAAGGCCTTTATTATTGAGTAAGATTAGTACTTTTTTTTAAAATCAAGCCTGGACTGCAAAGAGATCCAACTAGTCCATTCCGAAGGAGATCAGCCCTGGGATTTCTTTGGAAGGAATGATGCTAAAGCTGAAACTCCAGTACTTTGGCCACCTCAAGCCAAGAGTTGACTCATTGGAATAGACTCTGATGCTGGGAGGGACTGGGGGCAGGAGGAGAAGGGGACGACAAAAGATGAGATGGCTGGGTGGCATCACTGACTCGATGGACGTGACTCTGAGTGAACTCCTGGAGTCGGTGATGGACAGGGAGGCCTGGCGTGCTGTGATTCATGCGGTCACAAAGAGTCAGACACGACTGAGCGACTGAACTGAAGTTTTATCCCTACACTGAAATTTAAAAGTTTAGGCATAAATTTCTTTAAAGAAAAAAATTATTTTACATTTTTCCTTTAAACACCAACAACTAACGACATCATGGCAAGTCATCAACAAAATTAACTTGTTATTACTGATGTCACACTAGACTGTTCTGGATTGCTCTTTAAGACTAGGGTAACATAAACAATTCTAGACACTTCACCTAAACTGTAAGCATACATTTTTCTAGGCCAAGTTACCTGCTAGAGGAATTTTAAATCGGTCAGCATATGAAGATAAAGCTAACTGAAAAAGTACCTTAGTATATTCAACTTTGCAACTCAAAAGTAAGGGACTCTAGGAGGAGGCAGAGTAATTGTTAGGATAGAGTAGGTACTGCTTTAGAACATATCTGTGTGGCACATATCTTTGAAAATTTATATATTCAGGAAATATTTACTCAGTCCTTACTGTGTGGGAGGTAGTGGGGAAACAAGAGAAAATAAGGATTTTTATTTTAGTAGCATGAAAGCTTTAGCTCCTCTACTTTAAAGGTTCACTAAAACTTGGCATCCAAGAACAGCTTTATTAAAAGCCTAGGAAAAGGCAGGGTAGGGAAAGAACCTAGAACAGATTTTCCTGCTACTCTCACTAGAATTTAATTGTATGACAGGAATCAATGAAAAGATAGAATTTATCATAAGGACAATGTTCCATGAACTGCATGTATTCTTTACAAAAATGCTATCAAGTATTGAGGATTGATCCTCTTGAATTTAACAGACACAAACTACTTTTTAAAAGAGTTGTATGTGTGTTTGGGAAAGGAGTAATGAGCACCAGCTATGTAACTGACACTTTGAATAATTCACTATCTACCCTAAAGTGAACAAGCTGTGCCATGCACAACTACCTGACTGAGACTACAGAGAAACAAAGGCAAAGAAGACAGGTCTATTAGAGAAGGTAAGAACTTAAGATTGGAAATAATAGCCCGAGTCATACATTAAAAAACTATTCCAGAATAACTTACATTTCATCAATACACCTAAAATACTATATATGAACAAAAGAAATCATTTCCAAAGCTCTGCCTGCCTACTTCAATATACTCTATACATACAAATTTACCAACCCTAAAGAGCAAATTCCCAGCTTAAGTCAAATGCACATAGTAAGAAGTCCTCAGTGCTAATAGCCTTCTACTTTATACAGTCCAAGCAAATATTATCTGTGATGAGAATTTGAAATTATTGATTTCTGGCTCTGCCAAGTCTGTGTATCAAGTGTGGGGTAATAAAGTAATACCTGAGTTCCAACTGGGTTTCTCAGTTTTCTCTAGCGTTAAAAAAAAAAAGCTTTAGTGCTTTTGAGCACTTGAAACTCTTTGCCTATCAGGAAAACCACTGCAGTTAAAACTTCCTGATGCTTTCGTTACTAAGTCTCTCTTTAATGGAAGTCAAGGAATACAGTTTGAAAAGCATTTCAACACTGAAATTTAAAAAAAAAAAAAAACTAAAACAACCCTTTAGAAGTTTCCCCAACATTTTGTTAACTAGCCACCTCAAAAACATTAGAATAAAATCAAAAGTACTACTGGTTCAGCATGATGACTACATGACATCAGGTTTTATGTAACAATTTCACATTTTCACAGCAAACTAAAGGATACAAGACAAACATTTCATTCAATAGCTGTCACCGCTTTTAAGATAAAACTCAAATTTACTGTGTCTGTAAAACAGAATACTAACTTTTGGATCTAAGTTTTTCACTAGAGAAATGGTTATTCCCTGATTGACCGACCGTATATGCAATTCTAAGGTTAAAATATTAGCTACTTTAAACCACAGTAAATTCAACATTCATTTTCTGATTTTACATTTCAAGTTAACTACTACTTGGCCTCTTTTCTTGTGGAGATTGAAGTTTCAGTGTTAAAAACTGCCCAGAATTAATCTTTAGACTAAAATAACTTCAAGAAAAACAAAACAAAGAGCACCCCAACACCAGGCTCAAAAGTATATCTACATAACCTAAAAACATGTCTTTAATTACAGTTAGCCCCACACATCTTTCACAGACAAGCTTACCTTCTCACCTGCCAAAGCAGGTTCAATTACTCTCTTACATTACACTTGTTCCCATCTACTACACAGATCAAAGTAAATTCTTTCATACAAATATCTTTTTTTGAGAATGGCTTTTCAATTTATAATAAAATTCAATGGGTATAACCTAGCAAAGTTATTTCTCACCTGCAATCTGCTCTTCAGTCAGCTGGTCAGCCTAAAAAGAAATCAAAGAAATAGGTAAGTGGCTTGACAGTATGTAGTTTAACAGTTACAGAAACAAGTTTAAAAACATTTAGGGTTTATCTGGTTTCATATACTTCTGAACTTCATTTAGTTCACTCCTTAGTACCAAACACAGGGGGCAAATGGCAACCCACTCCAGTATTCTTGCCTGGAGAATCCCATGGACGGAGGAGCTTGGTGGGCTACAGTGCATGGGGTCGCAAAGAGTCGGACACGACTGAGCGACTTCACTTCACTTATCTCCAAAGCTAAACTACCTTGCCCCCAAGTTTAAGACGTGAAAATATTTCAGAATATATTAGAAAGTCTAAATTTTATATAAATTTTAAGAAAGCAAATCTAGCACACTAACACTACAAAGTTTAATTGGAACTGTATTCTTCTAAAGCAAGGATAGATGATGCAAAAGAAGCATTGTTTCCTTTCTCAAAGTAGTATTTCTAAACTTAAGCTCATCTCCTCAGGTAGATAAAAACCATTAATACCAGAAATCTCCACTGAATCAAAAACAATAAACAAGAACTACATTTAAACTTTCCCTATAAGTGATTACATACTTCATTTGAACATGTGATGTTCCAAACCTCAAAAAACCCAAAGATTACTAAGCAAACTCTTTATCAAAAAGATAAAAATCCAAGGTGTACTGGTTGGGGCAACATGAAAGTTACCAGTTTTTTGCTCCTCCTCATCTGCCATGCAACTGCAGAGAATCCAGGATTCTGAATATTTGAAGTACATTATTTACAAAATGTTAAGTCCAGTTATTCATTTTCTTTTGATGTTTAAAATTCCAAAGTGATAAGATTTGTGATGTTTTTAGCAAATGGAGAACAGTTACTTGTTTTTACTTAAAAAAAAAGGGCATGTTCAGGCATTTGCTGAAACCCATTATATATGTTTTTATTCAATCTTCACAACCCTAAATGGTAATACCACCATTAATACTCTATCTTACAGACGGGGAAAAAGGCTAAGGTTAAATTTTAGGGAGCAGGAGTACAAAATTACTAACATGTAGGGTCAGGATTAAACACTTGTTGGACACAGCAGATACCTCAAGTTTTAAATTCAGAGCACACTATAAAGATACTTGCAAAATAACAAGGTTCCCTGTTCCTCACGTGGCCTTCCTCCCTGGACATGCACTGCTTATTGGAACATATATTCAGAGGCACTGACAAGTCAAGCATACTGTGATTAATCCATTCATTTATTGATATGAAAGAAAAATAAACACTGCCTGGTTTCATTTTAAATGAACACACCCCTGGAAAGGATAATAACCTTAATACAGGATGGCATTCACATTTTCTCTAGGGGACAGCATGAGAACATTTGAGAAGAAACCCAGAAAAGCAGAAATTTCTTTCCCTGATCAATTTTGATTTGACCTTGAAGCAAACGCAAGGTCTTTAGAAAAAAAGCCAAGTCTAGCAATTTAAAATTGAAAAGCCAATAATCAAGCTCAAATGCACAAGTTTATAAAATAAAAATTATCTACTTTTATCCTGACAAATCCCAATTCTCCAAGTATTTGGTATAAAATCAGATTGTGTTCTCTACAAATAAGAATTAAAATCCAGTAAATCCACTGTTATTTTTTTACTTTGTTAGAGGCTATAGACGATTTACCTCTGATCCAATTCCATCCTGCAGGATTTCTATCATTTCTAAAATAACAATAACATGGCATGGTGCTTTGAGGCATCACTGGTTTAGCATCCCAGCTCTGCCACCATGTGACCTTGGACATGTTACTCAACTTCTCATTGTCAACTCCATCTGTAACACAGAATATTAATACCTACCTTGCAGAGTCATTGTGCATTTAGAAGCTATATAAAGGGCTAGCCCCAAAAGTTCAGTGAAAATTATTTTATGTAAGTTAATTAACCAAAGAACCTACAATGTTAAGATTAAACACCAACCTGACTAGTTCAACTTTCACAATGAAGGTAGACAGGTGGGGCATTATCAAGCCCTTTACAGCAAACTCTCCATATTTCTTTTTAAATTTTTTCTAAGATGAGACAATCTATTTCCACAAACAGAAGCCACAAGCCCAGGAACAAATAGGGCAGAAGAAATCAGTTTAGGACTAAAAATGTTAACCCGTGTGGAAAACACAGTAACATACGTGAAAGCTGATTGACTGCTATCTGCAGAAACTGAGACAGTGGGGTTTTTCCAACAAGTTGTGAGGGAAGAGATTTTGGGAAGACTCACATATGAAAGCTGAGAAGGTTTTAGGAAGAAAAAAAAACTTTCTTTTGTATTTACTACTAACCCAGAGTCCCAGGCTTTAAAATAACCTTCATCAGTAACTTTCAGACTAAAAACTACTGAAAGTAAAAACTCAAAGCTCCCTAGCACTGTGATTTGTAAGCTTTTTCCAATGACATGCAAATAAATTTGGTTCTTATTTTTGTCTATGCAGAGTGTCATTTTCTTAGCAGAAGAACTAGAAGAATTATACTTTTGGGAAAACTCAAGCTCATTAAAATGTGTTTATCTCAGTGAAGAGTAATTCACTAGAGAGATGATTACTTCTTACTCCTTTATTTCTACAAATATTGCTTTCAACTGCTACTGTCAACTCTAGAGAAAGCTCCCAAACATTAGTATATTGCTCAGGTTTCAGGTGAGACTTACTGGACTAGACTGCATTTTGAAGAACCACAGGTGGTTTGTAAACACCGAGAAAAACAGAGTCCACTAATCTAGACTACATGTGTGACCTTAAGGGAATTATGTGCCTATTTAACATTTCCCAAATGGCATTCAGAATTAGGTATGGATAACCATGGAGCTTATCTAGTCAAAGGTGGTATAAAAATAATCCAAAATTCTTATCTCAATAAATATATGAGCCCATAGGCTTGAAATGGAACAAACTTTCATTTTGCATTCATTCCTGTTTACTGCAAGTATTACTTAGATACAACAAATGCTTCCATGCGAAGCAAAAATTTTTCTTTCAGAAGTCAGGGCATTTGTTTTACCTATATCAAAAGCAGTCTCTAAGTTATTTCAATAGAGTTTAAAAGATATCTTTAATTCTGATAGAACAGTATCTTGGCCCAAAAGGGAAACTAGAATAAATTACTTAAAAATTAGGACCTTTACTGAAGGCCTAATTTGATCAGTCTATCTGAGCTTAGAACTTTCAATACTTTAATAGAGGCATAATTAATTTCTTTAGTCTAACAGAAACAGATCTTCTTGCTGTTCGATGGGTATTCACTTGGAGTCAAGTGACCAAAAGTTCCACGTCTTCACATCTTTTACTAATCTCATCACCCCTGCCTCAAATCTTCTTAAACTAATCAATTTCCCTTTCAATGACTATATATCAACTATATGTAAACCCAAGAGCCATGTGAGCAAACTTATTCCGTATCAAATAAATGTTCATTCTTTGACTTTATGGAATCCTAATTTTAAACCTTCAGGTCTTGTAATTATAAAATTACCTATGCCAGCGGTAAAGAACCTGCCTGCCAATGCAGGAGGTGTAAGACAGGAGGGTTCCATCCTTGGGTGGGGAAGATCCCCTGGAGTAGGAAAGGGCAACCCATTTCAGCATTTTTGCGCAGAGAATCCCACAGACAGAGGAGCCTGTCGGGCTACAGTCCATAGGTTCGCAAAGAGTCTGACACAACTGAAGTGACTTAGCAAGGATGCTTCCCAATTTAGTTAACAATGACGGTCAAAAACACTCAAAACAGTGATGACGTGATCGGTAACTACAAAAGCTTACTTTTGGCAAAGGACCACGAAAGGGTAGATACAAACTGTGCCTCATCAAGAAAATCTGAGATCTTGATTTAATTATCAGTGATTAGAAACAAACTTTTCATTTACATAACATAAAAAAGTTCACCCCACAATTCAGAACCTTAATTACATGCTTATATTTTCACCTAAAAGAGTAAATTCAACCGGCATATTCAAATTTAGGATAAAATAATTAAAATATCAAAATGGAACGAGTACATCAAACAAATGTGAACTCCTCTCCCCACACCCATACAGGGTGGAGGTTTCAGTTGGCAAGGATTCCCAACTCCTGTTTAAGATGTCACCTTGCCTCCTGGACACACCCATCGCCTGTAACCACTTGGCAGAAGGAACCACAAAATAAGTACTGCAAATTACCGCTCTCATTAGACTTTTTTTTAACAGGAAAGAACAAGAGTTCCGGTCTCAAGTGACAGGAAAATGCTTTAAAAAAAATCCCGTCCCCCAATATACTCTTTTATCACCATAGTCTTTGACAATCATTAATGTACAAATGAATTAAAACCACCTAAAAGATGACCTGGCATTTTCGCTACGGAAATAGCTATTTTCAAGGGTGTTGGTGCGGGGCAATACAGTGTTAACGGATCTTAAACATTTCAACGTGCACGTGAGCACTCAAAAGAGGACTGTGGCCCCTGTCAAAGGCATCCTTCCGATTGTTACTAGAGGGTAAGATAGACTTTGGCAACAGAACGGGAGTCACCTCGGAGCTGGCTTTCGGTGAGTGAATAGAAAAACGCCTTTCAAACGCCAGCTGGAGTCTCTGGCTTTCTCTAACGAGATGCGCAGTGCGAGGCTGCGCTTAACTTCAGATATAGTCATTTCCTTCAACGACAAAACCACTTAAATTTTTTTTAGATTTAGCCTGGGAAGTGGAATTAGGCCTCAAGGCCCATATGTAGCAGAAAGATCAGGATTCACCGAGCTTCCTCCTAGCCGCCGGGGGTGGGGGTGGGGGTGGGGGATGGGAATCGGACGAGGCTGACCTCCCCAAACGTTGCCCGACCGGACGACCCCGCAGCGCCGCGGGACGCCCAGACCTCCGCAGTCCTGCAGGTGCCAGCGCAGCAGCTGGGGCGCGAGCCGGGTCTGGCGAGCGACGGCCGCGGTCCCGAGCCCGCCCCGCCCCCGGCCGCTCCCCGCGGACTCGGCCCACTCAGCTAGTCCGCCCGCCCGCTCGCGCGCCCCCAGCTCCCTCCCGGCCCAGCACGCGGGGGCTGCGGGCTAACGGCGGCGCCGGCGCTCGCCCCGGGCCTCGCGCGCTCCCGCCCGCCCCCTCGGCGCACGGCGGCCGCGCGCGGACAAAGGCGCTTCCTGGCGCCCGCACCAACCGTCCGTTGAGCTTTTGAATACGGCCCCTGGCTGACCTTTTGAGATGCCCGACCCAAGGCTTCTGCGCTCCCGCTCCTCCCGCCCTTCCACCCTCGCCTACCCAGGCTGCCCCCGCCCCGGCTCCATCCTCATCCAGCCTCTGAGGACCTCCAAGGTCCCGGGGGCGGTGCGCCTGGCCCCCGGTACACCACGGGACACCTCCCTGAGGAGAGTGGGGGTGGGGGAGCACCTGCGACACAACCGCCGTGGACGCCCCCAGCCTCTGGCGCGCCATCCCCCTGGCGAAGACCAATCCTAGAGAGTGTGAGAAAGGCTAGCTCCCTTTCGTCCATTCGCTTCAGCCTCTTACCCCCTACAGGCCGAGCGCCCGCAGCTTAGCGACGCACTCACCATGCTGCAAGCGTTACCGGCCTCCGGGACGCAATCACACAACTACTCAGCTCGCTCGCTCCACTCGGACTAATTCTCCCCCTCCGCCCCCAGCGCCTCATAAACACCTCCCTCCGCCAGATCCCTCCGCCACACTTCTGATAACGGAACATCATAAACGAGTCCCGGCCAACCCCCTCCCCTCCAACTCCTCTCGAGACCCTTTTATCCACAATTATGTGATAGACGATGCAAAAGATAAAGGGAAGGGGACGAACGGATGACGTAAGTGTGTTTCACTCCCTAGCGAGCCGTTGAAGAGCCGGTGGAGTGGCGCCTGAAAGGCGCTACTTTGCGGCGCGGAAGAGCATCGTAGTAACGACGCGCAGCGCGATGATCGTTGAAGCCTCCTCTGATTGGCTGGTTCGTACCTGCAATGCGTCACTGGGGCTCGCAGCCGCTGCCGGGACGCGGTGCAGCTTCTGCCGTTGCGGCTCGGGCCGCGCTGTCCTGGCAACTGCGGTTGGCTGGAAAGCTTTCCTCCTCCACCCATCCTTCCTCGCTACATTTGCACGAAAGCTTTCCCGCCCCGCTGTAGGGGGTCTACGAAAATAGCGATTAAGAATGAAGCTGAAAGACCCAGTGAAACCCGTACCCCGCGCTCTTCATCTCAGCCTCGTTTATTCGCCTTATGGAGGCCACACGTTTACCATGTAACTCCCCCACAAAGCGAAAAGTGAAAATCACTCAGTCGTGTCCGACTCTTTGTGACCCCATGGAATTCTCCAGGCCAGAATACTGGAGTGGGTATCCTTTTCCTTCTCCAGGGGATCTTTCCTGCCCAGGGATCGAACCCACGTCTCCGGCATTGCAGGCAGATTCTTTACCAGCTGAGCCCACAAAGCCCATGAAAATCTTGGTAAGGGCGAATGCAGCTGCTCACCTGACTAATCCTAAAGGAACTTCCGTTTATACTTCCCCTTTGCTGGCTGACAGTAAAGCGGCTGCCTACAATGCGGGAGACCCGGGTTCAATCCCTAGGTCGGGAAGATCTCCTGCAGAAGGAAATGGCAACCCCCTCCAGTCATGGACGGAGGAGCCTGGTGGGCTACAGTCCATGGGGTCACAGACACGACTGAGCAACTTCGCTTTGCCTTCATCATGGGGGTAATTTACCGGGGGAGGGGGGGTTAAAAAACGCAGTATACAAAATTCCAATAGCCCCTTGATACTGTGGAATAATAGGGTTCTGGCTTGGAGTGAGACCTGGGTATGAGTACTGGTTGGGTCAGATGTACGACCTTGGATGAGACGTTTAATCTTTAGCCTCATTTGTAAAATGGAGGTTACAATACCTATCTTGAAACGTTATAAGAATTAGAATCATATGAAGATTATCATCTCAGAGAAGGCAATGGCACCCCACTCGAGCACTTGCCTGGAAAATCCCATGGACGAGGAGCCTGGTGGGCCACAGTCTATGGGGTCGCTAAGAGTCGGACACGATTGAACGACTTCACTTTCACTTTTCACTTTCATGCATTGGAGAAGGAAATGGCAACTCACTCCAGTGTTCTTACCTGGAGAATCCCAGGGACGGAGGAGCCTGGTGGGCTGCCGTCTATGGGGTCGCACAGAGTCGGACACGACTGAAGCGACTTAGCAGCAGTAGCAGCAGCAGCAAAGATTACCATCTAGGTAAAGTGTTGAAGTACCCGGTACAGGATAGGCACACAGTGGTTACCATAATAAAACCATAATATTGTGTATATATGATCATACTGAGTTTCCTAATGAATTTGCCCTTTTGAGTCTTTAATCTCTTAAGTTTAAATGAACATTTTTGAAGCCACATAGAAATTAGCTCTGAAATTGGCAACCACTGTTGGTGGGAATGTAAAACAGTACAGCCGCTTTGGAAAATAACATGGCAGTTCCTTAAAAAATTAAAAATAGAATTACCATATGATCCAGCAATTGTACTTCTTGGTATATACTCAAAAGAACTGAAAGCAGGATCTTAGAGATATTGTTACACCCATGTTCATGGCACTATTCAAGACAGCTAAAATGTAAAAGGGATCCAAGTGTTCATCAGCGGATGAATGGATAAGCAAAATGTGGTATACATCTGTTGTACATAAATGGCATATTATTTGGCCTTAAAAATGCTGCAATATGCCACAACATGGATGAACTTCAAGGACATTATGCTAAGTGAGGTAAGTCACAAAAAGTCATATATTGTATGATTCCATTTATTTGAGGTATTTGGAATACTCAAAAATCACAGAAACAGAAAGTAGAATGATGGTTGTCAGGGAAAGGGGGAATGAGGAGTTATTGTTTAATGAGTATAGATAAGAGTTTCGATTCTACAAGATGAAAGTAGTTGTGGGGATGGACGGTGATGGTAGCACAACATTACGTATTTAGTACCACTGAACTCTACACTTTAAAATGGTTATGATGGTAAATTTTACGTGCATTTTGTCACACATGAAAAAATTTTTTTTAATTTTTGAACTTTTAATTTGGAAAACTTTAGATATAAACTATATACAAGTGGACTGTAGCCTACCAGGCTCCTCTGTCAGTTCTCCAGGCAAGAATACTGGAGTGGGCAGCCATTCACTTCTCCAGGGATATACAAATGGAGAGAAAAGTATAACAAAAAAAGTACCAATCACTCAGGTTTACAGCATTCTGTCATTCTTGTTTCATATATTCCCCATACCCCATTTAAAAACAATTGCCTTCTTGGTCCCACCCAAAATAAGCAAGGGTGTGTATAACCCGGAATATTTAACAAGTGAATAGCAATAATTTACATATCGTATAAACTCATTTGAAAATAATGTAATTGTTACCTTAGAGGGGGCTTAGAGGATTTGGCCCACCACAGAGTTTCCAAAGAGGGTTTCCAGAGAACATGACTCCTTCGTTGAGTCCGACATGATAATGGGCCAGGAAAAAGCGAAAAGGCAGGGAGGAATAGAGCAGCAAGTTCAGATGAAAGAAAGAACAAAGGCAGGCAATTACATGGCACAGTGGAGGAGTGTCAATGGTTAGGCATTACCAGGATGAGCCCACTTCAGGAGATAGTGCTGGGAAGTTAGGAAGAAACTAGGGATTCATGCTCAAACTGCAGTTCCTCAAGAATGTTGGTAGAACCAGAAAAAATCCTCTTAGGCCACAATAAGACTTCATAATTTTCTGGTTAAAAAGCACAACCTTGTAAAACCTAATGAATAGCATTTTCAGCAAACCAAGGTAATTTCTGCTTATTGAGAAGAAGGTTCCCTCCAGAATACCTCCAGAATGCCCAGCAAGACCAAAATACTTTCTTAACAGCTTATCTGAACCAACTTGGAAAGCCTCAGTGGAATTTAACCTGCTTTAAACAACTTAGACTGGAGAAATTCCATGGATGGAGGAGCCTGATAGGCTGCAGTCCATGGGGTCGCTAAGAGTTGGACACGACTGAGCAATTTCACTTTCACTTTTCACTTTCATGCATTGGAGAAGGAAATGGCAACCCACTCCAGTGTTCTTGCCTGGAGAATCCCAGGGACAGGGGAGCCTCGTGGGCTGCCATCTTTGGGGTCGCACAGAGTCGGACATGACTGAAGCGACTTAGCAGCAAACAACTTAGGCTTCCCTGGTGGCTCAGATGGTAAAGAATCTGCCCGCAATGCAGGAGACCCAGGTTTGATCCCTGGGTCAGGAAGATCCCCTGAAGAAGCGAATGGCTACACACTCGAGTATTCTTGTCTAGAGAATTCTGTGGACAGAGGACCCTGACAGGCTACAGTCCATGGGGTAACAGTAGTCAGACACTGAGAGACGAGCATTTTCAAACTTAGACATTTTCTCAAGCCATCTAAAGTATTTCTTTCAATAGACCAGAGGTGGATTCTCTTTCTTTCAGTCTGGTAAATCAGAGACAAAGTAAGAGCTCTTTCAGTTAGTATTGGCAACCCTGTGACCTTCCTGTCAGATGAATGACTACTCAATAAAAACTCTGGACCCCCCAGTGTGCTTCTATTGTCCTTGCTAATATGGTGACGCATTGATGCCACAGGGGGAGGGCTTAATTAACTTACCCCACCAATGAAACAAGGGCTTCCCTGGTGGCTCAGACAGTAAAGAATCTGTCTGCAATGCAGGAGACCCAGGTTCCATCCCTGGGTTGGGAAGATCCCCTGGAGAAGGAAATGGCAACCCATTCCAGTATTCTTGCCTGGAGAATTCCATAGACAGAGGAGCCTGGCATGCTATAGTCCAAGGGGTTACAAAAAGTTGGACACAGCTGAACTACTTTCACTCACAAATGAAACACACTGTATCACTGAGAATGTTACTTAAAAGTGGGTAACTGCATCAGAATTGAGCTGAAATCAGAGCCCTAAGGCCACTCTCCCATTACCCCTCATTCTGATATCACCCAAGTCTAAGTTTTCTTCAGATATTTGTCTCTGATTCTTCCTCAGATGGAAGAGCCATCGACAGTTTTTTCCTTCAGGCTGATCATTAAGAATATTCTCTCTTTATACAATACCCCACCAGTATGCAGTGCTTTTACACATGACATTTTTAATGATCAGAAATTAAATGACAAAATGAATAATCAGTTCTTCTAGAAAATGAGTTTTTAAAGGGATTGATGTATTATGTATAACCAGCTTGAGTATAATATACAGGTGCATGCTTACAGACAGATGTATTGAATCAAAGAGCTTTTAAATAAATATTTGGTAATGAAATATGTCTGTTTAAAGACAATACAGAAAAGATCTTCCTGGTTTCTTACGTTGAATTTTATTAAGGCCTCTCTTGCAAAATCTTCCTTGCTGACCTCTCTAATAAGAGAAAGAAAATGAGAAAAAAAAAAAAAAAGTCAAGACATACATTTAAACACATTGTGGGTTTTGTGTATTTGAGACTGTTCCAAATCAATTTATTTATAGAGCATTTGTTTTCCACAAGATGACATACAGTGCAGCTTGACTTTGGCAACTGCCAGCTGAGAAGCAAAGTTGGTGACTAACCATTGCCTCAAGGCCTGGGAGGTTGGTTGTCTACTTTCCTCTCCTGACTGGTGAGATCTTATGGCTTTCTACCTTTGTCTATCCTGGGAAAATAATAATTCACTTCCTCTCCAGGCCTCAGTTCCCCAATTTGCAGAATAGAGATAACACAAGCCTCATCCTTTGACACTTCTTTTCTGTAGCTTTTCTCTTCCAGCCAGCTCTGCTATGAACAAAGGCAGAGGACAATCTCAGTGGCATTCTTTTTTGACTATGCAGGGTCTTCGTTGCTTTGTGCAGGCTTTCTCTAGTTGCAGAGAAGGGGCTACTTCTTCATTGTGGTGTTCAGGCTTAGTTGCTCTGCAGCATGTGAAATCTTCCTGGATCAGGGATCAAACCCATGCCCCCCTGCATTGGCAGGTGGATTCTTATCCACTGTACCACCAGGGAAGTCCCCCAGTGGCATTCTGGACTGCAGGTCCTGTGTGATTCTCAACAGGTGAAAGAATTAAGCCCTAAATGCCCTAAGGCGCTGACAATGTGCATCAACTTCTCTCCTATGCACCAACCTGGAGAGAGATGACAAAATAGTACTTAGATGATTTTCTTCTTCTGTGGTTCAGATAAGGAGCCCTGGTTGAGAAAAGGAAGCTATCCCCTTCCAGGACTACAGGGCAAAACAGAGCTGGGACCAGAATACAACCAGGTCATGAGAATGTCTCGTCCACAGCATCGTCAGTTTGATGAGTGAAGAGTATAGGGAAAACAGTGAATCCTCCAGACTTACTGAATAGGCTTATGCTCATATACACATGGAAAAAGCTGAGCGTCATTAACTTTGATATTGACATTCTGCCACTCACTCATTTATTCATTAAAAAAAGATATCAATTTAGGGTGACTAACCATATAGGTTTGCCTAGAATTGAGGGGTTTCCTGGGACATAGGACTTATATTGCTGAAACCAGGCAGTTATAGTTAAATTAGGGTGGTTGGTCACCCTAGAAACCATGATCACTCCTTTAATAAATATCAGCAGTCTATTATGTGTTATAAATGTGCAGTGAGAAGAATGAGTTATGATAAGAATGACCCCAGGGGCACATAGGAAGACAGCCCAATGGGCAAGAGGAAGACTTCCTAGAGAATGTAATCCACAGGAATTTGGGTTCAGGTGGAGAAAGAGGGAAAGGTGTTTGAAGCAGAGAGAAGAAGCAGTAAAGAACAGAGACATCGTCATCACCGTCATCACTTCTACCATCCTCATGACGCTTGCAGCCACTGGTGACTGGTTGCTCACCTCCGGCCGCGCCC
Source organism: Budorcas taxicolor (assembly GCF_023091745.1). Classification (NCBI taxonomy): domain Eukaryota; kingdom Metazoa; phylum Chordata; class Mammalia; order Artiodactyla; family Bovidae; genus Budorcas; species Budorcas taxicolor. The sequence goes on from NC_068920.1 coordinate 89,047,494, forward strand.
TGTGCTGATCATTTTATATACACTGTCCATTTTATTGACCATTCTATTCCTCTTGAAACCCTCTTCTTGCTTGGCTTTTGGAACTTAGCTCTGCTAGTATTTCTCCTACCTCTCTGGCAGTGTCTGCAGGCTCCTTGGCTGGTTCCTTCACCTATTGCTTAAAAGATGGCATGTCTCCAAGTTTAAACCATGGCTCTCTTTTCTTGTGACTTTGGATACCCACTGTAACACCCTCTCCCACTTGCACAGCAGTGGCTCTGTGCTGATCACCCCCAGATACAGATGGCCAGAGGTAAAGTCTCTCCTCAGTTCCTGATTAGTATTTTCAGCTGCTCAGGATCACCTTAACATTTGTAGGCTCAGTAGAGAGTACAAATAGAGGCTTACACAGCAATATGTTAAATGTGTTAACCTCATAAATCAATCTAATGAACAAATAAAATATATTCTATCCTCCTACCTTGATGGATAAACTTTCATAATAACCTGGAAGGCTGTGGTCAATTGTAGAAGTTCAGATTTCCACACCAGACCATGACGTGTGAGGAAGCCATCCTCCAACCCACGGCGCACAGTCCTCCTCTCACCCTCAGTCCATCACATACTATAAGGGGGCTGGCATCAACATGTGCACTCACTCTGGTCCTTGTGACCAAGTCCATCATCAGCCCCACAAATAGCTGCTTCTCAACCATCCCTCAGAGCCTAGAAGCAGGATCTGTGCTATCTGAGCAAGGAATTCTGTGATCCTGGAAACCTAGAGGAGTCTTGAGTAGGAGAGAGTGTGGGCTCTGGGTAGGGAGGTCCCTGTGGCCCTGTGTGGAGGTGAGCACCTGGAGGAGGGCCAGAATGGGGCCCTAAGACAGGGTCCTCTCTTGCAATCCTAAATGTGTCTACTGACAACTCCTCTTACAGGCCTTCAGGCCCTGAAACATCACATCAAACACTGAACCCAGCATTATTTCACCTGGATCTGCTTTCCTGTATTCTGGTCTCATTGCAGAGTGCTTCCCTCCATCCCATCATCCAAGCCACACTACTTGCGGATACCTATGTCCGCTCCTGCTGCTTCCTCTGCCTGGAACATCCTTCTTTGTGTTCCTACTACCTGCTGCATATTCATTCATTGCTTGTAGCATTCATTCATTGTAGCATTCAATGCTACATCCATTCATATTTGCCCCGAGCATCATATTCCCTGTGATGTCTTCCTAACCCCACAAGCCCTCTCTCCTTTGTCCAAAGAGAAAGAATCACTCTCTCTCAAAATATCCTTATAGATTAGCTGCCCCAGTGAGACTGACTTCCTTCAGGGATTTTAACTGTCTTTGTACCCTTACTATCTTGCATGGTGCTAGGACATAGCTGATGTTCAGTAAATTTGTTGACTGAATAAGTGGATGAACAGACAAAGATATTATTGTTTTGTACATGCCTTTTCCACGTGACTTTAATAGCACTCAGAAGATTTTTACAAAGCATGAGATGTCTTATGAATACCAAAATCTTTTTTATCAGAGAGAGTAGCCAGAGGATAATTCTCATCTTCTTATGTAAGTTTTATTTAAATCAATTTGAAAATGCTAAATATGTACTTAGTCAAATATAATTTTCATCTTCCTTGGAATTTTTTGGATGTCATTATACAATAATTGTTTATACAATTTTTAGATTGTAATTTTTTCTCATCTTATTTTGAGAATTTATGATTCAGACTATATTAGTTTGATGAAATTAAGAATTAAAGCAATTAATCATCACATAATTAAGCTAAAAAAATTGTGCTTTCAACTTTGAATGGTTTCACAGAAAAGAACTAATTGATGTTTTGGTTCACATTATGTTGGTAGTATGGGGGCCTCCATGGAGGTGTGAATTCTCTGCAATGGTACCTCAAATTTTAACTTCATTTTCTTCATACTAGCTTTATCAGGTAAAAATCAGGATTCCCATTCTCAAGACTGGGAAGTTATCATTATTGGGGGTCCTCTCTTTCTCATTGTTTTCCATTCCCTATCTGATTATCTAGCCAATATTTCTAGGTTCTGTTCAAAGAACTTAGAGTAAATCTTCATTTTTAATGTCTTAAACTAAACGTAGTGAGATGTTTTCCTCAAGTGACTTCCCTCTGCCTAAGAAAAGGGGTGTCACTTAGCGAAAACATCTCCTTTCTGTTACTGCCATATTCTCATGTTCACGGGCTTCCAAGTGAAGCAGGCAGAGCCCCTGCCATTCATGTGGGGGCTGGGGGGCAGAGAGGTGCCCCTATTACAACAATAGGATTGATTAGGATGTTCCAGATATAAGCTTTTTCTCTGACTGCCAATTTCCTCAGAAAGTCAGTTCTCAATTTATCTTTAAAACTTTGGACAGGAAAGTTGAAGGAAGAGTACAGTAAACCATCCATGTGCCATCCACTTAGGTCCAACAGTGGCTGACATGCGCTGTATGTGCTCTCTCTTGCTCAGTCTCTGTCTCTCTAAGCACACACGTGCACGTGCACACACACACAAATGTGGAATTTTTTGGATGAACCATTTGACAGTAAGTTGCAGACATTACACTTCAGCCCTACATTTCAGCATATTTCTCCTAAGAATAAAGATATTTTCCTAAAAGGCACAACACCATTACCACATTTTTTTAAATTCTTTAATTTTATCTTTGATCCAATCTATACTTAAATTTCTGTAATTGTCACCAAAATGTGTTTTATGGCTGTTTCATTTTTCCTAACTAGATCTGACAAGGATTATACTTTGCAAGGTTGTGCCTCCTTAGACTCTTTTAATTGTTTTGATCTGGATCGGTTTCCCCACCTTCATTGTTTGCTCAGGATGTTGATATTTTGAAGAATCCTGGACAGTGTTTGTTTCACAATGTCCATACGCTAGATTTGTCTGATTGTTTCCTTCTAGTGTCATTTAACTTGTTCCTCTATCCCTCTGTTTCCTATACAGTAGAATTTAGGTCTTAAGGCTTCACAGATTCAGGATGAAGACTCTTGGCAAAAATACTCCACAGGTAATATTGTGTCTTTCACACTGCATCATCTCAAGAGCACGTAACAGCCATTGTTCCACTCTTAGCGATGACAAATTTGATCATGTAGTTAAGATGGCATTTATGAGACCTCATCATTGTAAGGGTATATTTTCAATTTTTAATTAAAAAAGTAATCTGTGGGACAATACTCTGTCACTGCGTGAATATCCTGTTTCCTAATAACTTTTCACCTAGTGATTTTATCATCCACTGATGATCCTTGCTTAATAATATAAATACATTACAGGTTGCAAAAAAATTTTTTTTAATTCTATGATCCCTTTGATATATATTAGCTGGCATTTTTTTTTTTTTTGTAAAGAAGTACATTCCTCTCCTCTTCTTTCATTTTCTGAGTATTCCTATTAACTGGTATGTTTAAAAAAAAATTGAATGTACTATCAATTACATTCATTTTAGTTTTTCATGCTCAAGTTGTTCCAAATTTGGCCAGTATGCACGGTTCATGCCAGCTCTAGTGTACTTTTGACACATCTCCATCAGTTTTTGAGTAGTTTCTTACTTTCTGGCACAAAATGTTCCAGGCTTACCTTATACTTACTCTGCTCAGAACTGGAATCAGCTGTTTAACTCAAGGATCCTCAGAGATACTAAATGCACCCTTCTCTTTTTGGTTTTTCATTCCAAACTTTTAAAAACTCATCATTCTGTATTTATTGCACTCAGCCAACCAATAAACATTTCAATGGCTCTCCCTAGGTGCTCAGGTGTTTTTCTTCTCAGTGCGGCTTTTATCCTTGCTCTCAGTGCTGTCTCTATACAGCTCTTAATGTCTCCTTCAGTCCTTTCCCAAGGTGTCATACTGGCAGGTGTAAAAAGTGAGCATTGAGTCAAACTGGAAAATGGATAACCTCACAAAGCCCACTGGGAAGCTGAAGGTGAAAGCTTAAACAAGAAGGGCCCGGGCAAGAGAGAAGCACAGACCCTCCACAGGCATGAGGCAGCAGCAACTGCCCTTGGCAGAGAGGCCACATCTTCCTTCAGCCCCTGCTCTCATCCTCACACCTGTTTGCTTTCTAGAAACCAGAGAGAACTGGAGGCTGGCAGGAGCATATCTATAATCTCAGAGTTCAATGCTTGGGATCAGTTCAGTTCAGTCACTCAGTCGTGTCTGACTCTTTGTGACCCTGTGAACCGCAGCACGCCAGGCCTCCCTGTCCATCACCAACTCCTGGAGTTCACTCAGACTCACGTCCATCGAGTCTGTGATGCCATCCAGCCATCTCATCCTCTGTCGTCCCCTTCTCCTCCTGCCCCCAATCCCCCCCAGCATCAAAGTCTTTTCCAATGAGTCAACTCTTCGCATGAGGTGGCCAAAGTACTAGAGTTTCAGCTTTAGCATCATTCCTTCCAAAGAAATCCCAGGGCTGATCTCCTTCAGAATGGACTGGTTGGATCTTGTAGTCCAAGGGACTTTCAAGAGTCTTCTCCAACACCACAGTTCAAAGCATCAATTCTTCGGCGCTCAGCCTTCTTCACAGTCCAACTCTCACATCCATACATGACTACTGGAAAAACCATAGCCTTGACTAGACGGACCTTAGTTGGCAAAGTAATATCTCTGCTTTTGAATATGCTATCTAGGTTGGTCATAACTTTTCTTCCCAGGAGTAAACGTCTTTTAATTTCATGGCTGAAATCACCATCTGCACTGATTTTGGAGCCCCCAAAAATAAAGTCTGATACTGTTTCCACTGTTTCCCCATCTATTTCCCATGGAGTGATGGGACCAGATGCCATGATCTTCATTTTCTGAATGTTGAGCTTTAAGCCAACTTTTTCACTCTCCTCTTTTACTTTCATCAAGAGGCTTTTTAGTTCCTTTCACTTTCTGCCATAAGGGTGGTGTCATCTGCATATCTGAGGTTATTGATATTTCTCCCGGCAATCTTGATTCCAGCTTGTGTTTCTTCCAGTCCAGCATTTCTCATGATGTACTCTGCATAGAAGTTAAATAAGCAGGGTGACAATATACAGCCTTGACGTACTCCTTTTCCTATTTGGAACCAGTCTGTTGTTCCATGTCCAGTTCTAACTGTTGCTTCCTGGCCTGCATACAGATTTCTCAAGAGACAGGTCAGGTGGTCTGGTATTCCCATCTCTTTCAGAATTTTCCACAGTTTATTGTGATCCCCACAGTCAAAGGCTTTGGCATAGTCAATAAAGCAGAAATAGATGTTTTTCTGGAACTCTCTTGCTTTTTCCATGATCCAGTGGATGTTGGCAATTTGATCTCTGGTTCCTCTGCCTTTTCTAAAACCAGCTTGAATATCAGGGAGTTCATGGTTCACGTATTGCTGAAGTCTGGCTTGGAGAATTTTGAGCATTACTCTACTAGCATGTGAGATGAGTGCAATCGTGCAGTAGTTTGAGCATTCTTTGGCATTGCCTTTCTTTGGAATTGGAATGAAAACTGACCTTTTCCAGTCCTGTGGCCACTGCTGAGTTTCCCAAATTTGCTGGCATATTGCATACAGCACTTTCACAGCATCATCTTTCAGGATTTGAAACAGCTCTACTGGAGTTCCATCACCTCCACTAGCTATGTTCATAGTGATGCTGTCTAAGGCCCACTTGACTTCACATTCCAGGATGTCTGGCTCTAGATGAGTGATCACACCATCGTGATTATCCGGGTCGTGAAGATCTTTTTTGCACAGTTCTTCTGTGTATTCTTGCCATCTCTTCTTAATATCTTCTGCTTCTGTTAGGTCCATACCATTTCTGTCCTTTATCAAGCCCATCTTTGCATGAAATGTTCCCTTGGTATCTCTAATTTTCTTGAAGAGAGCTCAAGTCTTTCCCATTCTGTTGTTTTCCTCTATTTTTTTGCATTGATCGCTGAAGAAGGCTTTCTTATCTCGTCTTGCTGTTCTTTGGAACTCTGCATTCAGATGCTTATATTTTTCCTTTTCTCCTTTGCTTTTCACTTCTCTTCTTTTCACAGCTATTTGTAAGGCTTCCCCAGACAGCCATTTTGCTTTTTTGCATTTCTTTTCCATGGGTATGGTCTTGATCCCTGTCTCCTGTACAATGTCACGAACCTTAGTCCATAGTTCATCAGGCACTCTATCAGATCTAGGTCCTTAAATCTATTTCTCACTTCCACTGTATAATCATAAGGGATTTGATTTAGGTCATACCTGAATGGTCTAGCGGTTTTCCCTGCTTTCTTCAATTTCAGTCTGAATTTGGTAATGAGGAGTTCATGATCTGAGCCACAGTCAGCTCCTGGTCTTGTTTTTGTTGACTGTATAGAGCTTCTCCATCTTTGGCTGCAAAGAATATAATCAATCTGATTTTGGTGTTGACCATCTGGTGCTGTCCATGTGTAGAGTCTTGTGTTGTTGGAAGAAGGTGTTTGCTATGACCAGTGCATTTTCTTGGCAAAACTCTATTAGTCTTTGCCCTGCTTCATTCCATATTCCAAGGACAAATTTGCCTGTTACTCCAGGTGTTTCTTGACTTCCTACTTTTGCATTCCAGTCCCCTATAATGAAAAGGACATCTTTTTTGGGTGTTAGTTCTAAAAGGTCTTGTAGATCTTCATAGAACTTCATTCAACTTCAGCTTCTTCAGTGTCACTGGTTGGGGCATAGACTTGGATTACTGTGATATTGAATGGTTTGCCTTGAAAATGAACAGAGATCATTCTGTCGTTTTTGAGATTGCATCCAAGTACTGCATTTCGGACTCTTTTGTTGACCATGATGGCTACTCCATTTCTTCTGAGGGATTCCTGCCCACAGTAGTAGATATAATGGTCATCTGAGTTAAATTCACCCATTCCAGTCCATTTTAGTTCGCTGATTCCTAGAATGTCAACGTTCACTCTTGCCATCTCCTGTTTGACCACTTCCAATTTGCCTTGATTCATGGACCTGACATTCCAGGTTCCTATGCAATATTGCTCTTTACAGCATGGGACCTTGCTTCTATCACCAGTCACATCCACAGCTGGGTTACCTTAAGACCAGGAAAGAAAGGGAGGTAGCTACTGTTCTAGGTCCCCAAAAGTCATTCCCATATTCATCTGAACCCACAAGACTATCATTTTGGCTATTTGTACAGAAAACTCCTTTGCTAATTTTTCTTTTGTGTTCATGTTTGTTTCTATATTTGAATATCTTCTCTCCAGACTGCCTATATTTTTAACAGTAAATAAAGTGGAACTATTATTAGGTACCTTGATTCCTAGCTATCTACATCTTATTAAAGCTCTTAGCTGTGGATCAAAGTTCTCCTTCATCCATGCCTTTCTATATCTAGTGGCATTATCTCATAGCAGGCCCTGCATTATGCTTTCCTAGCCCCAGAAAGTGCCTCCTGAGCTATGCCCTCTTCTGCCTTTGAGTCATCTGACATCATATAGAGGGCCCACCACTACCCAGGGACTCAGGAGGTAGGGATTTGTATCCAAGTCACCAGCAATGAGCTCTGTAATCTTGGGGTAAGTTTCATAACCTCTCTGGACCTCAGATTGCAAATAGTCATGTAATTTCTTATTTGAAGGGTTTGCTCTGTTTTGTTTTGTTTTTCTTTTTTAGTAAGGAGAGGGAGAGAGACATCATAGAAATCTTTTCCCTAAAAATATACATTGTTTGGGTGGGAAGAGATTCCAGAGGTCATTTAATGTAACCTTCTACCAAAGAAATTAAGGCCCTAAAGATGAGATGATTTGCCCAAGGTCCCGCATCCAGCTGAATGGAGAGCCAGGTCTAGAAGCCAGTGTCCCCAACTCCTTTCTACGCCATACACTGCTGGCGCCCACCTCCATCCTCTTTAAAATTCTGCTAACCCTCTAATCCAGCCATGATAACTTCAGTAATCCCTGTCTCCCACCCTCCTTACCTTTCTTTCCCTGTTTTTATCACTTCTGATTAAAACAGTAGCTAAAATTTTCAAACACTATATTCTAGGTTCTGTGCTAAGCATTTTACAGTTAGTATCCCATTTAATCCTCACAGCAAACTTGTAGGGTCAGTTCTACAACCATCCAAGTTTATAGATGGAATAGCTGAAGCTTAAAGGATTTACATAATTTTCCCAGTCACACAAGCTGGTAGAGTTCAGAATTAGATTTATAACTCAACTCCTATCTGACCTCCAAACCTATCCACTTCACTTTTCTGTCTGTGAATACAGTACTTAGTCATCCATCCATTCATTATCTGGGTTCTTACTAGCACCTACTAGTGCTAAGCACTGTTCTGGGCACTATATGAAATAAAAAGAAAGGGAAGACCCTATTCTAACAGGAGATACAGAATCTATAAATGTAAAACAACTAGAACACATTTCAAGGCAATATATATGACATAGGAATTCAAAGTAGTTCTTTTTTTATGTTAGTAAACTAAAAGCTTTTCAAAGGCAGGGTTTCAACCTACAGTTTCTAGAATACAGTGGGCTCTAGATAGACAATGGAAATAATCTTTTTTGTCAGACAGAAAATCGATGTTGGCATTGAAAAAGCAGGTTTACTGCTGAGAGTCTAACTTAAGTTCTCTGTTTGTACAGAACTTTCAGATCCCACTAAAATTGTGTCAACGGACTACCAGCAACAAGAAAACTTGAGTATCTACTATATGATAGGTACAATGATGGGTGCCTGGAAGATAGAAAGACAAGAAGACAGTGGGAACACTCAGACCAATCAGAGGTAAAGCTGAACTGGGGTGTGCATAGTGCCTTATTGCTGATGTGGTCAGAAGGGGCTAGGCTTTAGGATTATCTGAAGCATCTTGGGGAAAGAGAATTATCTTTTAATGGGAAGTGGAAAATGACAAACTTGGTATTTGGAGGGTTTCAAAAGAGGAGAGGAAGTTTGGGGTTTGAAGTGAGGACTCAGTAAGCCAGGCAGCCCTCCAGGCTTCTCACCAACCTCTCCATTTAGGCGCAGGCTCCCTTAAGATGGGAATTTGATTTGTCTTCATTGCACTAGTGTGCACTGACTCACTCCTGGATCTCAACACCTTTATGAGAGAATAGTTTAACTATTTGTATTGCTTTGTTAGACTTTGGAGTTATTCAGTCAACTTAAAATCTTAAAGTCAATACATTTAAAACCAGTTTGGTCTGTGGCCCAATTTAGTTTGACCTGAGCCGCCCAAGTTTCCTCACTGGAGACCCCTTTAAAGCTGTTGATCATGGAATGATCATGTTATGTTGACTGTCATGTTGAGATCATGTTGACTGTCATCAACAAGTGGAATCATTTCTTCCAAAACTGACGTTGGGTGATGACTTCCTTTCCACTGGAACTTTATATCCTTCAATCTGGAGTTTTATGATGCAAGAAGATAACAATGACAGCAACAAATGGAGTTTCCTGGAGAGAAGTAGAATCTTCCTTCTTTAGGCATTTCGCTTTCTCAACACTTTAGACAATAGCTTTAAAACATTGAAATATGCCAACTGGCCTCCAGAAAATGAAAATAAATGGCCTCCCAAGATCCTCCCCAGTCTCAGCATTCAGAGATGCTTCATATATATACTAATTAATTTTCCCATCAGCGTTTTCATTAGCCGGTAGGGCTGTAAAGTTACAACCCCTTTGTGAAAGAACTGAAATTGAACTGGTTTTTACAACATGGCGGGCTTCTAGAGGGCCCTTTTGCCATCTTCCTAGAAGCTCCAGCTCTCCTGTCAGGCTGCCTCTTCTCTACAAGGGTCTGCTCTGTGGAGCTTTCTGAACTGCAAATGCAGAAATTTCCCGACTTTGTGGGCAGTGTGTTGGTAATTCTGTGGTATGCAGTGATCTCTGTTACCATGCGACCAAAGCTGAGGTCAACTATGGTTCCCCATCAGTGACCCACAACAGTTTTCATGCCTTTCACTGCAGTCAGTCTATTTTGAAGCGCAGACACTTTAACATTTTTAAAGGGAACCAGAATTATCATTCAGCTGATGAACTGCCACACAGACAGACATTTTCTTATGATTCATTGAAGTGCAGGTCCTCAGAGGTTATGCATTCCATCTCAGTGTATTAAAGAGAGTGAAGACAAATAGATCAGAGAACAAATCAAACGTTGCACATCAGAGATGCCAAGTTCAAGAGAATAACCTTCTAATATTAATATATGGGCTATATAACCCACTGGGCAAAAACATGTTTTATTCAGGAAACCAACAAATCCAAGTAATCTCTCAATAGAAAGCCATTTATAGGTCATTTGAAAATTGAATCCATAATCTTTAATAAAGCTTATTTATACCAACGATGAAGCAATCTCAAATAAATAAAACTGAAAGCAGTGATAAATTAGCTCCCTAGCCTTTATATGTTTATTACATTGTAATCATTCAAACCCACTGAGGTCAAATTTGTCTTACCAATTTCCTAAATTCAATCCAGTGAGCTCCTGGTCCTTACACAAAGTCAATTCATATTCAAGTGACAGCAAGAAAAATCAATATTATGCTGGGTTTTTTACCATCCAGAGGGACATTACTAAGTGTAAGTAATAATACAAGCTTTTACCATCCAGAAATCTATTATTTATATGTAAATTCTAGCCACATGCTCTGATACCCTTAAAATGGCAATGAAATAAACAGCTGACCCTGGGGAATATGTCATACCCAACATGGTAGAAAAGATCCCTAGGGCCTTAGTCAGGAAATAAAGAGCTGTGCTAGAATTTTATTGAAAAATCGTGATGACAAAGCCCTTTCCATTTAAAAATCATAGTCCATCAACGTCATCAAATCAATGGCTGAAAATGAATGGAGAGGGTCTCATTTTGCTTTCTGCTTGGCACCCAGCATTGGGTAACGCACTCACATCACCAGCTACAAATCAGATCAGGACACGGCTCAGAAAACTCCCTAGAATGATGACAGGGTTCCTGTTCAGCAGAAGCCCAAGCCCGGCTGGAGCGTGCCTGAGGCTGCTGGCTGTAGACCTGCTTCTCACTGATCCACAGTCAGTCTGTGAGATGCAGGCTTATCCTGGTAAATGCAACCTGCCTCCTCCGTAGGAGCTCAAACACACGCAGTCTTCCTCCGCGCTGGGGTTGCAAAGGCCTCAAAACATTCATTCCTCCTAAGTCGGCCTTGTTAAATGCGGTGAGGTATTTTTTTCTTAACTAGGATTTTTCAGGTAGAGGTTGCAATTTGAAAGAAGACAAATGAGACGTGGGGCGGTCCCAGGCAGGTCTGAGACCTGCTCTCTAGGACCCAGGCACCGCCCTCCAGTCCACTCCGCCTGGTCTGCGGCGGAGGGAAGCGAGGCAGGAGGATTCCTCGCGGGGGAAAGTGGTAGGAAAGGTAAACAGCGCGCGTGAACTGCCCAGAGCTGCCGAGAGCCAAGAAAGGGGCATTCTCCCCTTCCCGATCCCAGGGCAAATATTTACCCAGCCGGACTCCGGGCTTGCGCAGCGCTCTAGGCACCTGGCAAGGGCCTGGCCGGCCTCGGGTTAGGGCTACGGACGCCTCCCGCTTCACCTAGCTAACCCGGCGAAGAAATGGGGGCAAAGCGTTTCAGAGGCAGGAAAACGTGGTTTGAATGCTCTGGCTCCACGGAACAGCGATGGCCCTTGATTGAGTCACCGACACTGAGCTTCCTCGTTTCCTCGCTGCACCGTGAAGGGTAACAGGGTCTATGCTGGAGGGGGACTGTGAGAGCTAGAGTCAGTGCCCGTCGACCGCCTGGCACCGCAGAAACCTGTTTTCCAGCATCCTGCCCTCACTGTCCCCACCCTTCCCGGACTCTATTGGGCAGGACGTTCTGCATCCAGCAAGGCAGCCCTTTGTCATCCCCCTTCCTGGGGCTTGTCTTATTTCCACGTCAAAGTTGCAAGGTCCTTGGGAGCAGCAGCTACGGCCTGCCCAGCTCTGCAGGTCCCCCAAGAACAGCCCCAGTGTCACTGTGGCCTCCTGAATCGCACGCAGCTGCCTCCTCAGAACAGAGGAGAAAGAAGCCATCGCTCTCTCCCCCTCTTCTCTCTCTCTCTTCTGCAGCAGTCAGGCCGGCAGCCAGAAAAAGCCCAGTATGTCCGTCCAACGTTTCCTGCAGCCTCCACGCACCCGAGCAGAGGCGGACAGGATGAGGGGAGGAGCGACTTCAGACCACTGGCTCCTGAGCTGCACCCCTTCTACGTTCCCTGAGGGGAGTCCTCTGGAGGGTGGAGGAGGGGAGAGGCACCCTATAGGCAAGGGTACAGAGAGAGAGCTCCCGGCCACTGCTCAGTCTGTCCCCTCCCCCAGCATTAAATCAAGAAGATGTTCCCAAATTCACAGCACTGTTCTTCATTGTGGGTGGAATGAGGGGTACGAGCTCCCTTTCCTGAGCGCTGGTGGCCCAGGCCCTGTACATGATGGAGGTGGTTTACTCAGAACATGAGGAAGCAGGGTGAATCTGTAAAATCCCATTTTACAAATGAGGAAAGTGAGGCTAAGAAAGGTTAAGTGGTTGCCCCAAGTCACAGCCAGAAAATGCATGAACTGGGATTTGGGAGCTCCAGGCGGTGACTCTGGAGCTCACCCCCTCAGCTCCAGAAGGCTTCCTGCTAGCAGGTGGCAGGGAGGGAGCTGACTCACAGCTTTTGATTCGTTCAGTTTTTTCCTGCATTAGTGCTGTTACTTCAGCCTGATAAACAGATACCACAGTTCCCATCTCTCACTTTGCAAAAAACAGCCACAGGAGGCTGCTTGCCCACAAGCCCAGGAGTCACAGCATGTCCAGGTAACACACTGACACAACAGCTTGTGGGTAAGTGAAAAGAGAATGTTCCAGTCCCTAGAGATCTTCTAAATCAAGGATTCTTAACCTGGAGTTCAAGGTAGACCTCAGGGGGATCTGTAAAGCCCCAAATTTGTATATACAAACATTTTCCTAGGGCAGGGGTGCAGACCTTTCATCAGATTCGCAAAGAGGCTTTAAGCCCCAAAGGGCTAAGGACTGTGCAGGATCTGGCCAACGAGGCCTCACACTCCCAGGCTCCTGTTGATTCATGAGGCAGCACAATCTGTGATGGAGAAAACCCAGAGCTAAACACCAGAAGCAGAATCTGAGCTCTGAATCTTCTGGCAAACATTTTAAAGGCTCATGAATTATTAAAACAGCTAATTAAGTCAACCTTCACCAGAGAATATTTGCTTTTTCCCCTCATCGTTGAGCTCCCTGTGAAATTCGAGTTCATTTCATCTTAAGCACAAGGTCATTTCCCTTTATTCTCTCTTAGCTGGTCTAGGAAGAACTTGGAGTGGCCTACTGTGTTGAATAGTAGCAGCCTGCTATATACACCTCAGTGTACACAACTGGGAGGCTCTTAACCCATTTTCTCTCCTTTACCTGATACAATTCAGTTCCATGCAGTGAGCCTCCCACCTTAATCACAATCCTTCTGTTCTGTCAGGCCTCTCACTCAGTGATCCACATCAGCCACGCCTGCTGCCACATCTTCCCTTCTTACCAGGACAGTCCTGCCCTTGGAATGCTGTGAGTGAATGGCCTTGAACCAGAAATATACAACAGTCATCGAATCAGCTTAAGTTCTTAGGGTAAACTGGTTTCCCTACAATGTGGAGCACTTCCTCCCTCTCCTCTATACCTAAATCATACTTTCAGGACAGTGGTCCTCTAATTCTGCATCCTTGATGAAGTCTTGTTATTTCATCTTTGTCAGTTTCATCTATTTCCAACTAGATTGTAAATCCCTTGAGAGCAGGAACTTTTTTTTTCTTCTTCTAATATATTTACTAACAAGTTTTATATCAAGCTTGTTGTTGTTGCTTAGTCACTAAGTCGTGTCTGACTCTTTGTGGCCCCATGGACTGTAGCCCGCCAGGCTCCTCTGGCCATGGGATTTCCCAGGAAAGAATACCAGAGTGGGTTGCTATTTCCTTCTCCAGGGGATCTTCCCAACCCAGAGATCAAACCCCAGTCTCCTGCTTGGCAGTTGGATTTTTTATCACTAAGCCACCAGGGAAGCTCTTATATCAAGCTAGATACCATGTTAAAAACTCTGTGTATCAAGAAGTTCTCCCCACTTTCACAGTCTTTGAAGTTGACCCCTTGCCAACAGGGTCCATTGCAAAAATGAAAATGTAGGGCCCTGGCCAGGAGTGAGGAAATCAACTTCCCCCTTCTCGTAGGCCTGCTGCCCCAACCCATGGTCAACAAGTGCTTCCCTGGGAGATTGCAGCCTCCATGCTGGCTGCACTTGGTATCCAGATCTGCAACCGCCCTCTGCGGCATTGTGAGCCCAGAGCAGAGACTCCTGCCCCCTCACCCTACCATGAGATGCCATGAGCATACACCCAACTTGGACCCTCCCCACACCTGTGTCCAGGTCCCTGCCAGGAACAGAAGGTGACAGTGGCATGAAGAGACAGTCAAGATCTGTCAGGAAGGCGGGAAGTCTAGAAGACAGGACTGTAGGAAAGTAAAGGCTGCAGTCCCTGGACTCATGCTCCATTGTCCGATAGACTTCACTTCCAGAAATGAAATCAAAGATAAAATTACCAACAATTTCAAGATGGTGAATGGTGAGCATTAAAACTCAAGTGTACGGCACTTCTGAGTGGGAAGCTCTGGGTAACAGCGCTGGAGGCACGCCCATGAGGCCTGCCTGCAGTTTCCTGAAATCTTTGCCATGACTCTACCTGTAAAAGTACAAAGGAACATTGGGTGATTCACTTAGGGATGCAGAGACTTACCCTAACAGCTATGGATACCACCACTTACCTCATCTACTATCTTGTATGTATATATAAGATTCATGACTTGGAAATACATCTGTAGGGATGAGTAAAACTGGCCAACAAGGCACTCATTTAATATTTAGCAATCAGATACAAGGCTTTGGTGGGAAATTCTGAGGGCTTTTTAATTTTAAAAAGATTGATTTAGCCATGACCTATGTTCCCTTTCCCCACTGAACCCATTCTCCTTTTCACCTTCCGCAAAACTCAATAATCTTTACTGATTACCAATCATAAATGAAATGGTGAAAACAAATGTTAGTCAATGTCTATTAGGCCTCAACAAAATTAATATAGTGTCACACTTTGGTTTTAAACGCAGTGTTAACCACTATAAGCTGTGTACTATTTTTCTCTCCCTCACATTTTTAATTCATGACTGTAGCTGAATCTTTATCCTAAAAAGATTTTTAAAAGGTTGATTGATCCAACTGGCACTGGCCTGGATTGGGTCCCATGATAGATAATGCTTTTTTTTTTTTTGTAAACACAAGCAAACAATCCCTCTCCTCAATAACTGAAGTCTTGATAGAGTGAGGCTGCCGTCAAGAACTGAGTTTCTGAGCTGGGCTGGGACAGGGCCTGCTGCCAGTTTGCACGGATGGCGTCTGGGGAAGGAAACTGGGTGCATCAGCTGATTCTGAATTTCTCTTTTTTCCTTTCAAGCATCCTGAGATTTTGACTGGCTGTGTGTGCCTCACCCAGCACCCAGCTGCTGGGTTGACATCTGTGAGCTGCTAATTGGTTGGGGAGTTTCGTAGCCCACAGGAGTGAACTAAGCTGCCCAAGAACTGTAACAGAACAAGGTCTCAAAATGGAAATGAGCTGCTAGGATGCAGGACAGTTTTGCATGTTGGTGTCTGAAATCCGGGGAACAAGTTCCTCTGTGGTTGCTAGTTCCTACTCATCTGCAAGTATTTCCAGGGACAGAGAAGATTTTATTTATCTCTTGGTGCCTACTATTGAGTTGGCCAAAAAATTCATTTGGGTTTTTTCCATATGATCTTACGGGAAAACTCGAACTTTTTGACCAACCCAACACACAGTTAGCATCCAGTAAGTGCTTATTGAATTGACACAGCCCCAGTCCTCTTTCCTTTTCTTCGCTGTGCCTCCAAACCCTTCCCCTGGGAACTAACATTAGTACCGCTGGCTGCATCCTTGCTAGAGATTTTCTAAGAAAACCTTTCCCTTTACTTCACAGGTCTGGTGATGAGGCATTGGCACTTAAAATTTTTTTTTGTTTAATTTTATTTATTTATTTATTTTTGGCTGTGCTGGGTCTTTGCTGCTGCGAAGGCCTTTCTCTAGTTCCAGAGCGCAGGGGTCGCTCTCTAGTTGTGCTGAGGTTTCTCACTGCGGTGGCTTCCTCTGTTGCAGAGCATGGGCTCCAGGCGCAAGGCCTCAGTGGCTGTGGTGCACAGGCTTAGTCGCTCCTCAGCCCTGGGATCTTCCCAGATCAGGGATCAAACCCATGTCTCCTGCCTTGCCAGTCGGATTCCTTACCACTGAGCCACCAGGGAAGTCTCACGCTGTCCCTTTTAACATGCTTTCCATGCCGATAAGAGCCCAGTAGATTTCTTCCTTTCTAGGTATCCATATTATAGAGGTAACCTCTCATTGTAGGGGTCCCTAGAGAAATGGGGTGATCCCTTTCCTCACTGGCTCAGGAGATCACAAGTAGGATCTATGGACCTTTTGTCTGTGGGTTGTTTCTCTAAGCTGAGACAGAGAATTAAATTATAGGCCCAAATTCCCATTAAGCCAATATTTATTTTCCCTGTGCTTTCATGGAAAGCAGCAATAAATCTTGCTTTGTGGGGTCTTTACCTCCTTATTCAGTTCCCTCAGCTAATAAAATCAAGACTATTCCTGAAATTAGATTAAATAATTTGACTCTGCTTCTAGAAGTTTCAGAGCTCTCATTGACCTTTCTTGAAGAAGCAGAAGCTATCTTGTTTTCTTTTCTCTCCCAGTGGCCTATGAATATCCTGTCATTTAAAGAGCAGAAATAAAAAGGATTGAGATAGAAAAGGCAGTAAAACTGGTTGTTAGCTTCCACTAATTAGTTATTAATACATGGTCCCAAACTCTCTCCAGGCCTCAGTTCCCTTTCTGTAAAATTTAGGACTCAGAAGAAAAAGTTATCTGTAATGGTCCCTTTTGACTTCCAAAATCTAGGTATCTCAGAGGATTAAAGCCTTCATGCATAGACTGTAATTCTCCAGACCTAACAAAAATGTTTTCTTTGTGATGAGAACATTTTTTTTCTCTTCTTTATTAAAAAAAATAGAACAGAACAAAATGAGCTCAGATCATAAATTCAGCTGATTTCTTTCTAAACCACAGGATTCATTTTCTGAAATTGCTGTCTTTTCCTTCAAAAGCCTCAGCAGTCCTCAGCCTCGTCAGCCAGTTCCATCACTTTTATATGAGGTCGGTGCAATGAGGAGGCCTTAGAGCAGGGCTGGAATGAGCAGTGACAGAGCACAGATATGGCTATAGAACCCCCAGGAGGCCAAATTGCCCTCCTTCCATCATCTCCTAACATCTAGAACCCAGTCCAGAATCTGAGTGAACAAAATGCTGTTTGCCAATCAACCCATTGATAATGATTTTTCCAGTGACTATTATGTTCATTAACCTATTGATCCCTCATATTCACAACCCCAACAATCATTCTGGCCTTAGTTTTTAAAGTCGTAGAAATATATATTACTGGGATTTAAGGATAAAATTTCCATAAAAGTAGATCATCTCAGAAGACTCTAGAGATTAGGAACATGAACACTGTAGCAGTCAGGATAAGTTCAAGTTCTGATCCCACCATTTACTATGAATAGCTGTATGAGCTTTAAATTCCCTAAGTTTCTACATCCTCATATGTAAAATGAGGATAATAAATAATATCTACTTCATAGGGTGGGACAAGAAGTAATTGAAATAAATTATGGAAAGAGCTTAGTAAAGTATCTGGCGCATAGTAAATGCTCAATAGATTCTGTTATTATTAATAGCGATACTGCATGAATAATACGTAAGTGAAATGTCCCATTTTTGCCCTAATCTAGAGAAGTTACGTGGCCTTGGGCATCACATACCTTTCTGGACTTCTCTTGGGTCCCTGAAGCAAAGGTAAAGTGGGGAAAAAATGCCTTTACAGTTTAATCAATGAAAGTAATAATAAATTTCTTTAAAATATCTAAAATGATAGTTTAATGTAACAATAGCTTACTTCAAAGAGACAGAGAAGAAAATAATTTAAACGATTAAAAAAATTAAGAAGGTCTTAAACCTAAAAGGGAAATAATGATTTTGGCCCTCTGTTGATTACCTGGGTGAGTTTCGACTCTCATCCTTGCTTGGGATTGATGCCCTGGCTCTAGCCAATTAGAGAAGCAGTGAACCACAGAAGAAGGGAGAGGATAAGGACTGCCACCGGCTATGGCACCACATGGCCTAAAATAACCCAGGACTCAGTAATGCCTGTTTGACTGAAAGCATTTAATCTTCTATCACCCCTACTCCCTGGAAATCAGATGGTGTTATAAACCCAGAGGGCTAAGGTAGATGAAACACAGCGACTCATGCTAAGTGGGGACGATGCTCTGATGAAACAGCAGTCTTAGTTTGCACTTTCGAATTCAGATCCACAGTGAGATGATGTTCATAAACTCCCAGGGGTCAGGGGGTGGCCCAAAAGACCCCAGAGAATTTGTGTTCAGGTTTGTATCTGCATTAGCTCCTAATGAAAGCCGATATGGTATTGGCTATAACTACCAGAGGGTTCCTAATGGGATTTACTTATGTTACAGAATCAACAGTAGGTTCAATCTGCCCCCAGTCAGACAGGAATAGATAAACGCAGAAGTGCAGAATTGCTTCATCCAAGTCTGGCTCCAAATTGTGAAATGTCTCAGTCTGAGGTGTTGCCCAAGCAACCCTTGAAACAAGCTTGCCAAGCTGGCTGGCTAGATCCAGAGATGGAGATGACATTCGTGGAAAGGGAAATTTTGTCCACCCAGAAATGAAGACAGCAGGCAGACAGACCCAGTCAGCCACTCAGGTACAGTGAGAAACCATTTGAATTGAAAAAAAAAAAATGCAAATCATAACTAAATTACTGGAGGGAGGACATAGCAGAACAGGAAATGTACATGCAGATAAGTGAAGCCTCCATTAATGGTTTCCCTGCACTTATCAGAAGGGGTTTCAATTAACCTGATGAAGACCAAGGCAATCACAGTAGGAAGAAGGATGGATTTAGGATTAATCTCCTGTTGTTTCCTACAGTGATTTATGAGGGAAATGCTTCTGATGAGCCAAGCTGGGATGAACCCCAAGTTGATTAGATTTAAAAAAAAACAAAACCTTAAAAACATTGATTCCCAAACCTAGCTACACGTTAGAATCATTTAGGGATCTTTATAAATTTCCAAAGCCCAAACCATACCACAGCTCAGTGACATCATGATCTCTAGGGGGTGGGACACAGGCATTTGTATTTTCCGAAGCTCCCCTCGAGTCTAAGGTGCAGACAAGCTTGCAAACCAGTCTGATGGGCACATACATACACTGTGGAGATTTGTTAGGAGATGGCCTGTTGGGTTAAAGGGAAATAAATACAGTCCTTAAGAAATGACAAGAAATTAGCCTGCCTTAAAACAGAACAGGAGGCATGTCTCTCACTTCCTTTATTTGTAATTTTAAAAAATGTGTGTTAGCGTCCAAGAGGAATGGATGAAGAGACAGAGCCACATTCAAAACAGAGAAATGGGCCCAAGATGGCGATGGAAGAGAGTCCTGAACGCACCTCCTCCCACGAACACACTGAACGTACAGCTACATATGGAAGAACTTCCTCTGAAAAAAAAAAAGCCTCAAAACGGGCTGAGTGACTCCTACGCAGCTGGGAAATGAGAGGAGGTGCACATCGGATGAAGCTGCTGTCACTGCAGCAGGAAAATGCCTAGAGTGTTTCACCTCTAAAGATGAGCAGGAATTTTCCTAATTACGACAACACTGTGGACCAAGAAAGGGAGCTGTGTGGATCCAACACGGACACTGTCTTGCCTAGATATAATCTTTCCAAGTTCAACGTCATCCAGCTCTTAAAAACGGGAAATGAACCTGTTGGCTCCATTTTAATTCTGTCAGTGGCATCTTGGGGTTAAAAGCACAAACTCTGGACTGATGGATGTGGTCTCAGGTAAGGAGACCACACATCACAGACACTCTCCCTATCCCCACACCACAAATAATATGTCACAGAATCAACCTAAGTCTAATGATCCCTTCAGAAGAAACAGGGCAAGATTTTTGAATTGATAAATTCTCTTTCTGAGGTTCAAGTTGTAAAAACCATATGATCTTTGAGCTTCTGAGAAACACATTTTCTACCATGTGTAGAGGTCAAAGCAGTAAATCAACTCAAAGAAAGGCATGGAGATTACAGCCTTAATTTCACTGCCTTTCCCATAACACATGATCCATGAGGCAATGAATCTCAGCCAAAAATTATACCCAGAGGCAGAAACTGTTACCTGGTAAAACAGACTAAGATAAAGATGTGTTTTTAGTGTGGATTCATCTTATCATGGCTCCTATTTGCATATAATAGCATTCCTCAACATATTATTCTTCTTCAAGAAAAAGTGAAAAACGTATGCTTAACACATAGAAGTGGCTGCTGATCTTCAACCAACTTGGAAAATTGGAAAGTTTTTCAGAATGCAAGTCTCAGCTCCTGCACTCAGCCAGTTGTGAGGACCACAGCATTTCCCTTATGTCAACCCTGGATATGTTGAGAGTAGTTGAAGAATCGGTGAATGTTACATGTGGAAATCTGGGAAGTGTTCAGCCACTCAGGACAGTGTCTGAAGGGAGAGGTTCAGCCTGCAGGCTTTGTTACCTAGCCTTCTGCCATTGCTCACAGGGAAGGAAGATGGCGGTGGATTCTGAGGAAGCTTCCCTCATGGAGCAATGCAGGAGAAGCAATGCAGTTGCTGTGGTTGGGACACAGAACCTGGGCCGTTTTCCCCACCTCCTAGATGGAAGCAGAGTCTTAATCTGGGAAGGAAGGGTAATAGAGAGTATCACTCTTGAGGTACTGGGGAAGGGGAGTACACACACACACACACACACACACACACACACACACACACACACACTTCTATCCCCAGGGGAGAGGCAGAAACATGTACAAGAGTAACTACAGCGACAGGCAAGGCTGAACATGCCACACCGTGACACCAGCAACACAGGGCCTTCCCAAGCCTGAATATTAACCAGATCCTCAGAAATACTCCCCTGCTCCCCACCACTGGGCCACTGAGCATCAGTTATAAGCAGCAGGGGGACGCTGCCAGGAGAGCTGGAAGAGAGACTCTTATTAAACTGAAGCACAGCATGGGGCCAAGAACTAAAACAAATTCAAAGACACACGAATTAAAACCTTTTGGAAAACCAGCCTCTCCCTAAACATAAGACATCTCTCTGTGTCTTGAGGTCTGTGGTATGCTCAGGGTAACCATAGCAATAACAAACCTCCAAGGCAGCCTAACTCATGAGGCATTAACAAAAAACCAACACTGAAGTCCTAGCAGAAGAAAAGGCATAACCCTTTCCAAACGACTTTCCTCAGTCCCCACCTACCAACACCATCTGTCTAACATGTAAGCCAAAAACTGCAAGGTAGAACCCCAGGGTTGCCTTCACCGTCGTGCAGTCATGGTGTGGGGGAGGACCGCTCACCGTGCCCAGAAGAGCCCAGCCCTTTCCTGCATGTTCACCCAGGCTTCCACCTTACATTGAGTTGTCCTGTCTCCTTACAGAGCTGGAACTGTGGTGAATTTTCCAAGGCATCCGTCCTATCCCAGCATACCCTCTGAGACACCCCAAGCCACAGAGGAGTCTGCAGAGGGCCCCAGCTCTCAGGGGCTCTCTAGGTTTTTAATACAGTCATAATATATCTTAAAAGAAAAAAAAAAAAAAACGAGTTAAATCCAAGTAATATTAAGTGAGGACTTTGAACTTGATGTCTGAGGGTGGGATAGAAATCAAGAGAGTTCACTGTCATTTTAGATACAGCAATTTCTATATTTTTGCCTCATAGAATGTTCACATCCATGACCTAATTTTAGCTGGTGTCTCTGTGAAGTAGGCAGAGAAAGTATTATTTTTCTCTCCCACTTCCACAGATGGGAAAACAGATCAAGAGCATCTCATGATTTAGTCAGCATTGCAGAGCGAAGTGAGTACAGGAATAGGACCAGAATTTGGTTCCACAAAACTCCCTGTTGAGTGTCCTTTTTGCCACGCCATGTTACCTTGCTGCCCTTGAACAGCTCTGTGAGACTGGGAAAGGTTACTGTGATCACCAAATCAGGAAAACATGACACGTGGGGAGCTGAACGAAAGAGTTCTGCTATTGGGGGGAAAAATCTAGAACAGATGCCAAGAGACACATCAAAGTGGTAGCAAAGTGCTGGACACCCTGCCCTTGAGGGTGTTTCATGAATATTAGATGAAGTTAATATATTCGATTTGCCTCCAAGTGTACATTGGGTTGGTGGGCAAAGGCAATGTCAGTGAGGACACAAGAACAGATTTTTAGGAGAAAAAAAAAATGGAAGCGGTCTTATAGATATTTTCTTCTGGCCTACAGTGTGCAAGCCCCTCTTCAGTCAAGTAGGTGGTGAGAGTAGCCATGAATTGTTGCTGCCCTGGATTCTATTATGTGCAAGAAATAGAAATTCGCCAGAGTTGGCTCACCCGTGTTAGGATGGAAGGTGATTTACAGACCCTAGGGGCGAAAATGCCTCAGGCCCAAGGAAAACTCAGAACTGGGAACTTGTAACTGTCAGAAACTCAGGGGACATGTGTTCTCCCCAGCTTTTATTTCTGTTTCTCCCTGAGTATTTGTGTCCATTCTTTTTCCCTAGGCTCTGCTACTCTGTCCACATGTAGGACCAAAGACAGGCCCCCACAGCTCCTAAAGTTCATATCTCAGCCATATGAACCCAGTCTCTCTCCCCTCCATCCCTCTTTCTCAAACAAAGCTCCCATGGAAGGAACTCTTTGGGGCCAGATTGGCTCAGGAATTCCTGACCCAATCAACTGTGACCAGGAGTCAAGGTCCCATTAGACATAAACAGCTGTTGGGAGTCACTCTCTACAGCTGACAATAAGGCATTTGTAGATAGGAATCATTTAAGCTGAGCATGTACTTTGAAATATATCTAACACTCATCCCCACTAGGATGGCTATGCTAAAAAAAAAAAAGGAAAATATAAAATGTTAGCAAGAATGTAGAGAAATTGGAATCCTCATATAATGTAAATGCTATATGAATATAAATGTAAAATGATGCAATTGCTAAGGAAAACAGATTGATATTTCCTCACTAGATTGAACATAGAGAAGGAAATGGCAACCCACTCTTGTATTCTTGCCTGGAAAATCCCATGGACAGAGGATCCTGGCAGGCTACAGTCCATGGGGTTGCAAGAATCAGACACGACTGAGTGACTAAATAACAACAACCACAGCAATAGACATAGAATTATTATATGACTCAACAATTCAACTTCTAGATATATACCCCAAAGAATTCAAAACAAAGTGTTCAAACAAAAAGTCATTCACAAATTTTCATAGCAGCACAATTCACAAGAGCTAAAAGGTGAAAACAACCCACATGTCCATTAGTTGATGAGCAGCTAGACAATGTAGTATAGCTGTTCAGTCATACAATGGAATACTATTTGCCCATAAAAAAGAAACAAAGTGGTGCATGTTACACCAGGAATGAATGTGCAAGCCATTATGCTAAGTGAAATAAACCAGATATAAAAGACACATATTGTATGATTTCTACTATATGAAATATTCATACCAGGCAAATCCACAGAGACAAAGCAAATTAGTGGTGCCCAGAAGCTGGGGGAGACAGGAATAAAGAATGACTGCTTCATTCTTCATTGGGTATAGGGTCTCCTTTTGAAGGTGATAAAAATGTTCTGAAGCTAGAAAGTCGAGAAGGCTGCACAGCATTGTGAAGGCACTAAATGTCATTGAGTTGTACACTTTAATTCTTTATTTTATATGTGTTTTACCACAATTAAAATATTTTTATATAAATACACATACACACACACACACACACACACACATATATATAACTTCCCTGGTGGCTCAGACGGTAAAGCGTCTACCTCAGTGTGGGAGACCTGGGTTCGATCCCTGGGTCAGGAAGATCCTCTGGAGAAGGAAATGGCAACCCAGTCCAGTACTCTTGCCTGGAAAATCCCATGGATGGAGGAGCCTAGTAGGCTCCAGTCCCTGGGGTCGCAAAGAGTCGGACATGACTGAGCAACTTCACTTCATTTTACTTCATATATATATAATCACCTGACTATGCTCTGAGAGATGGGAATACCAGACCACCTGACCTGCCTCTCGAGAAATCTGTAAGCAGGTCAGGAAGCAACAGTTAGAACTGGACATGGAACAACAGACTGGTTCCAAATAGCAAAAGGAGTACCCCATACATACAAGGCTGTATATTGTCACCCTGCTTATTTAACTTATATGCAGAGTACATCATGAGAAACGGTGGACTGGAAGAAACACAAGCTGGAATCAAGATTGCTGGGAGAAATATCAATAACCTCAGATATGCAGATGACACCACCCTTATGGCAGAAAGTGAAGAGGAACTAAAAAGCCTCTTGATGAAAGTGAAAGAGGACAGTGAAAAAGGTGACTTAAAGCTCAACATTCAGAAAACGAAGATCATGGCATCCGGTCCCATCACTTCATGGGAAATAGATGGGGAAACAGTGGAAACAGTGTCAGACTTTATTTTTTTGGGCTCCAAAACCAGTGCAGATTGTGATTGCAGCCATGAAATTAAAAGATGCTTACTCCTTGGAAGAAAAGTTATGACCAACCTAGACAGCATATTCAAAAGCAGAGACATTACTTTGCTGACTAAGGTCCGTCTAGTCAAGGCTATGGTTTTCCCAGTGGTCAGGTATGGATGTGAGAGTTGGACTGTGAAGAAGGCTGAGCGCCGAAGAATTGATGCTTTTGAACTGTGGTGTTGGAGAAGACTCTTGAGAGTCCCTTGGACTGCAAGGAGATCCAACCAGTCCATTCTGAAGGAGATCAGCCCTGGGATTTCTTTGGAAGGAATGATGCTAAAGCTGAAACTCCAGTACTTTGGCCACCTCATGTGAAGAGTTGACTCATTGGAAAAGACTTTGATGCTGGGGGGGATTGGGGGCAGGAGGAGAAGGGGACGACAGAGGATGAGATGGCTGGATGGCATCACTGACTCGATGGATGTGAGTCTGAGTGAACTCCGGGAGTTGGTGATGGACAGGGAGGCCTGGCGTGCTACGGTTCATGGGGTCGCAAAGAGTCGGACATGACTGAACGATTGAACTGAACTGAATGCTCTGAGAAGACCAATCACATCTACTACCCTGGAGTAGTCTAGCTGAGACTAGTAACTAATACATTAACGCATTTGCTCATTCAGTAAACATGAATGAATTGAGCAAGCTGTGCCAGGCCTATGGGAGCTAAGAAGCCCAGTCCCCAACATCAAGGGGCTGACAGGTTACCGGAGCAGATACAAAGAGATAGATAATTTCAATAAAGTGTGATAAGTGCTAAGACTAAGACATCCTTGCAGTATTTTGAGAATTTAGATGTGGTATGATCATGCAAGACTGACTTACAGATGAGGCCACACCTGAGTTGATCCCCAAGAGATGAACAGGAGCTGTCCTGGTGAGATTGTGAGGAAGGAGAATGGGCATCCCAGACTGAGGACAGAAATGCACGAGGGTGCACGACAAGACAGAAAGCGGCCAGCGGAGGAGAGGGTAAGCCCGTGGCAGGAGAGCACCAGGGAAAAGCAGAGTGTAAGAAGGTGGGAACGGGGTGGGGGTGGGGGGTTGGGGGGGCAGGAGAACCACGTGTTCATAGAGGTGACAATCGAGGGAGAGAAGAGAAAGGAGTCAAAAGTGTCTCAACTTCAGCACAGTCTGGAATCAGACTGAAAATGGCCATGGACCTGACAATGCGTCCCCTGCACACTTTTTTGGTCATGGTGGGTACGGCCTCACCAAGCATACCGTGAGGTTTGGCTTGGGAAGGAGGTCTAACATTAATGGAGAGGGAACATATTTATGTGCTCAGGAGAAAGACAAGATGAGCGAGAGAAAAGGAAGCTAGAGGAGAGAGAACCCATGATGCCAAGGAGGGGCCGAGGCTGAGGAGCTCTCAGAAGAAGTTCCCTTTAGCCATCCCACAGCCTCTCAGATGCAGGGAGGCAGGGAGGGCGAAGCAGGACGGCGGAAGGGCAGACATAAGGCTGAGGGAATTCCTACCTAATGGCCTCTATTTTTTCAACAAAGCTCAAGGAGTGGGAAATGCTAAGAAGAACCACTATGGGGAAAGGACAAGTTTGCTGGCAGGGACTTTAAACGGGTTTCCAGGCTGCTTGGTGGCCCCATGGTGACTGCAGATGACTCTGTAGTAGCGCCAATCTGCGTGGGCTGCGGATTTTCTCCAGCACAGCTCTGGAGCCCAGGAGCCCAGATGTCACAGAGAAGAGCTGGCCTGAGCAGGCTAGGGGACAGCATAGGGGGCAGCAGGACCCGCAGAGAAGAGGGAGGGTTCAGGCAAAGGAGCATGATGGCATGGCTCCTGAAGCCTGGGCTAAACACAGGAGATGAGGAAGTCGGGGGTAGGGTTCTGATTCAATGACAGAACATGGCAAGGGAAAGAGACTGTAGGTTTTATGGAGATTGTAAACCCAGCGTCCTGGGAGGTAGGAGTGAGCAGGCTGAAAGGTGGGAGGCTCTGGTATGAGTGGCCTGGAGAACAATTCAAGGCAATATGTAATCAAGGGCTAAGTAGGATGATATGAAACGTAAGTGGGCTTAAGTGCTGAGGAGGAGGGTGGAGGGACTTCAAATGCAGTGCTCAGTGTGGATGTGGGAGAAATCTAGTGCAATTTGCTGTGTTAACATTTAGAGCCTGCAAGGCACCCCCAGTAGGGAATTTAATAGTATCCTGAAGCCTAGAGGGCACTGGGTGGATCAAACCTGAGATCCAGTTCCTTTCATCTCTTCAGAGGTGGAAAATGAACAATAGGAGAGACTATGAAATATTCTCAATTCTCCCTATGAAATGCTGCTGTGGTGCCCTGAAACGGACCTGGCCTGTTCAATTCACTCCCTGCTTCAAGCCCCCTTTAACACCATGTCCACACTCCCTCTCCTCAGCTGGTCTGGAAATTTCAAGAAGCCTAATGCACGTTGCACACTTCCACAAGATAAGGCCGTGAAGTAATGTGAAAGGTTTGGAGGAATGGAGAGGGGAAAAATCATCAAGGTTGTCTTTGATGAAGACAAGGTTTACAGCATTCACTGTAGTCCACAAGAGCCTGGAGCCAGAGAGGTAAAGTCCTGGCCTGAAGTAGCACAGCCAGTGAGCAGCAGAGGCCAGACCCGGCCATACTCTTTCCTCAAATTAGGTTGTGTGCGGATTTGCTCCAGCACAGCTCTGGAGCCCAGGAGCCCAGATGTCACAGAGAAGAGCTGGCCTGAGCAGGCTAGGGGACAGCCAGACAGGGGCAGTAGGACCCGCAGAGGAGAGGGAGGGTTCAGGCAAAGGAGCATGATGACATGGCTCCTGAAGCTTGGGCTAAACACAGGAGATGAGGAAGTCGGGGGTAGGGTTCTGATTCAATGACAGAACATGGCAAGGGAAAGAGACTATAGGTTTTATGGAGATTGTAAACCCAGCGTACTGGGAGGTAGGAGTGGGCAGGCTGAAAGGTGGGAGGCTCTGGTACGAGTGGCCTGGAGAACAATTCAATTACATATTGCCAGCTGACTTCCTTCCCTGCCCACTCCCTGGTCAGTCAAAACCAGAGCCTCTGTTTCCTTCACCTCTTAAACTCTATGCTGGAATTGAGTATAGTATCTGTGGGTTTTTTTGTTTTGTTTTGTTTTGTTTTCCCAGTACCCATTTCCCCTTCTTTCTTTTGATCTCAACACCTAATTTGACTCTTGTGAAGTACCTTTCCCTACCCTGTCCCCACCCACCCCTCCATCTGGTGGCTCTATCTAGCATTAACCACGTGGCCCAGTGTAGTCCTACTTGCTCTTCCACTGAAATCTGAAACTTGAATCAAGACTGCTAGAGCTATTCATATCATCAACAGGGCCTTGCCTGAAGGTTATCCTGGTTCTAAGATCCCAGACTCATTCTTTCAAAACCCAGTTCTAAAGTTTTTCCTTTTGGTCTGCATATTCTTCCAGAAAAATCCCCATTTGTAACTTTGTGTGAGTGGGATTTGATGCTTGCTGTCCCAAGACCCTGCAGGTCCAGTATCTGCCATTAAATGAAAACAGAGTTAAGACCAAGTTAGGACCAGGCAGTGTCACAGAGTCCATCTGTCAGCAAATCCTCCCAGCACTGTCTTCGAAGCACATTTGTAACTGGAACAATGCCTCTAACCACCATCATTGCCACCACTCTGGTCCAGCCATCAAGGTCTTTGGCCCAGACTATGGCAGCAGCCTCTTTTTGGGGGGCACCCCTTCCACTTGCGCCCCTAGAGTCTGCTCTCCAAGCAGCAGCCAGGGGGATGCTGTGATAGGGTAGGCTGGACCACATCACTCCTCTGCTCATGTCCTCCCAACAGCTCCCTCACTGCCACTCAGAGTAAAGTGAAAGCATTACCCATGACCTTCACATGGTCTGGCCCCATCCTTCCCCCACCTTCCCTGCTCCTGCCCATTCTGACTCCTCTGCCCCCGCTACACAGACATCCTCACTGTTGCTCCAGTACCCAAGGCACACCACTCTCACTTCAGGGCCCCTGCTCATGCCATCTCCCACATGGAGAAGTAAGAAAGCTAGAAAGTAAGCTCCATGAGGGGAAGGACTTTTGTCTGTTCTTTGCTCTATCAAC
The DNA here is from genome assembly GCF_023091745.1 of Budorcas taxicolor. Classification (NCBI taxonomy): domain Eukaryota; kingdom Metazoa; phylum Chordata; class Mammalia; order Artiodactyla; family Bovidae; genus Budorcas; species Budorcas taxicolor. Next base: position 89,076,272 of record NC_068920.1, read on the forward strand.
ACCTGGCAGAGTGTATGGCACAAAATAGGTGTGAACTGGGCAGCCTAGTGCTTCAACCTCCTTTCTCTTCACCGCCACTTTCAATCTGGACTTTGTCAGATTAACCGTAGAACTTTGGGTGGATGGGTTTTTTTTCTCCTGACTGCAGCTATGACAACCAGAATCACTTAAAAAAAAAATAGACTATTTTTCACAGCAGTTTTAGTCTCATAGAAAGATTGAGAGGATACATCTATTGTTGTACAGAGGGAAATATCCCATATACTGCCACACATGCACAGCCTTCCCCATCATCAACATCCACCACCAGAATGGAACAGCTGTCACAACTGGAGATTATATATTGATACATCATTATCACCCAAAGTGGATAGCTAACATTTGAGATCATTTTGGTGTTGTACATTCTATGGGCTGAGACAAATGTATTATACATTGGCATGTCTCTACTATTATGGTATCATACAGAAATAGCTTCATTGCCCTAAAATTTTTCTGTGCTCCACCTAATCATCCCTCCCTCCTTAAACCCTGGCAACTATTGATCTTTTTTATTTTCTCCATAGCTGTGCCTTTTGTAGAATGCCATATAGCTGGAATCATAGAGTATATAGCTTTTTCAGATGGGCTTCTTTCACTTAGTAACATGCATTTAAGGCTTCTCTACATCTCTTCATGGCCTGCAAGCCCATTTCTCTTTAGTACTGAAAAATATTTCATTGTGGGCTTCCCAGGTGGCTCAGAGGTAAAGAATCCTCCTGCCAAGCAGGAGACATGGGATGGATCTTGGGTAAGGAAGATCCCTTTGAGGAGGAAATGGCAACCCACTCCAGTATTCTTGCCTGGGAAATCTCATGGACAGAGGAGCCTGGCGGGCTACAGTCTGTGGAGTCACAAACTGTTGGACACAACTTAGTGACTAAACAACAACAATATTCCATTGTATGATGTACTAGCTTATCTATTCACCTACTGGAGGACATCTTGGTTGCTTCCAAATTTGGGCAATTATGAATAAAGTTGATGTAAACATCAAGTACAGGCTTTTGCATAAACATAAGCTTTCAAATCCTTTGAGTAAATACCAAGGCATGCGATTGCTAGATCATATGGTAACAGTATGTTTACTTTCATAAGAAATTGTCAAGCTGTCTTCCAAAGTGGTTGTAACATTTTGCACCATCAGCAGCAATGAGTGAGAGTTCCTGTTGTCTCATAGCCTCACCAGCATTTCATGTTGCTACTTTTTTGAATTTTGGCCATTTTGGCCATTTAATAGATGGGTAAACAATCACTTTTTATGTTTGTTTCTAGAAGTAAAACTCAAAGGCTACTGAAATATATACACCAAAAAACAGTACTTTTAAAATCAAAGAGAAACAGAAATAAAAGTGCATAAACGTATAAATATATCTTTCTAAACCAATAAAAGCCCAAAAGTGTGGACTTTGTGGGATCAGGGTTCTTAGGGGAGCAGGGCTGGTAGGGAGATTGCCTTACGCAAATTCCCCAGAACCCTTTCTTGGAAACGTTTCACTTTGCTTCAACACTGCCTAGCACTGGAGAAACCTACAAGCGTTCTAATTGCCCTTGAAGATGGTTGCTTCCTGGAACCACTTTATAAGTTATGAAAACAGACAACCAGGATATTTTTATCTATTCCATGGCAGGCACCTGAGAGACAGCTGCCCCAGCTGCAAACCCGTTGGAAGACCTTCAGGTCCCTACTACCAAAGAATCTGGCAATTTTCAGGGTCCCTAAGGGACAACATACATCTTTAGCTTGTCCAGCTTGTGGTCCACTCTAACCCCAGGTTAGTAGCTGTCCTTGACCAGTACTTGCCAGCCTTGCCCACGTAGTTTAAAATGGTCTGTATGCATGATGTCAGGATTTGAATCAAATCAAACCCACAAGGCTTCAATGTACCACCTTATTACATGGCCAACAATATTTTGCTTGTGTAATCAAAACAGTGATTATGAAAGAAAAGAAGAATTACTGACTCTATTAAATATGACAGCATATAATACAGTAACATGCAGTATTAATATTTATACACTGAGGTCCCCAGTGTTGAAGGATGTGAGTCTGGAGTGAAATGGCCATAAACTTCTCTGAGGTGGGTTTTGCTCTTGCCCCAGCAGCTACCACAGTGGTTCCCCTAGACTCAGAGACTGCCTTCTCCCTCATTCAAGGTGCTTCTCAAAAACAAAAACGAAAACACAGAATTCTTGAGAGCTCTTTATGTCATCCTCTTTCATGTCCACGCAACCAGATTTTTTTTTAAGTCAGAAAGTTCCCAATCGGCTTATGAAAGCTCCCTTTTAAACTCCTTAATTCTACTGCTGATGGGTGATTTAAGCAGGGCCTGCAAAGTTTATCTTCAGTGACAACCCAATGAGTTGTGTATTATTTCACTTAACAGATTACAGTAAAGGTAAATGACCTCCCAAACCCACTCAGATGATAGATGTGGGGCGAGGATTTAAATCCAGATGTATCTGACTCTAAAGATGTGTTTTTCTTATAACATCATTTGGATTTCAAACACAAAAGCTTCAGTTTAATCTGCCTACCAGTGAGTCTGGTCGGAAACTTGGGCACACAGGGAAGTGTGCCCTAAAATGCTTCTTTTTTCATACTTTTGTTTATTTTATTGCAGTATAGTTGATTTACAATTATTATATAGGTTTCAGGTGTACAACATAGTGATTCAGCATTTTTCAAGATTATAATCCATTTATAGTCACTATAAACTGTTAGCTATATGCATCGTGCTGTGCAATATATTCTTGTAGCTTATTTATTTTATACATAGTTTGTACTTCTTAGTCTCCTTCCCTTGTCTTGCTCCTCGTCTCTTCCCTCTCTGCACTGATAACCACTAGTTTGTTCTCTGTATCTGTGAATGTTTCTCTTTTGTCTGTTCGTTACTAGTTTTATTTTTTCGATTCTACATGTGATATTATATAGTATTTGTCTTTCTCTGCCTGACTAAGCATACTTTCCTCCAAGTCTATCCATGTTGTTGCCAATGGCAAATTTTCATTCTTTTTAATGGTTGAGTAGTAGTCCATTGTGTGTGTGTGTGTGTGTGTACCACATCCTCCTTATCCATTCATCTACTGATGGACACTTAGATTGCTTCCATATCTTGGCACTTGTAAATAAATACTGGGAAGCATATATCTTTTCAACACGGGGATGCATATATCTTTTGAATTCATGTTTTCATTTTCTTTGGATATATATCCAGGAATGGAATTTCTGGATCATACAATAGTTCTATGTTTAGTTTTTTGATAAACCGTTTTCCACCATGGCCATACCAACTGACATTCCCACCAACAGTGTACCAGTTCCCTTTAATCCACATCTTCTCCAGCATTTGTTATTTGTGGTCTTTTTGACGGTAGTTACTCTGATGGGTGTGAGGTGATATATCATTGTGCTTTTGATTTGCATTTTTCTGGTGATTACTGATGCTGAGCACTTTTTCATGTGTCTGCTGGCCATCTGTATATTTTCTTTGGGGAAATGTCTGTTCAGGTCTTCTACCCATTTTTAAAATTAGATTGTTTGCAGGTTTTTTTTTTTTTTTTGATGTTGAGTTGTATAAATTGTTTATGCTCATACATAAACAACTTTGGATATTAACCCCGTAATGATCATATTGTTTATAAAATGCTTCATTTTTAATTAGATTTTACTTACCGTGAAAAACTTTTCTATCAGTTTTCTCACCCTTACCACTTCCCAGAGCAGTGAAGGTTACCTCTCCCGGCTGGTACTCACAGCACTTATTGTTGGGGAAGTGATAGCCTGAGAAGAGATGAAAGTCCCTAACATCCCAGAATGTCAGAGTCAACCTCCAGCATAAGCCTCTTTGATCTACCTCTGCTCACAAGCAAGCTGGAAAAGAGCACTGGTCTAGTTTTTCCAGGACAAGACCCACGGCCAGGCGGCAAATGAGTACATGGTGGTGCTAATTCATCCCTACTTCCTTCCTTCATTCTATGACCTCAATCACATCCAGTTACACTCTGTCCACAAGCAAAGCAGGCTGTGTGCATCTCCAGGGAAGTGGACCATGTGATTTCCTGCCAGAAATGGTCCCCACCCCTGGGTTGGGACTTGGTGTCAATGGGGTCATCCCTGAATGAACCAGGTAGGACAACACTGAAATAAAACTTTCTTCACATCTGACTACTTCCCAGACTAGAGCTGTTGGCTCACAAAGGCAAGAGCCTAAGCGTGGCTAATGGCTGGAGAAACGACTCAGAGCCCAGTGTCCACGCAAGACATGTTCATTCATGGTGTCTGCCTTTCCAGCCTGTTAGGAATGGAGGAATATTTGTGCTAAGATACAGCCTCCCTCAAATGCTCCCCTGAACATATGCTGATGACAGGGATTCTTTATTCCTTGTGGAAAATGTTTTTGCCACATGATAAAGCCTTACCTTTGATTTGGATGTTCTGTGCAGTGTCTCCTTTTAACTGAATTCAAAGCAAAATCCTTCCAGAAGTCCCTCTTGCAGACTCTTCCATGAACAGTCTGGGAGACAAGCTGCACAGTCACTGCTGAGATCATCATCCCCTGGGTCCACCCTGAGGGATACAGAGTAATGTCTCTCCACAAACTTGAGCCACTCTCCCCGTCTTCCAGGTTAGTAAAGAAGCCTAAACGATGTAGGGAATTCATCCCCAAGGTTTTCCCCAGTTTTGTTCATCAGGCATGATGGCTGATTAGACAAAAATCACCACTTTGGTCCTCTGCCTCTAACTCACATAAGGTCAGAAGGGCTCCATAGTGCTATCCTTGAATAGATAGGTTTAATAAGGTTTTCTTTCCTTGTGGGAGAAAGGCTCTGCATTCCCCTTGTTCAGTTTTATCCATCAATATATTTTTTTTGCAATATCTTGTTTTTGGTTTTAATGGGCCCTCAATGACCAGTGGGGGCTTCCCAGGTGGCGCTAGTGGCAAAGAAGCTGCCTACCATTGCAGCAGATGTAAGAGATGCTGTTTCAATGCCTGGGTCTGGAAGATGCCCTGGAAGAGGGCATTGCAACCCACTTCAGTACTCTTGCTTGGAGAATCCCATGGACAGAGAAGTCTGGTGGCCTACAGTTCATGGGGTTGTGAAGAGTTGGACACAATTGAAGTGCCTTAGCAAGCATGCATGCAATGACCAGGGAAGTCTTGAGAAGACCTGGTAGTTGTGTTATTGCTACGAGGGTTGGATCTCTAGGCTCCCATATCAGGGTTTCCGGATAACTGGCTGGGAAAGCCTGCTGTGCTACCGCTCTCTGGGCCCTGAGCTGGGCCTATCTGCAGCCCTCACCCTCCAGGACTCTGACGGTGCCAGGACTGTGGGCAACAACAGCAGGACCCAGGTGCTGGGCACTAAGCCCAGACAACAGAGGCTGCAGCAAGGCTGACTGCAGTTTAGGGGATAGGCAAGAATGAGGTCATATCTGGAAAATACCACTAGAAATCTACCAAGCAGTGAGGAGGGAAGGTCAGAGCCAGATCAGTGTGGAGTGACAAGTGAGGGAGTCTATACAGGAAGATAGTATGTGAAAATCAGAAGGCACCTTGTCCAGAATTAGAGTGAAGAACAAACCAGGAAAACAGTCAGAAACAACCGATTGATTTTTGACAAAAGTGTCAATGTAATCCAATGAAAAAAGGATTGCTTTTTCAACAAATGGTGCAGGAAAAAGTGTTTAACCCTATACAAAAATGAACCTTGACCATTTTCATACATACAATTTAACCTCAGATTGATCTGTAAGGACTAAAGCTGCGAAATCTTTCAGAGAAAACACAGGAGGAAGTCTTAGTGACCTTGAACTTGCCAAAAATTCTTTAAAAGGATTGAAAAAAACACAAACTATAACAGTGTTATTTACTTAATGCCACTGAACTGTATGCTTAAAATTAGTTAAAATGGGAACTTTTGTGTTATGTATATATTTTACCACAATAATCATAACAAAAGAAATAGCTTCTCTTCAGATGATTGCCAGAGGAAAAAAAAACCCCACAAAGTGTGAAAGAAAATTCAAAACTTTTGTTTTTTGAAAGGGAACCCTCCTACATGCTGATGGGAATGTAAATTGGTACAGTCACTATTTCGGTTCCTTAAGAAACTAAAAATAGAACTATCGTATGATTCAATAATCCCACTCCTGGACATACATCCAGAGAAAATCATAACTCAAAAAGATATATGCACCCCAATGCTCATTGCAGTACCATTAACAATAGCCAAGACATAGAAGCATCCTAAATGTACATCCCCAGATGAATGGATAAGGAAGATATGGCATATATATGTACAATAGAATATTAGTCATAAAAAATAATTAAATAATGTTATTTGCAGCAACATGGATGGATCTAGAGGTTATCACACTAAGTGAAGTAAGCCAGACAGAGAAAGACAAACATCATATAATATCATTTACATGTGGAATATAAAAAAGAATGCAAATGAACTTATTTACAAAGCAGAAACAGACTGACAGACATAGAAAACAAATTTACTATTACCAAGGGGAAATGGGGTGGGAGAGGGATAAATTAGGAGTTTGGGATTAGCAGATACAATCTACTACATATAAAATAGATGAACAACAAGATCCTACTGTATAACACAGGGAACTATATTCAATATCTCAGAATAAACTATAATGGAAAAGAATATGAAAAAGAACGGATATATGTATATGTATAACTGAATCACTTTGCTATACACCAGAAATTAACAACATTGTTAATCAACTATGTATGTGTTAGTCACTCAGCCGTGTCTAACTCTTTGTGACCCCACGAACTCGTAGCCCACCAGGCTTCTCTGCCCTTGGAATTCTCCAGGCAAGAATACTGGAGTGGATTGCCATTCCCTCTCCAGTTAATCAACTATACTTCAGTGAAAAATAAAAAATAAAACTTTCATTCTTTAAATGAGACTGTTGTAAAAATGAAAAGGTTGCATATGAAAAGCAGCAAAACCTTATCTGACAAAGGACATGTTCTAGAATATATAAAGAACATTTATAACTCAATAAGATGACAAACAATCCAATTGTTTTTAAAATGAGCGAAACATCTGAAAGGACATATCACTAAAATAGATAACAGATGGCAAATAAGACCTGAAAAGATGCCTAACATAACTAGTCATCAGGAAAATGTAAATTAAAACCACAGTGAGAAACTATATACCTACTAGAATGGCTAAAATTTAAAAAACAAACTATACCAAATGTTGACAAGAAAGCGGAGCAACTAGAACTCCTCATGCACTGCTGGAAGGGATGTAAAGCAGCAGAAGCACTTTGGAAAATAGTTTGGCTGTGTGTTATCATATTAAATATGTATCTACTATGAGATCTAGCCATTCAACCTCTAGGTATTTACCCTGGGGAAATAAAAGCATATGTCCACAAAGGACTTGTACCTGAGTTGTCTTAGCAGTTTTATTTCTAATCATCAAAAATTGGAAGCAATTCAAATGTACGAACAAATATAGTATATATGAACAAATATAGTTCATATAGTATGAACAAATATAGTATACATGTAGAGGGGAACACTATTCAGCAATAAGAAGGAACTGACATGTGCAATAACATGGATGAACCTCAAGATAATTATGCTGAAAGAAGTCAGACCAAAAAAAAAAGAAAAAAACAACATGCTGTCTGTTTCCATATATAAAATTCTAGAAAATGCAAATTAATCTATAGATATGGAAAGCAGACAATTGGTTGCCTAGGAACGAGGTGGGGGGGAAGTGAAGGATGGATTACAAAGGAGCATAGGATGCTTTGGGAAGTGATAGACATATTCATTATCTTGATTATAGCAATGGTTTCATGGCTGTATACATATGTCAGGACTCATCAGTTTGTATTGTTAAATATGTATAGTTAATTGTATATCAATTATAATTTAATAAACACTTTATAAAGTAGATGAAAGAAAGAAAAACCCACCTCTGTCATCAATAGGCAATACAGGGTCATGGTTAGATGTGGGCCCTGGAGGCTTCTCTAGGCTTGGATTCAGGATCTATGTAAGACTAGTGTATGAAGTGAAATGAAGTGAAAGTCACTCAGTCGTGTCCAACTCTTTGCGACCTCATGGACTGTACAGTCCATGGAATTCTCTAGCCAGGATACTGGAGTGGGTAGCCTTTCCCTTCTTCAGGGGATCTTCCCAAGCCGGAGATTGAACCCAGGTCTCCCACATTGCAGGGGGATTCTTTACCAGCTGAGCTACAAGGTAAGCCCAAGAATACTGGAGTGGGTAGCCTGTTCTTTCTCCAGCATATCTTTCTGACCAGAAATCAAACCAGGGTCTCCTGCACTGCAGGCGGATTCTTTACCAACTGAGCTATGATCTTGACCAAATCATGTGATCTTGCTAAAGCCTGCTACCCTCACCTGGGAATGGGGATAATAACAGTGCTATGAAATTTATAAAGTACTTGGAACAGCAGCTCAAGTGTGGGAAATGTTGAGATCGTCACTGTCATAATCATCCTTTTTAAAGCTGATAATTGAAATGCAAGAGAGACAGACAGACAGTGGAGATCAGCATCCAGGCGGGTGTGTGGAAGGGAGTCTGTGAGAAGTCAAGAATTCAGGTCTGACAGGGATATCCAGAAGTCCCACTGCCTCAAGGAATGGTGTTTTGGGACAAACATCTGACCAGCCAGGTTTAGCAGGTCTCGAAACTGCAAGGAAAAGAGAGACACCTTGTTGGTATCACATTAGACACAGTAGAAGACAAACTTTTCTCCGTCCCTCTTGCCCTGACAGTGGCTTTCTTACATATCAGTGTTCCAGTGCTTTCCAGTCAACCACCCCTTGTGTTTGACAGCCCTCATGTCTTGCACTAGATCCTGGGGTACCACCCAAGACAGTCAGCACTGCTTCAGCTTCTCTCTGGTCTGGGCACTGAAAGCACTCACCTAGCTTTAGTCCCTGCCCAGAAGAACAGCAACAGGGCAATGGTAATGCCATCGGCTGACCACTCATAGTAAAGGCAGTAAAATCCAGAGAAATGCAAGACTTCGGGGGAAATACTGAACTGGTGCAGGTGGTGGGTGAGAAGGGAAGACGGCCGGTTAGAAACTGGAGGTGATTCTCCAGGATCCATCACCAAGCCGTGTAAGCATAAATCCAAAAAAACAAGTAAACAAAAAAAAACCCATGAAATCAGCAGTCAGGGCTGTGGTGGGATCCAGCTGGCCAGAAGCCTGGGCCCAGGCGATTTCATTCTCTGGGAGAGGTTCCTACAGGGGGAAGGAGGAAGGGAAAAGTGGGAGAAGAATCATTCTAATTAATACAGAAGTGAGTCAGGCCAGGGCATCCATCTGCTACCGCATGGTGGAGGGGCATCTTGAAAGAACTGCAACAAAAGACAAGGGCTCTTAAGAGCTCAGGGCTCAAAATCCAGCTGCACTGCTCTGCTGGTCGCACTCCATTTGCACACACGCACACACATGTCCCCTCCTCCTCCATCCTGCTCTGTGCCTGGATGACTGACCCCTTTAGGCTGCATCATCTGGGTTCTGGATGGGTTTGGCCAATGGGAGCCTCCGGGTGGACTAGAGATCAGGAGAAATGAGAGTCAGGATATTTCTTCCCTGTTCCTTCCTTGCTTTGAATCCTGGTCCTGGCAGTGGCTGGGTCCCTCTGTGATTCTAGGTCGACCTCCATGGGTCCAGTTCTCACCCATCTCTGGTCCCACTCTTTCCACTCCTTGATCTTTTAGGCTTGTGGGTGTTCAGAACATCTTGTGGTTGCTCCTGTCTAGGTGCCTTATCAGTCTTAACCTCGCCCTCGCCTTGTGAAGTGAAATCTGTTTGAACCATCTTCAGTGGATCCACTTGTTAGCAGTATAATAACTGGAGACAGTCACTCCCCAGGCTCCACTTTCTCATTTGTGGTGGGGACACCAGAGGATGTGAGGACTTGAGGTTAATGGACGTGGTTAGCCACTTCTGATCTCCCGGGAAACACTCTAGTGGAGGACCCTCAGGATGTGACTTTTGTATTCTGTAGGTCTCCTAGTCCTTTCTCGTGCCCCCTCTCCAGTCTTTTAGCCCCTTGGATAAACCCTGCTCACTCAGAACGAAGGAGAGAAGAAGAACATCCTCCTGGTGCCTCATCACACATGGGAATACAGGAGGGGCACTCTGCCAGCCCCCACATCAACCTTGCCCTGACAAAAGTCAGCCTGCCCGGAATAAGAAAGTAACCGCAGCCGAGAAAGGTAAAGCCAAACCTGAAAACACAGGAGCTGAGTGTTTCAACCAACACAGGCCTGCAGCGTCCTTGCAGAGTGCTGTTTATGAGGCAGTAAACTATTTAAATGCTGTATTTTGGAACCCGCAAGGTCTCCCTGAATGGCTTATGAGAAGGTACTGCTAATAGGAGCTCCAGGAGGACTGGAGGGGGAGATTAGGGCACCTTTGCCTCGAAGCTGCAAGTTTCTGGGGGAGGACGGAGGCTCTGTGGGGAGCAGCAGAGTCTGGAGAGAAGAGGATGCCAGAACTGGGGGTGCCCCTGGGGAAGTCTCCAGGGTTCAGGCAGGGCAGCCAGAATCACAGGTGCAAAAGGCTGATTCTGTGTGCTCTGCAGAGTTGTGAGGAAGATATTTTTTGCAGCAGGCAAGAGGGCTATGGTGTGGTGTTCAAAAGCATGGCACAGGGTCTGAGCTTAAATCCTGGCTTGGCCATTTGTTTGTTGAATGACCTTGGCAAAGGTACTTACCCTCTCTGTGACTCAGTTTGGTCACCTGAAACATGGGGATGATAATAGTAATAAGTTAGCTTCCCTGGTGGCTCAGATCGTAAAGAATCTGCCTGCAATGTAGGAGACCTGAGTTTGATCCCTGGCTTGGGAATCAACCCAGGGAGAATCCCCTGGGTTTTCTCCATGCCTGGAGAATCCCCATGGACAGAGGAGCCTGATGGGCTACAGTCCATGGGGTCACAGAGAGTCAGACACGACTGAGCAACTAAGCACACACATGCCTGTGTTATCGAGTTTCTGATGATTACATTAGATAATATTTACTATGTACTCAGCATGGGACTTAGCACATGTTAAATGCTCAAAAAATTAGCTTTTATCAATGTTACCACCACACCCATCTGTTTCCATCTACTTTTTCCCGGCTCCAAAGACAGCAAGGGTTGCTAGGAGATTAGCACATAATATCTTGAACACCTATTTCTGGGAAGGTGATATAGCAACACAAATTCTGGGTCCAAATCAACTCTCACAGCCCAGCAGGGTCCAGAGGCTGCTGGAGTAAAAGGGCAGAAACTGGGGAGAGGGCTTCCCTGGTGGCTTAATGGTAAAGAATTCGCCTGCCAATGCAGGAGACACCGGTTTGATCCCTGACCCGGGAAGATCCCACATGCCTTGGGGCAACTGAGCCCATGAACCATAACTACTGAACTACTGCAACTACTGAGCACATATGCTGCACCTACTGAAGCCTGCTCGCCTTAGAGCCTGTGCACGGCAGCGAGAGAAGCCACCGCATGAGAAGCCTGTGCACCATGGAGAGCAGCCCCAACTAGCTGCAACTGGGGAAAGTTTACCCAGCAGTGAAGACCCAGCAGAGCCATAATAAATAAATACATTTTTTTAAAAAAAGAAAAGAAACTAGGGAGAGTAAAGTGACCAGTGCCAAGTGAGCTACATACAAACAACCCCACCACAGTGCTAGTGGTCCTTTTGGGGCAGGACCTTAGGAACTCTTTGACACAGGACTGGCAAAATTGGACATAACTGTGTACTCCTTTGTAGAAGGCCAAATAGTTGGGAGAGGGTCTCAGTTTTGAAAACCCATCATCATCAGTAAGAAATACAATCTGCTGATGATAGAAAGAAGCTGTATAACAAGAAAGAGGACGGTGCCAAGGAAGAGGCCAGCTGGTACCCAGGAGGGTTTCCAAGGCCACAGCAAACCTTGATGAATTTCCCAAGGTCTGAGACTCTCCCTCATCAGGCTCCAAAACTTGATGTTGTCAACAGGCTGAGGGTGGATTCTCTTTTAGGGGTAGATTTACTTCAACCAGAGTAATAAAACAAAGATACACAGACCAAAATGCTAATTCATTCTTCTTTCTTCCCTTATTGATAATAGTTAATGAATACCTATAAATAAAAGTCTCTAATCTAACAGAACATATATTTTAGTTGGGGAGAAAAAAATAAATATCTATCCAGAGAATCAGAAAATAAGCCACAGACTGGGAGAAAATATTTACGAAAGATGTATCCGAAAAGGAATGTTAACTAAAATGTTTAAAAAGGACTCTTAAAATTCAGTAATAAGAAAATGAACACAATTAAAAATTGGAGGAAAAATCTGAACAAATGGATACCTCACCACAGAAAATGCAGATGGAAAATAAGCATATGAGAAGAGGCCCAACCTCACATGTCATTAGGGAACCGTGAGTTAAAACAGCAACGAGGGAGGGAGGTGGGAGGGGGGTTCATGTTTGGGATCGCATGTACACCCGTGGTGGATTCATGTCAATGTATGGCAAAACCAATACAGTATTGTAAAGTAAAATAAAGTAAAAATAAAAATAAAAATAAAAAACAAACCAGCAACGAGATACCTCTATACCGCTATTATGAATGAACAAAATCAGAAATACTAACAACACTAGGTGCTGGGGAGGACCTAGAGCAACAGGAACTCACATTCATTGCTGGTGGGGATTGTAAAATGGAACAGCCACCCTGGAAGACAGTTTGCCAGTTTCTTACAAAACTAAACATGCTCTTACCACATGATCCAGAAGTCAAGCTCCTTGATATTTACCCAAAGGAGTAGAAAACTTAGGTCCACACAAAAGCCTGCACCCAAAATTTACAGCAGCTTTATTCATAACTGCCCAAACTTGGAAGCAACTAAGATGTTCTTCTGAAGGGGAATGGATAAATAAACTGTGGTACATCCAGACAATGAAGTATTATTCAGCAATAAAAAGAAATGAGTTAATAAGCCATGCAAAGACATGGAAGAAACTTAAATGCATATTACTAAGTAAAAGAAGCCCATCTGAAAAGGCTACATATTGTATGATTCCAACTACATGACATTCTGGAAGAGGCAAAACTATGGCTGCAGTAAAAAGATCAAAGGTTGCCAGGAGTTTGGGGGAAGCAGGGATAAATAAGCAGAGGACAGAGAATTTTTAGGGCTATAAAACTACTCTGAATGATCCTATACTGTTGGCTGTATGCCATTACAAATTTGTCAAAACCCATAAAATGTACAACAAAAAGAGTGTCTGCTTATGTAAATTATGGACTTTGGTCGATACTGAGGAAATGAGTGTGTCACACTGGTGCGTATGGGAGGGGTGGGGGAAGGGCTTGTGTGGGAGCGTCGCAGCCTTCAGCTCCACTTAGCGCTGAACCCAAAACTGCTGCAAACAAGAGTCTGTTAATTTTTTCTGGTGGGGGACTGCTCTGTGTGGTACAAGGGATCCTAGTTCCCTGACCAAGGGTCGAACCCATGCTCCATGCAGTGGAAGCACAGTCTTAACCATCGGACAACCAGGAAAGTCCCTGTTAATTTTTTAAATCTATAAATAGCTAGCAGAGAATGATAAACACCAGGGTTAGGTGTGGGGAATATGAGGAAGAAGGGCCACTTAGCTAAGGTAAGGCCACCTCCTTAGAGCCAAGATCAGAGGCGTTTCATGCGAAGGGAATGGCAAGTATTCGAGTCCTGAGTGAAGTGCCCAGTGGGAGATGAAGGCCGCTTCCCACAGGCAGTTCTGGGGGCTCTGGCCCCTCGCCCTTGCCTTCCACACACCCTTTCTCCAGGGTGGTTAATGCGAGTTAGTCTCCTACCATTAAATCTTGCCTGGGCAAATTATCCAAATAATTTGACCTCTCTGCATCTGCTTTTTGTCTACAAAATGTGGAAAGAGCTATTTTGCAGGGCTCTGGGGTGAAAGGAGGAGTCCGTGAGGTAAAGAAGCTTTGGAAAGCCCCTTGTGCTGGAAGTAGCCATTCAATAGTCAGTTAGTTTAATTGCTGTTATCCACATTATTTTGACTATTCTGGCCCAATCTGTGAGCCTTGTCAGCAATTTAAGAAATGACAGTAGATAAAGTACAGACTTTGTTCAAATTTCACAAAATTTTACGCTAGGGGGCTTCCCTGGTGGCTCAGAGGATAAAGTGTCTGCCTGCAATGCAGGAGACCCAGGTTCACACCCTGGGTTGGGAAGAGTCCCTGGAGAAGGAAATGGCAACCCACTCCAGTATTCTTGCCTGGAGAATCCTATGGACAGAGGAGCCTGGCGGGCTACAGTGTCCATTATTTGTTTTCATACCTTATCCAGGACTCCATATTGTATTTCACTGCATCGAGCACCTTCAGCTGCAGGCAACAAATTCTGGTAAATTCTCTTTTCATTTTTATTCTGTTACGAATATTTTCTAATTTTCCTTGTTATGGTTTCTTAGATACACTCATTTAAAAGTGGACATTTAATTTCTAAGTATGTGAAATTTTGTTTAAAGTATCTTTAATATTAACTTCTCATTTTGATACTAATTTCTCATTTAAATGCTTTCTTTGCCAACACTCTCTGTGTTTTTTTCAGTCTAACTTTATTGAGCCTTTCGATGACTAAGTCGAAGATCTCTGTTGATAAGTGTCACACTGCACTTTAAAATATGTGGGTTATTTTCAAATATCTTTAGATATTGATTTCTAACAAAATTCCACAGTGATAAGAGAACAGATTCTGTGTATGATTTCAATGCTTTCAGATGATGAAATTTTTGTACCTTGTTTCATGTCCCTGAGTATGTTCTGGTGTCTCCTAGTTTACAGTCTATAGGAACTTGAATAGAATTTGCATCCTACTGTTGTGTGAAAATTATTTAAATCTTAATTATATTGAATCGGTTCACAGTGCTTTTCAAGTCTACTATATCCTTCTACATCTCTGTATATTTATTCTATTAATTTTTGAGAGTTTGATATTGAAGCTCCAACTAAACAGCTTAATTTATCTACTTAAAAAAATAATTGTAGTATATAGTGAAATTATATGTAATCTTGCTCTGTATTTTCCAAGTCTCCTGTATATGTGTTAGAAGCATTTTTAAATGACTTTCATAATTAAAAAACATAAAAATTTGTTGATATTTGACAGAAAACAACAAAATTCTATAAAGCAATTATCCTTCAATTAAAAAATAAATAAATCTTTAAAAAAATAAAAATTAAAAAAAAACAGCAGTGGAGCACAGGGATGACCCATAGGCATGGCTCTGGGCACAGGAATGATCTGCACAACCCCAGGCAAGTTATTAATATTTAAACTCTCTGCCTCAGTTTGCCCACCTGCATAATGGAGCTACTGATAGACCCTACTTAATGGAGTTGCTGTGAAGATGGAATGAGTTAATCCACATAAAGCTGTTAGAACAGTGCCTGGTAACTGGTGGGGGTCCAGATGCCCACTGCTGTCCTGTGCCATATTTTTTACTTCCAGGAAACAGTTTCCATGGAAAGAAATCTGAGCAAACCTGTTGGGGAGGTCATACAGAGAGAAATAGACCCTAGAGGATGAGAAGGCACATAGGAAAGAACCGAGGCACCCCAGTGGACAGCCAACAGCCAAACATGTGAGTGAGGCCATCTTGGTTCTTAAGATGCCATGGCTGACACCAGATAAAGCAGAGATGAGTGTCCCAACCAAGCCCTGCCCAAATTCCTGCCTGCCTAAAATCCTGAACAATCAAATGATCATTCTTCTATGCCATTGGGTGTGGGGTGGTTTGCAATATATATATATTTATATGTAATATATATGTATATGTAAGTCAAGGCTACGGTTTTTCCAGTGGTCATGTAGGGATGTAAGAGTTGGACTGTGAAGAAAGCTGAGCGCCAAAGAATTGATGCTTTTGAACTGTGGTGTTGGAGAAGACTCTTGAGAGTCCCATGGACTGCAAGGAGATCCAACCAGTCCGTTCTAAAGGAGATCAGTCCTGGATGTTCTTTGGAAGGAATGATGCTAAAGCTGAAACTCCAGTACTTTGGCCACCTCATGCGAAGAGTTGACTCATTGGAAAAGACTCTGATGCTGGGAGGGACTGGGGGCAGGAGGAGAAGGGGACGACAGAGGATGAGATGGCTGGATGGCATTACCGACTCGATGGACGTGAGTCTGAGTGAACTCCGGGAGATGGTGATGAACAGGGAGGCCTGGCGTGCTGAGATTCATGGGGTCGCAAAGAGTCGGACACGACTGAGTGACTGAACTGAACTGAACTGATACATATATAAATAACTAAAAATAGCTCAGTGGTAAAAAATCCACCTGCCAAGCAGGAGACACCTGCCAAGTAAAAGATGAGGGTTTCGATCCCTGTGTCAGGAAGATACCCTGGAAAAGGAAATGGCAACCCACTCCAGTATTCTTGCCTGGGAAAATCCCATGGACAGAGGAACCTGGCAGGCTACAGCCCATTGGGTCACAAAGAATTGGACATGACTGAGCAACTAAGCAGCAGCATAATAACTAAATACATAAAACACACCCACGACTACATCCATTATGTGCTGATTTTCTAGTTTCATTCTCACAGGCCAATCTTATGTCTCATTTATATCTCATCTATACAATCAATAAGGGAGCTCATATTTTCTGGTAATAAATCAAAGAGTGAAATAATTCAGCAAAGTTAAGAAGGTGTGGTCTCTGCTCTTGGGAAACTTGAAGCTAAAATGGCCTTAAAGGGAAAAAAAAAATACCATGGAATACAGAATAAAAAGACCAATCCCTCACATTTGCATAATGTTTTGGACTTTCTTGGAGGCAACAGAAATCACATGATTTTCCTTCAAAGCACCTAACGGCAAACAGTTAACACTGGCTGACCATTTCCCATTTGCCCAGCACTTAACCGAGCCCTGGGATTTCTTTGGAAGGAATGATGTTAAAGCTGAAACTCCAGCACTTTGGCCACCTCATGTGAAGAGTTGACTCATTGGAAAAGACTCTGATGCTGGGAGGGATTGGGGGCAAGAGGAGAAGGGGATGACAGAAGATGAGATGGCTGGATGGCATCACTGACTCTATGGACGTGAGTCTGAGTGAACTCCGGGAGTTGGTGATGGACAGGGAGGCCTGGTGTGCTGTGATTCATGGGGTCACAAAGAGTCGGACACGACTGAGTGACTGAACTGAACTGAACTACCTGAGCATTTACAAGTTATCATAATGGACCAAGTTGTACTTTCCAAAAACGGCTGTCATGGGACTTCCCTTGTGGTCCAGTGGTTAATACTCTGTGCTTACATTGCATGGGGTACAGGTTCAATCCCTGGCCAGGGAATTAAGATTGCACATGCTGCATGGTGTGACCAAATAAAACAAACGAAAAAAAACCAAAACAAATGGCTGCAAGAATACATCCCATCCTACATGCTCTTCTTGTGACATGATGTCACCATTCTTCTCATTCCACAGCAAGAGAAGCCACCGCAATGAGAAACTCTTGCACTGCAACAAAGTATAGCTCCCATTCACCGCAACTAAGAGTAGTAGCCCTCACTTCCCACAACTAGAGAAAGCCTGCATGCACCATTGAAGATCCAGCACAGCTAAAAATAAATAATAAATAAAATAAATTTTAAAAGAAAAGAAAGAGAACTGAGCTCCTCTTATCCACAGCTGTATCCATAGGATCTAGCAGATGATACTTGCTCAATAAGAATTTATTCAATGAATGAACATGTCAACCCTCTTGAATCTCACGAACTACTGGAAGACGTCAGTAAGGTAGGCACTTACATTTGTAGATAAGAAAGACAGCCTAGCAATATCAAGTGATTGGCCTAAAGCTACACTTCCAGCACCTGTAAGAGTAAGATTAGATCCCCAGTCCATGCCCTTTCCCTGTGCCATGCTGATGTTAAGTAGATTCAACGTACATAGCTCTTTGTAACTGTCCTGAACTGGGGTGGCATCCTGGAATGAGGGCACCTAGATGAATCCAAGCCTGGCATCCTTCCTGAAACAAGTAGTCTTTATGTGAGATGTTGGAGCAAGCATGGAATATGGCCTGACTCTGAGAGCTGAAGAGGGAATTCCAGGAGGAGAAGAAGCTTTCTGAGGGACTTCTCGTCTAAGTGAACTGGACATATGTGTAGTTGACAGTGGCCTTGCTAGTTAAAGAGAACAAGCAAGAGAAGCCTGGGATGAGCAAAGGTAAGGAATCAGGGGCTCTAGAGGGGCAGAGGGGCTCCTCTGTTGAACTTGACATCTGCAGAAATGCTGAATTTTCCACCTTCTAGCCCAAAGTAACTGGCTATCCAAAGGGGATGCTGGCCACAGGAAGAGATCTCTGTTCCCAGAGCAGCAAGATCCAGATGAGGAAGATGAGGTGATTCCATGTGTCCTGAAAAGAGAGAAGACACACCAAGGGAGGGGAGAAGTGCTCTGTGTTCTCCCCTTGATTCTATTTTTTCTAGCTTTCCTGAGTTTGACAGTCTCCATTTTCTTACCAATGGAGGGTGAAATGACCGCTAAGATTTCTTTTGAATCTTGGCAACAGAGCTCAGGCTTTTATTAGCATGCAGTAAAAATGGCATTTGCCTCAGTAACAAAAAAATTAAATCCTGGTTGACTTGGAGTTTAATACCTTGGCCTTTCGAAGTTCACTTACTGAGTGATTTACTTCCTTAGCTCCTTTAACCCAATATACTCAGCAGCTGACCTTCCAGTGGATGCCATTTATCTTACTTCAACAATACAGATCACGGACCATCCTGAACATGGGTCTCAGAAATGATTCATAAAGATTAAATGTGCTTTAGTCATGCATACCATGGAGCAGTGAAAGGCAGCGTGGGTGGTAAGAGTGCTGGGGTGGTCTCAGGAGTCTGGGAGGCCATCCTGATCGTGACTGTGCACTAAACTTCTTGAATCCTCCATTTTCCCATCTGTCAAAATGGGAATCATATCATGTTAGCACAGAAGACTACTCCCTAAAAGTGAAATTCCATATTAAAGTATTCAACTTGACTCCTTAAGAACTTACTATTTTCCATGAACAGATTGAGATCCTCAGTGGAATGTGCAATGGAGTCCCTATTTTCAAGACTCCCTATCTGCTATGGGAGATAAGACATAGAACAGCTGCCAGTAAAGGCTGGCAAGAGTGGCAGGGTGCATGGCAGAGGCATAAATGCTGTGATCAGTAAAGAAGGCTGCATGGAGAAGGTGAGACAATGTGGGAACTGAAGGTTAGGCAACACATGGGTAGACAGACAAAAGTCATATGGATTTAATGTATAGCAATATCTATAATATGTAGTTTGTTATTACATAAACATTAGTATATGTAAGGCTATGTGTGCGATAGTCACTCAGTCATGTCTGATTCTGCAACCCATAGACTGTAACCTGCCAGGCTTTTCTGTCCGTAGGATTTTCCCAGGCAAGAATTCTGGAGTGCGTAGCCATTCCCTTCTCCAGGGGATCTTCCCACTCAGGGATTGACCTTGGTTCTCCTGCAATTCAGATAGTTCAGTTCAGTTCAGTCACTCAGTCATGTCTGACTTTTTGCGACCCCATGAACTGCAGCACACCAGGCCTCCCTGTCCATCACCAACTCCCGGAGTTCACTCAAACTCATGTCCTTTGAGTCGGTGATGCCATCCAGCCATCTCATCCTCTGTCGTCCCCTTCTCCTCCTGCCTTCAATCTTTCTCGGCACCAGGGTCTTTTCAAATGAGTCAGCTCTTCGCATCAGGTGGCCAAAGTATTGGAGTTTCAGCTTCAACATCAGTCCTTCCAATGAACACCCAGGGCTGATCTCCTTTAGGATGGACTGGTTGGATCTCCTTGCAGTCGAAGGGACTCTCAAGAGTCTTCTCCAACACCACAGTTCAAAAGCATCAATTCTTCGGTGCTCAGCTTTCTTTATAGTCCAACTCTCACATCCCTACATGACTACTGGAAAAACCATAGCCTTGACTAGACAAACTTTTGTTGGCAAAGTAATATCTCTGCTTTTTAATATGCTATCTAGGTTGGTCATAACTTTTCTTCCAAGGAGTAAGTGTCTTTTAATTTCATGGTGACAATCACCATCTGCAGTGATTTGGGAGCCCCCAAAAATAAAGTCTGACACTGTTTCCATTGTTTCCCCATCTATTTCCGATGAAGTGATGGGACCAGATGCCATAATCTTAATTTTCTGAATGTTGAGCTTTAAGCCAACTTTTCACTCTCCTCTTTCACTTTCATCAAGAGGCTTTTTAGTTCCTCTTCACTTTCTGCCATAAGGGTGGTGTCATCTGCATATCTGAGGTGATTGATATTTCTCCCGGCAATCTTGATTCCAGCTTGTGCTTCTTCCAGCCCAGCGTTTCTCATGACGTACTCTGCACATAAGTTAAATGAGCAGGGTGACAATATACAGCCTTGACATACTCCTTTTCCTATTTGGAACTAGTCTGTTGTTCCATGTCCAGTTCTAACTGTTGCTTCCTGACCTGCATACAGATTTCTCAAGAGGCAGGTCAGGTGGTCTGGTATTCCCATACCCTTCAGAATTTTCCACAGTTTATTATGATCCACACAGTCAAAGGCTTTGGCATAGTCAATAATGCAGAAATAGATGTTTTTTTTTGGAACTCTCTTGCTTTTTCCATGATCCAGCAGATGTTGGCAATTTGATCTCTGATTCCTTTGCCTTTTCGAAAACCAGCTTGAACATCTGAAGTTCATGGTTCACGTATTGCTGAAGCCTGGCTTGGAGAATTTTGAGCATTACTTTACCAGCGTGTGAGATGAGTGCAATTGTGTGGTAGTTTGAACATTCTTTCGCATTGCCTTTCTTTGGGATTCTTTACCATCTGAGATATCAGGGAAGCCATTTAAAGCTATAGCATATTCAAAATATGAAGCTGCTTCACAGGTAGATTATTAGTTGTTTAAGGATATTTGCTACCATTCCTACACTGCCCTTCCCTGATGCTCTTCCCTGTAGGAAGAGTATACTTCCTACTCCACCGATGTTAGAGTTGAACATGACTTCATTTCCCAATGAGAAGTGATGTACATCATATCCAAAAGCTGTGAAAGCCATTGAGTAGTTCCTCACTGTTCTTTTCCTCTCCCAGAAGGTAAACATGCCCCAGAGAGGTCCTACCTCCACAGCCCAAGTCCAAGAATGAAGAAGACATGGAGCAGAGTTGAATAAAGAACAAATAAGATGAGTGAGAAGTAACCCTGTATGACTGAGATTGCCTGTTACGCAGCATAATTTAGTCTAAGCTGACTGATGCAAGCTTCATGTAGAAAAAACTGACATCATCAGTGTAAAATAAAACATGCATTCTTCCCGCATGTCTCCTATACTCTCAATACTCCACTACAACACCGTTACACTTCTGACACCAGATGTGTGGGTTTTTCACACATCAAACAATTCTGGAGGAGGGGAGAAGGATAAATTATGAGTTTAGGATTAACATACACACACTACTGTATATAAAATAGAACCAATAAGGACCTACTGCATAGCATAGGGAAGTATACTCCTATAAAGGACAAGAATCTGAAAAAGAATATTTACATATGTGTATATATATATATATATATATATTTATATATATACAAAAAATACCGAATTACTGTGTCATATACCTGAAACTAATACAACTTTATAAATTAACTATGCTTCAAAAAATATATATATATACACATACACATATAAGATTAAAAAAACAATTCTGTGACACTAGGAGGATGTCCTAAAATGTAATTGAATTCTGAAACTGTTTTCCTGGACAAAGCATCAGATCCCATAGGTTAAGGGCTCAGTCCAACAGGATTGTCCCCCATCCCCTCTTCAGATACCAGCTGCAAGTCCAGGGTGTCACTGTGATTCTGAATGACCAGCTATGTAGATCATGGATTCCCACAACCCCATCCTCAGGCTTGATTCATTTGCTAGAGATGCTCACAGAACTCAGGAAAACATTTTACTTGCTAGATCATTGGTTTATCATAAAAGGATGTAACTCAGAAACAGACAGATGGAAAAGATACACAGGGCAAGAGATGGAGAAGGGGTACAGAGCCTCTGTGCCATTCTCTTCAATCTTCACGTGTTCACCAACCTGAATGGTCTCTGGATCCTGTATTTTGGGGTCTCATAGAGTCTTCATTGTGCAGGCACAACTGATTAAATCATCGATCATTGACTTTAATCTTCCCTAGAGGCGGAGGGGGAGAAGGCAATGGCACCCCACTCCAGTACTGCTGCTTGGAAAATCCTATGGATGGGGAGCCTGGTGGGCTGCAGTCCATGGGGTCGCTAAGAGTCGGACATGACTGAGCGACTTCACTTTCACCTTCCACTTTCATGCACTGGAGAAGGAAATGGCAACCCACTCCAGTGTTCTTGCCTGGAGAATCCCAGGGACGGGGGAGCCTGGTGGGCTGCTGTCTATGGGGTCGCACAGAGTTGGACACAGCTGAAGTGACTTAGCAGCAGCAGCAGAGGTGGAAGGGGAGCTGAAAGCCTTCTAATCATGACTGGTTCCCCTGGCAACTAGTCCCCATCCTTAGGTCACCTACCAGTTTTCTGAAAGTCACCACACTAGCATAAACTCAAAAGTGGTTGAAAGAGGCTTGTTATGGATAACGAAAGACACCTTTATCACGCCAATAACTCAGGAAATTTCAAGGATTTTAGGAGTTCTTAGCCCAAAAAAGGAAGACTACAAAATCTATATTTTTTATTATAAATCACAACATCACAGTTACTTACTGAGCACCTATGCACTGTATGAAGTCCCTCAAGGGGAGCTGAAAAAGATGATGATGATTTCTTTTAATCACTGAAAGTATTCATAACTACCTTCAGTATTGAACTTCACAGTTCGCAAAACACTGGCATACATTATCTCAGCCAGAGCCAGGAGGTGAGTATTTTCCCCATTTTACAAATGAGGACACTGAAGTTCAAAGTGGCTAAGGCTCACCTCAGTTCACACAGCCAAGCTGGATCTTTGGACTCCCTTGAAAAGCACCTGCAACCTGCCCCTCCCCACCACCCCCAACCCTGGCCTGAGAGACTTTAGAGCAAAGGTCGAAGTTGAGACCTGCCTCATAGGTGTTCCAGCACCACCAGAGCTGGGGCTAAAACCTAGCTTAGCTAGCTTTCTGGTCTGTCTACAGGGGCTCTAAGAGCTCAGCCAATAGCCCTGGGCTTCAGGCTTCCTTGGCAGATCTTCTTTTCCAGTCCACTTTGCACACTAATTCTGAAGGATTAACTCACCTTGGTGAAGGGGTCAAACCAGGTTTGACCCCCACCCCGGGGTGTGAGGGGATCTCCTCAACTGGCACTCTCACTTCAGTCTGACTCATTTTCTGTGGTGAGCTCTATGGTTGGGAGGCGAGGAGTGAGGGACTTAATATTAGAGGAAGGCAGAGAATGAAGGAAAGGAGAGGAAGAGGACAGAGAATACAGGAAAAAATAAGCAAGATGAGTTCCCTGCATGTAGCCTGGAGCTTCCCACTGCTCTGAGGAAATGAAGATCCTCTGCCCTCTTCCATTTCCACACTAAACCTTTACCTCTCGGGGGTCCTGCGCACTGACTAAGGCTCCCCAGTTGGGAAACACAGGACCGAAGTTGCAGAACTGAACCGGGTAGGTGAGCCTAGAGCTCAAGGGGGCCTGGTAGGGAAGTGCTCTGCTCTCTCTCTCTCACCTCCTGCATCCGCAGCCTTGGGGCTGGGCTTCCCTGTGGGTTGGTTGACCAGAGCAGATGACTGGGAGCTATTAGGGTCTCGCTGTTCCTCTTCTAGGACTACCGATTGATTGATGAGTGCTGGGCTCAGAGCACTGTCCCCACTCAAATTTGACTCTCATTGGATTCCAGCCACCTTCAGGCACAGCATTTCATACATAACGAAGTGAGTTGAGCTCACATACACCCTCTTTTTGAGCACTTATTATGCACCCCACACTGTTCTGAGTTCTTTACATGGAATTAACTCAATTAATGATCAACATTCTTATTTCCATATTACAGGTAAGAAGACTGAAAAATGCCAGTACTATCTGTAGCGAAATGATCAAAGGAGATGTCCTTAAGACTCCTGAAGGAGCGCTGGAGATTGGAAGGACAACACAAGTGTTTGGTGATCTGGTCAATAAAGAGCCAGCTGGCTGGATGTTTGGAGCCCACCCACTTTTCTCCAGTGAGAAATAAATTCACGTGAGGAATGAGATATCTAGAAAAAGCATTGATTTAGGGGTTGGGAGACCTGGGACCCAAACCATGAACCTGTCTCTGATAATAGAGTAACCTTGAACAAGTCATGTTATCTCTCCGAGCCCAGGTTCCCTACCAGTGAAGTGAGAGATCCGGGGTTGGGGCAGCTCACCTCTTTTGATCATTTCACTGTAGATAGTGATGGCCCCAGAATTGGTCAGTTTCCTCATCTACAGTAGGGGTGGAAGTTATGACCTATGGTTCAGTGACACCTCTAGTTGCTGGCTCTGAGCTCTGCAGAGCAGCTGGCAGTGGCGTTCCTGGGAAATGAGCTGGAGGTTGCTACAGTTTGGTAATTTCCCTGAACAGCTGGTGTGGAGAGCAGGGAGGGCAGAACAACCTCTGAGACTCTAGCCAACTGCAGTATATATTAAGGGCAGCCCAGATGGCCACTAGCCAACAACCTGTGCCAGGTAATTTGCAAGCTGTACTTTCTCCTTTTGAAGGTCTCTCTCTCCAGGATATGGGGAAGCAGGTCTGTCCCTTCCCACTTCTGCACCTGCCACCTGAGCAAGGCCTCAACCTGAGCCTCTATTGTCCCCTAGATCCTATGAGTCTCCACCTTCCTCAGGGCCAATCTGAGGCCCCTGATGTGGGCTCTGGGACCACCAGGCCTTCTTGAACAGCCTTTAAGGAGGGGATCAAAAGGAAAATCACATTCTCTTGCCCCACCTTTGTGACAAATGTAGACACAGGCTCTTCTGTTATTTTTCTTAAGGTTGTAAAGTCAAGAAAACTGCTGAAGGCTTGAGGTTGACAAAAGAGAGTTAAAATTACAGAAGAAAAACAGTGAAGTTGAAGATTGTCTACAGACTCTCCTGGAGTCCACTGACCCATGACCTGGGGTTCCCTGCATGTCCCCACCTTCCACCACCACCTCTTACCACCACCATTCCTGGCCCCGACTGCCTTAGGCCACCATCAACCTGCAGGGTTAACTCAGTTCTCACAGGCAGGAGGGCCCTTGGCCAGATCCCCTCTGCCTGGAGTTCAGGCCCCTACTCTGTTTTCCCTCAAAGAAGAGCAAAGCCTCTCCTCTACCACGTGACCCCTGGAATAAATTCCGCCCTGAGGGGTGGCTCTGTCTGCCCACTGGGAAGACAGCCTTCTGTATTAGCGTGCGCAGCCATTGCTCTCCTCTTGTCTCAACCTGTGCACTCCAGAAAAGCACCCAGCTTTCCTCCGCATGATCAAAAAGTTCAGTGTTTTTTCCAAAATAAAAAGCAGTCTTTTCCCTCATGTGGATTTCCCTTTGTCCTCTTGCTAAACAGAAAACACCTAAGGCTTTTAAATTACGGTATTCCCTGCCTCAAGCCTTCTAGATTGCAGGGTCTGATACGAGAGTACCCCTTCACGTAAGTCATAACCAGACATGAGCAACCATATTTGGACCAGTCATGGTTGAAGGTAAAAGGTGCCTGGTAGTCTTCAGAAGAAGGTCCTTCTAAGAGTCAAGGTTTTAAACTAAGCACAGAATTAGAATGGTTTCATCAGCCAGCAGGACCAAATTACCCCTGTGTTTATTATTTTTTAAAGGCATTGACCTATGAATAAACAGCACTTGACATTGCAAATTGCCACATTAAATATCCAGCTCCTCTGCCCGATTACAGCAGCCTACAGAGCTCTTCCAAATTGTCACCTAGGATGAATATGACAGCAAACAATGCTTTAAAAGTAAGTAATCTGCTCTATAATTATTTTAGCTGCTGCAACTGCCAACCAGCAGGATCACTTATGAAAAAGGATGCAGTCATCCCTTATTAAAAATGCATGAATACACAGTCTCTTGATTGTGGAAATAATCAGCAGACCATCTAATGTAACAAGACTGAGCCACAGAAGGAATTAATTAGGGTGAAATTGATTAAGGAGAAGAGGGTACAAATCTATCTGTGATGATTCAGGCTCCGATTAAACTCAAGCATTAATTCTCACGTTCTTTCAAATTAAGAGCCTCATCTAAATGATCCGTATTAATATTCCAACATACCGCACCCTCCCTTAACCAAGGAGAAACATACATATTAAAGGAAAACGGAAGATCCTGTTCTTGTTGCCCATCAAGCCTCTGTCATCAAGATGTCAGGAGCTCAGAGTTTTTATTATTTTAAATAAAAGACAGCTGGGGGAAGGGTAGTGAAATCCCCAAATTCATTGTGGTTTTGAGCACTTTAGGACTTTCATGGGAGATTTTCTTAAACGCCAAAGGAAGCATACAACAGCACTAATTATATGACAGCCGCCTGAATTCTCTTTGTCCTGCAGTAACCTGCTTTGGTATAGATAAGGGGACCTTGAAGGGGTCATATATTCCATCCCCATCCTGGAGACGGAGCTGTATCAAACCAGAGACCCATCCGTAATTATCTGCTGTCTCCCAAGAGGCCTCAGGGCACCTGGGCTCCACAGCTCCCTCCGTAACGCGATCTGGCAGCTAATGCATTCCCAGCTCCGCTCGCCCTCCCCCACTTCCCCCTGCAGCCTTTTGAAGGATGTGAGGAAAGCTTCCTGCACCATTGATTTTTCTCTTTTCACTTTCCTCCATTAGCAGCGCTTCCTGGCTCTCTCCATCCAAACCTCCAAACCGTGCTTTGGTTTCACAGGGTCACTGACCTTGCCGTCCTCCAACGACTGCTCTCTTTGCAGCTCTGCTTCCATCGGCCTCCAGGCCTTGGGTGCCTTGGCCGCGAGACTGAGGACGTCCTTTGTCAGAGCCAGAAATTGAGGCTGAGGGGCATCCCAAAAGGCATAGAGCCGTCCCTCTGCTGGGGTTACATCTGCTCAGCACCGTCAGCAGGGGAACGGCTGGTTGAGGTGCTCCCAGAACAGGGGCTTGGAGGTTGCCAGCCTTACAGACGAAGTGTGGGGAAACAGAAGTAAAGAAGCAATTTCAAGCCCTTTGTTTGGCTGGAATATGCTCTGGTTTTCCTCTTGCACAACCCTGGGAGATAGTCATGGTGACCATTTTACTCAGGAGACAGAGCTGCTCTCAGGGACCTTCAAGTAGATCTTCCCCCAGGCCTCCTCATGGGGAGTCCAACCAGGTCTCCCCAGGGAGTGTATCAAGCTTGGTCCAGGGGAGAGGGCAGTCCACACAGAGGGAACAGTGGAAGGGGGTCTGGGAACAGCGTGAATGTGGCAGGTTTCCCCTTTCTGGGCCAACAAGGGAAGTCCCATTTGCATTTACAGAAAGTATCCAAGGTCACCCCTGCCCACACAGCCCTCCTCCCTGGTCTCAACTGCTTCTAGCAGAGCTGGGCAGAAGTCTGCGGAGGAATCCCCTGTAGGTCACCTAGGAGCTGCTGCTGCTGCTGCTAAGTCACTTCAGTCGTATCTGACTCTGTGCGACCCCATAAACGGCAGCCCACCAGGCTTCCCCATCCCTGGGATTCTCCAAGCAAGAACACTGGAGTGGGTTGCCATTTCCTTCTCCAGTGCATGAAAGTAAAAAGTGAAAGTGAAGTTGCTCAATCGTGTCCGACTCTTAGCGACCCCATGGACTGCACCCTACCAGGTTCCTCTGTCCATGGATTTTCCAGGCAAAAGGACTGGGGGGAAAAAAAAGAGTACTGGAGTGGGGTGCCATTACCTTCTCCGCACCTAGGAGCTAGGGGACTGCTATTACTGTGAGCCCCAGGGAAAAGTCTAGATAGTCAGGGGCGCTAGATACTCAAGCCATACTGTTCTGCAGCCTGGCTCCATTGCCTACACTTCCAGGCCAGGGTCCACCACGGGTGACTCTGAACAACAAAAGAGGAATACAGCAAGGTGGCCAGGCCTTGCCTCCTCTCAGAAAGCTCTGTCACTTAATGTCTATGTAAATTTGTGGATGCAAATTATTATAAGGGGGCAGAGACCCCCAAAACAACCCAGCCCCAAATGCAAATAGTTATGGGGGAGGGGAGGGATGGTCACCCTAACAATACCTATCCACAGAGCCTGGAATCCCAGACTCAACAAAGTGTCCCATGCCCGGCGCAGCAGCTACTGCGGCCAGAGCCCATCGTCTCCCTCCTCTCTCTCCTCTACAGCCTCTCTTTTATACTATTCTTCTCCCAAATTTCCCTCACTTTGATTATTAGCAACCTGGTTCTGAGGAGCTACCTGGGACTTTAACCTTGTCCCATGAACTGAGGATGCAAGACATAAAGATGACATCCCTGCCCTAGAGAATTTCACAAGTTGGCAGAGGGATGACATTAACCAAAGCAAGTCAAAACCACAGCAGAGAGTGTTGCATAAAGTATTAGATTCAGTATCAATGTGAAATTAGACCAATTTCACATTGAATGAAATCAGAGACAGGGAGCAAGCAACCCTCTGGCCATGCATGGGCTGAGGTGATCAGAAAGGCTCCTGGGAATAGGCAGACCTTGACTCTGAATTGGCATCCTAGGAACCTGGATTGAGGAGAGAGTAGAAGGATTCCAGGGAACTGAGGGTGCACCAAAGCCCAGACTAAAGGGCAGGTTAGGGAACCCTTCAGCCTGGCTGGCGCGGAGGCTAATACTTGGGAGTAAGGGTCACCAACTTTTTTAGGTCTTGAATGCTAGCTTTAGAGGTTTTGGTTTTAGTCTAGGCTATTGGATCTCCCACTTCAGTGCACTGCAGTATTACATGGGGTGCTGGTTAAACTGAGGGTTCCCAGGCCCTGGTCCTATAGGTATGGGGCTTGTTTTTTGTTTTTCGGGTTTTTTTTTTTTTTTTCCACACTGGAATGCATGATTTTAGTTCCCTGACCAGGCATCAAACCCGTACCTGCTTCAGTAGAAGCACAGATTCTTAACTACTGGACCACCAGGGAAGTCCCAGGTATGGGGCATTTTAAACAAATATCCTAGTTGACTCTGATAGTGGCTCCCAGAAGAGGTAGCTGACGGTCCTCTTCCGGCTGTTTTGTCCCTCCTGTGGGTAAGGCTGGGCTTTGTTAGCACCATGGAAACCACGGGGCTACGGAGGATTCCCGGGTTCTGTGACGGTGCTGAGCCTTGTCTCCTAGGAACCTGAAGGCTAGGGCAGGAAACTATTTTGACTACGTAGTGGCCAAAGGAAAAGCAGCCCCGCTGAGCAAAACAGAAGAGTTACCCTGTAGAAGAGTGGAGACGCTGCCTTAGACCCTGCGGCCACGTGGGCCCCTGCCTAAGCTGCCCCATTGATTAAAATGTGGAGCCAAAAAATATGGGGATATTTTTTATATGATAACGGTGTTCGGCTCTAGGTTTCTTTAAATAGCTATTTCCACTTGGCACTGTAATAGGCTTTAGGCCCCAGATGTGCCCTTTAATTTCATAGGTTTTATGGCAAGTTACTAGCCCTCACTATTAAACCTATTTGTTCAACTTCTCAGTCTTTACTGGGAAATTTTCAAACCTAGAGAAAAGATGAAAGGATAGTGCAGGAAAACCTACAAATCTTTCATCCAGATTTACCAAACTGAATATATATATGCGGGCATCCCTGGTGGCTCAGAGGGTAAAGAATCTTGCCTGCAGTGCAAGAGATATACATATTGTGTGTATATATATATATATATATAGATATATATATGTATATTGTGTGTGTGTGTATATATATATATATATATATATATATATATATACACTTTCTTCTTGCAAAAGCATTTAAAAATCACAAATATTCCTGACACCTTATCCCAAGCACTAAGAACCAGGACATTCTTAACAATAATTCCTCATATAAGTACCATATCATCACACCTAAGAAATTTAACATTGATACAATAATATTAGCTTATAGAACATATTTAAATTTCTTCAATTAACCCAATATATTCTTTATGCCTTTAAAAAAAATCCAGGATTCAATCAAGATTTACACAGTATACTTAATTACTGTGTCTGTTTAGTTTCCTTTCATCTAGAACGGTCTCCCTGTCTTTGTTTGTTGTTATTGTTGTTTCATGACATTGGCATCATTGAAGAATCCAAGCAAACTGTCTTAAAAATGTCCCACAATCTGGGTTTTTCTAATTTGATCCAGGCTAAATGTTTTGGGGCAAGGATATACTACAAAGGTGTGGCACACCTTCCTGTGCATGCCAAGGTGTCAGGAGGCATGCACACCATGTCTGTTTGTCCCATTAGTGATGAGAAGTTGGGTCACTCAAAGAAGGTGTGCGCTGGACAACTTGACAACCTGGTTTCATCTGAGCAAACACTGTGCAGATCTTATGGATCAGCTCAGCCAGATTATAAAATGCTTGAGAGCAAGAACAGAGTCTTCTCTCTATGGAAAATAATGCTTTACAGTTTATAAGATTCTTTGATATAGATTATACTATTTCCTCTTCAGACACCACTGATGGAGAGATTTTTATTCCCACTTACAGAGACGCAAAATTTCACAGTGCTCAGGAACCCTCATGTAGCATCCCAGACTTGCCCTTTAATTAGTGGCTTTTATGGCAAGTTATTTAACCTCTCTCTTAATTCTCTGTTTGCTCAACTCTAAGATGGGGATAGTAATAATATCTTCCTCCCAGAATTGTTGTGAGGACAAGAGGGTACTGAAAATAAAATGTCTGATGCAGGGCTTAGCACATAAAGAATGCTCCAAAAAAAAAGAAGTGAAAGTGTTGTGTGGATAGAGCTAAACATCAATATGCATGTCCACAGTGATGCTCAGGAAGGTCAAGGTCTGCCCTGTGGTCACTCAGCTGAGCAAGAGGCAGAGTCTAGACTCAAGTCCCAGTCCCCAGCTCCAAATCCACACTGTATGTCCATTCTCCACACTCCATCCTTGGGCAATGGGCTCACTGGCATCGCCATGTAGAAACTATAGGGTCAGACTCATACGAATAGTGATTCACACCTGATTCACACCTAATTTCAAGGTGTGTACAACCAGGCCTGACTGTTCTGATTGGACAGAGTTGGCCAAGGGGCCCACGCTGGGTCCCTTTCCTCTGTCATGTTCAGCCTTCAGCTCATTGCTGTGTCACTCGGCAATCTCACAACATGCCCAAACTCACCATGTTGAACAGCAGTCACTGTGTACTCAGAGGAGCACACTGTGGCTGGAGATCATTGTGGCTGCGTGTTTGACCCCAAAGGTCCCCCTGCCCTGCTTGTGTAGAGTACTTGTCTAGAGTAGGGGCAAGGCTGGAGAACTGTCCTTGATTAAAGTAGGGAAGCTTTAGGGTTCCAAGTCCGGCAGAGGTCCCTGAAAATCCCCTGTTGTTTTCATCGAAAGTCCCATTCCTACTTTCTTCTAAGCACTCCGGTCCCAATGCCAAACTCCAGGGGGGAAAGCCACGGCAGCAGTAAACCATTGTTTTGAGCCAAAATTCATATCTCATATGAACTAGGATGGATCCAGTTAAGAACTAACCCCCACTTGGCTAGGGTGGTGAAATATAGGTTTGGGGTCCAGGGAAGGGAAAGATCACTTCTAATGAAGATTTCGTGGAGATGGTGGGCCTCAGGGAAGGCTGAGTTGGAGTTGGATAGTCAGGGAAGCAGAAGAAGGGCAGTCCTGATTTGGGGCATGGGGGGAACGCTCGGAATACAGAGCATTAGTAAGGCACAGAGGTAGGATAACAAAGGGACTGGTCTGGAGATTAAGGGTGGGTGTACGCAGAGGAGGAGCGGGAGACAGGCACTGAGCAGGCGGGAGCCCCTCCCTTCTGGATACAGAGCAGACCGTGACTGTGGAGCCACTGAATATTTCATTGATGGAAAATTGGATGTGGCCGTGGTGCTTGGGATACAGATTCTGATTTCATGAACAGTGTACCCAGGTGACTGATAGGCCCCAGGAGGGAGGCACTACCCTCCTCCTCCCCTCCTAGTTTCCCCCAGCCCAGGAGGGCACAGATACTGACTTTCCTTCCCAACACCCTCCAGACCGATCTTGTTTCCGATTATCCAACAGGCATTATTCAGCACCTACTGTGTGCCAAGCACCATGTTAAGCACAAAGGAGACACAGATGCCTCTGCCCTAGGTGGCAGCTTGGGGACACAGACCCTGAAACAAGTCACTAACTATGGGAAGAACAAAGCACTGTGGAGTCCTGGGGTGATCAGCTGGGTCGGAGGCTTCACACAGTTCCAGTCCCCTGTGCTGGTAGGTGCCCTAGACAGAGAGGAAGGGAAGGATGCTAATCAGCATTTAGTGAGGACTTCATTTCGGCAAAGCACTGAGGTAGGAGCTTGTTCTATACTGCAACCTTCAATCCTCACAGTCATCATAAAAAGAGATATTATATTGGATGCGCCAAACATTTCATTCTGGTTTTTCCATACCATCTTACGGAGAAACCCAAACAATCTTTTGGGTCAACCCAATAATTCCTAATTGCATAGACAAAAGGCATTTCAGGTGCAAACGTGCACACATGAAAGAACTTGGGAATGTGGGGACCATTTAGCAATTTGGAGAGGCTGAGGTATTGGAGTCTTCAAAGGAGATTGGCAAGAAATGAACCTAGAAAGACAGACTGAGGCTTTGCATGTCAGGATAATGAATGTGAACTTTATCCACTTGGCCACGGAAAGCCTCAGAGGGTAATGAAAAGGATGGTGCCAAATGTCCCGCTGACTCCATCTACACTGATGGCCGCCTTGGTCCTGGCCTCCTCTCCAAATCCTAACCACCTTCCCTCATATTAACAGATACTGACTGTACCCTTCCATGGTGGACCAGGCACTGTGCTGTGTACTGGGCATGTGGCAATGAACAAGACAAGGGCCTAATGGATGAGTGGGTGGTTGAGGGAGACAGGCAATACCTAGTAAACAAACACAAAAATAAATAAAAGATCACGATAGGTGATGTGACAAAAACAAAACACATAAATGAGAGAGTTGGGGGTGGGGAGGCGAGGCTGCTTCCGTGAGTTTTTCCTCTTCTGGTTGATATGGGGATCAGGAGCGTTAGGACAGGGAACTGGGTGGGTGGGGAATCAATTTTCCCCATTTCACCTTCTTTTCTGAATTAAGTGCTTGGAGAATCATGCTTCCAGCATTCCTGGGACACTGATGCTGCCTCTCCTAACTTAATAAACCAGTGAGTAGGCACGGGCTGAAGCAGCTGCAGGGAGCAGTCCCTGAAGCCCAGAGCTGGGAAGGAGAAATTGCAGAGGCCACAGAGGCCACACAGCACAGATGGAAGATGTTTGAAGGACCTTTCCATGGAGGGGTTCCTTTCCCGTCACCCATGAGCTGCTGCAGAATTTCATCTTCTTGGTGGCCAACAGGGTTCTTCTTCCTCTGAACCGTTTCCTCTGCTTCAGGGCCCAGTGTTGGCCATTTCCCACAGGCAGGGAGAAGACAGACATAAGCCCAGGCCCACGGTCCTCAGAAAAACTGAATCAGCCTGAGTCATCTCTTCCCCAGCTCACAAAATCCTGAGCCCTTTCAATGTCTCTCATCTCCCCCCTCGGTAACCAGACTGGTATCGGTTCATCCTGAGAGTGAAGGAAGAGCACGTGGGATGCTGGCAAGGGGAGCTTGTCATGCCACAGTTTCTGGAACATGGGGCTGAAAACACCAGGAGGGCTGCGATGTGGACCTAGAAAGCCCAAGGAGTGGCCCACAGAAACGAGTGTCAGAAGTGGAGCGGACCTGCTGGGACGGGACTACATGCCTGAAAGGGATGGTGAGCAGGTCCGACCGGTGGGGCTGGATCCCGAGCGAGGCCATCCTGGAAGGAGATTGGGAAACCAGGCAGACACTAGGCTAGAGCTGGAGCAAGAGCCTAGCTCATGACTGCTTCAACCCGGAGGGAGGCGAACCAGGAAGGGAGGGGTAAGGTGGGCCCTGGACAGGCTGTGGCCCTGAGGCTGTATCAGGATCTGGGCTAAAGTCAGCACATTCTCCTCAATACAGAGAAGAAGGCAGTCCCAGTTGGTTATCAGTGTCTTCCATCCCTCAAAAGAATCTGGCTTGGTCTGGTGTTATCAGCAGTTTTACCCTCCTGCTTCCCTCAGGGAGTCGTGGAAACCACTGGGGCCCTGGAGAATAATTTGGTAGCCCCCTCACATGCTAGAGGACCTCTTCCCACCTTTCTGCTCTCCGTGGGGGATTTTCTAAAGCCCAGCCTTCTGAGAGCTGCCAAGAAAGCAAAGTGTTTTCTTGATTTCACAGAGCAGAGCATTCCGCCTACCAAAACTCAAGATAAGGCAGAATTTGAGGCTGTGTGTGAAAGAGTGCAAATTCATCCTCACAATTTTTCTGAGATTTCATCTCAAGTATCCTTTAGTCAAACAATGAGGAATTTGGTGCTCTTCCCCACCCACTTCTCTTCTCCACACGCGCGCGCGCGCGCACACACACACACACACACACCCTCCCCCGCACCCATTTCAGAATCTTCTCTTTTTCTCTGCTGCAGTCTCTGCTTCCTCCTCCTCCTCCTCCCCGCCACCTCCTTTCTCAGCAAGAACACACCAGGACCAGGGGCCTCCCAGCCACAGGAACTAGTTTCTCAGAAGGAGCAGTTAATGCAGACCTGACCACAAAGTCAGTGCTGCCCTGAACCTATGTCTCAGTCTGGCCATGTCTACTGTAACCCAAGGAATGATGCAATTGTGTCTTGCAGCCTTCACCCAAACAGGGCCGGTGTTGCCCCAGGGAGCTGGCTCTGCTGCTGTTTTAGGAGCTGACCTCACTTCTTGTGGCAGGGGGCTGCTTGGGCCCTTTGCAGGCATCAGCTGCCCGCATGGGCTTGGGAAGGGCACTTATAAAACGGGGATTCATAAACTGACTGCAGAGCATTCCCAAACTGAAGACACATTTTTCCTGGGAATGAAGATCTATTTGTTCTCTCAGATTCTCAAAGGAATCAGACACCCTCTGAATAGTTTGACTAGTTTGGGGCACTAGGTACAACAAGAAATCAAAATCTGCCTTCTCTCATTTTGCTCCCTGATGCATGTGAGTTTTAAGCAATTCCTTGTCTAAGCCTGGGCCGGTGGAAGTCGCGTTGGGTATCCTGAATATGCAGTTCTTTGGATAGTCACCAAGAGATGATCTGAGCAGGAGATGTGATGTCACCTTCAGGGAGGAGACTCTCAAGCTGTCTGGAGGGAGGGGAGGAGAAATGAGGAGGATCAGTGGCCTTGAATCCCCCCATTCTCCCTCCCCCCCACCTTCCACCCCGCCAAGGAGAGGCCGGAGCACCTTTCTGGGATGCAGTCCAGGCTCTGCCTTGAACTTGCAGCTCCTAAAGAGCTGCTGTGCAGATTCCAAGCTGCCAAATCCCAGAGGCTCTATTGGACAACCCAAACTCTATCAGCCCAGATGGTATGTGGGCGTCCTGGGCCCTACCCCACTGCAGAGTCAGACCTGAGAAGCTCAACACCAAGCCCCAGATTCCCTGACCTCCCACGGGAGAGGCAAAAGAGAATGGGGGCCTCCACCCATCCACCTACCAGCCTCTGAGTCCCTTTAGCCCTTGGCATGGTAATTAACAGCTGGGAAATTCTGCATCAGCCTCAGCAAGCTAATGTGGCAGGAGCTCCCTCCTGACAGCAGAGCTAATAAGAAATTTGCTAATGCAATTGATCACTTTTAAAAAGCCTTATGTTGGTGAGGATGAGCGTTTCTCTGCAGCAGTTCAGTCTAACTGTCAGAGCCGAGCAACGAGCCGCTCTCAAGTGGGTGAGGATGATGTCTTCACTGAATCAGTGGTGCAATGCAGCAGGCGGGGGCTGGGAGGAGCAGGTGTGGTGCTGAGCCTGAGGCCCCCAGCTCTTCCGGCTCCTAGGAAGCCAGTCTCTGCAGGCCTGTTCTAAGGGCCTATTAAGGGCCCTGAGCTGCAGCCCCTGTTGGAGGCTGCATTCAGAGCTTCTCCGTTTATGCCACAGGATGAAAATAAGAAACAACTCTGTCTGCAGTGACGGCTGATCTCGGACTCAGCCAGCGAGTGTCAGCACAGCAGACCCCACTCAGGCTTCTGCTGGGGGGAGGGCTAACATCTCCAGCAAATTTGCTTTTTCTCTCCAAGACCCCTGCAGTGACCCCAGTGACTCCGTCCACCAGTCCTAAGGCAGGTACAGGGCAAGAAGATTAGAAATCCACCCCAGGCCCACCAAAGCCCACTCCCCGCTGAGACAAAAGGCAACTTGTTTTGAATGCCCAGCATTTGGCAAAAACAAAGAATGGTTTCTGGAAAAAGGAGAAACTGCTGCAGTGAGATTTGGCTTCCAATACTCACTCTGAACCATTTTTCTCCAAAGCAAATCCACGGAGAAGCAAGAGAAGCAAGTGACCTCTGTGGGAATGGAGCCCAGGGCTACCCGGAACGCTGATGGAGGGGCTAAGGATGTCCATGTGTCTGGACCCCCACCACTTTCTGGAATAGTCCTCACTTTCGGTTATCCATGAGAACTGGGGGTGGGGGAGAGGGCTGAGGGAGGATCAGCCCCCAACACGCAGAGAAATGTGACATCCATCTCAGTCAACTCAGCTTCCCTCTGAACCACATGTTGATCATGACTGTTCCCCCATCCTTTACGTTAATGCTTTGAATTTTGGGTGGAGACACTCAAAGATGACAAAGCAGGAGGACCCGGGTCATAGCCAATGTGTGTACCACACTCAGTAACCCACAGGACCCTGACACAGCAGGCTGCCTTCCTACCCAAGACCGTCCTTGGCCTGATGAGTCCGTGGCCTGATGACTCTCCTAGCCTCTGGGGTGAAGTCAAGGCCAGGCACCAGGAACTGGTGCAGATTTCCTTAAGAGTCTCCCCTGCAGGATAGGAGGTTCTGCAAGAAGGTCCCCACCTGTGAAGCCACAGGTTGAAGCCACCTGTGTCTCTGGGAGCAACCCGAGGGCAGTGGGCAATGCCTCTGGCTTCCCAGAATGCCCTGTGCAGCACCTGGGCAGAGCAGCCTGGGGTCTAAACAGCACAACCTCCAAGTCTTGGTCCAGGGGCTCAGCAGCCAAGACTGCAGGAGCAAAGAAGACCATCCTCTGGACCCGCTCGAGATGAAGAGGGTCCCAGAGGCATCTTTATGTGCTGTTGAAAATGCACTTTAATATCTAAAGTCCTATCCTCTAAGTAAATCTAAAAACTGTTTTCCTTGTTCTCCCAAGTTTATTTTTCCCAAATCAATTATATTAGTTTTGCCAAATTTAAAACACTGATTGCAAGGAAACGGAACTGGATTCATTTAGGGAAAATTTTTTCACTTTTACAAAAGTGAGTCTTTTCTATTCAAATTACAGTATGTTTTGCCATTTAAACAAAGCTTTGCTATCCAAGGACTTTTTAAAACACCACATTGTCTCTGAAT
Organism: Budorcas taxicolor; assembly: GCF_023091745.1. Lineage (NCBI taxonomy): Eukaryota > Metazoa > Chordata > Mammalia > Artiodactyla > Bovidae > Budorcas > Budorcas taxicolor. The sequence continues at coordinate 89,113,918 of NC_068920.1, forward strand.
TACCTCCCTTGAAAGCTCACTGACAAAGATCCTACAGACCCTTCCTCACCCAGGGGGTGATGTGTTACTTCATCCTTGGTACTGACGTGAATTACACTCTAAAGGGTGCGTCCTAGCTGCCTTAACTTAAACCAAAAGGCCTTGGGACAAATGGCCATCTTAACGTGTCTTGGCCCTGTGACCTCCAACATGGATTCGTTCATTTTGGATCCACTCCACACACAGGAAGTTGGTCTCTACTCCAAGGCCAACAAAACTAAAACTCCCCTCACTTTCACCCTGTCAGTGGTGGGTGTCTCTGGGTCCCAGGAAGGAGACCTAAGGAAGTTAAAGCCCCTTTCTTTAAGACTCAGGGCTGGTAGTTAACCTTTGCTGGTAACTCTTCCCGCCTCACACTTTTCTCCAGTAACCCCGCAGCTTCACAAGGGCAACCTGTGTAGTCATTTAGGGCCTGGTGCTTCGATGGACCCTGGGCTTGGTTTAAGGCTCTGTCATCATTCTGGAATTCTTAATCATTCTGAACAAGTACCTCACATTTCCGTGTCGCCCTGGCCCCCTAAGTTACATAACTGGTCCTGCTCCTCTGCAATACCTGAAGGCTCAGAAACTGTCAGGACCAGCCTAGGTCGCACTTGGGGGTGACTGGCTGAGTACTGGCCAGTCTGGGTGCAAAACTGGGCCCCCAGGCAGGCTCTGCATTCAGCTCCAGGAAAGGCCTCACTTCTGCCTGCAAATTGGCTCAAGTGATGGATTTTTAAGGGAGACTTCACAATGGACTTGATGCTTCCTTCCTGGCCTCCTCCTCCCTGCCTGCCTCCCAGGATCCGGCTCTAACAGTCCGCTGAGACTATCCTCAGCGAACCTTGCTGGCTGTCATCTGGACTGCCTCAAGCATGGAGCTGCTCAGCGTTTCCAGAGTTTAGACCCCGGGGGTGAGTGAGCAGTCTGCGTTATCTCTCCAGACTTCTGCCTCTCTCACGACCTCCTGGGAGTCTGGGCCAGCAGCAGAGAGCACTTTCAGACCATTAGCAGGAGCGCATCCGGTCTCCTAGGCTCTGGCCAGGAAGTCACTTCGGTGGGAGAAGAGAAGGCCAGAGTTCCTGGGACATAATCCACGAGGGTTACTTAGCCACCAATCAGTGCAATTGCAGAGGTGGGGATCCAGCCTGGAAAGTTTGGGGTCACATGTGCCTAGGAACCCTAGGATCTTGGCTCCTTCAGACTCTTCAGCCAGGAAGATGAAGCCAACCTGGGCAATAAAGGAGTCAGGGTACCACCAGGAGGATCGAGACTCAGGGAACTCCCCATGGACATTCATTTTTGAAGGAAGCCTTTCTTCCAAGACCTGCCCATGAGGATTCTGGCATCAGAAGGATTCATTTGTAATCTCCCAACTGAAGAGACAGAATGAAAGTGTTTAACCATTTACTTAACTCCATCCATCCATTTACACATTCATCCCTTCATTAATTTGACACATATGAATGCTTATTTAGAGGTCAGCTATGTGAAGTGCTATGAGGACTGTTGACTCTCATGGTAGAAAGAAGGCAAGAGAACTCTCTGGGGTCCCTTTATTAGAGCACTAATTCCGTTCATGAGGGCTCTACCCTCATGACCTACTTAATACCTCCCAAAGTCACCACCTTCTAATACCATCACATTAGGGGTCAGGATTTCAACATATGAATCTGGGGGAGACACAAACATTTCGTAACAGACTATAAGCTCTGTAGGGGTGGGGACCACGTCTGTCTTGCTCACTGCTGTATCCTTAGCCCTTGCCCAGAGTGTGGCACATAACAGTGAAAGTGAAAGTCGCTCAATCGTATCCAACTCTTTGCAACCCCGTGCACTATACAGTCCACGGAATTCTCCAGGCCAGAATACTGGAGTGGGTAGCCTTTCCCTTATCCAGGGAATCTTCCCAACCCAGGGATCGAACCCAGGTCTCCTGCATTGCAGGCAGATTCTTTACCAGATGAGCCACAAGGGGCACCGAAGAATACTGGAGTGGGTAGCCTATTCCTTCTCCAGAGGATCTTCCTCACCCAGGAATCAAACTGGATGCATTGCAGGTGGGTTCTTTACCAACTGAGCTATCAGGGCATATAACAGGGGCTCAGTAAGTATTTCTGGTGTGAATGGATGACAGATTTGACTGCTATTTGGAAGCTCTATAAGAATTCAGAGAACATCTACGTGGGTTGGAAGAGCTGGTGTAGACTTCATAGATGAGACATAAACACAGAGAAAGTTAAGTAACAATACAACAATATAATAAAGATGACAGGGCAATATGTGAAACATGTCAGACAGTGCAAATACTGCAGTTAAAGCAGGGAGAGTGTGTCAGCTATGATGTTTTTGTCAGCAAGTAACAAAAAATCCTCAACTCAAACTGTCCTCAACTGCAGGGAATTTATTATCTTTCCTAGCTCATGTTCAGAGGAAGGGCAGGCTCAGTGTCTCAAGGAGTCCTTTCCCTCCCACTCTGCCATCTTCGAGTGGCTTTCATCGATAGGTTGGCTGACAGGATGCCCACAGCAATTCCAGATGTGGAAACATCCCACTGAAAAAGGACAAACTGTCCCTTCTCATGTCTCTTTCCCAGGAGCTTCCTAGCAATTTCTCCCTTTGTCTCACTGGCCAGAACTGGGCCACATGTCCAATCCCAGGCTGACTCCTGGTGAGAGGAGTAGGATTCTGAGACTGGCATAGATCAACCACAATCCACTCACTGAGTTTAAAAGGAGGAGTAAATATCCCATAGAAATTAGGATCTGTTAGACATGTATAAATGCGAGGACGAATTCTGGCTAAAAATCAAGTGTCCACTGCAGCCCACTCCTTGGTATACCTGATATCTACTCACACCATTTTTTAAAAGGTCACTCTGCCGAAATTGCCCCAGGAAGGGGCACCTGGCCAGAGAGCAGGGCTGTAAGGGAACCCCGGAGGACTGCTCTGCCATGTGGCTCGCAGCCTCAGGTTTTATGGTGATGGGTTAGTTTCTGGGTTGTCTGTTGCCAATCATTCAGACTCAGGGTCCTTTCTAGTGGTGCACGCATTGCTCAGCCAAGATGGATTCCAGCAAGCAGAATTCAGGGAGGTGGGAGGACACATCGTGTCTCCTTTTGACCTTTCTTGAATTCTTCTGGTTGGTGGTAGCTTGTTAGTCCCATGTTCCTTACCAAGACCTCCTGTCATAAAATAATTCACGCTAATGGTTACTATGGTGACTGGCCAGGGTGGGCGGTTTCAGTCAGTGTTTCCCCTAACAGTTAGACCCCAGAATGAGAAGCCCTAATTAGTGGGTTTGGGATGGTCCAGGTCTGGTTTCTGCTAGCAAATGGGGAAAGAACTGGCTTTGCACCAGCATAATACTGCATAGGAACCTGCAGCTTCAGATGGGGACGTCTGCCACTGGCTCCTTTGTTCCTGGCTCCACAGCTCAGACTGGCCTGGGCACAGTTTGGGGGATGGGCTGTGCACGTGCAGACCCTTAAGGAGGATTTGGGTGATGCTGATATTGTTGCTAACTTCAGAGAAACCAGCCTAATGCGTTTTGGATGACAGGTTCTTTGTTTTGGGAGAGAAGATCACCGCTCTAAGAGGTCTTAAGAATCCAGAGACAAACAGCAGAGAAGACTGAGATGAAAGATCAAAAATGGGACAGAGATTTCAAAACAAAAGCAAAAACCATCAGAGCTGCCTTGGAATTTCCCTCACTGGTGGAGGTGGGGGAGGGGCTGCTAATCAGCGCTAGGTCCAGAAAGGGGCAGTTTGGGCGGGGGTTGGGGGGAGGGGTAGGATTTAGGGCAGCGATCTTGAAACCTTGAGCAGCAGTTACATAAGATAGAGAAAACATCAGTTGTTCGGATCAAAGAATGGGGGAGGGGTGCTTTCCGGAGTTTCGGAGAAGGCTAAAGCCGTCCCCAGCCTCCCGTGCACTGGCGCCGCCTCTGCGGCTCCTCAGCCCCGCGGTCCGCAGTGGCCCAAGGACGCTGGCCGCCCTGTCCAAGTGTTAGCTGCTGCGGGGACGACAGCCGGGCTCCCTAATGGAGCTCCCAGGAGCCCAGCTCGATCGGCTTCCTGCATTATTAATGCACTATGTCATCCTTCCTTTCACTCGGCCTCAGCTGCTGAAATTTTATAGAGCGGTATTATTAATTGAAGCAATTAGTGCGCGAGATATCAGCACAGCCGCGTCAGAGGGCTGGGGATGTGCAGGGCCAGGCTAGGTTCTCTCCCTCTCCTCCCTCGTGCGCCTTTCCCCCTTTCTCCCACCTCCTCCCTGAGCCTCCCTACTCCCACCTCTCTGATTTCTGTTCGCCCCCACTTTCCTCTCTCCTGCTTTGCTAGTTCTCTCTCAGTACCCTTCTGGCGAGACTCAGAGTAGCCACCACCCTTCCCAGGCTCAAATCATTCCCTCTCCAACCAGCGTGGGTGCGCAGACACAGTGACAGAATAACAGCATCATGGTGGCTCACTCCTTCCCTGGCGTGACTGGCCCCCGTTGAATCAGAATGGCAGACCATCCTTCATGGTTCTTGTTTTGGTTCAGAGCCCCTAGTGGGGGTGGAGGGTGGCAGGTAGAAAGAGCAAGGGCTCACTGCCTGTTAGACCCATTCATTCATTCGTTCATTTTCCCTTGGTGGATACCCAATCTTATAGTAGGTGATATGGGAAATAAAAGAGATAAGAGAGCTTAGGCCTGGAACTGAGGTTGTAGCCAGAGATACCAGACTAGCTTCTGAAACAGCAAAATAGGGCACAGCAAAGGGTCCAGGGAAGTGATTCCCCAGTGGGTTGATTGTCCAGCTGTGTGAAACATCCTCTGTGGCCCAGGAAGTGACAAGTAAGGCCTTGGGAAACAAACAAAGGAGCCCCGAGGGGTGAAGAAAGTGAGGTATGAGATCCCCGCAGGCTGCAGGAGGGTGAAAGGTGGGGGGCTGCAGCAAGAGGGAACAGCTCCTTCAGAGGTTGAGACCTAGAAGCAACTGGAAAACCTGGCCAAGGGCCAGGACTGCAGGACCCAAAGATCCTTTCATCAGGAATTAGAGACACCTGAGAGGCTCATGTTCCCTGTAAAATGAACAGATACCAGGATGGAAACATCCAGGGTGAACAGTCACTCTCTGCCCCTCATCACTCTCCCTGCTCCCCTCGCCCCAGCTCATGGGAACAGGGGCACCTTGTGTTACAGAGAGAGATCTCCTTGGGCATTTGGGAGCAAGTGGTCTGCTCGGTTACATTAACTTTCAGTGGGAGTATGCTCTTGATTTTTAAACTTGTTTTATTATGAAAGTTTTCCAGCCACACTAGAGAGAATATAATGAACCTTCATATTATCATAGTTCAGCTTCAAAAATGATCACCTCACGGTCAGTTTTCTTTTATCCACCTTCCCCCAACTTTGCTGGGGGCAGGGGGCGGTGTCAGAAGCACACGCTTTAAGGTAACGCAGTCTTGAAAAAAATGATCTGTTCATTTTTCTTTTTTTTTTTTAAATAAAAACAAGTGCATGCACACCCCTTCTGACAGACAGATTTTCATGTACAGTGCTTATTTAAATGTGAAAAAAAGATCTATCATGTGGTAAACTCTCCCAGTGTGACTGGGCAGGGGTAGGGTATTAATCAGTCATTGACTCCTCCCAGCAGCTAGAGAAGTAGGGATAACTAAGTGGTGAGAGAGTGCTCACTTGGGCAGCACATACACTAAAAGAAAAAGTGGTGAGAGAAAGGTCGCCTACAGTAAATCACAGAGGCTCACAAAGCCCCAAACCCCCGCTGGGGCACCCCTAGAGAAGCTAAGGCCAAAATGGGGGGAAAAAGAAAAATCATGGCTAGTGAGGATATTGATGACTACCCTTGTGGTCTGACCTCAGTTCCTTGAGCTCCGTTTACTCCTTTTCCCGGCTTAGTGGCACCTATTCCCCACCTTCTAAGACCCTCATGCTGATCATTTTTACCCCATACCTCCACTGAAAGCTGTACCAAGGAAAGGGGCTCAGGTAAGTGAGTGAACTATGGTATCACCTACAGCAGGGCTGCACAACCAACTTTCTACAAGGATGGCAATGTTCTGTTCTGTGCTGTCCAATACGGCAGCCACAAGCCACCTGAGGTTGTTAAGCATTGGAAACGTGGCCCTACACGGAAGTGTGTGTCCTTGAGTGCCGGGTGAAGGCAGGCCTTTGTCCTAGGGGTGGTATCTGAGCAAAGGAATGTTTTATGGGAGCAGGAAGGCATTATGGTTTTATCTGCTTATTGGTCTGATTGCTACCTTACAGGTGATGGACCCTGATCTGAGCTCATGCATAATATCGTTTAATTCTAAAATACAGCCCTCTGAGGTTGATGTTTTACAGATGGAGAAACTGAAGCTCAGTTAGGGTAAGTGTCATGCATTTACTGACTGGCAGAGGAATTTGAACCCAAGTCTATCTTATCCTGAAGCCTCAGGGCACTATGCAGTGGTGGTTTTAAGAAAATTCAGTTGCTATCGGGATATGAAAATGGACTGGAATAGGAGGAGGTGATGAAGTCTCCAGAATCAATACTGGCACTCAGAGCCTCTAAGTAAATCCTTGCTCATTTTAATTGAATTGAGTAAAGGTTTTGGAAAGTTTTTAAGCCCAACCAGGCTGCCAGAAACTTAATCTGGCCCAGGCGTCTAAGAAACCTATTTCTACAGGGGATCCAAGCACTTCCAGGCTCTCACAGTTTGCTATCCACTACAGAGGCTAATGAGATGAGCTGCTTGGCAGGGCTGTTGCTGGAGACTGTGATCAGGCCTAGGGCTCCCCAAAGGGAACAGGTGTGAAGACTTGCTGTGTGAAGGTGGCATTTCCACTGGCCCTATCTGAGGGTGCTGTCAGTCCACAGGTCATCTCCAAGAGTATCTGAACTAACCTCCCTAGCTGGGAGCAGGAGCTGGACCAGGGACCTGTAGGGCCCAAACACAGGGTCAATCTAGAGATTCAGGGTTCCAAGAAGCAAGATCAAGATGCTCTAATCTCCAGAAAATCACCTTAAGTGAAATTTGTCTTCAGGCCCTGCCGGGCCAGGTGTAGCCCTGAGTTCACTCTCAACCTACTCCCAACTAAAACCTCAGTTTCTAATACCCCCTTAGGTCCTCTTATCAGAAAAAAAAACATATTTATCCTAAGATGTTAGGACTTCAGACCCAATGAATTGTAATCATCTATTCCCCTTATAGGAAAATAGTTCCTTAGTGGAATTCCAGGGTCTCCATTTGGGATGACGGGGTTGAGTCAAGATCTAACCTGTTTGTACAGAAGACCAGTTTGGCTGATACTGAAACAACTGGGAGAGAGTCTCTGAGAAAACAACTCCAACTGGGCCTGTCAGTCAGATGAAGTGAGTATTTCAGTCTGCAAGTACTTGCCATCATATACCAGGAGCTGAGAGGCAAACAGAGCAGGGAAAGAGGCAACAGATCAAAGAGCCCTGGGCTTGGTGACAGAAGACGCATCTGAGTTTCAGTTCGAGCTCTACCACTGATGGTCTGTGTGACCTTAAACAAATCCTTGACTTCTCTGAGTCTCCTTCCCAGTTTTCTTTGATTTGGGAGACAGAGGCAAGAGATTAGGAGCATAAGCTCTGGCAATAGACAGACCTAGGTTTGAACCCTAGTTTTGTCACTCAGGGGCTTCCCTGGTGGCTCAGATGGTAAAGAATCTGCCTGCAATGAGGGAGACCCAGGTTCAAACCCGGGGACAGGAGGATCTCCTGCAGAAGGAAATGGCAAAACACTCCAGTATCTTGCTTGGAGAATCCCATGGACAGAGGAGCCTGGCGGGCCACAGTCCACGGGGTCACAAAGAGTCAGACACAGCTGAGCGACTCACACTGTCACTTTCACACTTTACTCTGCCAGCAAAGGTCCGTCTAGTCAAGGCGATGGTTTTTCCAGTGGTCCTGTATGGATGTGAGAGTTGGACTATAAACAAAGCTGAGCGCCAAAGAATTGATGCTTTTGAGCTGTGGTGTTGGAGAAGACTCTTGAGAGCCCCTTGGACTACAAGGAGATCCAACCAGTCCATCCTAAAGGAAATCAGACCTGGGTGTTCATTGGAAGGACTGATGCTGAAGGTGAAACTCCAATACTTTGACCACCTGATGCGAAGAACTGACTCATTTGAAAAGACCCTGATGCTGGGAAAGATTGAAGGCAGGAGGACAAGGAGACAACATAGGATGAGATGGTTGGATGGTATCACCGACTCGATGGACATGAGTTTGAGTAAACTCCAGGAGTTGATGATGGACAGGGAGGCCTGGCGTGCTGCGGTTCATGGGGTCGCAAAGAGTCGGACACGACTGAGCAACTGAACTGAACTGAACTGAACTGATGGTGGGCCTTGGAAAATTCCTTGATCTCTCTAGGTTTTAGTTTCCTCACCTGGAAAATGAGGACAGCAGTACTACCTTTCCTGGCTGTTGTAAGAATTAAATATAATGAGTGTATAGTGCTTCATATACTGTTCCAGATAGAATCTCAATATGTTAATTATTATTATATTCATGGTTTGTTGCCCCGGGATAAGGTGTCAGACAAAGAGGAAAAAGAAATGCTGGAAACTAGGGGAGGGATATCAGAAATGAAGCTGGGTCAGTGAGAGGATGAGGCCAAACAAGGATGGCCGGGCTCTGCAGCCAGGCAAACCTATGCAGAGTTGTGCAGTTGTGTACAAAGGTGCATGGCTGAGGGGAGAGTGGGGTCTGAAATCCCACCTAAACCCTACTCTCTAGACAAGCTTTGCCTGTGCTGGCGGCATCCTGCATGGGGCGGGGCAGGCAAAGGACAAGGCCTGTGCTAAGGGGCTGGGGGTAGATCAGCCTCTAGGGTAGGCAGAGGTGGAAGGAAGGAAGGAAGTCTTGCAGCTGGAGGAGTCTGATGGCAGCAGCTGGTATTCCAAGGACTCAGCTACGAAGACAACCTCGCGTGGGAGGGCAGAGCACAAAGCATTCCAGAGCATTTCAGGGCTAGTAGGAAACAAAGACCAGGATTCAAACAAAGGGCTACCCAGACACGATGAGGCCAGCAGGCAAAAGCAGGGGCCCCTGATGTTGGAACAGACTGGAAGGCCAGGCCGGGCCCAGGTTCAAGGCTGACTCTCTCCTGGGTCACAGAGGATGAACAATTAGGGCCTGAATGAGCTATTGCTGTTGCTGCTGATGAAATGGGCAGCTGTTTATGCTAGACAGGGCAGGTTGTAGGGGTGGGGAGCTGGGCAGAGCTACACAGTTTTTTCCCAGACCCTTTGGCCATTGAGTGCTCTTCATGATCTGTGAGGTTGTGTGGGAGGTTTTACCTCTTTTAGGAAGGGTGGTCTCCCAAACAAAATGGTGTTAGGAGCAGGGAAACCCTCCTCTGCCCAGGAATATTGGCTTTATGGTTCCTATGCCTGTGTCATTTCTTTGGATAAAGTCAAAGTTCACAACTTCAGATGCCGCAGGAGCAATAGGGAGCGATGAGGACTGTGGCAAACCAGCAAGCAGATGTTTTAATGAGTGTTTAAGGAAAGTAGTAGCAGCTGCTCAGCTCAATGGGAATATATGCCCAACACTTTCAGTTCTCCAATTTTCCAAAAGAAGCCAGAAATCTAAATTTTATTTTTAAAAGTCCTTTTAATTAAATACCTATTTTCTTTAATATCAACAATTAATTTTTTCATTTACAAAACTCTTGACATTTTCATGATCTGACCAAACCCACAAGCATCTGTGGGTTACATGTGGACTCTGGCTTGGGAATTCCTCTCTCTAGGATCCCCTGGGAATGCAGCCCTCTCTGAGAGAGGTCTCACATCAGGTGCCTAACCTCTCCAGGAGGGTGTGGTACTCCAATACACGCATCCTGTCTTGTCCCTAAGGTGCTCATTCTTCTATTTCCCAGAGCTCTGGGCATCTGAAGAAGATAGGAGAGGTAGGAAAGAGCACAGAAAGAAGAGGTGTCATACTGAAGACAAGCCTCTCTGACATCACACTTTGTCCCCCAGGACCGGCTGTGTCTGTCCTCCACTGGTCACAGTCGGACACAGGTTCTGGGAGATGTGACGACAGCTCTGAGACCAAGACTCGGCGGGTCCCACGGCTTTGTTCCATGTACTGTGAGCTGGTCCAACGCTGGAGGGCCCATGGCCTCCCCCTGTGAGCCAGCTGTTTCTTCTCCCTCCTAAACCACCTCTTCCAGCCTCTGTCACTCTGTGGTTGTTTTTCTAAGACTTATCTCACTGTGTTTTACTAGCAAGCTATCACTTCTCACGTCTCAACTCTGAACCTTTCAGCTGTGGTTTCTACTCAGGACTTAGTGGACTCAGAAGAAGTAATTAATATATCCTTCTTTCCTGCCCTGAGCACAGCACCTCTAGACAAGAGGGAGGGGTCTAGATACAAAGTCTGACTTCAATGCAATAAATAAATCATAAGCATTATTACCTAGCTGAGACACTGGGGCTTGGAGGGTCTTCAGTCCTCTGTCAGAGATCACCAGGTAGTAAATGGAGGCAGGACTCACCTCCAGAGCATCTGCATTTGCTTTATTGTACTTTATGGTCAGGGTAGGGCTTCCCAAGTGGCTCAAGTGGTGAAGAATCTGCCTGCCAGTGCAGGAGACATGAGTTTGATCCCCAGGTCACAAAAATTCCCTGGAGGGGGAAACGGCAATGCACTTCAGTATTCTTGCCTAGAACATCCCATGGACAGAGGAGCCTGGCAGGCTACAGTCCACAGGGTCCCAAAGAGCTGGACGCGATTGAGTGACTGAGCAGAAGCACATATGGTCAGGGTAATGGGTTCTGTCTTCCAGAGGTCCTTCCCCCAACTTCTACCCTCTCCCCCATCTTCCAGTTAGGAAGAGGGTTTGAGGCCAGACTGCAGGCCTTCACTGGGAGCTCTCTGGAGAATGCAAGACAAAGTCTTTCAGTCTGGTTGGTGAGAGGAGATAAACATGCAATGCCACAGAAGTTTCCATGGTTCCCTCCTTCCTTTCACAGGCATTGACTTGGGCCGCAGCTGTGTAGCCTGCCCACTGGGGAGAAAAGATTTTGATTCTACCAAGTTGAAGCTGTAAGCGTCTTTTTGGATCATCTAATTATGGATGATCTGGAGATTTCAATCTCTCTCTCTTTCAGCAGCATTTTAGAAGGCTGGTCCATTAATTAGATTCAGGTGGATTCTCTGGTCAAAGCAGGTAGAGGAAATCGTGTCCACTTGGTCCCCCCACACCACCGGCCATCAGAGTAGTCTCTGAGGAACCCTCCTGGGAAAGAGTTTGAAAAATTTTTAATTCGACCCAACCCCTGAAAATCCTGGTTTTGGAAAGTGAGATTCTGAGAGGTTAAATTACTTGCCCAAGGTCATATAACTGCACCTCCTAATGGCAAACAGGTCTCTTTGCTTGGCCCCCGTGCTATAGCAGTGTAAACTGGAAGGCTCCAAAGAGCGAGGGCAAATAGTGGGGAAGCAGAGGGCAGACAGTTCAGCAGGATCTCCCATGTCAGGGAGGCAGGAAACTTGAGTGGAGGCCCTGCTGGGTGGTTGAGGGGGCAGAGGGTCAAGCAGGTGTTAAATTCCAGAAGCCAAGAGATAAGCAGTGTGAGGCCATGGCAAACTGGGATGGGGCTAGGATCAGGTTGGATGTGGAGAAAAGGCCTGAGGCACAGGCTTCGGTGGAGATAGAGTTGGAGGGTTGGGTTTTTCCCAAGTTCACCCAGTTGAATCTGCTGATTCTGGACTCCAAACGTTTTTGACTTTGAAAGCACAACAGAAGGCTGGAAGCCCAGGCAGACAGGCACGCACACTGTTGAGTGGAAAGGGTGTACTGAGCAAACCTCAGGATAGCAGCTGTGCTGTGCTTAGTCACTTGGTCACGTCCGACTCTTTGTGACCCCATGGACTGAAGCCCGCCAGGCTCCTCTGTCCATGAGGATTCTCCAGGCAAGAGTACTGGAGTGGGTTGCCATGCTCTCCTCCAGGGGATCTTCCCAACCCAGGAATCAAACCTAGGTCTCCCGCATTGCAGGCGGATTCTTCACCATCTGACCCACCAGGGAAGCCAGGACAGCAGCTGTGCTGCATTAAAAATGAATAAGATGGGATTCCTTGGTGGCCTAGTGGCTAGGACTCCGGGCTCCCAGTGCAGGGGGCTGAGTTCAATCCCTGATCAGGGAATTAGACCACGCATGCCATAACTAAAAATTCCCACATGCCACAACTAAAGATCCTGCATGCCTTAACTAAGACCCAGTGCAGCCAAATAAATAAATAAATATTTTTTTTAAAAAAAAGAATCAAGGTGATGTTTGAATGAAAACAAGAATGGAGTGCTGGGGAAGAGGCACTCTCCTGGCTCCCTGTGGCTCAGGAGAGGCAACATTCTGCAGCAGGGCCAAGTCAGCCCTAGAAGCCAGCCCATGGCTCCCAGTGTCTATGCAAATGAGACGAGAGGGGGAGGTAACCTGGGAGAATGGCCCTTCCTAGGGGCTTCTGGGAACCTTCATTCTCTTACCCACGAAATGGACACAATCATCTCAACTTGGCCTCCATCTAGGGGCTAACATAAGCAGCAAATGAAATCAAGTTGAGACCCATTGACGCCTCTACCAAGGCTAGGGTTGCAAGTCCCCATGCCATCAGAGGTGGCAAAATGCGTGCACTGGCCTGGGGAGAGGGAGGGGAGACGAGAGTGCTTGCCCTGCCCGGAGGCATTCAGAGTAAAGATTCTAAAGCCACATACCGGCCAGATGAAAGGTAGCGGCCCCACTCCCTGTCCCTGCTTGCAGTACGTCAACTAAGGTTTTGGCAGATAATTGCTTCTGGTCTGAGCCTCCCAGTGAGATATATATACAAAAGAGGCCTCAAGAACTGCTCAGTCCATAGTGAGAGCCACCAGCCCCATGGGGCAGTTTACATTTAGATTTCAATGAATTAAATTTTTAAAGTTAGTTCTTCAGTCACACTAGCCAAATTTCAAGTGCTCCATAGCCACGTGAGGCTAGTGGCTACCAACCTAGACAGCTCAGACATAGAGCACTTTCATCAGCAACAGCAAGTTCTGTGGGTTGGGGCTGCTCTAAGACTGTCATGGTGGAATGACAGGTATTGGGGTACAAGGTTTCTGCCTTGAGGCTTCTCAATACATCATGCATTTCCTTCTTTCTCAGCCTAAATTCAGGGTTAACCCTGGAGCCCTTCCCTGCTCGCCCACTTCCTTTAAGCCCCAGGCTTTAATAACTCACTCCTAAGAGTGAAGTTTTCATGCTCATTTTGCAGTTGCTGAGGACTCAAGGTCTAGTGGGAGTGGGCAAGGGCTCTTCCCAGGTTATATGTCCTCCACTACCTTAATGATTGACAGCAGGAATTTCTGAACCCCAGGAGAGAATGGCAAGCATGAAAAGACAGGGAGAAATTCTGGGGCAGTCAGGACTGAATTGAATGGTGAAGTGAAAGTTGCTCAGTCATGTTCAACTCTTGGCAACCCCAAGAACTGTAGCCCACCAGGTTCCTCTGTCCATGGAATTCTCCAGGCAAGAATGCTGAAGTGGGCGGCCATTCCAGTGGTACCCAAACAGCCTGGTGGAGGTGACCACATGCTCCTACCCAGAAAAGCCACGAAGAGCACATCCCAGCTCTTCCACTTGCTAGCTGTGTGACTTGGGCTTTCTAGACTCTCTGAGTCTGTTTTTTCATGGGTAAAATAGGAACAATACTTACTTCAGAGGTTGTCTTAAGGATTAAATGAGTTTCTGGATGGAAGGTGGCTAGAACAGTGTCAGCATGGGATAAGCATTAGTCATGGTGGTAGTACTTGATTATTTGTATCGTGGCCTTGATAGAGGTTATGAAAAAGGCAATTTCATATACTTAGCACACTAGCCAGCTCCCAACCCTCCCCACACACCTCCTAGATTTTTCCACCATGGTGCCTATTGAAACACATCATTATTTGTTTATTTGGTTTTGAGAGCCAAGGCTGGACCCCATCACCAAGGTCTTATCCTGCCTTTGCCCTTTGCTCCCTTGGTTTTTCCAACACTCCCTCCCCAGCACTCTGAGTACTGCCCAGGCCAAACCTAGGCCCCAGAGCTCCTTCGGGAAAGCAGCACAGGCTTATCTTTACGCAGGGCAGTTAAGGGTTGGCCCTGAAAGTCCACGTGACCCAAAACCAGTGCATCCAGACACTGGCACCCCAAAGAGAGAGCATCTGAAGCCAAAAACAGGTTGAGGCAACCAGATTTCCTCTCTCCAGAATGTGAGTAAAGGAAGCCCCAAAGACTGGGTAATTGGTTAGCAACAGAGGCTGAAGTTGAAAGGCGAGGACACCACAGAAGTCCATGATGGTCGAGTGAGAGCTGAGGGGAAGGGGCAGCACAAAGTATAAGTGTGGTGAGAGGGCCCCCCAGGGACTCTGGGCTGGGAAGTGAAGATCTGTCTGGGGGAGGAAAGCACCAGGGTCCCCTCTACTCTACACGCACTTCTCAGCACCAGTTTGGAAACGCTGCGGCTTTTGCCTTCTCCTTCATGGGAAACCTGGAAGGGACCTGGAGTAACTATCAGCACAAAGGCTCCGGAAGCACCTTTAGGATGTGCTAGAAACTAATAGGAAAAGCAGCTGCCATCAACATAAACCATTTCTGGGTCATAAGTTTCAGTGCTAACATAGCAGTGTGCCCTCAGCTCCCAGCAGATCCTTCCAGATGGGCAGATGAGGGCCTGGCCCCCGGGCTGAGCAGGTGATCTGCCCAGGCAGAGTGATGGCCGCTTTCTCCTTCTGGCTTCAGAGGGTCTGTCTGTCAGAGAGAACTGGCTTCCAAGGTAAAGAGGCCCCACTTCAATCAAGGACCTACCAATGTGATTTGATGAACTCGTAACAGAGCAGTTCTCCCCACAAAGAGACTCTTTGGCTGAAAATAGATGAGTCAACCCAGGGGGCCATGTTAATCCCTTGGGCAAGTTCATTGGCCTTTCTGGGGCCCAGGGAACTCATCAGTAGAAAAGGAGAGAATGTGGAGTATTTGCCTCTCTAGGGCTCCTTGCATTTTGTTCATTGATCCCAGGGACCCTCCAGACACATCTCCTTCTTCAGCCTATCAGCGCTTGGCCTTCCTAACAAGCTAATCTCCTATAAAACAAACCAGAGAAATGCTGCTGTTCCTGGCTTGTCTCCCCGTTTCCTTCCTCTGACATGACAAAGGTCTGTCTTAGGGAGCATCAGCCGAGCTGGGGGGTGAGAACAGTTAGCAGACAGAAGCGGTGACAGGGCCCCACTCCCACTGAGCAGAGAGGCCTAGCATCAGCCTTAGTTGTCATGTTGACACCCTGCTTACGTGGAAAGCTGGGTGAGACAGCCTGGCACATTATAGGTACCTCTGGGAAAACTACAAAAGGAAAATTTCAAACACACACATAACAACCACAGCTTCCTAGGTAGTCAACACCTCCTCTGCCTGTGAAAAGGAGCCTGGCCCTGTTTTGGGGGTGGCGGGGGTGGGGAGAGTGTTAGGCTCTACCTACCTGGGCCCTGAGGCTCTGGGAACACAGAGGCCATTTTCATCCAGCCTTCAAAAGTTTCCTTTTGTGGCATCTCGATGATAAAAATATTCCTCCCTGAAGGTGCAACCGCGGCTCAGCAGATGTCCCTGACTGAGCACTTGGGAAGGAGCTATTAAAAGGAACGTAATTAGGTTGTCATCCTGGGGCCTCCGAGCCAGGCTTCTGAACGCCATCTTTGTTGAAAGCTTTCCAGACGTCAAATATTTGCAGAACCCGATTTATCCAAAAGTCTGTTAATACCCAATAGGACTGAGTGAAGAAAAGGCAAAATGACACGTCCGCTCAAGGTTGGCCTCAGGCCCTAAGGCTCCTTTTTCTGTGTCTGTTGCCCATTTTGGGTCCTGGCCTCGCTCCCTGATTTCCTCTCCCCTCCTTCACAGCCTCCCATCACAATTTGCTCTCAGGAAAGGCTCTCTCAGTCATTTACCCCTGAGCATGGATGTAGGTGAGCCTTTGAGCATTTCCTCTCTCTCCAGCAACATAGGATTCATGCCTGAGCTCTGTACACTTCAGAAAACAGAAGGCTCTGTCTCCTTTCATAAAAGGGATGTCAAGCACTGGAGCCAAGCGGGGAGGGCCTTTCTAGTGACCCTGTAATTTGTTACAGGCAGCTACCTACTGGTCTGTGTCTGGAGCAAGTCCTGATTCCAGGCTCCTTTCTGCTTTGAGGTCTGTTATAATCACTCCCCTCCCTCCTTCTTGTTTATCCTACAGGCTCACCTGCCCATCCAACTCCTTGGCCGCTCACCTGTCTACGCATCCGTCAGTTATTGAGAGGAACCGTGCTGAATGGGAAAGAGAGTGGTGAGCACCAGCAGGCACGAGCTTTGTCTTCATGGAGGGAGACAGCAGAGATGGAGAAAGACCTTCATCAGATAATTCCAGAAACCAGTGGAAACACAGGAGGAGGAAGTCCATGGTGCCATGAGGATGTGTTAGAAGGAAAACTGACATGTTGGGGACAGTGCGTGCATGTGTGTATGGACCAGGATATATGTTATCTCCTCAGTGATAACAACTGAGCTTTCTTCAACTGAAACAGCTCGTGCAAAGGCCCTGGCTGAGTCTCAATTTTTCATGAGAACTTTCTCCTACTGGACTTTAGGAAACATCAAGGATAGTATTTCTAAAATTTTAAAAGTAGGGCCAAGGAGGAAGACTGTGAAGCCAGTTTCTGAAATTCTCTGCAGTAAACAAGCTTCTTAGAGGCAGTTGAGAGAGGGCTCTTCCAATAAACAGGTTTTCTCTGGGGGCAAAGAGAGAGGGCCTTGGCCTCCTCCTCCCCTTGGAGGTCTTCCCTGATATTCCAGCCTGCTTTTTATCCTTGAACAATACACCACAGTCATTTCCCCACGTCAAGAACTACTACTTTACAGTAGAGACAGCCGCAGTTTGACTCCATGAAGCCCCTGTTGTTGGACATTTAGCTTGTTTTCAATGTTTTGCACCTCTAAGTAACTCTTCTATGTATGAACAGGCCCGTACAGCAACTCTGCCCTTTGCTTGGACTTTTGCTTGGGATAAATTTTGCTACATAGTAATAAATATGAGGGCCAGCTTTACTAAACACAAGTTTTCTTATCTGCTGAGCCTGTATACCTTATACACAGGTAAGTGTGGTGCTGTTCCCACTCCGAAGGGATCCTGCTGGGTCCTCATCCATCCACTGAGTCTGGAGGAAGGGATGGGAGGAGTCAGCAGGAAAGAACCTAAGTGGGCAGAGGCTAAAGGCTGGATGGGGCTGGGATGAGCAAGGGCTTAATCACCACTCACCTCTTTCTCCCCTTGTTCTTCCCCATCTTAATAGACCCAGTCTGTCTCTGCTGGTGGAGCGTTCTGCCCGGATGCTCAACACTCCACCCGCATACACAGCACCTGAGAGCAGGAGGGGTTAGAACCCCCAGCCGGAAGCTTTCTGCAGGAACTTTCTCTAGAAAGCTCAAAGCCCCAGGGAGAATTGTGGGGCTACCTGGAACTTATCCCAAAAGAGAGAGTTCCTGGTGGAGACAAGGTTGTGAAACAGGATACCAATCTGTGGCTTAAAGTTTTTTACCGATGTGTTGCGTAAATCAGCTATCTCTCTAGGCCTCTGTTTCTCTGTCCATCACACGGAATTAATCCTCTTTTATCCCTATTTGACCAGGATAATGCAAAGATGAAGTAAATGAATATATATCTACTTAAAATGAGCTATTGAACATGAACATGTATGGGAATACACAGTCAGAAAAGAAACAAGATTGAATAAGCCATAGAACATAAGCAGACTTTGTGTTTTATTTAGTTTTATCCTCAGTACCTACAGCTGTGCCTGGCATATAATAAGTACTCAGTACCCATTTCTAAAATGATGAATAAACACATAAACATCTATTCCATCCTACGCACATGCTAAGTACTTCATAGGCATTATCGCACTTAGCCTTCACAAACAGCTCTTTACTAGACGGGTATGAAATACTCCTGTTTTGCAGATATGAAAGCTAAGGCTCAGACTGGTTAAGTACATACAGCTGGTACTTGACAGGATTTAAATTTAAATGTATGTTCTTCTAATGCCATTCCCTCAGCTCTTTCTACCTCTGTTACGTCTCAGGAGAAAAGTTGGTGTGCCACACGCTTATGTTGCTGTGCATTAAATGAGATAGTCCTTGTTGAAAGCCACAGCACCTGGTATGCAGTCAGTGCTCTACTAATCTATTATTATAATACTGTATTTATTAATTTCTATTTTTCATAACTGCATTGTAAACACCTCAAAGGCAGGGGCCATTTCCTCCACAAGCAGGACAGAGTAGTTGCCTAACATACAGGTTAACTAAATAGCATTGTTTTTGAATATAACATGAAGCAGAATAGCCTCCTTTAAGGCAGGGCTTTGTGCTCATGGCATAGTCAGTCTGACTGTGACTTTAATGAAAAGCCAGAGAAGGCCCATGACTGTCTGGTGGCTTGGAAGCCTGGTGGTCAGCAAGGAAATGGGTAGAGTCGGAAACCAACAAAAAGAATAGTAACCAACAAGTATAGAACTTCTTGGGCCTGGCTCTGACCTTCCACTGACACCAGGTGACATTCTGACACCCTCTGGCTCCTCCTCCAGGGCCTGCAAATCTGGTTCATCTAGGCCTGAGATAGGCTTGGCATAGCAGAGGTGGGTGGGGCCTTGGAGAGAATCTGAACTATTATCTAGCTCTACCCTTGCTGCCTAGGACTAGGTAGGTGGTGCTGGAGGCAACTTGACTCAGGAAGAGAAGTCAGGGCTCTTGGAAAACTTTCCTTCCCTGCCCCACCCAGAGACAATGCAGGAAAAGGGACTTTGGTCTTTGGCATGGTACTTTACTAGCACTGAGCCTCAGTGCCTTCATCCCTGAAATGGAATAATAGTTCCATTTCCATAGGGTTGGAGCGATTAAATAAAATATAACATGTTAAATAACACAGGTACCTAATTCAAGTGCTCAGAAAAATCAGTTGCCTCTGAATATGGAATGTGCCTGAGGGCAGGAACTGTATCTGAACTGTAGCTTGCCTGGGGGCCCTGCTGCTGCTGCTGCTGTTAAGTTGCTTCAGTCGTGTCGGACTCTGTGCGACCCCACAGACGGCAGCCCACCAGGCTCCCCCTTCCCTGGGATTCTCCAGGCAAGAACACTGGAGTGAGTTGCCATTTCCTTCTCCAATGCATGAAAGTGAAAAGTGAAAGTGAAGTCGCTCAGTCGTGTCCAACTCTTAGCAACCCCATAGACTGCAGCCCACCAGGCTCCTCTGTCCATGGGATTTTCCAGGCAAGAGTACTGGAGTGGGGCGCCATTGCCTTCTCCGCCTGGGTGCCCTAGTGCTTTTAATTGTTCATACAATGTTGAATGAATGCCTAAATGGCTGGAAATCTCCATTCATACTTCATCCCTTCCAGTTAGCTTTGCCTGTTTATAGTCTCCCGAAAAATCTCTAGAAGGTTGAACAGCCTAATCTTTCCCCCCACTTCCAGGACGGCTCGGGGACAACATGAAGGCCTGGGTACCTGGGGAGGAAAGGGGGCACTTTCATAACAAAGACAACTTTGTGGTGTCACCAGCCTCTGCTGGGCTGCTTGCACTCTCATTTTGGAACTTCTTGCTTCAGAATGCTAGGGCAGCAGTTTTGGCCCACTGTGGGTTACATGAAGGATATTAAAGATAGCATCCAGCTGCCAGTGAGTGAGGATATGAGAGGAGCTGAGTTGCCCTTAGTGCGTGGAGTGATGTGTTCCAGTTCGAATTAGGGAATGAACAATTTAGATGAGTGATTAGAATTTGGGCACTAAGATTAGAGTTTGGAAGTCAACTAGAGTTAGGATTTGGTAATTAGTGTCTGTTGAATTTCTGAATGAGAAATGGAAAGTTGCTAGTAGCCAGATATGGTGGGGCCCATCTCTTTGATCTAAAATTTAAAATTTTTTAGGTACCTGTGTTATTTAACAAGTGAGTGCTCCTTGGGAGCCAGAAATCTCTTTCCTCTGGCTCCTCAACAGGTCTGGGTGTACCTGCAGACCGAGAAGGCTAAGCATCTACTACATTTCCGATGTTACATCTAGTGTATATTGTCCCAAAGTTATCTGGACACAGTCCCCTGCAATGAAGCTGAGATCGGGATATTAATAATCTGGTCTAGACCCACCCTTGGCATAGCCCAGTGACTTTGGAGGAAAATTTAAATCTCCCAGCCTCAGTTTTTCCATCTGGCAAATGGACATAACCTTAGAAGGGTGTTTGGTAAACCTCAGTGATCATGGAGGAAAAACTTCAAAGTAAAGATGCTTTCTGGTGGAGTAAGCTGTTCCAAAATGAACTATAGGGCAAAGTCAGGGCACCTTACTCTTGGGAAAGGCTGAAGCTCCTCCCTCCCTCCATGAAATCCCAGGTTTTTCACCTCTTGCCACATTCACCCAGTCTTTCGCAAACCTCTGAACAGAACTGACAGAGAAGCAACTCACACTAAAAACTTTCCAAGCTCCTACTCCTCCCTAACACACACACACACACACACACACACACCCCAGCCAGCTCTGGGGCTGCAGTATGAGACACCTGGATAAAGTAAGGACTCAACAAATATTTATCAAATGAATGAATGAATGAGGGAGTGAGTGAGTGGCTGCATGAATGAGCAGACACACCCGTAGAGAATGAGATGGCTTCCTAATCCAGGATGCTGAGTCCTCCCAAAGAAAGTCATCTGGGACTTTCCTAGTGAGTGCTCCAAACAGAGCCACACCCTATCCTTTTCCTCAAGGCCCATATATCTTCTTTTCCCACCAACTTCATTGTGGTGCACTATGTCCTAGACTCTTTTGGGACCATATATGCTACACTGAATACTTCTCAATACTAGATATGTAGTACATGCCCAATAAATGTGTGATGAAGTTGGAGATAGATAAACAAGATTTGGACCCTGTCTTCCAAAAGTTTACAGTTCAGTGGGAGAGAAAACATAGATACATAAGTACTATATGAAAAAACACCATAGGTAACTGGTACCAGAAAAAGGCTAAGGAATATATGGTATAGAAGGTCAGAGCTGAGAAAAACTACTATGAGCTGAAAAAGTGAGGGAATGCTTCACGAAGGAAGTGAATGAGGCTTAAGGGTAGACCCTGAAGGAAGAGAAAGGTTTGGAGGCAAGGGAAAAGGTGTTGCTGATAGAGGCAAAGGGCTGCCCCCGGCAGGAAGGCCAGTTCAAGCTTTGTTCTGAAAACCTGAGTTGATTTAGTACAGCTAGACAGCAGATTCAAGCAGAAGAGTGTGGCTTGTACCATAAGTAGGTTGTGCAAACACTGTAGGAGAAGAGATTTGGATCAAGAGGCTGTGTGTGCGCTGAACTGCTTCAGTTCAGTTCAGTCGCTCAGTCGTGTCCGACTCTTTGAGACCCCATGAATCGCAGCACACCAGGCCTCCCTGTCCATCACCAACTCCCGGAGTCCACTCAGACTCACGTCCATCGAGTCCGTGATGCCATCCAGCCATCTCATCCTCTGTCGTCCCCTTCTCCTCCTGCCCCCAATCCCTCCCAGCATCAGAGTCTTTTCCAATGAGTCAACTCTTCGCATGAGGTGGCCAAAGTACTGGAGTTTCAGCTTTAGCATCATTCCTTCCAAAGAAATCCCAGGGCTGATCTCCTTCAGAATGGACTGGTTGGATCTCCTTGCAGTCCAAGGGACTCTCAAGAGTCTTCTCCAACGCCACAGTTCAAACACATCAATTCTTTGGTGCTCAGCCTTCTTCACAGTCCAACTCTCACATCCATACATGACCACAGGAAAAACCATAGCCTTGACTAGATGAACCTTAGTCGGCAAAGTAATGTCTCTGCTTTTGAATATGCTATCTAGGTTGGTCACAACTTTCCTTCCAAGGAGTAAGCGTCTTTTAATTTCATGGCTGCAGTCACCATCTGCAGTGATTTTGGAGCCCAAAAAGATAAAGTCTGACAGTGTTTCCACTGTTTCCCCATCTATTTCCCATGAAGTGATGGGACCGGATGCCATGATCTTCGTTTTCTGAATGTTGAACTTTAAGCCAACTTTTTCACTCTCCACTTTCACTTTCATCAAGAGGCTTTTTAGTTCCTCTTCACTTTCTGCCATAAGGGTGGTGTCATCTGCATATCTGAGGTTATTGATATTTCTCCCAGCAATCTTGATTCCAGCTTGTGTTTCTTCCAGTCCAGCGTTTCTCATGATGTACTCTGCATATAAGTTAAAAAAGCAGGGTGACAATATACAGCCTTGACGTACTCCTTTTGCTATTTGGAACCAGTCTGTTGTTCCATGTCCAGTTCTAACTGTTGCTTCCTGACCTGCATACAGATTTCTCAACGAGCTGCTTCAGTCATGTCCAATTCTTTGCGACCTTATGGACTGTAGCCCACCAGGCTTCTCTGTTCATGGGATTCTCCAGGCAAGAATACTGTAGTGGATTGCCATGCCCTCCTCCAGGGGATCTTCCTGACCCAGGAATCGAACCCGCACCTCCTGTGTCTCCTGCATTGGCAGGCGGGTTCTTTACTACTAGAGCCACCTGGGAAGCCCAGCACCTTTTTTTAACCCTGTGGACTGTAGCTAGTGCAAGGTTTTGAGCAGTGGAAGGAAGTGCAAGGAAGATTATGGGGTGTGGAAAGATGATTTTCGGGAGGCTGGCAGGTAAGGAGCAAAAAGTGAGTAACGTGCCAGCATAGGGTGGGCCAGAGCCAAGTCTTGGGCAGAGAGGCCACTTTCATTTCTTTCTTTCTGTTTCTTTCATTCATTCAAATAGTGATTGCCCCCTCCCAGGCAGGCACAGGTAAACAGAGGACATACCAGCCCTCCTTTCCTGGGCCTGGGGCTCTACACTTGGCCCCCACCTATGTGTCCAGCTCCAAGGCTTGGGACCACACGGCAAGGGCTGGGTAAGGGGTGAAATTGGCTCTGACCTCTCACCTGCAGCTTCTTTCTACAAAACCTCTAATCCTCACGGTCCGGAGTCTCGAGCCCTCTTCCTCCCGATCATGCCCCACCCTGACCACCACCGGCCACACCTGGAAGGGAAGGAATTGCGGGAACAAGGGGTAGCCTTTGCAGGAGGTGGCGCAACCGGAAAATGGGCTGAGGCCGCGGCCGGGAAGGGGGACTGAGGGATGAAGGCCTAGGAAGGCGCTTCCCGAGGATGGCCACACCCGCCCGGAGGCTGGACGAGCGTTTGGGCGGTGTGGCCACGGGGCGGTGGGACACGTAGCCTCCCGGCAGGAAGCAAAAGCTGGAAGCGGGGCTCCGGACGCGCCCAGCGGGCCCTCTGCGCCCCCTGCCGAGGGCCGGCCTCCACTGCACGCACCGCCGCCGCCCCTGCACATCAGGACCTGACCCGGCGGCGGGCAGGCCCCGGAACCCGGAGTCCCGCCCTACCTGGCCGCGGGAGGAGGGAGGTGGGAATTGCAACCTTTTTTGTAATAGAAATAGAGGCGCTCCCGTGATGGTCTAAAGCTGGTTAGGGGCCGGCCTTACCAGATGCTTGAAATTCCACTGTTACAGATTCCATTCTTTGGAGGAGGACTTATCAGATACGTCTGGAAAGGGGCTTGGAGGGACTAGGTAGGCAAAGTCGTTCATTCCTTCTCCCAGCCAAGCGTATTTTTTTTAAGAGCTCACATGCCAGGACTCTGAGGGTGACTCAGAGCCAGCAGCCATTGCTGGGTTGTGAAAGGCTAGTTTCTCCCGCCATGCTTTGAATTTTGTGAATCACTGGGTAATTGACCACCACCCCCCTCCCCCATCCCCGCCCCCAACCTCCTCCCGGAAGTCTGCCTTGACTTTTTGGGTGTATCTGCTAAGTCACTTCAGTCGTGTCCGACTCTGTGCGACCCCAGAGACAGCAGCCCACCAGGCTCCGCCGTCCCTGGGATTCTCCAGGCAGGAGCACTGGAGTGGGTTGCCATTTCCTTCTCCAGTGCATGAAAGTGAAAAGTGAAAGTGAAGTCGCTCAGTTGTCCTACTCAGCGACCCCATGGACTGCAGCCTACCAGGCTCCTTCGTCCATGGGATTTTCCAGGCAAGAGTACTGGAGTGGGTTGCCATTTGGGTGTATGGTTACATGCAAAGTCAGAACTGTCGGTTTGGCAGGCCAGGTTCCCTGTTTATTTACCATGAATTCTGTTTGGTCTCTCCAGGCTCATTGAATGACCAGGGGCAGAAAACCTTCATTGGCTGGGGCACTTCTCTAAAGGAGAAGAAGCAGAACATAAAGGGAGCAAATACTCCCATTTCCTGTCCAATCAAGGATAAACCCATGCTGTCCTCAAGGGCCATTTGCATCTGGTCACACATTACCTGATCCCCTGGAGGAGGGGCTGGCAACCCACTCCAGTATTCTTACCTGGAAAATCCCATGGACAGAGGAGCCTGGTGGGCTACAGTCCATAGGATCGCAAAGAGTAGGACAACTGAAGTGACTTAACATGTACTCACGCCACATCTATGATCTTTGTGAGCACCCGCCACAGACAGTCTATTCTCCAAAGACAGCCAGGAGGTCGCATAAGATCATGAATGCTCATAAACTTAAGTTAGACTGTCTCTCTTCTCAAATCCCTGTAATGGCTCCCCATCTCACTTGCGGTAAAAACAGAAGTTTCTGCCGAGGCCTAAAGGTTCCAAGTGCTCTGGCCCCTGCTTCTTAATAATTTATTGGAGCCCCTGTCTACAGCTTCCCTATCACTCACTCCTGTGGCCATATCCACCTGCAGTCCCATGAACTCAGCAGACATGCTCCCATCTCAGACTCTGGCTCTTGCTAGTCCCTCTGCCTGGAATGCTGTTTCTCTAGACCCATCCCCTCACCTCCTTCAGGTCCTTATTTAAATGCCATCTTAGGGAGAGAGGCTTTCCCTGTCTGTCCTGTCTAAAATAACACCCTCCCTCATCCTCTGTGCCATTGGCCTGTTCGGCCCCTCAGTTGTTCTTCTGTCATTTATCACAACCTGACATATTACTTATTTCTGTTTATTTGCGTGTTGTCTGCCTTCCCAACAAGGATATAAGCTCCATAAGGACAGAGAACTGTTTTATTTCTCATCCATTTATTTCGGTATCCATTTTTATTTCTCATCCAGCATCTAGTAAACAGCCAGGCTCATATTCAGGGCTCAGTACATTTGTGAAATGACTGCACGAATGTGCCAGGCAGTAAGCCAAGTACCAGGACAGACCATGAAAAAGCCTGGGCTCTTGCCCTTGAAGAACAGACTGGCAGACAGGCAAATAATTACAAACTAGAGAGATGAGAGTTCTGTCCAAGTACAGATGCGTGTAAAGTGCACTCGAGGGCTCAAGGAAGGAAATAATTCACTCTGCCTGGAGATCAGTGGAAAGCATGATGATGACGCCATTGGGCACAGGAGAAAGGGAAAAGGCATTCCAACCTGAGATAGGAGTGAAGAGCGAGCACAAAGGCAGAGGTATGAAAACATTAACTTGTTCAGGGAACTAGCAGGTAGGCTGGCCTGGCTGGAATGCAGGATGCAAGGCAGGTGTGGCAGGAGATAAGCTTGGAAAGATTGATTGAGGACAGATTATTAAGGGCCTTTTAGAATGATGATGACTGACTCTCTAGATTTCAGATCCGTGCCAGGCCTGTGGGGACATTTCAGGGCAAAGAGCTTATTTCTAATCTCCGGACAGGGTGCCACAGGAGCAGCCGTGTCCTGCCGCTGGGGAAGGCCTGGGCTACGGGCTAGGGTCTGAGCACCCATGGGAGCAGCCTGGTGGCGCTGCTTGCCTTCCTGTTACTGACCTAAACAAAACCCTCAAGTAGGACCCTCCCAGCTCCGCAGAGCCCAAGCATCCTGGGCCACAATTCTTCAACTTCATCACCGAAAGTCCAAGTTTCAAAATGTCCTTATTTTGCAATCTGACTCAAAAGGGTGGGGAGTGGAAAAATTGTAGACAGCAGCCACCAAGGGACCGTGGCTTAATATAACTGGTGACCTGGGAAACAAGAGAGGCAGAAAATAAGTTCCCTCTTGGACTGAGGAACGGAGAGGGCCTGTCATAGCTGACTCAAAATCAAGACTTTTCCTTCAAGCAGGGGAAGCGCATTCGCGTGCTTGCAGGACAAGAGGATTCTTTTCTTCGGCTTCCTCCTGGGTTATGTTGATCCTCTCCCACCCCCTTCCCCGCCTCAATCCTTCCCTCCAGACGTTTTTTTTCTCTTCTCTTGTGTTCTTCTACCCTGCTCTCCTCGCCTCCCCTCCTTCTCTATTCCTTTAGCTTAAGCACGAGAAAGATACTGATTTTTCAAATATATTTATTATCTATTTATTTGGCCACACTGGGTCTTCGCTGTGGCATGTAAACTCTTAGCTGCAGCCTGTGGGACCTAGTTCCCTGAACAGGGATTGAACCCGAACCCTCTGCATTCAGAGTGAGGAGTCTTAGCCGCTGGACCACCAGGGAAGTCTGAGACAGATATTTAAAAAGGTTAAAGGACAGTTATTTAAAGTGGAAAATCGTGCCTGCATGCTAAGTCACTTTAGTCGTGTCCGACTCTATGCAACCCCATGACTGTAGCCCACCAGGCTCCTCTGTCCATGGGATTCTCCAGGCAAGAACACTAGAGTGGATTGCCATTCTCTCCAGGGCATCTTCCTGACCCAGAGACCGAACCTGCGTCTCCTTGCACTCCTGCATTGCGGGCAGATTCTTTACTGCTGAGCCATCAGGAAAGCTCTGGAAAATTGTAACTCATGCAAATATAAAATGTACATGTGACTTGGACTTCACTTAACTCATTAATTAATGAGGGAACCAGTAAGATGTTACAGTCACAGAACATAGATCCACATATATAACCAATCAAGGATGGGGGAGGAATTTATTAATTGACACAGAACTAGCATCTTCGTTTGCATTTCTATGAACAGGAATCTTGGGCTGCAGCCCTCCAGAAGTTAATGTCTACTTCTACAGAGATGCCTCATCATTGATGACGATAAAAGGCACAGATCTCAGTAGACTCAGACAACTCAGGAAGGGTCCTCTAGTCTAGACAACAGTCTAGACAATGCCTGACATTCCACTGAAAGGATGCCCAAGGATCTTTGGCCATCTCAAAGTCTTTCACAACTTTTTTTGACAAGACCTGAAATGGCAATCCACTCCAGTGCTATTGCCTGGAAAATCCCATGGACAGAGGAGCCTGATAGGTTACAGTCCATGGGGTCGCAAAGAGTCAGACACGACTGAGCGACTTCACTTAGAAGAGTACAGGAAAGAGGTGGGAGCCAATTAATTTTCACAAGACTCCTGACTGGTCTTTCTTTAAAAGTGGGCATTGATTTTTGGCCCTGAGGCTCAGTCCTAGGGCAGAGGGGGATAAGAAGAATGCTTGTTCAGCTCTGGTGAAAGGTAGGGGTGGTGGGGCAAGTGTTTCTTGGCTAGCACTCTAAAAACCCTTGTTCTCCTCCTCCTGTGATCAACCTCAAGCCTTGGAGACACACAGAGAAGGTCAGGGCAAGGTTGGGGGAAATCCACCCCATGTGCGGCCGGACCAGTGGAAGTCTTACTGGGCACGAAGGTGGCGGTGGGCCTCCTCGGAGTCAGTCCCATTAAAGTCCACGGTGTTTGGCTCTTTCTCTAGGAAACAGCTTTCAGGACCACCTGAAGGTACTGATGGTATTCCGGCCCATCTCCTGGGGTCTTTGGAGCTGCTGCATCGCTCAGACCCTGCACTGATCCTGATGCCTACTCCCAGGGCTCACCCAAGTTCTCCCCAACTCTCTCTCCCCGGATATGACTTTCCTGGGCCTCTCTGGCATTATCCAGAGAATAACCAGGGGCTTTTCCAAGGTGTACCTTCAAGCAAGATACGTGAGCTTGGGAGCAGGAAGCAAAATCCCCTGGAGGCTCCTGGGTGAGCCGCTGGGAGGGTTGAGAAGTGGGTGACAGAAGTTGGCATTTGCCAAGATGTGATCCTTGCTGTCAGAATTTCTAGCCTAGCTTGGGAGGCCAAGTACCCAGGAGTCCCAAGCAGCTGCCTGGGGCAGTGCATGAGGAGAGAGGGGTGTTGGAAGTGGGGAAGCTCTGACCACAGAACCCACCCTAGAGCAGAACAAGGAGACCATCCATCACCAGCAAAGTCCGCACAGAATCCCTCAACCCCTGAAAGAAAGAGCCGCTGCCTTCCTCACCTGTACTCAGAGCAGGTGTCTTCACTGTCCTATACACAGGGCCACACCCCCATCCACCAGTGCATTTCTTCTTTCCCACCTTCGCAGAAGAGAGAACTGTTCGGACTCAAGGTAGAGACACCAAGTGGGTAATCAAATGATTAAAAGTGTTTCTAAGGTTCAGAGATAGGATAGGTGATGAAACCTCTTCCACCAAACGTAGGGCCTTGAGGCAGGCCTTCGGACCAAACGGAGGATGCCTTGATTTAGTTCTTCTGCCTACTCAGGTAGCCGTGTGATTCAGAGCAAATGCTTTCTTGGCTCATCTATTTCTAAGGGGGTTGGACCCCTTAAGTAATTGATTGATAATTAAATATTTATTGTGGCAAAATATATGTAATATAAAATTTTCCACTTTAACTATTTTTAAGTGTACAGTTCTGGAGGAGACATGGCAACCCATTCCAGTATTCTTGCCTGGAGAATCCCATGGACAGGGGAGCCTGGCGGGCTGCAGTCTGTGGGGTCACAAAGAGTCAGACACAGCTGAAGTGACTTAGCATGCACACAAGTGTACAGTTCAGTGGCATTAAGTACTTCCACATTTTTATGCAACCACATGCTCCGTCCATCTCCAGAATTTTTTCATGGTCCCAAACTCAAATTCCATAATCATTTGAACAGTTACTACCTGTTACTCGCTTCACCCGAAACCCTGGTAACCACCGCTCTGTTCTGTCTATATATTTGACTACTCTGGATGCCTCATATGAGTGAAACACCAGTATTTGGCCTTTTGTGTCTGGCTTCTTCCACTTAGCATAATGTCTTCAAGGTTCATTCACGCTGTGGCGTGTGTCAGAATGTGCTTTGTTTTTAAGGCTGAATAATATTCCATTGTGTACCATATTTTGTTTTCCGTTCATCCACTGATGGATACTTGGGTTACTTCCACTTTTTGGCTATTGTGACTAATGCTGCTCTGATCATGGGTGTACAAATCTATCTTCCAGTTCCTGCTCTCAGTTTTTTAAATACATAATTACCCAAAAGGGAAACTGCTGGTTGATATCTATGTTTGATTTGTTTGAGGACCCACCATAGTGCTTTCCACGGTGGCTTCTCCATTGCTACACTTTCAAAGGTTCCAGTTTTCTCACATCTGCACCAAAACTTGTTTTCTGCTCTTTCCGGTAGCAATCATTCTAAAGGGTGTGAAGTATTAACAGTATCTTATTGTAGTTTTGATTTGCATGTCCCTGATGATAAGTGAGGAGAAGGCAATGGCACCCCACTCCAGTACTCTTGCCTGGAAAATCCCATGGATGGAGGAGCCTGGTAGGCTGCAGTCCATGGGGTCACTAAGAGTCGGACATGACTGAGCGACTTCACTTTCACTTTTCACTTTCATGCACTGGAGAAGGAAATGGCAACCCACTCCAGTGTTCTCGCCTGGAGAATCCCAGGGACGGGGGAGCCTGGTGGGCTGCCATCTATGGGGTCGCACAGAGTTGGACACGACTGAAGTGACTTAGTAGCAACAGCAATGATTAGTGATGTTAAACATCTTTTCATGTGCTTACTGGCCATTCGTATATCTTCTTTGGAGAAATGTCTGTCCTGGTCCTTTGCCCAGTTTTGAATTGAGCTGTTCTGATTTTGGTTATTATGTTTTAGGAGCTCTTTCTATATTCTGGATATTAATGCCTTATCAGATATATGATGTACACATATTGTCTCCCATTCTGTGGGTTGTTCTCTAGTATTCTGTTGATGGTTTCCTATGATCTACAAAAGATTTTAATTTTGATGAAGTCCAAATTGTCTATTTTTTCTTCTATTGCCTATGCCTTTGCTGTCCTGTTCAAGAAATCATTGTCAAATCCACTGTCTTAAAGCTTTTCTTCTAAGAGGTTTTTTTTTTTTTTTTTTACTATGTTTAAAGCTACCTTATTATATTTTTAAATTTTTATTTCTTGATTGATTTTGGCCGTGCTGGGTCTTCACTGCTGCATGCGGGCTTTCTCTAGTTGCAGCAAGTGGGGGCTACCCTTCGTTGCGTGCTCAGACTTCTCATTGCGGTGGTTCTCCTGTTGCAGAGCACAGGCCCCAGAGTGCACAGGCTTCAGTGACTGTGGCTCGCAGGCTCTACAGCAGTTATGACGCATGGGCTTAGTTGCCCTGCCACATGTGGAATCTTCCCAGACCAGGAATCGAACCCTTGTTCCCTGCATTGGCAGGTGGATTTTTAATCACTGGGTCCCTAGAGAAGTCCTCTCTTCTAAGAGTTTTATAGTTTTAGCTCTTATGTGTACCCTTAGTCTGTCTTGACTTAATCTTGTTTATGGTCTTAGAGAAGATCCAACTGCATTCTTTTACGTGTAAGCCAATTTTCCAATTTTGGAAAAATCCAATTTTCCCAACACAATTTGCTCAATCTTGATGTCTAAGATCCTGTACCAGTTAGGAATTTTGTTCAGCTTTAAGAAACAGAAACTTCAGTTGCTTAAACTCATACATTTTTATCATTTCACATGGAAGTCCACAGGTAGGCTGTGCTCAGCTACTAAGAAGGTTCCATGGGGATCTAGGCTTCTTCTGTCTTTCTATTCCACCACGCATGACTTCCATCCTAGGTCCACTATGACTGCTAGAATTCCAGCCAATATCTTCGAATTCTCAGAAGCAGCAAGGAGGAAAGGGGAAGGATAAAAGAGTCACACTTTCTTTATGAAGCCTGAGTCCTGAACATTTCCTTGAAATCTCACTGGCCAGATCTTAATCACATAGCTGCAAAGGAGTCTGAGAAATATAGACTTTTCTCTGTGTATATTACCATCTCAAATAGAATCAGGACCCTCAAATAAAATGAGAAAGAAGAGAGAAGGAATGTTAGCTTAAATATTTAGAAGC
The DNA here is from genome assembly GCF_023091745.1 of Budorcas taxicolor. Lineage (NCBI taxonomy): Eukaryota > Metazoa > Chordata > Mammalia > Artiodactyla > Bovidae > Budorcas > Budorcas taxicolor. The sequence continues at coordinate 89,145,090 of NC_068920.1, forward strand.
CTCTCCCTTGGGCATCTAATCCATCTGTAGTTATGCAGCAATGTGTCTCTTGGAGAAGAAAGTGAGAAAATGGTTGCAAAGTGCTTAACAAAATGCCTTGCTCAGGCTATATACTCGAAAATGCTAGCTATTATTTTTCTTTTATTATTCTCCGATCTCAGATAGACCTTTCCTACATCTGTGCAGAACACACAGTTCTCTGCTTCAAAGGTGAAAAGTGCCCCCAAGATATCTTTCACACTGATGCCTCAAATATACCATTAGCTCTGAGTATCTCTTTCTCTATTTAAGCCTTATTTTCAATTGAGAGGGAGTGAAGTAGGAGGGCCACAGGTAGCCTAAGGAACGACACATTCAGTCAATCCTCAGTCTCAGTCTGTCTGATGCTCTCTTGCCAGGCTGCTGGTTGGGATCTGGGCTCCCGGGAAATAGGGGTCAGGTGGGATGGGTCAGACAGCCCTGAGGATATCAGCTAAATATGACATGGTGGTAAGGATAGAAAGTGTCGGAAAGGGGCTGGTTGGCTGCCTCTGTGATGTGCAGGGCTAGGGGCGTGAGAAGGTGTTGCAGGGAGAGCTTTGCCCCTCAGGGCTCCCCCGGGCCTATGTGGACACACTGTCAGGCACAGCCCAGTTAATCCCAGTGAAACAGGACAGGATAGGAAAGCCAGAATTCTGACCCAGAACCACGTGTCAGGTGTGTGGAGGTGCTGCAGAATCCAGAGAAAGTGCCAGAAGATGTAGCCAAGCCCAGACAGGGGTCTGCAGTCTGGTTACAGAGACCTGAGGCCAAACAGGCTCAGTGGCAGCAGATTCTTGATGGATAACAGGGTGATAGTCAGGAACAACTTCAGGAAGACTTAGATTCAAGGGGACATGGTGGAAAGAGAATCTCCATGGGACCCATGGGCTCCAGTTTCCTCTCTAAGCTCTGCATTCACAGGCTGTGTGACCTCAGGTGAGTCACTGCCCATCTCTGGGCCACATTTCCTCTTCCTGCAAAATGAGGGGTTTGGCTTTGACCTCTCAAGGATCCCAGGGGAGGCATCATGATCAGAGGAAGAGCTGACCCTGAGTGAGTTGACAAGCAGCCAGTGGCTGCTCAAAGTATCTCACAGTGGGATTTAGCTTCGATATCTGGGAAGACTCCTGAAATTCCTAATCTAGAAAACGCAGTGGGGGAAGTGTTCAAACCTTGGTCTACTTCCAGTGATGCTCAGATCTCAGACACACATCAAGTCCAGAAGCTAGAAGCAAAATTATCTTAAAATTAAAGAAGCTTCAGCCTCCCCTACTTGCATGGGCCCCTTTCAAGATCTTGGAGAGGCTCAGATTATATGTTCACACCTTTTTCCTCATGGAAGGTATCCCCAAATTGTGTAAGCTTTGAGCTTCACAAAGCCTGCCCTAGCCCTGCCAGTTGTTCTGGTTTTGGGAACCATTATTATAGCAGGTAGAGTACACTGACAAGCTCCTGTCCTAATCAGATAGGCAAGGCTCAGCAGCAGACAATTTGACATGACTTATTCACCTGTGTCTGACCAAAAAAAAAAAAATAGCATACACACTTATACCTCTTTCACTTTCATTATCCCAGTGGATCGTCCACACAAGCCTTTGTGATGGGCTGGACCAGTCTTATCACCTCTGATTTAGATGACAAAACTGAGGCTCAGAGAAGCTAAGTTTGCAAAGTTGGCTGGAGACAGAAGCAGGATGCAAACCCAGGACATTGTTAGGATCAGCCCTAGGCTCTTCAGTTTCCTGATTCAGAACCAGGTACAGCCATTCTAAAGCATAGCATAAAGACACTCATCCCAAATCTGCCTGTAGATTGCCTGTAGACTGTGGCTGCCAGTGCCTCAAACACCTCCATCTTGGTTCTGGGGACAAAGGAGACACATGTAGGCATAAAGCACAAAACATAACCTGGAATCATAGGGCCAGAACAGCCCAAGAACTTTGGGAAGAAGAGGGTTTTCCATTTTCCCCTAAGTTTCTTCCTGAAACTTGCATTCCTACTCACAACACAAATCATTTGGATCTGCTATGTTTATACAAAATATAAACACAAATGCTCAACCATGGTATAGTGTTGTTGGTAGTAATTTCTCTACAATATCCCAGCCTGCAGGCAACAACTAGAGTTTTGGGAGCCCAATACACACACACAAGTGCATACAAACATACACACAAGCCTCCCTGTGACAACTCCAGGCTCTCAAAGCCACACACCACATCAACAAAAGAAAAGACAAAAACCACACGATCCTCTCAAGAGAGGCAGAAGAAGCACTTGATAAAATTCAACATCCATTCATGACAAAAGCCCTTACAAAAGTGGATATAGAGGGAATACATCTGAACATAATAAAAGCTATTTGTCAAACCCATGGCCAATATGATACTCAATGGTAAAAAGCTGAAATTCTTCCTGCTGAAATCTGGAACAAGAAAAGGATGCCCCTTCTCACCACTTCTTTTCAGCATAGTGTTGGAAGTCCTAGCCACCACAACCAGACAATAAAAAGAAATAAAATGTATTCAAATTGGCATGGAAGAAGTAAAATTGTCACCATATGCAAATGACATGCTACTGTATGCAGAAAATCCTGAAGACGCCATACCAAAACTGCTAGAACTGATCCATGAATTCAGTAAAGTAGCAAGATACAAGATTAATACTCAGAACTCAGTTGCATTTCTTTACACTAACAATGGAATATCAGAAAGGGAATGTAAACAAACAATCCCTTTTAAAATAGCATTTAAAAAAAAGAAAATACTTATGAATAAACCTCACAAAGGAGATGAAAGACTTATTATGCTGAGAACTCTGAAACGTTGATAAAGGAAATAGAAGATGATTCAAAGAAATGGAAAGCTATCCCATGCTCAAACCACAACTATGTGGAAGAAGGAGGTCTAGCCCTTACCCCGCATGTGAGCCAGACTTTGTTTGGTCTAGTGTGACAACCCTACCCAGGAAACCTCAACACCAAAGCTACCAAACAAAACAACTGACAAGGAAAACAGTCGCAGAGTGAGATGCCCAGATCCTTTCAGTTGCTTTATTCTAACAAGGCCTCCTGGGATCCTGGCATAAATAGGACCTGGTCTCAGGGACACTTGGGAAACTGGGCACGTGGCACCCCAAGGACAGTGTTTGGAATCTAGGCAGCCTGCTGAGGAGCGGTATGGGGGAACCATGGTGATGCTTTTGATCGCATCTCAGGCGGTGTTGTCTACATTCTCAACCCTGAGCACCCCAACAGACAAGGGTTCATTGGAGGGAAGCTTTGAAAGTTTATACAACTCTCTGGTTTTTAAAGGGAACCTTACTGTGTTCTCATGTATTTTGGCAGTATGGGCTCTCTTCCAGCCCTTTTGTAGACTCCAGTCAAGTCATTGTCTTTGTTTCTGATGGGTGAGTCAACATCCTTCCTACACTATCCTTGTGGATTTTCCTGCCTCGGTGGATTTCCTCTGGATCTTCTGCCAACAGGCGCAGTATGCTCTTTTGAAGTTTCACAACCAGAATTTTGGGTTTGTATTAAGGGACACAGAGGGGAAAATCCCAGTTAACTCCATTAAAACCACCCTTTCTCTTATGGCTTATGTAACAGTCAGCCATGGTTCAGCTCCTGATATTCACAACCTTGTATAGACCCTTCACACCATGGGCTGAACTGTGTGATCAATAGGCTATTGTGGACAGGGTGGAATGTAACTTCAGAGGCTAGGTCATAAAAGACACTGCAGCCTTCACCAAGAGTAATTACTAGAATAATGTGGCACAGTTCCAAACACTTATCTGGCCTCTGGGATCACATACTCGGGCAGAAGCCCGCTGCCATGTGGTGAGGACACTCAAGCTGCCCTCTGGAGCAGCCCGTATGGTGATGAGTTGATGCTTTCTGCTAACAGCCAGCATGAATTTGCCATTCATGTGAGAGAACCAAGTTAGAAGTGGATCCTCCAGCCCCCAACATGCCTTCAGATGACGATAGCCCCAACTGACATCTTATCCTGCGATCTTATGAGATCCAGAGCCAGAACCACTCAGCTACACTCTTGGATTTTATGGAGCTGCATTTTTTTTTTCTCCTATATTAAGGCAAAAAGGAAGACATTTATCTTCATGTTCTGCATAAGGAACACAGAGATGGAGAAAATATGATTCTTCTCTTTCAATAACTTACATCTAAAGAGATAACCACCTCTACTGGGAAGAAACGCTATAACTGCTCAGGCATAATGTACCTACTGTCACAGTTTCTTAAATTATCTGGCCACACCTTCCAATCTGAGTCTGAAATAAACTCTGGCTGTAAACTTCAATGGTAGGAACCTTGTAAAACCCACATTTGCCACCAACTTCTTTAATCAGTTGCCATTGCCATGTTATTGAATGTTGCAAACCATGGTAGCATTTGGTTATTTAAAAACCTACAGAAAATTCTTGGTGCTAATGAACAGTTTTGATTTTTTTTTTACAGTATCATTTTTTATCCTTTTAGAAAAAATTGAGATGTAATTTGCATACTATAAAATTCATCATTTAATGTATGCTATTCAGTGGTTTTTCCTCTATTTCTTTGCATTGATCACTGAGGACTATGCCAAAGCCTTTGACTGTGTGGATCACAATAAACTGTGGACAATTCTGAAAGAGATGGGAATACCAGACCACCTGACTTGCCTACTGAGAAATCTGTATGCAGGTCAAGAAGCAACAGTTAGAACTGGACATGGAACAACAGACTGGTTCCAAATCAGGAAAGGAGTACGTCAAGACTGTATATTGTCACCCTGCTTATTTAACTTCTATGCAGAGTACATCATGAGAAACGCTGGGCTGGAAGAAGCACAAGCTGGAATCAAGATTGCCTGGAGAAATATCAATAATCTCAGCTATCCAGATGACATCACCCTTATGACAGAAAGTGAAGAGGAACTAAAGAGCCTCTTGATGAAAGTGAAAGAGGAGAGTGAAAAAGTTGGCTTAAAACTCAACATCCAGAAAACTAAGATCATGGCATCTGATCCCATCACTTCATTGGAAATAGATGGAGAAACAGTGGTGACAGACTTTATTTTTTGGGGCTCCAAAATCACTACAGATGGTGACTGCAGCCATGGAATTAAAAGACATTTGCTCTTTGGAAGAAAAGTTATGACCAACCTAGACAGCATATTAAAAAGCAGAGATATTACTTTGCCAACAAAGGTCTGTCTAGTCAAAGCTATGGTTTTTCCAGTAGTCATGTATGGATGTGAGAGTTGGACTATAAAGAAAGCTGAATGCCAAAGAATTGATGCTTTTGAACTGTGGTGCTGGAGAAGACCCTTGAGAGTCCCTTGGACTGCAAGGAGATCCAACCAGTCCATTCTAAAGGAGATCAGTCCTGGGTGTTCTTTGAAAGGAATGATGCTGAAGCTGAAACTCCAATACTTTGGCCACCTGAAGAAAAGAACTGACTCATTAGAAAAGACCCTGATGCCGGGAAAGATTGAAGGTGGGAGGAGAAGGGGACTACAGAGGGTGGCATCACTGACTCAATGGACATGAATTTGAGTGAACTCCGGGAGTTGGTGATGGACAGGGAGGCTGGCGTGCTGCAGTCCATGGGGTCGCAATGTTGGACATGACTGAGTGACTGAACTGAACTGATTCAGTGGATTTAGTACAAGATTGTGCAAACATCAGCATAATCTAATTCTAGAACATTGTCATCATCTCCCCACCAAAACCCTGTACTTCAAACTGTTAGATATAAACTACAGAGATATATTGTATAACACAAGAAATAAAGCCAATATTTGATAATACCTATAAATGAAGTATAACCTTTAAAAATTTTATATCATTATATTTTATATCTGTAACGTATAATGTTATAATCAGCTATATTTCAATTAAAAAAGAAGACAAATATAGTTCAGTTCAGTTTAGCTGCTCAGTCATGTCTGACTCTTTGCAACCCCATGGACTGCAGCACGCCAGGCCTCCCTGTCCATCACCAACTCCCAGAGTTTCTCAAATTCATGTCTATCGAGTCAGTGATGCCATCCAACTATATCCTCTGTTGTCCCCTTCTCCTCCCACCTTCAATCTTTCCCAGCATCAGGATCTTTTCAAATAAGTCAGTTCTTCGCTTCAGGTGGCCAAAGTATTGGCATTTCAGCTTCAGCATCAGTCCTTCCAATGAATATTCAGGACTGATTTCCATTTGGATGGACTGTTTGGATCTCCTTGCAGTCCAAGGGACTCTCAGGAGTCTTCCCCAATACCACAGTTCAAAAGCATCAGTTCTTTGGTGGTCAGCTTTCTTTATAGTCCAACTCTCACATCCATACATGACTATTGGAAAAACCATAGCTTTGACTAGACGGACCTTTGTTGGCAAAGTAATGTCTGCTTTTTAAATATGCTGTCTAGGTTGGTCATAACTTTTCTTCCAAGGAGCAAATGTCTTTTAATTCCATGGCTGCAGTCACCATCTGCAGTGATTTTGGAGCCCAAAAAGATAAAGTCTGTCACCATTGTTTCCCCATCTATTTCCCATGAAGTGATGGGACCACATGCCACGATCTTCATTTTCTGGATGTTGAGTTTTAAGCCAACTTTTTCACTCTCCTCTTTTACTTTCATCAAGAAGCTTTTTAGTTCCTCTTCACTTTCTGCCATAAGGGTGGTGTCATCTGGATATCTGAGATTATTGATATTTCTCCAGGCAATCTTGATTCCAGCTTGTGCTTCTTCCAGCCCAGCATTTCTCATGATGTATGCTGCATAGAAGTTAAATAAGCAGGGTAACAATATACAGCCTTGACGTACTCCTTTCCTGATTTGGAACCAGTCTGTTGTTCTATGTCCAGTTCTAACTGTTGCTTCTTGACCTGCACACAGATTTCTCAATAGGCAAGTCAGGTGGTCTGGTATTCCCATCTCTTTCAGAATTGTCCACAGTTTATTGTGATCCACACAGCCAAAGGCTTTGGTGTAGTCAATAAAGCAGAAGTAGGTGTTTTTCTGGAATTCTCTTGCTTTTTTGATGATCCAATGGATGTTGGCAATTTGATCTCTGGTTCGTCTGCCTTTTCTTAAATCTAGCTTGAACATCTGGCTGGATGGCATCACTGACTCTATGGACGCGAGTCTGAGTGAACTCTGGGAATTGGTGATGGACAGGGAGGCCTGGTGTGCTGCGATTCATGGGGTCGCAAAGAGTCGGACACGACTGAGCGACTGAACTATACTGAACATCTGAAAGTTCACGATTCAATATAGTTATCTTGCCTTTAATATCCTATTTGTCCTAAATATCAAATTAAACCCAAAGAAGAGGTAGAAAACATTAAATGGCATTACTGATACAACATTCAACTGTTGAAAGAGCATATTCACAATTACGTTGTGTTTACATCCTTTTTTGGACGTGAATTAATTTATACCAGTGTATGTAAAGGCTGGCCAGTCACCATGAATTGTTTGTTGTTTAGTACAAAATTGTTGCTGTTGTTCAGTTGCTAAGTCATGTCCGATTCTTTGTGACCCCATGGACTGTTACTTTCAGTTAAATATGCACAGTGTCACTGAAAGGTGTATTAGCACCATGAAAACAAGAATGCTATTTTGTAGCCTACTTCCAGTGAATTTCATTTACAACTTCATGCATCTGATCTCTTCTTAGGCACTACATTTTCTGGGATTTTTGAGCTGTCACATATATTTCAGAGATGGCATGACTGCAAATGTGAAAATACATTTTGACAGTGTTTTAAATGTGGGGTTCTTGGGCTAAAAATGAAATCCATGCTTGATTTTATTTGAAACCATTGGACATATGTAGTGATATATTTTCATGTTTCAGCCAGTTCTCCAGTGTTCGGGATTGATTATACTGTTGGTGGTTCATCCAGACTCCTCAGTTCTTTTTACTGCTGTCTACTTCAGACCATATTGCTAACAATAAACTGCTGTGAACACATCTATCAGAGACTGTGCAGGCCAAGGAACAGAAGAGGTTAGAAATCAGTCTCGTTTACAATTAATCATCAGCTCTGATAGGTGAAGGTATTAAAAGCACTTTTATAGCTAAAGATATATATTTTAAATTGTCACTATATACATTTAAATTATTCTGACCTTCTATTACCCTGGTAATTGTGAAGTGGTATCATACTCACATACTTTCCTGACTGCAGTGATGACAATAAAAAGTTCATATTTGTATATATATATATAAAAAATCTGTACCTGCTCGCAGTCACTTTCATCCCTCCCTCTCTTCAGCCCCTGTCAACTGCTAATCTACCTTCTGTTTCTACAGCTTTGTCTGTTCTGGATATTTCATATAAATGGAATCATACAGTATGTGGTTTTCTGATTGGCTCCTTTCCCATAACATGTTTTCAATGCCCATCCATGTTGTAGCAGGGATTCGTACTTCAGTTCTTTTTGTTGCTGAACAAGATTTCTGTTATGTGGGTATACAACATTGTTTATACAACGTGCTTATCCATTCATCAGCTAAAGGACATTTGAGCTGTTTCCAGTGAGCAGGGTTTAAGGAAGCCTAATCTACGTTGAGTTCAAAATTATAAATGCTGTTTCCTGTCACCGCTCTCTTTGCCTTGGAACTTCCCCAGGAAGTGGTGTACTTGCTTGCTGCAGTGCAGGAAAGTAGTTTATACTGTGTTCTATAAGCATGAAATCAGCTGCATAGCTCTTCACTGATTATAGTAAGTCCACCTCATGAAATTTCCCTCTCTCCCAGGCATTTTTTTCTTGGTGTTCAGGCTGTGTAGCTATTTATTATTGCAAGCCTATCCCAGTGAGCTTGTGAGAATTCCTCCTCAGCCCTGAGTCCTGCAGTGAAAGACCTTGGCAACCTCCTGTTTCCAAGCTTATTGATAGCAGATATTTTTAACCCAGTCATTTAAAGCAAATGATTGCCCTGCCCCAGCCTAGAGATGAAGTAGATGACCATGCTTGGCTGGCTGCATGTGGACAGGAGGCAGAGTCGTGCGTGAGGAGGAAAGCCATGATGACCAAGGAGAAGTTCTTTTAAGAAGCCACATCATTCATTCAGTCTGTAAGCATTCAGCTCTTCCTACCCTGGTGGTCCTGATCCTGCACAACACTTCCTTTTAAAGACCTTATGCCCTGGATAGGGAGGCTATGAAATATCACAGTAAAAGATGACCGAAAGCCCAGCTTCTATAATTTACACAGGAAACTGTTTTGCACACAGAAAAGCAGCAGATATTATGCCAGAAAACCAAAAGTCTGAACTCTTGAAAGTGAAGATGACTGCTAATGAGAGAAGTGTAAACAAATTGCACCTCTGGTTTAATTACTAGGACATTAATGAGAAACTAGGAAAAGCCAGGTATATCAGTTATTAAGCTATTACCTCTCAGCTCCCAACACAGCCTTTATATTCCACCTGTGATGCTGGCTGGGCTCTACACAAGCATTTTTCTTCCTTGCCAGCTGCTGCTGGTCGACTCTGCTAATAGCAGGTAATTGCAGGAACCTGCAGGGCTGGAGCGGGGACATGGGATTTGCGCCTTCCTGTTTGTTACCTGTCCCTGATGGAGTCACCCCAGCAACGTGTTGCCAGGTGGCAGTGACAGTTCCTTCCAGGTAGCAGCAGAATCACCTTCATTGCACTTCCCTCAGAGGCACTGGCTGGATTCAGAGAACAAGCCACTCTCAACTCTCTCTTTGCCTTGTCAGTTACCATTTTACTACTAAGCAACAATGGTTTATTCTGTGCTGCGATTCATGGGGTCGCAAAGAGTCAGACACGACTAAGCGACTGAACTGAACTGAACTGTTATAATAAAATGGGATGGTTTCCATCTCCTGATGGCCTCTGAACCGTGACTGACAGAGTGGAACCAGACAAGCTGAGTTGGGTGCTGCTGAGCAGGGGTGATAATTGTCTAACCAATACTAGGCAGCATCAAAAACTTAGGAAGTCCAAATTAATTAGGCTTTCCAAAGAAAACAAAACCAAACAACCCCCCCAAATCTTACCTAAACTGAGGTGTACACTTATATCACACTCCACATTGTGATAAAATCAGGATGAAGCATACAACTGTTTTTGAATCAAAATGATCAAGTCAGTCTTATCGTTCAAGGATTCAACTCTATTAAAAGTATTAGTGAATGTGGCTCCAGATAAAATTTTGCATACCTATTTGCATTTCTTTTCCTTCTCTTAAGGCCCCTATAATGAGTACAAATGACAGAGTTCTATCATCTGTTATCCCAGCTTCTCCTAATGAAGTCAATCACAGATATGCAGGGCTATAGTTACAAACAGATGGTCATAAATGGTCGATTTCTTTTCCTCTGTGGGGAAAGGCAAAGGTTTTTCTCATTTACAGGTGCACGAGCAAGGGCCACAAGTGTCAGCGCTACAGCTTTAGCCATGAGTCAAAGGCAAATACTGACACTGACACACGTGCCTTTAAGGAAAAAACAAACAAAAATAAGCTTCCGCAGGTAACCAACTCTGAAAGTACAGAGCTGGGAAAACTAAAACCTGTAGGCTGTTATCTTTCCCCATCCACTCTGGGGATCTTTCATGGTTCCATCCCAACAGAATCCCTTAAACAAAGGAATGTTGACAGAGGCCTGCAAGCCCAGGTCTCTACTTAACCTTTGGAAGCTTTCACAGACTTTCCAGCACCAGCTACAGTACCACAAATCCTTACCCAGGCGTCTGTCAGGGAACTGCTGACCAAAACCGCCTGCCCTGGCCAGGCACAATGATGACTGCTTGCCTAAGTTGATAAGAGGTCCTGATAAAGAACATGGTGCTGGTACTGAAAACTAACCAGGAGAATCCGGGAGGGGCAGAAAGGAGGGAGGACACATCAGTCCATAGTAAGCCTTGCAAAACTAACCTGGAAGAATTCCGAAGAGACCTGAAGGAGGAGGGAGAAGAGGATATGTCCTGCCAACCTCCCAGAAACCCTCACGCTGGAATCCATCTTGGCTAAGAGATGCACACACCACCGGGAAGGACCCTGAATCAGAAGGACTGGCCAGAGACAGCTCGGAAACTAACCTCATTACCATACAATCTGAGTCTGCAATCCAGTGGCAGAGCAGCTCTCCTGGGTTCCCTTACCCTGCTGCTTTCTGCCCAGATGCCCTTCCTAATAAAGTCTTTTGCTTTGTCAGCACATTTGTCTGCTGGGACAATTCATTTCCAAGTGTTAGACAAGAGCCCACTCTTGGGCCCTGGAAAGGGTCCCTTTTCCTGCAACGCTTCCAGCCTCTAAGATGGAAGATAGGGATTCAACCTCCAATCCCGTCTACCCAGCCTTTTCTCTGGTCCCGCTTCTGGGCCTATCAAATTTGCCTCTAAAAACCAACAGCTAAGTCTTACCAGTTTCTAACAAGGAAAAAACATGACTTTGAGAACCACATTTTTTGTTCCTAAATTTTGGAAGACAAAGACATCTTAACCATAACAGACAGATAAATGTGATCATCAGACTTGATGCATAAGACCCATGAAAATGAGCCAAATTTGACATATTCTGGCAAAAGTACACTGGTTGGCTGAAGCAACCTTGAAACAAAAGGCTGGGGATGAACAAAGGATCTCAAAATTATATTTTCCATGGGTTTTTGATCTAGGGGCTGCTCTCTAATTTAGGGAGTCCTTGGGAAGCAACAGGACCTCCCCGAACTGTGAAATTGTTAAAATAACAATAACAATCAACTGTTTATCCAATAAAGTTCACTTCAGTTCAGTTCAGTTGCTCAGTTGTGTCTGACTCTTTGTGACCCCATGAACCGCAGCACACCAGGCCTCCCTGTCCATCACCTACTCCCAGAGTTTACCCAAACTCATGTCGATTGGGTCGGTGATGCCATCCAGCCATCTCATCCTCTGTGGTCCCCTCCTTCCTCCTGCCCCCAATCCCTCTGGTTTCTTCAAAGAATCAGCTGACCCTCAGCTGGGCCTATTAGGGCATGATCACATGGATATTAAAGGTCACATGAACATCTCTCTGCTTTATTTCCAAGTTGTGTATTATTTTCCCTGAACAAAACTTTGTTTTCTGAAGTAGAAGCAGTAACCACAAGGAAAAGCAAGTTCAAATGCTGGATTTTCTGGTTCCTAAGAAATGAGAAAATGTTAGCAGATAATTTAATAACAGATGCTAAAAGAGTTCACAGGCTTTGAGTTCAAAATCCACCTCTGAGGGCTTCTTCTGTGGAAATATTCAAAGCTACACGTGCCTGAAGCTTCATGCCCAAAGATGTTTATCTCAGTGCCTTCGATCAGGATCACAATGAAAAACTGGGAATAGCCTCAGGGTTCACTGATGATGTGTAGGTAGAAGGCTTCAACTCCTTCAGCAGGTTCAACTTTATCCTGACTCCACTCCTTACCAACTGACTGTGTGTGTTAGTCATTCAGTTGTGTCCGACTCTTTGTGACCCCATAGACAAAGGAGCCTGGCAGGCTACAGTCCATGGAATTCTCCAAGCAAGAATACTGGAGTGGATCGCCGTGCCCTTGTCCTTCCTGACCCAGGGATCAAACCCAGTCTCTGGCATTGTAGGCAGATTCTTTATCATTTGAGCTACTTGTAAAGTCCCTAGCAACTGACTACATAGCCCCTCAACTCCTAGTCTTTACTTCCTGGTCTATAAACTCATTAATAACAATGCTCAGACTTGGATTACCCAATATACAGATATGTTTAGGTGCTGGTAAAGCAGGGGCACCAGAGATAATTTTTTGAAAGAAATTCATGTTTGATAGGGAAAAAAGCTCTCCAATAGAACAGGAAACATACAATTTCTTACATTGTGTGTGTGTGTGTGTGTGGTTTTTTTTTTTAGTTTATGCATACAGATCTTGTCTGTCAGGGAGAAAAAACCTCCCCCTACACTTTTAGGTTCAAGTTTTGGAGATCTGGAAATTAAACTGACAAAAGACAGATTAGCAAGACAAAAGACGGATTTCAATCATGTTCGTATGGAGTTCACAAAGAAGTGTGATTCAAAGAAGCAATTAGAATTTGGGGCTTATATACCATCTGTTGATGATGAGAAGTTTTATGGTAATTGATCAAAGAGGGCTTGATCAGCCTATGGACATTCTTCTGATGGGTTGGTGGTGAGGTGAGTAGGAGTCAGCATCATCAGCTTTCAGGTTCAGCTAGTCTGAGGTCTACATGCTTGTGGGGAGTATATCATCATTAATGTTAACTTCTCCCACCTGGAGGGGGTTTTCGTGTTTGCAAGAGAGCTAAAAAATAGTATGTGTATCCACTGGTGGGGAAACAGGTCCTTGCCCCAAGGCTGCTCTTGACTGTTTGTTCCTCCCTGGTGTTACTCTTGTTGTAGTTCAGTCATTAAGTCACGTCCCAGTGACTCCTGGGTCTCACAGCTCCTCCTTTCCCTAATTAACAACTGCTCGAATCTGCTTGTTGTAACACAGGTAAAGTCATGGAGGCTGAATGAAGGTTGTTTCCTATAATCAAAGAAATGGGGGACACAGTGTCAGGCAGGCCGGACGGCTCAGTGAGGTGCATAGCACCAGCGACCTGAGTCATGTTTCCTGTTAGCTGGGAAGAAAAAACAGCATTCCTTGACCAAATTAGGAAGACTTCCCGTACACACCAACCAGAAAGAGACAGGACATGCTCTCATCCTGTCTAGCCAATCATGTAACGCCAGCTACTCCTGTAACTGAGACAAAGAACTGACTGTATATAAACCGCCATATCCCTTTGTTCGGGGTCCCTGTCGGATTCTGCTGTGTCGGATGAGACTCGGACCCTAGCGCGCTAGAAATAAACTCCCTTCCTGCCTTTTTGCATTACTGTGGAGGACTTGCTTTCTCTGGGTCGGTTCGGAGATACGGGCTCGGTGCATAACAACAGAAAGCATTTGTGCCCAGGAGCTCTACAGGGCCCCACTCTGTATCAGGACTCTGTCCCTGATTAAGGGTTACAGGAAAAACTACTTCAGAATTTGGGAATGAGAAAACAAAAATGGCTCCAGATTTTGAACTGTGACTCACGGATCAGAGAGGAGATATGCAAAGTTCCTGAAAGAGGCTCAGCTGGCCGGCAGGATTTGACTGCAACCTGATTAAGTATATCAACAAATGGAGAGAAAGAGTCACTTGGAAAGAGGGCTGAGTTTTTCCCTCCCAAGTAATTACCTGCTCCCTGACTACTTGCCTTTAAAGCAGACTGGCCACAAACATTTATGAACTTGAACTGGAAAAGAAATGAACAATATACTTCCATGTATTGGCCGCCAGATGCTACACATTGTGCTAAAAGTCTTTGGTACATTATCTTGAGTCTCACAATTGCTGAAGCCAGGATTATTAACCCATTTAACAGTTGTTCAGAGAGATGCGTGTATGGCCCAAGTGATACTCTGAGCTGTCAGCTGGCAGAGCTAAGACTAGACCTCAGAACCCAAGTTCCTGTCTTCCACACTGCCCTAGTTCAGTCTCCAGCCTAGGTATTTTCCTTTGGAAGCTTGAGTGCTTTGCTCAGATACCCCCTATCCAAACTTCTGCTCATTTTGACAGTGAACCAAAGAAGAGGGAGTTAAACTCAGCTCTCCTGCCTCCCATCTGGGTGACCTACAAGGACATAGACCTTGCAGGGTCTTCAGCATCCCAGCTGCTGTCAACTATGAATTGGCGCTTGCCAAGGGCTTTTGCCACCTACCTCTGTGGGGACTGAATCCTGTGTTGCTGCAGCTGTTGCTCCACCTTGAAGGGAGTTCAGGGTGGAGAATGGGGTACTTTGTGCTCCAGGGAAACTGGTGGGACAGGTCTTTAGATAATTAGATATTTTCAGGAACTGATTTCATGATCCCAATCTTTGCATCTCCTCATATCTAGAAAGGGGCTTCCCTGGTGGCTCAGCTGGTAAAGAATCTGCCTGCCAATGTAGGAGACCTGGGTTCGATCCATAGGTTGGGAAGTCCCCTGAAGAAGCAAAAGGCAACCCACTCTAGTATTCTGGCCTGGCGAATTCCATGGACTATAAAGTCCATGGGGTCACAAAGAGTTAGACAGGAATGAGTGGCTTTCACTTTCATATCTAGAAAAGCATTAAATGCCTTCATGGTGACATCACCTCCTCATGATTAGCTGAAAATCTTTTGTAAGACAAGTGCTTGATTGTGTGAGCTCCATCTTCACCAAAATCACATATACTGACCTTCCCCCACTACCTCTTTGGAACAGCTTCTCAGAGCTATCTGAAATTAACTTGCCACTCTCACATTGTGCATCTTTTATAAGTCGACACTGCCTAAAATCTTGGATGTGTCAAACCCAAGCATACTGTGCAGGAGAAACAGAAAGTCCTGGTCTGATCCCTGATTCGGCAAGCTACTCCCTGGGTTACGTGAGACAAGTCGCTAAGCCCCTCTGGTCCTAATTTTCTCTTTTAAAAATGAGAGCAGTAGATGAGCTCATGTCTGACCGGGTCAGGATTCTCATCCTGGGGTTCTGTCAAAGGTAAAAGTCTCAGGGGTAGAAGTTGCAATGAGAGAGGCAGAATGCTCACTGTTTCCAATTCCAGTGATGGAACTATTTTTAGATTCGGATCTGGTTCTCTCATGCATGTTGCATGTTGTAGGATGGTTTTCTGGGTCAACCTTTCTCAAATAAACTGTCATGTAATCCATGACCAGGATCATTGCAACTTTACAGTACCAACATCCCCACACATTAGCAGTGGCTGTTTGAAAACTGCTTTGCCCCAATTACGAGATCAGACCACAAGAACTGGGATGTAGGAGTTGTATCTTGGCTTTGAAAGGGGTATCCTGGAGGCAGTGGTTCTAGCCTGTCATGAGTAGAGTTTTCCTCTATCATGAATTCATGAAAGTGAAAGTGAAAGTTGCTCAGTCGTGTCTAACTCTTTGCGAGCCCATGGACTATACTGCCCATGGAATTCTCCAGGCCAGAATCCTGGAGTATGTAGCCTTTCCCTTCTCCAGGGGATCGTCCCAACCCAGGGACTGAACCTGGGTCTCCCGCATTGCAGGCGGATTCTTTACCAGCTGAGCCACCAGGGAAGCCCCTCATTTATTCATGCATTCCTTCAATAGTTTGTTTTTCCTGTGTGCCTACTGTGTGCTAGGAACTTAGAATACAAAAATGAGCAAAAATAGAACCCTTATCACCAAGAAGCTTACACTGGAGGAGAAGACATTAATCAGATAATCATACAGCTTTTAATTGTGGCTATAACGAGTGCTAAAAGGAAAAGCAACTTTTCCTTTGATGGCCTAAAACTGGGAGGTGAGAGAAGCCGTCCTTTGGGAGGTGCTGTTTGAACTGAGCTCTGAGAATGTGTGCGTGCATGCACTCACTCAGACACACTGGACTCTGTGATCCTATGGACTGTAGCCCACAGTGTCCATGGGGTTCTCCAGGCAAGAATACTGGAGTAGGTGGCCATTTTCTTCTCCAGGGGATCATTCCAACCCAAGGATGGAATCCGAGTCTCCTGCATTGACAGACATTGAGAGTGAAAGTGAAACTGTTTACCTCAGATGGGGACTTGAACTCATGTGGCTGGTACTTAAACCCAGCCAAAACCCACAGGACCTGGTTTCAGGACTTACTGAAGCTCAGGTTCTCAATGTCTCATGGCAGAAAGAATTCAGTGAGAGGCAAAGTGATAGGTAAGAAGCGAATTTATTTAGAGAGAAACACAGTCCACAGACAGAGTGTGGATCATCGCCGAGGGCGAGTCTAGTGGTCCCCAAATGTGGTGTAGTTAGCTATTACGGGCTGGGCAATTTTATAGGCCAATAGTTGTGGGAGGATTATTCCCACTATTTTGGGGAACGGGTAGAGATTTGCAGGAGTTGAGCCACCACCCACTTTTTGGTCTTTTGATGATGACTTGAAACTGTCTTGGCACCTCTGGGTGTGTCGTTTAGCTTGCTTATTGAGGATCAGATCTAGTCAAAGTTGACTTGTCTGCCACCTTGGACCCATATGATTCTAACTGGTTTATGTTGTATCCTTGGGCTACATTATTCTTTCAGAAGTTGTGCCCTGCCCACTTCCCTCCTGTTTCAAAAGTGTTAGTTATTCAGTCGTGTCTGACTCTTTGCAAGCCTATGGACTGTAGTCCACCAGGCTCCTCTGTCCATGGGCGTGGGCATTGGCCAGAGGTTATTTTTACCACTGAACCATGTGAGAATCCCACTGTAAGGATGAATAGAGGATAATAGATGCCCTGGTGGTTCAGGCAGTAAGGAATCTGCCTGCAATGCAGGAGAACCAGGTCCAATCCCTGGGTTGGGAAGACCCCTGGAAAAGGGAATTACAACCCATTCCAGTATTCTTGCCTGGAGAATCCCATGGACAGAGGAGCCTGGTGGGCTACAGTCCATGGGGTTGCAAAATGTTGGACATGACTGAATGACTAACACAGAGAGAAGGGAAAAGCATTCCTGGAAAAGAAAGAACAGAGGCAGAGGTCTTTAGAAGGAGGAATTAAAAGGGACTAAAGTGGCCACAGGACTGGAAAAGGTCAGTATTCATTCCAATCCCAAAGAAAGGCAATGCCAAAGAATGCCCAAACTACTGCACAATTGCACTCATCTCACACGCTAGTAAAGTAATGCTCAAAATTCTCCAAGCAATACATGAACCATGAACTTCTAGATGTTCAAGCTGGTTTTAGAAAAGACAGAGGAACCAGAGGTCAAATTGCCAACATCTGCTGGATCATGGAAAAAGCAAGGGAGTTCCAGAAAAACATCTATTTCTGCTTTATTGACTATGCCAAAGCCTTTGACTGTGTGGATCATAATAAACTGTGGAAAATTCTTCTAGAGATGGGAATACCAGACCACCTGACCTGCCTCTTGAGAAACCTATATGCAGGTCAGGAAGCAACAGTTAGAACTGGACATGGAACAACAGACTGGTTCCAAATAGGAAAAGGACTACGTCAGGGCTGTATATTGTCACCCTGCTTATTTAACTTATATGCAGAGTATATCATAAGAAATGCTGAGCTGGAAGAAGCACAAGCTGGAATCAAGATTGCTGGGAGAAATATCAATAACCTCAGATATGCAGATGACACCACCCTTATGGCAGAAAGTGAAGAGGAACTAAAAAGCCTCTTGATGAAAGTGAAAGAGGAGAGTGAAAAGTTGGCTTAAAGCTCAACATTCAGAAAACGAAGATCATGGCATCTGGTCCCATCACTTCATGGGAAATAGATGGGGAAACAGTGGAAACACTGTCAGATTTTATTTTTGGGGCTCCAAAATCACTGCAGATGGTGATTGCAGCCATGAAATTAAAGAAATGCTTACTCCTTGGAAGGAAAGTTATGACCAACCTAGATAGCATATTCAAAAGCAGAGACATTAGTTTGCCAACAAAGCTCTGTCTAGTCAAGGCTATGGTTTTTCCAGTGGTCAGGTATGGCTGTGAAAGTTGGACTGTGAAGAAAGCTGAGTGCGGAAGAATCGATGCTTTTGAACTGTAGTGTTGGAGAAGACTCTTGAGAGTCCCTTGGACTGCAAGGAGATCCAATCAGTCTATCCTAAAGGAAACCAGTCCTGGGTGTTCATTGGAAGGACTGATGCTAAAGCTGAAACTCCAATACTTTGGCCACCTCATGCGAAGAGCTAACTCATTGGAAAAGACTTCGATGCTGGGAGGGATTGGGGGCAGGAGGAGAAGGGGACGATAGAGGATGAGATGGCTGGATGGCATCACTGTTGATGGACATGAGTTTGAATGACCTCTGGGAGTTGGTGATGGACAGGGAGGCCTGGCGTGCTGCGATTGATGGGGTCGCAAAGAGTCGGACACGACTGAGCGACTGAACTGAACTGAACTGAAAGGGACAAAAGGGAGCCTGTGTTATGGAGCACAGAAAGCAAGAGGATGTCAGGGAGGAAAGACCTTTTCTCTACCTTCTTACGTTCAGCATGGAGGCTTGTGAATTAAATTAACAAAAGACAGATTAGCAGGAGAAAAGAAACTACTCACACACATAATGGAGACTACTGAAGAAATAGCTCAACAAACGGTTAAAGTTAGAAGCTTATGTTCCTAACTTAGTAAGGAAAAGGGAGGGGGAGAAAAGGCCTACATGGGAAGAACAAATGAGTTTCATTAGAAAAGAAAAATGGGTTTCCAGAAGAATGAATGGAAAATAAGAAAAGTCTGTGGGACTTCCCTGATAGTCCAGTGGCTAAGATTCCGTGCTCCCAAAGCCGGGGGCCTGGGTTCCATCCCTGTTCAGGGAACTGCGTCCCACGTGCCGCGACTAAAAATTCTGCATGCTACAGCTAAGACTCAGCACAGCCAAATAAATAAATATGTATATGTATAAAAAGAAAGTTTGTGATAATGGCTGTTCACGCAGGCACAAGCAGTCTCACTGACTTCATCGTGGTCATAAAACTCCTCCAGAGAGGGGATTATGGTAAGTTTACTCTTGGTATCCTTCTTAGGGAGTAAAAGGAGCCCTGAAGAGTGAATATGTAGCAGCCTTACTTTCTAGAAGTTTCTGCTTTTAGTTGGATAAGGGAAGCTCCAAGAAGGCTTCTTTCTGCATCTGTTGACTCCCCTATGTCTTCACCTTAAGAATTTTCATACCAACTCTGGATTCTAGGTGGGTCCCCACAGGAGACTGATGCAAGGTGACGCCTGTTCCTTACTGCAGTGGGAAGAATTGAAGGGTTATAAACAGAGAGAACTACAGGATCAGATTTGCATTTGTTCAGCTGGGGGCACATTTAAGAACTCCGAGAATTAATAATGAATAGGCAGCTAGCTGTATGTACTAGTTTAGAACTCAGAGGAGAGTTCTAAAGACCTTTGTAGAGTCATGTACATATAGATGGTAATTATAGACCAGGGTATGGAAGAGATCACCTAAGGGGAGAATGTATAGGAATATAATGTTCCTTCCCCCACACCTATAAATAAAAGAAAGAAGGGGGGTAGGGAAAGAGGGAGGAAGGAAAGAGGAAAGAAAAAAAAGATAAAGGAAAAGTCGAGAAAGAAGGCTAGGGTGCAGGAAAGCAACCTGTTTCTAAGTTTGCAGGTAAGACCTCTGTGAAATTGTAACTGAATTATTTCTATTACTTCATTGCAACTTGAACCTTGGAGTTGTCTCCTTATCTGACAAATGGAATTTAAAATGTCTACTTCAGCTATTTTAAAGGGACTGTTGGAACTCAAATGAAAATTTGAGTATGAAAATTCTTCAAAAATACAAAGTATTGCAATATGTCATTGTTGCTATTTTTACTGATACTAATGTTATCATGTCATTGTTGGCTGAGAAGAGAAAGTGAAGCAGAGAAAAAAAATTATTGTAAGCTTACTAATATGCCACACTGTGCCAACTTATTTGCATGATTAACCCTAACCGCAACCACAACAAGGTAGACCCAATATCCCTGTTTTACAGATGAGAAGCTAAACTGAGGCTCAGCAAGGTAAAGAGACTGCCTAAAGTTTCAGAGCTGGGACTGAAATTCACACTCTATTTAGTTAATAGAGCTAAAATTCACACTCACATATGACACCATTACCCATACTTTTCCTTTAAAAGAATTTTTTCTCCCCTTCTTTACATACCACCCTTTACTCCCCACCTGCCACATACAGATTTTTAAGCTCAATACAATCAAAGTGAGTATAAATCCAATATCGAATGTCATAGAGATATAAGGTCGGGCCTGGGCCACTCCTCCAGCCTCCTCCCTACAGGTAAAACTGTTCTTCTGACACTGCGGAAAATGAAGAACAAGGTCAGCGTGGCCCCTGCTGCCTGACATACAGTTTGAAAAACAGTGTTACATTGTTTACCAATTCCTATACCTTCACTGACTCACCACAGACCTTTCACATGAAGGATTGGCAGTTGTTTATCTATTTGTTTGTTTATGGCTGCGCTGGGGGTCTTTGTTGCTTTGTACTGGCTTTCTCTGGTTTCCGAGCAAGGGGGCTGCTCTTTGTGGCGGTGTGCGGGCTTCTCATCACAGTGGTTTCTCTTGTTGTGGAGCTTGGGCTCTAGGATATGCAGGCTCCAGAAGTTGCCGCCTGAGCTACAGCACAGGCTCAGTAGCTATGGCATATGGGCTCAGCTACCCTGCGGCATGGGCGATCTTCCCAGATGAGGGATCGAACCTGTGTCCCCACACTGGCAGCCGGTGTTTAACCACTGGACCACTAGGGAAGTCCATATCTAATCTAAAAGTTAGAAATTTATAAAATTCCTATCTCTAGATCACGTAAATCAAATCCTATTACATCAAAGGTATTCCCAGGCCTCAGCCAGCCATTTTTCTTATAGTATAAGAACCGCTCTCCATGGAACAGCAAGGAAAAGCTTTGGACAGTGTAGGTGGACAGTTCTTCAACAACTATGTACTGAAAACCTTCAACATACAGAGGATATTATAATATATATAGCTTGCACGCTATATATATCATATAGTGGCCATCCTACCAGTCATTGCAGGTGAGAAATAGCTGCTCTCACTTTAGTGAAGAGTCAGAGAGGTTATGTGACTAGGGAGGCTGAGGACAAACTCACAGGAGCAGAGCTGCTTGAGTTTTTTTTTTTTTGCTGCTTGAGTTTTGAAGACAGGGTTCAGAAGGGTGCATAAGAGAGCATTCCAGAAAAAAAAAAAAAGAGCATTCCAGGCCGGGGGAACTACACCAACAAGGCACAAGGTTGGAAAAAAGAATGGCAAGTGTAGGCATGCAGACAGGACCCCCCGAGGGAGCAGGAGCATGTGGTGGGAGCCGTGGCTGGACATTGGGGTGAGGAGCAGATCACAGACACACTGACTGCTGAGTCACCTTAGCCTTGGCACCGTTGATATTTTGGACTAGATTTTTCTTTCTGTGGAGGAGGTGAAGGTAGGGAGGACAGAAGCCTCCTGTGCATTGTAGGATGGTTAGAGCACCCCTGGTTTCTGCCCACTAGATGCCAGTACTACCTTCACCTCAGGTTATCCCCCCTCCCCCCACTCACTTGTGACACAAAAAAATGTCTTCAGACATCGCCATAGTCCCATGGGGAGCAAATCCTTCACGAGGTTGAAAACTCCTGGGTTAAGGCATTGTGACGGAGTGCGTGAGCTATGTGTGATTTTTCTCAGGGTCAACACATTCTTCCATTCACCACCAGGACTCCCATCCTCAAGGCTCCGTGACAGCGATCTGGAGACCATCCTCCTGTAGGACCCAGAGATCCAGTTGTGGGAGGCGTCCTTATTCACCAGTCCCGACTTCAGCATGCCTGGAGAATGCCTCTGGTGGAGCAAGGACAGGTAAAATGCAGAAAGTTAAGGTTAACAAAAGTGGTCTGGTATCCAACTCTTTGTGATCCCATGGACAAGAGCCCGCCAGGCTCCTCTATCCTTGGAATTCTCCAGGCAAGAATATTGGAGTGGGTTGCCATGCCCTTCTCCAGGGGATCTTTCCAACCCAGGGATCAAACCTAGATCTCCTGCATTGCAGGCAGATACTTTACTGTTTAAGCTACCAGGGAATAGTTTCTTTCACTTTTGAGGTTAACAAGAGTGGCCTGGTATCCCAGTAGAAATAAAATACGTAAAACAAGGATATTAGACAAAAACATATGGAAAGCTCTGAAGCAACTTAATATTAATGTAAAACATCACACCCATTAGGGGGTGATTACTATAAAAAAAAGGGAAAAATGAAAACAACAAGGATGGCTATGAAGGATTGGCAAAGATATGAAGAAATTGAAACCCTTGTACACTCTTGATAATATGGAGGCTCCTCAGAAAATTTAAACTAGAGCTACCAGGTAAGCCAGCAAGTCCACCAATGGGTATACACCCCAAAGAATTGAAAGCAAGGTCCTGAAGAGGTATTTGTACATGCATGTTCATAACAGCATTATTCACAATAGCTAAAACATGGAAAAGACCTTAATGGTCATTGGAAAAGACCCTAATGCTGGGCAAGATTGAAGGTAGGAGGAGAAGGGATGACAGAGGACGAGATGGTTGGATGGCATCACTGACTCAATGGACATGAGTTTGAGCAAGCTCCAGGAAATGGTGAAGGACAGGGAGGCTTGGTGTGCTTCGGTCGATGGGGTTGCAAAGAGTCAGACATGACTGAGAGACTGAACAACAACAAAACATGAAAACAACCCAAGTATTGATCAAGCAATGAATGGACAGGCAAAATATGGCGTATACCTACAATGAAATATTATTCAGCCTTAAAAAGGAAGAAAAGGCTGCATTATGCAATAACCGGGATGAACCTTGAGGACATTATGCTAAGGGAAATAAGCCAGTCACAAAAAGACAAATACTGAGTGATTCCACTTACATGGGGTACTTAGTGTAGTCAAAATCATAGAGACAGAAAGTAGAATGACGGTTGCCAGGCTCTGGGGAGAGTGGGGAGTGGAAAGTTATTTTTTAATGAGTATAGAGTTTCGGTTCTATAAGATGAAAGAGTTATGGTGATGGATGGTGGTGATGGTTGCGAAACCACATGAATAAATTTAATACCACTTAACTGTATGGAGAAGGAAATGGCACCCCACTCCAGTACTCTTGCCTTGAGAATCCCATGGACAGAGGAGCTTGGTGCATGCTACTATCCACAGGATTGCAAAGAACTGGGCACGACTGAGCGACTTCATTTTCACTTTCACTAACTGTATGCCTAGAAATGGTGAAAATGATACACTACAAGGATTTAATGTATAGCACAGGGAACTCTATTCACATTTTAAAATCTTTACCCCCCATTCTCTCGCTCCTCCTCCCCTCTCCCTGCCTACTAGGCTAGAGGGAACTATATTCAATATCAAGTTCCTATAATAGAAAATAATCTGAAATACATATATATAACCAAATCACTTAACTGTATAACTGAAACAAACAAAATATTGTAAATCAACGATACTTCAATTTTAAAAACATGATGAAGATGGTCAATTGTATACAATGTGTATTTTACCACAATAAAAAATGGAAAAAACTAACATGAAGAATAATGAGAAAGTGTTCCATTTCCTTCTGAATACTGAGCCCTTTAGCAATAAAACCACACATTGTGATTGTTCCAGAGTCGGATGAAAAGCTATTCACAGGGAAATGCCATCCAATTAGATCTGGCATCAAGCCAACTAGAGCCCCTGATTAACACCAACTGGGGTGCTTAGAGGTGGTATATTGTTTTCTTGCCCTCTGTGACAAGCAGGTTGTTGATAGAACACTGTGAACGTGTTTATCATTATTCTGGCTCTTCCAAACTAGAGTTTCTAGAACACAAACTTTCCTCAGGGACGCTGACATGGGAATGAATATCACGGGCAGTATAGGGACAGAGCTCGAGCGCAGCTGAGTGGCCTAGGGAGCTGAGTTCTCTGTCTCCCTACAGCCTTTCTGCTGTTTTGTCTGGAGCCTCTTCCCTCCTGGTTTTGTCTGGAAAGAAAAGCTTGTCAAACACCCGTGGTGGAGGCCAGGAAAAATTTTTTAATTTCATTGTAGTACTGTTAGAATGAATATTTCAGAGACAGAATCTCCATTATAATGATAGCTAGTATTTATTGAGTATAGGCACATCTCACTTTATGGAGCTTCACAGATAATGCATTTTTTACACATTAAAGGTTTGTGGCAAGGTTTGAGTTGAGTGGCAAAGTCAATCAGTGCCACTTTTTCAGCAGCATTTGCTCACTTTATGTCTCTGTATCACATTTTGGTAGTTCTTTAAATCTTTCAAACTTTCTCATTATGCTTATATTTGTTATGGTGATCTGTGATCAGTGAGTTTTGATGTTACTAGTGCAAAAAGATTATGACTGACTGAAGTCAAAGCTATGGTTTTTCCAGTGGCCATGTATGGATGTGAGAGTTGGACTGTGAAGAAGGCTGAGCGCCGATGAATTGATGCGTTTGAACTGTGGTGTTGGAGAAGACTCTTGAGAGTCCCTTGGACTGCAAGGAGATCCAACCAGTCCATTCTGAAGGAGGTCAGCCCTGGGATTTCTTTGGAAGAAATGATGCTAAAGCTGAAACTCCAGTACTTTGGCCACCTCATGTGAAGAGCTGACTCATTGGAAAAGACTGTGATGCTGGGAGGGATTGGGGGCAGGAGGAGAAGGGGACGACCCAGGATGAGATGGCTGGATGGCATCACGGACTCGATGGATGTGAGTCTGAGTGAACTCTGGGAGTTGGTGATGGACAGGGAGGCCTGGCGTGCTGCGATTCATGGGGTCGCAAAGAGTCGGACATGACTGAGCGACTGAACTGAACTGAAGGCTCAAATGGTGTTTAGTATTTTTCCCACCTTGGGCATGAAGTGTTATTCTTTTTTAAAATTTATTTTATTGAAGTATAGTTGTTTTACAATATTCTGTTACCTTCTGATGTCCTGCAAAGTAATTCAGTTATATATATATATATATATATATATACCTTTTTCATATTCTTTTCTGCTATGGTTTATCACAGGATATTGAATATAGTTTCCAATGCTATACAGTAAGACAGTGTTGTTT
Source organism: Budorcas taxicolor (assembly GCF_023091745.1). Classification (NCBI taxonomy): domain Eukaryota; kingdom Metazoa; phylum Chordata; class Mammalia; order Artiodactyla; family Bovidae; genus Budorcas; species Budorcas taxicolor. Next base: position 89,170,682 of record NC_068920.1, read on the forward strand.
ATCCATTCTGTATATAATAGTTTATATCTGCTAGTTGCAAACTCCACTTCCTTACCTCCCCCACCACACCCCACTGGCAAGGTGGTCAGCCTTTTTTTACCAATTAGGTATATTTATTTTTATTCACATACAGTTGATTTACAATATTATATTAGTTTCAAGTGTACAGCACAGGGATTCAATAGTTTTATAGATTATACTCCATTTAAAGTTATAAAATAATGGCTATATTTCCCTGTGCTGTCCTATATATCCGTGTTATTTATTTTACACATAGCAGTTTGTACCTCTTAGTCCCACACCCCTAAATATTTTTAAAATAAGATATGTATGTTGCTTTTCTAGACACAGTGCTATTACACATTTAATATATAATACTATAGTACAGTGTATACATAACTCTTACATACACTGAGAAACCAAAAAAAAAAAAAAAATTCAGGTGACTCATTTTATCAAGATATTCAGTTTATTGTGGTGACCTGGAACCAAACTCGTAGTATCTCCAAGGTTTGCATGTATTTACTGTCTGGAGAGGGAAATGGCAACCCACTCCAGTATTCTTGCCTGAAGAATCCCACGGACAGAGGAACCTGGCAGGCTTCAGTCCATGGGGTTGCAAGAGTCGGACATGACTGAGTGACTAAACCACCACCACCACTGTCTGTAAAGGGGCTAGCAGCCCAGTGTGAGGAAGCTGAAGCTTGGAGATGATAAATGACCAACAAGGACACCGGATGGTAACCCATACAGTGAGAATTTGAACCCAGTTCAAATCCTGTGTCTCCTGAACCCCTGAATTCTCATATGACATTGATATTCAACATCAGGCCTGTCCACATAGAAGGATGGTATGCCTCTCTGTCACAAAAAGACCTGTCTCCATTGATATCTGCTTTATGTTAAGCCTGGGAACTTGCAGCATCTTGCCCCACTTCCCTACCTAGTAGTGGCTGAGAACCCACCACTGCTCCCTTTCTGCTCTTGGGGAAAAAAAAAAATTTCTTTTAGTTGTTTATTGACTGTAGAAAATCCTGAAAAGCATAGAGGCAATTTTAAAAAAATTATCCATTATGACAAAACCTTAAGCTTATCCTTTTAAATAACTTGATGCATTTTCTACATACAATGCATCCTTCAGAGGCCCCTTGATGCAGCCTCTCCATGGGCTCCTGAATCCTGATCAGTGGAAGCATTCACAGGCAGGCCCACCGAAGGAACTACTGACAGAAAGCCCAAGAAACAATAACCCAGGGACTTCCCTGGTGGGGTAGTGGCTAAGACTCAAAACTCCCAATGCAGGGCCCCAGGTTCGATCCCTGGTCAGGGAGCTAGATACCACATGCTGCAACTAAGTTTTCATGCCACAAATAAAGACCCCACATGGGGCAACTAAGACCCAGGACAGCCAAATAAATAAAATAGAAATGAATATCATAGAGGTTTCTCCCTTTATTCTCATGGGTGAAGACTTTCCCAAAGTGGTCCTCACAACACTGAGTCCTGCCAGCCTCAACAGAAAAACAATTTTGGAGCCAACTTTTGAAGAAATGTGGAGAACTGATACACAAAAATGAATATATCCTTTCCTGCTTTAACTTCTTATCCTGAGCATAATGCTGCTGCTGCTGCTAAGTCACTTCAGTCGTGTCCGACTCTGTGCAACCCCATGGACAGCAGCCCACCAGGCTCCCCCGTCCCTGGGATTCTCCAGGCAAGAACACTGGAGTGGGTTGCCATTTCCTTCTCCAATGCATGAAAGTGAAAAGTGAAAGTGAAGTCATTCAGTTGTGTCCAACCCTCAGCGACCCCGTGGACTGCAGCCTTTCAGGCTCCTCCGTCCATGGGATTTTCCAGGCAAGAGTACTGGAGTGGGGTGCCATTGCCTTCTCCAGAGCATAATGCTGATTTTGTTCAAATCTGAGCCTAGCACCTTTAGAAGCCAGGCACCCCACCCAGGCTAATATGAGGAGTATAGTCATCATCCAGGTCATAGATCACCTGGCCCTTATCCCTCTAAACTGGCCAAAAGAAATATAATCCAAGCTGCATGCACTATTTAAAATTTTACAGATGTCACATAAAAAAGTAAAAGGGAACAAGTGAAATGAACTTGAATAACACTTTACTTAACCCAATATATCCAAAATATTATTGCATCAGCATGGAACAATATTAAAAATATTATAATGAGCTCTTTTATATTCTTTCTCTGGGTTAAGTCTTTGACATCTGGGGTGTATTTTACCCTGAGGGCACCTCTTAGTTTGTAGCAGTCACATTTCAAATGCTCAGGAGCTGCAAGTGGCCAGCGGCTGCCATATAGGATAGCATAGTCCCAGATCAAGTTAAGCTCCAATTGGTGACCTGCATCGATCTCCCTGACTATATGCCCATTCTCAGGTCATTTCCCAACTGGTCCTGAATGCTCCAAGGGTGGGAGAAATGAAGAAAGATCTTTTCTGCACCCTAGAGAGGCCCTGCCCTCCACAGTGGTGGGCAAAAAACAGAAGCTGACGAGAATCTCTGCTGATCTGGTGATGGTTGGGTTCAGCATCATCTCAAGATGTGAGCCCATATCACCTTCAGGGAAAACAGAAGAACCCACTTGCTTCTCAGAGTCTTCCCCAAGGCTTCTTACTGCAAGCACAATAAAGTCTACACTCTGTAGACTGCCATCTGGCACTGACTTACCTACTCTCCAGCTTTATTTCTCACGACTTCCCTGTGGGACCTTAGCAACTTGGCACCCCACAAGCATGCCAGGCATCTTCCTGCCTCCACAACCTGATGTATGCCATATTTTCCTAGCTAGAATGTTCTTAACTGCTCAATTCCCACCCAATTTTGAAGGCCCTGTTCTCCATTTCTTCCCTGAATCCTTCTTTAATGATCCCTGCTTGAAAGGTCTTTGTCCTCAGATACCTACAGTACACTTATCAGCAATAACCAGGTCAATGGTTCCATTTTAGGACATGCCTTATTACTTTTCATTTAAGACTGTAAACACCTGAAGAGTTAGGGTCAGAGTCTTGGGCAATAATAGTAATAAATAGTGTTTAAAGTCTATTGCGCATTAGTCTGTTTCAGGCACTGTGCTAAGAATTTCACATTGAATCCTCACAACAATCCTGGGAAATTATTGCAATTTTATAGCTGAGAAAGCAGAGGCAAAGAGAGACCTTACCCAGTCACACAGCCAAGTGTGGCTTCAAAGCCAGGCAGTTTGAACGCAGAGCCTAACCACTTCCTAGCCAGTCCACAGGTTTGTCCACCTCTCCAGCTGCGGTTGTTCCTTCCCTAACACGATGCTGTGAACTTGGTAGACATTGAACATGCATTTAATTATACATCAACTACTTGGGGTTTTTCCAGAGCATCTAACAAAGAATTAGACACAGAATAGCAATTTAACAGAGATTTAAAAATTAATGCCCTGCACCTACTAGGCCACCAAAGGACTGGAAGTTCCATGCACAGCCTGGAAGTCCATTCCTCCATCTCCCATCCCCTCCTCTGCCCCTGCAGCCCTGGGCTGCGCCTGCAAAGGCTGCTCTGTGATGTCAGCTTTCTTCTCAGTCTGGGCAGAATTGTGCAGAAAATACTGGGTAATGGGGAGTGAAGACCATCCCCATGGGACACAGGGGAATTGCCCCCGTTTTTATCAACCTTATCTGCTTATCTGGGGCTCTGATTTCTAAGAGGCAATTTAATGCCCCCTCTTGAAACCCCAAAGTCACATACCCGGTCCCTGGGAAGCTGAGATAGTAAGAAAGCCCAACGTTTCGGATTACTCTTTGAAAAGAGTCTTGTTTAAACAGATCGCGTTGAAAAGCTGGGCTCATCCCCACACCTCTCTCCTTTCTTCCTCTCTTGCTTGGAAGATTGGAAGATTGTGCAGTCCCCCCTGAGACCCGGGCAATGACAGACCAACTGCACAGTGCTTAGAAACACGCGCCAATACGGTTCGCAGCCCTGGGTGCCATCCTCCCTGTCCCATGCCCCCACCCCGCCATCCCTCCATCCCCCATTCCCCCACCCGCATTCCCCCTACCCCCGGCGGTGGCGGGGGGCGGGGTGGGGGGGAGAGCACACTGATTGCTTAGCCCTGTTTCTGGGCACATCCTACTGGAACTTACTCATTTACGTTTTGAAACAAGAGCAAAGTTCATGGGTGTTTGGCTTCTGCACCCTAGGCGTTGCCCCAATCCTGGTTAGAAGAACACAGACAATAGCAGCCTTGGGGAACTGCCCTCTGAAAATAGCACAGCCCCACAGTATTTTGGAAGCACGTTTCTTTGTGGCGAGTCTTTCGCTCTGCGACAGTAGTTCCACCCAAAGATGTAAATAGCAATGAGAAAGGCCACTATTAGGTGGTGGTGGTGTTTTTTTTCCACTATTAGGTTTTGTGGTTGCAGGTTCTTTTTCCTCCACCGAAGGGTCGCTTGTATTTTTACTGAGCTGGAGATCAAAGTGTCCACAAGCATGGGGGCCCTGTGGCCCTGCCCTTGAACTCTGATAGTTCCTTGCTTCCCCCTCACACCCCCTTTCAGCGCCCTAGCTGCTCTGTCTCAGCACTGTTCCCCTGGGTCCCCTTCTGAAGACTGGTCACCCCAGCTGCAAAATGGGGGTAACACAGTGCAGTCTCACTGGTGTTGGGAGGGTTGAGAGAGCAAGCAAAGCTCCAGGCCTCCCTCGACAGCCCCCCGGCATCTAGGCCATACGTCGGATGGGTTGTTGCCGGTCACCGGAGCTGCCCGAGGTGATGCGTGAGCAGGAATGAGGGCCCCTCTTTTCCCTCCCCTCCATGCAGACGCATTTAGCAGGCAGCCCCAGGGACTGGGCAGGGCCCTGGGGGCTTCAGGTGGAAGCAGCCTGCTCTGAGCCTTGCTTCCAGGTTTCCAGGCCCAGCCCTTCAGTGCAGAACTTCTGGTACATTCCACAGCAACTCAAAGGGCTTTTGTCCCCACAGGGGAAGAACAAACAACAAAAGCAATTGTGTGTCTCCTCACAGGCCCGCAAGCTTGGAAACAGAAACTTCTTTCTCCAAGAAACGGTTCTGCCGGAGTGGCGGTAGCCTCACAAGTGGGGCGCGGGGTCTGAGTTCCCACGTGTGTGCTAGGGTGCGCATCACACACACAATACACTCAAACACACAAACCCAGAAACTGCTTCTGGTCAGACAGGGCTGGAAGTCAGAGGTGCCACAGCTACAAGGGGCCTTGGGAAAGACACGCAGCCAGCCCCCCTGCCCCACCAGGAGACCAGGGAGTCCTATGGCTTGCCGCAGGTCACACGGTTCGTCTTAGGCCTCTCAGCCCAGTCTCACGAAGACCATCAGGCAGCATCAGAGAAAGAGTCATGGACGTCTATCCACACCCTTCAAACGCGTGGGCTTCCCTGGGGGCTCAGATGGTAAAGAATCCGCCTGCAGTGCTGGAGACCTGGTTCGATCCTTGGGTTGGGAAGATTCCCTGGAGAAGGAAACAGCTACCCACTCCACTATTCTTGCCTGGAGAACCCCCATGGACAGTCCAGGTAGTCCTGGCAGGCTACATTCCATGGGGTCGCAAAATGCTGGACACAACTGAGCGACTTTCACTTCACGTCAAATACATGGTTATTTATCATAAGGCCTATCAAAAGGTTGAAACCCCAGATAGCCTGTGTGAGATCAATTACATGGAAGAAAGAATTCTGACAGAGAGCGGGTAGATCTCTCATTTTGCCGTGTTCTGTCTTTTATTTCCCCCTTTTTCCGGTAACAGCCATAAAAGAAGAGCAAAGGTTTGAAGGGTTTTCCATTTTGTTCGTTAAAGGAGAAAGCTTTTCTTATCAAATGAAATTATTACACATCATTTTACTGCCTCCTTAGAGTCGCCCGACCTGTCTTCCCTGCAGACGAGGCTGCCAGCACGCTCAGTGCTGAGTCTGAGGGTCAGCTGTAGCTGGCTCAGCCCAGGCGCATCTGGTGATCCTATCAGGTGTGTGCCATGGGGCTTGCTTTTCTGTTTTGTGTCTCTTTGTGCATGCTCAGTCGCTCAGTGGTGTCCGACTCTTTGCACCCCCGTGGACTGTAGCCCACCAGGCTCCTCTGTCCGTGGAATTCTCCAGGCAAGAAAACTGGAGTGGGTAGCTATTTCTTACTCCAGGGGATCTTCCTGACCCAGGAGTCGAACCCGAATCTCGTTCTGAAAACTAACAGGCGGATTCTTTACAACCGTACCACCTGTGAAGCTACGTCTTGTTGTACCCCGAGTTTAAATATCATGAGCAATCTTTGTGCTGTGAAAAAGCATTCTTCAGCCTGGAGGGGTTGGAAAATGTCAGTGTTGTTTCCAGCTCCACCTGACTGACCAGTTCTACATCAAGCAGGATGTCCGTCCCCTCTCTCTAGGCCTCGATTTCCTCATTTGTGAAATATGGATTGACCTGCCGGTACCTGTCAAGATTGCCTTTTACAGAATCACCTGGGACTCATGCAGTTTCCCAGGCCCCTTCCCTGGACTAGATGTGGGAGGAAGCTGGAATCTGTATCTTTAAACCAAGCTTCCCAGTAGATTTTTAACTAGTGGCTAATTTGGAAAACACTAAAACGCGATGGTTGCTAAGGTTTGGCTCTACACTATGAGCTATAAATTTAGACAAACAATTCTTTAGAAAGGTGAAGTATGATAGTGATTTTGAAATGATATGCCTTGTATTTACTGAATATCATTTATTATGATCCTCAGTTTCCGTATTTAAACACACGAAGGGCACACCTTGTATTTCCCTTGACAAATAAAAACCCCACCCAGGCGCTGTTCCTCATACAGCCTTAATCCTGCATTCACACCTCCCCATTCTTGCCCAGACCTCCCCAGTCTTGCCTAGACTTCCCCAGTCTTGCCTGCAAAGGCCCCATTTCTCTAGGAGACACATTTCCCCTGACACATGACTCGCTCCCCTCTCCTAGATCCCCCCTCCCCACCCCACTGTGGGTGCTTACTCAAATGCCACTAATCAGCGAGGCCTTCCATGGGGACTAATTCGGCTGCACCCCTCCATTTCCTGCCCTCCTTCCCTGCTTTGCTTTTCTGCTCATCACTATCTAACCTACCGAAGAGCACACTCATTTATTTGACTTGTCCTCTGTCTCCTCCAACTAGAACACAAGCTCCTTAAGGGCAGAGACTTCCATCTGACTGATCTGTTCCCCACTAGAGCCTCAGGGCCTGGGCTGAGACAGAGTAGATCCTCAATTAACATTTTTGGAGTCAGTGAATGATTGATGAAGGATGGATGAATGATTGAGGAAGGAATGAGTAAATGAACTTCCAGGAAAGGCCTAGGTATTTGACCTCCAGCCCCATGCCAGGTTCCAGACATCCTGCAACCAGGTCCCTATCCTCTTGGCTTTGCATGCACTGGTCACATCCGAATCCCATGACTGAGCTGCCTCCTGGGTGGACATTACTGCTTCTTAGTCCCCGGGCCGGAGGCTCCAGTTGCCACCCCCAATCCACTCCTGCTCACAGCTCTCTCCCTGATGCCTGACCTGTGCCCTTGGACACAGCTGCTCCTCCTCTGTTTCTTTCTTGCCCTTTCCTCTTAGGACCCAATAAGACCTTGGTCATCTTTGCTCCGCTCCCAGCCATACTCATGAACATTCTCTGAAACAAAATTTTCTCATTAAAAAGAGAGGAAATAACAGATGCTGGGATCCAGTTCTCAGCTAGAAGGATGAAACAAGAGTTGCAGGGCCAGGAAGGAGGTGAGATTAAGCTGCTGCCTTTAATCTGGGGCCCAGAGAAACCTTGGGGCCCGGGTTCAGGCTCTTGTGGCTCTTCTGTTTTAACTGGCCTCTCTGGTGTTTAATGTAAGTGAGCATTTGAATTAGGGGGGAATTGTTATGCTTGTTCACTGCAGAAAGTTTAAAACAAACACATAAGAAGAAAAACACTATAGCTAACACACAGAAAATTTAATAGTGCCAGGCATTATTATAAGTGCCTTTACATGTATCAACTTACTGAAGCCCACAATAGCATGTAAAAGCAAAAAATTCACTGTGCTTCCCAAGCCAGGAAATATGGCCTACACCACAGTCAGGCAAAGCAAAGCAAAACAAAACACAAAACAGTTTGCACCCCGAAATAAACCAAAATAACAATGGATTCACCCCTGACTGGTTGAGACTTCCCTGGTGGTCCAGTGGTTACGAAGCCGCCTTGCAATGCAGGGGATGCGAGTTCAGTCCCTGGCCAGGGAACTAACATCCCACATGCCTTGGAGCACCTAAGACCACACACCACAACGAAAGATCCCACAGTACAGATCTTGTGTTGCAACTAAGACCTAACAACTAACCCTAATACAACCAAATGAATAAATAAAGAACTTAAAACCCTGACTGGTTGTGATACCCAAAGAATAAAATCTTGATTATTTCTTGTGAACCTGGACTCCTTAACAAAAGCAATTATTTAATGTCTGAAGACACCGTGACCTTTGTGAATATGATCACTGCATGAGAAGGTTTTTTTAAAAAAATAATGAGCAGACTAGTGTAAATGTGGTAGCTATACTATTTTTCTAGTTGCTGTAGCAAATTACATAGCAAAGACTCTTGCAGTCTTTATAAGTAAAATTTTCCTTTCCTTTTCTAAAGCTCGTGTCTCAGTTTTTCTTTGATAAACTATGATGTAGTTTTGCCCAGTTATTATCCATTTTAGAGATGAGAAGACTGAGGCTCATTGACGCAGAGAGACTGAATGACATGTGACTGACATGAATTCACACAGGCATTCTGCTCCAAACACACCCTCCCCCATAACTTAGCCACTCAACATAACCAATATTAACCATTTAATGCTCAAACTTCCGGTCCTTTTCACTTACACATATCTTTATTTTATTTTTCGGGTTAAGATTCAGCCTGCCTCCATTTTCACTACATCTTCTTCAGCCCAGTTTTTTACAATCATCTGTCACCTAGCTGTCCATCATCCCTTATCACCAGTCTTAGATCTTTCCAATTCTGCACACTTGTGTGTAGCGTTTCTGTGCAAGTGCTGCTGTGTGAAGGATGAGAGATGAAAAGGCCAAGGTATCTCACTTCCAGGAGCTAACTGGCTAGTGTATGATTCTCAATCCTGGCTGCATACGAGGATCATCTGAAGAACTCTTAAAATATATCCAACCACCCCAACTAAGACCACTCCCTGCAACAGGGGCCTGGGCATCAGCATTTTTAAAGTTCCCAGGTGATTTCAGTGTTCAGTCAGAGTTGAGATCTCAGGATCAGGGGACATATGCTCCCACCAGATGTGCTAACACTTGCCCTCTCTGAAGCCTAGACTCCCGTAGCTTCCCTGTGTTTGCAGAGTTAACCCTTTGGTTTCTGCCCTTTGGCCTGATAGACTTCAGCATCAACAGACATAGGTTTGGGAGCCTCCTACACACAGGGATCACCCTCTTCTTCCAACTCTTCTGTGTCATTAGGTAGAGAAAAGTGACAAGATATTAGGAAGTGGTTCAGGAGAGACATCATAGGTTTGGGAATCAGAAGGTCAGGGCATTAGTCCTCTCTTGGTGCACATATGACCTTGGCCCAGTCACCTGACCTCTCTAGAGGATGGTAGAAACACGAACAACTTAGCTTGTTTCATTTAATACCTGTAACCAATGGATCAGTTCCAAGTTTTGAGGAAATCCATAAACTTGTGAAGTGACCACAGATGCTGCTGGTCCATGTCACGCCTTTGCACAAATCCAGATAAATTCTAGACATTAGTAGCTCCTCAGCTGCACACTCTTAAGCAAAGAACAACTTGAACAATTAAACCTAACCTGGAAAGAACTTTATTTATTTTTAAGGCCTTAACTTTTGCTTTCTTTTTTTTTTAGAAATCACTTTTGTATTTACTTATTTATGACTGCACTGGGTCTTCATGCACTGCAGAGTGCAGGCTTTCTCTAGCTGCAATGAGCTGGGGCTACCCTCTGTTGTGGTGTGCAGGCTTCCCATTGCTATAGCTTTTCCTGTTGCAAGCATGGGCTCCAGAGCGCTGGCTCACTGGTTGTGGTGCATGGGCTCAGTTGTCCCGTGGGATGTGGGATCTTCCTGGACCAGGGATCTTGAAACCCGGGTCCCCTGCACAGGCAGGCAGATTCTTTACCACAGAGCCACCAGAAACCTAAAGGAACTTACTTTAAATGAAATTGAACTGACAAGAAAACACTGAGCCTGGGCCTTCATTTGAGCTGAGATGAAGGGATTGTCCATGGGAAAGGGTGGAGGAGAGAGGAGGCTGCTGCAGAAACTCACGCAGCTTCAAATGACTGAGTGGACTTCTCTGGCGATCCAAGACTCTGTGCTTCCAGAGCATGGGATGCAGGATTAATCCCTGGTCGGAGAATTAAGATCCTACATAAATAAATAAAAATGACTTGTGAGCAAGGCTGGGCTGATCACAAAGCATACTGCCAGCCTGCCCACTCCCAGCAATCCACTGCGACTGAGAACTGGTTTGTAAAGCTAGCAACACAGGCATCCTTGCCCTGCATTCACAGCTTTGCAAAGAGAGGTTGTTAAATAAAAAATAAAAATTAAACAGAATCATCACAGCTGCAGACATTAACCTTCCTGAAACGGGGCAGAGCATTTATGAACATTTGTGAAACCGGGCAACTTGGCTCTGAGATACTTCCATCCCCTCTCTGCTTTTTCCTCCCATCATTTGTGTCTACTGAACTTCTGTCCATGTCCAGTGCCCCTGGCTCCCTGCTTACCATGTTGCTTCCCTCAGTCACCCCACCCTCCTTTCATTCCCAGTCTACCCTTTCAGTTAACTTGAAAAGTTGTTGGGAAGACTAGCCTTCGCAATCAGAGAGATCTGGATTAGATTCCCAATGAACTGTGTGCACTTGCATGCATGCATGCTCAGTCGCTTCAGTCACGTCCAACTCTTTGCAACCCCATGGATTCCTGCCAGCCTCCTCTCTCCATGGGATTCTCTAGGAAAGAATACTGGAGTGGGTAGCCATTCCCTTCTCCAGCGGATCTTCCCAACCCTGGGATCGAATCTGCGTCTCTCATATCTCCTGTGTTGGCAGGCAGGTTCTTTACTTAGGGCAGTTACAAAACTCATGTAAGCTTCAGCTTCCTACTGTAGCAAATGGAGATTATGACACATAACTGATACAATGACACTTGGCTGATAGGGTTGCCGTGATCACAATTTAAACTAAACAAAAATATACACATAGTGTCAGGCATATGCTGTACCGTGCTAAGTTGCTTCTGTCATGTCTGACTCTTTGCAACCCTATGGACCATAGCCTACCAGGCTCCTCTATCCATGGGATTCTCCAGACAATAGTACTGGAATGGGTTGCCATGCCTCCTCCAGGGGATCTTCCTGACTCAGGGATTGAACTCGTGTCTCTTATGTCTCCTGCATTAGCAGGCGGATTCTTTGCCACTAGCGCCACCTGGAAAGCCCATCAGACACATAGTAGGTGTTCAATAAATGCAGATTCTACCAATTTCTCTCTGGAAATGTTTTGCCCTCGTTTACTTAAGTTCTTGGAGAAGGGCATGGCAACCCACTCCAGTTATCTTGCTGGAGAATCCCGTGGACAGAGGAACCTGGTAAGGCTACATCCCAGTATAAATTTGGTTTTGGGGGTTTTATTGCTATGCCACACAGGGATGGAACCCATGCCCACTACAACAGGAGCACAGAGTCTTAACCACTGAACCACCGGGAAAGTCCCTGGATATTTATATTTATTATTAAAAAGCATCTTTTTTTTTCTATAACAGCAGTGTATGTTAATTTGCTAAAGACCCAGAGAAGCAAAAGGAAAACAAAAAAACCCCACTGCCCCCCCATCTGTACATGTACAGTAGCAGCCACTTGTTGAGTGATATGAATGAGGCAGCTGCTAAGCCCATTTGAACATTTAATCCTTACGACTCTATACAATTGGTGTTATTTAAATCTCCATTTAACAGATGATTAAACAAAGTCTCAGAAAGACCAGGTGTGCTGCCCAAGTTCACACAGCCAATAAAGAGCAGAGCTGGGATTTTCAAGGCTTTATTTCTTGATAAGAAACTTTCAGGTGGCAGAGAAGATATTAATATTTGGGAGCTGGGGAGCTTTTCAGGGGCTCAGAAATCTCAGTCCTTCAGCAGCCTCCCTCTCCAGAGATCCCTGCCTTCTCTGCTGTCCCTGGCCTCACCCACCTGCCCACACGTGCCAGTTTCAGCAATTGCCTCATCTTTGCCAGCTGAAGCAGCCATATATTAATATGCGCTGTACATTATTAATATATAATTAATATAACCCTGTGGGGGCCACTACAGAGCTTGGACAGAACTCTCCCTGGGAGCGCTGCTGACACAGAGCCAGAGGTCCTGCCCGTCACTACCTTGCAGGATGACCTTGGATGGATCCCTTGAGAGTCCCCATCTCTCAGGGGAATAATAGCAATCAGCTTTTCCTGTGGTTCTAAAGAAGGAAAAGTATATAAGACCACCCAGATAGTTTACTTTTTTTAAACTTTTTGTTTTGTATTGGGGTATAGCCGATTAACAACATTGTGATAGTTTCGGGTGAACAACAGAGGGATTCAGCCGTGCATATCCATGTATCCATTCCCCCCCAAACTCCCCCCATCCAGCCTGCCACATAACATTGAGCAGAGTTTCATGTGCTATAGAGTAGGTCCCTGTTGGTTATCCATTTAGATACAGCAGTGTGTACATGTCTAGCCCTAACTCCCTAACTATCCCTACCCGCCAGCCCTCCCCCCAGCAACCGTAAGTTCGTTTTCTACGTCTGTGAGTCTCTGTTTGCAGGAGCGATAGACCAACCAGCACCGAAGCCGCCTGAAGCCATGGTACAGGAGTAGGCGCATGCTTACTGATCAGAAAGTTTACCTGGCGTGCAAACACAGAACAGGTAGGTTCAGTGTGGCAGTGCATGGGGGGAGGCCGAGGGCGAAACTGAGATTGGCTGTGGTCAGCTGAGTCTGGGCTGAGGAATCCCCGCTTTTGTCTGAGCCTGTAGGACGCTTCCCAGAAGAGGCTGAGTTCCCTGATCTTAGTCTACCTTGTTTAGAGTTTCTGGAACCTGGGCTCTGTCTAAGGGTCACTTACATCTCTTTGAATCTCAGAATAAGAAGATTAAGCTCAGAAATAGGAGGAGAGGGTGGGCTGAGGCTACCTTCAGATGCTCAAAACCCCAGGAGAGGGTCCTGCCGATGTCCTCATCTGAGTGTGGGCACCCCAACCAGCCAAGTGTGCTCAAATCAAGCCACCCATTGTTCAGACTCATGGCTTTCTTAGTCTAAAGCCCTAAGAAAAAGTGGTTTTAGGTGGCCAAAAAGCACATGAAAAGATGCTCAACATCACTAACTATTAGAGAAATGCAAATCAAAACTACAAGGAAGTATTTCCTCACACCAGTTGGAATAGCCATCATCAAAAAATCTACAAACTATAAATGCTGGAGAGGGTGTGGAGAAAAGCAAACCCTCCCACACTGTTGGCGGGAATGTAAATTGGTACAACCACTATGGAGAGCAGTGTGGAGGATCCTTAAAAAACTGAAAACAGAGCTACCGTTGCTGTTGTTGTTCCGTCGCTTGGTCGTGTCCGACTCTTTGCAACCTCATGGACTGCAACACACCAGACTTCCCTGTCCTTCACCATCTCCCGGAGCTGGCTCAAACTCATGTTCACTGAGTCAGTGATGCCACTATCATCTACCATATGATCCCACAATCCCATTCCTGGGCACATATCCAGAGAAAGCCATAATTCAAAAAGACACATGCACCCCAATGTTTATTGCATCACTATTTACAATAGCCAAGACATGGAAGCAATCTAAATTTCCATCAATAGATAAATGGATAAAGAAGATTTGGTCCATGCATACAATGGAATATTAGTCATTAAAAAGAACTAATTGATGCCATTTGCAGCAACATGGATGAACCTAGAGATTGCCCTGTGTGTATAGTGTTGTTGTTGTTGTTGTTGTTTTTTGGCCGTGTGGGATCTTAGTTCCCCAACCAGGGATCGAATCCATGCCATGGAAGCACTGAGTTTTGACCACTGGGCCGCTGGGGAAGTCCCTGCAATATCATACTGAATGAAGTAAGTCATCTGCTGCTGCTGCTTGCTAAGTCACTTCAGTCGTGTCTGACTCTGTGTGACCCTGTAGATGGCAGCCCACCAGGCTCCCCCATCCCTGGGATTCTCCAGGCAAGCACACCGGAGTGGGTTGCCATTTCCTTCTCCAATGCATGAAAGTGAAAAGTGAAAGGGAAGTCGCTCAGTCGCATCGGACTCTTCACGACCCCATGGACTGCAGCCCACCAGGCTCCTCTGTCCATGGGATTTTCCAGGCAAGAGTACTGGAGTGGGTTGCCATTGCCTTCTCTGAGTAAGTCATCTAGAGAAAGATAAATATCATATGATATTGTTTATATGTGGAATCATTTTAAAAAATGGTACAAGTGAACTTTTTTACAGAACAGAAATAGAGTTATAGATGTAGAAAACAAACTTAAGGTTACCAAGTGGGGAAGAGGCGTGGGACAAATTGGTAGATTGGGATTGACATACACACTACTATATACAAAATGGATAACTAATAAGGGCCTACTGTATACCACAGGGAACTCTACTCAATGCTCTGTGATGACCCATATGGAAAAGTTGTCTAAAAAAGAATGGATATACATATGTATATAACTGATCCATTTTGCTGTACAGCAGAAATTAACACATTATAAATCAACCATACTCCAATAAAAATTAATTTAAAAAAATAGAAGCCCTGTGGTTTTCAACCACCAGCTTCTGCAACAGGAAGAAGAAAGTACTATATGTCTTCCAGGCTTCAACAGCCTCCGAAAACAATGCTGTTTCTGTTTCAGACAATGATGCCCTGAAATAACCTGCCCATCCCTCCAGTTTTGCTCACACCTAGTCAATAATTAATTGGCCAGCTGGCATTCTTGGAGACACCAGTTAAGACCTGGTGTTATTTAGGCCTAAAAGGATACTCTGAGGTTCACAGCCCTACTCCTGCCCTCAAGGAGTTTAGCATCAGAAGGTGTTTGAATCACCTAGGAGCTGGGCACCATGGGCACAGGAGAAAAAACAGTACAGGAAATGCCTTCCCTAGCATCAGGTTGAGCAAAATACCACCCTGATGACATTTGCCTGTGTCTGCAAATGTTTACCCAGGGATGGCACCACGTGGAGCGTTCATTATACACCTAAATTTGCCTTTGCAGGCTGCATTTTCCTCAGACATTTCCCAGGACTGAGAAAGGGATGGCAAGGAATATTAATCAGTTGCTAACTAGTCAGCCCTGTGCTGGCAGCTTCGCAGGTGTCATTTCATCTCCCCAGCCACCTGGTGGGAAATCCAGTTGTCCTGCTTACTTCAGAGAGTCAGCACCCCTGAAGGGCTAGGGCTCAGGAGCTAAGGGCGCATGCTTGTGAGCGAGTAGGAGGCTTAAGGAAAGTTCCAGCTCATGAAAAAAGGACCTCTGGTGCTAGCTCAGGAATGGGACTTCTTTCTGGAAGCTACAGGGGCCACGGAAGGATGATAGTGAGACGAGGCATCTGAGCAAATCTGCAGGAAAGCTTTCTGATGGCCACATGAGGGCTGGCGGGGTGGAGGAGGAGGGATTGTAGCGTGAGAACAGGAGAAGGGCAAATCCGTTGTCCGCACCCCTCACTACCCTCAGCCCCCAAACTCACACACAGAGTAATGGTCTCTGGATTCAAATAAAGCATTTCAACAACCCAATTTAAAATTTTACACCCCAGTCCGTGGCCCCTGTATTAATCTGGATAATCAGAATTGACTAAACTGAGTCAACTGAAAGAAAGAAGCTTGGGCTGTGGGCAACAGCCCTGGTAGGTGGCTGCTATGCGGACAGGCTTGATGAGATCTGGCATTGTGGCTGAGGGAGTGGGGGGCAGGGGAGGGGCAGGAAGGCCCTGGGTTTTGGATTTAGTCAGGCTTTGAATTCTGACTTGTCCATTGAGAATGTCATTTAATCTCTCTGATCCTGTTTATGCCTCAACTGGTCTGTAAGATAGATTTCATCATACATGTTTCATGACTAAGGATTTAGAGCATTCTAAGTGCCCACCACCTCTGTGGTGCCCAGGAAATACCGGCTGATGTCATCACTTGAACCTGGTTGCTCTACAGGTCCAGCGCAGGCCAGCTTGGCGCTTCCCCATGGAGCAACAGTGCCTCTTGGTGGCGAAATGGGGAATGACAGGTCCTCCAGGTGCCAGGGCCCTGCTCCTACCCACCCCACACCCCATAGGTTAGAAGTCTCATTAGTCCTACCCAATCAGAGCTGACAACTCAGGCCCATCCAGCACACACCTCTCACAAGAGCCCACGCTTCATGCTCACCAGCAAGTGACAGGCTCAGTTGTCCCCGGTATGAGAGGACCTCAAACCTAGTGGGAACCACGAGCGAGGAAGAAAACACAAATTTCAGTAGCCTGATAACAGTTTTCTAGACATGACCATGACCCCCAAGCCCTCCCACCCGACCCCCAAGAAATATGAGTTGAAAGCAAAATGCCAGTTGCACAGACAGGCAGCCCTCAAAGAAAACAAGGCAGGAAGGATTCCATTCAACAAATGTACCAAAGGCTCCATCCAGGCCCCTGACTCCAGGGCTAAGCCGTAGCTACAATGGTCAGCACACACACAAAAAATTAAGTGGAGAAATGACATCATCGGATACATAATTACAGACTGTAGCAAAGACACAAAGGAAAGGTTCAAGGTGCTGACCCCACCCAAGACAAGATGAAGTGCGTTCTTTGCTGCTCCCGTGGGCCTCACAAGCACCCTGCTGATTGATGCGCTACCCCTAGGCTCTGTGCATACAGCGTGTATTTAAATGTCTGGAATTGCCAGTGATTAAGAATCTGCCTGCCAGTACAGGAGACGTGGGTTTGATACCTGGTCAGGGAAGATTCCATATGCTGAGGGGGAACTGAGCACATGTGCCAGTTGAGAAGCGCGTGCACCCTGGAGCCTGGGCCCCGCAGTAACAGAAGCCTCTACAGTGAGAAGCCCGAGCACAGCCAGAGAGTAGCCTCTGTTCGCTGCAACTAGAGAAAGCCTGCATGCAGCAACAAAGACCCAGTGCAGCCAATAAATAGATGTTCACTGCTTTTGAAGGTGGGCCAGTGTGGCTCTGGGCTGTCTACCCCTCCACCTGGTAGACAGGAGTCAGGGAAGTCATCAATGAATGAAGAGGCTTTAATAAGTGTTGGTTTTATAAAAAGGGCATTCCCAGAAGCAGGAACAGCATGTTCAAAGGTTCCGAGGTGGGATCTCATGGAGAACTTTGGTGCGCAGAAATCGAGAATGGGGGTGGTAACACTGAAGCAGGAGGCAGGGCACTGGAGCCATAATCAGTAATGCGGCCTTGGTCAGAGCAGTGGGAAACCCCATTCATTGCTCCTGCCTCTGCCATCTGCCCACACACCCCGCCTACCCTGGAGACTAGCAGAGACAAGCCCTGTCTTGCTGCCTCTCTCTGCCCATCACTGCCCAGGGGACCGTTATCCAGTCTTTTCCAGAGCCCATCCCTTTTCTTCTCCACCCAACAGCATCCTATCAAACTGTGTCTGAGATGTTTTTTCCCTTTCCTTTCTTCCTCTCTATGTTCCATAGTAAAATCCTGCTAAATTCAAAGCCATACTCTTGCTTTTAAGCTTCAAGGATTTCCTGCCAGCCCTGTGTGCCCAGCCCTGTGGTAAGGTGAGCCTGGGGATAGAAGAGAAAATACACTCCTTCCTTACCCTGAAAGAGCTTCTCATGTTGTCCTGAAGCCAGAAACTGCCTCTCAGCTAGACACTCACATCTGAGCCCTATCCATGGAAACTGCACTTACGAATGCCCTCTTTCTCCTTCTGAACGTTCAGGTCTTCACACAGGAGTCAGTCTGCTGGGCAGTCAGTTCATCTGGTTAATGACTTGAGATACACAGGCAAGGACCCCTGGACCTGGAGTCTAAAAACCTGGGTTTGCAGCCTGGACCTGCCATATTTTAACTGTACATCCTGAAACAAACTTCTTAACTTCTCTGGACTATGGTTTCTTCATTAATAAACTGAAGGTTAGCAAGACTTTCTCTGCCTTCTTTGCCTACTTTATGAGGATCAAACAAGGCCTTGTAGTGGTCCCAGATGAGGGTCTTGAGACATGTAGCATCCATGAGAACCTTTTCGCCAGCCCACAGTGGGCTTCCCAGTTGGCGCCAGTGGTGAAGAATCCGCCTGCCAATGCAGGGGACATAAGAGACGTGGGTTCGATCCCTGGGTTGGAAGATCCTCTAGAGAGAAGGCATGGCAACCCACTCCAGTATTCTTGCCTGGAGAATCCCATAAACAGAGGAGCCTGGTGGGCTACAGTCCATGGGGTC